>NC_069788.1:100454064-101704064 GCF_027406575.1 Nycticebus coucang | reverse complement strand
CTACTTAACTCTTTGACCTTATCTGCTATCCCTTCTCCTTTTGCTTGTTCACTCAACTTCAGTCAGGTTTCTCTCTTTGCTGTTCTGGGAATGTGACAATCAGACTCCTGCTTTGAGAACTTCTGACATGAATTCCATTTTCCTGTAAAATGTTCCTTAACATACACGATCTCCTTAGAATATTTACATATAAACAGCAGAGTCTCAGTGAGAACTCCATAGTCATCCTATTTAAAGTGATTATTCAGCACCCCACAAGGACATCTTCTTTTCCTCTCTGCTGGATTGTTCTGCATACTTTTTTTTTTTTTTTAATTTATTGCAATTTTTGGCCGGGGCTGGGTTTGAACCCTCCACCTCCGGGACCGGCGCCCTACCCCTTTGAGCCACAGGGGCCGCCCTGTTCTGCATACTATTATCATCTTCTAAAATAGTATAAAGTCAACTTACTTATTTGTTCATTGTTCTTTTTTCCCCATTGCTCTATAATGCAGGAAGCTTTGTCTGATTTGTTCTCTTGCTCTTCTCTCTTCCAGTATTTAAATAATGTTGGCTCTCAGTAAATGTTTGATACATTCATAAATGAGTAAGTGAATGCATGAATAATTTAAGCTTTCTGAACTCTTGCAGCTGAGAGTTTAGAAACAGAAACATAGACAACCGCAAAGATTCTGAGCGGAGAAGTTGTCTGAGGGCGTTGGTTGGAGGTCGTGGGGCCAGCTCCCGGACTCTGCGACTTTACGTCCTGAAAGATCTACTGAGAAGTTCTCCATCTTTAGTGACATTTTAATATCATAGATCTTTAAATGGATGAGATGGCTACCACTCAAATTTCCAAAGATGAGCTTGATGAACTCAGGGAGGCCTTTGCAAAAGTTGATCTCAACAGCAATGGATTCATTTGTGACTATGAACTTCATGAGCTGTTCAAGGAAGCCAATATGCCATTACCGGGATATAAAGTGAGAGAGATTATTCAGAAACTCATGTTGGATGGTGACAGGAATAAAGATGGGAAGATAAGTTTTGACGAATTTGTTTATATTTTTCAAGAGGTTAAAAGCAGTGATATTGCCAAGACCTTCCGCAAAGCAATCAACAGAAAAGAAGGCATTTGTGCTTTGGGAGGAACTTCAGAATTGTCCAGCGAAGGAACACAGCATTCTTACTCAGAGGAAGAAAAATATGCTTTTGTTAACTGGATGAACAAAGCTTTGGAAAATGATCCTGACCGTAGACACTTTATACCAATGAACCCAAACACTGATGACCTGTTCAAAGCTGTTGGTGATGGAATTGTGCTTTGTAAAATGATCAACCTTTCAGTTCCTGATACAATTGATGAAAGAGCAATTAATAAGAAGAAACTTACACCCTTCGTCATTCAGGAAAACTTGAACTTGGCACTGAACTCTGCTTCTGCCATTGGGTGTCACGTTGTGAACATTGGTGCAGAGGACTTGCGGGCTGGGAAACCGCATCTGGTTTTGGGACTACTTTGTCAGATTATTAAGATTGGTTTGTTCGCTGATATTGAATTAAGCAGGAATGAAGCTTTGGCTGCTTTACTTCGAGATGGTGAGACATTGGAGGAGCTTATGAAATTGTCTCCA
Source organism: Nycticebus coucang (assembly GCF_027406575.1). Taxonomy (NCBI): domain Eukaryota; kingdom Metazoa; phylum Chordata; class Mammalia; order Primates; family Lorisidae; genus Nycticebus; species Nycticebus coucang. Next base: position 101,702,451 of record NC_069788.1, on the reverse strand, counting down.
GAAGAGCTTCTGCTTTGATGGGCAAATTTTCATTTGGAAAACTCGGGCTGGCAAAAAATCAACAACTTCAGTGCTGATATCAAGGATTCCAAAGCCTATTTCCATCTTCTCAATCAAATTGCACCAAAAGGACAAAAGGAAGTTGAACCACGGATAGACATTAGCATGTCAGGTTTCAATGAAACAGATGATTTGAAGAGAGCTGAGAGTATGCTTCAACAAGCAGATAAATTAGGTTGCAGACAGTTTGTTACTCCTGCTGATGTTGTCAGTGGAAGCCCCAAACTCAACTTAGCCTTCGTGGCTAACCTGTTTAATAAATATCCGGCATTAACTAAGCCAGAGAACCAGGATATTGACTGGACTTTATTAGAAGGAGAAACTCGTGAAGAAAGAACCTTCCGTAACTGGATGAACTCTCTTGGTGTTAATCCCCACGTGAACCATCTCTATGCTGACCTGCAAGATGCCCTGGTAATCTTACAGTTATATGAACGAATTAAAGTTCCTGTTGACTGGAGTAAGGTTAATAAACCTCCCTACCCGAAACTTGGAGCCAACATGAAAAAGCTAGAAAACTGCAACTATGCTGTTGAATTAGGGAAGCATCCTGCTAAATTCTCCCTGGTTGGCATTGGAGGGCAAGACCTGAATGATGGGAACCCAACTCTGACTTTAGCTTTAGTCTGGCAGCTGATGAGAGGGTACACACTCAATGTCCTGGAGGATCTGGGAGAGGGTCAGAAAGCTAATGATGACATCATTGTGAACTGGGTGAACAGAACATTGAGTGAAGCTGGAAAATCTACTTCCATTCAGAGTTTTAAGGACAAGACGATCAGCTCCAGTTTGGCAGTTGTGGATTTAATTGATGCCATCCAGCCAGGCTGCATAAACTATGACCTTGTTAAGAGTGGTAATCTAACAGAAGATGACAAGCACAATAATGCCAAGTATGCAGTGTCAATGGCTAGAAGAATTGGAGCCAGAGTGTACGCTCTTCCCGAAGACCTTGTGGAAGTAACGCCCAAGATGGTTATGACCGTGTTTGCATGTTTGATGGGCAGGGGAATGAAGAGAGTGTAAAATAACCAATCTGAATAAAACCACCTTACTCCCAGGGGGATGATTCCTAGGTCAGCTATTTCCAGGTGAAGTGCTCATGGCTTAAGGAACTCTTGGTCATTAAAGGACTTTAGTTTGAATTAACAAGACTAGCTCATCATGAGAGCCTGCAGGGGAAAGGGTTCTAATAAAAACAACTCCTCTTTCCCATAGTCAAATTTGGATTTTCCAGGCACACCTGAAGTGTGCTCATAGCCAAACTGTTTTACTCTTTCCTGTTTCTGTATGTTCTTTGTCGCTCTGTAACTTTTTTCCTCTCAGAATGTCCCTCTCTTGGGTCTTGCTTAGATGACTGGATATGATTATTATTAGACAGTAATTTTGCTTTCTATCCAATATGTTAGTTCTTATTTGAGAACTATGGTCAGAGGGTATTTGGATATGAGTATCCTTTGCTTATATTTGTAGTACTGAAAATTTGCCGAAGTAACTGGCTGTGCAGAATGTAATAGAAGCTTTTCTTATTCTTTTATTCTTAAGATCAGTATCTTTTTACAGTATTCTTTCTACATGATCCTTTTTTGTACATTTAAGAATATTTTGATTACATCAAATAAGACTGCTAATTTTGCTACTTTTTTAAGGGGTCTTCAAGTAAGTGAAAAACATACATTGTAGGTAGAGGAAAAATGTACCTTAAATTCACATCTTCCCTCTCACACCCAAGCTGCAAACATTTGAAATATTTTGTCTTAAATCACTTGGTTGAATACATGCTTATTTGTTTTAAGACCTGTATCATCATACTCTCTTTAAAATTAAAATGCTGTGGAATAGGCACCTGAGGAGAGAGTGTGCTCAGAACTTCGAAAGGATTCGGTAGGCCAAGTATGCTAAGTGTATGATATATTTTTTAATTTTACACCTAAGAAAAGATGTCATCACTAAAAATGAAATATACATGTAGGACTTAATGTACTCTTGCTTGGTCAAGCTGTTTGCTATAGTTTTCAAGATCATGTTACTCTAACTCTGAAAAAGTGATGTAATCTGATAGCAATGTAGTAGTTCAAATAAAGGCATTTACATAATAGTCAAAAAAAAAAAAGAAACAGAAACATAAAAGTTATCAATTATTGTTTTGGTCCTAAATGTAATAGTAAGTCACTAAAGACTTTTTGTGACTGGATGGGTAGCATAGGGAGATATATAAGGAAGACAATTTTAGAAACATTATGGAAGTTGGCCTATTCAGGGTAAGACTAGAGACCAATAATTTATACTGGAGTAAAGGCAGTAGAGATTATGATTCTTGGCACACTGATCCTGCAAATTCGTGATGGATTTTTTTAGCCTTTTTAGTTTTTATTCAAATATTTAAATTTGTGTAGGAGATTAACAAATTGAGATTGAATAACCCAAAGATATTTAATGATACCCAGAGAGGCTGCATCTCGTATTGTTGGGATTGGTCATATGTCTTCAGGAAGTTTTTTGTCCAGGAATGAAAAAAAATATATGTTAGAGAATAAATAAATAATCCATTTGCTTACAATGTTTTAATCTTCTGGGGATATAACCTGCGGGGTGTACCACCCTAGTGTACATGGTGATGAAAGACACCATTATTATTTCTATCCATAAAATAGCAGAGTAGGCTATTTGCTAAAATAGAAGAGTGGCAGCAGGAACAGTAGGTGCTTTTTCATCTTTGGTCCCCAAGGTTTGTGGGTGTCCTTGCCCTTCAAACTAAAGATATCAAATTGTTCTTCACAAACTAAAACATACACATAAAAGGCCTGAGAAAAAAGAAAACAGATGGAAAGGGAAGAGGAGGGAGGGTGGAGAGAAATGAAAGGGGAGCAGGCTGAAAACTGTTTTCCAGCACAATGATCATTAAAGTTATCATGTTATGCCAGAAGCTTTATTCTAAATACCCCTGTCTGCTACCTTCTGGGTTAAATAAATAGTTTTGAATATACCTTTTGTTCAAATGACTTTCCATCACAGTCAGTGACTATAGCTAAATTTACTGAACAGCTTTGAGTCTTCTCAGAAAAATAATAAAAAAGAAATACAAAATGCTACCCCCACCTTGTTCATTCAGAAACATTCATTGTTTCTAATATAAAATAGTCATATTAGGTACCTCAATTAATGCTTCCTGACAGAGCCCACTATCACTATTCTTAAAAAAAAATTATAAAGAGAGTGAATAACATGTTAGAATATGAAATAATTTAATAGATTAGAACTGGCCCCCAAAGAATTTCTCACTATGAGCCAAAGGATTAATCTTGCAATGAAAATTTCTGGATATCTAAAACATACTTACATTAACTAATTACTGATAAACATGAGGGTTAGCATGTTAAGCTGATCCATATAGTTGTAAAAATACGTATTAATATATCAGTCTCAATAATCACAAGATCCATCTAAAAAGCAAGGATTTTCTTTGTTTTGTTTTGTTTTCTTTGAAATCAGTAAATATTCATATACTTCACTGATTTTACCATAACTCTTACATAAATATAATAATTATTGCTGAGTACAATGTTTGGATTCTGTTTTCTTTTGATATTTATATGTGTTTGTTACTGTCAAAATATGGATACTCTGGAAGGGTTAACTTCTAATTGTGCTAACATTTATGTTTCGAAAGAGTGGGTTGATTTAATCAGTAACCATAGAATTTATTACAATGTCTTAGTATTACTGCTAACTTTCAGGGTATCAGTAAATATAAATTTAGTTTAAAACATAGTCTCATATATACATGAGCAATTCTATTAGAATATATTATCATGACATTAAGAGCAGGAATCAACTCCATTGCTATTTCTTGAGAACAGTATAGATTTACTTAATTTACTTGTTACTAGTTTCCCCAGCTTAAAAAAAGGGAATCATATATTGGCAATTGACTAATTAACTGCTATTGGAAGACCACCTCCTTCCCGGGCCAAAGGAAAAAAATGTAAAATTTGGACATAATACTAAAAACAGCTACAATGGACAATGATCAGCTATAGGCAGACTTATGGGAAAAATGCACAGTGTGGGAGGGAACGTGCAAACAACTTTCCCAGCCCTGGGATGGGGAAATAATTAGCATAGCACAAACAGAGAGCATGCTGTTGGTGTTAGAATAAGTACAGTGTTCTGAAATATGAAACTAGAAAAGTGATGCCAGGAAAGCTAGGGCTACTGAAGAGAGTGTGATAATTCCTGGAAGAGAAAGAAACAGGTAATCACACATTCTTTTGTTGACCATTGGTACAGACTCAACTCAGCTAAACTAAACACAAAAGATTGGGTCTGGGAAGGGCTTACAGCCTGGAAACATAGTTTACATTTCTACTCTATCCAAAATAATTACTAAATTATTAGTATATATACTAATTTATATATATATATATATATACACACGCATAGCTAAAGAAAAGGAAGCAACACTAATCAGAGAAAAAAATTGAAAAAAGAAAAAGGATTCTGCACAAATTACCATTCATAATTCTCAAAATACAGTTAAAATTACTCAATATGGGGTGGGGGTGGAAGCAAGATGGCAGCCGAGTAACAGCTTTCTTGCAATTGAGCATGATGAGTCTGGGGAGACAAGACTCCAGGCATCTCTGGCTGGTGGGATTTGTCTATAATCATCCCTTTGAGGACACAGGGAGTCAGCAAGAGACTTCTGGACCCCAAGAGGAGGACAAAAGTAGTGGAAAACTGGCAAGTGGTTGCCTGTGTTCATTCAGTCTAATCCCGCTAGCAGCTGCATGGCAACTTAAAGAGCAAGAGGAAGTGAAAGGAAAATTAGGGCAAGGAAACAGATAATAGAAATCATGAGAAACAGTCAGCAGAAAACTCCTGGCAACATGAAGAACCAGTCCAGAGCAACCCCTCCAAGGGACCATGAGGTAACTACTGCAGAAGATTCTACCTATAAAGAAATGTTAGGAATGACAGAAATGGAATTTAGAATACACATGATGAAAATAATGGAGGGAATGATGGACAGAATGAAGGAAACTGCTAATAAAGTGGAAAATAACCAAAAGAAAATCCAAAAACAGAATCAAATAAGAGATGGACTATATGAAGGATATAAAAAAAGATATAGCAGAGCTGAAGGAAATGAAGCAGTCAATTAGGGTACTTAAAGATGCAATGGAAAGTATCAGCAATAGGTTAGACCAAGCAGAAGAAAGAATTTCGGAGGTAGAGGACAAAGTTCTTGAGATAATTCAGATAGTTAAAGAGGCAGAAAAGAAGAGAGAGAAAGCAAATGTTCACTGACAGAATTATGGGACTTTAGAAGCATTCCAACATACGAGTTATAGGAATCCCAGAAGGGAAAGAAAAATGCCCTAGGGGAATGAAAGCCATACTAGAGAATATTATAAATGAAAATTTCCCAGATATCACCAAATATTCTGACACACTCCTTTCAGAGGGATATCGGACCTTAGGTTGTGTCAACTCTAACCGAGCTTCTCCGAGACAAATTGTGATGAACCTGTCCAACATCAAGAAAGAAGAAAAGATTCTTCTTTTCAAGCTGCCAGGAGTAAGTGCCAGTTGACCTACAGGGGCAAATCCATCAGCATGACTGCAGAATTCTCTAATGAAACTTTTCAAGCAAGAAGACAATAGTCATCTACCTTTAATCTACTTAAAAAGAACAATTTCCAGCCCAGAATTCTATACCCTGCTCAGCTAAAAGCTTTAAAATTGATGGAGAATTCAAATCATTTACTGAAAAGCAAACATTGAGGAAATTTGCCACAACAAGATGAAGCTCTACAGGAAATACTTAAACCTGTTCTACACACTGACCATCACAATGGATCAGCAGCAAAGTAAGAACTCAGAAATTAAAGGACAGAACCTAATTTCCACACTGATGCAAAAGATAAAACTAAGAAATGGGCTCTCACAAAATAAGATGAATAGAATACTACCATACTTATCACTTATCTCAATAAATGTTAATGGCTTGAATTCCCCACTGAAGAGGCATAGATTGGTTGACTGGATTAAAAAACAGATGCCATACTTTTGCTGTCTGCAGGAAACACACCTGGCTTCAAAAGACAAATTAAAAGTTCGAGTCAAGGGTTGGAAGACAATTTTTCAGGCAAATGGAATCCAGAAAAAAAGAGAAGTTGCAATCTTATTTTCAGATACATGTGGATTAAAAGCAACTCAAGTCAAAAAAGACAAAGATGGTCACTTTATATTGGTCAAGGGAAAAATACAACAAGAAGACATTTCAATTCTAAATATTTATGCACCCAATTTAAATGCTCCCAGATTCTTAAAACAGACCTTACGCAGGCTGAGCAATATGATATCCAATAATACCATCATAACAGGGGACTTTAACACTCCTCTTACACAGCTGGACTGATCCTTTAAACAAAAATTAAACAAAGATATAAGAGATTTAAATGAGACCCTAGAACAACTGTGCTTGATAGACACATATAGAACACTCCATCCCAAAGGTAAAGAATAGACTTTCTTCTCATCACAATCCTAGGACACAAAACAAACTTCAACAGAATAAAAGAATTGAATTTTTACCTTGTATCTTTTCATATCATGAGGCACTGAAGGTGGAACTCAACTCTAACAAAAATATTTGACCCCACACAAAGGCATGGAAATTAAACAATCTTCTGTTGAATAACAGGTGGGTGCAAGAAGAAATAAAACATTAGCTTCCTTGAGCATAACAGTAATGAAGACACAAGCTAACAAAACCTGTGGGATACTGTAAAAGCAGTTTTGAGAGGAAAATTTATCCCTTTATATGCCTGCATTTGAAAAACAGAAAGAGAGTGCATAAACAAATACACAAGCCATCTTATGGAACTGGAAAAAGAAGAGCAATCAAAGACCAAACCCAGTAGAAGAAAAGAAATATCCAAAATCAAATCAGAGATCAATGCAATTGAAAACAAAAGAATCATTCAGAAAATTAATGAAACAAGGAGTTGATTTTGTGAAAAAATAAGTAAAATAGATATATCTTTGGCCAGACTAACTAGAAATGGAAAAATAAAATCTCTAGTAACCTCAATCAGAAATAATAAAGGGGAAATAACAACTGATCCCATAGAGATACATGAGATCATCTCTGAAAACTGCCAGAAACTTTATGCCCAGAAATTTGACAATGTGAAGGAAATAGATCAATATTTGGAATCACACCCTCTCCCTAGACTTAATCAAGAAGAAATAGAGCTCCTGAACAGACCAATTTCAAGCACTGAGACTAAAGAAACAATAAAAGCTTCCAGCACAAAAATGCCCTGGTCCAGATGGCTTCACACCAGAATTTTATCAAACCTTCAAGGAAGAGCTTATTCCTGTACTGCAGAAATTATTCCAAAAAATTGAGGAGGAAGGAATCTTCCCCAACACGTACTATGAAGCAAACATTACCCTGATACCAAAACCAAGAAAACACCCAACTAAAAAGGAGAATTTCAGACCAATTTCACTCATGAATATATAGATGCAAAAATTCTCAACAAAATTCTAGCCAATAGATTACAGCCTATCATCAAAAAAGTCATACATCATGATCAAATAGGTTTCATCCCAGGGATGCAAGGCTGGTTTAACATACGCAAGTCCATAAATGTCATCCACCATATTAATAGAGGCAAAAATAAAGACCATATGATCCTATCAATAGATGCAGAGAAAGCATTCGATAAAAAGCAGCATCCTTTTCTAACTAGAACACTGAAGAGTATAGGCATAGGTGGCACATTTCTGAAACTGATTGAAGCTATCTATGACAAACCCAAGCTAATATTTTACTCAATGGAGTAAAACTGGTAGCTTTTCCTCTTAGAACTGATACCAGTCCTCTGTCTTTACTATTTAACATAGTTGAAGTTCTAGCCAATACAATTAGGCAAGACAAGAAAAGAAAGGGAATTCAAATGGGAGCAGAGGAGGTTAAACTCTCTGTCTTTGCTGATGACATGATCTTATACTTAGAGAACCCCAAAGACTCAACCACAAGACTCCTGGAAGTCATCAAAAAATACAGTAATGTCTCAGGATATGAAATCAATGTCCACAAGTCAGTAGCCTTTGTATACGCCAATAACAGTGAAGATGAGAAGCTAATTAAGGACACAACTCCCTTCACCATAGGTTTAAAGAAAATGAAATACCTAGGAATATACCTAATGAAGGAGGTGAAGGCCCTCTATAATGAAAATTATGAAATCCTCAGAAAGGAAATAGCAGAGGATATTAATAAATGGAAGAACACACCATGCTCATGGCTGGGAAGAATCAACATTGTTAAAATGTCTATGCTTCCCAAAGCAATCCACCTATTCAATGCCATTCCTATTAAAATACCAACATTGTACTTTCAAGATTTGCAAAAAATGATTCTGCATTTTGTATAACCCCGTACAGCTAAGGCAGTTCATGGTAATAAAAATAAAGCTGGGGGAATCACCATACCAGATTTTAGGCTATACTACAAAGCCTTAACGGTCAAGACAGCATGGTACTGGCACAAAAATAGAGATGTAGAAACTTGGAATTGAATAGAAAACCAGGAAATGAAAATAGCATCTTACAACCACCTAATCTTTGCTAAAACAAACAAAAACATACCTTGGGGAAAAGACTCCCTATTCAATAAATGGTGTTGTAGAACTGGGTATCCACCTGTAAAAGACTGAAACTGGACCTACACCATTCTCTACTCACAAAAATTGATTCAAGATAGATAACGAACTTAAATTTAAGGCATGAAACAATAAAAATCCTCAAAGAAAGCATAGGAAAAGCACTGGAAGATATTTGCCTGGGGAAAGACTTCATGAAGATGACTGTGGTGGCATTGCAATAACAACAAAAATAAACAAATGGGACTTAATTAAACTGAAAAACTTCGGTACAGCTAAGGAGACAACAACCAAAGTGAATAGACCACCTACACAATGGGAAAGGATATTTGCATATTTTGAATCAGACAAAAGCTTGATAACTAGGATCTATAGAGAACTCAAATTAATCCACGTGAGAAAAGCCAACAATCCCATATATCAATGGGTAAAAGACATGAATAGAACCTTCTCTAAAGACAGACGAATGGCTAAAAAACATATGAAAAAATGTTCATCATCCCTATATATTAGAGAAATGGAAATCAAAGCCACCCTGAGATACCATCTAACCCCAGCGAGAATGGCCCACATCACAAAATCTCAAAACTGCAAATGCTGGCATGGATGTGGAGAGAAGGGAACACTTTTACACTGCTGGTGGGACTGCAAACTAGTACAACCTTTTTGGAAGGAAGTATGGAGAAACCTCAAAGCACTCAAGCTAGACCTCCCATTTGATCCTGCAATTCCATTCCTGGGCATCTACCCAGAAGGAAAAAAATCCTTTTATCATAAGGGCACTTGCACTAGCCTGTTTATTGCAGCTCAATTTACAATTGACAAAATGTGGAAACAGCCTAAGTGCCCACCAACCCAGCAATGGATTAACAAGCTGTGGTATATGTACACCATGGAATACTTCAGACATTAAAAAAAATGGAGACTTTACATCCTTTGTATTAACTTCGATGGAAGTGGAAGACATTCTTAGTAAAGCATCACAAGAATGGAGAAGCATGAATCCTATGTACTCAATTTTGATATAAGGACAATTAATGACAATGAAGGTGGTTGAGGTGGGAGAAGGGGAGAGCAGAGAGACAAAGAAGGAGGGAGGGGTGGGGAAAGGAAGAGCAGAGAGAGGGAAGGAGGGAGGGGGTGGGGCCTTGTTGTGTGCCACACCTTTTGGGGGGCAAGACAGGATTGCGAGAGGGACTTCACGTAACAAATGCAATCAGTGTAACCTGGTTTATTGTACACTCAATTAATCCCCAACAATAAAATAATAATAATAATAATAGCAATAAAATGATTCAATATAAGAAGAATAAAGGAAAAGGAACACATTTTCAAGAGAAAAGAAAACTGACTCTGAAATGACCCAGATGTTAGAATTAGAAGGCAAAAGTTTTTTCTTTTTTCTTTTTCTTTTTTTTTTTTTATTAAATCATAGCTGTGTACATTGATATGACCATGGGGCATCATTCACTAGCTTCACAGACAGTTTGACACACTTTCATCACACTGGTTAACATAGCCTTCCTGGCATTCTCTCAGTTACTGTGCCAAGACACTTACATTCCATATTTACCAAGTTTCATATATACCCTTGTAAGATGCACTGCTGGTGTAATCCCACCAATCCCCTTCCCTCTACCCACCTCCCCTCTCCCATCCCTCCCTTTTTACCGTCCCCCTATTCTTAGGTTGTAACTGGGTTATAACTTTCATGTGAAAGCCGTAAATTAGTTTCATAGTAGGGTCGAGTACATTGGGTACTTTTTCTTCCATTCTTGAGATACTTTACAAAGAAGAATATGTTCCAGCTCCATCCATGTAAACATGAAAGAGGTAAAGTCTCCATCTTTCTTTAAGGTTGCATAATATTCCATGATGTACATATGCCACAATTTATTAATCCATTCATGGATCTATGGGCACTTGGGCTTTTCCCATGACTTAGCAATTATGAATAGGGCTGCAATAAACATTCTGGTACAAATATCTTTGTTATGATGTGATTTTTGGTCTTCTGGGTATATGCGCAGTAGAGGGATTACAGGATGGAATGGCAGATCTATTTTTAGATCTCTAAGTGTTCTTCATATCTCTTTCCAAAAGTAATGTATTAATTTGCATTCCCACCAGCAGTGCAAAAGTGTTCCCTTTTCTCCACATCCGCGCCAACATCTCTGGTCTTGGGATTTTGTGATATAGGCTAGTCTCACTGGAGTTAGATGATATCTCAAAGTTGTTTTGATTTGTATTTCTCTGATGATTAAAGATGATGAGTATATTTTCATATGTCTGAAGGCCGTGAGCCTGTCTTCTTCAGAGAATTTTCTCTTCAAATCCCTTGCTCAACCTGCAATGGGATCCCTTCTTCTTTTCTTGCTAATGCATTTGAGTTCTCTGTGGATTCTGGTTATTAAACCTTTGTCAGAGACATAAACTGCAAATATCTTCTCCCATTCTGAGGGCTCTTTGCTTGCTTTACTTACTGTGTTCTTGGCTGTGCAGAAGCTTTTTAGTTTGATCAAGTCCCAGTAGTGTATTTTTGAAGCTGCTTCAATTGCCCGGGGGGGTCTCCTCATAAAATATTCGCCCAGATGGATTTTTTCAAGGGTTTTCCCTGCACTCTTCTCTAGTATTTTTATAGTTTCATGTCTTAAGTTTAAATATTTAATCCAGTGAGAGTCTATCTGAGTTAATGGTGAAAGATTTCAGTCTTCTGCAGGTTGCCAGCCAGTTCACCCAGCACCATTTGTTAAATAGGGAATCTTTTCCCAACTGAATGTTTTTAATTGGCTTGTCAAAGATTAAATAATGGTAAGTATCTGGATTTATCTCTTGGTTCTCTATTCTGTTCCAGACATCTACTTCTCTGTTTTTGTGCCAATACCATGCTGCTTTGATCACTATTGATTTGTAGTATAATCTGAGGTCTGGTAACGTAATTCCTCCTGCTTTGTTTTTATTTCTGAGTAATGTCTTGGTTATTCGAGGTTTTTTCTGATTCCATATAAAACGAAGTATTATTTTTTCAAGATCTTTAAAGTATGACAGTGGAGCTTAATAGGGATTGCGTTGAAATTATATATTGCTTTGGGTTGTATGGACATTTTAACAATGTTGATTCTTCCCAGCCATGAGCATGATATATTTTTCCATTTGTTAACATTTTCAGCTATTTCTTTTCTTAGAGTTTCATAGTTCTCTTTATAGAGATCTTTCACGTCCTTTGTTAGATAATTTCCCAAATATTTCATCTTCTTTGAAACTACTGTGAACGGAATAGAGTCCTTACCTGTTTTTTCAACTTGACTATTATTGGTATATATAAAGGCTACCTATTTATGAATGTTGATTTTGTAACCTGAGACACTGCTGTATTCCTTGATCACTTCTAAGAGTTTTGTAGTAGAGTACCTAGTGTTTTCCAGATATACAATCATATCATTTGCGAAGAGCGAAAGTTTGATCTCTTCTGACCCTATATAGATACACTTGATCGCCTTTTCTTCCCTAATTGCGGTGGGAAAAAACACCATTACAATTTTAAAAAGCAATGGAGATAATGGGCAGCCTTGTCTGGTTCCTGATCTGAGTGGAAATGATTCCAATTTAACTCCATTCAATATGATATTGGCTGTGGGTTTGCTGTAGATGGTCTCTATCAGTTTAAGAAATGTTCCTTCTATACTGATTTTCTTAAGTGTTCTGATCATGAAGGGATGCTGGATATTATCAAAAGGTTTATCTGCATCGATTGAGAGAATCATATGGTCTTTGTTTTTTAATTTGTTTGTGTGCTGAATTACATTTATAGATTTATGTATATTGAACTAGCCTTGAGACCCTGGGATAAAACCAACTTGGTCATGATGTATAATTTGTTTGATGTGTTGCTGGATTCTGTTTGTTAGGATCTTGTTGAATTTTTTTGCATCTATATTCATTAGTGATATCGTTCTATAATTTTCTTTTCTTGTAGAGTCTTTCCCTGGTTTGGGGATCAGGGTGATGTTTGCTTCATAGAAAGTGTTGGGTAGTCTTCCTTCTTTTTCTACCTTTTGGAACAGGTTGAGTAATATAGGTACTAATTCCTCTTTAAAGGTTTGGTAGAATTCTGACATGAAACCATCTGGTCCCGGGCTTTACTTTTTAGGGAGGTTTTGTATGGTTGATGCTATTTCAAAACTTGATATGGGCCTGTTCAACATTTCCACTTGATTCTGTCTAAGTCTTGGAAGGTGACATGCTTCCACGTATCAGTCAATTTCCTTCAGATGTTCATATTTCTGAGAATAAAGTTTCTTGTTATATACATTAAGGATTTTTTTGATTTCTGAGGAGTCTGTTGTTATTTCATCTTTGTTGTTTCTGATTGATGAGATTAGAGATTCTACTCTTTTTTTCCTGATTAGGTTGGCCAAAGAATTATCTGTTTTATTGACCTTTTCAAAAAACCAGCTTTTTGATTTATTGATCTGTTGTATTATTCGTTTGTTTTCAATTTCATTTAATTCTGCTCTAATTTTGGTTATTTCTTTTCTTCTACTGGGTTTGGGGTTGGAATGTTCTTCCTTTTCCAGTTGCTTGAGATGTCCCATTAAGTTGTTAACTTCCTCTCTTTCTGTTTTCTTGAGGAAGGCTTGCAGTGCTATAAATTTCCCTCTTAGAACTGCCTTTGCAGTGTCCCAGAGGTTCTGATAGTTTGTGTCTTCATTGTCATTTTGTTCCAAAAAATTGGAGACTTCTTTCTTAATCTCATCTCTGACCCAGCTATCATTCAGCATAAGGTTATTTAACTTCCATGTTTTTGTATGAGTATGCAGATTCTGTTGTTACTCAGCTCAAGTTTTATTCCATGGTGGTCCAAGAAGATGTGAGGGATAATTTCTACTTCTTTAAATTTACTGAGGTTACACTTGTGACCTAAGATGTGATCAATTTTGGAGTAGGTTCTGTGGGCTGATGAGAAGTATGTGTATTCAGTTTTGTTGGGATGAAATGTTCTGTAGATGTCTGCTAAATCCAGATATTGGATGGTTATATTTAAATCTAAAATTTCTTTGCTCAGCTTCTTATTGGAGGATCGATAGAACAATGCCAAAGGAGTGTTGAAATCTCCGACTATTATGGAGCTGGAGAAAATCAAGTTGCTCATGTCTGTTAGAGTTTCTCTTATAAATTGAGGTGCATTCTGGTTGGGTGCATAGATATTAATAATTGAGATCTCATCATATTCAGTATTACCCTTAACAAATATGAAGTGACCATTCTTGTCCTTCCTTACTTTTGTTGGTTTAAAGCCTATTGTATCTGCAAATAAAATTGCAACACATGCATTTTTCTGGCTACCATCTGCCTGAAATATGGATGACCATCCTTTCACCCTGAGTCTATATTTGTCCTTTAAGTTAAGATGTGACTATTGTATGCAACAAATATCTGGCCTGAGTTTTTGTATCCAGTCAAGTAACCTATGCCTCTTTAGAGGACAGTTAAACTGTTCACATTAATGAAGAATATTGATAAGTCTGGTGAAATTTGGGGTATCAAGTTTTTTAAACGTTCAGTGGACATTTATAATCTTTTTGCCAGTGTGGAAATTGGAGTTTGATCCGAAGTTTCTGAGTGAGTTTACTTTTGTGGTATAGGATTGGGTTGGTCATTATGGAGGATAGGTCTGATAATATCCAGAAGAGCTGGTTTGGTTATGGCAAATTTCTTCAACATATGAATGTCATTAAAGTATTTCATTTCTCCATCATAAATGAAACTCAGTTTAGCTGGATACAAGATCCAGGGTTGAAAGTTATTTTGCTTTAGGAGATTAAAAGTCGATGACCATCCTCTTCTGGCTTGAAAAGTTTTAGCAGAGAGATCTGGAGTCATTCTAATATTCTTCCCTTTGAAGGTAATGGTTTTCTTTCTCTTGGCAGCTTTGAGGATTTTCTCCTTCATATTAACTTTAGTGAAGTTAATTATGATATGCCTGGCAGATATCTTTTTGAGGTTGAGTCATGCTGGGGTTCTGAAGCTGTCTGCTATCTGAATTTCAGAATGTCTCGGAATGTCTGGAAAATTCTCTTTCATAATTTCATGCAGTAGGGCCTCTGTGCCCAGCGAGGCACTTCATCTGTTTCAGGAACTCCAATGATTTGCATATTACCCTTCTTCGAATTATCCCATAGCTCTCTGAGAGATGATCTGTTTTTGCTCTCCATTTCTCTTGGAGTTTGGAAGCGTTCAAAGGCTTTATCTTCAATGTCAGAAATCCTTTCTTCTGCTTGTTCCATTCTGTTGCTGAGGGATTCTACTGTACTTTTCGTATCTTTGAGGGCTGCAAATTCTTGCTTCAGTTTGTGTAAGTCTTTGGTGGTTTTGTCTTTAAATTCGTTAAATTCTTGAGACAACTTTTGAATTTCTCCTCGAATTCCTAATTGTACTTTATTAATCTTGTCTGCAATCACAATTCTGAATTTGATTTCTAACATCTCAGCCAGTTGTTTATGAATGGGATCTTCAATTACATCTGCCATATCTTTCCTTGGGGGGGTTGATCTATTCTGGTTATTCATGTTACCAGAGTTTTTCTGCTGATTCCGCCCCATGGTTGTTTTACTCCCTTTGATTTTTTCCCCTGGGGCTTTGTGAAGGGCCTGTACAGTGCTGTGGTCTGAGAAACTTGGGCCCTGTGTAGTGTGGTGGGGCTAAGTGGTTCTGTCTTATTTTCAGCTGGTTTCTGTTCCACCCTAGTGAAACAGATACTCCTGATTGAAGTCTCAGCTGTGGAGAAATATCAGCAATTAAGTCACCCCACCCCCCCCACAGGCAAATAATTTGGAAAGGAAAATCAAACCTTCCTACCACCATGCACCCAAGGCACCACCTGATTTGTCCTCAGGTGATTGGTGCAGTTCAAAAGGTCCAAATCGATTGTCTCAGTCTGAACCTGTCTCGGGTGAGAAAGTTTAAGAGGTCTCTGGGAACTGGATCACAGGGGTCTGGTGACTACTCTGGTGTGGCTTGCTCCAGTGCTGCCTTGAGTCAGGAGGAGCCACCCAGCCAATAGATCAGTCTGGGAAGGTTGATGCCTCCTTCCCTACCTTGCACCAGTGTCTCACCCAGTCACTGATAGCCCTGCAGTTTGCAGACCCAGTTGCCTGTAGTGAATTGGTACTCCAGGAGTTTTCACCTGCCTGAATCACAAGGCAGTCTGCCAGGCCACTGCGCTCTGCCTCTCTCTAGCAGGAGGAGATGAGGCCTGACAACCTCGGGCGCTTGATGAAGGTTGGGGGGTTTTCACTCATGTCCAGTCTCGTCCCTGATTAATTTTACTGACAGACAGAACAGAACAACTTTGCGGTTCCCCTGCCGAAGAGAAGCTGAATTGAGTTCCAAATCAGCTTGTCTTGGCTTTTGTATTATCTATAGGCTGACGATCCCCTGAGGGCCAGGTGCATCTTAGGCTCAGTAAAGCACACCTCTGGGTCAGCCCCGCCCTGGGAGTTTCCCCAGTTTTCAAGTTGGTGTTACCTCAGGCACATCCTATACTCACAGTCTCTGGTTGCCCTGGGAGACAGGGGGTGTGGCTTCAGAATGTTCGGTAGTTGGCCGTATTGCTACCAAAAGAGGGCTGCTGTTTTATGCCTCAGGGAACTGCTGCTCCCTTCCAGCCAACTGTCTTCTCTCCGCTCCCACAGCCCAGAGTCTGCACTGACTGGCTCAGCCCCGGCACTGTCCACACCCCTCGAGCAATAGCCCAAGAGTCTTCACTCCTAGGGGACAGGCCTCCAGATCTCAGAGCGAGAGCAGATGGGAGCGCTGGGAGCCCAGGGTTGAGGGCAGAGAACACACACATTTTTACGCAGTTTTATGCCTGGCCGTATTGTTGCCAAAAGACTGCTATTGCACTGTGCCTCAGGGAACCACCGATCCTGTGCGGTCCCCTCTCAGCCGACCATCCTCTCCTCGCCTCCATGCCCCAGAGCCAGCACCGACCATCTACAGTCCAGACACCATCTACATCCCTCGAGAAATCACCCAAGACTCTGAACTCTTGAGGGACCTGCCTCCAGACCTCAGTGTGAGTGGAGTGGAGTGCTGGGAGCTCAGAATTCCAGGTAGAGCCTATATACAGTTTTATACAGTTTTATGCCTGGCAGGAGAACGCCGTGGCACCCTAGTAGGGAAGGTAGGTCCAGTTTTTAGAAGGTCTCTCCCGTGGAGTGGAGTTGGAAGACCTTTGAACTCTGCCCGATTGTTTGTGGGGCACTCCGAGCCATTCTCATGGGGGAGGGGATTCCTGTCCTCTTGGTGATGGATTTTGTACCTTTTATTTGTATCCTTGTGATCGCAGCTCACCTCATCGGGGTTGACGTGCATTCTTCAACCTTCTCTCTTAGTGCAGCTCAAATCCATCGGGTTACTTGCTAAATTTTTGTCCTTTAACTCTCCTTCTGGATGGGAGCCTCTATGGAAATCTGGCTTCAGTCATCCATCTTGTCTCCTCCCCCAGCAGGCAAAAGTTTTAAAGTGATTGGAATATAGAAAATCTCAGCAGAAATACATAGATAATATAATATAAAAGGACTAAGAGGAAATTCTAGAATCTTAAAATAAATGTAAAAAATGTATTATTAGATGGACTAAACAGCTGAATGGAAATGATGTATTATTTGGTGAACTAGAAGATAAATTAATAGAAGTTATCCAATGTTAAGAACAGAAAAAAATTAAGATAGTGAACAAAGAAGGACCTTTTAAATAATATCAATTTGTGTAAAGTAAATTCCATTTGAGTTCTAGAAGGAAAGGAAAGACAAAATAGATGAGAAGAAAAATATTTTAAAATCAGAAAATTTACTAAATTTGGTTAAAGTCAGAAATTTCCACGTAGAATATTCTCAACAAATACCAAGCCAAAAAAGAAAATCCACAACAAATCTGTATTTCAGTACATCAGAGTTAAAGTGTTGAAAACAAAAATGAAAAAAGAAAACCTGAGCAGAGATTTAAATCAACAAAGAAAGGACACTTTACATATACTGCATAACTCAAATCAATGATTTGATTAATAATTGACTTCTCCTTAGGTATACTTACAACCAACCACTACAGCATGAGAACGTACATAGTAGCAGGTTTTTTATATTTTACATGAATAGGTAACAAAGTGTATTTTAATTTCTAGCAGAAATAAAACATGATAAAATAAGCAGAGTTAAAAAGGTAACAGGGAAACTAAAATGGTATTCTAAAGAAAGTTTCAGATAAGAAAAAAAGAGAAAAATAACAGTGGAAGAAAAATGGGGAGACAGGAAACAAAAAATAAAAGAGAAGAATTGTATCAAATCAATTATATTATGTGTTCATTGGCAAAAAAATTTCAGTTAGAACATAGGGATTGTCAGAATGGATGCAAAAAGTTAAGACAGAGATATATTCTGTTTATGAGAATACCACATTAGACATTAAGACACATTAATAATCTTGTCTTTTGAAAATTAAACTCAAGAGCATAAAAGTTACACTATGTAAACAATAGTCATAGGAAGGCTGGAGTCACTCTGAATAACAGATTAAATAGATTTCATACCAAACTATTGATAGAGATAGAGAACAATTAATAATGACAAAAAAGATAAATTGACTAGGAAGACATAATATGAGGAGAATGTTAAAATATCCACAGGTATAGATGGATATTTTAACATTCTTCTCTCATCAATTGATAGGAGGACTAGACAAAAGATAAGCAGACTTAGAAAATCTGAATACTAAGATTACCTACCTTAAATCAGATGTTCCTCGTCCTTGACTTAAATGATAGCCACATTTAAAAACGGTAAGGTACATATTTTTTCAAATACATGTAATACTTTTAAACATTGGAAATATGGTGCTTCGTAACTATTTCTTAATAGACTTAATAAGGCATAGGAAAATATTTTCTGACCAAAATTAAATTTAATAAGAAGTCAAAACAAAGAGATAATAGAAAAGCCTTAAATATGTGGTAAATAAATAACACATTTGAGAATATTCCATAGAGCCGGGCACGGTGGCTCAAGCCTGTAATCCCAGCACTGTGGGAGGCTGAGAAGGGAGAATTGCTTGATCTCTGGAGTTTGAGACTCAGGTGAGCGACAGTCAGACCCTGACTCATGAAAAAAATGGAAAAACCCAGCCCGGCACTCGGTGAGCGCCTGTAATCCCAGCGGCTTCTGGAGGCTGAGGCAGCGGGGTGCCCAGAGCCCGAGTCTGAGGTTGCGGTGAGCTACCACGCCCACTGCACTCTGCTCAGGGGCATAGGGTGGGACCTTGTCTCAACATCAACAAAAAAAGAATATTCCATAGAGCAAGCAGAAATCACTAGGTAATTTTGAGTTATTTGTTAATAAAAAGTTAGACAGATAAAAATTAGGAGGGTACAGCTAAAGCAGTGATGAAAATTTATAATTGAAATTCATGTATTTTAAAAAAAGAAGATACAAATTAATGATATAACATTTTAAGAACCAGAAAATGAAAAAATTAATTGCAAAGTAAGTATAGGTAAGAAGATAAAATAGATAACAGTAGATATCAATGAAGTATAAATCAGAAAAATATAATAAAAATCAATGACCAAGAGATGGATGATTTGATAAACCTCCAGAAAGAGTGATTAGAAATAAAAGAAGAAACAAATTGCCCAGGCTGATAAATGGGGCATTGGTTCAGATTATACAAATATTAAAGATAATAAGGCAATATTATAAACAAATTTATGATTACATATTTTACAACCTATGTAGAATAAACAAAATTTAAAAGAGGTAATTTGCACCAAAACAGATTTAAAAATAAGTATAGAGGCTGGGTGTGGTGGCTCACTCCTGTAATCCTAGCACTCTGGGATGTCGAGGCAGGTGGATTGCCTGAGCTAATGAGTTTCAAACCAGCCTGAGCAAGAGCGAGAACCTGCCTTTAAAAACAACCAGTTATCAGGGCACCTGTAGTCTCCATTACTGGGAAGGCTGAGGCAATGGGATCACTTGAGCCCTAGAGTTTGAGGTTGCTGTAGGCTATGACACCAAGGCACTCTTCCTAGGGCAACCATGTGAGACTCTGTGACAAAAAAATATATAAATAAAAAAGAAGAAGAAGTATAAAATGAAATATCAATTTTTGAAAATTTTATTTATTATTAAAAACATTTTCATAAATCTATCTCCAGAATTATATGTTTATACTGGTGACTGTATAAAATGTTTTGGAAAATATATCTTATATTTTATATAATATATATATCTTATATCTTATAAAATATATCTTATACAAACTTGCAGAAAATATGAGAGGAGGGAAAATCCTCTAACTTATTTTCTAAAATTAATATAATTTCTTTTTTTTCTTCAAAAAAACATATAAGAGAGAAAGAAAACTTCAGCGCGGTAACATTCAAAAATGTACAAAATATGAAGTTAACAACATTTTAGCAAATGGGATCCAACAATCTATAAAAATGATAAATATATTGTGCTTACAAAATAAATTTTTCTGAGAAAATACTATGTTGGTTTAATATCTAAAACTTAAACTAATGCAATTGATATAATAAAGAAAATGATAATGTGATCATCTAAAAAAATGCAGAAGAATTCAGCACACCTTCATGACAAAAATATCTCAGCAAACTGTAAATAAAATAATTTTAATCTCATTAAATATATTTGTACCAAAAAATTGATTTACATCCACCTCAATGCTTTCTTCTGTATATTAAGAAAAAAAGTATGGTTGTACACTGCTAGTATGAAAAATTATATTGAACCAAGGCAGAGGAAAAATAAAAAGCATTGAAAACGAAGAATAATTATTTATAGACAAAATGATCATGTGTTTTAAAATGTAGATTTTAATTCTGTCGAGGTGGAATGAAGTATTCAGATCAAGAGACAGCTGCAAATGGAAAACAGTTTATTACTCACAGTTCCTGAAAGTAGGAGAACAGGCAAGAGATTACACCAAGTTTGATCACAGGCAGAAAGGAAGTGGGGAACTATGGGCAAGAGCCTTTACCATGTTTTCTTGGAGGGAATGGAGAGAACAAGGTAAACTGGCTGTGCAGGGTTAGGTATGACTAATTTGAATAATTACAGAAGAATCTGCTCTGTGTAGTAAAATAAAAAGAATATGACAAAGAAGTTCTACCTTTACTTAGTACCATATATAATTAGAAATGCCAGAAATATACTTACTAAAGCCTGTCAGTGGTTGTCTGAGACTAGGATTTGGAGGAGATTGACTTCTAATGGACTCGAGGTAAATTTTTAGAGTGATGGAAATATTCGGTATTTCTATTATGGTGGTGTTATACAACTGCATAAATAGAGCAGAAATCATTCAGTTTTGTACTTAAATTGGGTGGATGATCTTTCATGCATATTGTATCTCAATAGGTAGATAGAAATGAGAATAATATGTGCCTGAAAATACTTCTGAAGTTTACACATTGAAAGGTACCATTATTACTATAACCAAAATAAAAATGCTAGAAAAAATGTAGGAAAACCTCTTCTACTTATCTGCTAGGCAAAGAATTTAAGGCTAAGACTCCAATGACAGTTACAGCAACAAAAACAACAAAATGGGGGTTGATTAAATTAAAAATGTAATTAAATTAGTCTGTGCAGCTAAGGAAATAATCAAAAAAGCAAACAGACAACCCACAGAATGAGAGACAACATTCACAAACTATACATTGGATATTCAGAATCTACAAAGAACTCAAACAAATTACCAAGAAAAAAATCTCATAAAAAATAGGGTTTATTGAAAAGGCTAGCAACAATATACACATAACTATGAAAGTTCTGAGACAGACTGTGCTACGGCCCATTATTTCACTTCCAAAAGCACAGAAAATGATGTCCTTTCTGATTGACCTGTGTGCAAGTTTCAACTTGCTTGGCTTATTGATATTGAAGTGAGGGGTTCCTTTTTTGTTTCCATCTCTGTGCATTTTATGTTTCCTGATTTTTGTGCATCTCAAAGCTTTCATAATGACCCATGTAGATGCTAGTGTGGATGAGGAGAGAAAAGAATGCTTATACTATATACCCTATTTGGTGGGATTGCAAGTTATTAATACAGTACAACCATTATAGAGGTGGGAAACTCCTCAAAGAACTATTAATAAAAGTAGACCTACCATTCAATCCAGCAATTCCACTATGGAATATCTGCCCAAAGGGAAAGAAGTCATCCTATCAAAAAGGTACGTGCACTTGAGTGTATATTGCAGCACAATTCACAATTGCAATGATGTGGAATCAACATCTATCGATTCATGAATGGATTTACAAAATGTTGCACATATACACCTTGGAGCACTACTCAGCCATAAAAAGTGAATTAATGCCCTGTGCAACAGTTTGGAGAAACTGGAGATCATTATTCTAAGTGAAGTACCTGAAGAATGGAAAAACACCACATGCACTTACTATTAAACTGGAACCAACCAATGAGCACACATGTGCACAGAGGGACACAAAACTCAGTGGAAATCAAATAGTGGGGAGGGGGAGGAAGAGAGTGGTGAAAACCTACCTAATGGGTATAATGAACACTATTTGCATGTTGGGCACACTTAATGGTCAATCCATGTAAACAACAACATTTGTAACCTCTTTAATATTTTGAAATGAAAACAATTGATTCCTTATTTAGAAAGAATATATCATTTATATGATTTTAATGCATGCTCTGTGTCATGTAATCTATTTACATCATCATATTCAACTGCCTATTACTATGCCATTTCTAATGAACAAAAAAGTTTGCAGATTGCAAATGACCATTAAAAACATTACTGGCGTGAGCAAAAATGAGACTTTGTCTTCACTGAAAATAACAAAACTAGCCATTGTAGTGGTGGGCATCTGCAGTCCCATTTACTTGGGAGACTGAGGCAAGAGGATGGCTTTAGCCCAAGAGTTTGAAGTTGCTGTGATCTATGATGCCTCAACGCTCTACCCAGGGTGACAGAGTGAGACTCTGTCTCACAATAAAGCAAAGAAATGGACAGTAAACTGTATATAGAATGAGGATCGAAGCACTCATCTTTTCACCATAAGGCTAAAATCCTTTCAATTTAGTCATTTTGCCTTTTGTATCGAGACTGTCAGTTAGTACATCATTACAAACATTCAAGTTTAATCAGGAAAAATTTTGCTTATGTTTCTGTTTTGTATTATGATAATTTAATGATAATCTGATGAAGAGTGGTTTCAATATCATCTGCAAATTTTAGTTGCTTGTAGAATAATATATTCAATGACACATATAACATGATAAAAATATTCCTCCTTGAATTTAGTAGAGAATTGGGTTTGATGATTTGAAAATGTTTAATTTTAATCTAAAAATTAAATAATATTTATTGAGAGTATTTTGCCATGTAAAAGAATGAACAGAGATATTTGTCCTTAATATATTTTAAAAGTTATTTTTGTCATTTTACCCCTATGCTCTGGCAGCCAGGAAGTTTAAAATAAATGTTAACATTCAGTTTTTATAAATATATATTCCTAATACAATGGCATGAAATTCCTCCACATTACCTAATTTAATATGCATTTAATTTTTAGCTAATATGTGATTTAGTATTTCAAAATAATGCCAATATGTTAAGGTAAGTATGTTATAAATAATAATTTTTTAAAACTTTTAAAATGTAGTTTGTATGAAAAGGTTTATAATTTATTTTTAATTATTTGGTTGTATTCTTAAAAATCAGCATTTATGTTTTTTAGGTCACTATTCCAAACCAGGCATTTGCTGGCACTGTTTTTACTAAGATCTGTGGCATCATACATTAGCAGACTGTTGTGACATTATATACCAAAAATATATAGATGTACACACACACACATAGTCTTCCCCTACCATGTGGGTATGTATGTAATTTTAATCAAGTGGATTTCAGAAAGTGAAAAACAGACTTTTAAATTTGAATAGCATATATATTCAAGTACTTCTTTCAATCACTTTGCATACATGTATTATAATACATAACACATAAATAGTTTTTGAATTATAAAACTAAAAGCAAAAAACAATTGCTAACTGTGGTCATGCTGTGACTTAGGGACATTAGTTTCTGCTAAAATATGCATGAGATTCTTCACTTTCGGATATCTGGAATTAAGGTTATGAAGCATTAAGTATTGTGATATAGAATAATTTCTTTTAGCAAATAATTTATATATGATATATATCATATACGTATTTTGACATACATGCAGATTATTTCAAAACTGATTGATGCTCATGGGCCATTTTCCAGTGGAATTAATCAGTTACCCATTCATGTATTTGGCCTTGGTAAATCCGTAGGGTAGGTACACTGAGAGAAAATACACACACAAAAATTGGTTTGGATTATGTATTTACCATCAATTACAGTGAATTAATTCTTGATTATACTCCATGTTATATGCATTATATAAACAGTTAATTTAAATATTTTCACATTATACTCATGGGAGTAGGTATTATTTACAACCATTATTTTTCAAATTTGGAGCAAACAATTAACAGATAAAATATTTGCATGAGCAGAATTTGATAGTTTACTAGTTATATAAAATCTCATTTAATACAATCATGAACCAACACTGCTGAGCACCAACATGGTGGAAAATAATATCTTATAATAATGAAAAAGGGCCAAGGCAAGTTGGTTTTTAACCTTTAAAATGATTAGAAAAGTACTTGTTAGTGTCTATCATCATTTCAGTGTTCTTCAGGTTAAATTCACGGATCTCTTGGATGAGAAGAGGTGTGAAATTGTGACAGTGTGACAGTGTTCTCTAAGGTAGCCATGGTATTCATGAACCTGTCTGGGGAGGTTCTAGATTGATATGTTGTTAAATTTTATCTGATGTGGCTTCTCATAGGTTGTTCCTAGTTTATTCAGGGAAATACGTTATCACT
The DNA here is from genome assembly GCF_027406575.1 of Nycticebus coucang. Lineage (NCBI taxonomy): Eukaryota > Metazoa > Chordata > Mammalia > Primates > Lorisidae > Nycticebus > Nycticebus coucang. The sequence goes on along the minus strand of NC_069788.1, from coordinate 101,677,735 downwards.
GGTGATGCCAACAATTTATTCCATCATGTTTATCTCATTATTTAAGAAATATTTCTTAATGTGATGACTACTTGCCTGAGTTTCCAGGCTGGTCATTTAGTTGACAAACCTTTTTTTTTTTTTTTTTCTATTTATTTGTTCTGCATTACCACAGCAGATACACAGCTTTGAATGGTATATTGTTGTCTTGGCCCAATTTGAATCAATGAAAGATGAAAGGTAAAACTAGCTTTATGTACAGGAATCTTCATGTGCTGTTATATTTAGGCATTTAAAGATTTTACCTTGCTATGTCTGGAGTCTGGGCATAAGGTCAATAGGAGAACAAGAATTTCTTATCCCCTCTAAACTCAGGGTTAATTTGTTTCTATTCAAATTTGTAAAGTGTGAGACTGAGAAAGTCCAGGTCTCCTGGACAAATACCCTAATCTGACCCTTGAGTTGGCATCACGACAGGAGGATTGTTGTTAGAGTTCATGTGAGGCTGGGAAAGAGAGCCGTTGCCAGCCACTGCTCTCTAGGAAGCCCAGCTAAGACCACAGGAAAACAAAACCATTTCCAAAGATCACAGGCTTTGAATTAAGAGAACCCAAAGAAAAACACAGAGTGGTGTGAAAGTTACGAAGTGAGATGGCTTCACTGGCTTCATTGCAGTGTGAGCTTGTCTGAGTGGCACATTCCACCCATACAAACCAAACACCTTATTCCCCATTAACAAGTACAGTCATTTGGGTTTCTAACACATGGACTTTTTTCAGTTATGTGTTAACCACTCTTTAACAAAGTAGGAGGGCAGAGGAAAACTTCGAGGGTGAGAAATTCTCAGAAGATGTCAACTTTTAAAACACAATTAACGACACTCATTTTGAATCAGACTTTTTGTTTTAATTGTTGACGTTGCTTCAGACCAGACCCTAAAACTTTGGGTCATTTGGTAAGCATATTCCTCTACACTTGGCCTCAGAATCCCTGTGGGCTTGAAACTACTAGATGGATTTTCTAATTTAACCCCAAGTTCCCTCGTCAAACATTTACTCTCACAGTCCCTCTCATAAGTGGCCCCATCGTCTCTTATTCATATTGACAACTTGTACTTGACAGCACCCGTGAAAGCACTGACAGCTTTCCTCCAAAAGCAACATTCGCCATAGTGAAGTTACTTCAACACCTTGAAATTTACCTTTCAGAATAAAAGGTTTCATACAGGGTGATTAATACAATTCACAAAGGACCTATTTATAAAAGGATTCCTTGTGCACTCGGTTGATAGTTGTTAAAGTATTTTCTTTTGCTTTGGGGCAAAGCTGAGAAGAACTTTGACTTCATGGAACCTCCATCTATTTACACAGGTGTGAAGCTCACACGCTTTCCATGTACATTTCTTTGCCTCTGTGCGGTTTCTTTTCCTCTCTTGCTTTCTCTTTTATTCTGCCTTTGTCTGCATCCCTCTCTCATACTCCAGTTCCATCTTTACTAAGAAAAAAGATTGTTGTAATGTTGTTGATAAATGTTCTGGGAGACACACGCTGGAACCTACACTATAATTTTGGTTAATTTCCTTATTCCAGATTCCTTTTGCCAAAATGCCTGACATTTAAATGGCTCCATAATGCATATTAACAGGTGGGTCCATCAAGTCTAGAAATTCTTATGTAGAATTTACCACAAGTAGCTAATAATATAAGGTTAGAATGGTATTTTACAATGCCACCTTTACAATTTGTTTTGGTTCTTGAACATAGTCAAAAGAATTCAGTAGTCTGCATTTATCTGTGGGGGATATGTCCCAAGACCCCCAGTAGAAGCCTAAAACTGGGTCACATCAAACCCCATATACACTCTATTTTTTCCATACCTATGGTAAGCATACATACCGATGGTGAGGTTTAATTTATAAATTGGACACAGCAAGACATTAACAACAATAATAAAATAGAACAATTATAATAATATGCCAGCATCACTACTTTTGCACTTTATGTTAAGGTAAATAAGGGTAACTTGAATGCAACCACTGCAATTCTGTGATAATCAATCTGATTATCTCATTGTTTACAAAATATTCTACCATTGTTTATAAAATAGCCTACCAAGTGACTAATGGCCAGCGAGCATAGACTATGCATGCACCCATAGGACACAGAAATGACTCACGAACCAGGTGGGACTAAGTGGAACAGCATGAGATTTCCTCATCCTACTCAGAATGGTGTGACATTTAAACTATGTTTATTTCCGGTATTTTCTATTGAATAGTTTTGGACCATGATTTACTGTGAGTAACTGAAACAGCAGAAAGTGAAATTGTGAATAAGGAAGGACTGATGTATTAGATATCCAAATTGCCACTCTGAATTTTAAAATTCTTTCTTTTTCTGTCTCTCTCTCATTTTCTGATATCCAGTATTAACTATATTCATTACATAACATAAAGGAATAGCTGTAGGATACCTGGAGAACTGCTCAGTAAGTGAACTATTAATATTTACATTTCCTGTGAATTCACTCTGGAAAATTATGTCATTGTCCATTTTGTTGCAGATAATCTAATGTATTTTTATTCCCATTTTTGTTAACATGTAAAATAGAACTTATTGAAAGTAATCAAAAATCAAAAAGGAATTGCTCCTTTTGTTCTCTGTCAAGGTATTTTCTCCAAATCCAAGGATAAGCAAGTATCCTTTCTGTGGTGTGCTCATGTGATGATGCAATAGAGATAGTGAGTTAAGGAAGTAAGTTAAAAGCACCGTAATCATTCCTGAGGGGTAGTGAAATCTATAAAAGAGATATTATAGTCATAAAACTGAGTAAAGCCCAACTTTATGCTAATAGTTCACTCTTTGGGTGGGTCTAATTTTTTTTTTTTTTTTGCCTTCTTTCATACTGCTGTTAAAATAATTTCTTTTACCACCTGTTCTTTCTGCTCTAGGCAATTTAAACATTAAACACATAAAGAAGACTGTGCCAATTAGGGGCTGTGGTGCACAAGCTATTTTATTAATAGAGAATCCCAATTAAAATTTGTGTCTTTTATTCTGTTTAGCTATTATTGCAAATTACATACATGAGGACTGACCCTTTGCAAATTTCATGTAAGTATTAAGCATTGATTTTCTTCCATGAACTTTCATAAATTGGTTTTCTTGCCTTAGACTAAAAGAGGGTCTAAAGCTTAGTCATAATTCAAAAAGTGATTTATGACTGAATAATATATTTATCAAATAGGGAGTCGTAATCATATTTTTTACATAATCTTTGGATAGAAGTCTAGATGTTTGGGATTATTGATCGTTGATTAGCAATGACAAAATTACCTTGATTTTTTTTTTTAATGCACCCAGTGAGCTCTGTTTAATAAACAAAGTACAACAATAAAAAAAAAAGAAAAAATAAAATAAACAAAGTAGAAAGATCAAACTTTCTCAGTGGATACAGCCCAAATCATCAAGGCTTTAAGGCATATTTAACATAGGAATTAACCAGCAATATATATTTAAGATATAGAATTTAAGCTTATATATTTAGGATTTTATATATTTCTGAACTAATATGAACAGAGTTGGTCATATATTTCTCCCATGCTAATTTTCCTTACCAGAATAACCAAATATGGAAAAAAATGTTCTTCGTACCTTACACGACCCTGGCTTTTTCCAGTGAAAATTGACCCATAGGAGGTGAGAAATGAAAAAATAGTGGACCACTAATGAATTATAATTATTCTTTGGATATTTTTCAATGCAACTAAGACAAACATATAGATACATGACATTTTGAATAAAGGTAAGAGAAGAAGATAACCTTAGGGTTTTTAATATTGCTATTTAGCAGTGTAGCTCAAAATAATCTATTTCTATGCACTGTTTACATTTTTAGAAAATACGAGGAAAATTCACTGATTTTTTTTTTTTTGCATTATGTAGTTTAAATAATCTTTAGTTAGTGGGGGTCTGTGCAAATGCAGAATGTTAGAAACATTGGAGGATTCCTTAATTTTATGAAAGAGTCATCATATTTGATAGTGAACATGATGACACAAATTTGGAAACACTTCTTTGGAGGTTTAGATAGACTCAAGAGGTACACATATTTAAGGCAAGGAGTTTGAGGACCACCTTCCTATTTGTCCTGGGAACTCATCTTATTTAAGACAAGTAGTACAACATATAGATTCAATTTACTCTAGTCTTAGAAAATTCTTAAATTTAAAAAAGAGATCTGTGATCTGGTTAAAGTTGTAAATTCACAAGATGGATCGTACTTACAACACATTTGCAAATATTAAAAAGAAAATGTAGACTGGCTTTTCATCAACAAAGTTTGAATTCTGGGCCTTCTTAATCTTTTCTTTTTTTCTTAAGCCACAGTTTTCTTCATGGATAAAATGAGGATAATCATAGTCACCTCATAAAGTTGAAGTAATGACTATATGAGATAATGTTTTGAAAGTAGCTTGAAAATTTTCAGGCAGTTGGTAACGCTCACATAAAAATAGCATTTTTTTTCTTCTTCATAAATATGTATTGAGAATCTACTATGTACAGAAATTTTTCTGAAGAATAAAAAATAATACAAATTACATTATAAATTATGTAAGAAAGAAAGGATAAGAGATACAAATATTAAAAAATATGAATCATGTTTTGTGTTCAGAGGGTGAGGACTATTTTAATTGTGATGAAAGAAAGTATAACTATATGCAAGTAAGGGAAGTTAGAATGAGGCTGGTAACCCATGGTTAGTTTTACACTTCAGACCAAAGAGTTTGAATCATGTTTTTCAGGCAATGGGAGTCACTAAAGTCTTCTGAGTGAAGAGAACAGTACAGTCAAAACTTACTTCAACGTTGTGAACTATTAAGTAGAAAATAGCATACCAGATAGGATGCCTGAACTAAAGAAATAGGGAAAAAAGTAAAATAACAATTGAAATATGAGAAAAATTTCAAAGGAAGAATCAATGGGCTTATAATAGTGATTATAGAAAAAATGGTAAAGAGATAAAAATTATTCTGAAACCATTGAATATATGAAAGTGGGAGACTGGCTGGCTTTTGGGGGAGATTATGAATTCTGATTTTGACATAATGGGTGAGTGAGGCACAGATATAATATTGAAAGGGTCCAATTCAGTTGCCAATAGGAAAGGTGAGACTGGAACTGGAAAATAAGGTTTAAAACAAAAATAGAAGGCTGAGTGTCATTGAAAAATGGGTAAGTTGTCTTATATAATCACTGGGAAGGATCATATTTCTCCCCATTGAGAATAGGCTCGGCCACATGACTTGCTTTACTCAAAGCAACTTAAGGAGGAGTAACATTCCTTTTCTGGGACATGCTTTGAGAGCCATTTTCTGCTTGGTTCCAGTTTCTTTTGCTCTTCCACATCAACCAACAACATTCTCCATGGAATTCACCCAAGTTTTAGAGTGCAACCACTACAGTGAACAGAGTCCACAGCCTCTCCTTGTCCCACCTCACTCCACTCTTAATGCCCATCATAATGACCTCTTGTGTGGACTTTTATTGGACAAGTGTTATAAGGGGAATAAACCTATATTGTTGTAGACTTCACAATTTTGGCTTGTTTATTCCTCATAGTATAACTTAGCATATTTGGACTGATACATATAGAAGTGGCAATAAAGCTTTTGAGATGGATGGTATCCAAAACAAGATAGTGTAAAGAGGTGATATGATACATAAAAAAGATACCTCTGCTTTGTATGTTTATCACAGCACTATTCAAAAAAGCAGAGATACGGAATCAACTTATGTTTCAATCATTGGAAGACTGAATAAAGAAAATATGCTATGTATACATAATGAAATACTATTCACCTGTAGAAAGGAATGAAATCATGCATTTTGCATCAACATGGAAGCCATTATCTTAAGAAAATAATTCAGACATATAAATACAAATACCGCATTTTCTCACTTTCGAGTGTTAGCTAATTAATGTGTGTTTATGGGTGAAGAGTGTTGATGGACAATGGGGACTCAGTGTGGGGGTTGAGAAGTTGCTTACTGGGTATAATGTGCATTGCTCTAGTGATGGATGCACTGAAGGCCCTGATTTCATCACAGTGCAATGTGTCGTTGTAACAAATTTGCACTTATGCCCCATGAATATATACAAATGAAAAATAGATGGAAAAAAGGAAAGAGTAAAAGCTAAACATTTAATGCCAGAAAATAATTGTAGAGACTAAGCAGGTTGATGAGGCAGTAAATGAAAAGAGGTCACCAATATGAAGAAGAAATTTTAAATAATAAATATTAATTTCACACCATTAAATATTGTACAAAAATAAAGTGACATAGGGTTGAGAATTAGAACATTTAGAAAACGCTGCTAAAGAAGCTGCTAGCCTCTACTGCCTCCTTAGAAGTCACTCCTAGTGTTTCTATATCACTTTCTTGCCAGAAAGATAAAATTGTCAGCTTACATAGAAATGCAAAAATTCTAACTGACGTTGTCAATATATGCAATCTGTCTGCTTCTCTAGAAATTTTAAATTCGACCCCTTGATCAAAACAAAGTAAAACTCTACTTGAAACTTGTTAACTTATAATTTCCTCTTTTGCCATTACTACTATCTACAGGGTATTTTTATTTTTTTTTTTTTAAACAAGATACATAACAAGTACATCCAGGGTGATGCCTGTGGCTCAGTGGGTAGGGTGCCGGCCCGATATACGAAGGGTGGCGGGTTCGAACCCAGCCCTGGCCAAACAAAAAAAACAACAAAAAATTACCAGTTCTTGTGGCGGGCGCCTGTAGTCCCAGCTACTTGGGAGGCTGAGGCAGGAGAATCACCTAAGCCCAGGAGTTGGAGGTTGCTGTGAGCTATGACTCCACAGCTCTCGAACGAGGGCAATAGAGTGAGACTCTGTCTCAAATAAATAAATAAATAAATAAAGTACATCCAAATTTTTCTTTTTGTAAATATATTTGTGAACTGAAACTGATATTGTAATACTATCAGGAGCTAAGCATTCTCAGAGAGTGGCTAAGTCATACCTGGTCCCATATGAGAGCTGTCTATTCACTTCTGTCCCTGAAAGGCCAAGGATTAGTCTCTCAGTTTCGTTGAATTTATCAAGGTAATTTGCTCTACCCTTACTCTTGTCTTGAGAGAAATTGTGAAAACATTTTTTACTAATTTCTATAATAATGCCATGTAATGCGAGAACTATGTTTCTATTTATATACTTACTTTTTTTTAACATTCTTCATTTATAAATTAGTCAATATTATATGTAAAAGCCCTTAGAAAATGCTTAATGTCATCAAAATATCATGAGTTTATACAAATGTTTGCAACAGTTTCTAGTCATGCAATTTTATCCCTTTCTTTTCATCCTCTGCATTTCACCTAAATAAATTGTTCCTAAAATATAAATCAGGCCACGCTGAAAGCTCTTCTGCATTTCATCCACAAAATAAGCCTTGAGCTACCTTCTGGAGACCAGAAGGCCTTCATTTCCAGGCCAATCTCTAATTCTGTGGCCTCACTTGGCCCTGTTTAGCTGCCTTATTCTTAGAATGAATTCCTTGAAGTTACTTTGCATTTACCCAGCTAATTTATGCCTGCCTTCCTCTTTTTTTTTTTTTTTTTTTCCTTTTCTTTCTGCCTGGTATGTTCATATCACACAAACTTTGTTATTTATGTAGGTCCTTTTTCTTAAAAAAATTTTTTTATAATTTACAAATGAAAGTTGTATATCATTATCGTGTATAACATAATGTTTTGCAATATGGATACCTAATGGAATGTGTCTTGAGCTGATGAATCTACTTAAGTAATCTATTCATTACTTAACATACCTATCATTTTCTTGTGCCGATAACACTTAAGATCTACTCCCTAGTGATTTTCAATATAAAACACATTGTTATTAACTGTAGTCATCACGCATTCCTTGGATATCTTGAATTCATTTCTCCAATCTCACTGAAATTTTATATCCTTTGAGCATCTCTCCCTAACATCTCCTTATCTTTTCTAAGAAAATTTTTTTTCTGAACATTCTTTTCTATCTGGATTACTGGCTTTTTCTCAATGCTTCCATCAAGCAATCATTGTAGTGATTATGTCTTTTTCTTTCTTTTTTTTTAGCTGGTTCCGGGTTTGAACCCACCACCTCCAGGATATGGGGCTGGCGCCCTCTCTTTTAAGCCACAGGCACTGTCCAGCAGTGATTATGTCTTAAAATAAAGATCTGTTTGAAGAATTTCTCACTCACTAAACTGTGAGGTCTTCAAGGTTAGGAATTATGGTTTGTTTATTTTAACCACAGCATCTATCAGTGTATCTGACAAATTGTAGGTGTTTATAAACTTTGAATCATAGAATGCAAGGTGTCACTGCATATAAGGCAACAAATTGCATAAGTTTCATGTTTGCTCATTTATCGCTATTTTTTTCTATTATCTTATTATGTCTTAAATAATGGGTGTCTTGAGTCATTTCTAGAGTTAAGCAGGGTGTGTATTTAAAGAATTATGACTGTAGAATCTTAGCATTATATGAGATATTAGAGACAATTTAATATAATCCTTTTGATTAATAGATAAGGAAATTAAGAGACAGACAATAAGGGATTTGTCAGCAGAAACATTGGCAATAGTGCCAAAAGGATATCTAAAAGCTAGAACATCTCAAATACATGTTCATTTATTCTTCTACTAGATTTCACTCACTTTGTCTACTACAGGTCTATATTGTTTGCAAATTACACAATTGCACAATTACATGAATTACACAGCAATTCAATGCAATGAGGAACATAGATATCTTTTTCTGCTGGCTAATTATTTTCTATAAATGTCAACTGACTACCTACACTGCTCCAGGCATTTTGTGTATATCGTCTCTGTTAAATTAATCTATGAACCTTGCCAGTTAAGTCTGATACTTTCTATTTCCTGCCTCACGAAATTGAAGGCAAGAATTTCAAGGAAGATTCATGAATGACAAAGAGAAAATGAGATTGAAACCAAGATATTCTGTGTCCAGATCTCAGCTAGTGTTGAACTGTTGATCATCCATCAATGTTGAACTGAAATAGACACACTAAACAAACAGAATCTACTCTCATTTGTTATCCATAATAAAACTAAGTTAGGGAGCAGGTGGGAAATGGGAAAGAAGAATAAAAATAAGAAATTTTTTTTTAAAAAATGTAGAGACAGAATGCATCGTTTAATGGCTATTGGTGGGAAAACTAAGCAACTATCAATATTTATTAACTACTATGCTCCGGCTGCTTTTCTCCAACTGCTGCAAAATGTTGATATTCTATTCACATCTTACACATGTGAAAATGGAAGCTTTAAACTCAATTCAATATTTTACTCCACTCTGACATTCTTGGGCTTTTTGCCAATTGAGTGCAAATTAAGAATTGGTTAAACTTCAAAAGGCAAGGTGAGAAAAGGCAGTCTTCCTTTCAAATGAAAGGTATAAAATCAAGGTAATAAAGAACAAAATGTAGGGTATATTGAGAAAACCAAAAAGAAAGTTCCAAAAGGGAAAATATCAAGAGATAAAGCAGGAACAGTAAATGAAGTTCTTGTGATGAAAACCTTCTAATGGCAGGTTGTGAGTCTACTCTTAGTTTCCCAAGCAAGAATAAAGCATAAAAGTACACTTGAAGTCTATCAAAACTGGGCAAATGTAAGATTACTCTGGCGGTAATAGATGTGGGGTGCAGTGAATCAAACACATCGGAGAGACTATTAGCATGGCTGTAAGGGAGACAATGAAATAAAAAGTAGAGTATACTCCTTAGCAGGAGTGTCCACCAACACAGCCAGTCAAACAATTTAAAATTCAGGCTATAAAAATAGTCAACAGTCTGATTGGTCATAGTCTTTGGGGCAAGATGGTGTTTAAGAATCGTCATTGGTTGAAAATGGTCTGATGTAGAGAAGTATCTGCTTTTGCAATTGGCGTGGTAACACAAGTCATAGTAACCTGGCAACTCACTAAAAGAAACACACAAATTAGAAAACATTGGAATAGCAAAGCTTGCCATCCGCCATTTAGATGCCTGTTAACCAGGTATTAGCTGCTCTAATAAACACATCATATGTTTCTTTCCCCTGAGAAATATCCTCAATGTATTGAATAGCACTGTCCAGAGAAGCAGCAGTATCAGGCAATAAGCTTTCTATAGTAGTAAAATCAGGGGGGAAATAAGTGCAACATTTATTTTCTTCAACACTATACCCCAGCCATCCAACATGGGAAAAGAGGGGATCTAAAACTATGTGATGTTCTATTAAATATTTTTTTGAACATGAATATTCATATGCACCTTTTGGAGAGTAGATTCTATCCATTTGAACCTCTGGGAGATCTGATTTGCTACAAAATCCAAGATTTTTCACAATTTACTAATTAGCTTCAAATTTCATAATTTCATACATTAAACACCGCACTACTGCCAGGACTGAGTTTCTAGCAACTCTATTGGAAACTTTTCTCAGTGAAAATTAACTTATCTTCATCTATTTTGTGATTGGCGTTAATTTCAGTTATTGACTGCTTTGGCTTCTTCTTATAAGAGTTATTACAGAAACTTTAGGGAAAGCCATTTGGAAGATGACCGTGAGCTAGGCTAAATAGCAAAATCTAAACCAGTGAGGAGGCTCAGATGAGCAAACAGTGTCTTCACAGACCAATAAAGACCTTTGAAGGCTGGAAAAAAGGCCACCTAGTGGTGTTTGAGCAGGAGCAGGTTAAGTTTCTTCATCCCTACAGTCTGCTCAAACTCCTGAACAGGGTCTAGCCATGGAAGACTTAACTTTCAGGGATCCTTTTAAAGCATGCTGTAAGGATGCAAAACCACATTTGATAGAAGGGGATCTTACTGAACTTAATACAGGAATATTATACAAGTAATTACCCCTATTCACATAAGTAGCTACAAGGTTTTACATAAGTGATGCTTGGAAGCCCAGTACAACCTTTTGCTGGCATCACTCAGATAGGCTTTCTGTATTTGGTAGCAACTAGGTTATTAACTGGAAATGTCAAGGTCGTATTTCCAGTGAGTATAGAAAGCAATTAGCCTTGACTGTGGTGGGATAATTATGTAGTTTTCTTTTGGGGGTTCAAGGTGATTCACAGAGAAGCATTGGCATAGTGGAATTGTTTCCGCTATTCTGTTATCACCCACAAACCCAACAATTGTTCTGGTTTCCTGCTGTGACTTATGCTGTAAGCCTTTGCTAAAACAATTCTAGGATACATGGTCCCTTGAATTCTTTTTAAGGAAAGGAAAAAAATTAGGAGAATAGAAAATTTAAGAAAGAAAGATATTGTAAAGACTTCCATGATGTTAAAGGAGTCTCGATTCACAATCTTAAGAAAGGTGTTCATGTCCAGGATGTCATCCTCTTCTGAGGAAAACTTCTGTGATCATCTTTATCTTAAAGTTTCTAACAGGTTTTCAGTACCAGGAGTTTGCAAGTGCCCTTTTGAGTTGAGAGATGTGTCTGTAAGACTTTAAGCCCTGAACTTTTGCTGTATAGAATAAATTAGTATGTTGTCTTCCAATGTAGTTCGAGAACAATCTTTCCGAAAGAACAAATCTCCACTGAAGGTATACTTATTATCAGTTGGTGGGTTACAAAGGGCTTCTTTTAGCTGATGAAATATGATTTGGCATAATGTATTTAAGTCTTGCTAGTAAATTGCATCAGAGTGATACATGGAAGATACTTAAGATTCTATTACCAGGGGCATAGGCTTTACAGTAATTATTTCATAAGGGGTAAATCTATGATTTCCAGTGGGAGTAAATCTGATAGCCATCAATGGGTAATACTTTTTATCAAGCCAATTCAGTTGATTTAGTTAGCTTTTTCTAACATTAGTGTGTTTGCAATACTTTATTTAACTGTTGTATAACTTGTCCAGTGAAATGATTATCTGGAATATTTCTCTAGGAATGCCCATAAAGGAAACACGTTTTAAAATAACTCTTCAGTTATGCTTATGATATTGACCTTCCTGGATAAGAAAGCTTCTACACAACTAGAAAACATGTATTGAAGGAACAGTTGAATGAAATCCATTTTTAAGTGTTCAAATAATCCAGCAGTTGCTGAAAATCTAACACCTGAGTTTTATACTGTTTTACCAGAATTATAGATTTGACAAGCCAAGTATTGGTTATAAACCATTTCAGTCATTTTAGAATAGTGAATACATCAATAGTATATTCACAATTTGAGTTGTTTAATCTCTTTCTTGATGAGCCATGGAGGGCCTGACTTTTAGTAAGGAAAGCTTTAAACACTCAGGAAGGACCAGGCAGCAATCTAGGCCCTTTGTGAGTCCACACTAAACATTAAATTTATTTCTTTTCACATGTTGATTTTGGTTTTACCAATCAGGTGCAGCACACTATTAATTAAATAGGTTATCATCAGTAATTGGACTTTTGTCATTCTTATGGAGTTAATTCAAATTGCACATCTGAACAATTTTGGTACTGGTTGATTTGGCATGAAAATATGCCAAGTCATTTCCTTGGTCTTTAGTTAATTTTTGTTTTGCTTGATGTTGGGTTAGCAGTTCTATGAACTAGTCAGTTTCTTCATTGGAGTTCTGTGAATTTTTATCCAGTTCAATCATAGTATCTTAAAAGTTAATCAAAACCTGCATCTTACAAAGGTATATGTGAATCCTAGTAAATGTGGAATGTAAAGGTCTTAGCAAAATAACTAAGAAAATGCTATGAAAGCTATGTTAACTAGTGTGATGAAAATGTGTCAAACGATCTATGAACCAAGTGTATGGTGCCCCATGACCACATTAATGTACACAGCTATGATTTAATAAAAATTTAAAAAAATAAATAAAAAAACCTTGTACTTTTCAGAGTTCTTTCCATAAAACTACTTGAAAATAAAGGACTTTATCTTACAGTTGTTCAAGAAAATACCAAAACAAACAATTAACTGTGTGTCAAGATATGACTTAAAATGGCCATACTGAAAGATCTGGTAATAATGCAACTGATGAGGAAATTCAGTTATTTCTGTTGTATAAAACATTTTATGATGATAACTTAGAATTATGACTAGTAGATAGAATTTCTGCAGTTTCTGCAATATGTATTAAAAATCTATAAAAATATAACTGAAAGTTTAGCATTATTTATGACAATGATCCCAATGTAATTTAATAAATCAAATAAACCCAATTGGTTTAATATATTCTTTTTATAAAAAGGAATACTTTTGTGTTGGTTCAAAGGCTCATTGGAAAATTCCAGACTTAATTTGATGTTTAGAAGGAGGCTTCATTTAGAATTAGATTTGGGGAAGTTTGTGAAAACTGCCAATGGTTTAAAACATTTGAAAAAATACAATTAAAGGTCACTGTGAACAATAGTCATTTATTTAGCCAAAATCATAGTTAATAGACTTGAAGACAAATACAGACAGTTACAAACCTACATAAAAAGCCGAACTGTTTTAAGAGGGAGGACTCTGTTTTCTCATGTGATTAAAAACTCAATAAAGACAACGTGACATACAGGAAATATTTGAGGGAAAAAAAATCTTTGTTTCCCAGGCAAACTATCTAAAAGGTAAAGAAAAACCTTTCTCAATTTCCTATTAAAAGAAATCCAAGTTTTCAGGTGCTAACACCTGTAATCCTAGCACACTGGGAAGCTGAGACAGGCAGATGCTTGAGGTTAGCAGTTCAAGACCAGGCTGAGGAAGAGTGAGAGCATGTCTCTACTAAAAATAGGAAAAAAAAGAAAAAAAAAAAAAACTAGCCAGGCATTATGATAGGAGCCTGTAGTCCTAGCTACTGAGGAGGCTGGGGCAAGAGGATTGCTTGGGCTCAAGAGTTTGAGGTTTCTGTGAGCTGTGACGATGCCACGGACTTCTATCAGGACAACAGAGTGAGACTGTCTCAAAAAAAGGGAAAAAAAATAGGCCAAAACTTCGAGAAAACCTTGTTGTTTTAAGAGAGAGTACAAAATTTTAGTTTTGTTCCAGTATTTTTTAGTATTAATGCCGAAGTTTTGGAAAAAAAAAATTCTCTTCTATTCTTAGCCATATTAATCAAACATAAAATTTCTTTCACAAGATTTGTTTTCCACATATCTTCTATAACTTTTCATCTGTTCAGTTGTTGCCCTATACCTTTTCTCTTTTCATTTTGAAACAAATCCTTTCACTGTAGGATGGAAATTATTCTTTGTTTTCCATTATAAAAGAAAAAAGAAAAAGCCCTCATTTTAATAGTTTTTCTTTATAAAAGCATGTCTTACCTTCTGGGTATAGTTGCATTGTGGCGGGCACCTGTGGTCCCAGCTACTCAGGAGGCTGAGGCAAGAAAATCGCTTGAGCCCAATAGTTGGAGGTTGCTGTGAGCTGTGATGCCACAGCACTCTACCCAGAGCGACATAGTGAGACTGTCTCAAAAAAAAAAAAAAAAAAAGAATATACTTGTAAGTTACAGTTTGTTTACCTATTAAGTTAGGCTGCAGTTCTCTATATACATAAGTAGCTGTGAACCAAATTTAATTTACAAATGGCAGTCAGCATCCATTATTGTCCTACGGCCTCATGCACTATTGATGGCTGCACTATTGGATACTTAAGAAATTTGGGAACTAAAAGGGATCAAATATTTATGGATCTTTGAAGGTGTCCAGAAACCAGTTTTCTGCAATTATACTTTAAATCCTCTTTTTCCCTCCTACCAAGTTACTACTTCTTCAGTATAGGCCCACTAAATACCTTTTCCTCCTTTCCTTAAGTAATTTTTTCTTTAAATTTGCTGCTTCTGTCTGCTTTGGAGCCACATGTTGCCAGGATTCTTTGCATGACATGTGAACTGACTGTTTGAAATGAGTGTATCTTACATAGTCCTGTGAGCTATAATTTCATGCTCCTTCCACTCAGGAGGGGGAATGCCAAGACACACATCTTGGGACTTCCTTATGTGATTCCAGGATGTTTTAATGACAGAATACATGGAAAACAGGGAGTGCAGAGAGGAGACGCGGAGAAAGAAGCACAAATTTTTTTTGACTTCAAAGCAAAGGGAAAAGGAGACGTAAGTCACTTTGTATCCATCAACCATATATATTTGTTACCTTTTAAAAAATGGCCAGAGGTACTAAAATATAAATGGAAGGAATCTACTATGACATCTGACACTCCTCCCATCCTGCAAAACTATTCAAAAAATATACTTTCTCTGAGAACAGTATGTGTGTTTTTATTCTTTTTGTTTTGCCCAAATTAAACAGGAAAAACATCTTTGTTTAATAAATTTAAACACTATATAAATTTATATGGTAAAATGTGTAAGACATTCTGTGCCTTCTTTGTGCATAATAGCTTTACCCTTATTATTCTTTAAGAACTTTTCCGGACCTATAAATATGCATCTTATATGTTCAACTGAAATTTTGTTTTTGTCTTTGGAACAAATTGGGGTAAGAATCTTCACATTGTCTTGTAGTTTTGTATTTTATTTAACAATATGCAATGAATATTTTTCTAAATCAGAATCTAATACATTTATTTTAACAGCTGCACAGTTTTCCATTTATGAATATTGTATCATTCTTTTTTCTTTTCTCTTTTCTTTCCCCTGCCTCGCCCCTTTCTCTCTGTCATAAACACACGCCTTTCTCTGTCTCTCTCTCTTTTTTCCATATCTCTGGTAAGAATGACATGAGATTATCTCAGTAGATTAAAGAGGCTATTTTAGAAATATATTTAGAAATGTTATAGGTAGAGTTAAACATAATTAACTGTAATTCTCACTAACGAAGTATTTCTGTATATCATTCTATTTGTACTCTTGTCTTCTTAGCTCTGAGTATTCACTAACACATTCAGATAGTCTCATTCTGCATCCGCACCCATGTGTGATCTGTGGTCTAGTATCTTCCTTTACTTGATATTCATCAACATGCTGTTGATGCTATTTTATTTTTCTCTTTTGTTCTGGCAACTTTTAGTATCAGCCTCTACTTAAAGTGAAGAACAAAGCGACAGTAGAAATGACAGCTTCCCTAGAAGCCATCTAAGTATCTTCCTACGCTCTGGGTTTGTTTGTTCTTTTTAGAAAATCAGAGAACACAAAACACGGACAACATCTGACAAGATGCTGAATTGAACTCATTTTTAGTATGTGTCATGCTGTGGCTGACAAGTTTGTAGTCAGAAAAGCGATTTGGGACAAAGAGAGGGAGATTGGGACAGCACTGCGGGCATTTAATATTTTCTTTGCAATCTCACTGATATGTTAAAGGAAATATCTTGTGATATAATAGAGATTATTGTCACTTTTGTTGACAAAAAAGCTGTAAGTTTGAAGGGACATTAGTTTCTTGAAAATAAAATAAAATAAATCAGGGGCAGCTCCTGTGGCTCAAGGAGTAGGGCGTCGGTCCTGTATGCCAGACGTGGCGGGTTCAAACCCAGCCCCGGCCAAAAAAAAAAAAAAATCAGGTTAATAATATAGGGTAGAAAGTTTATGTGTGCTTGCAATTACTTAAAGATGTAGGGGTGGGTATAAAAAAAGTAGAAAAATACATAAAACTGCATTTTTACTTAGTTGTTGTAAAGAACGTTCTAGAAGGAGTGTAGTTAAATAGAAAAGAGCTATGTTTCTAGAACTATTATGAGAATTCAGAAAGTCAAAGTCTACAAAAGTATATTCTTTAAAGAAACATTGATCTCTGAAGATGAGAATTCTTGTGGTTTATATTATGTATTTATTTGGGGAGTTTATTTCTATAGACCAACTCACCTGCTTCAGTACCTATGACAGCCTGTAAATTAATACAGATAAGATGTAGATTACATGGACAGCACAAGGTTGTTCCTCAGCAAATAGAAATGACAAGTCTATTTATACCGGATAGTAGTCACAAGAGAGAAAAAATAATGATTGAATCAGATCAATTATCTTCACCTGCAAGAAATAAACCATTCAAAATGAAAAACTGCATTTATTTCAGTTGATTGGCACCAGTCGAAAATTAGCATGATAGGATGATTTGGTGCTCCATGCTGTTCTGCATTGCCCATGTTATTTGGTTTATCTTTTGTTTCAGGAACACTATGTAGCCACCATCAGGGCAGGTGGGCATAGGCAGGAAAGCATTATTTATGCAACCAAAGTGCCATTGGAACTATTGTCATATAAAAATACTTAAATGTTAGGGTGGTGCCTGTGGCTCAAAGGAGTAGGGTGCCAGCCCCCATATGCCAGAGGTGGTGGGTTCAAACCCAGCCCCTGCCAAAAACTGCAAAAAAAACCCTTAAACTTTACTAGTCTGGGAAATCTAAAATTCAGAAGCAAAATAGTACATTGCATAGAATTTGATATTTAATACTAACAGAGAGAAATACACATAAGTTATTCCTTTTTCCCCCCTCATACTTGCATACTATCTCTACATCCCCCAGTAAACTGCAGGGAGGTTGATTATGCCCATCTCCAGTTTATAATTATGCTAGATGGCTGAGACATGTCCTCAGTATTGAAATTATGCCAATCTAAGTACAATATTGCCTTTTACTTTTCAACAACTTGAATTGCTCCATGAAAGAAGCAATTTACTTAAATACCTGAGCATCTGGAGACATTTCTTTTATTTACAATTTGCCCACCAGTCAAGTCATTAAAAATGTCCAGAAATTGCTAGCTATATTTTCAAGATAGGAAGTCCAAACTAAATTATGGTTCAGAAAAGCCATTAGGCTAAAGTGAAATTTTATGCAATTAAATCCACACAATAAATATATTGGCAAGTTATTTAGACTGCTCCATAGCTATGGGACTATTGCCAACAAAACTAAGATGGAAGGAAATCCTGTTTTTTTAAAAGCGACTGTTTCTTCCACTACAGAATATAGGCATCATGATTCTATAGTGCCCTATTGTGCTCCAGGTCAAGCGTTAATGGAGTCTAAATGAGAGAGGATACCTGAGAAGGGTGAGGTCTAGAAGAACAGGTCTTCTCAAGGAGACCACAAGGATACACATGCAGGGTCCTCTCCACGGTGACTCAGCTCTTGGGGATTTATAAACTTAACTACCTAAAACTTGGAAATTTCCAAGTTCTGTGAAGTCCTGTAGTTCTTTAGGGGTGGGAATAGCATCTCCTGCTTTATGCAAACTGGCCAATGAGAAGGGTACCTGTGGGGTGGAACTTTTTGACTGTCAATAAAAAGGGAAAGATCAAGGAACTCAGGGAGCGTGGCCATTTGGAATTCTTCTATGCCAGGAGTCCTCAAACTACAGCCCGCGGGCCACTTGCGGCCCACCAAGGACATTTATCTGGCTCGTCGGGTGTTTTTGCCGCCCTTCTTGTCCTGCTTAGCAGCCGACTCATCTGGGGCCGTAGTGCGCATGTGTGGAATATGTGCCAACTCTCCCACTCCACTCCTTCTCTCTGTCTCTCCCCGCCCCTCCTTCTCTCTGTCTCTCCCCGCTGGGTGTTTTTGCTGTCCTGCTTAGCAGCCCACTTGTTCTGGCCCACAGTGCGCATGTGTGGAATGTACCCTACACTCTGCAACTCCCCTCCTTCTCTCTGTCTCTTGACTCCTCCTCTCAGTCTCTGATGTAATCGGAGTCATCACCAGGTTGCCTGTGCAGAGCCTGCTGCTGCCTAAGGACTGAGGTAAAAACAAGTTAGGAGGTCTATTTTTTTTTTTTTTTTTGTAGTTAGTAGGGCCTCTTTTTTGCAGTTAAGGGGGGCCTTTTTTCTGAAATTAGGAGGTCTTTTTATTTTTGCAGATGGGGGTGCCTTTTTTTTGAATTTAGGGGAGCCTTTTTTTTAAGTTGGTTAGTTGGTTGGGGGTGGTTTCTGGGGGGGATGCATCACAGTGATAACAGAAATAGTCAGCGCTCAGTGCTAATGCAAATAGTCAGTGCTCAGTGGAAATGATAATTGTAAGTACTCAGTGTTAATGCAAATTGTTAGCACTCAGTATTAATGCAAATTGTTAGCAGTCAGTGTTATCACAAATGGTCAGCGGTCAGTGTTAATACAAATGGTCAGTGCTCAGTAGTTCTATGTTATCACATGGGGGCCCCAAACTGATAATCTGCCCCTAGGGCCCCATGGAAACTTAATCTGGCTCTGCAGACAGCTGAGGAGTAGAAAACCCAATTTAATTGACAGTAAGTACATTTATATTCTGATTGCTATTCAGTTGTGTATGATTTTGTATGTTGTGTGCTGTGTAAGCCCTGGTTCACACTGTTGTGATCTCTGAGCAGTACGAGTTCAGCCATATGCTTGTATAGCCATACACTACTTCATCCACCAACAAGCACTGTGTAGTAAATCACTGAAGTGGGACTCTGTTATGAAAACTGTGGTATCTTGTGTCAACTTCATTAGAGGTATGCACTAAACCACAGACAATTTCAGGAATTTCTGTCTGAGATAAATGTTGCCTGTGAAGATGTTCCGTACCACACAGAAGTCCATTGGCTGAGTTGAGGGAGAGTTTTGAAACATTTCTATGACTTACTTCCACAGATTACAGCTTTTCTGCTTTCAAAAAACAAAGAAGTACCAGAGCTCAATGATGCAGAATGGAAATGGCACCTTGCCTTTCTGACAGATGTAACAGAGCTGCTCAACAAGGTGCAACTTCAAGGAAAAGGGGAAGCTCATCTGTGATATGCAATCACATGTGAAAGCATTTGAAGTAAAATTAGGCTTCCTCATCAAACAAGTGAAGGAGAAAAATTTCTGCCATCTCCCCACAACTCAAAATCTGTTAGCGGAAAATCCATTGGTTGGAAATCCATCCATTCCCAAATAAAACATGTGTGGATTCACTGGAAAATTGCAAAAGGAGTTCCAATTTAGATTTAAAAAGCTTCACCTCCATGAACAGGACATACAGCTTTTCCGTAACCCATTTTCTATTGACATTGAAAATGTAGATAGGATTTACCAAATGGAACTGGCTGAACTGCAGAATTGTGACTCTCTGAAAGACGCATTCAAGTCAAGGAGCCTTCCTAATTTCTATGCATCTCTCCCCTCTGAGACATATCCTAATCTCAGGAACCAGGCACTCAAAATGGCAACCATCTTTGGCAGCACTTACGTCTGTGAACAGACTTTTTCCAGACTGAAACACCTGAAATCTCCAACCAGATCTAGACTAACTGATGCACACTTGCATCACTTGTTACGCCTAGCAGTGACAAATATGGAACCAGACCATGACCATCTCATTAGCCAAAAGCAGGCCCATAGTTCCCATTGAAATACTGGTAATTTTGTTGATTTAACTTTACTTGTTCTTCATTTTAAATATTGTATTTATTCCCGTTTTTTTTTTTTTACTTCAAAATAAGATATGTGCAGTGTGCATAGGAATTTGTTCATAGTTTTTTTTTTTTTAAACTATAGTTTGGCCCTCCAGTGGTCTGAGGGACAGTGAACTGGCCCCCTGTTTAAAAAGTTTGAAGACTCCTGTTCTATGCCGTAAGCTCACAGCTGGTGAATAAAGCCCTTCCTCTTATAAACATGATGTTTGGGTGCTCTTTCTCTCCATTGGGCCTTTTCTTCCTGAAACATAAGTAATACTTTCTTTAAATTTTTGGTAACTTTTTAGCACAAAGAAATGTGTATCTTTTAAGTAAGATACTGTAGTGTCACTTAAGAATAAAGGTATATTAATAAAAACAGAGCATCAGTTTACTTTTAGCATCAGAACCTCTGTTCACCCATTTGACATTTTTGTGTAAATCAGAGACAAGTAGCCCTTGGAGAGGATACAGCCTGGGTATCAGCACCCCAATGCCTACCTTTCTTCTCATCTGGGCCGCTACAACCTGTTCACCTATAAATGATAGCCCTTCATTTTCAATTAATTGCTACTGTAATATTTGTTGAATTATTTTCTGTACATTCTACTAATCTCGAGCCTTAAACTATGCCCAGGACACAATAATTTTTGTCAAAGAATTGGTTTCATATTTTAATGAACTATATCATTTCAGGGTATTTGACTTATATTTCTTCAGCCTCTACCTTATTCATTTCTTTTTTTATTATTAAATCATAGCTGTGTACATTAGTGCAATCTAGGGGTACAATGTGCTGGTTTCATATACAATCTGAAATATTTTCATCAAACTGTTTAACATTTTCTTAGTTATTGTATGAAGTAAGATTAACAAACATACCTTATTTATTTCAAATGAATATTTATTCAACAACTTGTCTCAGAGAAAGAAGTTTCCCTCCTCCTGTCTGGAATTAGCCTCTCATCATTCCCCACATGCTCACATGATTGCCTATTTCAGTTTCCCCTCTCATTTTGACACATTCCAGTCTTCCTTCTCTGCTGAGTCTTTAATTTGGTTTGCTTATGGGCTGAAACATTGATTTTTACCTGTGCATTTCCTTCTACCTGAAAAGACCCTCAGGATTTATATATAACTGAATTGCTCTTTCATTCAAAGGTCACTGATAATGCCATGTCTCTCAGCAAACTTTCCCAGGAAGAAAATGTGTGTCATATTTTGAAAACTTATAGAACTTCATCGAAATATTTCTTATGGTGGTCACAATTGCATGGCCTAGAATAATTGTTGTTGTGTGAATAGGTTTCATCTTGTCTAAAATAGTGTATTTTGCAGACAAAAATCAGGTGATTCACTTTTGAGTCACTAACATGGAGAGCAGAATTGGCACTCAACATGTTTTAATAAGGAATTTTGGATTAAAGTTTATGTTTTTGTTTATAATGCATCTTTTTTGGTATTTTTTTAGCTTTTAGTTGAAAAAACATTATGAATACAGTAAATATCACTGAATTTACACCAAATGTGATTGAATTGTACATGTTAAAAGGGATAATTGTACCTTACGCAAACTTGACTTAGATTTTTAAAAAATGGAAGGAAAGAGAAAAGGAGCCTAATGGTAACACAAATGAAAAGAGAAACAGTTTCAGTAGTAGTCATGAAAATGCAAACTAAAAATAATAAAATAATGCCAAATATATTAGGTGGGAAAAGTTGTGACTATTCCAAATATCACAAATGTATTCAAAATGTATCCCAAACTAGGCAAACCATCAGAATTGTGTTATAGGTTTACTCTTATTATGAATACACAGGAAAGCCTGAAGGTAGTTGCATGTATAATAACACCCAATATCAGATATGTGTGCCCCATGGTGGGCCAGCTGTTTGCTACAATCCTTCTGAACCTCCAGAGCAAACTGGATTTTTTTTTAGCATTTTAATTTCATTAATACATCTTAGTAACCTTTATTTTTCAGAGCTAAGCCAAGTAGAAATTACAGAGAGTTTCTACATACCTCCTGGCCCCATGCATGCACAGCCACTTCTGCTATCCACATCCTGGACCACAGTGGTACATTGGTTACAACTGATGCACCTGTACTGACATGGTTTATTACCCAAAGTCCACAGTTGACATTTGGATCAGCTCTTTGTGTTTATATTCTATGGGTTTGGACGAGTGTAAATGTCATGTATTCACCATTATAGTATCATATAGAATAGGTTTACTGCCTTAAATATCATGCGTGTTTCACTTATTCATTCTTTTCTTCTAGCCCCCCAACCTCTGGAAAAAATCGACCATTATTCTGTTTCCACAGTTTTGCCTTTTCTAGAATATTGTGCAGTGGGAATACAGCACCACTTGTTTTATTTAGCAGTATATATTTAAGGTTTCTCTATATCTTTTCATGACTTGATACTTTATTTCTTTTTTATTTAAATTTCAGATTAATATGAGGGTACATGCAGTTAGATTACATAGTTTGTAAAGTTGAAGTCCGGGTTGTAGTTGTGCCTGTCACCCAGGAAGTGTGCGATATATCTGTGCAGTGTACCAATAGGGCAGGAATTTACTCAGCCCTCCCCCACCTTGAATTTAATTGAGTTTTTCTTACATGAACCTGTAGGTAGTTAATCTACTGGTTCTATTTAAGTAGTGAGTACATGTGATTCTTGCCCTTCCATTTAGTCAATCCCATTCAAAATTGGGCAAGACACACGAACAGAAACTTTTCTCAAGAGGACAGACAAAAGGCCAACAGAAAAAGATATTTATTCCTCATTCCTAATCATCAGAGAAATGCAAATCAAAACCACTTTGAGATACTTTATTTCCTTAGAATGCTGAATCATATTCCATTGTCTGGATTTACCAGAGTTTATTCAATTGTTTGCTTACTGAAGAGCATCTTGGTTGCAATTATAAAGAAAGCTGCTATTAACATCTGTGTTCAGGTTTCTGTGTGGACATAGCATTTCCATTTTATTTGCATAAATATCAAAAAGAGCACTTAATAGATCATATGATAATAGTATGTTTAATTTTATGAGATTTCCAAATTAGTTGTATCATTTTGGATTCCCACCCATAATGAATGATTACCTATTGTTTTTGTTTTTTTTTTTTTTGTAGCGACAGAGTTTCACTGTACCGCCCTCGGGTAGAGTGCCCTGGCGTCACACGGCTCACAGCAACCTGTAACTCTTGAGCTTACGCGATTCTCTTGCCTCAGCCTCCCGAGCAGCTGGGACTACAGGCGCCCGCCACAACGCCCATCTATTTTTTTGTTGCAGTTTGGCGAGGGCTGGGTTTGAACCCGCCACTCTCGGCATATGGGGCCGGCGCCCTACTCACTGAGCCACAGGTGATTACCTATTGTTTCACATCTTGCCAGGATTTGATGTCATCAGTGTTTTGGATTTTAGCCATCCCAACAGATACATAGTGGCAACTAATTATTGCTTTAATTTACTTTTCTCGTATGGCACATGATGTAAAGCACCTTTTAAAATGGCTATTTACATCTGCATATATATATATATATATTTTTTTTTTTTTGCTGCAGTATCTGTTTAGTGTTTGAACCATTTTTTAAACAAAATGTTGATTTTCTAATTGTTGATTTTTAAGAGTTTTTTCTTTTCTTTTTTTTATTGTTAAATCATAGCTGTATACATTAGTGCAATCAAGGGGTACATTGTGCTGGTTTCGTATACAATCTGAAATATTCTCATCAAACTGTTCAACGTAGCCTTCATGTCATTTTCTTAGTTACTGTATGTAGACATTTGTATTCTGCATTTAGTAAGTTTTGCCTGTACCCATTCTAAGCACTGTAGGTGTGGCCCCACCCATTACTCTCCCTCCAGTCTGCTCCCCCCCTCCCTTCCCCTCCCTTGGCCCTTTCTCCATATTCTTGTGCTATAGTTGGGTTATAGCCTTCATATGAAAGCTATAAATTAGCTTCATAGTAGGGCTGAGTACATTGGATACTTTTTCTTCTATTTTTGAGATACTTTGCTAAGAAGAATATTTTTGGTTTGGATACTTTTTCTTCTATTCTTGAGATACTTTGCTAAGAAGAATATTTTTGGTAACAGTGATTTATCATATATGTGCTTAATAAATATTCTTTCCTGGCAGACACAGTGGCTAACACCTCTAATCCTAGCACTCTGGGTGGCTGAAGCAGGTGGGTTTCTTGAGCTCAGGAGTGTCAGACCAGCCTGAGCAAGAGTGAGACCCTGTCTCTACTAAAAATACTAACACTAGCCTGGTGCCTGTAGTCCTATCTTCTTATTCTCTACCTTGTATTTTTGAGAGTAGTAGTTTTAAATTTTAATGAAGTTCAGCTTACAGAGTATTTAGTTCATACATGATGGCTTCAGTGTTGTATGTAAAAAGTCATCACCAGACCTAAGGTTTTCTATAAATTCTTCTATGTTATCTTCTAGTAGCTTTACAGGTTTACATTTTACTTCTATGTCTATGATCCATCTTAATGATTCTTTTATTAAGAATATTTATTTAGAATATGATTCTTAATCATAAAGAATATGATTAAGAATATCATTATTTAATATTTTTAAATAATGATTCTTTTATTAAGAATATTTATTTAGAATATTTGTCAGTGATTGCTCTAGGCCTTATTAGTTACAGATGTTTCTCAAGTTGTGGTAAGTTATGCCACAATAAGACCCATCATATATTAAATATAACTTAAGTGAAAAATGTGTTAAATGAACCTAAAAACATTATAACTCGGCCTAGCCTATCAATTATCTAATACAAAGCCTATTAATTAATTAATTAATTCATTCATTTTTTTATTTAAAAATACTAAGGGGTACCAATATTTCTTGTCATGTGGATCAATTTTATAATTCTTAGGTCATAACTGTAAGTGCGCTCATTATTAAAACTGTGTTCATTATACCCATTAGGTAGCTTTTAGCCCTTCTCCTTTACCTCCCTAGTTACTGCTAGATTACCACTGAGTTTTACTTCCCTTGGTGCACATATGTGTTCATCAGTTTTTTTCAATTTAATAGTGAGAACACATGGTGTTTGTTTTACCATTCTTATAGATACTTCACTTAGGATAATAGTCTCCAGCTCCATCCAATTGTTGCAAAATTCATTGTCTTTTAGGGCTGAGTAGTACTTCATGGTATACATATTCCACATTTTGTTAATCAACTAGTGAATTGATGGGCATTTGAGTTGATTCCACATATTTGCAGTTATGAATTGTGCTGTACTAAACATTCAAGTTCCAGGTTTTTTTTTGTTTTTTTTTTTTTTGATAATTTGGTTTCTTTTCCTTTGGGTAAATACCCGGTAGTAAGATTGGTGGATCCAATGGTAGGTCTTCTTTTAGTTCTTTGAAGAATCTCCACACTTTTTTCCATAGAGGATGTACTAATTTCCAGTCCCACCAATAGTGTATAAGCATTCCTTTCTCTCTGCAACTAAGCCAGTATCTATTGTTTTTGCACTTTTTAATAAAAGCTATTCTAACAGGGGAAAGGTACTAGCTCATTGTATTTTTAATTTGCATTTCCTGGTGATTGGTGATCTTGAGTATTTTCATATATGTTTATTGGCAATTTGTCTACTTTCTTATGAAAAGCTTGTGTTCATGACCTGTGCCCACTTCTTAATGGGGTTATTTGATTTTTCTTGCTGATTTGTTTGAGTTCTTTGTACATACTGGTTATTAGCCATTTATCAGATGCATAGTTTGTGAATATTTTCTCCTAAACTGTGTACTTGTGTGTTTGCTCTGTTGATTACTTCCTTAGCTATGCAGAAGCTTTTAAATTTAATCACACCCAGTTTATTTGTTTTGTTGTTGCTGTAAATGCCATTGGGGTCTTTTTCATAAATTCTTTGCCTAGGTTAATATCTAGAAAAGATTTTGTTGATTTTCCTCTAGAATTCTTATTATTTCATGCCTTACATTTAATTATTTATCCATCTTCAATCAATTTTTGTGAGCAATGAAATATAGGAATCTTGTTTTATTCCTTTGTATGTGGGGATCTACTTTCCCCACACCATTGATTGAATAGGGCTTGTTTTCCCAGTGTATATTTTAGACTGCTTTGTCAAAGATCAGTTGGCTCTAGGTAGATGGTGTCATGTCTGGGTTTTCTGTTCTGGTCCATTGTTTTGTGCTTCTATTTAATGCAGATACTATGCTGTTGTAGTATAGTTAGAAGTCTGGTAATGTGATGCTTCTAGATTTGTTCCTTTTCTTTCTTTCTTTTCTTTTTTTTTTTTTTGCAGTTTTTGGCTTGGGCTGGGTTTGAACCTGCCACCCCCCACCTCCGGCAGATTGGGCCAGGGCCCTACTCCTTTGAGCCACAGGCGCCTCCCTGTTGTTCCTTTTTCTTAAGATTGTCTTGGCTATTTGGGTGCTTTTCTGGTTCTAGACAAAGTGTAGAATTATTTTCTCCAGATTTGTGAAATATGGCATTGGTAGTTTCATGGGGATTGTGTTCAATCTGTAAAACACTTTCAGCAGTAGGGACATTTTAACAATATTAATTCTACCAATCTGTGAGGATGATATTTGTATCTTTTTCCACTGGTTTGTATCATTTGTGATTTCTTTAGTGTTTCATAGTTCTCTGATCTTTCACTTCCTTGTTTAAGTATATTCCTAGGTATTTTACTAACTTTGTAGCTATTCTGTATTGTATTGAGCCTTGATTTGACTCTCAGCATGACTGTTTTTGGTTTTTAGAGATGGTACTAATTTATGTATGTACTTTGACTTTGTGACCCAAGATTCTGCTGAATTTACTTATCAAGTCCAGGAGTCTTTGGGGGGAGTCTGGCATTTTCTTGATATAAAATCGTATCATCAATGAAAAGTGATACTTTGACCTCTTCTTCGTTCTCTTGCTTGATTGCTCTGGCTAGGACTTCTAGCACTGTGGTGAATAGAAGTGGTGACAGTGGATACCCTTGGCTTGCTGTAGTTCTTAATGGGAATGTTTTCAGCTTTTCCTTACTCAATATGATGTTGGCTGTGGGTTTGGCATATATGGCTTTTATAACTTTGAGATATGCTTATATGACTAGTTTTTTGAATTTTTTTAATCATAAAAAGGTGTTGTATTTTGCTGAATGTTTTTTTTCTGCATCTATTAAGATGATAATATGGTCTTTGTTTTTGCTTTTGTTTCTGTCATGTATCACATTTATTGATTTATATATGTTGAACCACCTTTGCATCTATATCTATGAGATGAAGCACAGTTGGTCATGGTGATTTTTTTTTTTTTTTTAATGTTCTGCTGAATTCAGTTTGCTGAATTCAATTAGTATCGAGTTGATACTGGCTTCATAGAATGATTTGGGGTGGATTCCCTGTTTCTCAATGTCGTGGAATGATTTCTGCAGTATAACCAGCTTTTTTGCGGGTCAGGTAAAATTTGGCTATGTATTTTTCTGGCACAGGGTTTTTTTTGTGTTGGAAGACGTTTTATTACTGCTACAATCCCACCGCCTATTACTGGTTCATTCCAAAGTTCTATTTCTTCCTGATTGAGTCTGGGGAGATTATATGTTTCCAGTAATTCGTCAATTTCCTCTAGTTTCTAGTTAGGTGCATAGAGATTTTCATAGTATTTACAGATGATATCTTATATTTCTGTGGTATCAGTTGTAATACCTCCTTTTTCATTCCTGTTTGAGATTATTGGCATTATTTCTCTTCTATTCTTAGTTAACCAAGCAAAAGTTCTATCTGTTTATTTTTTTCAAGGAATGAACATTTTGTTTTGTTAATAACTTGTATTGCTTTTTCTTTAATTTTTTTTTTGAATTCTATTCTGACTTTGGTTATTTCTTTTCTTCTACCAGATTTAGGTTTAGTTTACTCTTCCTGTTCTAGCTCATTGAGATGTGTCATTTGATTAGATTCTTAATTCGTAATCTTACTTTTTTTTGATGTAGGCATTTAAAGCTATGAATTTTCCTTTTAAGATTTAAGTTCCATAGATTTTGATAGCTTGCATCTCCTCTGTTGCTCACTTTGAGGAATATTTGATTTCTCTCTCAATTTCACTATTGGTCCAAGCAGAAGGTTGTTTACTTTTCATGACTTTGAGTACAATTGAGCACTTCTCTTGAAGTTGATTTCTAGTTTTCTCCCACTGTGGTTGGAGAAGATACATGGTATGATTTTAATTTTTTTTTAATTTGTTGAGATTTATTTGTGGTCTAAGATAGGATCGCTCTTGACGAATGTTCCATATGCTGATGAAAAGAATGCATTTTCATTATTTGGGGGGCAAAATGCTCTGAAAATGTCGATTACGCCCATTTGTTCTAGAGTCCTCTTTAATTCTAGTGTTTCTTTATTTCTTTTCTACTTGGATGATCTGTCCACTGCTATCAATGAGTTATTGAAATCTCTGACAATTACATGTTGTCATTTACCTCTTTGCTTAGGTATAGTAGTATTTGCTTTATGGTTTTAGGCTCTTCTATGTTATATGCATAGATAGCAAAAATATTTAGTATTGTTACGTCTTCTTGAATCTTATTGAACTCTTCCTTTTGCCATTATATAATAATCATCATTGTTCTCTTTACCATTGTTGATTTAAAGTCAGTATTATATGACTTCTTTAAGTAACCAAATATTATATGATTTCTTTTGGTTTCTGTTTGTGGGAATTATTTTTCCCATCACTCCTTCTTCTTGAATCTATGAGTCCTTCTGGGTTAGATGTGTTTCCTGGAGGCAGAAGATATTTAGGTTGTATATTTTTCATACCTTCATTTAGCCTATGTCTCTTGAATAGGGCATAAAGACCATTCATATTGATTGATAGGATCAATATATGGGACGCTGTTCTTTTGATCATGATGGATATACCTTATTCCTTTGTGTACCCTCTTGTGCTATTGTATTATATAAGGTCCAAGCTTTATCTTGGTTTTACACTGGTGGGTTTCTATTGTGCTTATGTATATATAAACAATATTGAGTATTTCTTGTAGGGTACTATGGTCTTGAAAAATTCCTTCATTGTTTATTTCTCTGGAATAGTCTCTAGGCTGGCATTTGTTCTGTTTAAGAAGACTGAAGATGGGCCCCCTCTCTGTTCTGGGTTGTAGAGTCTCAGTTGAGAAGTCTATAGTTAGCCTCTTGGTTTTCCTTTGAAAGTTACTCAATGTTCTCATTTCATGGCTCATAGGAGCTCCTCCTTTGTGTTACTTTGGCCATTCTGATGACTGTATGTCTTCATGACTGCCTCTTCAAAACAAATCTCTCAGGTGTTTGTTGAGCTTCTTATAACTGGATTTCTAATTCTCTAGCAAGACCCAGGAAGTTTCCCTCAATTATTTCTTCAAATAGGTTTTCTAGCCCTTTCCATTTTCTTGTTCTCCCAGGGTTGCTTATTATTCCTATGTTTTACCATCTGACAAAATTCCATATTTTTGTAGGTTTTGTTCTTTCTTAATCCTTGTTCTTTATTTTTTACTGAGTTAATTCAAAGGCATTGCCTTCAAGGTCTGAAATTCTTTCTTCTACCTATGTTTTGTATTTCCTTAAATGATTTGTTTTATTTCCAGTAGTTCTGTTTTTTTTGCCCATAGGTCTATATCATTAGTAACTTCTTTCATTTCCTGATTATTTATCTGGATTTTTTTTGAGTAGTTTTCCTGGATTTCTTTGAGCTTTCTGATAATGCATATTTGGAATTATTTATTGGTCACTTTAATATTTCCATGTTGATTAGTATCCATTGTTAGAGAATGGGGTGCCCTATGTGGATGTCCTTTGTCCTTTCACTCTGATTTTTTTTTTATGCTTCTAGTGTTCTAACACCAATTCCTTTCCATCTGGAGCAGGTATCACTTTTTAGTCATGGATTTACTTTTGTTTAGATGAGACTTCTTCCCACCCCCCTACTTGTAACAGAGTATCAGTAGGATATGTTTCATAAGAAACTTTTGCTTTGCTTATGGGTGTTTGATGGTGATCTAGGTTTTTAATGGATTTCTTAGTTATGGATATTCTTGGTGTGGTGATTTTCTCAGTTGCTAGCTGTTGGTAGGCTGTAGCAGTGGTGAGCTCTGTTCATGGGAAGAGTCCCTGTCTTTTGTTGAGGGAGAATGAAGGTCTTTGAAATCTTCTCTTTTCCCCAGCTATGTGGTCTTCTTAACAGTATGAATTATACTGTCATGCCCAGTTTAATCTCTGAGACAGTAGGTTGTACTTGTGGGTAAGAATCAAACACATCCTATATGACTGAGTCAGTAAATGTTGTAAAGGGCTATACAAATTGACCTCCCTGACTAGGGGCAGCTTTTGCCTTAAAGAACCAGCTGCAATGTTGATTTTTTTAATATGTGACTGACTCCAGCCCCTCAAGAGAAGCATTTGTATGGCTAAGGTGGTGGGCAAGGCCATAGAATTTTCAGGTGCTTTCTTATTTTGTACCATAGCAAAGGCAAGTGGGGAAGTGAGGCAAAGTGCTGCTGGGTTGAATGAGCTTTCCTTTAGGCTCCACAAAAGCCAATAAAGTATCTGTCTCAGCAGAAGTTAAAGGTCTGCTCCCAGGCTTCTGTGAAAAGCCAGGATGGAGTGACTGAAGAGGCCCCACCGAGCCAGAAATTCTTCTTGTAGGGGTGGAGTCATCTGAGATTCACAATGTGGCTGTCAGGATCAGGTTTTACAATTCTCTATACTTCTGTGCCCCATGGTCTTCTTCTAGCCTCTGCCAGAGAAAGGCACTCAAACTAGCTCCTATAGCTGGGGACCCTCTCTGTCCAGAAACTATGCTGGGCAGAGAGTATAGCTTTCCTAGGAGGGAGGGGTGCTCAAGGAGTACACTGCAGCTAAGATTGGCATTGAACTCTCATTTCAGTTCTCCTCATGAAGGCTTCCTCACTTCCCAAGGTTGGTTTACCAATGACCCCCCCATTCCCCTCAGCAACATAACTTCTAGGAGCTTCCACAATATGGCATGTAAGCCTGTCCCTGGGTCCCTGGATATCAATCCCTGACCATACCTGGGAAAAGGGTGCTTGTCCTGAGTTGCCTATGGGGTGCTCAAGCATGCTGATTTGATGTCCCTCTCCTTCAGGGTATACCCAGCTCTGATGAATCAGCCAGATGAGCATCACTAGGAAGGGCCACTGAACAGAAAGCACACAGTCTTCTGCATGTCTTTAAGAGGAAAACTTTGAGTCCCACACTCTGTGGAAGCCTCTGTGTGGTATGCACACCCACAAAGGGGAAGCAGCCTTCCTGAGAGCCCTGGGTCAATTGTCCCTCTCTGCAGCCATGGGTGGTGGGGGGAGGAAGAAAAAGAAAAGAGTATATATAATGGACAGTTAACACTTTGGTCATCTCTCTCACTTTCTCCAGACAAAAGCCCACCTAGAATGTCCAGTCTCTGGGTCATACAGATCTCCAAGGGCCTAATTTACAACGAAATGTTGAATACCTCACTAAATTTTTGAATACCATATTTAAAGTAAAAAATAGAATTGTTGTAAGGTACACAAAGTGTGGATGTTTCTGAATGCAAATCATTCTGACCATCATAAAGTAAATAACTTGTAAGTTGATTTGTCAAAGTTGGGGACTGTCTGGATATTTTTATTTTGCCCCCCCTTTTTTTGAAAGCTAACTTGAATTTAGCCTTCTTGATATTTGTGAATGTTATGCCATGCATTGTAGCCTATATTGTTTCTGCTGATATGTTAGCTGTTGATCTTACTCAAATGTGATGAGTCTTTTTTGTTTTAACTGCTTTCAAGATTTTCTTATAGTTTTCAACTGTCAGCATTTTCCTATGATTTTATTATAAGTTTAGTGTATCATTTTCTCTACAAATGTATCTAATGTAAAGCTTATCTTGATTTTGGGTATATAGATTATTGTTTTTAAACAAATTTGGGAAGTTTTCTCACTCCTTTTTTTATTTTTTTGTTCCCTTTCCATTTCATTTCGTTCTGGCACTATTATGACTAAATTTTAATAGAAAATCATGTCCAACATTTATCTTTCATTTTTGTTATTTGTTCTTTGATTTGAATAATCTCAATAGGTTTAGCTTCTGCAATTTTTCCACTAGGTCAAGTCTCCCGATACATCTCTATGATTTTTTTTTTTTCACTTTTAGTTACTCTACTTATAAATCCTCAATTTTCCTTTTTTTTTTTTTTTTAAAGATTTTTTTCTTTGTATTAATGCCCAGTCTCTTTGATATAACATTGTTCCACTTTTTATTTTGCAGTTTTTTGGCCAGGACCAGGTTTGAACCTGTCACCTCCCGTATATGGGGCCAATGCCCTACTCCTTGAGCCACAGGTGCAGTCCTGATATGACATTGTTATTATACATTTTGTCACTTCCTTAATCATGTTTTCCTTTAGTTCTGTGAACTTAATTTGTAATGGACATTTGGAATCCTTTTTCTTTCTGTTAAATTCAACATTTGTTAACTCTCATAAGGAGTTTTGAAGAATGCATGTAGGAATACTTAAAGGAAGAGTCATATCTTGATGTGCTTGCATTACTGTAATAATGATATTATAAGCTTAAAACCAATATTTAATTATTACTTATAAGTAGATTAGAAATATTATTAGGAATGGGATGCAGAATATGGATAAAGGAAAGACAATAATAGGAGATATTGATTCAGAATAAATTTCCCAGCTTTGAGCGCAAATCTGTGAGACCTTGTCACTTTAGTATTCTGAAGCCTGGCTTGGTGAATATCTCTCCTCCCCCCACAGTTGCTGCAGCTATCTGCAGGCTGCAGGCTTTGTGGCCATTGTCTGCCAGGGCCATGCTGTGTGCTCTGGGAGAGTGCTTTTTGGGGAGTAAAGAATGTGGAATCTTTAAACCTTACTCAACACATGAATTTTTGCTCCAGACCAGATAAGGAGATGAAATATCTCTTTTCTTCTATCACCTTAGTTTGGCCAGAGGAGTCTATCTGTCTGGACACAAGACTGTCAGAATATTAAAACATCACATCTGTGATGTGTGACTGTGGGTCAGCTAGTATTTTTTCCTTGAGTTAGCTCTTAATTGTTTACCTTGTCAAGACTGTGTTTGTGTTAAGATCATAAATACCTTAAAACAATAAAAGTAGCAAGTAAATCCATACAATTAATGCAGTTAGTTGTAGAATTAGTCTAGTTATAGAAATGCAAGTGCAGGAAGAACCATGATGGGATTGTTTGCCTTGTCTTCATGAGATTTATGATTGTCACTTCCTTATAAATAAATACAGAGCTCACCTGATACTCAAGGTGGCATACTGGAAGCCTCACAAAGAAGGCTGTGCCATGTCCTGAATCCCTGATGCTGTTCAAACTATCTATTTGCCTTTATCTATTAAGTCTCGATAATTTTCCTAATAATCCTACGTCAGTCTCGTTTGCACCACCAGGCCACAAGAACAAGACCCATAGTGTATTGGGGCTGGTTACCCAAGTTTTGGGTGACTGCTTTTGTTTTTTTGTATGAGTCATAATTTCTAATTTTTTGTTAAAAACAGTCTGTGAAGCTAGTGAATGATGCCCCATGATCATATCAATGTACACAGCTATGATTTAATAAAATAATAATAATAAATTTAAATTAACTAAAAAAAAAACAACTGGGCATTTCCAATTATATATTGAAACTCAGTGCTGGGTAATTATCCCCTGGAACTATTTATTATTATTTGTTTTTATTTTTGTGTGTGTGTCTAACTATTATATTAGTGGAAATTATCTACCAACTCTTCTTACCTCACCCCCAATGTTAAACCTTTTATGTTACTCCTTAGGGTGGTACATGAGTGAGAATGACCACAGTCATCCTAGATGACATTACTATACGTAGGGCTCTCTTTTTATGACTACACTCAGCTGTTAAACTTCACTAATTGCCTTCTGATTGTTCTATAGTTTTCAACAACGCGCTAGGACATAGGTCACACTACAAAGTAAATGAGTTACATTGTGACTCCCTTTTTTATTTTTATTTTTTATTTTTTTATCAAATCATAGCTGTGTACATTAATGCAATTATGGGGTACAGCATACTAGTTTTATATACAATTTGAAATACTTTTATCAAACTGGTTAGTTTCTGAGTTTTGTGATTAGTATTTGTTCTGCCCAAAGTTGGCTTTTCTACACTGTTTTATTTCTCAGTTCTTGTCTGCAACCTAACTGGCCAAAAATCTAAACTGTATCATCCTTCAGTATGGTAATCTTCTTGTGTTTTTCTTCCATCAAATCTTTCATTGTCCTTGAGAGTAACCATAGACTTGAATTCTCCATGGTATGTGGCAAATGAAGCTATTTCTTTTGAGAAAGGAATAGACGCTATTGACTTTATGACATATTTCCCTCCTATGTAGGCAAAATCGCTAATCCAAGGCTCTTGAGCTGGGAATAGGACAATTATAACCCCCCTCTTTCAGTGATACCCTGTTGTGGAGCTAAGCACACATTGAAAGGGGTAAGTAGCCTGAAAGACTTTTGGCTTATACTTCTGGGAATAGAAACATCAGGGTAAGTAATAGGTGTTCTGATGTTTACTGCACACACCCCACCTATGAAGGTAGAGTCCCCACTTCAAAGTGTGTGTGTGTGTGTGTGTCTAACTGTATTATATTAGTAGAAATTATCTAGGGTTGGTGGAAGTAGGGTTGGTGGAAGAAGAGAATCATCAGCACCTCTCCAGCTGCACTTGCCTGAGACTTAACCTCAGCAAGTGCAATTAAAAGGAGAAATGAAAAATATCTAAGTCCTATTATTCCTAGAATAAAAACCCTCCAGGGGGAACTAGGGGGAAAGGGAAGCCCAATGTACTTGGCAGAGAAGAAAATCTGAAGAAGCGTTTCTACTTTACTGAGCTGAGAGAGTTAAGGCAGGAAGTAATCTTGAAATACAATAGACTCTTACATTTTAAAATAAATTTTCAGGGTGGTGCCTGTGGCTCAAAGGAGTAGGGTGCCAGCCCCATATGCTGAAGGTAGTGGGTTCAAACCCAGCCCTGGCCAAAAACTCTACATAAATAAATAAATAAATAAATAAATAAATAAATACATTTTCATAGAAAGAAAGAAAAGATGTTCACCTGAGATACATGATGGTATGTGGGTGGTGATGGTGGCAGGATGGTATGCAGAAAGTGTTCTAGACAGAAGGATTAAGCATTATGAACAAATGTGCAGAATTATTTTTAAGAAGGAATAATTATGTAAATACTATAAATTTTAGGTTTACACAATTTTATGCAAACACATTTTTGTGTTGCTCTACCAAATGTTGTAATTATCATTCTGTAATAACATATTCTATCATGCTTAATCTACAGATTTAGAATGGAGGACTATACGCTCATATATAGAATATATATTCTGTGTATTCTTATATAGAATGTGAATTCTTATATATATATATAGCTATGGTATACAGAATATACAGTTATAGAATTCTTATATATAGAACTTCTTATATAGAGAAGTATTGTCCATAAACTTTTTATTATGATATTTTAAAAATCAAAGCAAAAATGTACATATCTTCTTGCAGTATTAATATTATTTGAAGAATTGTAGGACAATAACTCAAAGCTATTGAGCAAAATACTGAAAATTATTTGAAATGTTACGAAGTTTTCCCCAATCTTAGGATTAGTTTGTCTATGATGCTTAAGTATTATCAGAAAATATCATATTTTGGCAATTGAGACAAGTTGCTCAAAATGCAAATTTCAACACTAGGGTGATCTCTTTTGCGTACTAAAATACACAAAAAGCCCACAAAAGATGATGTAAAAATTATAGCATCTGGAGAAGAGTATCTTATTGCCTTTCCTTGGGTCACTATCACACAAACTCCAACATATGCCCCAGAAAAGCTTAACGCTGTACAATTCTTAAATACATATAAACCTTGGCAGGATTTGATTTTCCCTACTAAATATACATAAGCTATCCCTGCTCACCTATGATCAAGTTGATATTTTTGTAGTGGCTGGTTCAGTGAAGACTGAAGAGATCTATTTGTACCATGGATATTTCTGTTAGTAAATAGGCAAGTGTTTAAGTCCGAGTTTGCTGGATAAAGCTTGCCAAGCTTGCACGGTGTTCTGCATGAAAGTGTAAGTAGATGTTGTAAGGTTTTAGGTTATTTCTTTGTCCTAAAAATTAAAAAAAAAATCTTCCATCTGGAAAAATCTGGATCATAAATAAGAATTATTCTCCATTGAAAACTTGCTTACCTAGAAAGCATGCTTTTCTCCATTAATAAAAAGTTTAACCACATAAATTAAGAACAGCCCACTCTAGTTCTAAGCATATATTGTGGAATATGATGAGGGCAGGAAGGAACTGTGGAAAATAAAAGAGACTCTGGAGGCTCATGCCCAAGGAAGTTTTCAATATTGGGGTTTGATTAAGTGTCTCAAACCGGGGTTAATTTACAGTTTAAGATTTAATAACAGAGTCATTACATGTTAATTAAACAGCAATGGATCATTTACCAACCTGTTTAATGAAGTATAACAACTATTGCATATAAAACATACCGACATTATTATTACATTGCCATTAAATTTCAATAAATCTGTTTGAATAATTATTGGTATTTAAGTACTATAAAACCTCTAACATAAATAGGCATACTTATTTATATTTAATAAAACAGACATTTTATTGTAGGAATAATTAAATTCCCAGGACCATATTCCTGTTTTTGTATGGTGAGCAACAAATCCTTTTTGCAACAGTGGGAGTCACAGCTACAATAAATGAAGAATGGAAGAGGAAAGAATTCAGCCCACTCTGAAGGAACTATTTTACCATCATTAGCTTTAGACCCTCACCTTTCTTTAAGTGCGAAGCTCACCTTTCATTTAATTAGTAAATGTAATTGAAAGAAAAGTTTCTCTACTATTCTTTTGAATGGAGGATCATAAATCCTTATATCGTTTCTACTTTCACAGGGTAGATTGACAAGGCCCTCTCTAAAAATGTCACTGGACCCAAGGTGCAGAAAAGCAGTACTTTTTAAGTTGGGAGGATTTCGTACAGTTAGCAAAAGAACTCTGCTAACTGTATAAAATACTCCCAACTTAAAAGGTACATTAGCAAAAGAACTCTGCTAATGTACCTTGCTTGGTGTATGTATCACTAGGCTGCCTGCATGACAAGAAAGGTGTGAGGCTGTAGATCATTGAACTACTCTGAATAGTAAAGTAAGAACAGTGCCAAGACCAATCTCAAAAGGTCTTTGGGTAAAAAGAGAACAAGGAGAGTGTAGCAGGATTATGAAAATACAGAACTGCATGTGAGATAACTTTAATACCAATAACTTAAGAGATTTGTATTAGTAATATCTAATTTCATGTGACAATTTGTGAATGTAACATCTGCCCCATGTATTCAGAAGTTTAAATAAAAGTGTGCTATGGTACTCCAGATAGAAAATGGATTGATGGTAACATGTTGTATATGGAAAGCAGACAAGATGAAATGGAGACAGAAGACAGGATTAGGAATTCAGGAGAAGCTTGATAATGAGCTAAATGCCATAAGGAAAAAAATTAAACACCCAATGAACACCTTAATTGTGCATTGGAAGTTCAAGCCCCCTTTTTCCCCCTCTTAAATTTTTAAGTGAACAATACAGCATCATGGAATATAAACACAGTATTGTACAGCAGACCTCCAGGAACTTATTCCTCTTATGTAGAGGAAACTTTACACTAAATGGTGGCAATCTCCTTTTCCCACTTGCTTCAGACCTTTACAATCACCATTCTAATCTTAACAGATCAAAATCTGTCTTATATGACAACATGGTGAACCTCGAGGACATTATGCTAAGTAAAATAAACCTGTCACTGGAGGCAAATATTCATAAATTCCCCTTGTATGAAGTATCCATAATGGTTAACATCAAATGCTTTTATGTAAATGTTAACAGCACTATTTCCCTGTGATGCTGGTAGATCTAGGGAACCCAAGCATCAGACAATCAAATATTACACATATTTGTTAATTTTGCTAAAACTCAACATGGTATTAAATGCTATGAGATACCACAGGCTAAGACAAAAACTCTATCATCAAGTCTGAGAGGCACGTATTATACAAATAGAATAATGGAGAAGGGAAAATTATCTATTTAGGTGCTAATTATGTACAAGAGAAGTTTAAAGAAAAGGAAATTTGAGAAAGGAAGAGAATCAGTGAAGACTAGGAAGTCTTTCTACAGGAGAAATTAGACTGAGGATAAAGGGGTAGAGATTGCATAAGAAGATGTGATTCTTCTGCGGTGCATCTTACAAGGATATATGTGAAACTTAGTAAATGTAGAATGTAAATGTCTTAGCACAATAACTAAAAAAACGTCAGGAAGGCTATGTCAACCAGTGTGATGAAAATGTGTCAAACGGTTTATGAAGCTAATGTATGATGCCCCATGATCATATCAATGTACACAGCTATGATTTAATAAAAAAAATAAATAAATAAAAAGATGTGATTTAGGCATTTAGAGATCAGGAAAAAGCTTGAGAGAATATGTGTGTAGACATATGTCCTAGTGTAATACAAAATGGTATAACTTAGGTTTCTTACCAGCTCTGAAGAAATATGGACCATCCCCCACAGAGGTAGGGTGCATTGAAGAATCAAATGTGCTAAATTCCAGGAAGATTGTTTTAGAACCTGTAACATCTGCCTCAGACAAATTAGCCAAAGATATTTCTTAGGTAACATAGGGCCTTGGAATGAAGGCAAACCCTAAGAGAGAGAAGCAATTCCTCAGCCACAGTAATGCCAGTATTATTTTTACACATACACACACATATACAAACACACATCTAATGAAAAAGGGTATGCCAGAGGAAGAGAAAGAGAGAACATGATATCCAAATAAGAGTAATAGATCATCATCATGTAAGAATTTTGTGTTTTCTTCAGAAGAAAATGAACATTTACCATGTAGGATGTTTGCCTTGTTAAGCTAGCATGAAAAGAGCCTTGATTATGAGAGATGGATAAAATTAACTTTATTTTGACCTGTCACTCATTTCCAAGAACCAGAATTCATCCATTTCCCAAGCAACACTAGTAATACCCTTGGCTTAGAAAAGGCCCATTCATATTTGGCTAAAACAAAGATCTCTGTGTGTGCAAATCATGAAAAGTGTATGTGTATCAAGATTCCTATCTCGTATGAGGTGAATCGATACTTCAAAAAGGAGGATGAGGGCATCAAATCAGAAGGGTGAGAACATTGCTTTAAAGAGGAATTATGAGATAACTCAAGTGTCATTTGTTATGGTATTGTATCTTCTTTGAAGAGCTATTTCAGTCTAAGCACATCTGAATTGCAGGTAGCATTTACCAAGAGAAAGTCAAATAACCAAAGTCAGGTTCAGAAATAATAGGGTAAATTTAATAAATTATTGGCGGTTATGAAAAGAAAATGAAGGCTACTAGATATGATTTAAAACACAAGTGAATTTAAAATTCAGATCAAGAATATAATACTGATTGGGGACGAGTGATCAATAAGTAGTTAACACTTGCTAAATTCCTTGTGGCCTAAAAATTTAACAGCATCCTTTGGGAAAAATGTAATTTGAAGCATCACAGGTAGTAGAGGAAAAGAAAGGGGAGGGGGATCGGTGGGATCACACCTGTGGTGCATCTTACAGGGGTATTTGCGAAACTTGGTAAATGTAGAATGTAAAGGTTTTGGCACAGTAACTGAGATAACGCTGGAAAGGCTATGTTAACCACTGTGATAAAAATGTGTCAAATGGTTTATGAAGCGAGTGTATGATGCCCCATGATCATACCAATGTATACAGTTATGATTTAATAAATAAAAAAAAAAAGGGAAAGTAGTAAAGCATATGTATTCAACATGACCAAGGAAGGATGAAAAGGATGAGTAGAAAATAAAGAACAGGATCCTTTTTTTCAGTCAAATTACAACAGGGTATTGCTGTGCTAAAATAGGACTCACAAAACTTGCAATTTACATCATTAAAGGCATGGTTTTGTTACCTACCGTTAAATGCCTCTTGGGATGATCTTGGATTGACCCCCTATAATCTTCATTCTATGATTCAGGATAATGGAGGGATTTCTGTCTGGGAATATCTAGTATTTATATCTATTTCTAGTCTACCGACAAAAAAGAAGGAGATCATGGCAAATCATACACTGGTGCATAACGCTTCTGCTCAAAGGTGACAGGAATTACCTTCACTCAAATTTTATTGGGAAAAATCAAATCACGTGAAGAAAACAACGCTGGAAAACCTAAAAAGTATAATTTTATTGCAGGGAAGGCCAACATAGTGAGGGGCACTGCAGGGAGAGGCAGAAAGAATTTGGAAATTAATACACTGGTCAAGAGAAAACAAACCATATAACTGTGTAAAAGAATAAAAATGTATCAATAGTCATAATAAAAGTAAACAAATGAAACTGATCCATTCAAAGTCAGTGTTTAAATTTTTTTAAATAAAAATAATGAGACTAGGGCAGCATCTGTGGCTCAACAGAGTAGGGTGCCCGCCCCATATGCTGGAGGTGGCGGGTTCAAACTCAGCTCTGGCCAAAAATTGCACAAAAAAAAAAAAAAAAAAAGAGAGAGAGAGAGAGACTATATTGCTGCTTAATAAAATAATCCTAAGGTAAATACAGACACAAATGAAGCAATTACTAACCAAGCCTAAACTTCAATAGTAGTAGTAGTAATAATAGATATTCACCAAATTAAAATAAGCAACACCAATATTTTGTATCTAAAACACAGCTTT
Organism: Nycticebus coucang; assembly: GCF_027406575.1. Lineage (NCBI taxonomy): Eukaryota > Metazoa > Chordata > Mammalia > Primates > Lorisidae > Nycticebus > Nycticebus coucang. The sequence goes on along the minus strand of NC_069788.1, from coordinate 101,636,542 downwards.
AAAAATACAAATTAAAATGTCAAAACTATAAGTATAAATATATATATATATATACACATAGGAGATTTCACTTCATCTCTATCAGAAGCTAATGATTATAAGAAAATTTGGAATGTTTAGAAAATTGGAAAATTAAAATTAAAATACTTTCTCACAAATGCATAGATAGATACATGATAGAAGGAAAGAGAGAGAGCTCTAGCATATATTTGTATAATTTTTCATCTAATCAATTAGATTATGCCTTCAGATTAAGAACACATTGAAATTTAAAAACTAGATATTTTATTTGCTTTGTGGTTACTAAGAAAGGTATTACATCTTTTATTTCATTCTCAGCTTGACTGGAATATATTTAACCAAGGAAATGAAAGACCTCTATAGGGAAAACTATGAAACACTGAGGAAAGATATTGCAGAGAATACAAAATAATAATAATAATGGGATCATGCTTATGGATCAGCAGAATCGACATTGTTAAAATGGCTGTACTACCCCCAAGTGATTTACAGATTCAGTGCTATCCTCACTAAAATACTAATGCCATTTTTTGAAGATCTAGAAGAAACAGTTCTATGCTTCATATGGGACCAGAAAAGAGCCCAAATAGCTAATACATCTTGAGCAAAAGGAAAAAATCTGGAGGCATAATATTACCAGACTTTGGACTAGTAGAGACTGTAGTAACCAAAACACCGTGATATTGGCACAAAAACAGAGACATAGATCAATGGTATGAAGTAAACAACTCAGATATAAAACTATCCACATATGTCAACCGATCAAAAATATACATTGAAGAAAAATAATTTCTATTCAATGAATGGTGCTGGGAAATCATATAGCTACATACAGAAGAATGAAACAGGATCCATATCTTTCACCACTCACTAAAATTAAGTCAAGATGAATAAATTACTTCAATGTAAGGCATGACACTAAGATTTCTAGAAGAAAATGTTGAAAAAAGTCGTCTAGATGTCAGCCTAAGCAAAGAATTTATGGAGAAGACCCCAACGGCAATCACAGCAGCAACAAATATTGATTAAATTAAAAAGTTACTGCACAAGCAAGTACACAATCAATAGAGTAAACAGAAGCCCCATAGAATGAAAGGAAATACTTGCATGCCATACATCTGATTAAGGGCTGCAAACCAGAATCTACAAAATACTCCAGCAAATTAGCAAGAAAAAAATCAAACAATCCCATTAAAAAGTGGACAAAAGACCTGAATAGTCATTTCCTATTAATGAATTATTTCAGTGTGACAGAAAATTCAAGAGGCAAAATGACAAAGCACCATGTAACCCTAATCTGAATTGATACATGTTCATGTGTTACTATATTTAAATCCCATTTTTTAACTTTTGTTATTTTTAAGAAATAAAACCTTACAAATTCAGTGAACACCCTTGAGAAAAATTCCCCTAAACACATTGCCTAGTCTATTCCTGAAAGATGAAACTGTTATTCTTAATCCTTGAATACAAATTTACAAACAATATTTCTTGCAAGTTTTAAAAATTTTTATAAATGTTCTCATACTGTCATAGTTATCATTGTGCAACCTATTTTTACTCATTGTTCAGTAATTTTGTACATTTGATTCATGCAGCTGTAGTTCATTAATTTAAAGTGCTAATTAGAGTTGTACTTCATAAATATTTCAGAATATTTATGGATACCTTAGTTAACATCTTAGTGAATATTTTGATTTTTTAAAAAATAATACTAGAATCAACATTGTTTTGGATATTTTTCTGGGCACTTGAAAAAGAGATTCTGTGGGCTATATATCCAGATTGTGGAGGTCCACGGGTTTCCCTTTACAATCTATGTTTACATTTGTTCTTCAAAGTGGAGATGTTTATTTATGGTTCCATTATCTATATACAAAAGTCCTCTTCCTCCAGTGATCTCTGCAATACTTAACACTGTAGGACTCTTTGACAAATAATATATATGAAAATAGACCTCACTTCTTTTTTTTTTTTTTTTTTTTTGGTTTTTGGCCGGGGCTGGGTTTGAACCCGCCACCTCCAGCATATGGGACCGGCACCCTACTCCTTGAGCCACAGGTGCCGCCCGACCTCACTTCTAAAAACTCTTGCCCATAAATTTTCTTTTCAGATAATTTGTCCCCAAAGATCCATTTACTCATTCTACATTTTCTTGCTATGAAATTAGTTTGCATTTAATTTCAAATATACTTAATTTATATACCTATTTTTGGATATGGTAATATACATATTTAACCTTTATTTTCTCAATCTAATTTTATTGAGGTCATAGATTATAATACATTATTATACCATTCTTTGAAATTTATGGAAATTTACTCTCTTAGTTCATAATCCATTTTTAGTTTTTTTTTGAAATTTCAGAATATGAGGGAGTACACACACGTTTTGTTTATATACTTTGTTTTTGTTTTGTTTTTGGAGACAGGTCTCCTTCTGTCACCCTGGGTAGAGTGCCAGAGCATCATCGCTCACAGCAACCTCAAACTCTTGGGCTCAAGTGATCCTCATGCTTCAGCCTCCCAAGTAGCTGAGACTGCAGGCACCTGCCACAATGCCCAGCTAGTTTTTTTCTTTTTAGTAGGACAGGGCCATGCTCTTGCTCAGATTAGTCTCAAACCCCTGAGCTCAGGCAACTCACTTGCCAAGGCCTTTCAGAGTGCTAGGATTACAGGCGTGAGCCACCATGGCTGGCCTACATATTTTGGTTTTGTACAGATTGAATCAAAATTTTAAGTGTGTTCACCCAGATAATGTGCACTATACTACAAACTGTGAATTTACCTATCCTCTCTTCCTCCCTCCTCCCAGCTTGATTTTCACTGAGATTTATTTCCGCATGTGTAGTTAAGTGTAAATCAATTTATTCCAATTTGGGGTTGAATACATGTGTTTGTTTCTCTATTCCTAATTGTCTCTGCCTTTCAAATAATCTCTAATGTAGTGAGTAAGTGAGAAAATGCTCTCACCCCCAGAATAATCATCTTTGGACAAATTTACTTATCAAGAAAGCTCAACCCAAAATTCTAACTATCAGAACCTATGACTAAGAAAGAGCATGTGCAAATTATTTTTAATTTATTGTAGCTGTTGTACATAAAACTGGACATAGCAATTTTGTGGTATGGGTTGAATTGTGTTTCCCTTCCCATTAGAAAAGATATGTTGAAGTCTCAGCTTCCAGTACCTCATCCTGTGACTTTATTTAGAAACAGGGCCTCTGCAGATATAACAAACTGCAGGTCACACTGTGGTAGCATGGGCCTCTAAAGCAATATAACTGATATCCTTATGAAAGGTGATCACGTGGAGACATAGAAGACAGAAAGAGACAGGTTTGTGTGGCAACAGAGGCAGAGGGTACGTGATGCACCTGCAAGCCAAGGAATGCCAACATTTGCCAATAAGAAACCAGGAAGTAGGAGAAGGCAAGGAAAGAATATACTGTTCAGGTTACAGAGGGAGTATGGCCCTGCCAAGGCCATGATTTCAGGCTTTAAGCCTCAAGAACCATCAGACAACAAATTCCTATTTTTTAAGCCATAAAAAAGAAATAAATGACTAAATACATATTTGGAGCTGGAATATCAAATTGCCAACCTCATTTTTCACAGAATTAGAAAAAAGGAGCCTGAATATCCAAAGCAATCTTGAGCAAAAAGAGCAAAGCCAAAAGCATTGTGTACCTGATTTTAAGTCATACTGCAGTTTTAGTGACCCAAACGGCATGGTGCTCACATAAAAACAGGCACATACGCTCATGAAACAAGAGATGCAGGAAATCAAGCCATGTCCCTACAGTCAACTTTTCTTCAACCAGGTCAACAGAAATGTGCATAGGGAAAAGGGAAACTTTTGCAGTAAATGGTGCCTGGAAAATCAAATAGCCGCATATAGAAAAATGAAGCTGGATTCCTACTTCTCACCATATACAAAGATTAACTCATGATGAATTAAAGAACTAAATGTAAGATTAGGCAAATGTAACTATAAAGATAGTTTGGGGGGAGGAAGGGTTAGAACAAATGTCTGTTCCCTGGTGGCTAGTCTGGTGCTCAGACCTTTAGACTCATTTTAAGTTGCCAAAATGAGACAAAAGTGTGTGACTTATCAATATGCAGCGCGACAGCATTAAAGACTGATGCTGAACCTCAAAAAAAAAATGCAGTAGAAAGAATATACTGTCTCTTGCATATACCACATACATATGTACACACACATACATACACCACATATACACGTTTACTATATATGCAATTGAATATAGAAATAAACTCTTAAGTGGCTAAGAAAAGCATTGGTGTAGAAAATCTTAACGCTAGCTCCTTGAGTTTAAACAAGGAGTTTTCTTTTAAAAATATTTCACTTTGTGGACTTTAAGAAAATATTTTCAAAAATGTAAATACGTAGGACAATAAGATTATGCAGAATAGATGTAGAATTTCTTGTGAAAACATATTGGAGCTGAGCATTTTTAATCTTCCTTTGTTTGTGATAAGTAGATGTCTTCTTTGGATTGTGCCTTAGAGTGCTGCAAACTAAGAAGGAGAGATCTGTGATCTAATTTCTCCAAGTACAGGGGAGATGGCTGGAACGCTAGTGTTTCCTACATTGTCTTCTGATTCTGTTTTACCCAGGTAGAAGGTTAGTATTCAACACCTGACTGCTGCTGCTGGAGCAATGCACACACTTGGGAATGCCTGAGTTTATCATTATTTATTATTTTTTTAAATCAATAAACTCTGTAAATGGGGAACGTAATTATTCCAGAAAATCACTGAAATTAAGGATAAAAAAGTCCCAGGGCAGGAAAGCCCAGACTCACATCTATTTATCTGAAGCTACATGACAAGATGCTATTTTTTATTTCTGCCTTGAATTTCAAATTAACAGCTAACTGAAAAGATTGTGTTGAAAAATGAATCCATAATAACGGGATTTGCTTCTTTTCCCTTGGAGTCATTCCTTTGCTGCCATTGGTATTGATTAATAGGGTATGTATACCTTAAGAGAACAATACTACACTCTGACTATCTTCTCTCCCGAGTACCCTCGGATCATGTTAATGTCTAGCATTTCTCAGCAGTCAAGAGTCAATCAAGTGTTTTAGACACTATGTGTTGTACATAGAAAAAGTCCAGAAAGCAGAATAAAATACAATGTGTACAACGTGTTCCACTTGTGGAAAAATTGACTTTCTGTGTATAAGATGTATATTTTCTGAAACATTTGATTGGTGCTTTAAAATTTTGGCAGATGTGAAATACATAGATGTGTTACATATACGTACACATATTCATATATATGAATATATTGTGTGCAGTCTGAAATTACGTAGAGGAGTACTTTATTCCTCTCATTACTTGTATGTGCTGTTTTATTATGTTTGTCTTTACTAGCTTTTTTATGGATAATTTACATACCTTTAAATTATACATTTAAGTATAAAATTCAGTAAGTATGATCAAATCTATCACAATCTGAGTATGGGGTCAAACCACCAAAGCCATAATATAGAACCGCAGTGCAGAATACAGCAGCAATCAGGCTTGTGTGGTAATTGAGCATTTGAAATGTGGTTAGTGCATTGTGGTCAATGATACCAGTTACACAAAATATATACTGTAATTAAGTCTATTTGCCCCATTTTCTTCTTACCTACTAGAATTTAAAAAATTACACATCCAATATATTGATCAATACCAAGTTTTTCATGCGTATTTTCACTGATATCCTCAGTTTTTTACAACCACAAAGCTGCTTTCTGTCTGTAGATTTGATTTTTTTACAATTTCACATAAACAGGATACAGTATTTTTGTCTGGCTGTTTCTACTTCACCTACTGCTTGAGTGATATATGAATAGATGTATTTCTATAGAAGTAGCTAATTCCTTTTTACTACTTAATAGTAATTCACTGGATGGATAAACCATCAGTTTACTAGTCATAGTTTTATGATCATTTGGGTTTTATCCAAATTAGGAGTTTTGAGAGTAAAGTGGCTGTGTACATTTGACTAAAAGTCTTTGTGTGAACAAGCATTTTCATGAAGCTTGAAGAAGTACCTGGGAATGAGGTGGATCATAACATAAAAAGACTAAACAATTAAACTGTTTTCAAATCTTCTGTACCATTGTATATTCCAGTAACCATGTGTGAGAGCTCTAGCTGTCTTCAGTCTAGGAATTTATAAATTCTAGGGAAGGCGAATTGATATTTCAATGTGAAAATTTCATTTCTTGAATGACAACGGAGTCTCTTATATGATTTTTTTGCTATTTGAATATCTTGATTTCTGAAATGTCTAATTTTTGTTTGTTTTTAAATTGGAAAAACTCTTTATTCAGAAACAAGTCTTTTACCAGATGTTTTGCACATATTTTCGACCCTTTGTGACTTGCTTGTTCGTTTTCTTAACATATCTTTTCAATTAGATGTTTTAATTGTCATGAATTATTTTTCATTTATGGTTTATAATTTTTTTCTAAGAAAACATTTTCTTTGATATTTTCATCAAGAACCCCTATATTCTGGGCTTCTAAAATGAGGACTTCATGTATTTTTTGAAAAAATCAATTGCTTGTATATATGTGGCTCAATTTCAAGACTCTCTTCATTACTACATTTTTATAGCATTATCTTAAAAATTGGATATCGTACGTCTTTCAACTTTATTCTTATTTTCAAAATTATGTTTACTAGTCAAGTGCTATACATTTCTATATACATTTTAGTATAAGCTGATCAATTCTTATTAAAATACCTACTAGGATTTGGAATAGATTGCATTGAATCTGTAACTCAATCAGAGAGAACTGACATGTTAACAATGTTCACTATTCTAAAGAGTGAATATTTTCATCTCTCTTATTTGGGTTTATCTAAATTTCTCTCAGAAATATTTCTTATTTAATTTAAATACAATTACACACCATAAATTCGGCAGTGCAGAGTGTATAATTCAGTATGGTTTTTTTGTGTGTGTACGGGTATTCCCAAAGTCATCCAACCTCCACTGCCAACTAAATTCAGAACTTGTCCTCACTCACCCCTCAAAACGCTGCCATTGGTATTGATTAATAGGGTAGTCATTCATCCATCCCCACCCACTCTAAGCCATAACATTGGTTTTTTTATTTTAAGTATTTGTGGATTTCCATATTCTATACTTTTTATATAACTGAAATCTGACTTCTCATATTTAAAACACTCATTCCTGTGGTTGCATATATTAGTACTTAATTCCTTGTGAAAGAATAATATTCCATTGCATGGATATACTGAGTTTGTTTATATATTCATCAATTGATGGTCATTTGGATTGTTTCAAGTTTTCGACTATCTTGTATGTTGCTGATACGAATCTACACATGCAAGAATTTGTGCAGACATTTGACTTTGTTGTTATTTATTTATTTATATTTATATTTATTTATATTTATTTCAGGATATTTTATGGGTACAAATGTTTTGGTTACATGGGTTGCTTTCTCTTAATTGGAGTATCACAAGAATGGAAAAACCAACACCACAGGTACTAACAATCAAATTGGAACTAATTGATCAGCACTCAGGTACTTAGATGGAAGTAAAACTCAATATACATTTGTTTTTAATTTTGGGAGGCATATATGTATCAGAATTGATAGGCTACATGCTAACCCAATCTTTAATAACAATTTGAAGAGCTGGCAAGTTGATTTTCAAAGCAGGTGCACTATTTTAGCACTCCTGCCCTTACAGCAATGTACGAAAGGTCCAGTTTCCCTAAATCTTTGACATTTGTTGTTGTCTCTTTCTAATTATAATCCCTTTCCTGGGTGTGAAATGCTATTTCATCGTGGTTTCAACTTTTACTTCCATAATGATTAATAATATAGAGCATCATTTCATTTATTATTTTTCATATGTATATATTTTCTTTCTTTTTTTCTTTTTTCTTTCTTTCTCTCTCTCTCTCTCTCTCTCTCTCTCTCTTTCATACTAAGTCTCACTATGTCACCCTCAGTAGGGTGCTATGGCATCACAGCTCACAGCAACCTCAAACTCTTGGGCCTAAGCGATTCTCTTGATTACATGTAGGAGTTTTGTGATTGAGTCTCTAGGGTTTTATTAACATAAGATTATATTATCAGCAAAAAGGGAGAGTTTGACCTCCTCTGCCTCCATTTAGATGCCCTTAATATCCTTCTCCTGTCTGATTGCGTTAGCTAGACCTTCTAGCACAATGTTGTATAATAGTGGTGACACTGGGCATCCTTGTTTGATTCTAGTTCTTAGGGGAAAAGCTTTCAGTTTTACTCCATTCAGTATGATGTTAGCTGTGGGTTTGTAATAGATGCCTTCAATCAGCTTAAGAAATATGCCACCTATGCCTATTTTTTTACTCATTCTTGTTAGAAAAGGATGCTGAATTTTGTCAATGCTTCATCTACTTCTATTGAGCAGATCATATGGTCTTTTTTTTTTTTTTGCTTCTATTGATATGGTGTATTACATGTATAGATTTGCACATGTTAAACCAACCTTGCATCCCTTGGATAAAGCTTACATGATCTTAATGCATATTTTTTTAAATATCTAGCTGCAATCTATTAGCTAAGACTTCATTGAGTATTTTTGCATGGATATAATTAGTGAAATTGGTCTATAGTTCTTTTTAACTGGTCCTTTCCTGGTTTTAGAATTGAGGTGATGTTTATTTCATAGCATGTGTTGGGGAAGGTTCCTTCCATCTCTATGTTTTGGAATAGGTTCTGCAGTATAGATATAAGCTCATCTTTGAAGGTGTGATAGAATTCGGATGTGAAGTCATCTTGTCTGGGGTTTTTATTTGTTGGAAGCTTTTTTATTGTTTCTGCAATCACAGGGGTTGATTTTGGACTGTTCAAGATATCTGTTTCTTCCTGGTTAAATCTAAGATGATGCCTTGATTCAAGTTATTGGTCCATTTTCTCTCTATTGTAAAATTTCTGGGCATAGAATTTTTGTTAGTAGTCAGAAATAATCCCTTGTATCTCTGTGGTGTCAGTTGTCATTTCCCCCTCTTTGTTTCTAATTGAGGTTATTAAAGATTTTGCTTTTCTATTTCTGGCTAATCTGGCCAATGGTTTATCAATTTTATTTATCTTTTCAAAGAACCAACTATTTGTTTCATTAATTTTCTGAATTATTCTTTTATTTTCCGTTTTATTTCTTTCATATTTAATTTTGTTTATTTCTTTTCTCTTCTGCTAGATTTGGGATTGCATTGTTCTTCCTTTTCCATTTCTTGAAGATGATTCATTAGATTGTTGATGTGCTCTCTTTCTGTTTTTCAGATGCAAGCATCTAATGTGATAAATTTCCCTCTTAGGACTGCTTTTGCAGTGTCCCACAGATTTTGTAGCTTGTGTCTTCATTGATGTAATGCTTAAGGAAGTTAATGATTTCCTTTTTTTAATCTCTTCCTTGATCCAACTGTCTCACAGTGTAAAGTTGTTTAGTTTCCAGCCCTTTGTGTAGGGATGAAAATTTTTGTTGAAGTTAAATTCCACCTTTATTGCCTTGTCTGAGAAGATACAAGGTATAATTTTTTTTTTTTTGCTGGGGCTGGGTATGAACCTGCCACCTCCGGCATATGAGACCGGCGCCCTACTCCTTGAGCCACAGGTGCCGCCCACAAGGTATAATTTTAATTCTTTTGATATTTTGGAGATTTTATTTGTGTCCTATGATAAGATGTATTTTGGAGGATGTTTCTGGCTGATGAGAAGAATGTATATCCTTTATCATTGGGATGGAATGTTCGGTATATATATACTAAGCACATTTGTTCTAGGGTCACATTTAAGTCCCTTGTATCTTTGTTTAGTTTCTTTTTAGAATATCTTCCCTGGTCTGTAAGAGAAGTGTTAAAGTTCTCTGCTATTATGATATTATGATATATTATATTGCTCAGACTAAATAAGGTATGTTTCAAAAATCTGGGAGCATTTAAATTGGGTGCATGAATATTTAGAATTGAAATGTCTTCTTGTATTCCCTTGATTAATATGAAGTGGTCTTCTTTGTCTTTTTTGACTTTAATTGCTTTAAATGCACTTGCATCAATAAGATTGCAACCCCTCCTTTCTTCTGATTTCCCTTTGCCTGAAAAAATTGATTTCCATCCCTTAACTCTGATTTTTACTTTGTCCTTTGAGGATAGATGTGTTTCCTGCAGGCAGTAAATGGATAGCTTGTGCTTTTTTATCCAATCAGCCATCCTATGCCTCTTCATTGGGGAATTCAAGCCATTAATGTTTATTGAGAGAATTGATAAGTGTGGTGGAGTCTATTCATCTTGTTTTGTGAAAGTTCATTCCTTAGTTTTATCTTTTGTGTCATTGTGGAACCTCAGTTTTATTTTTTAGTTTCTAGGTGTTTAGTTTGCTGGTGGTCCATTTTGATGGCTAGTGTGTACAATAGTTCTAAGTATTACCTGTAGCTGGTCTTGTTTTGGCAAACTTCCTCAATGTTTGTATATTGGTAAATAATCTGATTTCTCCATCAATTTTAAAGCTTAGCTTTATAGAATATAGAATTCTGGGCTGAAAATTATTTTGTTTAATTAGGTTAAAGGTAGCTACAACTTCTCTTTTGCCTTGAAAAGTTTCATTTGAGAAGTCCAACCCTGATGAATTTGCACCTGTAAGTCAATTGGCAATTACTCCTGGCTGCTTGCAGAATGTTCTCTTTCATCTTGACTTTGGACAGGTTCATGACAAGGTGTTTTGAAGAAGCTCTGTTTGAGCTGAGACAACCTGAGGTTCAATATTCCTCTGACAGGAGTGTGTTAAAATCTTTGGTGATACTTGGGAAAATTTTATTTATGATAACCTCGAGTAGGACTTCCATTTCTCTGAGGTGTTCTTCTTCCCCTTATGGGATACCTATAACTTATATGTTTTAATGCTACATGAAGTCTCATAATTCACTCTGAGTGTTCTGCTTTCTCTCTCTTTTTTTCTGTCTCATTAACTAACTACCTGTGTTAACTCAAGGCTTTATCCTCTACTTCTGAGATTCTTTCTTCTGCATGGTCTAATATGTTATTGATACTTTCTAGTGCAGCTTTAAGTTCCCCAATTGACTGCTTCAATTCCTTAAGCTCCGCTATATCCTCTCCGTATTCTTCATATCATTAATCTCTTACTACATTCTGTTTTGGGATTTCTTTCTCAGCAATTTTCTTCATTGTTTTTTATGATACATTATAATCCCATTTCTGTCATTTCTATATTTCTTTATAGGTGGAATCTTCTGCAGTAGCTACGTTATGATTGTTTGGGGGTGTGCTCTGTTCTAGTTTTTCATGCTGCCAGGATTTTTCTGCTGTTTCTTCCTCATGAGAGTTTTCTTTTTGTCTGTTTCCCTTCTCTGCTGTTTCCTTTCACTTACTCCTGCTCTAAGTCATCATGCCTCTAACCTAAGGTGCTGAAGTGTCCTTTCGTTAAAGGACTAAAAGGAAGAGAAGAGTGAAGAGCAAGAAGGGATAAAATATTTTTGAAAGAGAGAGAGAGAGAAAGGAAAGGAAAGAGCCAAGTAAAAGGGAAGAGTGACAAAAATAAGAAAGGAATAAAAGATAGAGACAGGAGTAAGTGTGGTTTACAGTAGGGTACTCTGACCCAAACCCCAAAATCCCAACCTCTGGGGGTCTGGGTTGTGTGGGTCCCTAAAGGTCTGGAGCTCTTTGCCAGCCTGAGCAGACACAAGACCCCAACTCTACCAAATAGAAAAGGAAAACAAACTACTATAAATCAAAACAAAGCAAACAATCCAAAAACCTAAAGAGATGAAATAGAAGGAAAGGAAAAATGACAGGGGCAAAAAATGAAGCCCTTAATATTAATGAAGGAAACAATGAAAGAGTATAATTACATGAGAAAAAAAGAAGAAGAAAAAAAAAGAAAAAGAAAAATGCAGGAGAAAAGTTGAGAAAATTTTTTTACAAAGAAAAAACAAATATATAGATATAGATAGATCAATCTTGCTGTATATTGCCTCTGCAAGAGGTAATCCTCTGAGCTATGAGATATTAACCAGAATGCTGATATAGCTCTATAAGTCTGGTGACTGAGAACCTCTGTCATGTTGAGACCTGATCCCATCTTTCTGATTTCTTGGCCTTCAGTCCCTGTGGTGTCGGGAGCTGGAAGCTGTCCTCAGCCTGCTTCATAGAAAGGTCTTAAGCTTTCCAAACTGTGACCCTTGGCTATGCAGTGGCTTTACTAGGAAAGCATGTGTTGTTCAAATCTCCCCAGAAGTGGCTTCCCTGCTTATTAGGTGTGCCAAACTGGCCTCGTACTAGGATTGTGAAGGCTGAGCCTGGAAGGCAGCTTTTCCATGATGGCTGCACCCAGCCTGTCACTAAACAATGAAAGCTCCATTTTGCTTGGTGGCTTAGTACTGGCCCCTGGATGCTGTTCAAAGTAATTTACTCACTTACCCAAGCTCTCCAAAGGTAACTCAACCAAGTTCCCAGGTCCAAAAAAAACCATGCAGGGCAAGCCTTCTCTGTCTGCCAACTGTCAACGCTGCCCACTGCTGCCACTGCCACCACAGTTGTACTGGCCAGCCTCTGTCCACATGCAAGTACATACTGCTTTCCACTGTTTCCATCCTCCTTAAGAACCATACTGGTCTTTAAGTCTTCTACTGCCTCCCTGTGCCCCTAAAGGGATATTTCTGGGCAGAGCCCTCAAGCCCAGGGTTCCTAAAATATTTTCTCCCCAATCTCACCATGCACAGCTACAAAGAAGCTATGTCTAGTTCACCATCTTGCTCTGCCCCTCTGCTATTAATTTTAATGAGCCTCCATTGTGCATGAGACTTTCTCATCTCTTTTTGCTTTCAGTGTCTCTCTTTGTCTTGGACTTTCTAAACTTTGTTTATGATGTATCTAGATGTGAAACTCCTTGACTTTATTCTACTTCAGGTTCAATGTATTTTTTTAATTATATTTTAAATCAAATTCAGGAAGTTCTCACTCATTTTTTCAAATGCTTATTCTGCTTTTTTCTCTTTCACTTCTTCTTCATAATGGTTTCCCATTGTGTATGTTGATACATTTGTTAATATCCTGATAATAGGTCAATGAGACTCTGTTCACTTTTTATTATGTTTTTTACTTCTCATTTTTAGACAGGATAATCTTAAATTGTCTATCTTTTAGTTTGTTGATGCTTTGTTTTGCCTACTTAAATTTACTGTTGAGACTCAGTAGTCAAATTTTCATTTACTAATTAAAATTTATAATGTAAAACTAATTAATTTTTTTGAATTTTAAATTATATACCTACAAATTTTATATTGATATTTCCTATTGGGTGAGATATCATTCTCCTACTTACCACTATTGACTCGATTGTGTCTCCTCAAAATTCATATGTTTAAACCTCAACCCCAACTATGAGTTTATTGAAAAGCGAATAAAGATAGGGCCCTTACTGAGCCAATTAAGGCCAAATAAGGTCATAAGCCTGGCACCCTGATTCAATAGAATTGGTTCCCTTTCAAGAAGAGAGACTTCAGAGCTCTTTCTTTACTCTTGTGAGGACCCAGGGAGAAGACAGCAATCAGCAAACTAGAAAAAGAGCCCTCATAAGAAACTGAACTCTACCACAAATTAAACTTGGCGTTTCCATCACTGGAATTATAAAAAAAAATAATAATAATAATTAACTTTCTTATGGCAGCCCAATTGAGATAGATTTTGGTACCAAAAAGTGGGATGCTGCTGTAACAAATACTTAAACATTGGGCAGAAGCATGAAACTGGATAATGGGTAGAGGTCAGAAGATTTTCTGACATAAATGCTAGAAATATGGACTTTTATGACAATTCCAGTAAAATCTCAAATATAAATGAGGAACATGTTATTCAAAACTGGACAAAAGATGATCCTTGATATAAAGCAGAAAAGAACTTGGTTGAACTGTGTTCTAGTGTTTTGTGGAAGGTAGAATTTGTAAGTGATGAACTGGACATTTATCTGAGGAAATTTCTAAGCAAAGTATTAAAGAAATAACTCAGTTCCACCCTGCTTGCTCATAGTAAAATGCAAAAAGAGAATGAGATGAATTGATAAAGGAAATGTTAAGCATCACAAACCAAAATTTGGAAATTTCTCAGCCTATCTATATAGAATTTAAAAAATTGTTCTGAAGGGAACATTCAAGGTATGAGTAAATAGTCATTTGATAAAGAGATAGTGACTATGTCTCATGGATTTAATTGACCACATCAGAAAAGGCCAGAAATAAAAATAAGATTATGCTAGCAAAAACACTTCTAGTTTAAAATAAAGGGGACAGAGGCCCAGGTTAATTTTAGATTGTGTCTTCCTTTAAAAAACTATGTGACATATCTTTCATAGCTCTTATCATTAAGGCAATGGACTAAAAATGGAGTTGAGAATGAGGGTTAGGTTAGCCAACAAAAGGTGAGTGCTAAATTTCTTAAAAGCCATGATGACACTGCCAAAGAGGCCATTAACTAAAAATAAAAGGGGAGGTTCATGATAATGAATGGAGAAAGCTGAGTGAGGGGAGTTAAGGAGAAGTTAAGGGAGAATTAGTAAAAAGATTAACAGGTATAAACAACCTAGTTCAAGAAATATGTTAAAAATTATTATTATTATTATTTTTTTTTTATTGTTGGGGATTCATTGAGGGTACAATAAGCCAGTTACACTGATTGCAATTGTTAGGTAAAGTCCCTCTTGCAATCATGTCTTGCCCCCATAAAGTGTGACACACACTAAGGCCCCACCCTCCTCCCTCCATCCCTCTTTCTGCTTCCCCCCCATAAACTTAATTGTCATTAATTGTCCTCATATCAAGATTGAGTACATAGGATTCATGCTTCTCCATTTTTGTGATGCTTTACTAAGAATAATGTCTTCCAGAAACTTCACTAGTCAAAATCCTTAAAATATATTTATTTTAACAAATATCAAGATGACACATTGCTCTCCAAAATGCAAACCAATGAGATGGTTTTTATATGCCATTTTGGTAGGGTTGTGTTTCTCTGGACTGAATACCCACTTGCCAGTGCAAATTGGAGATTAGTGTTAATATAAATATTTAAATAGCATCTGTTTTCCAAGGTATAATGAACAATTTATATCACAGCATTAAGGACATTTTTTATTTAACAAGTACATGATAAAAACGAAAGGACACATTTTAAAGAGAGAGCAAGTTCACATTCTAACGCATGTCTGATGCCATCTTATAATGTATTTTACATGACCATTTCTTGCATTTACTGTATTCCCTATTGCTGAAGTATGAATCTGTATTTGTTTCTTTCTTCTTCCTGTTATGCACTTCATCTTCAGATTGTCACCATGCTTTCGATACCTATTGAAAAAGATTCCAATATCATAGGGAGCTATGATCTTATAGCTGAGGAAAACAGAATACTATATAAAGCTATTTTGTACACCAGGACAATTCGAGGTCCTTGAATTTATGTTTCTTACAAAATGGCAATATTTAATGCAGAAATGTAACTTAAGTAAAAAGTTTAATACTTTTCACACAGAAAATGTTTAACAAATACTTGTAGAATTGAATATTCTATTAGAGACTATGGTGGATAATGAAAAAGGCTCAGAGACAGAAGAGACTTAGATTCTAGTTACAGATCTAAGTGGACAGGAGTCTTGGAAAAGTTACTCATCCCATCTGTATTTAACTTAGTTTCCTTGTCTCTATTATGAAGAAACTAACCTGAATCACTTCCAAGATTTTTTTTTAAATTATTCTTGAGATGTAACAATATGCACTGGGCCAGGCCTGGTGGCTCACACCTGTAATCCTAGCACTCTGAGGTACCACAGGAGGAGTCTGAGGAAGAGCAAGACCCCGTCTCTACTAAAAATAGAAAAATTAGCACAGTGTCGTGGAGGGTGTCTGTAGTCTCAGCTACTCAGCACATTGAGGCAGGATGATTGCTTGAACCCAGGAGTATGAGGTTTCTGTGAACTAAGCTAAAGCCTTGGCACCATAGCATGGGCAACAGACTGAGACTGTCTCAAAAATAAAATGAAACACGACCTCCTAAAAAACAGTATACTCTATTTAGGCATATAAACATTTTATATATGTCTCAGGTTTGTCCTTTAAATAGATATTTGTATTTTCCAAATGCAAACATTTATGTTTGTTATCCAAACACAACTACTATTACTGTTTTACATAGACATGTCAAGACATTTTTGAGGATTATTTCTTTGCAATCCATTATTTTCTTCTAATCTTGTTCTTACTCTCTTACCTACCGGTGTTCATGCCAGGGTTCCAATGGCACCGTGTGTTGGATGTGAAGGTTACTGGTAACATTTCTATTACTATCATTTTCAGGTCTCCTGAGTTTGCAGCCACCAATGGCTCACGGAGATTTTAGTGAAACATCTCTTTTCCTAATTTCTTTCGGTTTTTAATCAGGTAAACTTTTCTTTCCCATCTATGTGAATCAGAAATAAATCATTCCTTGAATCATCTTCTAACTTACCAAGCGAATTCTTAGACTCCTATATTTACATACCACTAATTTACAAGACACACCCATATGTCTATATTTTAGGGGGAGTACAACTCAGGCTCCAACCAGACACTGTGCTGAAGATGTGCTCAAAGCAGATTAGGCCATTTCATTTTGTGAAATGTAGCTTTCAAGTATTTCTCCAAGAGCATGTAGATTTGACAAGAGGGGAGATAATTAGCAACAACTGAACTATTTTCATTCTCTGAGATGCATCAGGTGTGACCTTTCAGTTTACAGCTTTCCACTGGCCTTTTCAACTGCAGAAGCTTCTATGTAATGTGATCTTTAGCAACATCAAAGATAGGGACTCTCATGGGAATAAGAAGAGGGAGTAGTAGGTGCTCTGTCATTTGTGGTGGTAGCTAACTGACCAAAACCTGTCTCATTCTTGACAGTATATACACGTGGACGTTATAAGATCCTAAGTTATAAAATAATTGTTTAAAAAATGATAATAATTGTTTACTATTGTTGAAATAAAAGCCTGTAATCATAAGTACCTGGTATACAATGAACTTCTAAAGGTGATCTTCATTAGTTTTACTTCTAACTTAATAGAAGTTTTTTGTGTGTTTCAAAAGAGGGTACATTGTGAGCATGAGAATATGATGAATTGAGGTATTTATAAATGTTTTTGTGAATCATTTCTTGATTATCAATAAGTTTATTGATAGAGAAACCTTATTTGTGTATTTATTATATTCCTTTAATTATTTGGCCTGGTGAAATATTCACATTCTTTCTTTCTTTCTTTCTTTTTTTATTAAATCATTGCTGTGTACATTAGTTCAATAAAGGGGTACAATGTGCTGGTTTCATATACAATCTGAAATATTTTCATCAAACTGTTTAATATAGCCTTCATGGCATTTTCTTAGTTATTGTATGAAGACATTTGTATTCTGCATTAAGTTTCTCCTGTACCCATTCTAAGATGTACAGTAGGTGTGGCCCCACCAATTATCCTTCCTCCACCCCAACCTTCCCCCTCCCTTCCCGTCCTTGACCATTTCCCCATATTCTTGTGTTATAGTTGGGTTATAGCCTTCATATGAAAGCTATAAATTAGCTTCATAGTAGGGCTGAGTACATTGGATACTTTTTCTTCCATTCTTGAGATACTTTGCTAAGAAGACTATGTTCCAGCTCCATCCACGTAAACATGAAGGAGGTATATAGTCTCTATCTTTCTTTAAGGCTGCATAATATTCCATGGTATACATGTACCACAATTTATTAATCCATTCATGGATCAATGGGCACTTGGGCTTCTTCCATGACTTAGCAATTATGAATGGGGCTGCAATAAACATTCTGGTACAGATGTCTTTGTTATATTGTGATTTTTGGTCTTCTGGGTATATACCCAGTGAAGGAATTATAGGATCGAATGGCAGGTCCATTTTTAGATCTCTAAGTATTCTACAAACATTCTTCCAAAAGGAACGTATCAGTGTGCATTCCACCAGCAGTGTAGAGGTGTGCCCTTTTCTCCACATCTACGCCAACATCTCTGGTTTTGGGATTTTGTTATGTGGGCTAATCTTACTGGAGTTAGGTGATATCTCAAAGTAGTTTTGATTTGCAATTCTCTGATGATTAAGGATGATTAGCATTTTTTCATGTGTCTGTAGGCCATGCATCAGTCTTCTTTAGAGAAGTTTCTCTTCAAGTCCTTTGCCCAGCCTGAGATGGGATCACTTGTTCTTTCTTAGCTCTAGTGGAAAGGCCTTATATATTTTTATCTTCATATTCTAGAAAACCATATATTTTTATCTTCATATTCTAGAAAAACTACTTAATGCACTTTATGTTGCGAAGAAACATATTGAAAAGTAAGGAAAGGAAAGAACTATGGAGATATCAGTTTATAAATTTAACCTTGTCACATTATGAAAGGCATTAGATAATTTATGAGGTATGATTAAAAGTTCATGTATTATAGTTTTTTAGTAAATGTCTATTAAAATAAAATTTAAAGTGACTATGTTGGTAATTATTAAGTGCCTATGTAGATAGAAATAAATGATGAGTACAGAAAGCTCTTGCCTTTGTGTAGAGTTTATTTTTTCTTCAAAAATGGTGTACTTATCTTTGGTTAGAATGAAAACTTCCTGATCATCGAAGAACATAATACCAAGTGCAGTTTTAAATTCATTGTCGAGAAGGACCTGCCAACAAGCCTCCTCCTATTTGCTCAGCAAATGATAGACACATTCTGGGGAAAATGTATGTTCAGGTGACTATACAATTTTTTATTTTATGTTTTCAGATGGGAGTCTATTATGGAAACGTTAATGGAAATCATGTATTTTTGTTAAATAAATCTTTGAAGAGAAACAGGAAAAGTTCAGAGTTGCTGGATTTGAAAAATATATATATCTATATGTACTAGCTAAATAATTCAGAGTAAGCAATTAAAATATTATGTGTTTTGGTATGAGATAAGTAGTCCTAAAATTACCCATTTAGCTGATCTATGTTGATTAGATTATGATGAAAACCAAAAAAATTTTTAAAATGAGGTTATATGTTTCGTGCTCCATTTCTCCATAAAGTACTTAAAGTAAGGGTTAAGTAAGGTAGAATGGAGATATTTCTAAATCCAATAGTAAATAGATTAAAAATAAAATGGGTAAATCTTGCTGAATCAGGGTTCAAAAATTGCCTGACTTATTAAAAAATACGTTGAGTATTTCAAAACACAAAACATATTCATCCCCTGAGCACTTTTGCTTTTAATTTACAAAAGCATGTATTTTAATGAAATTTAATCTTTTATTTTATCTTTTCTTTTTACCTTGAAATCATTAAGATGTTATTTTGTAAAATCTATTTGAATTTCAAGAAATCTTTTAGGCTTCTATAAAGAACCTTTTAAAAGCCACTTTTCTAAGAGGGGGACATTGTGTTTTTTGCCAAGTACAAGCGACCATGAACATAAAAATTCCACGTTTAGTTGGAAGAATCCAACTAAAAATAAATTTAAAATCTATCTTATCTTAAAGTTGTTAAAATAGTTTTTGAAGCCCTCAAAATATCCATGTTGATGAAGAGGGAAGCTACAGGGATATTTATCCAGGTAGAGTAATCCAATATAGTTGAATGGCTGATTAAGAATGTTTATAATTGATAAAAAGAGAATTGGTGGATGCATGCATACCTTATTAGAAATTCATAAAATGTAAAAAAATTGTAGCACTTCATTGATAATCTCTATCTTCAAACCGCAAGACTTACTGTCATTGACTAGGCAACACTCTACATAGACTATTCCTACATTTATCGTCTCACATTTTAAGATACTATTCTTCAAGTTCAAAAAGATGTATTTGATTTTCTTTTGTTTAGCTGACATTCTATCTGCAAGGCTTATCTCAAGTATAACATTTCCCTTGTAACCTTCCTTGTCTTGTTCCCTTCAATAAAATCCTACCATAATGACATGCAGTAAAATTCAATTTAACAACAAAGGTTTTTTCGTCTCTCACATAGAATTGTTTTGGTCTCCTGATAAATAGTGTAAGTTCTTTTGGGAAGGGGATTTTTATCTTCTCCTGTGTCCACGACCCTGTGGCCAGGACTATCTACTCCCCGCATGTGATTCCACTGTTGCATATTCCCTATTTTAATAGCCAGGTTTCTTTTACCTTTCTTACTCTGGGATTGTACCATGGTTGCAAATTTCAATTAGATCAATAAATAATGATAAAATGGCTTTCAAAGGAAATTGGGAAGTCAGTGATAGAAAGAAGGTTCAAAGTTTCCATCTGACTTTCAAGAAATTATGAGGTAATTACATTGAATAAATTGTTTGCACAAAGTTACAGTGGGGTAGGATTGTACATATGCCTCTGATTGTTTGCTTAAAAGAAAAAGGTCTAGTACTGGCTCAGTTTCTACCCAGGTAACTTTGACCAAGTGACTTTGTCTTATTGGGGCTTCAGTTTCTTCAACTATAAAATAAAGGAATGAGCATAAACTTACAGTTTTCAGACTATCCCACTAAGAGTCCCAGAAAGAGTTTAAGTTCACCTTAGAGATGGGAGACAAGTCTGAACCGACAGAATTCTGGCCTTCCATTTATTTCTGTTTCTACAAAAATAATTCTAACTTGCACTTGGAATGTTGCAGTTTTACCATTTGGGTCATTTAAGGGAAAAATACATTTGAAAGCTAAAAGCAAATTTATATATGACTGTAATGATTATTCATAAAGATCCTTTGTACTTAAGGCCTGTGAATCTAGGCTTTTATCTTTAACCCCAAGAAAGCTGGTTGTTGAAATGTCTCATGATTTTGGTCTCTGTTGTCCTTCCAAGCCTCCATTACTCTCTTTAAATAACCCTCTAATTTTGCACAACAGAACCAGGAGGAAGAAATCTCACATGGCTCCAGAATGAAGTGTACCTCTTTACTCTATTTGCAAAAATGAAGTAAATCAATTGCTTATTTTTAACGTTTAAAAAAAATCTATTTTTAAACATTTCATTGTTTTATTGAAAAGCCTTTTAATTAGGTCTGTTTCTGCCTAAGAGCCAATTTACCCTTCTCTGTTTACTCCATTGAACCTTTTTTGCTTTCCATTAGGGTACCTAGGAATTAGCAGTAAATTTCCTGCTAAAAGAGGGGAAGTTTTCATAGTTATTTCTCCCTTGTGCACTTTAGTGCCTTTAACATTGTAGGTCAAAATTTGACACACAAAAGAACGTTTGTGCTCCTCATTTTTAAGTGAACTTTAAATATTTTTAGCAAAAACCTTAAAAAATACTCAATTATTTCATATTTCCTACAACCAAAGGCAGCAAGAGTGATTTTTTTTGAATGTTTGTGTAGTATAACATCCATTCTTCAATTCACAGACTTTTTTCCTTTACTGAGAAGTGCAAATGATGTTTTCCAGGAATATCATTGTACACTTTCATCAAAAATGTACTCAATGATAAAGACAAATCTTATAAGTATAGCTCAGAAATTCTTCTAGATGTCTTATTTTCTCTTCAGCAGAACCTGCTACAGGCAGTGACATATTGATATGGAGGTAATGTGTTAAATATATACACACATCCGTGCACGTACATGTACGCACACACACACACCCATGTCTGCCAGCATTCTTCTTTGCATTGCAAAGTAAGTTTGTAGCAATGAAATCAATGACATTAAACACAGAACATATTAATAATACTGACAATTATATGACAATAAATGAAATTTATAGCCTTGAAAATAGCTTTTGAGTAAGCCTGATGAACATCTATATGACTCTATGTTTTAAGGAATAACATAAATCTAATCAAAGGTATTAGGATGGAAGGGAGGTAGAGAAAGAGAAGCTGGATGAAATACTTAGAGCTGAAAAAATGTGAGAAATAAAACATTAGATAGATTTTTGGGTCTATAATGAGTAGAATGAAGCCAGTAATGAATTATCCACAGATTTTTGACAATCTGTGAATAATGTAAAAACCCGGTGCTACTGAAATTATGAAAAGGAGGCACAGTAATGAAGCGGAAGTGGCAGAGACACATTAGTGAAGACTAATTTGTGGCACTGTCATTATCTAAGGCAGCATTGTACTTTACAACATATTCTAGACTGACTTCGGGGACAGCATTTTTTAGAACAATCTCTCTTACTAATTTTCCTAATTACTTCCTTCAACATAGATAAACATAGAGGAGTTCTCATAAGGATGGAGGAATTAAATTTGATTCTAGAGTGCTAGGAAGATCAGCAAAAAGTTGTTTCAAGAATGTTAAAAAGACATTCTGTTCAACATAATTTTCTTTTATGAAATTATTTAAAAATAAAATGTGTTGCCTTGTTAGGAAATAAGGTCCTTCATTTCCAAAAGCATTACCAAACAAGAAAAATGGTTTTGTGCTAGGGATTTTGTAGTGTTTTGAGGGCCATGCTGAGGCTATTTAACCTCTGGGGTTCTTTCAGAAAAAGAGTCAATCCAACCTATCAATTTCATCTCTTTGAGCTTCAGTTTCCTGATCTGTAAAAGCTAAATTCCATCTTCTCTGGATCTCTAAGATCTTTTCCAGCTCCACAGTTACGTGATTATGATGTAGTTTTTCATTTTCTATTGGGCTTGATGACTTTAGTCCTCCAAATAGGTGAAGAGTAATTAATGTCAAACTGATAGTACTACTGATTCAAATTGCTTTTGAGAGAAATGTAATATTGTATAAAGTATGGATTGACCTTATAACATATGATGTTTTCAGTCAGAGTTTTGACAAATCAAGGATAGGGTGAGACCTAAGAACTGTCACCAAGGAATCCCTTGATCTCATAACTTATTCTCTCCACACACACACATAATTAGAATGTGAATAACACACACAGAGGTCTATAATATATTTTGTCATCTGGGTGGAACCTTTGATTTGAAGTTGAAGGAAAAATTTTCAAATATTAACATAAATAACAAAATAATAATAGTAGTAGTAATAATCATACTTCTAATGACATTGATAATTTTTATAAGAAAAATGATCTTTGACCTTTATTATACCATAGGAACTATTCTAAGCACTTTATGTATGTTAACTCATTTAATACTCATGACAACTATATTGTATTTATAGCTACTAATACTGTTTATCTCTTTTTTAGGGAGAATGAAATACAAAATCCAGGCTCAGTGTATGTAGCACGATGGTTACGGCACTAGCCACATACACCGAGCCTGGTCAGCTCAAAACTGGCCTGGGCCAGCTAAACAACAATGACAACTGCAACAAAAAATAGCCAGGCATTGTGATGGGCGCCTGTAGTCCCAGTTACTTGGGAGGCTGAGGCAAGAGATTCGCTTAAGCCCAAGAGTTTGAGGTTGCTGTGAGTGTGATGCCATGGCACTCTACTGAGGGAGACATAGTGAGACTGTCTCATCAAAAAAAAAAAAAAAAGAATTGAGTGCCATTTACTTCAATTTATAATATGATAAGCCCTGTTAATTATCTTAAATATTTTATATTTTTAAGCCCTCAACAGCCCTGATAGTTACATAATACATTTTATATTTTATGTACAAGGAAACAAATGCTTGAATAAGTTAAATAAAATGCCCAAGTACAAGGGCTAGATAATATTATAAGGAGGTATTTAAGCAAATATTTATATTTGACTCAATATTCTGAGTTCTGAACCACTATAGTTGGGCTTTCCCAGGTAATTCTTTTTCAATAAGTCTAATGATTCATTATCTGGCTAGGGGAGAAGATAAAATTAAGTTATTAGAAAAAAATGTTTTATACTGTTAATCACAGCTCAAGCTTCTTCAGAAGCCCTCTTACTCTGATGCCTACTTCATCTTCGGGTAAGGTGTACATTTGATCCAAGGCTGGTGTATCATAGTGAAACTAACAGGTTGAATCATGAAATTCCTGATACTGGACCAATTCAGACCCATAACAACAGTGATTTTGTAATTTAACCTAATACATTGTCCTTCCAGCAAATTTAGAGCAATAATTTTGCTAATGAAATTAAGTATTCCTGCTTGATTGATTGACAAAGAGAAAGCCCCCCCAACCAGCTAATTTATAACAGACATTTTGATTAAATTAGAATTTGGATTTCCTTGGAATTATTGCATTTAATGAATCATGATTTTAAAGCCAGACTTTGTCTGTTCATTTACTATTACTTACATGACTGGTTTCAAATTACCAAATGCCAGGGGCTTCAGAATTTAATAATTTCACCTCCTGTATCACCAGACTCTATCTATGCAATATTCCCGTTTCAATGTAGACTTGGAAGTAAGACCTAAATGTAAACAATGAGAAGAAATAGGACAGTAGCAGTACCACTCAGTTGTTTATACTACAGGCTCCGATGGGGACAGCCCTTAAGCATGGACTTAGCTTCCTGCACTGTTTATGAAGCTGTTGTCTCTCAGCTACAAATCTTTCCTTGTATACTCAGGTCTGTGGTTCCAGGACTGAGATTTTTGCAAACTGGATTTGTTTCTTTCAGGCTGGTTCCTTCTTTGCTTCCACCACCAGGAGATGGTACTGGCGGACAGTAGGATGCAGAAGGGAGGTGGGCCTTCTTGGCCTATTTGCTGATGCAATAAGAATTAATTAGCACGTGCTTTTCACTCATCAACCACTTGATAGCGGTAGAAATGGGTGAAAGTTTCTAGCTTCTTTTACTCATCCCAGAACTGGCTGTGCTGGGAACTTCCTCAGGACCACCTGTGCTGTTCCCTCTTCTTAGAGCTCTGAGTCCCAACTTCTGAGGCCCATCCTCTTAGCTTCTAAATTCCAAAAACTCCAAATTCTGCCGTTCTGCCCTTTTAACCTCAGTGCTGGAGTGTTTGCTGTCATTACTCTCTCCAAGCACACAAAGTTCTCTTTTAGCTCTCAATATCCATTATACCCATTTGCCATAGGGTATTCTGTCTGTCATAATATAGTTATTCATGCTCTCCATTTTTCTGCTTGATACATCCCCAATATTCTGACCAATGTTAGTAACAGGTATTTTTTTTTCATTTGTTTAAATCCTAATATGAAATGTGAGAATGATAACCTAAGATTAGATCACATGTTTACTAGACAGGAATGTACTTGGCAAAAAATTTGGCAATTCCAATATTTGATATCTATTTTGCATCATCAATTAGAAAAGACAAGAAACCAAAAATCATTTTGGAAAGGCACGAGTTAAAGGCACACTCCCCAAACAATGTGAAAACTTAGCTTCTTTCTTTAAGACACTTAAGGATGACTTAATAGGTAATTTTAGGGAGATAGGGTATTAATATATTTGCGGCAAAGAATATATACTATATGCCCAAATTTGCATTTGATTTGTTTAGTATTTTTTATTGTTAAGGAGTGAAAATACCATCACAACGTAATCCTGCTGGTGAACATGGTCACATGTCAACGTTCATCATGGTAAGATCATCATACATCTTTTAAAACTGTCATAAATTGAAGCTTTGTTTGTCATTGCTTCGTGCACCATTTTTCCATTTATCTTTGATCTTCCTGGGCATGTAGCGAGGCTCTTTCCTTCCAAAATGCTGAGCTTTCTTTTTGAGAGGCAGTGACAGCCTAACTGGTTTCATGGTTGCTGTGCTTAAATAATTGGGTCACTATCCAGTGACCTAAAATGTGCTTTCTCTCTAGATCTTTCATAAAAAGCTGAGGTCAATAGCTTGTTCAGCTCAGGAACAAGAATTCTACCTTATCAGGATGCTTAACCTTTCACACATGCTCACCTTTTCCAAACTTGTCACTTCAAATATTGTACATTTGGTCTCTTGCTTTCTTCTGATATTGATGTTGAAAAGGCTTTATTCTAGATTATTTATTCTAATATTGTAGCTTTACAGGAGTCATGTGTGAATTTATTATTTCCATTCCCTTGCTTAGATACATTAAATCAATTCTTATAGATAAGAAGTCGGAACAGAATTTTTAAAAAGCCCATTATGGTAAGGAGCCTGCTCCCTCTCCACCCTCAGCACTCTTGACACTTACCTTAGATTCTCAAAGTAACCAGCAGCAATTCCTGAAACAGATTTTGCTTTCCTTGTCCTCCCTTTCTTAGCGATGTTGCTGCTTCTTCCTGAAATATCACCAGAACGCTCTTCTTCTTTCCAGCAAACAACCACAATCCCATTGGTGGTGAATTCTGCCCAGTAGCCACTCTTCCAGTAAACATTTAGGATTCCTTCGGGTCCCTCCTTAGAGTCGTTCGTATAGCACTTTGTTTCCTTCTTTCATAAATCTTAGTGCACTCCAGTGTAAAAGATTTTTAAGCCTTTCTTCAATCTAGTAATTGAGACTGACAAAAGAATAGCTGTTAGGATATAAACATACTAAGAAAGAACCCACCAACAAAACTGAGAACTTCATAGTATCAAATCTTTCACTTAGTTATATTTTTTCCATTTACCACATCTGACTGGCTCACTTTCAGAGGTATCTATTACATTAATTTTGTTTTAAATTTCTGACTTTATTTTCAAATGGTATGCTCAGGTATGCCTGGATTTTAAATACTATCTTTTAAGTCTTCTTTAAAAATGATATCCTACATATATCTTCATACATATATGGCATATGCACATACATATGCATATGTGTATAGTTTTTTGAAACATTTTTATTCAACATTTTTAAGATTGACATACGGAGATCTGACAATTAAGTTCACAAACTTATCCTAGAGAAAGTGCTTCATATCTAGTTGCTTAATATCACCACGGTCACCTTCAAGGTACTCTGCTTGGGAAGCTATGCACCAAGGCCAGGACCTCATTCACTCTTCAAAACAATTGTAGAACTCTTTTTCTAGAATGGGCATCACAGCTGTTGTCATATTACCCTTGATGTCATGAATGTTATCAAAATTTCTTCTTTTCCGTATTTCCTTTATCTTCAGGTAAAGAAAAGGTCACTGGAGGTCATATCAGGTGAGTAGGAAGGATGTTCCAACACTTTTATCTGTTTACTGGTTAAAAACTCCCTTGTAGACAGTGCCATGTGAGCTGGTGCATTGTTGTGATGCAAGAGCCATCAGTTGCTGGCCAAAATTTTCAGTTAAGATTTTCCTGTTTCGGGCGGCACCTGTGGCTCAAGGAGTAGGGCACCGGTCCCATATGCCGGAGGTGGCAGGTTCAAACCCAGCCCCGGCCAAAAAAAAAAACACACAGAAAAAAAAAAAGGAAAAAAAAAAATTTTCCTGTTTCTCTATCAATCCTAATTTCTACTAACAAATTTGATCTTGTGAACAGTGCTACATTAGGAAGCTTGGTATACCCCTCAAGATCTGATTTTAGTATATACCTTGAAGTGGAATTTCTGGATCATAGAATATTAAAATACTTAGCTTTCAAAGATAATATCAAATTTGGTGCACATGTGCTTTCATTAATGTACACAATTTTCAACATTTTCTGTTATTAGGCTTTATATGTGGCAATCTAATGGATATAAAATTATATCTTTTTATTTACCTCTGATTCAAATAAGGTTGAACAACTATGTGTATAATTATGTCTCATTTGGATTTTCTCTTTCTTTTCATATCTTTTGCACATTTTTCTATGGAATTGTCTCTCTCTCTCTTTTTTTTTTTGCAGTTTATGGCCAGGGCTGGGTTTGAACCTGCCACTTCCAGCATATGGGGCCGGCGCCCTACTCCTTTGAGCCACAGGTACTGCCCTGGGGTTGTCTTTTTTGAGTAAATCATAAGGTTACTTTATATATCTTAGTAGCCTATTTATTAATTCACTTCAAATAATTTTTCCAGTGTATGCTTGTCTTTTTAACTTCTTAACGTGCTTTTTGGGTGACAGAGTTCTTAATTTTTAAGTGATCAAATTTATCTACTTTCTAAAATTTTGTAGTTAGTGGAAGTTTTGTAATTTTAATTTAGAAAGTATCTTTTACCACAAGGGATAAAATATTCTTTATATTCTTTGATGTTTTTCTGTAAGGATTTCAATATTTGCATATTTTTTTAAGCCCTTTGAATATTTGGAATTGTTTTCTGTGTAGGGTGTGAGAAATTAATTAAATTTTCTTTTCTTTTTCTTTTTCTATATAAAGAATCAATTGTCCCAAAACAATTTTACTGAATGGTGCTATTTTTTGACAGTGATTTGTAATTCCCCATTAGGATTTTGAAAATATATGAGTCTACCTCATAGGTCTTTATCTATTACATGTCAATTTGATTCTACTTTGTCAATAACGTGTTAAGTTTTTCCTTTGGTGTTTTGAAGTTCCACCTTGAATTTGGAATTTGTCTAGTCTAGAGTTAGTTTTGTTTACTCTGCTTGACTTTCTAAATTTGTAAATCAATGTCTTTTATCACTCCTTGAAAATTGTCAGTCATGATTCATCTAAAAATGTTCCTCCTCCATTTTATGTATTCTAGTCTTGAATAAATTTTTTGTCCTTGAATAAATTATAGAGAGATACCACAGCCTCTTAGATTACTTTTTGATAACAAACAAAAAATTCACCTTCATTTTGCCAAAAACATATCTACTTTCCAACTAATAACAAATTAATATCCAGGAAACTGTAATCATTCAAGCACAGAATCCTTATCCAAATTATGAAGTCAGACAATTAAGTTTGCTAACTCATCCTAGAATGTGTTACATACCTCATTGCTGAATATCACCATAATCACTTTCAAAGTATTCCTTTTGGGAAGCTATGCACCAATGTCAGAGTCTGGTCCACCCTTCAAAGCAATTTTTCTAGGATGAGTTCACAAACTTAATTGTCAAACCTCATACAATGGACAGCTCTCATAGCCATTCCAGAAAAAGAGTCCCAAAATTGCTTTGAAGGGTGGACTAGGGGCTGGCATCAGTGCACAGCTTCTCCGGGGAGTACTTGAAGGTGACTGTAGCGATATTCAGCAATGAGGTATGTAATACTTTTTCCAGGATGAGTTCACAAAGTTAATTGTTTGACCTCATAGATTCTAATAAGGAAGGAACCAAGAAATAAAATGATTAATAAATGATAATATGTAAGAAAGTTATAATTTCTATGGAGAAGTACAAAATAGTAGAAGGTGAGAGGAAAGCTCAGGGTTGGATATGTTGTTTGCAGTTCTTGGTGGTTAGTGGATGTCTCAATAAGGTGATGCTTAAGCAATGATTTAGATATTCTCTTAATATTTTTCAAACTTCAGGAGATAAATATTCCTTCTTGAATCTTCCCATCTCACTACTTTCTAGAGCAGAAAGAGAAAGGGTGGCAGAGGCTGAAAGACCAGTTTTATAATTCTTAGCATATTCTGTATTCTCCAGTGGCAGACTAACATTGAATATATTATTTTCTGCCTTTAAAGGTTCCATTGAAATTAAGCAGAAAAAAGTCTCAATTCAATTTCCCTATGAAAAACTGGACCTGACATTCTCATGTCTCTTTTGTCATGTATCAATCTTATGGAGCACACCCTGCTGGATCCTGAAAACACAACAGCAAACAAAATAGCCATAGTTGGCTACTACAAAATAGCCATAGTTGTGCAACTCTAGTCTAGAGAGAAGTGTGCACTAAACTAATAGTTGTAACAGTGACGAACATCTCCAAAGAAAGGCTGGGGTGCTCTGGGTATATGTAATGTGGCAAATAGAGTTTTAGTTGATGTTAGGGAATGCTTTCCAGAAGGAATTACATTGAATTCTTGAAGGTTAAGAAAGCTATAGTTAGCTCTGGGAATACCACTTCTAAAAGGGATACAAGGAAGGGTAGAGAGAGGAATGAATGAGGTGCTTTCTAAAGGACAAAGGATACAGTCACAATGTGAAAAGAAATTAATGGGAAAATAATGAGAATACTTAAGATATTCTGAGCTGATTCAGTGAATCAGATTGTTGAATCAGACCAATATGGTTCGGAGAGCTTAACCAGTTTTAAGTTTAACTAATAAATTTAAAGATACAAGCATTAAATTAGATATAAAAAGTAGTCCCTGAGATAGGCAAACTAATCATATAACACATAGATCAGGGAGATCTGGAATAACATATATAGCAACTCAAAACTTGCAGTTTTCATCTGTTTCTCAAGCTTTATCTTCCTTTATGTTCAACTTTTTTTCTTCATTGAGGTCTTCTGCTCCTTTATTTTTCTCTTATTATTTTCTCTTTTTGCCTCCGCCTTTGAGAATGATGAACACTTTCATTGTAGATAGCTGGTTTCTAGAACATATACTCATTAATTTTGGGAAGGGAAAGAATTGACTATACATACTTCTTTTAAAAGTTTTTTTAAATTATTTTTATTTTTCATTTTAATGGACAAACACTTAAAAATAATTTTATTTTCCTCTTCATAATTTGAGAAATGGGAAAACAGAATGAGAAAGAATAATAGTCTTTGCTGCTAGCATCAGATTTACACAGCATTAACAATTGAATTGAATATTATTCTTAGATTCTGTCCAAGGATTCATCTCCCAAAAAATAATGCCTTCTAGGTTAAGCTAGACTCTTTGTAACTGTTATTATTGCCTGAACACATTAGCTCTACTTCGGAATTGGGCCAATGTAAGTGAACAAAACTGTATATAAAGAGACTTTTTATTCATCCATTTTCAAAGCTACATTTCCCCCATATTTAAAAGTCCTATTTGTTATTAACTGTCTGTCTTTTTAGTAAACAAATCCATTTTTTTTTTTTTGAAAAGTCACAAAAAGGACTTGGCACCCATAGCACAGTGGTTATAGCACCAGCCACAAACATTGAGGCTGGGGGGTTCAAACCCAGCCCAGACCAGCTAACCAAGAATGACAACTGCAACAACAACAAAAATAGCCAGGAGTCATGGCGGGTCCCTGTAGTCCCAGCTACTTGGGAGGACGAGGTTAGAAAATTGCTTAAGCTCAAGACTTTGAGGTTGCTATGAGCTGTGATGCTATATTACTTTACCAAGGACGACATAGTAAGACTCTCTCAAAAAATAAAAAATAAAAAAATAAAAAGTCACAAAAAGGAATTAAAATTAATGTTAGTCTTTTTAGCACTTTATAAATTTTTTATATTTTAACAAGATCATTACTATGCAAACGGCAATGATTAACCAAAAGGAGTTGCTATGATTCACATGGGGAATTTTTTTTAGTTGGAATCTGTTTCAGTATCTGTAAAATTAGACCAAATAAGGGACCATTTCTACTGTAGTACTAAAACTAATTTCTACAAGTAAAAGAGTTATTAACTATACTGATTTGATTAATGAATATAGGGCTCTAGAACACTTTTTGATAATTAGATGCCAGCTATAATAAATATGAAATAATTCAAACATATATCCTCAAATCTATCCACTTCTGAGTATGTTCTATTTTTCAACTGGTTTTAATTGGGAAGTGGATACAATTTACGCAAACAAGTTTCTGTTCAAGAGTGATGTACAGTGTTGAATTTTGCTGACTCAGTAAGTGTGGTTTATCTCACCAACATAGTGACTCGTATAAACATATTTAAATAAGTATCATTGGTGTTGACACTGGAATAAGAAAATACTCAAGACATTTTTTTCTTCATTTTCTCTTTTCTATTCTTACATTGAAGTTGCTTCATTCTCCTGATGTTTCTAAGATTCTGGCATGTTTTATGTTCTCTTTTTTTTTTTATACATTTCAGGTTTATTCTGACTTATGTATTATTTATATTGTATAGATTCTATCCTTATAACATATTTGTCAGTGAATGAGAAACAATATTTTAGCATAGCTAGACTAAATCTCACAGGGCAACAGTTGTGTCTGTTGTATGCACTACTGTATTCGTATAGCCCAGGATAGTTCTTGGTACAAAACATGATTGAAATATGTTTTTGCCTGACAGGATCTAGTTGTGTCACTTTAATATCCTATCCAACATATCACCTTATATATTAAGTAGCTGTGGTACTAAAAAAATGCAGGCCCCTTTTGATTTTCATTCATCTCATGAACTGGCTCTACCCACTGTAAATTTAACTTGTGAGGATATCTCCTAAACCATTCAGCACTTTTTACAATATCCAAAAAAGGGAAATAATAGTGGGTATTATGATTGTTCTCACTACTGTTAGCAAATATTTTTCACTTTTCAAAATCTAGGACTGTGGCAGGATGATACCTACTACCTTGCCTCCTTGTGAATTCATGGGACCTTGATACTACTCCTGGACAATGAATTTTGCGAGAAATGATGAGTGCAACTTTAATAGAATGAGAACTATGTCTCTGCCTTGAGGATAATGTCCAATCTCTTCCCAGTGACTGCAGATCTCTGCACCAATGTCTATATGGACCAGTATAGACAAACAGTCTGAATTTCATCAGATCCATGCAGATAAACACCAGTGAAAATGCCACCGATTTTAAAAGATAAACAAAGGAGATTTCACAAGAGAAGACAGTAAAACTATTTTTTTAATTGTTGTTATAGCATTAAAGTTCTAATTAACATGTGTTCTCCAGAAAATCTTTAGATTACTTTAGATATATGTACACTGGACTTTAAAGTCCTCCACGCAGGCCACATGCTGCCTAAAACCTCCCGAATCTTTCTTTGGAGACCATACCCCCCACTGCATTACGGAATTTTATGACCATTTTTCTTTCAGAGTAATCTTTGATCTTTTTAAACTACAGGAAAATTCTGACAGATCCACTTTAAACAGCTTTTGAATCTGTTCATATTTTTTTAATCAACAAAGTAGACAATAGAAGACAGTCATTGTCCTACTTTCCACTGAGAAGGCAGATGTACCAGATTTGTAGACGGCATCTGTAATGAGAAGGGGATGATTAGGTGAGGGAAGAAAGACTTTACGAGTCACAGCAACCCACTTCAATGGGCAACATTACCTTACCATGTTTCATGTGTTTGTGATTCGTGTCTCTCAGGATTATAAATTCTTAGAAGAAAGAGAAAATCTGCCTTCTGATGCTTTATGTCCCTTTATTCTACATGATAGAGTTGCCACATAAAGCACAAGACTCCTAGTTAATTTCATACTTCAGAAAAGCAGTATCAAAATGTACATTTTGAGCGGAAATGTGTTCCATAAAATATTTATATTAAAAATACTTTATTGTTTATCTGAAATTCAAATTTAACCGAGTGTTCTATATTTTTATTTGCTAAATCCATCAACCCTATATAGTAGGCACTCAAGGAACACTTGAGAGACTCAAAACTTAACTCTTCTTATCATTAACAGACAATCTAGAGTTGGAATTCAACCCAGCGTTTTCTAATTCCTTTGCTGGAGATCTTTTCTTCACATCAGACTTATTTTTCAGGAAGGATAGAGAGAGAAGAGTTTTTCTCTTGAGAAAAACTGTCTGGCTCAGCAATTGGATGCACCACTGACTAGCTTTTGGATTTAGGGCAATTTACTTCTCTTTTCCAACTTCAGATTTTTCACCAATGAAATGGGAATTAAAATAACATTCTGAGGCTATACAAAATACAATTTTGAAGTTGGCAACAATTATTAGTTTACAAAGATAGAGCTTATGCTCAAGTACTTACTTCCCCTTTTACATTCAAAGTCCTTTTTGGAGGTCTGGTGAAATCTAAAGAGCCCTCAAAAAGTTGTATTTTAAGAAATCATTTCTTAGCAATCTTAGGATGTCATGAGCTTTCTGAAGTTCAAGTACTATGAAGACTAAGTGAAGCTAGGATCAGTTTGACATGTATTTTAGACTCATTATATTCAAAAGAGACTGTTAAATGAGGTGGCCTCATAAACACAATAGATCAGTTCTGTTACCAAAGTGGAACTATCATTTCATAATCTTAGGATCCCCCAAAAATTCTTTCTCATAAAAGGCCAAGGTGCCAAACTTGAGCTGAGCTAATGGCATGTTGCTGACTGATGTGTTCTCTAGAGGGCTTCAAATTCACTTACAGCATTTTGCTAGTTGGGCACACATTTAATTTTCTTGGCACTGTATTCAATGATCTGTAGCCTTGAACTTAAAGAGTGAATTTTTCAGAAGCATTTCATCAGAAATTACCCAAACTACAAAAAGGAAAACTCTTCAGAAAGTGCTGTTCCTGTTTAATTGCATAATTCAGTATGATCTTCTATTGTGTAGAAGTATACTTTGTCAGATCAAGTAACTATAATTTATTTTCTAATTTAAAAAAATATGATTTTTTCATTCTTTCTAAGTGACCACTACCACTGTAAGTAAGAGAAAGTGAAGGAGCACATATAAAATACATATTTATTTGCAACCACTTTAACATACTTGAATACCACACTAAATTGCACAAGGGAGGAAAAAAAATAATAGTTTCCCAAATTAATGTAGAGCCTTTTTCTTTGAGACAGCAGAAACATTAGCTAACAGCTACATCTTTCTAGGTGGATTTTCCGTGTGGAAATACTCTACATGACAGGGGGCATTCCGCATGGCTATCCTTTGTAAAGAGGAACATTCTCCAGTTAAAATAAATAGCAAAGTAATACAAATTGCTTAAGCTAGACACAGATTTTATTCAAATCATATGAACACATTAATCCTCCTATGTTATTATGAGACAACATTATTGTACACAGTAAGGTTAAATAATTTTTCCAAGCTCACAGACTGGTAAGTCACAGAGCAAGAGTAGAGTATTTGGTGGTGGCTGCTGTTGTTAAGTCTGTGTGGTTGAGCTAGGACTTTAATCCATTTCACAATATCACGGGGTGGGCATCCTTATTGTGACCTCACTATTTTAAGAATGAAAAAAACTAATTCTTAGAAAAATTAAAGTAGTTTGTTTAAGCACAAAGGAGAGCAGGAATGAAGCTAGGATTTGAAATGCCATATTCTACTAAGATCTTTTTTTTTTTGTTTGTTTTCATTATTATATCTGTGAACTTCTGAAATTGATCTTATGATCACTTTCAGATAAACAACAAAGATGACATACTTGTCATTCCCTGCCTGTAATTAAACTTGGTCATACCTACTAAACCTGAATGTCACCCTTTCAAGTGACTTATATGCATTGTTAAAACCACACATGCTGAGTATAATTGCCATTTAAAATGTCTTTGAAGAAATTATATTTTCCTATAGTTCAGCACTAAAACTAAGAGTTATGGTTTAGATATTTTTTCCTTTCCAATAAAGTGCATAGAATAATGATGTATTTTGTAATTGAGGCAATTTAGATTTGACAAAATTGAATAGGTATGTTTGTATTATAAGCCTCAAACAAGCCTAATAATGTTGTTTATTCTCTAAATTCCTAGAATTTTCCCCACAAACTGACATTATTTGTTATTGTGCAAATATCATAAAGGTATACATTTTAATTTTATTATGTGGTTTATAATTTTTGAGATGCATAAAAATCAGGAAACAAAAAATTTGTGTGGACCATGAAGCCCTTACAGCAACATCAATAAGCTGAGTAAGTTGAAACTTACATTAGTGAATCAGAAAAGAGGCCGTCAACTTGTAAGAGAAATAATGAACCATAACATAGTTTGTTTCAAAATGGACCTGCATATTTAAAAGTAAACATACATTCTTCAAAATTGCCATCTAAGTTGTTGTTAGCTATTATAGAATATGGAAACACTTGATGGATAAATAAAATATTTTCTCTTTAAAATTGTTTTCTTCTTTACCTATTTTGATTACTTATTAAAAATGTTGAAACTGGATCTTCTTGTAAGCATATTTTATCAATTATGCAAAGAACACGCTGTAGTACATTTCAACTATTTATTTATGTGAGCACAATAAAATTCAGGAAAAAAAAAGTACCAGGAAGAATGTTTTCTTTCTTCTTCTTATAATCTAGGGCACCCAGACATTTGTCTAACATTTTAAGGAGAATAAATTGACCTTAGAAATCAAAATAACCAATTAAAATTCCTGTCTGGAATTATTTGAGGCATATTCTCAGCAACAAAACATATCCACATCATAAAATATAATTTAAAAAAAGATTGCAGAAATACTAAAAAGTTGCAAATCAGATGTTGTTTTAATCTGGCTGCTCTGCCTAGAAAATTTCATTTACGATTGCTCCCATTTTCACATTGAACTAATGATATCTGTCCACTATTGATAATTAATCTAGATAATGACATTCCTGAATATGATGGCACGTCTCTGGACACTGAAGTGTGTCCAACATGCCATTAAAACCCTATTAAAGCTTTATTTACCAGCCTCAAATTAAAAATAAACATTGGTGGTACATAAGAGAGAATAATAATCACACTGACCTTGGGAAGTTCCTTCTACAAAGCCTAAGGACCAAAATAAGGATGAGAACTAAGACTGGAACACTTGGTAAAGGAAATTTAACTAGAAATCTTGGCAAAGAGCAGAAATATTTGCAATTCCTTATTTGTCTTTATCAAATACAATTTAGAATGTTCCTGAAATAAGACGCACTATCAGAAGAAAAACATTTTTTTAAAAGAAGAAGACATGGATATAAATGCCTTAATATGACATTAAACATGAAAATGATCTTTATGTACTTATAGCCAATTACATTTATTTTGGATATTATATGAGTCTAGAGAACTCTTAGCTTAAATCTAATTAGGTTAGTATTGTATAAACAGGTGCCAACTAGTGAACTAGTGGAATAAATTCCCAGAGATTTCCTTTTATATTTTTTATTTTTTTATAATTTTTGAGACAGAGTCTCACTTTGTCACCCTTGGTAGAGTGCTGTTGTGTCACAGCTCACAGCAACCTCAAACTCCTGGGCTTAAGCAATTCTCTTGCTTCAGCTTCCCAAGTAGCTGGGACTACAGGTGCCCACCACAATGCCTCACTATTTTTTTTAGAGATGAGGCCTTTCTCTGGCTCAGGCTGGTCTCCAACTCCTGAGCTCAGGCAATCCACTAGCCTTGGCCTCCCAGAGTGCTTGGATTACAGATGTGAGGCACCATGCCCGGACAAGATTTCCTTTTTAAAAGATAAAGAATCTTTGCAACAAATTCCAAGTTGTGTCTAATTCTAGAGATTTATCTTCATCTTATAGTGTTTGACAAAGTTTGAGCCATTGAGTGTTTGTTTGCAGGGGATCAGGCCTGTCTCTATGAGACAATTAATACTAAAATAAGAAACACCTACCTGTCATGAATTTAATGTAGAAACCAAGTTCTGATCTTCAGGGAATGCAGAGAATGTTTCTGAGCAGAGTTCAATGGCAATTACTGAAATATATTCTTCTTCTATCTTGAGGTCTTTGAGCAGAGGCGGCTGTAAGTTAGCATACCTGGTGCTGTTTGAATAAGTTCTGGAATACACTGCAACACAAGCCTTTGTCCTTCGTGACTCATGGGATTGTATTACAAGATAGAAGGAATGATTAACTCTCTCCATCTCTGCCAGGAAACATCCTTTTAGCTTTGAGGACTTAGGTGCTCAATTGGTCCAGGAGAAAAGCTGGAGTAGATATTGCACAGAATGGCCAATTAATCCATTCATGGGTTCATGGGCACTTGGGCTTCTTCCTTGACTTAGCAATTTTGGGACTATACCATACGGTGCATTTTACAAGGGTACATATTAAATCTACTAAGTGTAGAATATAAATGTCTTAACACAATAACTAAGAAAATGTGGTGAAGGCTATGTTAAACAGTTTTATGGAAATATTTCAAATTGTATATAAAACCAGCACATTGTAACCCATAATTTTATTAGTGTACACAGCTATGATTAAAGAGAAAAAAAGAGAATGGCCAATTAACAGAGTAATAGATGTAGCTGCTGTGACAATCAAAAGAGCTGCTAACTACGGAGAATCGAGAGAAATCATGGTTTTAGAAGAACACTGAAGAATAATAGTGCCTAATGAAGCAATCCAAAATCTCCCTAAAACACATATGGGGAATTCAATTAAACACTTGGATAATAAGAGACATTTGCTGGGGATTTAGAGTCCTTGGTTACCAGATGAACATTGTAAACCAACAAAATTATAAATTTAATATTAATGAGTCATTTTTAATCAGGGACTAAATCGGGGTTACCAAATAACTTCACGCCTTTTCTCTTAGGAACCTCTTTTTTTTTTTTTTTTGTAGAGACAGAGTCTCATTGTACTGCCCTCGGGTAGAGTGCTGTGGCCTCACACAGCTCACAGCAACCTCCAGCTCTCCGGCTTACGCGATTCTCCTGCCTCAGCCTCCTGAGGAGCTGGGACTACAGGCGCTCGCCACAACGCCCGGCTATTTTTTTGTTGCAGTTTGGCCGGGGCTGGGTCCGAACCCGCCACCCTCGGCATATGGGGCCGGCGCCCTACTCCCTGAGCCACAGGCGCCGCCCCTTCTCTTAGGAACCTCTTAGCACAGTAGCATGTTATTTCCAATTACCATGCATATAGTTCGTGAAAAAAGCTCTTGAAACACTGTTAAGAAAAGAATTGATTCTGATTCAGGTCATACTGCACCAATCGATGGTATTGTGTCATGTAACCACATGGTTAGGACCTGTAGTCCTTTCTTTTCACAGATACTAAACATAAAAATCCAAATGAAAGTAACACTTAAACTTTGAGTTCTTGACAAATTTCTCAGGATACCACACTGTGACCTAGCATTATATTTCCCATGTAGCAGAAGCTCTCAGGGATGCAAAATCCTCACTTGCTGTACACATTTTTCTGTCTTAATTGCACCTTTAAGCTTCAAGATCACGGAGGAAGAATATGTGATGCATACACTATCCTCTAATAGTGAGGCCAGAGGGTGTGTGGGTTTGCACTGATGTAAGCAACCAATTTTCCCAATACATTGCTCAACATTTTAATTCAATTCTGATACAAACTATCCAGAGGTAGCTCAGACCCACAGTTTAGGGCTCAGAGCCACAAGATTGCTCCCACCTGAGACAGTAGACTAAAGACCAAGAGCCACCTCTATTTCTCAGAATCAGTAATAAATTTGGGGTTTATATAATTAAACTGAAAAGCTTCTGCACAGCTAAGGACACAATTAAAGCAAATAGACAAGCTTCAGAATGGGAAAAGATATTTGCATGTTGCAAATCTGACAAAGCCTTGATAACTAGGTTCTATAGAGAACTCAAATTAATTAACAAAAAAAAGAGAAAATAATCCCATCTATCCCTGGGCAAAAGACATAAAGAGAACCACCTTCTCGGAGGAAGACAGACAAATGGCTAAAAAACATAAGAAAAAAATGCTTATCATCCCTAATCATTAGAAAAATGCAAATCACAACCACCTAATGCCAGTGAGAATAGCCCCCTAACATCAGAAAGTCCTGAAGCTGCAAATGTGGAGAGAAGGGAACGCTTTTACACTGTTGGTGGGACTGGAAACTAATATAGCCTCTTTGGAAAGAAGTATGGAGAATCCTCAAAGAACTCAAATTAGATCTCCCATTTGATCCAGCAATCCCATTACTAGGCATCTACCCAGAAGAAAAAAAAAATTATCATGAAGGTATTTTCAGTAGAATTTTTATTGCAGCTTAATTTACAATCACCAAAGTGTAGAAGCAAGCTAAATGCCATTCCAACCTAGAAATGGATTAACAAGCTGTGACATATGTATACCATGGAGTACTATTCAGCCATAAAATGATGGTTTCTTTACATCTTTTGTATTAACTTGGGTGGAGTTGAAGCACATTCTTCTTGGTAAAGTATCATAAGAATGGAAAAGCAAATATCCAATGTACTCAATGAAGCCAGTAGACTAATACACACCCACACAAGAGAAAAAACAATTCAAGTTGGGGCGATCGGTGTGCTTCTACTTAATGGACACAATTCAGGGGTATAAGGCATACCTTCTGGGTACAAAACACAACTACAAGAGGGACTCTACCTAACAAATGCAAATATTGTAACCTACTTGTTCATACTGTCACATTAACCTGAAATTAAAAAAAAGAGAAAGAAAAAAAAATTGGTGCTTATGCAATCCCTTCTTCAGGTTTTACAATTCACTAGAATGACTTGAAAATTTTAAGAAATTCCATTATTTAAGTTAACATGTTTATTATAAAAGATAAAACCCCAAAACAGACAAATGATAGAGCTGTGTCTAACAGGAAGGAGGCGCAGATGGCATAGGCCTTCCACGCCCTCTTCTGAGTTTGCCGCCTTCCCAGTACATCGGTGTGCTCACCACCCAGAAGCTACCTAAGCCCTATCTTTTAATTGTTTTTAATGGAGGTTTCATTACATACTTGTGGTTGATTAAATCAAAGACCATTAGTGATTGGCCTCAATCTCCAGCCACTCTTCCCTTCTCAAAGTCAGAAGGTGGGACTGACTCTACCCTTAAACCAGTGCTTGATATTTCTGGTGCCAAGCTCCCATTCTGAAGGTATCTAGTGAGTCATCTCATAGCATAAAAAAAGATAATAACTTCCAAGGGTTTCAGATGCTCTGTGCCAGGGATCAGGGATAAAGATTAAGTATTTATATTTTTTCCTCTTATGGGAAATTATTCAGGGGATCTGAGCATGGTGCAGCTCCCAATTACTCTTTACGAAGACAGTGAAATACTAGTAGGGTCTAATATGTAATAGCCTTAAATTTGAAACCTTCCCAATTTATTTTTAACTATTATTCTCAAGTGATTACGTGGAAACCTAAAGAGAATATTCTGAACATTGAAATTATGTCTTTCTGGACAAAGAATAAGGATGGAACGAAAACTTCCTTCCCCATTCAGGATTGGGCTGATGGTAAAAAGAATATGGAGATCTGAAGCTGTGGTTGTCATTTCAATAGAAGAATCAAGAGGTGGAGCTCAGGGGCTGTTAGCAAGAAAGCAAGGAGGGCTGGTAAAGACCAAGTATGTAAGGGGAGCTGAGAAAAGTCTGTGCTCCAGCAGAAAATCCTGCGTGGGCCTCTTTGATAACTTTCCACTCAATTCTGGTTTTTACTTGTCACAGTAATAGGGTCCAGCATTCAAAAGCGTAGTTTCATATAACAGACCTAATTGCAATTTAGTCAGATTTAACCTTGGATAATCTTTCAACAAAAATATGATTAATTGTGTCTGACATTTTGTGACCATCAAAAACATCAGCCACACCAAGCATGCAAGGCCCTAGATTAGGAACAAATGAAATCTACAAAAAAATAAGTGATCATCCCAACAAAACAGAAAGCTATAACTATGTACTATGTTTCTTTTGATATTTTTAACTAGAAAAAGTACAATTTGTTTCTTTTGTCTTAAATTATTTTTTAGAAGTCATATTTATACACATCCCATGGTTTTTAACATCTATTTTATTAAAATAGTAGGACATTTTTACAAACTGATTCATCAAATTAAAGCTACAAGTAGCAATTTATTATTTAAAATGTTAAATAATCAAATTATCAATAAGTATTAAATAGATCTGAAATGTAACTGATCATCATACAAGAGTTATAATGTTATTAAGTTAATGCTAGACTTGTGGGAGCTACCTAGCAAATGAGAATAGTAAAAGATATATTTTTTTATTATTTACAAGTTTAAAGTGATTGAAAATATTGGTTACTTTTCACTTAAATATATAAATTTGTAATCCATTATAGTTTAGATATGACAGTAACTTGCTTTTTTACGTATTCACCTCCCACAACTTTCGTTTTGCTGAAATAAGACAGTAGTCAAGTGTAAAAGTTTCCATATATTCTTATAAATTGCTCCTTGCATAATTCACTGTTATTCTCAAAATCTGTTGGACCAAAAAATAACAAATAAAAAAAAATTGTTGGACCAATTTAAAACTCCAGAAGAAATTTCTTAATGCCTCAGTGATTCCCAATTATACAGTTAAATTACACAAAATAGGATAAAAAATAAAGAAGTAAAACTCTTATAATTAAGAATGATAACTTGTAAATACCTAAAATATTGGTCTGAGAAACCACTCCGAGTTGGATGAAAGGGATTTGTTTGAAAATTTCCTTATAAGGTCCCTCAAGGCAATGTCACCTGTTATCAAAGCACTAGAAATGCAATGCTCTGCTATTAAGTTGAGAATTTCAGAGAAGTGGCCTATTCATTTACTTATTAATGTTTGCTTATATTATTAGAAAGGAGAACAAAAAAGGTAGCCAATATTTGAATTCACCATAGCTTTTATTTCCTCATAAACGTTTCCTTTTCTTCGGTAGTCACAGTTGATTTAGAAATAGGGCCTTTCTTGGCAAAACTGTTTTTTTCTCTCTGAAAGCCATTCTAATATTGTTCTCTTCTGCTGCTCAAAATCCCCTAGCTCAATAAGGCTCTAGGAATTCATAGTTCAAAATAAGTGCATGATTAAGTCACAGCCAGCCACCCCCCACACACACACACGCCACCAATTTAACCAGACAGAAGAAGGCTGAGCAGCGACAGCAAGTGGGTCAAGAAAGGGCTTCTATTTTTTTACCGTAAATCTTAGGAAAAAATGAGCAAAATGAAAATCTGAGAACCAGGCCTGAATGATTCTATCAATGAGATCCAAGTCAATTGAAAGAATTTAGAAAATATGAGATGCAAGGAATACTCAGCAGAACTTTGCTTGAAAATTCTCATTCTTGTGGGGCTTTAAGAGATGAAGAAAATAGAAAACAGTAAAAAAGAAAAAAAACAATGAAAGGGCACAATTTCACAACAGGACAGTTGTTTTATCTTTTTTTTTTTTTCCTTTTTTTTTTTTTTTATTGTTGGGGATTCATTGAGGGTACAATAAGCCAGTTACATTGATTGCAATTGTTAGGTAAAGACCCTCTTGCAATCATGTCTTGCCCCCATACAGTGTGACACACACTAAGGCCCCACCCTCCTCCCTCCATCCCTCTTTCTGCTTCCCCCCCCCATAAACTTAATTGTCATTAATTGTCCTCATATCAAGATTGAGCACATAGGATTCATGCTTCTCCATTCTTGTGATGCTTTACTAAGAATAATGTCTTCCACTTCCATCCAGGTTAATACGAAGGATGTAAAGTCTCCATTTTTTTTAATAGCTGAATAGTATTCCATGGTATACATATACCACAGCTTGTTAATCCATTCCTGGGTTGGTGGGCATTTAGGCTGTTTCCACATTTTGGCAATGGTAAATTGAGCTGCCATAAACAGTCTAGTACAAGTGTCCTTATGATAAAAGGATTTTTTTCCTTCTGGGTAGATGCCCAGTAATGGGATTGCAGGATGGAATGGGAGGTCTAGGTTGAGTGCTTTGAGGTTTCTCCATACTTCCTTCCAGAAAGGTTGTACTAGTTTGCAGTCCCACCAGCAGTGTAAAAGTGTTCCCTTCTCTCCACATCCACGCCAGCATCTGCAGTTTTGAGATTTTGTGATGTGGGCCATTCTCACTGGGGTTAGATGATATCTCAGGGTTGTTTTGATTTGCATTTCTCTAATATATAGAGATGATGAACATTTTTTCATATGTTTGTTAGCCATTCGTCTGTCATCTGTAGAGAAAGTTCTATTCATGTCTCTTGCCCATTGATATAAGGGATTGTTGGCTTTTTTCATGTGGATTAATTTGAGTTCTCTATAGATCCTAGTTATCAAGCTTTTGTCTGATTGAAAATATGCAAATATCCTTTCCCATTGTGTAGGTTGTCTCTTTGCTTTGGTTATTGTGTCCTTAGCTGTACAGAAGCTTTTCAGTTTAATGAAGTCCCATTTGTTTATTTTTGATGTTGTTGCAATTGCCATGGCAGTCTTCTTCATGAAGTCTTCCCCCAGGCCAATATCTTCCAGTGTTTTTCCTATGCTTTCTTGGAGGATTTTTATTGTTTCATGCCTTAAATTTAAGTCCATTATCCATCTTGAATCAATTTTTGTGAGTGGGGAAAGGTGTGGGTCCAGTTTCAGTCTTTTACATGTAGACATCCAGTTCTCCCAACACCATTTATTGAATAGGGAGTCTTTCCCCCAAGGTAAGTTCTTGTTTGGTTTATCAAAGATTAGGTGGTTGTAAGATGTTAGTTTCATTTCTTGGTGTTCAATTCGATTCCAAGTGTCTATG
The DNA here is from genome assembly GCF_027406575.1 of Nycticebus coucang. Taxonomy (NCBI): domain Eukaryota; kingdom Metazoa; phylum Chordata; class Mammalia; order Primates; family Lorisidae; genus Nycticebus; species Nycticebus coucang. Next base: position 101,592,447 of record NC_069788.1, on the reverse strand, counting down.
TCTCTGTTTTTGTGCCAGTACCATGCTGTCTTGACCACTATGGCTTTGTAGTACAGACTAAAATCTGGTATGCTGACGCCCCCAGGTTTATTTTTGTTACTAAGAACTGCCTTAGCTATACGGGGTTTTTTCCAGTTCCATACAAAACGCAGAATCATTTTTTCCAAATCTTGAAAGTACGATGTAGGTACTTTGATAGGAATGGCATTGAATAGGTAGATAGCTTTGGGAAGTATAGACATTTTAACAATGTTGATTCTTCCCATCCATGAGCATGGTATGTTCTTCCATTTGTTAATATCCTCTGCTATTTCCTTTCTGAGGATTTCATAGTTTTCTTTATAGAGGTCCTTCACCTCCTTCGTTAGGTATATTCCTAGGTATTTCATTTTCTTTGAAACTATGGTGAAGGGAGTTGTGTCCTTAATTAGCTTCTCATCTTGACTGTTATTGGTGTATACAAGGGCTACTGACTTGTGGACATTGATTTTATATCCTGAAACATTACTGTATTTTTTGATGACTTCTACGAGTCTTGTGGTTGAGTCTTTGGGGTTCTCTAAGTATAAGATCATGTCGTCAGCAAAGAGGGAGAGTTTGACCTCCTCTGCTCCCATTTGGATTCCCTTTATTTCCTTGTCTTGCCTAATTGTATTGGCTAGAACTTCCAGCACTACGTTGAATAGTAAAGGTGACAGAGGACAACCTTGTCTGGTTCCAGTTCTAAGAGGAAAAGCTTTCAGTTTTACTCCATTCAGTAAAATATTGGCTGTGGGTTTGTCATAGATAGCTTCAATCAGTTTTAGAAATGTGCCACCTATGCCTATACTCTTCAGAGTTCTAATTAGAAAAGGATGCTGGATTTTATCAAATGCTTTTTCTGCATCTATTGAGAGGATCATGTGATCTTTATTTTTGCCTCTGTTAATATGGTGGATAACGTTTATAGACTTGCGTATGTTAAACCAGCCTTGCATCCCTAGGATGAAGCCTACTTGATCATGATGAATGACTTTTTTGATGATAAGCTGTAATCTATTGGCTAGGATTTTGTTGAGAATTTTTGCGTCTATGTTCGTGAGTGAGATTGGTCTGAAATTCTCCTTTTTGTTTGGGTCTTTTCCTGGTTTTGGTATCAGGGTGATGTTTGCTTCATAGAATGAGTTGGGGAAGATTCCTTCTTCCTCAGTTTTTTGGAACAATTTCTGCAGTACAGGAATAAGCTCTTCCTTGAAGGTTTGATAGAATTCTGGAGTGAAGCCATCTGGACCAGGGCATTTTTTGGTTGGAAGCTTTTTTATTGTTTCTTTGATCTCAGTGCTTGAAATTGGTCTGTTCAGGAGGTCTATTTCTTCCTGGCTAAGTCTAGGGAGAGGGTGTGATTCCAAATATTGATCCATTTCCTTCACATTGTCAAATTTCTGGGCATAGAGTTTCTGGTAGTATTCAGAGATGATCTCTTGTATCTCTGTGGGATCAGTTGTTATTTCCCCTTTATCGTTTCTGATTGAGGTTATTAGAGATTTTACTTTTCTATTTCTAGTTAGTCTGGCTAATGGTTTATCTATTTTATTTATTTTTTCAAAAAACCAACTCCTTGTTTCATTAATTTTCTGAATGATTCTTTTGTTTTCAATTTCATTGATCTCTGATTTGATTTTGGATATTTCTTTTCTTCTACTGAGTTTAGGCTTAGATTGTTCTTCTTTTTCCAATTCCATAAGATCTCTTGTGAGATTGTTGATGTGCTCTCTCTCTGTTTTTTGAATGTAGGCATCTAAAGCGATGAATTTTCCTCTCAAAACTGCTTTTGCAGTATCCCACAGGTTTTGGTAGCTTGTGTCTTCATTGTTGTTATGCTCAAGGAAGTTAATGATTTCCTGTTTTATTTCTTCCTTCACCCATCTGTTATTCAACAGAAGATTGTTTAATTTCCATGCCTTTGGGTGGGCTTGAGCATTTTTGTTAGAGTTGAGTTCCACCTTTAGTGCCTTATGGTCTGAAAAGATACAAGGTAAAATTTCAATTCTTTTGATTCTGTTGATATTTGTTTTGTGTCCCAGGATATGATCAATTTTGGAGAATGTTCCATGGGGTGATGAGAAGAATGTATATTCTTTATCTTTGGGGTGGAGTGTTCTATATGCATCTATCAAGCATAGTTGTTCTAGGGTCTCATTTAAATCTCTTACATCTTTGTTTAATTTCTGTTTAGAGGATCTGTCCAGCTCTGTAAGAGGTGTGTTAAAGTCCCCTGTTATGATGGTATTATCAGATATCATATTGCTCAGACTGAGTAAGGTCTGCTTCAAGAATCTGGGAGCATTTAAATTGGGTGCATAAATATTTAGAATGGAAATGTCTTCTTGTTGTAGTTTTCCCTTGATCAATATAAATTGACCATCTTTGTCTTTTTTGACTTTAGTTGCTTTAAATCCACATGTATCTGAAAATAAGATTGCAACTCTCTTTTCTTCTGAATTCCGTTTGCCTGAAAAATTGTCTTCCAACCCTTGACTCGGAGCTTTAATTTGTCTTTTGAGGCCAGGTGTGTTTCTTGCAGACAGCAAATGGATGGCTTGTGTTTTTTAATCCAGTCAGCCAATCTATGTCTCTTCAGTGGGGAATTCAAGCCATTAACATTTATTGAGATAATTGATAAGTGTGGTAGTATTCTATTCGTCTTATTTGGTGAGAGTCCATTGCTTAGTTTTATCTTTTGCATCAGTGTGGAGGTTAGGTTTTGTCCTTTGATTTCTGAGTTCTTACTTTGCTGCTGATCCATTGTGGTGGTCAGTGTGCAGAACAGGTTGAAGTATTTCCTGTAGAGCTGGTCTTGTTGTGGCGAATTTCCTCAATGTTTGTATATCCGTAAATGATTTGATTTCTCTGTCAATTCTGAAGCTTAGCTTAGCAGGGTACAGAATTCTGGGCTGAAAATTGTTCTGTTTAAGTAGGTTAAAGGTAGATGACCATTGTCTTCTTGCTTGGAAAGTTTCATTAGAGAAGTCTGCGGTAACTCTGATGGATTTGCCCCTGTAGGTCAACTGGCGCTTACTCCTGGCAGCTTGCAGAATCTTTTCTTTTGTCTTGACTTTGGACAGGTTCATCACAATGTGTCTTGGAGAAGCTCGGTTAGAGTTGAGGCTACCTGGGGTCCGATATCCCTCTGAAAGCAGTGTGTCAGACTCTTTGGTGATGTTTGGGAAATTTTCTTTTATAATATTCTCTAGTATGGCTTCCATTCCTCTGGGGCATTCTTCTTCCCCTTCTGGAATTCCTATAACTCATATGTTGGAACGCTTCATAAAGTCCCATAATTCTGACAGTGAACGTTCTGCTTTCTCTCTCTTCTTTTCTGCCTCTTTTACTGTCTGAGTTATCTCAAGAACTTTGTCTTCTACCTCTGAAATTCTTTCTTCTGCATGGTCTAACCTGTTGCTGATACTGTCCATTGTATCTTTAAGTTCCCTAATTGACTGTTTCAGTTCCTTCAGCTCTGCTATATCCTTTTTATATTCTTCATATCGTTCATCTCTTATTTGATTCTGTTTTTGGATTTCCTTTTGTTTATTTTCCACTTTATTAGCAATTTCCTTCATTGTTTCCATCATTTCTTTCATTGTTTTCAACATGTGTATTCTAAATTCCCTTTCTGTCATTCCTAACATTTCTATACTGGTGGAATCATCTGCAGTAGCTACCTCATGGTCCCTTGGTGGGGTTGTTCTAGACTGGTTCTTCATGTTGCCTGGAGTTTTCTGCTGATTCTTCCTCATGAGTGATTTCTTTTATCTGTTTCCTTGCCCTAATTTTCCTTTCACTTCCTCTTGCTCTTTAAGTTCTTGTGCCTGTGGACTAAGGGGTACAGGACCAGAAGGGTGAGAAGGTTGAAGAGCAAAAAAAGGGGATGAAAGAAAGGAGGACCGAGTGATAAGAAAAAAAGAAAGATAGAGAAAGGAGAGGGGGTGGGTATAAGGAATATTGACAAAAAGAAGAGAGGCACAGAAAGAGGGAGACAGGGCAATATAGGTGTACAGTAGGGTACTTTGACACAACCTTAAAAAACCCCCACCTTCTGGGGGTGCCCAGTTGCGTGGTTCCCTTGAGGTCAGCAGCTCTTTGCTAACCTGATCAGACACAGTACCCGACCTCCACCAAGTAGAGAGGAAAGACAAAAATGCTATAAATCAAACCAAAAGAAGCAAACAGAAAACTTTACGGGGATAAAATTGGGTAAAAAACCAAATGATATCGGTAGAAACACTAGCAAAAATGAAGTTGAAGTTATTAAAAAAGGCAGCAATGGGAAATTATAATTAAACTAGGAAAAGTGAGAAAGAAAAAGGGATCTGTGTGGAAAAGATTGAAATTAAGAAAACAAAAGAACATCAGCAACGTCAAAATAAACAAACAACAAAAAAACCAAACCAAAAAAAAAAGAAGAAAAAAATACACAACCAAAAACAAAGCAGTTTGTATATGTTATTGAATATTGTCTGGGCAACACGTGGTCTTCTGGGGTATGAGATGTTAGTCACAGTTCTGATACAACTGGAGGCTGCTGATTTCTCAAACCCCAGCAGGTAGACACCCTAAATCTCTCTTCAGCCTACTTAAATGGCACTTTGAACTTGTAAACTTGCTGAGCAGAAGCTTTCCCAGCTTTCTCGCTGGAATCGCTGCTGAAGTGGCTATCCACTTACTCAGTGTGCCAAAACCGGTCTCACTCTGCCCCTGAGGGTTAGGGCTGCAAGGTGGCTCAAACCCCACCCTTAGGCTACTTGGTTGCTGGGTTACCAGCTCCCACCCGTTTCTAGCTCTGCGACCCTGAGGGCGGAGCTTGCCGGGGCAGATCACTGACAATGGATCCGTGTGACCCACCGCCAAACACTATTAGCTCCGTCTGGCTCAGCGGCTCAGACTGGGGCCCTAGACAACGGCCAAAGTTCTCCGCACTCCCGCTCAGGCCTTCCCCAAGGCAGTTCAACTCAGTGCCAAGTCCAAGGACATCAAAACAGTTCACAGGTAAGGCCTTTCTGGTTTGCAGTCTCGCTGCTACTGAACTTACAGTTGTGGGCGGGTTTAGACGGATTGAACACACGCGACCACTTGCCGGTTTTCCACTGTTTTAGTCCTCCTCTTGGGGTCCAGAAGTCTCTCGCTGACTCCCTGTATCTTCATAGGAGTGATGATAGGCAGTTCCCACCAGCCAGAGATGCCTGGAGTCCTATCTCCCCAGACTCACGGTGCCCAGATGCAAGGAAGCTGTTACTCGGCTGCCATCCAACTGCAGTCCCAGTTGTTTTATCTTTTGATACACTTTAGAATAAAGGAAATTGTGAATTTAATTCAGAGTTCGAGGCTGGACTAAATTATATGGCTAAAAACGGTACTGCGTCTTTATTTACTTTTGCATCTTACGATTTAAACTAAGGACCCTGTACAGTGTTCCAAATCCCAGCCTTCAGTGAACTTTTGGCAGTGTTTCTGTAGTGTACGACTGTGGAGTTTTTTGCTTTTATTTATTGGGACATTACTGATAGACATGTAAATAATCTCATGAGATTGGCAAGAGTTTTACAAATTGCTTTTTATGTACATGGCAATTATAGCCACTCACTATTTTATGGCAATTTTAATTTTAATTATTTTTACTCCATGGAAAAACGAATGCTTCATGCTTTCTGATAACTTCTTTATAATGCTTTTGAATTGCTGAAGTTTGGTCCAGACAGAGCCACAAGCAGAACACAACATGGCCCAGGATCTCTCCAGCCCACAGACAGCACGTACAGCCCAGATGGAGTCAGGCAGAAGACAGCGTGAAAACACTTCAGTAGAGATATTATTTTGTGTGTCTGCGGCACCTACCACTCATAGGAAAGGAAGGCAGAGGATAGCTGGGTGCTTATGTACATATCAATGGTACTTCTGATTTCAAAAAGAACCTGGTTTGAAAGACAGCCCACCAGAGCCCAGGCTGTGGTGTATGCCTGCTTTTCCACTGAGTTCAGATATACTGGGTCTATTGCTTGCTTAGTTTCAAACAGAGAAGGAAATAATCTCTAGGGACCATTTCAATTCATCACTCCACTAATAGTTACCTTCTAGAGGAATACTCTTTACATTTTTGTTAAAAAGAAAGTATGTTTGGTGTGAATAACAGAGAACCAAGCCTGTGATCTTAACAGTCCAATATGTACAGAGTGAACACAGCAGTGTGCTCCTGTATCAGCTCGAGGGCAGCAAGGAGTTGGGAGGTTAAAAAACCTGATTTGGAGTGTTTTCCAGTTCCCATGGTATAAACCAAACCCATTATTGTTGATTTCCAGTTAACTTTACTGAATGTGGCATTGGACAGAGCTGTACCTAATGGACTCATGCTGGCTGGTATGAGTTAGTTCCACTATGCCACTAGCTGAACACGTGATATGTCATCCCAAGGGTGTGTATGGTGGCGTAGATGTGGAGAGAAGGTAACACTTCTACACTGCTGGTGGAACCGCAAACTAACAGCCTTTTGGGAAAGAAGTTTGAAGAATCCTCAAAGAACTGAAAGTTGACCTTCCATTTGATCCTGCAATCTCATTACTAGGCATCTACCTAGAAGAACAAAAATCATTTTACCATAAGGACATTTGCACCCAAATGTTTATTGTGGTTCAATTCATAATTGCCAATTTGTGAGAACAACTCAAATGCCCATCAACCTATGAATGGATCAACAAACCATGGTATATGTATACTATGAAATACTATTCAGACATTAGAAAAGATAAAGACTTTATATCTTTTACATTTACCTGGATAGAGTTGAAACACATTCTTCTTAGTAAAGTATTGCAGGAATGGAAAAATAAATATCCAGTGTACTCAATACTAATACAAAACCAGTACATAAACAATAATATGCTCATATAAACAATTATACACAAATACAGTTTAGTACAGGGGTGAGGGAGGAGAAAGGGGGAAGGAGGAGGACAATTGGTAGAAGGAGGGAGGTCATGTGGTGGAATCCCATCTAATGGGCACATCGTGAGGGTGTATAACATGCCCCCTGGGTTAGAGGCTCTTTTACAATTGGAACTTAACCCTGGAAGTGAGAACAATGTAATCTAAAAATGTGTACCTTTATATTAATTTGAAATAAAAAATTAAAAAAAAGTGATACCTGCAAAAAAAAAAAAATTCACATTTCATTAATCCACTGATAGGCATTGGGTTGTTTCTACGTCTTTGTAATTGTGCTGCTATAATCATTCGTGCAGATTTTTTTTTTTAAATGTGTGTGTTTTTTCCCCCCTTTGGGTAAATACCCAATAGTGGAATTGCTGGATCTACTACTACTACTAGGTCTACTTTTGTATCTTTGTTCATGAGAAATATTGGCCTATAGAATGTTTTTTTCTTTTTCTCCTTGCAATGTCTTTAATTTAGGTATTATGGTTATGCTGACCTCATGGAGTAAGTTAGGAGTAATTCCTTCTACTTATATTTCTGAAAGAAATTGTGGAGACCTGGTATAATTTCTTCTCAAAATGTTTGGTAGAATTCACCAGTGAACCCATTGGGGCAATGCCAATATCTTCTTTTTTAGAAAATTGTTAATGTAGATTCGATTTCTTTAATAAATATAGGCCTCTTTCGATTGCCCACTTCTGTGAGTTTGGGAGAGCGTGTCCTTCAGGAAATTGGCCCACATTGTCTAGGTTATCAAATTTGTGAGAATAGAGTTTTTTGTAGTATTATTTTATTATCTTTTTAATGTCTGTGGGATTTGTAGTGTCTTTTCCTTCATTTCTGATATTAGTATTTTATGTCCTCTCTCATTTGTTCTTAGTCTAGTTGGAAGCATATTTGTTTTATTTACTTTTAAAAAATAGCTTTTGTTTTATTGATATTTTTCCTGTTTTCAGTTTTATTAGTTTTTGCTCTAATTTTTGTTATTCATTTCCTTCTATGGACTTTGATTAATTTGCTTTTCTGTTTCCAGTTTCCTAAGGTGGAAACTTCATTCATTGACTTTACTTGTTTATTTTTATCTAATATATGAATTCATATATTAGAAGTTTTCCTCTAAGAATTGCTTTTACTGCATTTCACAAATTTTAATACATTATGTTCATGTTTTTATTTAATAAAAAATACTTAAAATTTTTTTCTGGAGATTTGTTCTGTGACCTACATGTTATTTAGCAGTGTGTCACCTAACAAATGCAATCAGTGTAACCTGGCTTATTGTACCCTCAATGAATCCCTAACAACAACAAAAATAAAAATAAAAAAACACAAATACAGTCTAGTACAGGGAAGGGAAACAGGGAGGGGATGGGGGAGAAGTGAGGTCAATTGACAGAAGGAGGGAGGCATTTGTCTGGATCTCACCTAATGCGCACAGTGTGTGGGTGTAAGGGGTTCTTTTGCAACTGGAACTTTACCTTGGAAGTGAGAACAATGTAATCTAAAAATTTATACCTCATAATAATTGGAGGTATAAATTTGAAATTAAAAGAAGATATACAAATGTTTAAAAAAAAAGAAGCATGTGTTTTGTTTTGTTTTTTTTATCTAAATATCTTGGAATTTTCCAGCTGTCTTTCTATTATTCATTGCTATTTAAATTGCATTATAGTGTGGGAGCAGAAATTATATGATTTCTATTCTTTTGAATTAGTTAATTTATGTGTTATGGCTCTGTATATAGTCTCTCTTAGCGAATGTCCCCTGGGAGCTTGAAAAGAATGTGTTGAAATCTCTAACTATAATAGTGGATTCATGTATTTCTTCTTGCAGTTGTGCCAGTTTTGGGGGTCATGTGATTTGACACTCGGTTCTTAGGTGCATGAGGTTAAGGATAGTTGTGTCTTCTTAGAGAATCGACCCTTTTATCACTATGTAATGCACCTTCTTTATCCCTGATAAGTTTCCTATCTTTAAAGTCTGTTCTATTCAAAATTAATATAGTTACCTCCACTTTTTTGACTAGTGCAAATCATGAAGATTCGCAAATTAGTTTTCTTCCATGATTTTAAATTAATAGTGGAATTTCTCAGATAGAAAAAAGAGTTGGAATGCTTACCTCAAACTGGTTAACATAGCCTTCCCCTCATTAACTTAATTATTGTGTTAAGACATTTATACTCTATACTTAATAAATTTGACATGTATCCTTACAATATGCACCATCCAAATTATATACAAAATCAGCACATTGTACCCCATAAATGCATTAATATATACAGTTATGGTTTAATAAAAAATTAAAAAATTGGGCGGCGCCTGTGGCTCAGTGAGCAGGGCGCCGGCCCCATATGCCGAGGGTGGTGGGTTCAAACGCAGCCCCGGCCAAACTGCAACAAAAAAATAGCCGGGCGTTGTGGCGGGCGCCTGTAGTCCCAGCTACTCGGGAGGCTGAGGCAGGAGAATCACCTAAGCCCAGGAGTTGGAGGTTGCGTGAGCTGTGTGATGCCACGGCACTCTACCGAGGGCAATAAAGTGAAACTCTGTCTCTACAAAAAAAAAAAAAAAAAATTAAAAAATTATGTTCCTGCTGCAAAAGTCAAAATCATGTGATTAAATTGTTCCATCATACAATTGTAAGAAAATGATGTTAAAGGGGTGGAGCAAGATGGCAGCCGAGTAACAGCTTCCTTGCATCTGGGCACCGTGAGTCTGGGGATATAGGACTCCAGGCATCTCTGGCTGGTGGGATCTGCCTATCATCACCCCTGAGAGGATACAGGGAGTCAGCGAGAGACTTCTGGACCCCAAGAGGAGGACTAAAACAGTGGAAAACCGGCAAGTGGTCGCGTGTGTACAATCCGCCTAAACCCGCCCGCAACTGTAAGTTCAGTAGCAGCGAGACTGCAAACCAGAAAGGCCTTACCTGTGAACTGTTTTGGTGTCTTTGGACTTGGCACTCAGCTGAACTGCCTTGGGGAGAGCCTGAGCGGGAGTGCGGAGAACTTTGGCCGTTGTCTAGGGCCCCAGTCTGAGCCGCTGAGCCAGACGGAGCTAATAGAGTTTGGCTCTGGGTCACAGGCAGACATTGTGAGGGATCTGCCCTGGCAAGCTCCGCCCTCAGGGTCGCAGAGCTGGAATTGGGTGGGAGCTGGTAACCCAGCGACCAAGTAGCCTAAGGGCGGGGTCTGAGCCGCCTTGCAGCCCTAACCCTCGGGGGCAGAGGGAGACCAGTTTTGACACACAGGGTAAGTGGATGGCCACTTCAGCAGTGATTCCAGCAACAAGCACTTCCCTGAGAAAGCTTCTGCTCAGTAAGTGAACAAGTTCAAAGTGCCTTTTAAGTGGGCTGAAGAGAGATTTAGGGTGTCTACCTGCTGGGGTTCGAGAAACTAGCAGCCTCCAGTCGTATCAGAACTGTGATTAACATCTCATACCCCAGAAGACCACGTGTTGCCCAGACAATATTCAATTCCATATACATACTGCTTTGTTTTTGGTTGCGTGTATGATTTTTTTTGTTTGTTTGTTTGGTTTTTTTTTTGGTTTGGTTGTTTTTTTTGTTTATTTTGACGTTCTAGATTGTTGTTTTGTTTTTTAAGTTCAACCTTTTCCATACACATCCTTTTTCTTTCTCAATTTTTCTAGTTTAATTATAATTTCCCATTGCTGCCTATTTCAATAATCAGAACTTCATTTTTGTTAGTGTTTCTACAACTATTATTTGGTTTTTCCAGCCAATTTTATCCTGTAAAGTTTTCTGTTTGCTTGTTTTGGTTTGATTTATAGCATTTTTGTCTTTCCTCTCTACTTGGTGGAGGTGGGGTACTGTGTCTGATCAGGTTAGCAAAGAGCTGCTGACCTCAAGGGAACCACCCCACTGGGCACCCCCAGAAGGTGTTTTTTTTTTTTTTAAGGTTGTATCAAGGTACCCTACTGTACACCTATATTGCTCTGTCTCCCTCTTTCTGTGCCTCTCTTCCTTTTGTCAATATTCCTTTCACCCAACCACTCTCCATTCTCTATTTTTCTTTTTTTCATTTTTTTTTTTTTCTTATCACTTGGTCCTCATTTCTTTCATCGCTTTTTTGCTCTTAAACCTTCTCACCCTTCTGGTCCTGTAAACCTTAGTCCACAGGCACAAGAACTTAAAGAGCAAGAGGAATTGAAAGGAAAATTAGGGCAAGGAAACACATAAAAGAAATCACCCATGAGGAAGAATCAGCAGAAAACTCCAGGCAACATGAAGAACCAGTCCAGAACTACCCCGCCAAGGGACCATGAGGTAGCTACTGCAGAGGATTCCACCTATACAGAAATGTTAGGAATGACAGAAAGGGAATTTAGAATACACATGTTGAAAACAATGAAGGAAATGATGGAAACAATGAAGGAAACTGTTAATAAAGTGGAAAATAACCAAAAGGAAATTCAAAAACAGAATCAAATAAGAGATGAACGATATGAAGAATATAAAAAGGATATAGCAGAGCTGAAGGAAATGAAACAGTCAATCAGGGAACTTAAAGATGCAATGGAAAGTATCAGCAACAGGTTAGACCATGCAGAAGAAAGAATTTCAGAGGTAGAAGACAAAGTTTTTGAGATAACTCAGATAGTAAAAGAGGCAGAAAAGAAGAGAGAGAAAGCAGAACGTTCACTGTCAGAATTATGGGACTTTATGAAGCGTTCCAACATACGAGTTATAGGAATTCCAGAAGGGGAAGAAGAATGCCCCAGAGGAATGGAAGCCATACTAGAGAATATTATAAAAGAAAATTTCCCAAATATCACCAAAGATTCTGACACACTGCTTTCAGAGGGATATCGGACCCCAGGTCGCCTCAACTCTAACTGAGCTTCTCCAAGACACATTGTGATGAACCTGTCCAAAGTCAAGACCAAAGAAAAGATTCTGCAAGCTGCCAGGAGTAAGCGCCAGTTGACCTACAGGGGCAAATCCATCAGATTGACCGCAGACTTCTCTAATGAAACTTTCCAAGCAAGAAGACAATGGTCATCTACCTTTAATCTAGTTAAACAGAACAATTTTCAGCCCAGAATTCTGTACCCTGCTAAGCTAAGCTTCAAAATTGACGGAGAAATCAAATCATTTACGGATATACAAACATTGAGGAAATTCGCCACAACAAGACCAGCTCTACAGGAAATACTTCAACCTGTTCTGCACACTGACCACCACAATGGATCAGCAGCAAAGTAAGAACTCAGAAATTAAAGGACAGAACCTAACCTCCACACTGATGCAAAAGATAAAACTAAGCAATGGACTCTCACAAAATAAGATGAATAGAATACTACCACACTTGTCAATTATCTCAATAAATGTTAATGGCTTGAATTCCCCACTGAAGAGACATAGATTGGTTGACTGGATTAAAAAACACAAGCCATCCATTTGCTGTCTGCAAGAAACACACCTGGCTTCAAAAGACAAATTAAAGCTCCGAGTCAAGGGTTGGAAGACAATTTTTCAGGCAAATGGAATTCAGAAGAAAAGAGGAGTTGCAATCTTATTTTCAGACACATGTGGATTTAAAGCAACTAAAGTCAAAAAAGACAAAGATGGTCACTTTATATTGGTCAAGGGAAAAATACAACAAGAAGACATTTCAATTCTAAATATTTATGCACCCAATTTAAATGCTCCCAGATTCTTGAAGCAGACCTTACTCAGTCTGAGCAATATGATATCTGATAATACCATCATAACAGGGGACTTTAACACACCTCTTACAGAGCTGGACAGATCCTCTAAACAGAAATTAAACAAGGATATAAGAGACTTAAATGAGACTCTAGAACAACTGTGCTTGATAGACGCATATAGAACACTCCATCCCAAAGATAAAGAATATACATTCTTCTCATCACCCCATGGAACATTCTCCAAAATTGATCATATCCTGGGACACAAAATAAATATCAACAGAATCAAAAGAATTGAAATTTTACCTTGTATCTTCTCAGACCATAAGGCACTAAAGGTGGAACTCAACTCTAACAAAAATGCTCGACCCCACCCAAAGGCATGGAAACTAAACAATCTTCTGTTGAATAACAGATGGGTGAAGGAAGAAATAAAACAGGAAATCATTAACTTCCTTGAGCATAACAACAATGAAGACACAAGCTACCAAAACCTGTGGGATACTGCAAAAGCAGTTTTGAGAGGAAAATTCATCGCTTTAGATGCCTACATTCGAAAAACTGAAAGAGAGCACATCAACAATCTCACAAGAGATCTTATGGAATTGGAAAAAGAAGAACAATCTAAGCCTACACTCAGTAGAAGAAAAGAAATATCCAAAATCAAATCAGAGATCAATGAAATTGAAAACAAAAGAATCATTCAGAAAATTAATGAAACAAGGAGTTGGTTTTTTGAAAAAATAAATAAAATAGATAAACCATTGGCCAGACTAACCAGGAATAGAAAAGTAAAATCTCTAGTAACCTCAATCAGAAATGATAAAGGGGAAATAACAACTGATCCCACAGAGATACAAGAGATCATCTCTGAATAATACCAGAAACTCTATGCCCAGAAATTTGACAATGTGAAGGAAATGGATCAGTATTTGGAATCACACCCTCTCGCTAGACTCAGCCAGGAAGAAATAGAGCTCCCGAACAGACCAATTTCAAGCACTGAGATCAAAGAAACAATAAAAAAGCTTCCAACCAAAAAATGCCCAGGTCCAGATGGCTTCACTCCAGAATTCTATCAAACCTTCAAGGAAGAGCTTATTCCTGTACTGCAGAAATTATTCCAAAAAATTGAGGAAGAAGGAATCTTCCCCAACACATTCTATGAAGCAAACATCACCCTGATACCAAAACCAGGAAAAGACCCAAACAAAAAGGAGAATTTCAGACCAATCTCACTCATGAACATAGACGCAAAAATTCTCAACAAAATCCTAGCCAATAGATTACAGCTTATCATCAAAAAAGTCATTCATCATGATCAAGTAGGCTTCATCCCAGGGATGCAAGGCTGGTTTAACATACGCAAGTCTATAAACGTTATCCACCATATTAACAGAGGCAAAAATAAAGATCACATGATCCTCTCAATAGATGCAGAAAAAGCATTTGATAAAATCCAGCATCCTTTTCTAATTAGAACTCTGAAGAGTATAGGCATAGGTGGCACATTTCTAAAACTGATTGAAGCTATCTATGACAAACCCACAGCCAATATTTTACTGAATGGAGTAAAACTGAAAGCTTTTCCTCTTAGAACTGGAACCAGACAAGGTTGTCCTCTGTCACCTTTACTATTCAACATAGTGCTGGAAGTTCTAGCCAATACAATTAGGCAAGACAAGGAAATAAAGGGAATCCAAATGGGAGCAGAGGAGGTCAAACTCTCCCTCTTTGCTGACGACATGATCTTATACTTAGAGAACCCCAAAGACTCAACCACAAGACTCGTAGAAGTCATCAAAAAATACAGTAATGTTTCAGGATATAAAATCAATGTCCACAAGTCAGTAGCCTTTGTGTACACCAATAACAGTCAAGATGAGAAGCTAATTAAGGACACAACTCCCTTCACCATAGTCTCAAAGAAAATGAAGTACCTAGGAATATACCTAACGAAGGAGGTGAAGGACCTGTATAAAGAAAACTATGAAATCCTCAGAAAGGAAATAGCAGAGGATATTAACAAATGGAAGAACATACCATGCTCATGGATGGGAAGAATCAACATTGTTAAAATGTCCATACTTCCCAAAGCAATCTACCTATTCAATGCCATTCCTATCAAAATACCAACATCATATTTTCAAGATTTGGAAAAAATGATTCTGCGTTTTGTATGGAACTGGAAAAAACTCCGTATAGCTAAGGCAGTTCTCTGTAATAAAAATAAAGCTGGGGGCATCAGCATACCAGATTTTAGTCTATACTACAAAGCCATAGTGCTCAAGACAGCATGGTACTGGCACAAAAACAGAGACATAGACACGTGGAATCGAATGGAAAACCAAGAAATGAAACTAACATCTTACAACCACCTAATCTTTGATAAACCTAACAAGAACTTACCTTGGGGGAAAGACTCCCTATTCAATAAATGGTGTTGGGAGAACTGGATGTCTACATGTAAAAGACTGAAACTGGACCCACACCTTTCCCCACTCACAAAAATTGATTCAAGATGGATAAAGGACTTAAACTTAAGGCATGAAACAATAAAAATCCTCCAAGAAAGCATAGGAAAAACACTGGAAGATATTGGCCTGGGGAAAGACTTCATGAAGAAGACTGCCATGGCAATTGCAACAACAACAAAAATAAACAAATGGGACTTCATTAAACTGAAAAGCTTCTGTACAGCTAAGGAGACAATAACCAAAGCAAAGAGACAACCTACACAATGGGAAAGGATATTTGCATATTTTCAATCAGACAAAAGCTTGATAACTAGGATCTATAGAGAACTCAAATTAATCCACATGAAAAAAGCCAACAATCCCTTATATCAATGGGCAAGAGACATGAATAGAACTTTCTCTAAAGACGACAGACGAATGGCTAACAAACACATGAAAAAATGTTCATCATCTCTATTTATTAGAGAAATGCAAATCAAAACAACCCTGAGATATCATCTAACCCCAGTGAGAATGGCCCACATCACAAAATCTCAAAACTGCAGATGCTGGCGTGGATGTGGAGAGAAGGGAACACTTTTACACTGCTGGTGGGACTGCAAACTAGTACAACCTTTTTGGAAGGAAGTATGGAGAATCCTCAAAGCACTCAAGCTAGACCTCCCATTTGATCCTGCAATCCCATTACTGGGCATCTACCCAGAAGGAAAGAAATCCTTTTATCATAAGGACACTTGTACTAGACTGTTTATTGCAGCTCAATTTACAGTCGCCAAAATGTGGAAACAGCCTAAATGCCCACCAACCCAGGAATGGATTAACAAGCTGTGGTATATGTATACCATGGAATACTATTCAGCCATTAAAAAAAATGGAGACTTTACATCCTTCGTATTAACCTGGATGGACGTGGAAGATATTATTCTTAGTAAAGCATCACAAGAATGGAGAAGCATGAATCCTATGTACTCAATTTTGATATGAGGACAATTAATGACAATTATGGTTATGGGGGGGGAACAGAAAGAGGGAAGGAGGGAGGTGGGTGGGGCCTTGGTGTGTGTCACACTTTATGGGGGCAAGACATGATTGCAAGAGGGACTTTACCTAACAATTGCAATCAGTGTAACCTGGCTTATTGTACCCTCAATGAATCCCCAACAATAAAAAAAAAAAATAAATAAATAAATAAATAAAAAAAAAGAAAATGATGTTAAAAACCAAATAAGCACTTGAATTGCTTTTTGTATTATAACCTCAAAAAAAAAAAAAGAAAAGAAAGAAAAAGAGTTGGGGTGAGTTTCATTTTTGTCCCTACTTTTCTTTGAAGTGATTATTTTATTTCTGATATTCAGATTATTTGAAGTTGCTCTAGAACTCAGTAATTTCTACAATCTCTTGTTGCTTTTTCTTTGTTTCAAACTGGGAAGTGTTCTGTAAAAATGTTACAGAACATTTCAGAACTGCTAAGCAGTTCTTTTATTTTTCTTTCTATACATTGGCTAGAGTCCATTTCTCTTGCCTGAAACCCTAAGCAGTGGTGTTATGAAGATGTAAACATATGTGAAGAAGGGTGTATCTATATCTTCTACTAAACTCTGACAGATTTATAGTAATGTAAGAAAAGCAGCTTCAAACTATCCCACCGTAACTCCAACCAGTTATGGGATTGAGGGTGTGGATAGAAAGTTTTTAAAGAAAATTATGAACATACTTGTGAAAACTGTTCTAATTAGGCAAAATCAACAAATAATCTTTCTGGAAATGATTTTATAGATCAGAATTAAATCACAAATATATGAAGGCATTTTTTCCCCTCAACTGCACAACTGGATGATGACAGAAGTGAGCTTCAAACCAAGTTTGAGTTACATATTCTTCCTACTGGACTCTCTCACATACATCTGGTCAAACTTCTCAAGTTGGGTTCACAGCTGACTATCTCAAGCTAAATTTTCCATCACAAATATTTAACAGGATCAAAAATAAAACCTAGTTATTTTCAATTGAATTTTATACTGCTTAAGAGTCCATTTGTCTAACAAAACATTAAAGAAAATTCTATGACCTTTTTCTCCATTGGTATACCACATAAAATTCAGTATAAATATGTTTCCAGAGAAAGAGATAACCTTTATTAGACATTCATTTGGCAAACATTTATTATTGTTATTATAATTACACGTATTATTGCTGACTATATCTGAAGACTTGTACAAAACTATGAATAAATCTTAAGAATAGGCTGGGCACAGTGGCTCACACCTGTAATCCTAACACTCTGAGAGGCTGAAGCAGGCAGATCACTTGACCCTTGGAGTTCAAGACCTGCCCCAGCAAAAGCAAGACCTGCCTCTACTAAAAATGAGAGAGAGAGAGAGAGAGAGAAAAGATAAACCTTGTCAGGCTTCATGGCCCATGCTTGTAGTCCCAGCAACTGGGGAGGCTAAGGCAAGAGGATTGTTCAAGCCCAAGAGTTTGAGGTTGCTGTAAGATGTGACACCACAGCACTCCACTGAGGGCAACGAAGTGAGACTCTGTCAAAAAAGATAAAACTTAAGAATAGATGTTAGTAGAAAATGTTTACCCATTCCCAATGAGATAAAAAGTAATTGGCCTTACCTTTTCTTTTTTTTTTTTTTTTTTTTTTTGCAGTTTTTGGCCAGGGTTGGGTTTGAACACGCCACCTCCAGCATATGGGGCCAGTGCCCTACTCCTTTGAGCCATAGGCACCGCCTGGTCTTAACATTTTCACTTTGAAATTTCTTCTGTAATGCTTAGTGGAGATCTTGAATCGGGAAAATGAGAACAAACAAATTATCATTGGTTAACATGGCTCCTTCTAGACCCTGTTTCTGCATCGAGGTTGTAGGCAGTATCAGAAGGCAAATGCATTCCTTATTCTGCTGCTGGCCATGAAAAGGGCTTTTTCTCTTAATACTTCATGTTCCTGTGTGGAGATGAAATGAAGAGGGTTACCTGGTTATGGATAGTCGCTGATGTGCATTTCTGGACTGGGCTGAGTTACTCCAATAAAGGTTCTGGACATGAATTGGATATTACTATCTTCTCTCTCCTTGTACAGGTGAGAAGCAGCACTTTCAGTAACTATGAACTGTGTCTGTTCTTCAAAATCAAGCTGTCTCACAAGTGAACTTTTAAAAGGCCACAAAGAGGGAAGAAATATGTGAAAAACTTGGAAACACATTTTGTTCTCAAATAAACTGTATCCATACTTAGCCTTTAAATGATACAGGTATTACTTTCTCTATCTGATGACACCTTTGAGTTTCTGCAGTACAGAATTTCAGTGAGTAAATTGATTACCCTTTCGCATCCTAAGAAAGGTCATTTTCATTTGCAGTATGGTTGTTAATCGAAGTTAAAAGTATGAAATGCACAGTGTTGGGTTCTATACACAGCCAAAATTTCTCTGTATTTTATTGCATTAGGAGCTATGCTGAACTGCACACTATAGGGTCCTTTGGTGACATTTGTGTGGTAGTTTTAGGAAGAATCAGTATAAAAGGCTAACTTCTAATGCATAACATTCTGCTGATCTTTTCAGAAATAAAAATCAAAGTGAAAAATAGACTGGCATCCTGTGTTCCACAAAAAGAGTAAGAAAGAAAATAGGGCATCAGCAATATGGGCTCATAAAGAGAGTGCCTGGAAAGTAAATTAGTTGGATTCCTTATATTATTTTTAATATATATCCTCTATATTGAAGTTGAAATTGTCAATGAAGCTTGAGCAAAGCTGATAAAAATGAGGTAGATAATAATTGAAGAAACAAAAGATTCTGATGACCTCTGTTATTTAAGTCCATACAAATCAAAAATAATCCATAGCAATTTGCTGTTTAGTTATTTCCTCTGTGATCATTAGTTTTCAGAGATCACAAGGGCAAAACACACTTTCAGATGTAAGTAGCATTCAAAAAAACAGGATTACAATCTGCATTCAAAATGAAATCTAAAAGCTAATATGCCCTTGGCCACACGAACATGAAACCTTAACAACCTGATATGCAAAAAGGTTTTTTTATATGAACCCAGATAATGGGACTGACACAGAAAAGCCTTCTGATGACCAAGCTTAATTTCATACAATGATGCTCTTTTAGCATATTAAAAAGCAAATATTTCCTTTATTTTTCCTTAATAATATTACTATTTATTATTGCAAACATAATTAGCATCTTTAAATTTTTTTTAGGAATTTTAAAATACAGGAATATATAAAAATGACCATTATAATTTTATGGAAATTTGCTGAAATAAAAGTTAGTTTATACTCAGAAATAAGACCTCTAACATTAGTGTAATTATTCTGTTCACTAGCAAAATTCTTAGGCTAAGAGAAATTAACAAGATTCATAATTTCACACCAATTCAAAGAGTCACAGGTAGGCTCAAAGCAATCACATTCTCATCATCGAAACAAAATTGCTATTCACATCTTAATATGCTTTCTTTTGTGTGTGCATGTAAGTTTTCTAAAAATTAGGACAAAAAATATGCATTTATCACTTTTTCCCCTTTTTATTTACCTGTGTAAATAAAATTTTTTAGTAAACATTGTTTTGAAAAGTAGATTGAAATTCTATTATTTGTCTGAGATATCGTTTACCCGTACCTCTACAGTTTGTTCACATTTTCTGTCTTACACATAGGACTGTGGTGATCACCGTTGCACTTTATGTGTTTTTTAATTCTCTGAATTGAAGCAGAGGACTGGATCAACTGGTAAAGGACACTTTCCATGTTGCTTATAAAATGGGCAACATGGAAGAGACTTAGCTGTTATTCTATACCCTGTACAAAATCACTAATGCCATGAGCATAACTCAGCAGGGAAAGCCAAGATACTACATTGACCAGAGATCAGGAAACCAGGCAGATCAACGGGAATGCACGCAAGTTGCTGTCTCAAGAAGCCTGGCCAGTTCCCAGTGGTCAGTGGGGTGGGTCTCAGGAACTGTGCGTACAGAAGTGGCTGAAGGCCCTACTGTAAGGCAGGATATTTAGACGAACTACCCTGTTTCAAGATTAGGCCTGGGGTGAGAACTTTATGCCCCACCATGCCAGAAAGCCTATGGAAAATGTTCATACCTGTCCTACGTCAGAAAGGAAGACATCTTCACTGAAAACTCCTAACACTCCTAATCTTACCTTTATAAGAATTTTCGAGGCAGAATTCATATTACTGCTATGGCCCAATATCCAAGATAAATTTAAAATTGGTTAAGGATGGTCAGAAGGTAGAGAGCAACCTCACAATCTCTGTGTATGACATACCTATGTCAAGGGTCAGAACAATGGAATGCTTAGAGATAAATTTTCATTGGCTGTGAGTTTAAAATTAAATAATATTACAACATAGAAAAGAAGTCACTATAGAGAATCACTAATAATGAACAATTATATCTCTGCCAGCACTGATGTGTTGGAATGATCAAGTGCAGGATATAAAAATAAATATGTTTAACTTGTTTTAAAAAGTTTGTCAGAAGAGACAAAACAATAAAATACAAAATGGCCAGGCAGGTAAGAAAAAGAACCACTTTTACAACTAGTGATTCTAAATGTATAACTTTTAGGATTAAAATAGTGATTAAAACTAATAACTAAATGTAAAGATTAATTTCTTTGAAAGAAGCTAAAGAAAGAATGAGTAAAATATAATAATATAATGATATAGCTATCTCTCAAATTCATTATAAGCAGACAAGAGGGAAGTCCAAAATCGTCTGGGATAAAATAAAATAAAATTTTATCTCTGGAGTACCACAGATAATACAGAAACAAGGTAATATGTCTAATGTCACTAATGACTGAACCCAGGGGTGATCCCTGACCAAAGTGCAACACATTCAAGTATCTCACCCAGAATTTGAAATTGGAAAAAAAGATATTTATGTTGATTTTTCTTACATCCTAAAGCATGGAAATGTAAATTTGTGAAGTGTCACTAATCATTTCCTACCATATAAATTAAATTAACTATTGCCTTGCATATGTTACTAACTAAGCTAAATTTCAATTTACTCAAATACAACATTAGGGTATAAAGCTCCAAGTGAATTAATAAGATGGTATATATTTAATGTGTTACTTGGTATATTAAATGAAAGATTTAAGTTACCATTAAGTAATCAATACATATTAGCTACTTTCAACCCTGTTGCTTACCTAGTTGATCTATTTTTTTATTTTTATATTAGAGAGAACAGCATAGGAAATACCAAGATGTGAACAGAGACAGAAAGGTCTTCTTGAGTTTCCTTGGAACTGAGGACAATGAATCATCTATCTTTTTTTTTTTCATGAGCTCAAATAAGGTTTTGTTACCTGACATAAATATGTTGCAAATAATTCTTTGAGATATCATTCTAAGACCAGAGATGTTGGCGTGGATGTGGAGAAAAGGGAATACTTCTATACTGCTGGTGGGAATGCAAATTAATACATTCCTTTTTTTTTTTTTTGGCCAGAGCTGGGTTTGAACCTGCCACCTCTGGAATATGGGGCTAGTGCCCTACTCCTTTGAGCCACAGGCACTGCCCTTAATACATTCCTTTTGGAAAGATGTTTGGAGAACACTTAGAGATCTAAAAATAGATCTACCATTCAATTCTATAATTCCTCTACTAGGCATATACCCAGAAGACCAAAAATCACATCATAACAAAGATATTTGTACCAGAATGTTTATTGTAGCCCAATTCATAATTGCTAAGACATGGAAAAAGCCCAAGTGCCCATCGATCCATGAATGGATTAATAAATTGTGGTATATGTATACCATGGAATATTATGCAGCCTTAAAGAAAGATGGAGACTTCACCTCTTTCATGTTTACATGGATGGAGCTGGAACATATTCTTCTTAGTAAAGTATCTCAAGAACGGAAGAAAAAGTATCCAATGTACTCAGCCCTACTATGAAACTAATTTATGACTTTCACATGAAAGCTATAACCCACTTATACCCTAAGAATAGGGGGAAGAGGGAAAGGGAGGGGAGGGAAGGGGGTGGGGGGCGGAGGGAGGGTGATTGGTGGGATTACATCTGCGGTGCATCTTACAAGGGTACATGTGAAACTTAGTAAATGTAGAATGTAAATGTCTTAACACGATAACTAAGAAAATGCCAGGAAGGCTATGTTAACCAGTGTGATGAAAATGTGTCAAAATGGTCTATAAAACCAGTGTATGGTGCCCCATGATCGCATTAATGTACACAGCTATGATTTAATAATAATAATAATAATAATACAACTGTAGAGTATCATTAATATCAACAGAAGGGCAGAGAGAGGAAATACGGTACATATACACAATGGAACACTAGTCGGCTTTAAAAAAGAAATCCTGTGATTTGTGACAACATAGAAGAAATTGGTGGGCATCTTGTTAAGTGAAATAAGCCAGGCACAGACTGATAAGACCTCACTCACACGTGGAATCTAAAAATGTCAATTCATAAAAGCAGAGTAGAGTGATGGTTATCAGTGGCAGGGAGCTGAAGGAAAGGATTAGAGAGATACTGGTCAAAGAATTCAAAATCTCAGTTGGACAGGAGGAATGGCTTCAAAAGATCTATTGTACAACATGATGACTTTAGTTAATAGTTAATACCAACATATACAACATTATGACTTTAGTTAATAGCTAATACCAACATATTGTATATTTGAAAATGCTAAGAATAATTTTTTTTTCTTATCACAAAAGAACATGGGAAGTATGTGAATTAACACATGTTGACTAGCATGATTTGACATTCATTTCACGATGTATATATCTTTCAAAACATCATGTTCTTCACCACAAGTATAACATATACAATTTTTATTTGTCAATTAAAATAAACAATTGAAAAATATGATTACAATTGAAACTTTCCAGAGACATGTGCTTTATTAGAAAGGGAATTTGTAATGTCTAAATAAAAGCAATGGTTGCTTTTAAAAGAAACTTTCTATCTGGGATTCACTCAGCTCAGTTCTTTTATATGTTAGTGAAAGTACAGTCATGACAAATGTTATATTAATTCTTACAGTAAATGACAAGGCCCTGAATTGAAGCACATACAAAATTTCAGTAGCTGTAGAATTTTTCTATCAAACATAATTTAGCTTTCTTATCATGCTTAATAAATGCAACATAATTTACAAAGTGAATGTCTAATGAATATAATGTGGAAGATGAAGATTGATAATACACATATTTATAAAATATATTCTTCTCAGTCCAAGGATTGAATATCATTTTGGTCAAAATCACTGTAAAAAGGCAAAGCTAGTTTAACCCATGCTCTTCCAGTTCCTTCTTTCTCTAATCTAACCATAGGTTGTGAAAAAAGAACTTTATATTTAAGATAGATTTCATTGACTTTCAAAACATGTAATGATTAAATCAAAAATAATCAAGACATTGGGATCTTGATTGATATGATATATATTTGTCAGTATTGCCTATTAAAAGAGGACAAATAAGTTACAAAAGTTGGTAGTCAAGTCAGTCAGAAATTGACAGTGTCTGATTTAAGATTATAAGCATTACAATCCTTTAGAAAAACCAAACACACTTCACATTCAAGATACTTTTTATGCATTCACAATGGTAAACATTGAAGTTTACCTTTATTGACACATAAAAAAGTTATTGTGGATTGTCATGACACATTCCTTGCTGCCTTTTTTTTCTTTTTCTTAATGACTTTCCTAAAACAATGTGATATAAATTTCTACCAGCCTAAAACACATTTTCAGCAATAGATAAAAACATTTTCTTGGCTGCAGAAAGCAGATATTTCAACACCTGCTTCAGGCAGAGTGCATTGAATTTTATGCCATCTATTGTTATTTGAGAAATGTTATTCAGGTTGCTCCTCTTTGGGGAGTTAAAACATAATATCTTAATTTTTGGACATAAATATTAGGTTAATGAGTGAGACATTATTGTGAAACTTGCTAATAAGGTACAAAATGAAAAAATTTTAATAAAATAGCAAAATCAGCAACTTTAAGCTTAAAGGAGAGTTCAAACTTACTGCAGATAAATCATACAGTCTCTTTAAAATTGAAGTCAATAAAAAGAAACTTCTTTCTTTTTCCCTTTCTTTAAATCATGTCAGTTGATTTTTCTTAGGCTTCAACCTAGAACTTCACTATGAAAATAATTTAATAAAATAAAATAAATTTTAAGAAGCTCTGTTTTGTTCATTGAAAGATTATTAACAAATAATACTAAGTATTAGCTTTTAAGTAAATTTCTGGACTATAAGGATAAAATATTCATAGAGGTCAAAGGCAGTCTTTAAAGGATTCAAACAATACATTCAAGTAGTAATTGTTATGAATAAGGTCAGAGTACTTAGGAGAGTATTAGGAACCGTGTGTGGTAGGTTCAGAGAAAAATTCTCAGGGCAGTTAAGGTCTAAACTGGTTAAGTAGCAATGATTCCTGCAGTGTTACAGAAAGTCATAACTATAAAAGCTCAGGGCTGAAAGAGAATGTGGGGTATTTGTGGGAATTTCAAATACTTCTGGTTTGTGTGTGTATGTGAGGGAGAGAGATAGTTGCAGGCCCTTCATAGAACACATTATGTACCACATTAAAAAGATTAGATTCATTCAAAAAGCTACAGGGTGCTAACAAAGAGAGACTTTAAAGTTGTATATTGATGTATTCTGATCTGTGACTTTGGTAATAATATCAAGAGTAGATGCAGGGTGTGGGGCCATGACGAACGTTATATTAATTCTTGCAGTAAATGACAAGGCTAAAAACTGAAGCAAATATAAAATTTCAGTAGGTCTAGAATTTTTCTATCAAATATAATTCAGCTTCATTGTGGCACTTAATAAAGGCAATATATTGAATAACTTACAATTAAATGAATGTCTAATGGATATAAGTGGAAGATGCAGATAGGTAATACATATATTTATAAAAATATATTCTTCTCAGTCCAAGGATCGAATATCATTTTGATCAAAATATATCATTACTATAAAAAGACAAAGCTAGTGTTGATTGGTCCAAAACTACCAGGCAACTGTGTGACTCACATTTAATTACGTAGGTTTTGGCTGTTTACATTTGAACAGCAAAACCTCTGAGGTAGAGTCTCTTATTTTCCTTATAAAGATGAAGAAACTGAAATATAGGGAGGCATGTGACTTTACAAGGCTGATAGCAGATCCTGGAAAAGAACCGCACGTACCTGTCTTTAGAGACTATGGTCTTAATAAGTATGGAATATATCCATTCTTCTAATTATTAATATTAGATATTATTGTCCACTGTTATGGTTAATTCCACACTGAATCTGCAATCATTACTAGCAGGCAGGGGAATGCACCAGATGAGACTGGATCCTGCCTTGTGTAAAGCTGTGAGGTATTGGATACAGACTCAGCTGCAGGTGCATGGCTGCACAATTGCAGCTTAATGACCAAAGAGGGTTGATGAGCAGTCATGGTAGAAATCCTTGTTACAAGGAAAGTGGAGAGAAATGAGGATACGCTGCTGTGAGGGAGACAGAGGTTGGAAGCACTAACACCATGCCTGTTAGTGCCATTTGCAATGTGAGCTTAGTGCCAGGGAGGCTGGTGAAGTAGGCACCCATGAGAGGCTAATGGCCACATCCGATCATCAAAGGGCAGATGTTCAATGTGACTCAGATGAAAGTGAGAGGATGCCAACAATGGCACAGCTGAAGAGAGAGGCTGACACACACACACGAAAGAAATTGTCAAAGACAAGTGTCATCTTGTAGGAAAGCAGAATAACAGGGAGGGGACTCAATGCTCAAAATCCACCATTTTAATTATTATCCCAAGCCAGGGGCCAGCAAAACAAAATAACTAAAGTTTAAACATACCCAGCATTCCCAATAATTTTTTTAAAACAACAAAGCAAGTGGTTTCTTCCAAAGGGAATCTTGTAGCCTTATGATAAAAATAATTTCTGCAAAAAGATCTTTATTAAATGAAGAAAGGAATAAAAATAGAAAGGCCTTAAAAAAAAGCAACACTGCCATTTTTGTGCCCATATTTCTATAGATCTACTTATACAGTATTCCTGTTCCCACCTCCTTTAAGTATCTGTATTTAATTGCTAAAGAATATTGATGAAGCTAGCAGGACTTTGTCATCAGTGGGTGCTAATAGAAGTTAGGAAATTATAGAACTGTAGATTATAGAACTTTTCCTACAATGCCTTTTCCACCAGTTTGCCTATTGACACAAAAGATCCTTATGTGGAAGAATGCAAAATAATACACACTAGTGTACCTGAAAGCATAAAAATGTACTTAACTTTGACCTCCTCTATCATTTCCAATGGAATATTGCCCTACAGCTAATAGTACTTCTCAGTAATGTTGCTGCAACTTGCACAGTTCATACTTCCAAGCAAATATATGTCTTCAAGATGTCTGATCTGTTGTTGTAATAGCCAGTGCCTTTCTGCCTGAGAGGAACAGATTTGAAAGCAATAGTGAAATGACCATCTCAGTTTTTGACACTCTAACAGCCAGAAGCTAAATTACCCTCCACAATGGAGGAGAATTCTATTGAGACTGTAAAGAAAAAAGGTAAGAAGGCATGACTTATAGTGATATTTAGCATCAGAGTAACTGCACTTGTTTTGTACTTCTAGAAACATATCACGTTTACCTGGTATAAATAAGAATAGATAAAATATGTGAGGTAGAAAAGTAAACAAGTGAATAAATATGAGATGATAAAATGCACAGGTAAAAAAGGGTATTAAAATTAAGAGTAGTGAAGATAACAGATGCAAGTCTTTCATACACAACATGTTTATAGATAAAACAAAGAAGTAATACTCTACCGGGGGAAGGAAGAAGAAAGTTTCAGTAGATTGAGAGCCTTGTATAGCCTTGTATAGCCCTCAAGCCTTGCCAACTTCTGTTCCCTGTCAATCTCACAAGAGTTTCTGATTTAGATGGATTGGTTTCCTCAGAAAAAGATTATCTAATCACCATCTAGAATAGCAAGTGGTGTACTGAATGAAGTAAAAAATATTAGTTGAGTTAAAGAATGAACAGAACCCG
Source organism: Nycticebus coucang (assembly GCF_027406575.1). Classification (NCBI taxonomy): domain Eukaryota; kingdom Metazoa; phylum Chordata; class Mammalia; order Primates; family Lorisidae; genus Nycticebus; species Nycticebus coucang. The sequence continues at coordinate 101,565,243 of NC_069788.1, read as the reverse complement.
AAGCAGGTCTTCTGTTCCCAGATACGCTTTGTTTCTACTCTTTACCTTTTAAGCTACCCTCTTTGAACCTTACACAAATGACTCTAAATCTTTCTAAAAATTCTCGCCTCTGTTTGGAATTTTTTTTTTTTTGGACAATCTTAGCCCAAAGTAATTTATTTTATGAAATTAAAAGTTTTTATTTTTCTTCCTATGAATGTAACAAATCATATACCGTGAAAGAACATTTTTATAGATATTTTGTGTTGCGCGTATTTAGTTTTATGTGTATATATGTGAGTGTGTTATGATATGAAAGTTTGTGTGTTCCTAAAATGTATCTATAGAAACCTAATGTGATGGCCTTTGGAAAGTGATTAGGTCATGAGGGTAGAGATCTGGTGAATGAGATTAATGCCCTTGTAAAAGAGACCCAGAGGACCAGCTTGACCCCTCCATGTGAGGACACTGCAAGAAGGTACTTACTATCTTAGAACCAAGAAAGGGACCCTCACCAGACACAAAATCTGCCAGTGCCTTGATCTTGGACTCTCCAGACTCTAGATCTGTAAGAAATAAATTTCTGTTAATTATGAGTTTCCAAGTCTATGATATTTTGTTATAGTAACTCAAACAGACTAAGACAATACGTATGTATTTACCTGATCCTATGGTAAGCTTCATGAAAATCAGGAGTTCATTATAATATATTTTGCGAATCTATTTAGTGCCTGGAATTCTCTTCTGCTATTATAGGGGTTCACAGTCATTGAAGGGATCATTGAAAAAACATTGAAGCAATGGTGAAATTATAGGAAAACAGCTGGATAAAATCAAGTTTTAGACTCTTTTGCACTTACTATCTTAGGAAAATAGCAAAAGTAATTGTTGAATCATCTGACCTTCAAATTTAGTTAGGAGGCTTGGTGCGGTGGCTCAATCCTGTAATCCTATCACTCTGTGAGGCTGAGATAGATGGATTGCTTGAGCTCAGGAGCTCATGACCAGTCTGAGCAACAATTAGACCCTGTCTTTATTAAAAGTAGAAAAAAAAACAGCCAGGTATTGTGGCAGGTACCTGTAGTTCCAGCTAGTCAGGAGGCTGAGGCAAGAGGATCACTTGATCCTAAGAGTTTGAAGTTGCTGTGAGCTATGATGCCATGACACTCAACCCCAAGGTGACTGAGACTCTGTCTCAAAAGCAAAACAAAACAAAACAAACAAACAAACAAAAACAAATTTAGTTAGGAGAGTTAGTACTGATAATACTGTAACTATGGATTTGCTCAGCAAAGCATTTGCAAACACACTTCCTTCTAGTATAAGACAACCCTTTCCAAAATTGGTAATAGAGGCAATTAGGTAAATAAGCCAATAATCTAAAAATTTTAAAGTATTATTTTAATGTAATAAATCATGAATTACACTATTTTATAAAAGGATAATAAAGTTTCTTGGTTGAAACTCTGTGGACCAGTTTGACTTCAGGTATTCTCCCCAACCCTGTAGTCATTCAGACCATTTTATTCTTCAATCACCATCCAAGACATAAGCTTTTTGTTTTCCAGAGAAATTTCTTCTAGGCTTGGGAATACCTGGCTGTTAGAGAGAGATGCAGGGTCAATATTATGATATTTCAGGAAACCGAAGAGTATTGGTGACAATATTTATCAACCAACTCACATAAACTCTCTGAAACTCATTATTAGGCCACCAAGAGGCTGGCTTAGTACCTCTTCCAATTGCAGGAAGCTTATAGGCGCCAAGATTTTTATAGCCCATAAAAATCTGAGCTGGCAATAAGCTTTTTTATCTTCTGGCCATGAGATATAAATGGAGATCGATAACCTGTGAATATCTCTCTGAGGAGAGAATAAACATTAAAGAGAGTGACAAAAACATTCAAACAAATAATAAAGGTTAAAGAAAGGATGGCTGAAACTTAGTAAATGTAGAATGTAAATGTCTTAACACAATAACTAGGAAAATGTCAGGAAGGCCATGTTAACCAGTGTGATAAAAATGTGTCAAATGGTCTATAGAACCAGTGTATGGTGCCCCATGATTGCATTAATGTACACAGCTATGATTTAATAAAAAAAAAAAAAAAGAAAGAAAGGATGGCAATGAGTTCTAGTGCAGTCCTCACTATCAGTCCTCCCCAGAAACAATAACAGGTCAGCTTTAATTTCTAATGCTAAGTAGTAAGGATCTAACACCATCAAAGTCCACATGCAAAAACTGAAGGAGTTGCTGTCTTCTCAAATTTGCATGCATCAACATAAGGTGCGAGGATTGTGAACGTTGAGGAAAATATGATATAATCAAAGATAAACAACAATGCTTAGCAATGATTCCAGAAAAATTGGGACCTGTGAATTGTCTGACAGAAAATTCAGGATAATCCTCTTAAAGAATATTAGGGAATCAGGGCGGCACCTGTGGCTCAAAGGGGTAGGACACTGGCCCCATATGCTAGAGGTGGTAAGTTCAAACCCAGCCCCAGCCAAAAACTGCCAAAAAAAAAAAAGAATATTAGGGAATCATAGATTATATAGGTAGAAAACTAACTGAAATTTGGAAAACAATCCAAGAATGTTATGAGGTATTTAAAAAAAGATATAGATATCCTATAAGACCATGATAAGTAAACAGAAAAACTCATTGGCAAGCTTTAATATCAGAATTGCTTAAACAGTGAAAAGAATTGGTAAGACTAAATTGCACCATTGAAGACAGAACATATGAAATTTCTTGATCAAAGGACCAAAAAGAAAAAAAAAGCAATAAAAAGAGAAAAGAAGGCCTATAAGAATTATGGACACATCAAGCAAACTAATATTCACATAACAGGAATTCCCAAAGGAGAAGAGAAGAAATAAGGGCTTAAAAGCATATGTAAAAAAAATAATGGATGAAAATTTCCCAAATCTGGAGAAAAATGACAGTGTCCAGCTCTGAGGATACCACGCAAATTCAACTCAAAGGGGAATTTTCTAAGGGACATCATAATTTAATTAGTAAAAATAAAAAATAAAGAATACTCAACAAAGTAAGAGAAAAAAAGCATATTACATAAAACAAAGTCCCAGTATGGCTATTAGCAAATTTCTCAGCAGAAACCCTGCTTGCAGGCCAAGAGAGTAAGATGCAATATTCAAAGTATTAAGGAAAAAAACATGCCAATCAAGAATAATATATCCAGCAAATCTTGTCTTCCAAAACACAAAGAGGAGATAAAGACTTTCCAAGAAAAAGCTCAGATAATTCATCCACACCAGGCCTGTCTTACAAAACATATTAAAGGCAATTCTTCAGCGTGAAAGAAATGAACGTTAATGTGTAACAAGAACACATTTGATAATATTAAACTCATTGGTGAAATAATTCACTTTAATTTCGCAAAATTATTTCACAATAATTTCACTTTATAATCACTTGTATCTTAAATATGAAGACTAAAAGACAAAACTATTAAAAAGAATAATAACTAAAGTTGTTTAGGAGATAGACCCTTCATAAAGTTACACATTTAAACATCAAAAAGACAAAATGTCTTTTGATGTTAAACTGCGGGATTTGTTTTTGTTTACTTTACTATCAAAGTTCAGGCATTATCAGTTTAAAATAACCTGTTGTAATTATAAGATGTTTTTGTAAGCCTTGTGGTAACCACTAAGGAAAAACCTTAATAGATCCACCAACACTACACAGCCTGGAATAAAAACACACTGCTAAATGAGGTCACTTAACCACAGGAAGGCAGTAAGAGTTGAAAAGGAAGAAAGGAACTACAAAGAACCACTAAACAAGTAATAGAGTGGCAGTGGTAAACCAATACTTGTTAGTAATAACCTTTAAAGAAAGGAATTAAATTCTTCAATTAAAAGACATATAAAGTGACTGCATTGATTTAAAAAAAACTCACCTATATACTGTCTACATGAAACTCACTTTATGTATAGACACATGCATACTAAAAGTGAAGAGATGTAAAAATATATCCCCTGCAAATGGAAACAAACAAACAAAAAAAACAGCTAGAAAACTAACTGAATACATTAGATAAAATAGACTTTAAGTCAAGAAAGGCAAAAGAAAAAAAGAAGATAAGAAAGCCATTATGTTATGATGTAATAATGAAGGGATAAATAGAGGAAGAAGATATAACTATTATAAATAGATATGGCTTCAACATCAGAGGAAACAAATATATAAAACAAATATTAATAACCTAACAGGAAACATTTACTGTGATATAATAATAGTAAAGCATTGCAGTACCCCACTTTCAGCAGTGAACAAATTATCCAGACAGAAATTCAACAAAGAAACATTGGCATTAAATTGCACTCTGAGAGCCAATGGACCTAACAGACATTTATATAACAGTCCATACAACAGATGTAGAATACAAAATTTTCACAACATCACATGGAACATTTTGCAGTATAGACCATTTGTTAGATCTCAAAACAAGTCTTAACAAATTTTTGAAAAAATAAACGTCCTAGAAAGTATCTTTTCTGACTATTATGGAATAAAATTAGAAATCCAATAACAGAAGGAACATTGGAGAATGTAACAAGTTTATGGAAATGAAACAATATGCTCCTCAGCAATAAATGGGTCTAATTAAAAATTAAAAAATGTAAGACAAATGAAAATGGAAACAAAGTACCAAAATCTAAGGGATACAGCAAAAGCAGGTTTAAAAGAGAAGTTTAAAACCCCTAAAAATTCTAAAAATCCCTTCATTAAAAAATAATTTGTTATATATTTCAAAATAGCTGAAAAAGATTTGGAATAGTACCAAAGAAATGATAAACATTTAAGGTGATGTATATTTTAATCAGCCTCATTTGATCATTACACATTGTATGCAGTATCAAACTATTACATATACCTCATATATATGTACAGTTATTATCTATTAATAAAAAATATTACATCTATTATCAAATGAGTTGAAACACACAAAATGTGATTAACATTTTGCTTTCATAATAATACTAAAAAACCCATAAAAATAAATCACTCTTTGATTGATTTCTGAGGATGTTTTGGAATCAACTTATTATTTTGAAAAATAATAAATAAGCGAGAATTAAACATTTATCCCTTTTTTCCTATGCATACTATGCCTCAGGTTCAGCAAATAGTTGATGATAAAAAAGGTTAACTTTAAGAAAGTATTCCAGATAAACGACACAAAAGAAAAGACATAACTGGAATATTATAGAAGAAAGGGGTATATGTTAAATAAACCTAGGTTTTTAATCATCACAATCTTGACCAGTGGTCCTCAACCTTCCTAATGCCGCGACCCTTTAATACAGTTCCTGTGGGTTGTGATCCATAGGTTGAGAACTGGTGATCTAGACTGTTAGAAACTCTAGGATAGGACCAACAAACCAATTTCTCCATCAAATAAGTTGATAGGGAAAAAGAACGTATCAATTGGGCAACATGACTCAAGAAGAGAGAGAGAGTCCACCTGGATCTTATTTGGATAATAAGTCAAAGAAACACACAACACATACAAAATGGAAAACAGTTATTGATTGTATAAAGACTTATTATAATTTCTGTGTTTGACCATGACCTGACTCAATGATTTGATATAATTACTGAAAAGACTCAGAAAAGATGTTATATTTATCATTATCCTTTAATACAGTGAAAGAAAATAAGGTAAACATAGCAAAGGGAAAATGCTTATGGGGCAAACAAAGTTAGAGGAAACAGGTACGCATGCCTAGGAGTATTTTCCTAGTGGAGTTTCAGACACACTTCATTCTCCCAGTAATTATGTGTAACGGCATATGCAAAATCTTGTCAACCAGAGGAGCATGCATGAACCTTGGTGTCCTGGGGTTTATTGAAGTTCAGTCATGCAGGCATGCAGTGTCTGTGTACCTGATCTAGCGACTCAGACTCTCTTTCAACACAAAAATATGTGTTCACGTGAATCACATTGTTAGCCAAACTATCTGATCAGACTAGCAGTACATGGCACAAAGCCTCAGGCATATAACAATATATTTATCAGGAAGAATATTCCAGGGGCTCAGGACTCATCTCCCAGGAGTCCACCAAGAACCCGAAGACAGATCTCTCTTGAGAATGTGCAGGGTTTGAGTAAACCAGGCCTCCTGAGTTATCACTTTGTTGCAAAGTATTGATATTGGGATTTCATTTATATAAAAAAGAAATATATTTTAGATTTTGTGTCAAAATACTTTATGTAAAATTGTATAATTCTTGGGGATGGCTTCCAACATATTATGGGAAAAAAGGAAATTTAGATGAGTAAAGATTGACCATAGTTTGGAGTGTTAGGCCTTGTAATAAGTACTTGGCAATAAGTATGTCATCCTCTCTATTATAGACTTACATAATGATTTTAAAATAGACATAAAAAACAGTTAACCTTATAGGACTTTTCTTGATGTATCTGGGCACTTCTCCCAAAATTAGATACAAGACTGGAGGTTACTCCTAATGGAACTGGGGAGCAGCACGCAAGGATAAAGATATCCCATTGAAAAAAAGAAAATCTGTGAAAGTCTAATATTTAACAATGAAATCTGACAGCTAATTAATGAACAGTCCAAAATGATTGAGTAGATGAATAGGAGGGAAACTATCAAACAAAAAATTGAAAAAAAATTTCCGAAACTGAAGAATGTGCTCTGTATGTAGCCTCTAAAATTGAAAAAGGATCACCAAGCATGTGATTCCTTTTTAATGGTTGTCTGTGCAAATGAAGCATTTTTTTTATGTTAGTAGAAATATGTTGAAATATTTCACACAGACTTCAGAAAATTTCATCAGGGTTTTGTGCCTCTGAATTTTTATGGAGAGATACTTTGAGGCTATGTAATCTGTTCTTCTTTGATATTTCACCCGCTGGATTTAGTATTCATTGATGATTCTTGCTTGAATAAATTATTGTTACGATAGTTGACAAATGTTAATATTCTAATTCCTTCATTCCTTCATATAAAATGCTAACTAACAAATAGAGACTTCCTTTCTTTTCCTCTATTATATTAATTTATTGTATTTATTTCTATAAATATGGACAGTGTTAATAATCTATTACTATCAATATTTGTTTGGATGTTTCAATATCACAGGTTGGCCAGTGGGAGTGTCTTCAAGAAACCTTCTTCATCCTTTTTAGAACTCCTCATCTTTATTTCCGCACTTCATAAGTACAAAATAGTCTAGGTTCATCTTTGAAATTTCCTGACTCTAGTGCTGAAATCATCTATTTGAATAAGGAGTTCTGATTGCTTTTGGTAAAAAGCATCAGAACATTTTAGCAACTAAGTTTACTAAAAAGGCAACTTTTCCTCTGGGCCCTTGTAGTCACCAAACCTAAGAATTACACGTACTACGTGTACATACACACACAAACACACACACAGATTTCCACAGATACGTCAAACATCTCTCCTTCTATCCTCTACCTATCTATTCAAAACCAGTAGTTCACATCAGTGAACCCAGCTGAAACTACTGAGCTTGTGTTTTCTCGTATTTCCATATTATTTCTCCAACAATGAGATATCTGTCTCTTATTATCCTCAATATATTCACTAATTTTTTGAAATTCTTCTGTATTTCCTGACAAGGTGGACTGCTGCTTTACAATACCTATGTCCATAAGCTCTGTCCATGCAGATTTCTTTCCTGGCTCCAAGGTCACTGAACTTTCTGGCTGAGCCCCATTTAAATTCATCCTGACCTATCAACGCCATCAGCCAGAGTAGCCACACTGAGAGACCACCAGCCCAGGAGAAGAGTACATGAATTGATTTATTGGAGTCCTGCTTAATATTGACCAAATGGCACAGTGTAAACATTACATTGAAATACTTCAATCTCCAAATTGAAATAAGTTCTTTCCTGGTAGCCTTCCTACCAATACTTAAATAAAATACAGCTGGATTTCACAAGGTCACTAAGATGTTTATAAGGTAGCTGTTTGCAAATAACTCATTTAACTGGACATGAAGACGCTTGTCCTATTTTATTATTATTTTTTTGTAGAGACAGTCTCACTTTATCGCCCTTGGTAGAGTGTTGTGGCATCACAGCTCACAGCAAGCTCTAGCTTCTGGGCTTAGGTGATTCTCTAGCCTCAACCTCCCCAGTAGCTGGGACTACAGGCGCCTGCCACAACACTCAGCTATTTTTTGTTGCAGTTTGGCCGGGGCTGGGTTTGAATCTGCTACCCTCAGTATATGGGGGCAGCATCCTACTCATTGAGCCACAGGTGCTGCCCTTTCTTTTTTAAAAAAATTTATTGTTACACTTTGTTTCTTTTAATTTTTGGTTCTCAGAGACAATATTTTCACTTTCCTCTTCTCTCTCCACAAAAAAAGAAAATTACAGTAACTTCCAACGACTACTGTCAAGATTTGTTTTAATCCACAGAAAGGAAGGCCTTTAAAGTGAACATTTCAAAGTCTGTATGCATATAATCAGCTTTTTTTCCTTCTCACTATCACCTTCATTCAAGCTTCATGTTACCTAACCCTAACCCTCACCAAGCTCAAAATGCCATTTTGTCAATAGATAAGCACTTCAGGAAATGGACAGTTTTCCTAGTTACCAACTCAGCTTTGACATTTGAACTTTAAACATGCAACAGGCACATTCTAATTCTGTAGGAAGGGGCAGTTTAAAATAGCTTCAACGAATGTTCTCAAATGTAGACTTTTCTCTCTGCCAAAAACTTCATCTACTCTCCTGATTTCCTTTCTCTCCTCAATGAAATATATACTTAGCTTGAAAAGCACATATAAACTAAAAATATTTCAGCTTAAAAATGAAATTAAAAGCTGCAGAAAATGTTATCATGGTTTTAAGTATCTGTTTGAGCTTTAAAAAAATTGTCATGAAGTAGATTATTTTTACATCTAAAATCTGAACCAAATTTGTAGTACTGGTTTTTTTTTCAGGTTTTATACATTTTCTTTTCTTCTTACACCTTAGGTATCATCTATATGTTGGCAGAAAATATGAAATGATTTGAGATAAAACCATCTAATTTTGGTAATTGTGGCAGAGTAAAAATTTTTTAAGCCCTCTGTAAATAATAATTATAAAATCTGGAATAATTTTGACAAATAACTATTTAGGTAACTGAAAAGAGTCTAAAAAAATCATAAAAACTAGAGGAGAGTTTACTTTTGAAAAGTCTCAAATAGGAAGAAAACTACGAAAGTCATCATATTAGAACAACATATTAAAATCATTCAAATAAAAAGAAATGTTAACTGAGAATTCTATAAATGACATGTTTCAGATAAACAAAACCTAAGAAAATCTGGAGCCAGCAGACAGATCCTATAAAATACGCCAAAAGCAGGGTACCCAGAAGGGAACCCAAATTTCAGAAGCAACAATAAGCACAGTAAATGGTAAATATGTTGGGTAAAGATAATATTTTTTAACTCAGTGTTTACCATTTATTTTCTTAATTTCTGAAAATTAACATAATCTGTTGAAAGCAAAATTATAAGACTATTAACAGGTTAAGGTCATATACACAAAATACCAAGGAGAGTAGAAAGTGGAAATACAGTGCTTTAAAGTTTATATATTTTATCAGAATTAAATTCAATATTCACTTTAAGTAGATTGGGATAAGTTAAAGATGTGTACTTTTAATCTCTAGATACCTAAAATTAATATTTTAATTCTAGTGCTTAAAATAATATAAAGAAATATAGTTAGGAAGCAAAAATACGAAGTAAAATTGAATACTCAAAAAATCTGGTGAACAGAAAGTAAGGCATGAAAAGATGAACAGAGAAAAAATGAGAAATAAAAGAGAGAACATGTAGCAAAATGGCTTATCAAGCAGTACCTCTGTAAATTGTAAGTAGACAAAACACTCAATCAAAATGGAATGGCTTTTAGACTGTTTACAAAAGCAAGAACAAACTCTACCTTGTCTGGAGGAGGTACACTTTAGATGCAAAATACAAATAGATCAAAGTAACAGTGTTATTAAAAAAATCACTGTGCAAGGCAAAAATATAAAGAAAGTTGGAGAGGGCATATTTATAGTAGACAAGATAGACTGTGAAACAAAGAGAATTACTAAAGACAAGAACACTTTAAAAGTTTCAATAAATCAAGAAAATATATTTACATATGTATATTTGCCTAAAAACAGAGCTTTAAACGAAAGGGGTAAACAACAAGTTTATAGTCACATTTGGAAACATGAATATCCTGTTTTTAGTATTCCCTAGAAAAGTGAGTCAAAGCAATAAGAATAATAAAGATGTAGAAGATCTAAATGACTCCATGAACTATTTTTAGCCTACTAACATTTATCAAAGATTATATACCCAACCTGCAGACAATATGTGGAGAAGGAGAAAGTATTAAATTTAATAATTCAAATTCCCTCTTTAGGAAGCGAAAGAATTAAAGAGAAAAGCAAGCCCTAAATAAATCAGAGGATAAACATAAAGATAAAAACTAACAATAGATAGGGCGGCACCTGTAGCTCAAGGAGTAGGGCGCCGGTCCCATATGCCGGAGGTGGCGGGTTCAAACCCAGCCCCGGCCAAAAACCACAAAAAAAAAACAAAAAAAAAACTAACAATAGATAAAAACAAATACAAAATAAAATTAAGGGGAAATTCTTAGATCAGAAAAGTCCATTACACGTTTTTAAAAAATGTTTCAGCATTATTCATCCTTGGGGAAAAAGAGTCTTTTAAAGCACAGGGAGACACCTTCTGTGATTAACATTAAAAAGACGTACAAAACCAAGCCTCAGGGAGAAGATGGGACAAGTGCAATTCTCACACATTGCTGAATATTAAAAGTGCTATATACAGCGAAAAAAGTCAGATACGAAGAGTAGATGCTTAATGATTCTCCTTATATGGAATTTTAGAAAGTACATATTTTTACAGAGACAGAAAACAGACTAGAGACTGTCTGCAGACTGAAGGTAAAGAGAATTCACTATTCTTTATGGTGATGTGGCTGGGGTTGTGTAAAGTCATGGACTTCTAGACTTGAAAGGGCGAATTATATTACACGGCAATTATACTTCAATACAGTTTATTGTAAACATAAATGAAAAACAAGAAAAACCAAAAGGGAAAATCATTTGTAACGAGGAGACAGGTTTAATTACTCTGGAATCAAGCCATTGCTAGTTGTTGGGCATGAGAATTTTCAAGGAAAAGACCCCTTGTATATTGAGCTCTTGCTATGGGATACAGACTTTACCAATTTACTCACTGTCACAGTGGTGCTCTAACATGGGTGCTCTTCCCACCCTAAATTAAAAAAAAAGAAAAGAAAAGAAAAAACAAGCCTGTTTCAATAGAACTTATTATAAGAGCTCATTAGATGTAAAAAGTCTGTCAGATTTTAAAGCTAATGCTTTTTTATGCCTCACCTCTCTTTGTCAACTTCTGTTCACTAGTTTGTTAATGTATTAATGAAAATGGCTTTAAATAACCTGCCTTTATTAGCAAAAGGCCTAATACAATACAAATGAATGATGGGTCATTTTAATATGTGAAACCAAAGACTCAACACAGCCCTTTAAAAAACTTATGCTAATTCAGTATTAAAACTGTTGGTTTTCTTGTTGTTAGCAGTGTTATACTAGTAAATGTTTAACTGTCAGTTCTCTGAAAGGAGGAAAAAAAAAACACAAAGAAATCTGAGGTTGTAACATTAGACAATTTCCTTGATATGAATGCTCCCGGAAAAGCCAATTTCAAGGTAATTGGTGATGTCATGTAGCTTGAAGGCCAAATTGGGAAGAAATGGACATCATTGGCCCTCCCCAGCTAATACAAGACAGCTCAAGCATGGGTGCTTTTAGCTTATTTAATAAACAGAACGAGTTGAGATTTCTAAAGTTTATTTTATTTCACAGCTTTTTTGTTAATAGCAAATTTCTCTGGCAGGTGTTAAAGTAAGTGTAGTTTTACGGCATTCATTAATAGAATTTGGAACTCATTAGCAGGTTTGTGTTACTTACAAGAAGAAAATTTCGTGATAGCAAGTTGAGTTTAGTACATCAACAACACAGGTCACTTTGGGCTTCAAAACATATCCCTTTCCGTCACAGTACATTTAAAAGAAGAACTTCAGGACTTTGTTGACTCACTTTCTTTTACAACTAATTATCAGTCCTTCAGAAAATCCTATTGGCTTTACTTTCAACACACATCTCACCACTTGTCATTACCTTCACAGCAATATTTATCCCAGCACAATCTACCCCCTAGATGAAAGCTGTTGTACTCATTTGCCACCTGGAAGAAAAACTCGGACCCTACTTCAGGTATAAATCAGATGGTGATTTATTACACATGCGCAGGTGGGTCACTGCCCAAAGGGCAAATGGCCCCAAAGTAAAGAGCAGGCCGACTTTTATACCATTTTTTGTTGTCATGCAAGCAAGCAAAAACAAAAGCAGAACGTAGCAGTTAGCTGGGGTGGAATCACAGTCAGGGGGTTACAGCGTGGCGACGGTGTGGCTGTGGCGTACGTCATGACCGTTGGCATGGGGACAAACCTAGGAGACTTAGTAGCTTGGGAAACCATTTAGGTAAGTTTTCCACCATTGTTTACCTGTTGCTAGGAGTTCTTGGGAATTCAGGGAACTTCCTTGTCCTGAAACCTGTTCTCAGAATTAACCCAAGGGTGGGGTTTGAGACTTAGGGGACTCTGGCTGAGACAGTTAGGGGCCTTTAGGGGTCCTTTTGCTAGGTACTACAAAGGCAATAGCCTCCTATCCTCTCTTTTATCACCTGTGCTCAATTGTTGTCTCTTCCAAGTACAGTCCAACATTAGTTGTCTAAAATCTACATCTTGACACTGTTCAGCTTAAATCCCTTTGATGGTTCCACTTCCCATTCATGGTTGAAAGCAAAGTTCCGACCTTGACCTACAAAGACATCCTACCCGATTGCTACAGGCTTCTGCCTGGTCGCATCATCCTCCAGGTTCTCTTTGCCTCACTTACTTCCCCTGCTACGCTGTTCTGCCAGTGCCCCTGGAACTTTTTGCCAGAGGCTGTTTGCTCTGCCTATAATTCTCTTCTGGAAGGTTTTCACATAGTTCTCATGTTCGTTCCCTTCATGTCTTTCTCAAACTTCATCCTCTCAGTGAACTCGGGCTCTCCACTCTCTCTGTTGGCTTTAAAATTGCACACTACTACTCTGTCCTATCCTGGCCCCTGCTCTGCCCCCTGAACTTACATGTTTCCCTGCTAATATTTACAGCATTTACAAATTTACTTCATGATCTGCACCCTACTTCACCACCAAGGTGTAAGCTTGACAAAGGCAGGGATTTTTGCCTGTGCATAATACCTAAAACGATATCATATAGATCATACTGCTCAAGAATATTTCTTAAATAAATGAGGCGATCAGTTAAGAATGACTAGATTTTTCCTTCTAGGTGAGGAATGTTTTCATTTTATTCTCCACAGGCAATTATGTAAAACAAAATTCCAGGGGGCTGAGCAATACCACAGCTTTGCCCAACTCTAGAATCTAAGTGCATGTTCCATGAAAATGTCATCCTTTTAGCTGGGCGCGGTGACTCCCAACTAATCCTAGCACTCCGGGAGGCCAAGGAGGGTGGATCACTTGAGCTCAGGAGTTAGAGACAGCCTGAGAAAGAGTGAGATGCTGTCTCTAAAAATAGGTGGGCACCTGTAGTCCCAGCTATTTGGGAGGCTGAGGCTAGAGAATCACTTGAGCCCAAAAAACTTGAGATTGCTGTGAGCTCTGCTGCCATGGCACTCTACCAACAGAGTAAAATGACTCTGTCAGAAAGAAAGAAAGAAAGAAAGAAAGAAGGGAGGGAGGAAGGGAGGAAGGAAGGAAGGAAGGAAGCTGCCCATCAATGTTACATTTTCCTAAGAGGGACAGTACCTAGGGAGGAAGAGTTCAACATTAGTAAGTGCTGTGGAATTTTTACCCTGACTGAAGGAAGGAAAGAAAGAAAGAAAGGAAAGAAATAAAATGCCACCCTTTGGAGAACAACCATATATTATAAATAAAGATTTTAGAGGCCCTAATACTTAGAAGAATCCTGATGGAAACAGATTTATTTAAAGCCAATGAAAACTCTTTCTGACTAGGGCGGAGTGAGCAGTTTTCCAGGTTCCTCCAGAAAAACAGACCGAGTAGAAGATATGTATTCAGAGATTTAATGCAAAATACTGGGTTTTAAGACTGTAGGTGCTGGGCGGCGCCTGTGGCTCAGTGAGTAGGGCGCCGGCCCCATGTGCCGAGGGTGGTGGGTTCAAACCCAGCCCCGGCCAAACTGCAACAAAAAAATAGCCGGGCGTTGTGGCGGGCGCCTGTGGTCCCAGCTGCTCGGGAGGCTGAGGCAAGAGAATCGCGTAAGCCCAGGAGTTGGAGGTTGCTGTGAGCCGTGTGACGCCACGGCACTCTACCCCAGGGCGGTACAGTGAGACTCTGTCTCTACAAAAAAAAAAAAAAAGACTGTAGGTGCTAACTAGGCAAGGCCAGCAATGACAGGGCAGCCTGGCAGGAAGGACAGGCTGAAGCTCCAGGCCCCAGTGGAATTTCATTTTCTTCTAGAAAAGCTCACTTCTGTTCTTAAAGCCTTTCCCCTGATAGTACGTGTATCAGGCCTACCCAGATTTTCTAGGATAAGCTCCTTCCTGTTAAGTCAACCGATTATGAACGTTAATCAATCTACAGAGAAACTTCACAGCCACACATCCATTAAGGTCTGACTAAATGACTGAAACTATCCCAAGTACAGACTTTCACTTTCTCCTCTCTCTCTCTGTCTCTCTCTTTCTCTCTCTTTCTCTGTGCCTGTGCTATCCCTTTTGGTGACCGAGCATACAAAGGTGCATTTTGGAATAATATCTTTATTTTGCTAGGAATTTTAGTGTCATTTTTTTTCTGTACTTGCTCAAAGCTCAACATTATTACAATTACCTGGCATCCTGCCACAGATTCTGGAAAGTTGTGGCAATTTTACTTCTTAATATAGAGATTCCACACTCTGTCCCTCACTTTTAAATCCACAGGTGATTAGTGGCTATATCAGTGTCATTCAGAAAATTATAGAAACAAGAGGCTTTCTGGCCCTCACGTCAGACCTCCAAAACTTTGTGATTTCTTCCTTGGAATTTAGATGATTTTCTTTGTTCTTTTTAATAAACTATTCCCCCACATTATTCTGATAGTCAGTGCTGAGAACTGTTGCTTTACTTTTGTGATTACTCATTTCTGTTCTCTATGGAATCAAGTAAAACACATTTTTATCATTTTTCCCTTTTCCTTAATTTTTTTTTTTTTTTTTTTTGGTCAAGGTAGAAATTGAGTGTTTTTCAGAGTAATCCTTCACTTAAAATTAAAACTGAACATAGATGACCAGCTTTTTAAAGAGTCAACATGAAATTGCCTGTGAAGTAGCAGTGAGCACGTAGCCTGGCCTTCCGTGAGAGCTCGGAGACGTTGTCCATCTGTTGACTTCCCAACCTGATGTACACTGCATGAAATTATAATCCCTTCAAAGCTGCCCATCAAGGTTACATTTTCCCAAGAGGGACAGTACTTAGGGAGGAAGAGTTCAACATTAGTAAGTGCTGTGGAATTTTTACCCTCACTGAGTTATGCATCAGTGTGGGGTATGCATCCAGCGTCTCTTAGGCTGTCCATCTCCATCCTGTTTCCAGCAAAGTGTAATTGGTCTCTAGCAGAGGCAGGATTTGACCTTTTCATAGAACAGCTGAAGATCAGAGCAGGAAAGGTCACTGTGGCAGGGCAGGATCATGAGTTGCATTAGCAAACCGACCAGGTCACTTCAGGGAGGTTTTCTTTTATTTTGATTTTAGAAACTCTGTATTTTCTTCCATTTATGCCTATGGTATAATGCTTAAGGTTTTGCCTTAGATCTTATTTTTAATTTTTCTGTAAAGAAATAAACCCTATGCAACGTTTTGTTGGTAGGTTAGTGATATTTATGAACAAAATAAGTCAGAAAAGGAAGCATGAAGCTCTTTAACAGCAAAACGCTGTGTACTTAATGGGTAGCTATTAATTAACGGTCCCAGAGACCCACCAGGCTGCCACAGCCAAGGGTTAGCCCTTCTAGGAATAAGTAGCTTCACGCACTAATTGCTAGTATAATCTATTTTCTCTGATTCAAAAGAGACCATTGGTTACGTCAAAGTAACAGAAAATAATAACTAGACTATTGGGTAAATTCTCTATTGATTTCAGACAGCCAGATTTTGCATGCCAATTTGTTAAAGATTTGTTACTACTGTTCTAAAAATAGACTTCAATGAGTAAAAGAGAGATTATCTCTACATTTCAGATTTATTGAGAATAATGATAATGATGATGATGATGGAATTTTTGCCAGGAAGCAGACATTTTGTTGTTACCTTAATAAATATGAAATTGACTTTGCTGATGACCAATATATAATAATATTATCCTTTTAATGATTTGAAAACTTAGAATAAAAAGACTTACAAGTCACGTTGACCAATTTCATCATGCAGTACGTCTACAGATGTATAATCTCAGTGGTATCTCTCAGGCGTAGCCTCTGCCAAAAGGAAGTTGAGGCGTAATGAAAAAATAGACATCTCAGTACCTATAAGTATTTGCTTCACTCCTAAAAAGGACCAGGTCTGAGTAGAAAATCCTGAATTTATTCAAACTTGCTTTTTAAGTGTACTTACTATACTACTGGTCATGCGAAGCCATCTTGTATATGTTCCCGTCCCAGAGAAGACCAAGAAAGTCTATGGTGAGGAACTTTTCTGTCACTTCACCTGGCAAAACTCTTACATCGATTTTTGTGTGTGTGTGTGAGAGAGAGATAAAGAAAGAGAGAGAAGTTGAGAGGTAGACAGTGGGAGTGCTAGACAGAAAGTATGTTAAGTCTTCAAAGAACAGTTCTGTCCAGGAGACTTTAGGAAGAAAGCATTCTTGAAAGTTATTCTTTGTAAAATATCTGCAACACCACATCTAAAGTTAAAATAGAAACTGATGAGTCCATGGAATGTGACGATGGAGTCTTAATTTACAAAGTTGAATTGTTTCAAGGGAATTGCTTAGATAGTTGGGACATCCATAATCAGGTAACACATTGCTACATGTAACAAGATTATCGCTCCCTCTGAAAGATTAAAAACCTTCTGACTGATGTCCAAGGGAAAATATATAAAACACATCTTTTTTTCTTTGACGTTCTGTCATCTCACCATCCCTAAATCTTCAAGGAGATGTTTCTTCTGTTAAAACTGACACCGATAATTTTTTTTTATATTAGTGAAGAGGTATTGGCTCTAAACGTAATTGCCACTTTCAGTTCTCACTCCTCCAAATAAAATGGCTACAGTTTCACTCTGGAAAACATTTTGAAATAAGAAAGTTCTTTCAGAATAGAAATGGAACCTGAGAATTTTTCAAATTCTTATTTTTTGCAATCATCCTTAGTGATTCTCCAATAATTTTATTCATTCATTTATAGGAGTTTTTAGTAACTATGCCCTTTGCAAAATTGCCTCAGGATTAATGCATATATATATGCACATTAATTAATATATATGTGTGTGTGTATATATATAGCATATATATCACAAGTAAATAAATGTATATATTTACACATTAATTATGTATATAATTACATATATTATTATATACATAATAATATATGTACATTATGTACATAATATTATTATGTACATTAATTAATATATATGTGTGTATATATATCACAAGTAAGTAAATGAAATTTTTTTTTGTTGCAGTTTTGGCCGGGGCATGGCTTGAACCCACCACCCCCGGTATATGGGGCTGGTGCCCTACTCCTTGAGCCACAGGTGCCACCCAATAAATGAAAATTTTAAAAGAGCTAAAATTAGGTTTTATTTAAGCTGCAGAAATGATATTCTATAAAAATTAATTTTGTCAGTGCAATTTCAACAAAAAGTGCCTTTTCAGATTTCTGATTGGAGTAGATGAGGCTGTTTTGGTAAAAAAAAAAAAAAATACGGGCAGAAAGGTTTGGATTTACATAGTGCTTTTTGTTTTACATCATGAACTAGAATAATTAATTCTAGTGTTACCTAGAGGATGCAGTGGGCTTTGCAGTAGTTTTCTTAATAGTATAAAAATGTGGGGATGACTCATTACACCTGCAAAAGGGTATGATATGAGAACAGATCAGTGATGACTGGACATTATAAGGAAAATCCAGGATTCCCATTGTGATCACTAGATTTACGTGAATTGCAGTAAGATGTTTTAATGTCACGTTACACAGTACATCAAAGATGAGCACTGATACTGAGAAAAGGAGATAAAACTGCCAACAAGTCCCCCATTAAAATGGAGATTAATACAAACAAGTGAAGAGTATTCAGATGCTTGGAACTTTTAATTTCCATGGGATATTAACTTTCATGACACAATTCAGGGACCTTTTAAAAAGTAAATTAGATTTTATTCAACCTAGACTTTTGCATTTAAATGCATTTCTATATAAACGTTTCCAAGGTGGTTATCCCTCTCATATGTATTTGCATTACATTTAAAGAAATAAAGTTTCAGCCACAGACCTCCATGGATGAGTGTTTTTCAACCAGATACATTCTGAGTTAGACATCTTCATGAGTCAAATGAGAAAGTGTACATGGAATAGTATTTCAAGCATCACATATCCATGGGACTCAAACTAGAGACAAACAGCTAGCTATGAAAAAAATACTGAATATAATATTTGCAACAAGGCATACTATGAGAATTCTGTAGTAAAAAACATCTCAGGTTTAGTGATCAGGCCTAACCTTAAGGCTGACTGTGGTCAGTGAACCTGTAGCTTGTAATTTTGTAAACCATTTTAAATAAAAATAAATAAGAACACAGAACTGTGGATACCCTCTACCTACATCCTGGGAGTCCTAGAAGGGTCTCTGCAAGTAATTCTAAAGCTGAATTCTCATCATAACACTGCTTCTCTTCTCAGCAATCAATGCGCAGCATTTCATTAAATTATTTTATCTCATGAGCACCATTGACTAGAAGGGCAGAGGAAACTGGGAAGACCCTCTTCTGTGTTTTTTCTTAATTAAATAAATGTCAACTCTTCAAATGAGGTGATAAAATCTGAAGCTGGATCCCAAAAGATTTTAAATGCCAATCCAAGGTTTGGGGGCTTTATTAGCTAGGTAGTTGGAAATGAAAGAGAATTTCACGGACAGAACTAGTCATCGATGTAAATAATAGAGAGATACTCTGGTTTGGGATACTATTGAGATTCCACGCTACCTGAGTAAGGAAAAGAGCTTTGATAAATATGTTGATAATGGAAAGAAGATGGATCCAACATTATACAGAAAAGGCTAACTGAATAGGGAATAAAAATAGTGTGTGTGTGTATATAGTAATAAGCCTAGTGCCCAGAAAAAATGGACTGTTTAACATGTCCATGCAGAGCCAGCAATGTTATTATAGCTTGGTGAAGATTGTTGTTGGAACTTTGGGATCTTGGAAATATAGAATCATAGGAAAAGTGAGCTGAAGGTCCTCTTGTAAGAGTCGAGCCATACTTGTCACATTTGTCCTTGTTGTTCAAATTCCAATGGGACCATCAAAGGGTGAACACTATAAGCAGGGTTGACACTGTCAGTGCTGCTCTTTGGATAAAGTTGTCATTATGATCTTTCTCTATCCATCCCTGCAATGTGAATGTATTACTGCTTCTTATTGGGGACATTTCTTTTCCACTTCCGTGGTCGTTTGACTAACACAGATTGGTGTTACCACAGATCTTCCAGTCATCACTGCTTCTAAATTTTAGTGGATGCATTATTCTGTAATCCTGAGAATAAATTATTCAAGTATTACAGAAGAATTTGGTGACTATACTATGCCAGCTACTACCTAGACACTGGTGCAGAGGGATTAATTAGGCTCCATTTACTGGAATAAACGTGAGTCTTAATAGGAATTCAAACAGGGAAGGTGCTGATCATAATGAACTGTCACAGGTGTTAAATTATATAGCATGTGGACTTATATAGGTAAAATATACAGACATAAATATAACAAGATAAGTATGAAGAGTGCTCTAATAATGAGGTTATACAATGGTTACAATTTCTTAAAAGCATGATGAATAAAATGGAAATTAAAGAAAAGCTTTGGACGCTTCCACCCTCTAGCTGCTAGCCCACTTCTCTTTTCTCCTTTACAGAATAATGAAACCAAAAGATTGCCAGCATTTGCTGTTAACAACCCTCCTCCATCCCTCTCTTGACATCCTCCAATTTGGATTATTTTTTCTTCAAACTCCAATGAATTTCCTTCTTGCCAGAGTCAATGGTTGACTTTCCTTCTCTGTATTAGTTGCCAGAAAGTTTGGAAGAAGAAAGCATTATCCTCTTTTTAAATTTTTAAATCCTGTAATCTCATTGATACAGCATTCTCTACGTGTAACTTCTTCATGGACTATTCTTTTTCTGTTGTAGTTTTTTTTTTTTTTTTTGGCCAGTGCTGGGTTTGAACCTGCCACCTCCAGCATATGGGGCCAGCGCCCTACTCCTTGAACCACAGGCACTGCCCCATGGGCTACTCTTTGCAAGTCTCCTTTTCTGGCTCTTTGGCCTTTGCCCAAATCAATGTAGGAAAGGACTCCATTTCCTTAGTCTTTTCTTTTTCTCTAACTATAATCTTTTCTTAGCTGATCTCATCCAATCAAATGGTTTTAAACATCCTCCCTGTGTGAAGTACCACCATGAATGCTTCTTTATAGTAAACTCTTTCCTCGTCTCCAGACTGACTCAATTATAGCACTGCCTGTTCCACACCACCCTTCAACACCTAATATGCATGTCAAATTAACATATTGAAAACAAAACCCTTTTGTTCTTTGATGTTTTCTTCACTCATTTGCTCCATTTCGATAATTCACACCACTTTTCCTGCTGCTAAACTCAGAGCTCTAAAAGGGATGAATTATTTTTTTCTTTTTCTATGGCATTCCACCTGCAACCTATCAGAATGTTGTGTCATTTTTAACTATAGTATTAACCTCAAATCAGAGAGCGTCTTAGGGTCTTCGCAGGCATCCTCAAACTTTTTAAACAGGGGGCCAGTTCACGGTCCTTCAGACGGTTGGAGGGCCAGACTATAGTTTAAAAAAAAAAACAAACTATGAACAAACTCCTATGCACACTGCACATATCTTATTTCGAAATAAAAAATCAAAACAGGAACAAACACAATCATACCGCTTCATGTGGCCAGCAGGCCGCAGTTTGAAGACTCCTGCGACTGGCGTACCACCATCATTGCCTGGCTGGATTGTTTCACAACCTCTCAAACTTTATCTATCTATCTATTCGTTCTTTCTTTCTTTATGTTGTGAGGCAGGGGCTCACTCTGTCACCCAGGCAGAATGCAGTGGTATGACCATGCCCCCCTGTAGCCTTGAACTCCAGGGGTCATCAACCCTCCAATTTCAATCTCCCAAGTAGGTGGGACTCAGCCTGAAGTAATCCCTCTCTCTCTGTCTTGGCCTCCCAAAGTGCTGGCACTACAGGCACGAGCCACTGTGCCTGGTCCCAATTTTTATTTTTATTTTTTCTTACTTCACTTCTACCCCTTCCCACATGAACATTCTATCCATTTTCCAAATTACATTCAAATGATCTTCTCAAAATCTAACCAAATCCTATCACAACCATATTTTAAAATTTCTAATGGCTTCCAGTTACATATGAACTAAATTCAAAATCTTCACAATAAAATAACTCATAAGGCATTTGAGATCTGGCCCCTCCCCATGTCTGAACAGAACTTACACAGTTCATCTACATCTTCCTGGTTCCAGACACTCTAGCCTTTTTTTTTTTTTTTTTTTTTTCCTGTCACTTGAATATCATGGCTGGGTTATAATCTAAGGAATTTTGGAGTAGCTGGTTTTTCATTCCCCTAATGTAACCACTTACTTGGGATCATGGCCTGGATGCTTTCTTTTTATCAGTGAGATCTCAGTTCAAGTTTGTCCTCTTTAGGAAAGTGGTCTGTAATTGTATGCAATGCAGTCCTCTACACACTCAGTCACCAGTCACTTATTATTGTGCTTTCTTTGTTGATAGTTGTACCTAACAGTAACTTTTTAAAAAAATTGTGGATATTTTCTGCCTTCTTCCACTAGAATATAACATCTATGAAGGCAAATATTTTGTCTTTTTTTTTTTTTTTTACTGCTGTATCTGCTGTGACCAGAACACACAGTAGATGTTCAGTAATTATTTGTTGAATAAAAGATTGAACAAATGTATACCATGGAATACTATTCAGCATTAAAAAAAAATGGAGACTTTACCTCCTTTATGTTTACATGGATGGAGCTGGAACATATTTTTCTTAGTAAAGTATCTCAGGAATGGGAAAAAAATATCCAATGAACTCAGTACTACTGTGAAACCAATTTATAATCACTCACACTTGCATATGAAAAATAATACATGAATCAGCTTAGTAAGAGTGCCAGAAGATATAAAAAGTACCCTACTAGGTCATGGCTGTTGTTCATCGACTTAAGTCTTCAATGGATCACATTACTGTGGAAGGCTTGCCTGCCTTTTAAAGAATTATCCTTGTTGACTGACATGTGCAGGTTCATATTCTAATTCAATCTAATTTCTCTTAATCAACATATTATGAATTTATAAGACATTCTGGGAGGATGTCTCTATTTTTTTTTTCTTTTTACTTAGAATGAACAGTTCACTAACAGAAAAGAGAGAAGGAGGCACATTAATCTGCACATGACCCGTAAAGTTTTGGAGATTCATAAGACAATCTTCTGTATTTTAAGTTCTATCTTCCTCTGGATATGCATTAGCTTTGTCAAGGATGATCTCATCCAAATGTACTTTGCTACATTATTTGAGCTGAACATTTTAGAAATCTTCAGTGCTTTCCCAAATTGGTATTTATTCAGCAGTATGAAATGAAAATGCTTGCCTAAGGTCAATGCTTACCAAACCCTTTGAATTTTGGTTGGGAAAGCCAAACTCAATCATTGCAGTAAAACCTTGAGGATAGATTTTCTTTTCTTGTTGCATCTCCAGTCACTACTGAATGGCTGAAATGTGCAGCTTGGAGGAGTGAACCCAGGGACGGCCTGTGGACCTTCAATTCCCACGAAGACATTTTGTATGCATCAGTTGCATTTTGCCTCTCTCCATTTTCTATACTTGTAATGTCTAATTTCTTTTTCTTTCCTTATTTCACTCAACCTAGCACTTATCTTCAAAAGTAGTGTTATGAAAAAGACAAAGCAATGTTTCTTTAACAGAAAACATTTAGATCTCCTGTGACAGCTTGCTATATTATCTTCTGCTTTTCTCCCACTCCTTGTTTGCTATCCGTATATAGTAGCTGCTCTTTCACAACTAAAATTTTATTTGTTAATTTTAATGGAAAATATTTGGAATTATCATTCAAACTATGATGAAAGCAAAATACAATTTAGGATTGGAATCATGGTCAAAGAAATATAGAGCTTGTGATTAAATAAATATTTCTAAGAAAAGAAAGAATTGTGTTGATATGCATGTTTTAATTAAAGGGTGTAATTAATTAAATGCAGTCATTATATTTTGGCACAATGCTATTAAATTGATACAGTTGGTTGAAATAGTCATGGCAGCAGAAAATATGAAATCTTGTTTGCCAGTTATTTTAGAATGATAATGTAAATATGCAACATTCTTGTTTTGAATAAGTACCTCTCTCTCTCTTTCTCTCTCTTTCTTCCTTTCCTTCTTTCTTTCTCCTGGCATTTATTTATTTATTTATTCATATTTTATGAAACCAACTCTCTCTGTCACCCTGGGTGAAGTGCTATGGCGTCAGAGCTCACAGCAACTTCAAACTCTTGGGTTAAAGTGATCCTTTTGCCTCAGCCTCCAAAGTAGCTGGAACTACAGGCTCCAGCCACAACTCGAGACTAGTTTTTCTATTTTTAGAGGAGGGTGGGTATTACTCTTGCTCAGGCTGGCCTTGAACTCCTAAGCTCAATTATTCCACCTGCCTCGGCCTCCCAGAGTGCTAGGATTACAGGTGTGAGCCACCACGCTTGGCCCTTCTCCTGGCTATGGCTCATGACCCTTTAAAACAATTTCAAATCATCCAAAAGTTAAAACATTATCGTTCTAAATAAGGGTGGAAAAGGTGATCATCTTGGGAAACAGAAGCTTTTATGATAAACCTGCATACCCACACAGCTTACCAGTGATCATGTTCACAATAATTCATTGAAAGTCTTGAAAGTCTTTTGCACAATTCAGAGAAAATATAAGCTATATTTATATACATAAATCTGAAGCATTGCTGGATCTTTTGATTGATACATGCCCCCTTTAAAATTGTTCATTTATATATTCTATTGCTTGACAGATTTCAATTTGATTTCATAGTTTCATTTTTTTAAAACAAATATTTGCTACCTGCTACCTTCCTATTTAAAGTTATCCCAATCTGGGACAAATCTGTTCAGGCTGAAAAACCTGGTCTATTTTAGGCAAAATTTTGCTACTGTTAAATGATGATACCACTGGACTGGAAAGACATATTTTATTAATAAAATAAAATTAAATAGAATTTTTAAAGCTTTGCTGAATGAAACTATGAGAATTTTTATAGCAAGGAAGGGAGTTGAAAATACTTTTGGTTGTTAAATAAAATAAAGGAGAATATTTTCATTCTAGCCTTCTTTAAAAAATGTGACAATGAAAGGTAATTTATATGAAGTGGGAAAAAACCTAACACTTAACAGTAAAGAGCTATACAAATGTCTTTTATATTTTTCTACCCCATACTAAAATTTTATACTACAATCGAGTTTGTAAAAAGTTGAGGTTTTTTTTTCTTTTGTTTGTTTTTTATTAAGAGATAAAGAAAGGACAAAATACCACAGGTATTTGGTCTTTAGGAAAGAGTAATTCTTTAATTCATTATTTAAAAAAAAAATGTTTATGAATGGCAGAGAAGATAGAAAACCAGGCTTTCCATAAGAATATTCATGCAGAGGTAAAAATACCTGCTGGACATGAGTCATGTAGAAATTTAAGAAAATATTGGGCATGATTTAATACAATGAACTTTATCTATCCCTTAGCCTAAAAGTCAAAGGCCTATGGGTACACAAAGAATTTTGGTAAAAGAATTAATTATTCAGCCTGAATTCAGTTGAATCTATCATAAGCAGCTTAATTTCAGGGTAGTATTATTATTGTCAAAATTAATTACATCTCAAAATTTTATTATCTTCACTTACATGACATTCATAATGCCCTGAATACTTGTGTTACCTTTGGACTAAATTCCTTTATTTTCCCTTGAAAGGGTGTGTTCTGTCTATATATATGTACATATATGTTTGTGTGTGTGTGTGTGTGAGTGTGTGTGTATGGATTTGAATTATTGGATGGAATCAGGTTTCTGAATAAGGTTTTTATTTAATCAGTTAAAACACAACATAACATAACCAACTAGTAGGATCATATTGGTAATTGCTCAAGGTTTTTATATCATTAGTTAAAACATAACATAAACCAACAGATAGGATTATATTTGTAATCACTCACTAAGAGATGTTTAATTTTTCCTCAAATTAGGATACTTATAGCCTGAGAATTAAAATTATTCAAATATATATGTAATAATATAATAATAATATAATTATTGTAATAATATAATAATAATATAATTATTATTTATATTTATATAAATATATTTATATTATCTGCATGTATAATATATAGGCTAAGGGATAGATAAAGTTCATTACATATATAATTGCATATATTATTTTACATATACAATACACACATACACATACATATATTTATGAATGTTCTAGTAGCTCACTGGCTAAGGTCAGAGTCAATACTGAGAGCCATGGTATCTTGTTCTTTTTCTAGTCTATAAAATGCTCTTTTAATATAGTGTCCTAATAAGTTGGGGTGTTTGATTTCCTTTGTATATATTTGAGGAAACAGAAGAAAAGGCTTTTGCCTCTCTGCATGCCTGTCCCAAGACTCAAAGGAGAGATCTCACGGGAATTCAGACACAGCCAGTCAATTCCCTAACGTGTGAGCCTCCTTTCCTACCCATTAATATATTTCAGATAGTTTTCCTGGAGGAATTCTTGCTCTTTGCAATTTGCCCTGTATGTGATGTTCTGTAGCCACCTGTTTTTCTATCATTAGTAATTACAACCAAGAGCATTTGAGGGACTATTAATGCTATTCCTAGTCTCATAAGTGACTTCAATTTCTACAATCCTTCCTTCTTCTACCCTTTGTTATCAACTTTGGAGGCTTTATCCCCATTGGCAGTGGAAATTGGTCATCTTGATTCATGCTTCAAAGTTTGAACAGTAGATACATGAATACTAACTTCTTTGATGTAACATCTCCCTATAGACTAGAAACTATGGTGATTGACAGCTATGTCCTAGTTTATTTAATCTTGGAGGCAGTCGTTATTATTATCTGCATTTCAGAGATGGGACACTGAAGCTCAGAAAATTAAGTAACTCACAAGGCATATCAGGACTTGTGCTAGATATAGGATTTGAACATAGGAGGTCTAGTTCTGGACCCGGCTCTTCTTTTACTGCCCAGTTAGTCAGAAAAACATATTGAGTGCATTTTTACCGGTGCGGGAGTCTATGAAATGGGAACCGATAAGACTAAGATATCAACCATGCAGCTGACCTGCACAGAGTGATTAAGAAGCTACAAATTAGTGTATGTGCATAAATTCAAGGTAGGCCTGGGGGTGGATTCTGTGATGGTTATGTATTTATGTTATTAGTCAATGTTCTGGCAGAAGCTGCAAAATAAATTCCAATTCCCAATAGTCTTGCCTCTCCTTCCTCACCTCCACCAACCAGTGTGTGTGTATTTATCCTGGATAAAAATAATTCTCAAATGTTTCATGTCAGTCTGTAAGAGAAAGTGCTTGCGAAGATGAATTCAGAATAAAATTCCTAAATCAATCTAACATTTCTGGTAGTAAAAAGAGCTATTTTTAATGATGAATAACTGTATACTACCTATTGACACAATCTTTCCAACCATTATCTCCTTTCAGTTTGATTTGAGCTATTTTACCAATACGAAAGTATGAATGGCACTGGGTGGAAACATATTTCTTCTCCAAACTGAGTAGCATGTGTTTATAAAAGAATATCCAGAGTACATGAAAATTATGATTGGATGCTCCATTCTAATATTCACAGCAATGAAGTCTACAGTAAAGATCATCATATTTTTCCCCTCCCTCGTGTTGCCAGAGAACAAGATGAAAATACCTTAGGGATATACACTTTCGGTGTTAGGAAATCAAACATCTTTGAAAACTTAGTATTTCAGAATAAACTAAGAACCCCTCAAAGACCTAGCAGATGACATATCACTTCTCTTTGATTCTGAAAAACTACAAACGCGCGCGCGCTCGAACAGACACACCCCACCCCGTACACAGGCAGTCACTTAAAACAGAACCCCAAAATTCTACATTTGTCTTGCTATAACTAAAACGGTCCACTAGAGGGCAGTACAGCTATTGTCATGCCGCCGTGCCGAGTTTTGATCCAATTTCCTGACGCTATTACAGAATAGAGAAAGCATACATTAATTTAAAATAAACTCCACACGTTTGTTTTAACAGCACTTAGCTTGCACCTGATGGTTAATAGTCTGAATTGCTTGGAGCCCCTGATGCACACAGAGTAGAGAACGGAATGTATGTGGCATATTTTTTAAAGAAGGGAGGTTGGGGAAAAAGATAAACATAAACTAAATTCTTTCCTTTGCCTTGATACCTTAAGGTAAAAAAAAAAAAAAAAAGTCAGGAATAATACAGAACCATTAAGTGTAAGTATTAGTTTACATTTAAATGAAAATAGCTTATAGAGAAAAAGGTTATGTTTCCAATAGTTTCCAGCTTCTCCTTTGAAATGCAAAAGAGCAATTTAAATTTACCTTAATTTAGGTGAATGTCTCTGGTTTTCTTGGGCCTTCTTAATGATTTGTTTCCATTCACCTTGGCAGTGAGTATTTGGAACATGAGTTGGAAGCTGTACAAACGTCTTGAACTCAAGACCTACAACGCTGGATGCCAATTTAGGAAAACAGAGCCTGGGTCATTTGAACATCCGTCACCAAGGAGAAGCAGACAGAGGGGACCCAAGCAATATGTTAGGGTGTCATTCCCTCTCACTGGCAAAATTTAAAAGAATAAATTTATAAACATAAGGCACCAGAAATAAGAACATCCTTTCATTCTATTTCCTGCAGTGACACGAGATATATATTCTAGATTGCAGACAGAGCTGCCTTGGAGATAAATTGTCTGATTTCAGCATCTCAGCGGTGGATAATAGATTCCCCTCAGAACCACATAATTAAAAAATGACATTTCTGCTACTTTGTGCCAACTCAGTACTGCTGATGCCCCTGGCTTCCGGGCCTGGGAGCCCTGCAGGGTACAACCAAACAAATTTTGCATTATTCAGTGGGACAAAGTAAGGTCGTGTTAATAAAAAAAAAGTTCCTTATGGGAGGACCAGAGGACTTTATTATATTATTCTCTACAAACTACTCTTTCTTTCTGCTTTTTTGCTTTGTTTTCCCCATTCCCACCAACTAGAAAATGATAGGAGTGATGTGATTAGGGCATCCACTCATTATAAGTCAGCCAGATGAAAGAGAGCATATGTGACTAGCAGAATAAATTAAGAGCCTAATTTTAGCACCTTTTTTCCTCCAAGCAGAAATTTACAATCAGCCAAAGAAAAGGCAAACGCTATGAAAAAGATATGTAAATTAAAGTTCTATTTAAGTCCATTTCCTTAGAAATCTTTTGGATGCGATGGTTAGTCCTTGTATGGATTCCCAGCCCCACTCCCCAGGAGTATCCTCAAAGGCAGGGGACTGCAATCTGAACAACTGTTTTTCATGGATCTCTCAGTTAACTGTGCATCTCTAAAAAAGTGTGCGTGCTAGACAAGCTTCCAATTAACAGTTACTAAAGTGTAAATGGGTTTCCAAATGTCACATGGCTGATAATTAGTGAAATCAGGACTAGCAGTGGATCTTTTGATTGTTCTTTGGGGTGTTTTTTTAGCAGCCAGTATTCTGCAGGTGTCTTTGGTTTAAAAAGCACTTAAAAGAATATTCCTTTATCTTAAAAAAATAGAAGATATAAGACTGTTTATAAACATGTAATGCAGTGAATTTAAATTTGAAGATTTCAACTCTCAATCTGGGCTTTGAATTTTAGGACCACAATTTTTTTTTCCCTTGACCATGAGGATTTCACAACACCTTCTGAGACTCGATGTTCTCATGAGTAAAAAGCAACTACAATTACTTGGACTGGACTATTTTTCTCTCAGACTCTTAAAATCACATAAAATACCATGTATGTAAACCATTTGCCTATTAAAAAGTGATAAAAAGAAAAGTAAAGGAGGATCATTATATATTTTCATCAATGTGTGCTGATTTAAAATCAACATGTTGGTGTAGGGACTGAGAATAGAGTTTATGGAATATGACAGTCAGTCCTGGGGCCATGCCTTTCTTGTACTTAAGGGTTGGGTCGTTTGGGGCAGAGGTGACAACTAAGCGCCTTTCTATAGAAGGTTTTGAGAATTATGAGGATTGACAGGTATGATTTGGATGCAGCAACTGATGTCTAGTAAGCTCCCAGAAAATACGCAGGCCCAAAATGTTCACCCTTATCATTTTAAACTTACCAGTGTGCATGACTTTTCCTCAGCAGACTACCAGGATACAAGATCCACTCTACTTATTAGCTGTGTGATTTTTGGCATTGCATTAAACTCTCTATGCCTCAGCTTGCCTCCTTTATTTTTTTACTCTTCAAAATAGAGAAAATAATAGTACCTCCCTTATAGGATTGTTAGGGAATTAAATGAATTAATATATACAGGGTGGCCATAAAGTGAATGTGCAATTTTAAATTGCACACTATTTTAAATTGCATAGAACCTTTATGGTCACCCTGTATATAGGAGAATACATAGCATATGTATCTATTTACTACTCCACATATTATGAGAACTAAAGAAAATGATATTCTATTTAAACATAGAGAATGGAGAAAAACAATGATGATATAAATCTATTAACATTAGATAGAATTTCTATGTGACCATAGAGAGATTATCTTGCTCTTTTCCTGAACTAATGATAGTCATATTGCCAGTGTGATTAAAAAAAAATAATATATCAGATGAATTACCATAGTGTTTGTGTGAATTGGTCTTGTTCTTAAATCAAATTCTTATATTCCTTTAAAATTTTTTGCATTAAAATTTAGGAAAAAATAGTAAATTGTGACTATCAAAACCTACAGTGACCTTGAGCTATATTTTCAGCAATTTACATATTGATGGCTCAGAAAAAGTGGTCTAATTACATTTTATTACATTGACTATAATATTAAAATATATATATACACTATGTTATTCATTTCAGTATCATTAGCAATTGTTAGATATTGAATACAAACTAAATAAATACCCATACATACTTGTGGGTAAGTGAATGCAATTACGAAAGAGGGAATATAGTTCTGTGAACAAAGATGGAGTGATTTGTATAATATATAGATAAGCAAAAAGAGCAAAGTGTAACAATATATAATATAATATGGTTCATGTTAGAAAAATAGGAATATGAGAAAGTATACATGCATATATTTATTTATAGAGAATAAATATAAGAATGATTTCTAGAAACTAAGGTGACAGGAAGAAAGTGGAAACAGGGTGGGTGGGGGAGATAATGGGAGAATGGAAAAGGAATAGTACATGGCTGGGTGCAGTGGCTCACACGTGTGATCCCAGCATGATGGTATTGCCATAGGACAGGTGGTTGAGACAAGATAGTCAGATCTCATCTGTACAAAAAAAAAAAAAAAAAGAAAGAAAAAGAAAGAAAAGAAAAATTAACTGGGCATAGCAATAATCACAGCTTCTTGGGAGACTGAGACAGGAGGATCACTTGGTCCCAGGAGTTTTAGGCTGCAACAAGCAAACTCATCACTGTACTTGTGCTCGTGCAACAGAAAGGGACCCTGTCTCTAAAAAATAAAAATAATAAATAAATAAGTACAAAAGAAAGAAATGAAGTGGTACAGATGAGAAGAGAGTGACACCTTTTGGAATACCCTTTTTGATTGACCTGAAACTAAGTTCAAGTAATGTTTATATACCCAAAATATACATTAAAGTATTAAAAATCCATGAGAATACAGGGCAAATCAAACATGGAATACAAGCACTAATTAATTAGTAAACCGAACTGTATCACAAATGGATTAACGTACCCCCACTAAAAAGGGTAGAAAAGAAAAGAGCCAACATCGGTCACTTTGGAAGGTGGTCTTGTGACAAGGTACTGAAAAGTTGAGGTAAAAGGGAAGAAAAACCAAAAACATTGTACTGTCATTAGTAACAATGTTTTTTTTACAGAAACAGATTTATAAAATCTGAAACTGCCTTTTGTGTATACCAGAATGGAATATACAAATATATTATGGATAATGTGATCCAGGTTTCTCTATGTCAGTTAAAGAAGTAACAATGAGGATAGGAGATGAGCTAGAATAAAGCCTACAGTGTTGGACTAGAGCTGATACCATAAAACATTATGGATTGTTAATATGTAGACAGATAAATAGTAAAGACATATTTATATGTGTCTATGCATAAAATACGTTTATGCATGCTTTAGTGTGTGCCTGTATAGGCAGTATATATATACACACACATATATATATATAATTTATATGTATATATAATTTCTTAGCTCTATTGGAAAAGCCTAGTAATATTGCTGCTCAAGTACCAACCAACACACATAGTAACCAAATCTTAGTTTCTAAATGCCATCCTTCATTTCTTTTTAAAAATTTTAAAGTATTAAGGGAGTACAAATGTTTTTGTTATATGGATTCCTTATATGTGTGTAATGCTTAAGTCAGGGTTCTTAATGTGCTCATCACCAGAACAGTGTTCATTATACTCTGTAGGTAAGTTTTCATCCCTCCTCCTGCCCAGCCTCTCCTTTTTCAGTTAACAATGTCCTTTACATCTCTGTGTGTGTGTGTGTGTGTGTGCACGTGCGAGTGTACCCAACGTTTAGATCCATTTTATAAGTGAGAACGTGTGCTGTTTGCTTTTCAATTTCAGAGATACTTTACTTAGGATAATAGTCTACAGTTCCATACATGTTGCTTCAAAATACATTAATTCATTTCTTTTTACAGCTGTAGCACTCTATGGCGTATATACACCACATTTTGTTAATCCACTCATGAATTCATGGGCACTTAGGTGCTTCCAAATATTCAAGTGCAGGCCAGGTGTGGTGGCTCACACCTGTAATGTCAACACGCTGGGAGGCTGAGGCAAGTGGATTGCCTGAGCTCACGAGTTCGAGACCAGCCTGAGCCAGAGCAAGACTTTGTTCTCACCCCCCAAAAAACCAAAACAAAACAAAAAACAAATAGCCAGATGTTGTGGTGGGTGCCTGTAGTTCCAACTACTTGGGAGGTTGAGGCAAGAGAATTGCTTAAGCCCAAGAGTTTGAGGTTTTTGTGAACTGTGACACCACGGGGACAAAGTGAGACTCCTTCTCAAAAATAAAATAAAATACTAAAATAAATAAATATTTAAGTGCAGATGTCTTTTTGATAAAATTACTTATTTTCTTTTGGGTAGATACTCAAGATATTATAGTGGGAATACTGGAATGAACGGCAGTTCTATTTTCATTTTTTGAGGAAACTGTACTGTTTTCCATAGTGATTGCACTAATAAGCAGCGCAACCAACAGTATAAAAGCATTATTTTCTCTCTACATCCATGCCAGCATCTATTGCTTTCTGACTTTCTAATATTGACCATTCTGAAGGGTAAGGTGGCATCTCATTATGGTTTTAATTGAATTTTGTTGATAATGAGTGATGATGAACATTTTTCACATGTTTCTTAGTCATTTGCCAACTTCTTTTGAAAAACTCTGTACATTTCTTTTGCCCATTTTGGAATTTTTTTTTTTTGTTTGAATTCTTTGTACATTCTGGAATCAGGGTATTAGCTTATTGTCAGGTATACAGTTTACAAATTTTTCTTTCATTGTGTAGTTTGTCTGTTTACTCTGTTGGTTATTTCCTTTGCCCTGTAAAATTTTTTTAATTTAATTAAGTCCCATTGATTTATTTTTGTTGTTGTTATATTTGCCTTTGGGATCTTAGTCACAGATTCTTTACCTAGGATAATGGCTAAACAAGTTTTTTCTGTGTTTTCTAGAATTTTTATGGTTTCATGCCTTACATTTAAATCTTTTATCCATCTTGAATTAATTTTTATATGTAGTCAGAAACAGGAGTACTGTTTCATTCGTCTGCACATGGCTGTTCAATTTTCTCTGCACCTTTTTTAATTCAAGTTTCTTTTCCCCATTGCATGTCATCATCTGTTGTATTGAATATCGGTTGGTCATAGCTATATTGTTTCATTTCTGGGTTCTTTACTCTGCTCCAACACCTTGCTGTTTACATTACTATAGCCTTGCAGTATAATTTGTAGTCAGGTAATGGGATGCCTCCAGATTGTACTTCTTGATTAAGATTGTTTTGGGTATTCCGGTTCTTTTTGGTTTTGAATGTAACTTGGAATTATTTTTCATAGGTCTTTGAAATACATTGGTATTTAGTGGGAGTTACAATGAATCTGCAAATATCTTTGGGTAGCCTGGACATTTTAATGATGTTGATTCTTCCATTCCATAAGTAAGGGATATTTTTCCATTTGTTTTTGTCCTCTCTGATTCGTTTCTTAAGTGTTTTGTTTGTTTTTAGTTCTTCTTGTAGAGATCTTTCACCTCTTTGGTTAAGTATATTTCTAGGTATTTTCTTTGCTTTATAGCTACACTAAACACTGTTGAATCTTTGATTACACTCTCAACTTGATCTTTGTTTTTATTTTATTTTTTTTTTTCTGTCTCAGGTTTTACTTCCAAGGCAATAGCATCAGGCACCCCAGTTTTATTGAATGCAACAGTTGTTTCTATGACCATTGGAGTCTTTGAAGCACAGCCGCATCTTAGGACAATACTTCTCCAAATACAAAAGTTGCTTGCTGTTAAAAGCTCCCCGCTGCTTTTGTCTTATGAATTGTACTGCATCTTCGTATTTCATTCCACCTTCAATTAACGCGAGAGCAACGAGCACTGGTGCTCTCCCAAGGCCTGCAACACAATGAACAGCAATACAACAACCAGGTTCTTCATGAAACTTGATTTTTACAAGACTTAACCAGTCATCAACAATCTGGTTAGATGGTGGTGCACCATCATCAAAAGGCCAGTCGAGAACATGGATGCCTTCTTTCTCCACAAGAGTAGTGTCATAAGTTGCTTCACACACTCTTACTATTGTGGTAACTCCATACTTTTAAGTTCCTCTATAAATTTGTTTAAGGTCGCATTGGTTGGATTGTGTGTAATAAGAAATCTCATGTTCTTGTATGTGACTTCTACAGGAGCTGGGCGGTTCATTCGAGCCATGTTAATTTAGTTAAAAACACTCAAAAGGGTTATGAAAGAATTTTAAAAATTGAATACAGAAATGATGCAAAGAAACTGAAGTCTACTTCAATATACTCCACTTGAAATTCTCAGTGCTTTGAGGGTGAAGTTGGAAGTAATGATAAATGAAATGACCCTCCTAACAAGAAGCAGCAATTCTTCAATCCAGTAATACTGAGGCAACAGAAAGGAAGTGCACTGAGGTTTACCCCATCCAGGTTGGAACTCTTGTAAAATGCTCTGCAGATTTCAAGTCAACCCTTCTGTGTCCAGGTTAACCACTCTTACGGAGGCTTCTTGGTGGAGTAGTAATGAATTTCTACAGTTCACTTGTCTGCATAGAGGTCGTGCTGTGCCTGGCAGTAATCTCCTTTGCCCTTCAGAAACTCCATAAATGTGTGACCAAGAACACCACAGAACTGCCCTTTCTGTAGTGATGTTTTCTCTCTCTGTGTGTCAGCTCCTCAATCAGGAGAAAGTGCCACTACTGGTGGCTTCACCCTCAGCTTTCCAAGCCTCAACTTGATCTTTATTAATATAGAAACATGCTATTGATTTGTGTACACTGACTTTGAAACCTGAGACTTTTATGAATTTAGTTATCAATTTTAGGAGTCTTTGAGTGCAAGTCATTAGGGATTTATTGATACTATATCATTTTATAGGCAAACAGGGACAGTTTGACCTCTTTCCTGATTTGGACAACTTTATTTCTTTCTCCTACGTGATTGCTGTGGCTAGGACTTCCAAAACTATGTTGAATAGAAGTGATGATGGCAGTTTTGTTCCAGTTCTTAGGAGAAATGCTTTAAATTTTTCCCCTTTCGGTATAATTTGGCTATATGATTGCCATATATAGCTTTTGTAATTTTGAGCTATAAAAAAATTCCTTCTATGGTTTATATGACTTAACAATTATGAATAGGGCTGCAATAAACATTCTGGTACAAATATCTTTGTTAGGATGTGATTTTTGGTCTTCTAGGTATATGCCTAGTAGAGGAATTATATGAATGGCAGATCTATTTTTAGATCTGTGGGCTGAGGGAGGGTGAATGGTGGGATTACACCTGCGGTGCATCTTACAAGGGTATATGTGAAACTTAGTAAATGTAGAATGTAAATGTCTTAACACAATAACTAAGAAAATGCCAGGAAGGCTATGTTAACCAGTGTGATGAAAATGTGTCAAACAATCTATAAAACCAGTGTATGGTACCCCATGAGTGCATTAATGTACACAGCTATGATTTAATTAAAAAAAAAAAAGAAGAAAAAATAATTCCTTCTATGCCTAGCATGTTGAGGACTTTCATCATGAAAGTACTAGATTTTGTCAAATGCTTTTTCTACATCTACTGAGCAGATAATATTGTTTTTGTTTTCGTTTATGTGGTGAATCATGTTTATTGATGTGTGTGTTAAGCAAACCTTGAATCCCTGGGATGAAACCTACTTGATTATGGTGAATTATCTTTTTGATGTGCATTGCATTTGGTTTGATAGTACTTTGTTGAGGATTTTTATATCTGTACTTATAATGGATATTGGTTTGTAGTTTTCTTTTTTATTGTGCCCTTTCCTGAATACTGGCTTCATGAATGAATAAGCAAGGATTCCCTCCTTCCTGATGTTATGGATAATTTTTGTAGAATAGGTACCAGTTTTTCTTTGTAGGACTAGTGGTTTCGACTGTGGGTCCACCTAATCTGGGCCTTTTTGGGGTGAGGGTGAGATATTTTATTACTGCTTTGATCTCAACACTCATTATTAGTCTATTGAGGATATACATTTCTTCCTGATTAAGGCTTAGAAGATTGTGTGTTTTCAGGAATTTACTCATTTCATTAGGTTTTCTACTTTGTGTGCACATGGGTTTTCATAGTATGCATGGATAGCATTTTGTAGGTTTGTGGTGTTGGTTATAATTTCTTCTTTTTTATTTCTGATTGAGATTTTGAGTTCTTTCTCTTCTACTTCTAGTAGTCTATCGATTTTGTTTATCTTGTCAAAAAAACAACTTTTTGTTTTATTGATCCTTTGTATTTTTTTTTGTTTCTATTTCATTTAGTTCTGCTCTGAGATTTGTTATTTCTTTTCTTATGCTGTCTTTGAGTTTTGTTTAATCTTGTTGTTCTAGTTTTTGAAATGTAACATTAAGTTGTTTTTAGAGCTCTTTCTGTCTTTTTGATGTAGGCATTTAAGGCTATATACTTTCTCCTTAACACTGTTCCTACTGTATCCTATAGATTTTGGAAGTATGTATACCCTTTGTCCTTCAAGTAGAAACATTTTGATTTCCATTTTAACTTTATCATTAATGTAAGGATGGTTCAGAGGCAAGTTGATTAATTCCCATGACTTTGTGTAGATTTGAAAGTTCCTCTTGAAATTGAGTTCTAGTTTTGTTCCACTGCAGTCTGAGAAGTTACATGGTATGATTTTGATATTTTTTTTATTTGTTGTGACTTGTTTTGTGGCCTAAGAT
The DNA here is from genome assembly GCF_027406575.1 of Nycticebus coucang. Classification (NCBI taxonomy): domain Eukaryota; kingdom Metazoa; phylum Chordata; class Mammalia; order Primates; family Lorisidae; genus Nycticebus; species Nycticebus coucang. The sequence continues at coordinate 101,528,047 of NC_069788.1, read as the reverse complement.
ATGATCAATTTTAGAAATTGTTTCATTTGCTGATGAGAAGAATATCTATTAAGTAGTGTTTGGACAGAAAACTCTATGAATGTCCATGAAGTCCATTTGTTCTAGAATCTCATTGAGGTCCAATGTTTCTTTATTGATTTTCTTCTTGCATGATCTGCATGCTTCTCTCAATGGGGTGTTGAAGTCTCTCTCAAGTGTGACGCTACTGTTTATTTTTTTGCTAGAAGAATTTGTTTTATGAATATGGGAGGTGCTGTGTGAGGTGCATATATATTTAAAATTGTTATGTCTTCTCTTTAAATTGCTCTCTACACCATTATATGTTGGCTATCTTTGTCTTTTTTTTTTTAACCATTGTTGATTTAGTCTATTTTATCTGATAAGAGAATGGCTATACCTGTTTGATTTTGCTTTCTGTTTGCATGAAATATTTTTTTCCATCCTTTTACTTTGCATTTGTGCAAGTACTTGCATGTTAAATGGGCTTTCTTGAAAACAACATATACTTAAGTTGTGCTTTTTTTATCCATTCTGCCAATCTGTCTTTTAAGTGCAGCATTAAAAATGTTCATGTTCAATGTTAGTATTTGGTAGGTATGGTACTGTTCTGTTCATCATGTTGGGTGATAACTTGTTTTGTTATTTCTCTTGTTCTATTGTTTTATAAGAGCTATGAGCTTTAACTTTTGGGTATTGTTACAATGGTGGTTATCCATTATACTGCTCTATGTACAGTGCATTTTTGAGCATTTCCTGTAGAGATAATCTAGCAGTGATACATTCTGTTAGTGTTTGTTTATTTGGAAAAGTCTTTGTTTCTCCATCATACATGAAACTTAGTTTTATAGGAATCAAAATTCTTGACTGGCAGTTGCTTTGTTAAGGACCAAAAATGGGGCCCCAATCCCCACTGGCTTATAATGTCTCTGCTGAGATGTTTGCTGTTAGCCTGTCGGGTTTTCCTTTCTGGGTTAGTTGTTGGTTTCATCTTGTAGCTTGTCGAATTTTCTTCTTCCTTTTGTTTTTGGCCTTGAAGTTATCTTATTTGTTATGACTCTTCCCAGTCTCTTGATATCTAAATCTCTGGCAATACCAGGTAAGTTTTTCTCAATATTTCCCTTGGACAGGATTTTTTATGCTTTTTGGTTTTTCTTTGTCTCTGCAAAGACACAGTTCCGTATTTTTCTGGGTGATTTTTCATGCTTCTTTATTCTTTACTCAGCATCTTTGACTGACTGGGTTATTTGATAGGCTTGTCTTCAAGCTCTGAGACTCTTTCTTCTCTTCATCTAACCTACTGTTGAAGCTTTCTGCTATATTTTGAAATTCCCTAAATGACTCTTTGACTTCTTTAATTTTTGTATATCGTTTCAAATGTTGCTATATCTTTAGTTATTTCTTCATTTTTTTCATTCATGTTCTGAAAGGTTTTCTTTTTGTTCCTTTGTGTTGGTTTTCAATTTTCTCTTCAGTCTCATTACTCTTATTTGCATTTCTATTTTGAATTCCATTTCTGACATTTCCTTTCTGGTGGGGTCCATTGCTATAAATCTATTGTAATCTTTTTAAGGTGTTAAACTAGCTTGTTTTTCATGAATTATTTTGAATTCTTTGAATTGAATTCTTCAATTCTTTCTAGAATTTTTTTGCTTCTCTTTCTCTCTCTTTCTTTTTTCTGAAAACTCTTTTCTTAGCTCAAGGAAGATAGATTTGTAGTGAACCTGTTTTTCTTTGCAAGGAGTTCTCTTATTTAATGAGTAGAAGGAGAGGTCTTTCAATATGGTGCTTTTGTGTGCTCTCTGGAAGACTGACATGGTAGGAAAGGGGTAAATGCAATGAGATCTCAAAATGTAGCTGTTCTGTGTTGTTCTTTCCCCTGTGGTTAGCACAGTCCAAGCCGGTGCTTGAGGATCTTCCTGCATAGCAGTGAGTTGGTTCCTAGGTCACTCTAAGAAGCTCAGATGAGGTGCTGGGGATTTCCTCTCCCTGGATGCTGGAACTGTAGGAGGTTGCTCTTCCTGGGTCTCCTCACAAGCTGTGGAAGCTGGAAAAATCTATCTAGCTAGTGTTTATGGGTTCCAGGGCTATGGGCCATTGCTTCACCCAGGTCCAGGTGCAATGTTGGCATCAGCTAGCAGGTTCATTTGGTGTATTGGATCACTGGTGCAGGTCCTGCTAGGTGGAAGCCATGGGGCTAGAGCCTTGGGGCTAGGTGATGGTATGGGAGCTGCACCAGTGGGGCTATAGGGCTGGTGGCAGTATGCTAACTACAGCAATGGGGTCAGGCTGAGCTACCTAGCAGCTGGGGCTTTTTCTCAACATATTCACCACTGAGGCAGTTGCTGCAGGGCTTCTAAGGTGGCACTGGTGGTTCCTGCTTTGTTTGAATCACCCTTGGTGGGGAGGAGCACTGGGCTCACAGTCATAGAGCAATCAAGAGAGTCTTTCCTCCCTACTCCCTCCCCAGCCCAGCAGGAGCTATACAGAGACAGTTGCAGAAAAGTTGAGTCTTGCATAGACCAGGTGCTCTGGATCTGAGTGGTCAGAGTAATGACATTTGCAGGAACCTGGGAAGGGAAGCCACCAGGTGGCTGCTGTGTTTACTCTCCCATGCAATGTCAATGCATAGACTCCAAGCAGTTCCTTGATAAGTTTGGTCTCTCTGTGGTGATGGCGGAGGCCTCCCCCATAGCTTGGGTTGCAGTGTTCATAGGGGAAGCATGGTGCCCCAGGATTCTCTCTTCCTGTCCCCATGTTGGATCACTCTCCCCAGGTATCATGTATGGATTCCTCCCCCAAGTACCATCCACTCTTGCCAAGTGGATCACCCCTTTATCTTCTCCTTCGTTCTGAGTGTCTCTCATCAATTCTTTGATAATTCACAATGCTTCTCTGAGAAAGTCCATCTGTACTTGTAACCTTTAATTCCCCCTTTGAAAGCAGCATACAAAGACTGCTTCTAGCTCTCCATATTTGCCTTGTCTTTATATTCCATATTTAAACAAACATAAATGGGTAGAGTCTTCTTTGGACAAGTGGATTGGGTAAGAAAGTATAAAATTAGCCTGAAACCTCTTGTGGTGCAAGAAAACAATGAAATCCTCAAGCCATGATGGGGACATGTAAAAAGAACAAAGGAATCAACTTAAAATTTCAATAGTGTTGACTGAAAGAATTGGAGAAACAATAATGATATTGTTTATCATTATTATCATTGAATTAAAACTTATAAATAATGATTGGTGAGTGATAGGAGAATAATAGGAATAAATAACTGAATACATTTAAAAAGCAGTAGCTCATCCTTACAATATAATTACAATTAAGTAATGTGGAAGGAATGAAGGAACTAGACAATCACCCTGGACATATACCATGGTGTAATATTATAATTTCAGCAATAATTATCAATGGTAACTAAAATTAGTGAGAAAAGTGGCCAATAGAATATAGTCATGATGTATCTTTATGAAAGATACTTATTAATTACAAAGAGGAAACTGAAAATTTATCATGGAGAAAATTGACAGACTCCCCATTGACCAATTGATTAAAGTTAACATCACTGATATTAAGACATACTGACATGAGATTTCTCCTTATACAACACAATAAGAAGGTTAAAACATTTCAGTGTCATTTTTGCTGAAAATAGAAAACTAAGTTTAATCATGAAAAATTTTATGCAAAATGGATGACATCATATGAGGTCTGACAATTAAGTTCACGATCTCATCTTAGAAAAAATGCTGCATACCTTATTGCTGAATATCACTCCAGTCACCTTTGAAGTACTCCCCTTGGGAAGCTATGCACCAATGCCAGTGTCTAGTCTACCCTTCAAAACAATTTTGGCAATCTTTTTTTAGAATGACATCAGAGCTGTTGTCGTAGAGCACACAAAAACAGGCAGCAACAGTAAAGAATGCCATCAGCAGGACACCACCACACATTGATACAAAAGCAGCTATAAGACGCTGATACACCAAGGTTAGTTCTCAAACGTAATTGTCAGCCCTCGTACAAAATACCTAACCAGTCCTCATCACACATGTTAAGGGTTTAAAAGACAACCCCCCTGCCCAAATTGAAAGATTGAGAAATTCTTCTAGATTGGATAAAATTAAGGAAAAATGGCAATTATGTGCAATATGGGATCCTGATCAGATACAGGAAAAAAACCAGTGTGAAAACTTTTGAAATTCAAATTAGACCTCTAAACGAGTTAATGAAAGTATATGTAAGGAAATTTTCTGGTTTTATTAAGGTCCATGTTTCTGGGGGAAATCTGAATAAATGATATACTACAACTCTATTAATTTTACTACATTTCTATAAACCTAAAATTATTTCAAAATAAATATTAATTAGAGAAAAATAATGAAAATAATCAAAGATCCAGGTACTTTTAATCTGTAGTGTTTATTTTAAAAATAGAAAAGGGAAAATCTATACAAAAATGCTTAAGACTGAAAGTAAAAGACTTTTAACATAGGTCTAGAAATGCAATCTAATTTCTAGTAATATAGTAATAATGATTGTTTAATTTAATTATTTGCTGTTCAGGTAGTATATTGGAATGCATATATTATTTCAACTATAAAGGTAGCTTCTATTGTTCTCTCCCACTTTAAAGAAAGATTAATTAGCAATTGAAGGGACTAAATCATTTCCCCAGAGTAAAAATTTGTTCTAAAAGAAATTTTATTTACTGAGTACTTGTAAGCTTCCATGGTTCGGCACCCGTAGCTAAGTGGTTAGGGCACTGGTCACATACATCAAGGCTGGGAGGTTCGAACACCACCCAGGCCTGCTAAAGAACAATGACAACTGCAACTAAAAATACCTGGGCATTTTGGCCAGTGCCTGTAGTCCCAGCTACTTGGTAGTCTGAGGTTGCTATGAGCTGTAATACCATGGCACTGTACTGAGGAGGATGTAATGAGACTCTGCCTCAAAACAAACAAAAAATAAATAAATAAAAAAGAGAGAGAGAGAGAGAAATTTGGTAAGTATTACAACCTTTGATATCAGACTCAAAGGCGATTGGGAGTAGAGCATTGTATTTAATTGTCCCTAGTTATATCCTCAAACAAATGGCTATCACATTTGGAACCAGGTGTGGTAGGGTTAAGGCTAGGGAACTATGTCAAGGAAAGATTTATAAACTGATTTTACTCTGCAGTATGAAATAATAGAAAGGGAGAGAAAATTGAACACTTTCTCCTGACCTCTGATGTCTACTAACCGCCATGTGCTTGTTCTCCTAGGGCTCAGAGCATACTATGAATGTTGACCTATTTGTTATCAGAGTTTCAGGGACACCTGGATAGACCTGATGCATCTTCAATGCAGATGCCAGAGGTGCTGTGTAGAATCTTTCACAAGGCTGGGGACTCTTCAAGAAATACCACCTGAGGTTATCAGAGGTAGAGAGGACGAAAGTAAGGATCAGCGTGCAGTCAAGGCAACAGAAACTTCCCATCAGTGGATAATTCAACCTCTGGAGACAGAAAAGAAATGGGTTAAATTTTAGAAAGGAGTTTCTGGGATGATAATATTTTAAGTTACTTGTGGAGGCAAATCCAATAGAACATGTTTTATTATACTTAATGGATTCATCCTTATTATAGTCCTGGAAAACTGGAGATACCAAATGTTGAGTTGTACTAACTTTTATTTAGAAATAAAAATATCCCTGAAGGTATTAGATTTTTTTCAGCAAATAAACACAAATCTACTTTTTCAATGAGTCAAGGTACACTAAATGAATTACAAACTGGCTACAAAAATATCTAATCACTTGAATCAAAAGTTCTAAGAATGAGTCCATGAAAGGAAGAGTTTGGCCAGGCAGATTTCCTTCCTATAATTATTCAGGGACCACATGTGACTGAGGCTCTCTCATTTTCTAGGTCAAGCTCCCAAAATTGCTTTGGAGATTGCTTCCCTCCTTAAAACTAGAGGGATAAAATAACACATGGGGTTGCACATGGGAAGGTTTTATGGACCAAACCTGTTTGTGTGTGTATCTTTAGGCCTGTGTTCCCTGTTCAAGAAATATCTTTAGGGCCACATGTCACTGCGGGACAGCTGGAGAGGAGAGCCTGCCAGACCAGGAAGAAGGAAATACAGGTTTTGTCAACTCGTCAGCAATCTCTGCCATACTCAACAGGTGTTCTTTGAATTAGTTTTACCATTCATTAAGAACTGTAGGGAGGAAAACTAAATACAGGTCCTACACTTAATAAGTATTGCTTAAATCCTTGTTGAATCAGTCAGATCTTTTAAAATAGACTTAATTTTTATAGTGATGAGCAAAATGTCTAAATAAAAGTTAACTTTTCATTTCATTATGTAGAGACATAGTTATTTAGAACCTATTTCCTTTGTCCATTCAATGTATTTATTCAGTGTAGGTTTACAAAATACCAGTAAAATCCCAATTTTAGGCATGGAGTCTATGTACGTAGCAGTTAGTAAGATCACTCAAGTACCTATCCTAACAGAGATGAAGGTAAGACAGAAGATGAGCAAATGAATCATCACATATATTCATCTATTCAATAAACTGTGATTACAGTATTGACTGTGTTTGAGGCACTATCCTGGGTGCTGGGGATGGGAGTGAATAAAAAATTTAAAAATATTTTCCCCCAGGGAGCTAAGATTCTAGTGAAGGGAGATGGACTACAAACAAACTAAATTAGAAAATTGTACAAGTTTATTAGGAAGCCAGCTATAGTATTGTGGGAAATCTGGAGCAGGAGAGAACAAGAAAGCTGAACATTGTACAAGCTAGGGCAGGAGCAATAATGATGGTAGAGTCTTTGGAGTATGAGGGAGTTATAGAAACCAGAAAGTGGGTCAGGCAACACCTAGGGCACATATGAGCAGAAGCAGTATAGGGACCTGCACAACTCAGCCTACAGCCAGATGGGCTAAGCCAATGTTTTTCAACCTTTTTAAAAATCTCACAGCACAGTTGAACCTACAGTTACACGTGTGCAGAACACTTATGTTGATCAAGAAAATAATAAGGAAAGAATCTACTTTCTGTGCTTTGAACTCCTTTCAAAAATAATATATAATGGTCTTTAAAAATGTTCGCAGCACACTCTAAGATCCTCTCATAGCACACCGGGTGGAAACTACGGGGCTGAGCCCAAAGGCACCCATACCTTAGACTCGGCCACATGGTTTGATAGTGGAGATGGGTACAGAGCCTCTAATGGATTGATGATACAACAGTTCACAAGACTATCTCAAGAGAGGACAGCAGACAAGGGCCTATTTTTATTTTTCAGAAGAGAAGTTTCAAAACCTGATTTTGTAATTGACTGAAATAGGGAAGCAGTTATGAGCTGCCATTCCTCCTCCAGATGTGACCACCCATGGTGAGAGGCTGCCTGAAGACCAAGCAAAGGGTGTGTAGAGAGGTCTGTATTCTTAGGCAAATGTCCTAGTTAATGGTGTCCACCCTTCTTTTCTCTTAGATGATGTGAGGTGAACCCCAAAGAATCATTGCATTTAGAGGAAATTTAGCAACTATGGAATATGCATTAGGGAAGGAAGCTAGGAGCCACCTAGATTTTGGCCCAGATTCCTAGGCCTTTCCGTACCAGGCATCCCTCAGCCTACCAAAGAAGTTGAGGATGAAGAATTAAGTCTAGCCAAGTTTACTGCTGAAATTCTTGAACTAAGCTCCAGTGTCCCAAAGGCCTGTAGTAGCAGCATGTAGCCCAATGCCATCCTCTGCATAACTTCATGACATAAACCACCTTATATCCATTTTTTATAGAAGTACTGGGTGAGACTATCCTTATAGGTTTCTTGTATTACTAATTAATTTGCCAGGTATGGCAAGAACACAAGGCCTTGACTGCTGGGCCATTTGTCAACTTTGACTTTGAGGAGTACAGCCTTGAAAGATGAGGTGATGTCTCCTTCAGGAACTAAGAACAAGCTGGTGTCTGCAAATTATTAAAACAGTGAATTGCTTTTCAACTCTATGTGCTCACTACTATTAACTTGAAACTAATCAACCAACACCCACATGCACATTTAATAGTAAAACCTAATGGAAAGCAAACAGGTGGGGCAGGGCAGCAGGGAGGGGTAAGTTCACATGCAACAGGTACTATGTACACTATCCAGGTGACGGGCACACTTACAACTTTGACTCAAACTGTACAAAAGCAGTTCATGTAACCAAAACATTTCTAACACCATAATATTCTGAAATTAAAAAAAAAAATAGCACAGCAAAGAAACCTCCAAACAACAGCTTGTGCAAAGTCAGTGCTCTTCAGTAGCAATGGAAGTCTACTGCAAGGATAGCACCCATCTACACCCCTGTATGTAGGGGCTTGAGGGCAAGGGGATCATTTATTGATGTCACTGTTGTTTGTGGTATCATAAGTAATAAAGTCTTTTGTCTCTGAACCAGGAATTTCAGTTCTTCTGAAAGAGTACTCTTCCTGAAAGAGTACAAGCTAACTTCTTTGCTTGTTAGTGGGGTTAAAGAAATCTAAACATGATAGGAAGTCTGCAGATGGTGTTTACTTTTGGGCAAGTTGTGTTTGAGAAGCATATTAAATATTTAAATAAAGATGTCCGGGCCGGGCATGGCGGCTGACACCTGTAATCGTAGCATTCTGGGAGGCTGAAGTGAGTAGATTTCTTGAGCTCAGGAGTTCAAGACTGGCCTGAGCAAGAGTGAAACCCTGTCTTCTACTAAAAATAAAAAAGCTAGCCAAGCATTTTGCAAGATGCTTATAGTCCCAGCTACTCTGAAGCCTGAGACAAGAGGATCGCTTGAGCCCAAGAGTTTAAGGTTGCTGGGAGCTATGATGCTATGGCAATCTACCCAGGGCAACAGAGTGAGATTCTGCCAAAAAAAAAAAAAAAAAAAAAATGCAGAAGTCCAGTATGTATTGCATATGAAGTTCTGGAATACAGGGGAGAGGTCCTTTCCATAGGAAACATTGGAAAAGTCATCAGTATTTAAAATCTTGAGACTAGATGAATTTACCAAGATAGGGAATGTAGTTATATAAGAGTAACCATGACCAAGACCTAACTTCAATCTTAATGTAATAGCAAAGACAAATAAATGTGTTACAGCATTTAGTGTTATTTTATTTCTCTTTCAGGAAAATAATATAGACTTCAGGGAGGTAGAGCAATATGCCCTTTGGAGAATGACAGTCTGGTCTTTGCCCACCTCTCCTTGTATCATACGGATTACTCTAGCAATGTTGGATATATTTTTTTCTTTGAATAAACCTATGTTATCTCTGCCATTTGTCCTTGTCTTAGTCTCATTCCTGGGCTTGATATGCTCTGTCCACTCCCTTCTGATTCCATCTGCCCGTTTAGAGCTCTGCCAAAAGAAAAGGCCATTTCCTCATTGAAGCCTATGTTAAACATTTTCCAACCAGTTCCAGTCTACCCAAATGCATGCCCTTTTTTTTTCTTTTTTAAGGCAGAGTCTCACTTTGTCATCCTTGGTAGAGTGCAGTGGCATCATAGCTCACAGCAGCCTCTAACTTCTAAGCTTAAGCGATTCTGTTGCCTCAGCCTCCCATGTAGCTGGGAGTACAGGCCCCCACCTCAATGCCCAGCTACCTTTAGAAACAATGTCTCACTCTAGCTCAGGCTGGTCTCGAACCTATGATCTCAGGCAATCCACTTGCCTTGGCCTCCCAAGTGCTGGGATTACAAGCATGAGACACCATACCCAGCCAACCATTTTCTTCATTGTATTAATCAGTTTATGTGTTTATTTATATGTTTAAATATTTTGATTATTTTATTTTATTTTATTTTTTGAGACAGTCTCACTTTGTCACCCTCAATAGAGTGCTGTAGCATCAGAGCTCACAGCAACCTCTAACTCTTGGGCTCAAGCAATTCTCTTACGTCAGCCTCCCAAGTAGCTGGGAGTATAGGTGCCCAACACAATATCCAGCTTCTTCTTTTTTTTTAGAGATTCGCTCTAGCTCAGGCTGGTCTCAAACCTGTGAGCTCAGGCAATCTACCCACCTTGGCCTTGCAGAGTGCTAGGATTACAGGTGTGAGCCACCACACCCAGTATTACTTTATATATGATTGCACATTTGCCTTATTTAGTATGCCCTATATAATGGTTCATGAGGGCAAAGACATGAAAACTCTTACTCTCTGCTAACTTCCCAACATCTGGCCCAGTGCCTAAATTTGGAAATAATGCAGTAAATATTTGGAGAATGAATTCAGAACCTGTTGTATGACATTTTGCTTCTTAATCTATCTGAGTTTCAGGTCACTCATTGGTAGAATCATATCAGTTTTATGAGTGTTATGAGAATTAATTAACCTTTCTCTTGTAAGTACTGTTGACACATAGTAGCCCCTCAGTAAATTAAAATTTAATCATTTAGTATTTGAAAACCTTATGGGAAGGATATGCCTAAACAAACAAACAAAATCATCTGTTCAAATGGAGAATTCTCTCTGCTTAGGGAGAAAAATAAATGGGTTCGACCAGTCTACAAGTGGATAAAGAGCAAATACAGCAAAAGACTAATGGACTGAAACTTCAACTACTGGGAGATTGGAAAAAGTCCAAAATGAAGCTAAAAAGACTAGAACCAAAATGAGTAAAGATCCAAGCTATGAAATGAGAAGAACATTGTACAGAAAGTGTCCATAAATCTAAGGAATGTTTCTGATTCAGAGGGAGCAGGAGATCAGCCAAGAAGAAGATAGATACTGAGAAATGACAAAGATTGCTCTTTGATAGAAGTGGCTGAGCTGTCATAAAATCAAAAATAATACTTTCTCTTCAGGATAATAAAAGAGAGTGATGGAGAAGAGATGCAGAAAACATGGGCAAAACTTCTTGAAGAAGTATTAGTTGTTGATGTTGAAAACTATCAATCCTGGTCTTAAATAACTGATTAAACATTGAGCATTAAATGTCCTTGACTGAACTCTCAGAAAATGACAGAATTCATAAGAAATCAAAATGCTCTAGTAAATATCTTAGAAGTTTCCTTAAAAATCCAGATATAAACTATAAGCTTTTATTCGTAAATTGGGAGTGCTTGGAAACACATAAATATTTAATATTTATGTTAATATATTTGTGTAAATATGCATATTCATAAATATACAATGAAAAGACTACAATAAGAAAAATATTCCAAAAGACTATTTCCAAAAGAAGGTCAATACAGTCTTAAACATAAAGTAAGCATTTAATTATAATTGTTATAATTCTATTATGATAGTTTATAATTATTATAAATTATTATGTGAATGAATGCTATACATAAACATCTGAACCACCCTTTGGAACAAGTGTGTGCTCAGGCTGAGATTCTGGGCCCTTGGACTAGGTCCTATGGTTAGCTAGAAAAATCCTCAAATGACAGATACAAAGCGGTAATTCAAAAAATTACATCATGAAGTGAAACTTAAATTCCATATGAGTTTTCAGTCAAGGGTCTTGGTAGAGGGGTAGAATATGAGTGGAAAAAAAAGCGCAGTGGAAATTCTGTAATGGGAAATATTAATAGAATGGAACTAAGGAGGTGGAGCCTGGAAGTTCCTTCCTCAGTTATCAAATCACTAAATGGTCAGTAGACAGAATATTGTGATGGTTAAGTTTATTAACCATGTCAAGTTAACCAAGGGGATCCAATTTAAACCGTCTTTCTCTGTGTGTCTGCTATTTCCAGATAAGGTTAGAATTTGAATAGGTGGATTCAGAGCAGATTGCCTTCCCCATTGTGGGCAGGCATCATGCAACCTGTTGAGGGACTGAAAAGAATAAGAAATGAGAGGAGGAGGAATTCATCTCCTTAATTTTATGCATCACTGTATGAGCTGGGACTCTCCATCTCATCTCCTGCAGTTGGAGAGCAATTTACATCATGGATTGCTCCGATCCTCAGGTATTTGGGCTCCAGAATGAATTACACCACCAGCTTTACTGGGTCTCCAGATTGCAGGTGGTAGATTACGGGAATTCTCAGCCTCCGTAATCACGTAAGCCACTTCCTCACAATGCAGGTATCTTTCTTCTTCTTCTCTCTCCCCCCCTGTTATGTATATCCGGTTGTTTCTGTAATACAACTATCCCAGGTTTTTGAGAGTGGTGGGGAGTTCTTAGGAGTAGCATAATATCTGAAAAAACAACTCTGAAGTTACTAAGCAGATATTTTAAATAGGTATTTCATATCAGTGTACTCTGAGGGACCTCATTCTTTTTTTTTTTTTTTAAGACATAGTCTCACTTTGTTGTTCTTGATAGAGTGCCTTGGTGTTGTCATAGCTCATAGCAACCTTAAACTCTTGGGCTCAAGTGATCCTCTTGCCTCAGTTTTATTTTTCCTTTTTTTTGTTTGTTTGTTTTTCATTTTAGACCCCCCCCCCATTTTTCATGGGGTCTCACTCTTTCTCAGGCTGGTCATGAACTCATGAGCTCAAGCCATCCACCTGCCTTCACCTCCCAGAAAGGTGGAGTTGTGAGCCACCGCGCACAGCCTGGAGCTCATTCCAAATAGCATCAGCTCCCTAAGGGTGCCCACCCTGCAAAAGTCAAATAATCATTTCCACTATGTGCCTCATTTGCATTTATCTTCATACCCAGGCAGTAATCTATTAGCAATGACATTACATAATAGTCAGTAGGATCCTGAGACATCTTTGGTGGAGATTATATTAGTCTTGATATTGACCTACACATCTAAAACACTATTTCTTACATTAATAAGGTACCAGGTCACAGCAAACTATGATGGTATGGGCCAAATTCGGCAGACCAATTATTTTCATTAAAGCTGAAGCTCAATCACACTCATCCTTTCACACCTAGTCTATGGCTGCTTTTGGGATGTTGATTTATTGTGACTAGAGTCTCTAGACACTGTTTCTAACATGAGCACCTACTATTCTATAGAACCACATCTGGTGGGGAAGTCTGCTCATAGATTTCTGGAAGAAACACACCTGTGAGATTTCCTTTTACAACATCATGATGCCTACACCTCTCTGTGGATTTCCTAACCATGTATGTGTGTGTGTGTACATACATGTTAATAATTTATACTTTCTAAGAGTATCTGAAAAGTTTTACAGGTATTTGAGGAAAAATCTCTACACTAATCACAAGGATCAAGATTCATGTTTTTTCCTTGGAGAGGCATTTCTCTAGCTTTCCAGATTCTGCTAAAGAATCCTCTAGAAATTATTATTTTTTTCCACACAGAGACATAGATCATGCCTGAATTCACTATCAGTATTCTTAATCTGAAATGTTTAAATAGCTTTTTGTTACTCCACTGGCCAGCTGTCTTCCATGCTCTCATCAATCTTTTTTCTTTCAATTGCTTGAACTTTAAAACATTATGATGACTTCTTCTTTTTCTTCAGAATAAAGTCTGAGTTTCTTAATGCATTGTGACAGGCTTTGCATTATATGTCTCTGGTCTGTCACCCACCACCTTCCTATGCTCACACTTTTTCCTGGCCGTACAACATGTTTTTTTATGCTCCCAACATCCTTGAACCTTCTGTTGCCTATCCTCTAAGCACCTTGTGCCTCTCCACGTGAAAAGTTCCCCTTCATCGTTCATCTCTGTGTCCTCTTTCATTCATCAAGTCATTATGGAGCACCTGCTCCATTTCTGGCTCTCTGAAGAATATGGGGGCATGGAGGCTGTATAAATACACATCACTTTCGAGGAACTAATAGTTCAGAAGCAACTTCAGCCATGTCGACATTTAATTGTAATGCAGCAAATCTATATAAAGAAAACTCCACACATTTTGAAAGCAAAAGACATATGTACATTATAAATCATTTTAAGAAATATTTTTATGGGGGATCCAAATGAAGCTTGAATCTAATGAAAGTGGCAACAAAATTGTCTACATTACATCGGAGTTGTCTGAATCCATAAGTGGACTTTCTTTTCATTCCTACCATTACTTTCTCACCAAATATGCCTCTCTTATGTAACTCCTTCCCTTTTAATTGAATTCCCAACCTGTAAAGTCATAAGCATCTTCAAAATCACGTAAGCACATGCACATACACATACAGCTTACATTTCATTTATTCAGAGAACTTGGCTAGTCTTATATTTGCTTATTTATTTCTATCATTTTCACAATATTGATAACAATTGAATTAGGGATAGCATGAATAATTTATTATCTCTCCTTACCTGCCAATTCCACCAGACTACAGCTGTATGGTACATGAGGAGTGGACTACTTCATCCTTAGTGTCTAGGCAAGTATCTGGCACAGAGTAAATGTTTAATAAATAGATCTTGAATGAATAAAGGAATATTAATCTATGTGTCCAATTATTTTTCTAGATCCACTGAAATCAATCCTGTAAAATCTTTTGTGTTGCAAGCTTTTGCCCTAACTTTTGTAAATTTACACCACTAGACTTCCCACTTCTTTTTAATGTATTTATTTATTTATTTATTTATTTATTGTTAAATCATAGCTGTGTACATTTCTGCAATCAAGGGGTACAATGTGCTGGTTTCATATACAATCTGAAATATTCCCATCAAACTGTTCAACGTAGCCTTCATGGCATTTTCTGAGTTATTGTATATAGACATTTATAATCTGCATTTAGTAGGTTTCACCTATACCCATTCTAAGATGCACCGTATGTGTGGCCCCACCCATTACCCTCCCTCCACCCTGACTTCCCCCCTTCCTTCCCCTCCCTTGGCCCTTTCCCCATATTCTTGTGCTATAGTTGGGTTATAGCCTTCATATGAAAGCTATAAATTAGCTTCATAGTAGGGCTGAGTACAATGGATACTTTTTCTTCCATTCTTGAGATACTTTGCTAAGAAGAATATGTTCCAGATCCATCCATGTAAGCATGAAAAGGTGAAGTCTCCATCTTTCTTTAAGGCTGCATAATATTCCATGGTATACATATACCACAATTTGCTAGTCCATTTGTGGATTGATGGGCACTTGGGCTTCTTCCATGACTTAGCAATTATGAATTGGGCTGCAATAAACATTCTGGTACAGATGTCTTCGTTATGTCATGATTTTTGGTCTTCTGGGTATATACCTAGTAAAGGAATAATAGGATTGAATGGCAGGTCAATTTTAAGATCTCTAAGTATTCTCCAAACATCCTTCCAAAAGGAACGTATTAGTGTGCTTTCCCACCAGCAGTGTAGAAGTGTGTCCTTTTCTACACAATCATGCCAATGTCTCTGGTTTTGGGATTTTGTTATATGGGCTACTCTTACTGGGGTTAGGTGATATCTCAAAGTAGTTTTGATTTGCATTTCTCTGATGATTAAGGATGATGAGCTTTTTTTCATGTGTTTGTACATCGTGCATCTGTCTTCTTTAGAGAAGTTTCTCTTCAAGTCCTTTGCCTATCCTGAGATGGCATCACTTGTTCTTTTCTTGCTAATACGTTTGAGTTCTCTGTGGATTCTGGTTATTAGACCTTTATCGGAGGTATAACCTGCAAATATTTTCTCCCATTCTGAGGTCTGTCTGCTTGCTTTACTTACTATGTTCTTGTCTGTACAGAAGCTTTTTAGTTTGATCAGGTCCCAGTAGTGTATTTTTGATGCTGCTTCAATTTCATGGGGAGTCTTCCTCATAAAATATTCACCCAGGCCGATTCCTTCAAGAGTTTTCCCTGCACTTTCTTGTATGTATTTTTATAGTTTCATGTCTTAAGTTTAAATCTTTTATCTTAGTTAATAGTGAAAGGTATGGGTCCAGTTTTAATCTTCTACAGGTTGCCAGCCAGTTCACCCAGCACCATTTGTTAAATAGGGAATCTTTTCCCCACTGAATATTTTTAATTGGCTTGTCAAAGATAACATAATAGTAAGTAGCTGGATTCATCTCTTGGTTCTCTATTCTGTTCTAGACATCTACTTCTTCTTTTTGTGTCAATACCATGCTGTTTTGATCACTATCAATTTATAGTACAGTCTCAGGTCTGGTAGCGTGATTCCTCCTACTGTGTTTTTATTTCTGAGTAATGTTTTGGCTATTTGAGTTTTTTTCTGATTCCATATAAAATGAAGTATTATTTTTTCAAGATCTTTAAAATGGACTTTGATAGGAATTGCATTAAAATTATATATTGCTTTGGGTAGTATAGACATTTTGACGATGTTGATTCTTCCAAGCCATGAGCATGGTATGTTTTTTCATTTGTTAACATCTTCACCTATTTATTTTCTTAAAGTTTCATAGTTCTCTTTGTAGAGATCTCTCTTGTCCTTTGTTAGATAAACTCCCAAATATTTCATCTTCTTTGGGAGTGCTATGAAAGGAATAGAGTCTTTGACTGTTTTTTTGGCTTGGCTATTGTTGGTATATATAAAGGCTACAGATTTATGGGTGTTGATTTTGTAGCCTCAGTCATTGTTGTATTCCTTGATCACTTCTAAAAGTTTTGTAGTAGAATCCCTAGTGTTTTCCAGATATACGATCATGTCATCTGCGAAGGGTGAAAGTTTGATCTCTTCTGAACCTATGTGAATATCCTTGATCACCTTTTCTTCCCTAATTGCAATGGCTAAAACTTCCATTACAGTGTTAAAGAGCAATGGAGACAATAGGCAACCTTTCCTGGTTCCTGATCTAAGTGGAAATGATTTCAATTTAACTCCGTTCATTACGATATTGGCTGTGAGTTTGCTGTAGGTGGCCTCTATTAGCTTAAGAAATATCCCTTCTATACCAATTTTCTTAAGTGTTCTGATCATGAAGGGATGCTGGATATTATCAAAAGCTTTTTTTGCATCAAATGAGAGAATCATATGGTCTTTATTTTTTAGTTTGTTTATGTGCTGAATTATATTTATAGATTTACGTATATTGAATCAGCCTTGAAAGCCTGGGATAAATTCCCCTTGGTCATGGTGTATAATTTTTTGATGTGTTGTTGGATTCTGTTTGCTATTATCTTATTGAGTATTTTTTAATCAGTATTCATTAGTGATATTGGTCTATAATTTTCTTTTCTTGTTGGTTCTTTCCCTGGTTTAGGAATCAAGGTGATGTTTGCTTCGTATAATGTGTTGTGTTGGGTAGTATTTCTTCTTTTTCTATATTTTGGAAGAGGTTTAGTAATATAGGTACTAGTTCTTCTTTAAAGGTTTGGTAGAATTCTAATGTAAAGCCATCTGGTCCTGGGATTTTCTTTTTAGGGAGATTTTGTATAGTTTATGCTATTTCAGAACTTGATATAGGCCTGTTCAACACTTCCACTTCATTCTGGCTAAGTCTTGGTAGGATGCGTACTGCCAAGTATTGGTCGATTTCTTTCAGATTTTCATATTTCTGAGAGTAAAGTTTCTTGTAAATATTCTTTAAGGATTTTCTGAGGGCTCTGTTGTTATTTCATCTTTACCATTTCTGATTGATGAATTTAGAGACTTACTGTTTTTTGTTTTTTTTTTCTGATTAGGTTGGCCAAAGGTTTATCTATTTTTTTTTTTTTTTTTTGTAGAGACAGAGTTTCACTTTATTGCCCTTGGTAGAGTGCCGTGGCATCACACAGCTCACAGCAACCCCCAACTCCTGGACTTAGGTGATTCTCCTGCCTCAGCGTCCCGAGTAGCTGGGTCTACAGGCGCCTGCCACAACGCCCGGCTATTTTTTTGTTGCAGTTTGGCCGGGGCCGGGTTTGAACCCGCCACCTTCGGTATATGGGGCCAGCACCCTGCTCACTGAACCACAGGCGCTGCCCAAGTTTATCTATTTTATTGACCTTTTCGAAAAACCAACTTTTGGATTTATTGATCTGTTGTATAATTCTTTTGTTTTTAATTTCATTTAATTCTGCTCTGATTTGGGTTATTTCTTTTCTTCTGCTGGGTTTGGGGTTGGAATGTTCTTCCTTCTCCAGTTGTATGAGGTGTCCCATTAAGTTAGTAACTTCCTCTCTTTCCATTTTCTTGAGAAAGACTTGCAGTGCTATAAATTTCCCTCTTAGGACTGCCTTTGCAATATCCCAGAGGTTCTGATAATTCATGTTTTCATTGTTGTTTTGTTCCAAAAATTTGGTGATTTCCTTCTTAATCTCATCTGTAACCCATCTATCCTTCAGCATAAGGTTATTTAGCTTCCATGTTCTTGTATGGGTATGCAGATTCCTGTTGTTGAGTTCAACTTTTATTCCTTGATGGTCTGAGTAGATGCAAGGAATAATTTCTATTTTTTAAAATTTGCTGAGGTTAGATTTGTGGCCTAGGATTTGGTCAATTTTGGAGTATGTTCCGTGGGCTGATGAGAAGAATGTGTATTCAGTTTTGTTGGGATGAAATGTTCTGTAGATGTCTGTTATGTCCAGATGTTGAATGGTTAATTTTAAATCTAAGATTTCTTTGCTTAGCTTCTTTTTAGAGGATCTATCCAGCACTGCTAAAGGGGTGTTACAATCTCCAACTACTATGGAACTGGAGGAAATTAAGTTGCTCATGTCTGTTAGAGTTTCTCTTATAAATTGAGGTGCGTTCTGGTTGGGTGCATAAATATTAATAATTGAGATCTCATCATATTGAGTATTACCTTTAACAAATATGTAGTGTCCATATGTATCCTTTCTTATTTTGGTTGGTTTAAAGCCTATTGCATCTGCAAATAGGATTTCAATGCCTGCTTTTTTCTGCTTTCCATTTGCCTAGAGTATAGATGACCATCCCTTCACCTTGAATCTATATTTGTCTTTTAATGTAAGATGAGATTCTTGCATGCAGCTGATATCTGGCTTGAGTTTTTGTATCCAGTCAGCCAACCTGTGCCTTTTTAGAGGACAGTTTAAAAAATTCACATTAATTCAGAATATTGATAAGCCTTTCAAGAGTTCAGTGGATATTTTTAATCCTTTTGCGATTGTGGAAGTTGGAATTTGATCAAAATTTTCAAAATTTTTCTGGGTAGGTTTACTTTTGTGGTGGATTATGCTGGTCTTTATGGAGGACAGGTCTGAAAATATCCTGGAGAGCTGTTTTAGTTGTGGCAAATTTCTTCAACATGTGAATGTCATTAAAGTATTTAATTTCTCTATTATAAATGAAGCTCAGTTTAGCTGGTACAGGATCCTGGGTTGAAAGTTATTTTGTTTTAGGAGATTAAAAGTTGATGATCATCCTCTTCTAGCTTGAAAGGTTTTAGCAGAGAGATATGCAGTTATTCTAATATTCTTCCCCTGGTTGGTAATGGTTTTCTTTCATCTGGCTGCTTTCAGAATTTTATCCTTCACATTAACTTTAGTGAAACTGATTATGATGTGTCTGGGGGATGTCTTATTTGGGTTGAGTTGTGTTGGAGTTCTGAAACTGTCAGCTGTCTGAAATTCAGAGTCTCTTGGCATGTCTGGAAAGTTTTCTTTCATAATCTCATGGAGAAGAGACTCTGTGCCTTGTGAAGCCACTTCATCGTTTTGGGGGATCCCTATAAGACGAATATTGGTTTTCTTTGAATTATCCCAGAGCTATCTGAGAGAGTGATCTGTTTTTGCCCACCTTTTCTCTTCCTCTCTGAGAGTTTGGGGGCATTCGGAAGCTTTGTCTTCAATGTCAGAAACCCTTTCTTCTGCTTGCTCCATTCTGTTACTGATGGATTCTACTGTGTTTCTCAGATCTTTGAGGGCTGCAACTTCTTGTTTCGAGTGTCAAAATCTTTGGTCATTTGGTCTTTGAATTCATTGAATTCTTGAGACATCTTTTGGGTTACTGCTTGGAATTCTAATTCAATCTTATTTGCTATCCAGATTCTGAATTCGATTTCTGAGATCTTAGCTATTTGTTTGTGCATGGGATCTTATGCTATGTCTGCCACATTGTTCCTTGGGGGAGTTGATCTACTCTGATTATTCATATTGCCAGAGTTTTTCCTTTGAATTCATCTCATGATTGTTTTTCATCATTACCTCTAGCCATCCTCAGAGTTCGAGTGGTGTCTCTCTGAGATTAGACCCTGGGTGGGGGGGATCACCCTATTGTTGCTAGATCTTTGTAGGGAGTGACCCTGTGTAGCTCTTCTGGGGCTGCCCCAGCCAGGATTTCTTGTTGTGGTAGCAGCTCCATAGTGTGACACCCCCGGATCCAGCAACAGGGCGGGGCTGGTGGTGGTGGTGGTGGTGCACATGGTTCTGGGAGTGTCTGGAGCCCAGTGACTTTGGCACTGAGGGCCCAAGGCTCCAGCAGTCTTTGGCCAGGAGAAGGGTTCTGCGCAGAGGCAGGGAGGGCTCTGGAGGGCACGCGGCTACCAGGGTCCCTAGCTAGAAGAGCAGGCCGGTGTGGAGGCAGGGAGGGTACAGGAGGGAGGATGAGGGGTTGAGCAGCTCCTGGAGTTCCTAGTCAGGGCATGGGGAGATCCCTCTGGCAGGGTAGTGGGTCCCGGCACAGCTCTTACCGAGGTCTGGGAGGGCGCAGCTCTTACCGAGGTCCAGGAGGGTGCCGATCCCGGGTCCTGGCGCAGCTCTTCTGGAGGTTTGGGAGGGTCCTGGTGCAGCTCTTACCGGGGTCTGGGAGGGTGCTGATTGCAGGTCACGGGGCAGCTCTTCCAGAGGTCTGGGAGGGTGCCAATCACAGGTTGTGGTGCAGCTCTTCTGGAGGTCCGGGAGGGTCTAGACTTCCCACTTCTAATTTATTTGATAGAAAGGGGTCAAATTATATCACTTGAACTACTGTTCAAAATATTTTACCAAAGTAGCACAAAAATGTTCCTTAATTACACATTAGTAAAAAAATGAGCCCAACATTATTACACTGTTAATCAATACCCCAAATATTCTCTAAAATCTATAATGCATTTTCCATTCACTAAATTTGAATAACGTTTTCTTGTCCCCACTAAAACTCATGTTGAAATTCGAGTCCCAATTTGTTGGAGTTGTGAGCTAGATGTGTTAGGGTCGTGGGAACAGATCCCTCATGAATGGCTTTGTGTTCTTCTCTTAATGAGTTCTATGGATTAGTTCTCACAGAACTGAATTAGTTTTTGCAAAAGTGGGTTGTTATCACCCCAGGATAATCCTTGAGTTTTGTTCCTTTGCATGAGGCCCACTTCCTTTTGTGTCCTTTAATTGCCCAGCCCACAGAAGTGTCTTTAAGATTGGCTGGTCTGTCAGTCTCAGGTGCTCTGTTAAAGCAACAAGATATGGACCAAGACACCAGTCATTCTTAAAGTTAGGTGTGCACATGGAACTGAGTTTCATTCAGTGGAATTCACCATAGTGATGAGCCTTACTTCCAGGGTCAGTTCATCCTACACTCCAATATGTGATTCTCCTTTACCTTCTCCTTTCTGGTTGCCGGGTGACAAATCCAGGGCAATCTTGGTCACTGCATCATAAAGACGGCAGATAATCCATCAGACAGTGTAATTGAATGTGTGCAGCAAACTCCCTCTACATCTCACATCTATCAGTTGGGCTTTGCATGAGTCGGAAGTCTATTTTTATTTTGTTAAGTCACTGAGATTTTTAGGCTTACCAGTTACATCACCTAGTATATTTTATCTAATATACACTTATTTACACCAATATTCTTCTTTAGATAATTTTCCTGTAGTCAAAGTGAGATCATACCCATCTCCTTTTAGGTATAAAAGGCATACTTTGTACTTGGTATAGTGCACATTTAATAGAAATATAGCCTGTTGTTTATATATCACATTCTTCCTCCCTGAAGTCATAGCAGATTTTAGAAATTATAGTCAAAACAAACTCAATTCTATTAACTGTGCCAAATTGGGGCAGACACTAGTTGGATAACGTCAAGACCTCAAACCGAAAGTACACTGGAGGAGCCACACTGAGACCATTGTCATGGATCCAATATGAGGAAAGCCTAGAAGACTAATATGAAGAGGAAGAAATTCAGAAGACGACCGAGGGAATTGGAGATGAGCCCTCATTTACCCTGAGACAGAGACAGGAAAAGGGCAACTGTTTATCTTTTCAATGACATTCATGCTTTTTTTTTTTTTTTTTCCAGGCTCTGGTTAGGCCCAGATACCCTGTTGGCCATGGCTTCACCATAAGGCTTCTGTGTTCATACACTAAATGTTCCCTTTCAGTGTAATCTACTTTGAGTTGTCTTCTGTTGCACTCAATCAAAAGTCAATTTGCTAAGGCGGTATTCCAACCTTTTGGTCTGTGCACCTTTGCTTGATCAAGTTCCCTGTGTGAAATGTCCCCTGCTGACTCCTTCACTTTCCAATTATACTTTTTCTTCATGGTCTCTCTGATTGTTTTAGGAAAGTTTAAAACTAACAGAAAAGGCACATCCTCTCTCCCAAATTTTCCAAGCACACATTTCTATAAAAAAATGGAAAGAAAAAAAAGAAAGAAATGAAATGCTTAAATTCTTTAAAAGCTCTATTTAACAAGAGCTTTATTAATTCCTTAAAATCTGTGAAAGAAAACATTTTATAGTTCAGAGAACTGATAAGATCAAATCGTGAGCATATTTTGTCTTATATTAAAATATATAAAGTATAAAGAAAGAATAAAATAGTCTCTCAAAGGTACTGGTGTATTTTACCAAAAGAATGTGTAATGACTCTAGTTAATTAAAATGTTTAAAATACAAATCATAAAGGGAATATTTCTACAGCTTCACATCAGGACATATGTAGTCTCATTTCTCAAGCTTGCTTCCTTTAAAAGTATTATTAGAAAATGTTATTGAAAGGAATTTTTTTTTAAAGGATTACTTGATTATAAATTTTATGCCTTCTATTGTCTATATGCCTTCTATTGTCTAGTGTTGAACTGGTGTATTTTATCATTTTCCTACGTCATAGTTTGGTCATTATTACGTCTGAAAGGAAATATTCTGCTATCATCTTTTTTTTTTTTTTTTTTGTAGAGACAGAGTCTCACTGTACTGCCCCTGGGTAGGGTGCCATGGCGTCACACGGCTCACAGCAACCTCCAACTACTGGGCTTAAGCGATTCTCTTGCCTCAGCCTCCCGAGCAGCTGGGACTACAGGCGCGCGCCACGATGCCCGGCTATGCTATCATCTTAATAACATTTTGATAGTAAAAAATATTTTGCTTTGATCATCAAAAATATTCTTATATTAATCTAAATATGAAAAGATACTGAGACCTCTTTAACTTCACTGGGTTTACATTAATGCTTATTATTTTTGGTATTACTGTGTCTTCTCATTTGCGTCTTAGTGCCACAAACCAAGTCAGAATTCTGCTCCAGTCACTAGTTGACAATGTACCTCCCTCAGCTCCATCTTCATGCCAAGAAGAAATGGCAAGTATTTTTACTGAGGAGGAAATTAAGTCTCAGAGACATTCACTATCTGACCCTGAGCCACAAGAGAGCTGAAAAATGGCTTTTTGGTGCTTCAGCTTAGCTCATTCCAAAGCCCTCTATCTCAATCTCTTTCAAAGAGGGGAACAGTCATGTCATGGGGGCTGTAACATGGCTCAGAGGATGACCATTGTTTTGGTTTGGGGAAAGGATGGTAGACATTTGTTCAGATGGTAGATAGGTATGTCCACATAGAATATCACACTGATACAGGAGAGTGTTTGCTGTGATCTACCTCAGATTCCTCTTCTTGGAAAGAATTAACATGACAAAATAATTGAGTAGAGAAATCCAGTGATAGCCTCCAAAGGTAAGAGGAAAGATCGGAAGAATAGTCCATGCTAAACTTAATACATATGTCATCATCACTATAAAAACCCAATACATGAATGGAAAGAATTTTGTGCTGTAAACTTTTTTAACACACAATAGGTATGGTAGGTAGAAAATTGTGTTTGTATTTACTATGCTAGTACTTAATGCCATACGCCGCTTCCTTCTCTAGAAATAACATACCTAATCATTTGGGTGATGCTTATATTAGTAAGAGGATTAGATTAAAGCAAGCTCAGAGATGGTGGGCTTTTCTGTTCAGAGCTATTTCAGCATTACCAGCTGGAATCCTACTATTTTGGCTTTTGTTCTATATCTGCTACATTGTGCCCAAGCCTTGAGAAGATTTAAATTCCCTCGGCAGATTGGAGCCAATCCCAGCATCGATTTAGAACTATAGCATATTCCCACCCACTTCATGTTCTTGCCTTTTAACACTTTCCCTGTAACTTGTTGGATAAAGGTGCTATTGCTTTGGGGAGAAATGGGGGAGAAAGAGGTATATTTCTGATATCCTGAGGATAATTGGCTAATTGCTGGTTATAAAGTGACTGTGGCTTGCTTCTTTTTCTACCATAAGAGAGGAGGCCAAATATATAATGTGGAGTACCAGGAAAGGGCCTGAGCTGTGAGCAGGTTGGTTGCCCCCAATTCCAGATACAGAAACCTAGCCATGGCCATGATGGACTTTGTATTAGGCAAACATCTTCGTTCAGAGACATTTTTTGCTGAGGTGACATTTCTGCAAACCACATAGCTTCAGCTTTCCTGGAAAGTAATAGAGTCATGGAGGAGCCAGAAAATAAAGGATTTCAATGGTGTATGACTTAGAAATGCCATGGCATATGGAATAAATTGTGAAGAAGTAATCATGGACTAGAAGCCATAGATTTAATAAGACTCCATTTGCGCCACACATACAAACAAAATTAGGCATAAACCTATGTGATAGCATGGACAAAGTAAGACAAGAAAATTTCTCTTCAATTACTTTACTTATCTGTTTATACTTACAAAGGGAAAAATGTACAATGTTTTATGCATTTACTTTAACTCTTACAAACAAATGCATGTTATAAAATTAGTGTGATAGTTCAATAATGGCTTTAAGATTTTCTCCCTCTTTGTAAACACTCATTAGCCATATAATACCATGGTTTCACAAACAATATGCATGCCCTCATAACTCAAAGTAATTTTTGGATCTCTGTAGCATTGGAGCTGAGAACCACTAGCAACATTTGAAAGCTGGGATTTTTCTCTATGAATTTAATTTAATTTTATATTTTACTCAGCATGATATATATAGTGATTTATTTAACTTTCAACCCCTCACACATTCTTCCTATATTCTTGTGGTTAGTTTTCTTAAATTATGGGTAAAGGCTTAAATAAAATCCTCCTTGACTTTTTTTATTTTTCAATTAAAATAACTGGTGTGGAGGGGTGTGTTCCATATTAATCCCCAAATTATGACTAAATAAGAGCTTTAGAGTCTAAATTTACTGGTATTATTTTAAATTTTTTATTTATAAAAAATAAAATGGAATTTAATATAAAACTGATTACTTAAAAAATAGCTTTTAACTTTCCATAGTCTGTGCTCCATGTAATAAAAACTAGCACAATTTAAAATTAAATTGTTTCATTCTTGGGGGGAGACAAGATGGCGGACTGAAGCCAGCTTTCCACAGAGACTCTTGTCCAGAAGGAGAATTAAGGGACGAAAATTTAGCAAGAAACCTGGTGGATTTGAGCTGCACCAAGAGAGAAGGTTGAAGAACGCACATCAACCCCACTGAGGTGAGCTGTGACCACAAGGATACAAACAAAAGGTACAAAATCCATAACCAAGCGGACTGGAGTCCCCCTCTGCCCCACGAGACCAGCTCAAGAGCCCCACAAACAAACAAACAAATGGGCAGAAATCAAAGACCTTCCCACTACACTCCACGGGAGAGACCTTCTCAAAACTGGACCTACCTCCCCTACTAGGATGCCATGACGTCCTCCTGCCAGGCATAAAATTGTATAAAACTGTAAATCCTTTACCTGCAACCCTGAACTCCCAGCACCCCCCTCCACTCACACTGAGGTCTAGAGGCCTGCCCCCCAGGAGTTCAGATTCTTGGGTGATTTCTTGAGGAGTGTGGACAGTGCCCAAGCTGCAGCTGGTCAGCGCTGACCCTAAGGCATGGGAGTGAGGATAGGGCAGTAGACTGAGGGGTAGCCACGCCAGGGTGGCCCTTCCCCAAAGCATGTTGCAACAGCCCTCCTTGGGCAGCAATACAGCCAGGCATAAAACTAAGTGAAACTGTGTGTGCTCGCTACCTGCAGCTCTGGGCTCCCAGCACTCTCCTTCGCCCTCACCCTCCTTCGCCCTCACTCTCCTTCACCCTCACTCTGAGCCCCCCAAGAGTCCAGACTTTTTGGTGATCTCTTGAGGGGTGTGGACAGAGCATAAACTGCAGCTGGTCAGTGTTGACTCTGGGGCACAGGAGCGAGGAGAGAAGGGTCGGCTGGGTGCAAGCCACACCAGAGCTTCAGTTCCCGGAGGCAGATCAACAGCCGTTCTTTTTTAATAGCAAAACACCTCACTCCTGGATATTCTGAAGCCACACCCCCTATCTCCCTGGGCAACCAGAGGAGGCCACCCGTGAGTAAAGGATTTGCCTGAGGCTACTCACAAACCCAGGAAGCTTCCAGGGCGGGCCGACTCAGAGAGGTAACCGAATACAAACCTCCAGCAGCAAAGAGGTTGGAACTCAGAACAGCTTATCTTCTACAGACAATTTTAGCAGGAACAGAGACAGAATCCCACATAGTTGTTCTGTTCTGTTATGTTCTGCTCTGTTTTGTCAGTAACATCAATCAGGGGTGGGGCTGAGCCTAAGTGAATGCCCCCCAACCTTCATCAAGAGCCCGAGGATGTCAGGCATCACCTCTTCCTGCTAGATAGTGGCAGAGTGCAGAGGCCTGGCATATTTCCTTGTGATTCAGGCAGGTGCAAACCCCTGGAGTATCTGTTCACTACAGGCAACTGGGTCAGCCATCTGCAGTGATATCAGTGACTGGGTCTAACAAAGGGGCAAGGTAAGGAAGGAGGCATCAACCTTCCCAGACTGATCTATTTGCTAGGTGTCTCCTCCTGACTCCACGCAGCACTGGAGTAAGCTATCTCAGAGTAGTCACCAGACCCCTGTGACTCAACTGCCAGAGACCTCTTGAACTCTCCCACCCGAGACAGGTGCCAACTGAGACAATTGATTTGGACCTTTTGAACTGAACCAATAGACTGAGGACTTTTCAGGTGGTGCCCTGGGTGTGCGGTTGTAGGAAGGTTTGATTTTCCTTTTCCAATTTGTGCCAGAGGTGGGTAGGGTGACTTAATTGCTGGTTTTTCTCAACAACTGAGACTTCAACCCAGAGTAAATGTTTCACTAGGGTTGAACAGAAACCACCTAAAAACAAGACAGAACCACTTAGCCCCACCACAAACAGACAGGGCCCCAGTTTCTCAGGCCACAACACTGTATGGGCCCTCGACAAAACCCCAGAGGAAAAACCAAAGGGAGTAAAACAACCATGGGGTGGAATCAGTGGAAAAACTCTGGTAACATGAATAACCAGAATAGATCAACCCCCCCAAAGGAAAGATATGGCAGATGTAATTGAAGATCCCATTCATAAACAACTGGCTGAGATGTCAGTAATCGAATTCAGAATTTGGATGGCAGACAAGATTAATAAAGTGGAATTAGGAATTCGAGGAGAAATTCAAAAGTAGTCTCAAGAATTTAACGAATTTAAAGACAAAACCACCAAAGACTTAGACACACTGAAGCAAGAATTTGCAGCCCTCAAAGTTATGAAAAATATAGTAGAATCCCTCAGCAACAGAAGGAAGCAAGCAGAAGAAAGGATTTCTGACATTGAAAATAAAGCCTTTGAATGCTCTCAAACTCTCAAACAGGAAGAGAAATGGAGAGCAAAAATGAATCATTCTCTCAGAGAGCTCTGGGATAATTTGAAGAAGGCTAATATACCAATAATTGGAATTCCTGAAACCTATAAAGTGACCTCAATGGGCACAGAGGCCCTTCTGCATGAAATTATGAAAGAGAATTTTCCAGACATGCCTAGAGATTCTGAAATTCAGATAGCAGACAGCTTCAGAACCCCAGTATGACTCAACCCCAATAAGATATCCCCCAGGCATATCATAATTAACTTCACTAAAGTTAATATGAAGGAGAAAATTCTCAAAGCTGCCAGGCGAAAGAAGGCCATTATGTACAAAGGGAAGAATATTAGAATGACTGCAGATCTCTCTGCTGAAACTTTTCAAGCTAGAAGAGAGTGGTCACTGACTTTTAATCTCCTAAAGCAAAATAACTTTCAACCCCGGATCTTGTATCCAGCTAAACTGAGTTTCATTTATGATGGAGAAATTAAATACTTTAATGACATTCATATGTTGAAGAAATTTGCCATAACCAAACCAGCTCTTTAGGATAGTCTCAGACCTATCCTCCATAATGACCAACCCAATCCCATACCACAAAAGTAAACTCACTCAGAAATTTCGGATCAAACTCCAACTTCCACACTGGCGAAAGGATTAAAAATGTCCACTAGACCTTTGAAAAACTCAATACCCAAAATTTCATCAGACTTATCAGTATTCTCCATCAATGTGAATGGCCTAAACTGTCCTCTAAAGAGGCATAGGTTGGCTGACTGGATACAAAAACTCAGGCCAGATATTTGTTGCATACAAGAGTCACATCTTAAATTAAAAGAAAAATACAGACTCAGGGGTCAAAGGATGGTCATTTCAGGCAAATGGTAATCAGAAAAAAGCAAGTGTTGCAATTTTATTTGCAGATACAATAGGCTTTAAACCAACAAAAGTAAGGAAGAACAAGAATGGTCACTTCATATTTGTTCAGGGTAATACTCAATATGATGAGTTTTCAATTATTAATATCTATGCACCCAACCAGAATGCACCTCAATTTATAAGAGAAACTCTAACTGACATGAGCAACTTGATTTCCTCCAGCTCCATAATAGAGATTTCAACACTCCTTTGGCAGTGTTGGATTGATCCTCCAATAAGAAGCTGAGCAAATAAATTTTAGATTTAAATCTAACCATCCAATATCTGGATTTAGCAGACATCTATAGAATATTTCATTCCAACAAAACTGAATACGCATACTTCTCTTCAGCCCATGGAACCTACTCCAAAATTGATCACATCTTAGGTCACTAGTCTAACCTCAGTAAATTTAAAGGAATAGAAATTATTCCTTGCTTCTTCTTGGACCACCATGCAATAAAAATTGAGCTGAGTAACAACAGGAATCTGCGTACTCATACAAAAACATGGAAGTTAAATAACCTTATGCTGAATGATAGCTGGGTCAGAGATGAGATTAAGAAAGAAATTTCCAATTTTTTGGAACAAACAACAATGAAGTCATGAACTATCAGAACCTCTGGGACACCGCAAAGGCAGTTCTAAGAGGAAAACTTATAGCACTGCAAGCCTTCCTCAAGAGAACGGAAAGAGAGGAAGTTAACAACTTAATGGGACATCTCAAGCAACTGGAAAAGGAAGAACATTCCAACCCTAAACCCAGTAGAAGAAAAGAAATAACCAAAATTAGAGCAGAATTAAATGAAATTGAAAACAAAAGAATAATACAACAGATTAATAAATCAAAAAGCTGGTTTTTTGAAAAGGTCAATAAAATAGATAAACCTTTGGCCAATCTAATCAGAAAAAAAGAGTAAAATCTCTAATCTCATCAATCAGAAACAACAAAGACGAAATAACAACAGACTCTTCAGAAATCAAAAAAAATCCTTAATGAATATTACAAGAAACTTTATTCTCAGAAATAAAAAAATCTGAAGGAAATTGACTGATACTTGGAAGCACGTCACCTTCCAAGACTTAGCCAGAATCAAGTGGAAATGCTGAACAGGCCCATATCAAGTTCGGAAATAGCATCAACCATACAAAATCTCCCTAAAAAGAAAAGCCCGGGACCAGATGGTTTCACGTCAGAATTCTACCAAACCTTTAAAGAGGAATTAGTACATATATTACTCAACCTGTTCCAAAAGGTAGATAAAGAAGGAAGACTACTCAACACATTCTATGAAGCAAACATCACCCTGATCCCCAAACCAGGAAAAGACCCAACAAGAAAAGAAAATTATAGACCAGTATCACTAATGAATATAGATGCAAAAATATTCAACAAGATCCTAACAAACAGAATCCAGCAACATATCAAACAAATTATACATCATGACCAAGTTGGTTTTATCCCAGGGTCTCAAGGCTGGTTCAACATATGTAAATCTATAAAAGTAATTCAGCACATAAACAAATTAAAAAACAAAGACCATATGATTCTCTCAATTGATGCAGAAAAAGCTTTTGATAATATCCAGCATCCCTTCATGATCAGAACACTTAAGAAAATCGGTATAGAAGGCACATTTCTTAAACTGATGGAGGCCATCTACAGCAAACCCACAGCCAATATCATATTGAATGGAGTTAAATTGGAATCATTTCCACTCAGATCAGGAACGAGACAAGGCTACCCATTGTCTCCATTGCTTTTTAACATTGTAATGGAAGTATTAGCCACCGCAATTAGGGAAGAAAAGGCGATCAAGGGTATCCATATAGGGTCAGAAGAGATCAAACTTTTGCTCTTCGCAGATGATATGATTGTATATCTGGAAAACACTAGGGACTCTACTACAAAACCCTTAGACGTGATCAAGGAATACAGCAGCATCTCAGGTTACAAAATCAACATTCATAAATCGGTAGCCTTTATATATACCAACAATAATCAAGTTGAAAAAACAGTTAAGGACTCTATTCCTTTCACAGTAGTGCCAAAGAAGATGAAATATTTGGGAATTTATCTAACAAAGGACGTGAAAGATCTCTATAAAGAGAACTATGAAACTCTAAGAATAGAAATAGCTGAAAATGTCAACAAATGGAAAAACATACCATGCTCATAACTGGGAAGAATCAACATCGTTAAAATGTCCATACTACCCAAAGCAACATATATTTTCAATGCAATCCATATTAAAGCTCCACTGTCATACTTTAAAGATCTAGAAAAAACAATATTTTGTTTTATATGGAATCAGAAAAAAACCTCAAATAGCCAAGACATTACTCAGAAATAAAAACAAAGAAGGAGGAATCATGCTACCAGACCTCAGACTTTACTACAAATCGATAGTGATCAAAACAGCATGGTATTGGCACAAAGACAGAGAAGTATATGTCTGGAACAGAGTAGAGAACCAAGAGATGAATCCAGCTACTTACTGTTATTTAATCATTGACAAACCAATTAAAAACATTCAGTGGGGAAAAGATTTCCTTTTTAACAAATGGTGCTGGGTGAACTGGCTGGCAACCTGCAGAAGACTGAAACTGGACCCACACCTTTCCCCATTAACTAAGATAGACTCTCACTGGATTAAAGATTTAAACTTAAGACATGAAAGTATAAAAATACTAGAGGAGAGTGCAGGGAAAACCCTTGAAGAAATCGGTCTGGGTGAGTATTTTATGAGGAGGACCCCCCAGGCAATTGAAGCAGGTTCCAAAATACACTACTGGGACTTGATCAAACTAAAAAGCTTCTGCACAGCCAAGAACACAGCAAGTAAAGCAAGCATACAGCCCTCAAAACGGGAGGAGATATTTGCTGGTTATGTCTCCGACAAAGGTTTAATAACCAGAATCCACAGAGAACTCAAATGCATTAGCAAGAAAAGAACAAGTGATCCCATCACAAGCTGAGCAAGGGATTTGAAGAGAAACTTCTCTGAAGAAGACAGGCACATGGCCTTGAGACATACAAAAAAGTGCTCATTATCTTTAATCATGATAGAAATGCAAATCAAAACTACTTTGAGATACCATCTAACTCCACTGAGACTAGCCTATATCACAAAATCTCAAAACCAGAGATGTTGGTGTGGATGTGGAGAAAAGGGAACACTTTTGCACTGTTGGTGGGAATGCAAATTAATACATTCCTTTTGGAAAGAGATATGGAGAACACTTAGAGATCTAAAAATAGAGCTGCCATTCAATCCTGCAATTCCTCTACTGGGCATATATCCAGAAGACCAAAAATCACATCATAACAAAGAGATTTGTACCAGAATGTTTATTGCAGCCCTATTCATAATTGCTAAGTCATGGAAAAAGCCCAAGTGCCCATCGATCCACGAATGGATCAATAAATTGTGGTATATGTACACCATGGAATATTATGCAGCCTTAAAGAAAGATGGAGACTTTACCTTGTTCATGTTTACATGGATGGAGCTGGAACATATTCTTCTTAGTAAAGTATCTCAAGAATGGAAGAAAGAGTACCCAATGTACTCAGCCCTACTATGAAACTAATTTATGACTTTCACATGAAAGCTATAACCCAGTTACAACCTAAGAATAGGGGGAAGGGGAAAGGGAGGGGGTAGAGGGAGGGAGATTGGTAGGATTACACCTGCAGTGCATCTTACAAGGGTATATGTGAAACTTAGTAAATGTGGAATGTAAATGTCTCAGCACAATAACTAAGAAAATGCCAGGAATGCTATGTTAACCATTGTGATGAAAATATGTCAAACGGTATGAAGCTAGTGTATGATGCCCCATGATCATATATATGTACACAGCTATGATTTAATAAAAAAAAATAAAAAATAAATTATTTTATTCTCCATTGGTGGCAATTATATCTAAGGTTGCAACCAATATTTTCATTATTTTTAGCTTTCGTGGTTTGCCCACTTCTCTCTTCTAACACTGTATTACATTATTTTAGGACTTGGATCATACTTTGTTTTTAAAGTATCCAATAGTATTTGACATATGAAAATTTATAGTTTTACATTGTGAACCACCAGTGCACTCCTGAACACACACTCTCCATTTACTCCAGTCACATGATCTGGATTCTTTAGTAAAGTAACCACTACCTTTATTATGTTCATAATTTTCTTGCTAGTTTATAAATGACAATTTACCACACATGTATAGAGTCTTAAATGATACATTGCGTAATAGCCTTTATTGGAAAACGTTTGTAAAGTATCTTACTGTAGGGAGTCTTCTTTTCCTGGCCTGATTTTTCCCAATCATGTTTCTACGATCATATAGTTTCTTACATGTGGCTGTAGTTGATTCATTGCTGTGTAGTCCTATGTGTAGGCTATGCTGTACTTTATTTAGCTATCCTCCTGATGATTAACATTTGTGTTGTTTGCTGCTCTTGTTTTGTTTTATTTTAATTATTACAAACAATACTATTATACATATAGCATGTTTTATATATTTTTTAGTTTATATCCACAAGAGAGTATTCATAGCTTTCAAGATTTTTTGATAGGGATCCACAACCAGAAACATTTTATATTGTGGCCAGGAAAATACTGTAAAGAACTATGCAGAGTGTAGCACGTTGCCCTACTTGCAAGCTGATAACCTACCCTGTTATTATTTCAGGGATGCTAATAGAAGACCTAAAATTCCCAGGTCAGAGACAAAAGACTTTAATACTCATGGGACAAGCAGTAGCCAGAGCTTTATGTTTGCTGGACTCAATTTCCCATGCTCTTCACGTCCCAGAAGCAGGCTACAAAGGGCCCATGATGGATATCTGGACACAGGCTGTGTCAAAAGAGAGAAACAATGAGTGCAGGTGATCTTCTGCTTATATATAATAGTAATCCTGCACTTTGTCTGTAGGGAGACTACACCTCATGTCTCAAGGCTGTTCACTACGAACATAATTCAGGGTAGTTCCCTGGGAAGAAAATGGTCAGAGTTTGAAATTCTTGACACATGCAGCAAGGATGTGCAGGGACATGAGAGAGAGCCCACCGTGTATACCCTCCCTCAACAAATAATTTTTGACTGAAGCCCTTGTGTTTAGTGAATGTTGACCTTTTCCTTTGTATTCTAAGTCATCTTAAAAAAATATGTATGTATGACCCATTAAAAAATTTAACAAACTAATATGTAGTAATTTGTCAATTTACAAAAAAAAAAAAAATTAAATCACTATGCTAAGGTATATTTGCTACCTTAAAATACACTGTGAATTGTTTTATGAAGTGATTAATCAGTTATTTCTTACTCTGTTTTTCACAGTGTACGGATATTTCCCTTGTTAAGTGTCTTCACCACCACT
Organism: Nycticebus coucang; assembly: GCF_027406575.1. Lineage (NCBI taxonomy): Eukaryota > Metazoa > Chordata > Mammalia > Primates > Lorisidae > Nycticebus > Nycticebus coucang. Next base: position 101,494,091 of record NC_069788.1, on the reverse strand, counting down.
TTGGTTTGTGTGACATTTTATTATTTGATAATCAAGTACTGCATAATTATGTCTGATTCGGGTATAATTTTCATTTTATATATTAATGAGGTTCACATGCGTGTATGTCATTTGTGTTTCTGTTTCTTCTAAGGTTTCCCATGACTTTGGCATATTTTTAAATTGAGATATGTGTCCCTTTCAGATTAATATATGAATTCTACATAGATCAGTTATGGACACTGCTAATATCTCGTGTCTCTCAATAAATGAAATTCCTTTTAATGTTTTTAAGTTTTCCAATTTAAATTTATAATATTTGTCATAGATAAGAAATCATCCTAGACCATTAGTTATGAAGATATTTTTCAAAAGTTTTAAACACTTTTAACATTTATGTCCTCAATGCTTCTGAACTGATCAAACCATAAATGAATCAAATGACTAAGAAAACTACAGCAAGAGAAGAGAAAAACCTATACAGAGTAAATTATAAAACATTCTTGAGAAAGAAGCCTTATGACCTACATAAATGAGGAAGTAATCATGAAATGGAAGACTTAGTAAGTCAAGAAGCCAGTTATCCCCCAATCCATCTGAATTTACTACTGTCTCAAGAGAAATTTCAGCAAGAGGTTTCTGTTGTTACTGTTCCCTTTGAAATTGACAAGTTGATTATGAAATTCATAAAAACATTTAAAGAATAGCCAGTATAATCTTGAAGAAACAGGCAAAAATTGATAATAAAAACTGTAGCTTCTGATAACCAGTACAGAAAGCTACACTAATTAAGATAGTAATTATTGGTACAACAGCAGACAAACCACTCAAGACAAGAATAAAAAGTTCATAAACAAAGCCAGACATACACTCATCAATGGTACAAGTGGCATTAAAGGAGGGGAAAGGGCAGTCATTTCAGTAAAGTGTACATTATCGATCGAATATTAGTGAGAGAGAAAGAGACAGTGAGAGCTTTTTGTTTCCATCTTGCAGCAAAAGCAATGATTTCAAGTGCACTTCATATTTTTAGGCAAAAAGTAAAATTGCAAATCTTTTAGAGGATAATATAGATATTTCATTATATAGCATACGTATAAAGATTCAATAGGACAAAAACTCTAATTATAAAAAAAGACTTGACAAATATCACATTGAAATTAAGAGACTATGTTCATAAATGTGCAATACAACTTTAAGGAAAGTGAGAAGAACAGTGATAGAGTGGGAAGTTTGCAATACACCTGACTGATAAAGTATTAATGAAAGGAAACTAAAATGACATACCATTAATGTGGCTATAAATAGAGTTAAAATAACACTAGGGAGGCACCTGTGGTTCAGAGTAGGGCACCGGCCCCATATACCGGAGGTGGTGCGTTCAAACCTGGCCCCAGCCAAAAACTGCAAAAAATAAATAAATGAATAAAAGAATTAAAATAGCTCTATGTTGTTGAGGATGTAGAGCATCTTCTTGGGCAATGATTATCCAGGCAAGTAAGTAGTTTTCCTGGTTGGCATTCCATACAGAGTTTTCATAGTTTATCATTTCTAAATCACAACTGAATGATCTATAGTAAATTCATAACCTATAAATGAGTTCAACCATTATTCTTTATAATTCTACCATTTTTATTATAAAAGTAGGCTGTTTACCTTCAAAACACATATCCAGCAACAGCACAACAGCATTTTCACCTATAACTCAGGTCATATTCACTTACTAATTTTTTAAAAAACATTTGGTGTCAATTTGACCCATTCTACAGGGAAGGAACTTACAGGGGCATGGCTGACTTATTAAACATACTCAACGAAAGTTGGCAGTTTCACAGTCATCAAGCTCACTAAAGTCTATAGGTAAATTTTCTTTAGTTTACATATTTGCATCTTATTCTTTATCCAAGTATCTCTATAATTTTAGAAAATAAAAATAAAACAGGAAAGAGAATAAATTTCTTTGTGGGGATTTTTTTTGTATGTAAACGAATAACTTAAACACAACCTTACGAAACCAATGATTAGAGGATCTATGAAAGTTTTCAGAAAATGATGTGAATGATGAATATTTGAAGTCGGACTAAAAGGTCAGTGGAATTTGGCAATAAATAAATGATACTCCCACAATATTCAGGTCTCTTTTCCTCTGATGTTGTGCCCACCGTGTTGATTTGTCTAACCTGCCAGGCTCTGTGTAATCACCTGCGTGTACATATTCTGTCTCATATTCTTTCTTCTAAAGAGTTCTCTCCTTTCATCAGTGACATATGAATCAGTTCTTAAAATAGTTTTAATCTATTTTCCTGATGTAATCATCAAATCTTCCGTTTCGTACCTTTCTTGGGGAAGCTTTCTGATCTCTACAATTGCAAACCCAGAATTGCATTCTAGCATCTTTATAAATTCTCCTCAGATTATATCGGTTCATAAAAATACTGCCATTTTTGTGCACTCCTCTACCTCCTAGTAGAGTTTGTGACTTCTTTCTATAACCTGTGGTCACCCTCTTACAGGGATGTTCTGTTACTCTTGTTTCTGTGTAAATTTGGAATGTGATTTTCTGTGCCAATGGAATGTGATTTTCTCCTTTTCCCTTTCATATCACCCTATAGGGACTTGCATTAAACGAATCTAATAGATACATGCTAAATATCATCTCAAAATAATATTACTGAAACTCATTTACGATCCAATTCAATTATTCTCCTGTGGTTGTTTGACAGTTCAAACTATTGGGCTTCTCTGTGGACTCATAGAAATTTGTCTGAACCCTGTGATACTAAACCTGAACCAGTGTTCTCATGGGTGGTTTGAGAATCATTCCTTGCTCGGTAGACATTTTGGTATTAGTGGAGTTGTGGAAGTGAAATTATTAGGATGTCTTTAAAGTCCTTTTCCATAAATGAATGATTTATTGGAGCAATGACAGAGAGGAATAAGTTTGCCTGCTCAATATAGCCTGTCATTTTTGATAAATGTGACTCACCTTTCTTTAAGAAGTCCAATTTAGTACTGGTACCAATTCTTGGATTTTATAGAGAAGGAAATTGTTAAATTTCTTAGAAATGTGGCCATGGAAGGAATAAACTGAGATTGAAAAGATTCAAGATGTGAACTACAGTGGACGCAACGTAATGTCAAAGCTGTACAGTACCAACGTCCTAGCAGGGGAAAATTTGTCTTTTTACTTTGGAAGCAATATATGCTTGATGTTGACTAAACTCAGGTGGCCACTTTATGACTTCATTACCTTCCTGCTTCATGTTCACATTAAGGTCACATTTTGAGACATGACCTTCAGTGCTGTGCAGAGACGGCTGCCATAGCTGCAGCGTGCATTGTATACATTTCTTCCTGACTTCGCAGTAAGCGACATGAAGTTGCTAGCTTGAAATTGGTCAGGAAGAAAGCATTTACACCATGAACACAGGCACATGTGAAAAATGAGGGTTCCTTCCAGAGATCTAATTGGCAAGCATTTATAAGCACAGTACTATCTGTGTTCCAAGGTTGAACTGCAGAAGCCTCTTAAATTTCCACCAAAGGGACCATAAAAACTTTGTTAGCTGATGGTTATGTTCATCTAATAAATGCAAGTTCTTTCATATTTGCAAATTTCAATTGGGTATTACTAATTACTAAATAAAATAAAATATGAAAAAAACAAATTGATGCACACGTATTTCCAGGTAACATAAAACATATGTATGTAACTGTAATTTATCTTCTATGGCATAAACTTAACCATAAAGCACAGAAGAAATAACTTGGGAGAAACTCCAGGGGACCTTGACTTAATTTGGATTTCATTGCTTATGCTTATTAGGGGAGTGATCTTGGAGAAGTTTGTTTCTCTGAGCTTCCTATAGCACATCTGCAAATTTGGAACTAATAATACGTGTATTACAAAATTTTTGTAATTCACTTAAATATGTGGCCACATAGTGCCTAACACATAGCAAATAAACACATACACACATCAAAGAAAATACCAAAATTCAAGAGAAAAAAGTCGGTAGTCTTCACTCCCTTGTTGGTGTTCCCTTATTTTAGGGTGTTAACTGTGTACATGTATCAATTGTGTCTCTGTCCAATGTGTTGGGATAGTACTAGAATAATTGCTCCTTTGTTGCAATTCCAGCTATGCCACTAAGTTGTTCACATAGTTGCATGAGCCTGAGCATATAACTTGACTGTCTTGGGAATCTTCTCTATACAGTAAGTATATTAAAACTTATGCGCGTTTTTATGAGAATCAAATAAAATAATGCATTTAAATAATTGTCCCCATGATGTTACTGAGTCGTTTCTTTTTTTTTTTATTATTTAATCATAGCTGTGTACATTGATATAATCATGGGGCATCATTCACTAGCTTCACAGACCGTTTACCAAGTTTCACATATACCCTTGTAAGATGCACTGCTGGTGTTTCTTAACAACAATAATGTATTTTTTTTTTTACATTTTTTTTTTATTCTTGGGTATTCATTGAGGGTACAATAAGCCAGGTTACACTAATTGCTTTTGTTAGGTAAAGTCCCTCTTGCAATCATGTCTTGCCCATTGTATTTTGTTTTTGTTTAAATTATCATTATTAGTATCATTATCACTTTAGTGATTATTATTTTATGAAATGTCTTGGGTGCATATTTCTTTTAAAAAATATGAATAGAAGGTCATAGAATGATGGATCAATCTCTCCTTTCACAAATATTATTTAGCCACGGGGTGCATGCCACCTAGCAGTGGAGACTGACCTGGCCTTGACACTGACTAACATCTATGTAACACAGGTGGGAGATATTGGGACACCCAGTCTCCTAACTCTACCTTTCATGTCTAAATACACTGCAGAAAATAAACACTGAATTGTCCTTCACTGGGGACAAAGTCTCAAGTATCAGAAAAATAAAGTATGATTGCACCCTCACGCCTGTTCCCCACTCCAGAATTTTCCTGAATGACTGAGGCAAGAAAGAAAAGAGTTAAGGAAATGCCATGTCCTTAATGTTTACATCTTTCCAAAATTCAGAAGCTGAAATCCTAACCCCTGCAGAGATGGTATAGGAGGCCTTTGGGTATTAACTGGGTCATGAGGGTGGAGCCCTCATACATGGAATTACTGCTGTCATGGAAGAGACCCAAGGGGGTTCTCTCACCCTCTTCTCTGAATGTCAGTACAGAAGAGAAGTTACAGACTTCGCCCCAAAGACTGCCCTCACCAGAATCTGTGGGCACACTTATCGTGGAAGTCCTGCCTCCAAAACCATGACAGATACATTTCCGTTATTTATAAGCCCCTTACTCTATAGTAATTTGTTATAGCTGCCTGAACTGATTAAAACAGGAGGCCTGATTTACAATTTAAGGCATGAGGATCATCGCGTGGGAAAGGAGAAGGTCTAAAGCTTCCCTGAGTCGTCAACATATTCTGATCCCTCAATTGATTTGACCCTTGCAACTGTTTATCATGGTTTCTTCTTGTGAAGACTAACATATCTTCTTCACTCCTCACCTCTCTCCTTTTCCACTGTTTCCACAGCTCCCAAACTCCTGTCAAAGCTCCGAAGTTTCACCTTTGTTTCTTCCGAAGGATTCCAAAAATGCCCCAATATGTGCCAAAATCATACGTGTCCCTTCCCCGCATTATCTCCCGGTAGCCTATATCACAGGAATTATTCTCTCCACTTTGTCCTTAGGGGGAATGACATAACTCATTCACCATCACCATCTTTTTAATGGTATGGGAGGAATTTTTATAAAGATAGATTTGTTTAAAAGCACCTGATCTTCCCAGCACAGTTCACTATCCCCAAAGGCAGGATCGGATAAAAATTAGAGGATCTAGACAACAATTCCAAATAATCCAGGTGACTCTCTAAAGGGTTGTATTTAAAGTTTCCTTATTCAAAAACCTCTTTGTGATTGAAAGAAAAAAAAAAAAAGCTTAACTTCAACAGCTGGAACTGATAAAAGGTGTCCTGAGAGAGAAAAATCCAGACAGAGGAGGCTTTGGGGAAAGGCAGAGGCTTGCAGTAGTAGTATGGAGTGTGGGTGTAAAGAACATTGTTCCTACAGAGAAAAAGAGAAATACATGTTTTGGTGAGGTCTAGAACATTATTCACTCTTTGCTGGGTGAAGGAGCTTTATTTCTTATGTGACAGGCCAGGATTTATTTATTCTTAGGGAGAAAATACATGTTGTAATCTCCCATTCTTTACCTACGATGAATGCGTACACTGACTCCCAAATCCATAGGTTACGACAGAGGAGTGAAGAAGCCATAGTGTAATAACATGTGTGTTCCACAACAACAACCCTCCCCTGGGATAATTTATCTTTTTCTAGTTGTGTTTTGTGGGCCAGATGGTCTATGGGGATAATGCTGTCTCCAGCCCATGGGTGGAGCTCTTTCCAAATAAAGAAAAATAGGTTCCTTCTTTGGTTTTGACGGTTTTCTTTAAAACTCATGATTGTGCCATGTATATTTCAGTTCTTTTTACTCCTCCAATTTCAAAACTATTAAAGTCATTCCTTAGAATGACTGCAATAGATCTGCAATAAATTGATTCGTTTAAATGTGTGCCCGGTTAATCTGCCTTTTGATTTGCCTTCTTACTCGGCAGAGCACAGGTATAAAGAAAGCCCATCTAAGAGTCTTCTGCATACAGGAAATTAATAGCTTGTTTTCTGAATGAATTTATTTTTGACTCTTCTTGTGATTTGTTCATCCATATTCCTGACCTGGAGGGATTAGAATTGATTTTCCTATTATATTTAGTCCAAAACAAATTTTATAAAATGAGTGTATTTTTTCAGATGATCCTTTGGACTCGGCAGTTCTAAATGGATGGAGAGTATAAAATATACTTAATTCTGTACCTGCTGCAGCCAGTTCTGATGTTGCATCCTCTTCTAAGGACAGCATCGAACAAGTCACATATCCTGTCTAAAGCACAGACATCTCATCTGGAAAATGGCGATCATATTATTCCTCACAGTATAACTCTAAGTGTATATAAACGAAGCTATAACTTTTGAAAACAGTGCCTTGCACAAAGTTAACATTAAGCAAATATTGCCTTTCTTGCCATTGTTCTTCCTTTTTTCTGTGTATTCCTTGTTTCCTTCTATTCCTTTTCTTTCTGAGGTTTGTCCTTTAATAAATCACATGTTCACCACCTCTTTATATCAGATGTTTTTCACATGAATGATAGGATATCATGAAGAATCTCATTTAAATTACAGTCACTATTGTTCCTAATGCCATTAAACTAAAGTTCTATAACTCAGACTTTCCCACCTCAGGCTTTATCTACAGTCACTGAATCAGCCTTCATTGCAGCAGCCATTGACAATTGAACTTTTCTAAGTGGAGAAAATTTAGGTGAAATTCCATTGCTGTAAAATAAATCTCTCACTCATAAAATCTAGTCCTTGGACAAAGGAGGTGCAACCTGGGCAGTTGCTGTTTTAACCATGTGAAGGATGGCTGGACATTAACAGGTGCTGCCAGGTGACAAAAGAAAACCTGTTGCATCACACACACAACAGGAGCTGTGGGGTGTTTATTTTGGCGGAAAAAGATGCTATTTATCCTATGTATTATTACTGGGAGATGTAGATTTCATACCAAAAGGATAGAATGCAACAGAAGGGACAGAATTCTGACTATATATCGCTTTTTTTGTTTTCTCTGGGAGAAAATTGACAGGTAGAATCTGAATTTTTGGAGCCTCTAGGTAATTCTTAGAGGAAGCAAGTGTGGCATATATAATTTGCTCCTTTTTTTTTAGACAGAGTCTTATTATGTTGCCCTTGGTAGAGTGCTGTGGTGTTACAGCTCACAGCAACCTCAAACTCTTGGGCTTAAGCGATTCTCTTGTCTCAGCCTCCTGAGTAGCTGGGACCACAGGCGCCTGCCACAATGCCCAGCTAGTTTTTGGTTGTAGTTGTCATTGTTGTTTAGCAGGCCCAGGCTAGGCTCAACCTACCAGCTTCGGTGTTATGTGGCCAGCGCCCTACTCACTGAGCTACGAGCACTGAGCCATAAAATTTGCTTCTTTGTTGCATTTTCCCCCAATATACATGTATGAGTGTTCTGGATAATTCTTTTCTCTGCAATGTGCCTTATACTGAGGACATCAGTATGTTGTGGCTAATGAAAAAAAAATGTGATTTTTAGTTGCATTAAATGTATCACATTATATGCGTCAATTGTTTAAAAACCTTATTACTTAGCAAGAAATAGTCTGTTTGAATCTCATTTGGCATTGTGTAGAGCGTAATTCTGCCCATGCTTTTGATATCCAGAAAAAAGTATATACTTTCTAGGACTTGTATTTCGTAATGACTTCCCTTTCCATCTTATTCATATATGAACACTTTCTAATACATCTTGTTATGCAGGAATCAAAATGCAAATGTCATTCCATAAATAACTTAATATTGTCAATTACAACGTCTACCTTGTTCAACCCTCCACACACTAACAGTGTGTTAGTGTTACCGTAATCACTTCGCCAGGTCCTTATTCTCAGAAATTCAAAGAATGAATTCGCAGACCACCATCAGTAAGCAAAAGCATAGATTTTGTTGATAGATAAGAGGAGAACGCAGACAAAGCCTTCAGCACAGCAGAGAGTTGTCACTAGCGGGTAGCCCACTATAGCAAGCTGTCTAGGGGGTTAGATATGCAGCTTTTCCTGCCCTGCAGGCATGGAGGTGTAAGGAGATGGAATGCACATCTAAAATATGTCACAGTAGTTGGGGCCAGAGGCCCGTGAGCAGACGCTAATTTGATAAATCTCCTTCCTTGTGTGGGAATGAGGTCCTGTTTGCAGCATTCTTCCCCTCCCCGGGAGTGCCAACTCAGATGGAACCTTTGCAACATTGATCAAACAGGTTTATGAGCTTGTTTGGGCCCAGAAAATGGGGTCTGTCTTCAACCCTAGGTGAAGGGGACCTGCACAGTAGGACTGACACACTTCTTTTAGTGAAAGGACAAAAAAAAAAGTCCTAGCCAGGCTAAGCTGATACGTATGTTTCTCTCGAAGTGAGAGAAGTTGTTTCTTCAGCTCTGCAAACCTCATATTTCTATTATCACAAGACCAGCAACTCAGAAGTCACTGTGCCTATTACTTCACAAAATTATTTTTGGCAACAGAAATAAAATAAAAATTAAACAGGTTTCCTTATATATTTGCAATAAAGACCGTTTTCCACAAAACATCTAAGCACTAAACAAAGATTATTAAATTTTCCTTTCACACATCCAGTCCATCTGATCTCTGAAGCTTATCTGCGTAATTTTTCTTTTTTCTTCTCTTTTCTTTTCTTTTTTTTTTTTTTTGCTGACACACACCCTTTTCTTTTTTTATTTATTGTGGGGGAGGGTTAAGGGTACAAGAAACCAGGTTACACTGATTGCATTTGTCAGGCAAAGTCCCTCCTATAATCATGTCTTGCCCCCTAAAAGGTGTGGCACACACCAAGACCCCCCCACTCTTCCTTTCCCCACCCCTTCCTCCTTCTTTCTCTTTCTGCTCTCCCTTTCTCCCACCCCACTGTGTCATTAATTGTCATCAATTGTCCTCATATCAAAATTGAATACATATGATTCATGCTTCTCCATTCTTGTGAAAGACACACACCCTTTTCATATGCATATAGCAGTAATCCCCTCTTCTCTGTAGGGGATATGTGCTAAGAACACTAGTGGATGCCTGAAATGGTGCATAGGGTAAAACCCTACATATACGCTATGTTTTATCCTCATTAGATTGAGAACTTTCACTTTTTCACTTAAAAGAAACACTATATTTTCTCTTTGGCATATCCAAATTGCCAGCATTACTGCTCTTATACCCTAGCCATTATTAAATAAAATAAGGGTTACTTGAACACAAGCACTGCAATATTTTGATAGGCAATCTGATAACTGACTCAGTCTACTAAGTGAAAAGGGGTAGTGGTGTACACAGTCTGGATAAGCTGGACAAAAGGATGAATTACATGCAGGGTGGGACAGAACAGAGGATGGCTCAAAATTTCATCATGCTTCTCAGAAGGGTACACAACTTAAAATTTATGAATTATTTAATTCTGAAATTTTCCATTTAATTTTGGATCACAGTTAACTGTCAGTAAAGCAAACTGGAAAGCAAAAACACGAATGAAGGGGAACTACTGCATGCACTCATCCTAAGTCTTACCAACTTTTGCACATTCCGACTGCACAATCAATTCTTATATGCAAATTTGTATATCCCGTTATGAAGATATACAATTATACCTTTAAACATAACATACATGCACTATTTGCATTTCATTTCTTAGTAAGTGACACAATAAAGGGGCCACAGATTTAACCTACTAAGGTTGTAACACAAAATTTGGGCTTTTTCCAACAATAAAAAAATCTAAATTTCAGTTGTCTGCTCTTGTCACACCTCGTTATTACAGTGATTACACTTTCTTTTTTTTTTTTGTAACTATTCTTTTTTTTATTGTTAAATCATAGCTGTGTACATTAATGTGATCATGGGGCACCATACACTGTTTTTATAGACCATTTGACACATTTTCATCACACTGGTTAACATAGCCTTCCTGGCATTTTCTTAGTTATTGTGTTAAGACATTTATATTCTACATTTACTAAGTTTCACATATACCCTTGTAAGATGCACTGCAGGTGTAGTTCCACCAATCAACCTCCCTCTGCCCACCTTCCCCCTCCCTCCCTCCCTCTCCCCCTTCCCCCTATTCTTAGGTTATAACTGGGTTATACCTTTCATGTGAAAGCCATAAATTAGTTTCATAGTAGGGCTGAGTACATTGGATACTTTTTCTTCCATTCTTGAGATACTTTGCTAAGAAGAATATGTTCCAGCTCCATCCATGTAAACATGAAAGAGGTAAAGTCTCCATCTTTCTTTAAGGCTGCATAATATTCCCTGGTGTACATATACCACAATTTATTAATCCATTCATGGATCAATGGCCACTTGGGCTTTTTCCACAACTTAGCAATTATGAATAGGGCTGCAATAAACATTCTGGTACAAATAACTTTGTTATAAGGTGATTTTTGGTCTTCTGGGCATATACCTAGTAGAGGAATTATAGGATTGAATGGCAGATTTATTTTTAGATCTCTACATATTCTCCAAACATCTTTCCAAAAGGAATGTATTAATTTGCATTTCCACCAGCAGTGTAGAAGTGTTCCCTTTTCTCCACATCCATGCCAACATCTCTGGTCTTGGGATTTTGTGATATGGGCTAATCTTACTGGAGTTAGATGATATCTCAAAGTAGTTTTGATTTGCATTTCTCTGATGATTAAAGATGATGAGCATTTTTTCATATGTCTGAAGGCCGTGTGCCTGTCTTCTTCAGAGAAGTTTCTCTTCAAGTCCCTTGCCCAGCCTGAGACGGGATCACTTGTTCTTTTCTTGCTTATAAGTTTGAGTTCTCTGTGGATTCTGGTTATTAAACCTTTGTCGGAGACATAACCTGCAAATATTTTCTCCCATTCTGATGGCTGTTTGCTTTCTTTACTTACTGTGTTCTTGTTTGTGCAGAATCTTTTTAGTTTGATCAGGTCCCAGGAGTGTATTTTTGAAGCTGCTTCAATTGCCTGGAGGGTCCTTCTTATAAAATACTCGCCCAGACTGATTTCTTCAAGAGTTTTCCCTGCACTCTCTTCTAGTATTTTTATAGTTTCATGTCTTAAGTTTAAATCTTTATTTAATCCAATGAGAGTCTATCTTAGTTAACAGTGAAAGGTGTGGGTCCAATTTCAGTCTTCTACAGGTTGCCAGCCAGTTCACCCAGCACCATTTGTTAAATAGGGAATCTTTTCCCCACTGTATGTTTTTAATTGGCTTGTCAAAGATCAAATAACGGTAAGTAGCTGGATTCATCTCTTGGTTCTCTAATCTCTTCCAGACTTCCTTCTGTGTAATTTCTACAGGTGTACAGGTATATGTGCATATGAACCTCGGGTAATTTATAGACGAGACAATGATTTTTTGAGTAAAAATCAATTAATTAAAAGGCATAAAGAAAAAGAGGAAGAAAAGTAGAAATAAGACAAATAGTAAATAATAAGGAAGATATACATTTATATAATAGTAATTTAATTAATGTTAAAAATTAAGTAACTAAAGAACAATGTGGTTGAACTAGGGAAAAAAGTGAAGCATAGGCCTTTTTCAAAAATATTTTTAAACTAGAAAGGTAGAAGAAAATTAAAAGTAAAGAATTTAATGATATATCTAACATGTAAACTCTAATAAAAGATCAAAATATTGTTACGTTAATATTAAACATATATGTTTTAATGCAAGTAATATTACCAGAAATAAAGGTGAGCTCAAATCATTAAACATGTATTTAATCTGAAAGATAAAATTATTTCAAGTGCACGAACCTATCAATATAGCTTAAAATATATAAAGCAAACATTAACAAGTAATATAGGAGCTATGCACAGTTACAGTTATAGTGAGATCATTCTTTTACTAAACAAAGCAAACACACAAAATAATAATAATATTTAGAACATTCAAAGAACAAGATAAACAAACATTGTCTATTGAGACTTAGGGGGCACCATACTCCAAAACTTTTAGAATATGCATTTTTCTTAAATAATTATGAAATGTTTGTCAAAAGTTAACCATGTATGAGCTATTGTTATATTAAGCCATAGAACAATCTTCATAACTTTCAGAGAAACGAAATCAATAGCCAATAGTTTGTTCTTCAGTCATAGAACAATTGATTTAATAGTGTCATGTAACTGGAAAATTATTGCATGTTTTCAAATGAGGAAATCTACTTGCAAATTATTTATGTTTCATAGAGAAATCTCTAGTTGTGACACTGCAATCTTAGTTCTTTCAGCTTCCACCTCTGCCTATTATGCCAGGCCCATAAGGGTGTCCCCAAACTCCTGTGGCAGTAAGTCACAGGTTTGGGCAGAACTTACATGAATATTTTAGAGCTCTCCCTTGCCTTATCTCCCTTCCTTCTGGGTCTCTCTCCCAAAATGTGTGGCTTCTCTTTCCAAATACTCTGTCCTCCATCAAGAGTGTAAACTGCATAATTCCTGCTACTTTGGTCACTTTACTTTACCAGTGCCCTCAGCAAAATGTCACAATTCATTGAGCAGTGTTCCCACCTTTCAACCATCAACCTTCTTGCAGATTCTGCTTGCATTGTTTGTGATTATTTGCCAATGCCTTTAGACACCTTGTTTTTAAATAATACTGTGCTATGATTTTAAAATTCTGTGATTACCAGAAGCTAGAAGCTAGGGTTTGTTTTTGTCTGTAGTTGGGAGGTCATTCAGTTTGTTTAATCTGGAGGATAATGTCTCCATATTTTAATAAAAAAGTCACCTTGATCTCTTTCTTTGATTTTAGCACTGTAGGGGATGATCTTTGTCCCTCCCTATAGTTTCCAATCCATCAATACTTATCTTTTCCTATTCCAAATGTGTCAGAAAGTTTTGATCTTCTTTATTTTTTGAGGGGGATGGAGGGTCTCTTGCTGTTGTCTGGACTACTGTTCAGTGATGTCATCATAGCACACTCCAACCTCAAATTCCTGGACTCAAGTGAACCTTCTGTCTCAGCCTCCCACGTAGCTAAGACTACTGGTATGTGCCACCCACCTAATTTTCCTTTCCTTCTTTTATTTTTTAATTTTTTCCCCTTCCTTTCTTCCTCCCTCCCTTCTTTCTCTCTTTCTTGTAGAGACAGGTTCTCATTATCACTTAGGCTGGTCTAAAACGCCATACCTCATCCAATGTTCCCACCTCAGCCTCCCAGAGTGCTCCTAAAGTGTGAGGGTTGCAGGGGTGAAATACTGGGCCCAGCCAAAGTTCTTTTATATGGCTCAACCTAACTTTTCTCTGTGATAAAGAGAACTGACTTGTTTAATTCTCTCTGTACTCAAATAGATTGTTATATTTAGGGTTTATTGACATTTTGATATTTCACAAAGAAAATAAAAGGCAAAATACATCTAATTAATTTTTTTCTCTTTTTTTATTGTTAAATCATAGCTGTGTACACTAATGCAATCATGGGGCACCATACACTGGTTTTATAGACCGTTTGACACATTTTCATCACACTGGTTAACATAGCCTTCCTGGCATTTTCTTAGTTATTGTGTTAAGACATTTATATTCTACATTTACTAAGTTTCACATATACCCTTGTAAGATGCACTGCATCTAATTAATTTAATTGAAAGAATATTATTTGAAAACAAATTGACCGTAAATTCTATGTTCTCTTTTAAGATTTTAAGAAATAAAGAAAATGAAACTTGAGGGTGGAGCAAGATGGTGGCCGAGTAATAGCTTCCCTGCAACTGGGCATGGTGAGTCTGAGGAGATAAGACTCCAGGCATCTCTGGCTGGTGGGATCTGCCTATAATCATATAGGCAGATACAGAAAATCAGCAAGGGACTTTGAAGATACAGAAAATCAGCAAGGGACTTCTGGACCCCAAGAGGAGGACAAAAACAGTGGAAAACTGGCAAGTGGTTGCTTGTGTTGGATCAACCTAATCCTGCTGGCAACCGTAAGTATAAGCATCAGTGAGATTGCAAACCAGAAAGGCCTTCCCTGTGAACTGTTTTGGTGTTTTTGGACTTGGCACTCAGTTGCACTGCCTTGGGGAAAGCTTGAGCAGGAGTGCAGAGAACTTTGGGCATTGTCTAGGGCCCCAGACTGAGCCACTGAGCTGGGCCGCAGGGAGCCATTGTGAGAGAACTGCCCCGGCAAGCTCTGCCCTCAGGGTCCCAGAGCAAGGATCAGGCAAGAGCTAGTAAGTTAGTGACTGAGCAGCCTAAAGGTGGGGACTGAGCTGCCTTACACCCTTAACCCTTAGGGGCACAGTGAGACTGGTTTTGGCACACTAGAGACTAGGGTTTTTGCCCTGGGTAGAGTGTTGTGGCATCACAGCTTATAGCAACCTCAAACTCCTGGACTTGGTGCCGCCCGGACCTCCATAAAAGCTGTATCACTACCCCCAACCTGCGACCCGTGCCCGCCAGGCTTCCGCATGCCCTGACCAAAAACTGCGGGAGCCGCGCAACCCCACATCCTCCCCCCATATCCTCCCTGCCTCCACACTGGCCAGGGATACTGGTAGCTGCGTGCCCTCTTGAGCCCTCTCTGTCTCTGCACAGAGCCCTTCTCCTGCCCAGAGATGGCTGGAGCCTTGGGTGCTCTGTGCCAAAGTCACTGAGTGCCAGACACTCCCAGAACCGTGTGCACCACCTCCCACCCTATTGTTGGATCCAGGGGTGTCACATGCCAGAGCTGCTTCCACAACCAGAAATCCCTGGCTGGGGCAGTCCCAGAGGAATGACACAGGGTCACTCCCTACAAAGATCCAGTAACAATAGAGTGATCCCACTGAGGTCTAATCTTGGAGAGACACCTCCCCAACTCTGAGGATGCCAGAGGCAATGGTGAAAAATAATCATGAGGCGAAATCAACAGAAAAACTCTGCAATATGAATAATCAGAGAAGATCAACTCCCCCAAGGATCAATGGGGCAGAGACAGCACAAGATCCCAAGCACAAATAGCTGAGATCTCAGAACTTGAATTCAGAATCTGGATAGCAAATAAGATCGAATTAGAATTCCAAGCAGTAAGCCAAAAGATGTCTCAAGAATTCAATGAATTCAAAGACCAAATGACCAAAGATTTTGACACATTGAGACAAGAAGTTGCAGCCTCAAAGATCTGAGAAACACAGTAGACTCCCTCAGTAACCGAATGGAGTAAGCAGAAGAAAGGATTTATGACACTGAAGACAAAGCTTTTGAATGCTCCCAAACTCTCAGAGAGGAAGAGAAATGGAGGGCTATCTGATCATTCTCTCAGATAGCTCTGGGATAATTAGAAGAAAACTAATATTCATCTTATAGGGATCCCTGAAAGCGATGAAGTGGCTTCACAAGGCATAGAGTCTCTTCTCCTTGAGATTATGAAGGAGAACATTTCCAGACATGCCAAGAGATTCCAAAATTCAGATAGCAGTTTCAGAATTCCAGCATGACTCAACCCAAATAAGACATCTCCCAGACACATCATAATCAATATCACTAAAGTTAATATGAAGGAGAAAATTCCGAAAGCTGCCAGATGAAAGAAAATCATTACCTACAAGGGGAAGAATATTAGAATAACTGCAGATCTCTCTGCTGAAACCTTTCAAGCTAGAAGAGGATGGTCATCAACTTTTAATCTCCTAAAACAAAATAACTTTCAACCCAGGATCCTGTACCCAGCTAAACTGAGTTTCATTTATGACGGAGAAATTAAATACTTCAATGACATTCACATGTTGAAGAAATTTGCCATAACTAAACCAGCTCTCCAGAATATTCTCAGACCTATTCTCCATAAGACCAGCGTAATCCTCCACCACAAAAGTAAACCCACCCAGAAAATTTTGGTCAAATTCCAACTTCCACAGTCACAAAAGAATAAAAAATGTCCACCGGACTCTCAAAGGCTTATCAATATTCTCAATTAATGTGAATGGTTTAAACAGTCCTCTAAAGAGTCACAGGTTGGCTGACTGGATACAAAAACTCAAGCCATATTTCTGCTGCATACAAGAATCACATCTTATATTAAAAGACAAATATAGACTCAAGGTGAAGGGATGGTCATCTATATTCCAGGCAAATGGAAAGCAGAAAAAAGCAGGCATTGCAATCCTATTGGCAGACGCAATAGGCTTTAAACCACCAAAATAAGGAAGGATAAGGGTGGACAATTCATATTAGTTAAAGGTAATACTCAATATGATGACACCTCAATTATTAATATTTATGCACCCAACCAGAATGCACCTCATCTTATAAAAGAAACTCTAACAGACATGAGCAACTCAATTTCCTCTAGTTCCATAGTAGTTGGAAATTTTAACACCCTTTTAGCAGTGCTGGATAGATCCTCAAAAAGGAAGCTAAGCAAAGAAATTTTAGACTTAAAGTCAACCATTCAACATCTGGTCTTAACAGACATCTATAGAACATTTCACCCCAACAAAACTGAATACACATTCTTCTCATCAGCCCACGGAACATACTCCAAAATCGAACACATCCTAGGCCACAAATCTAACCTCAGCAAATTTAAAAAAATAGAAATTATTCCTTGCATCTACTCAGACCATCATGGAATAAAAGTTGAACTCAATAACAACAGGAACCTGCATACCCATACAAAAACATGGAAGCTAAACAACTTTATGCTGAAGGATAGATGGGTTATAGATGAGATTAAGAAGGAAATCACAAAATTTTTGGAACAAAACAACAATCAAGACATGAATTACCAGAATCTCTGGGATACTGCAAAGGCAGTCCTAAGAGTGAAATTTATAGCACTTCCAGCCTTCCCCTAGAAAACGGAAAGAGAGGAAGTTAATAACTTAATGGGACATCTCAAGCAACTGGAGACAAAAGAACACTAAAACCTTAAACCCAGCAAAAGAAAAAAAATAACCAAAATCAAAGCAGAGCTAAATGAAATTGAAAACAAAATAATTATACAACAGATCAATAAATCCAAAAGTTGGTTTTTTGAATACATAAACCTTTGGCCAACCTAACCAGGTAAAAAAGAGTAAAATCTCTAATTTCATCAATCAGAAATGGTAATGATGAAATAACAACAGACCCCTCAGAAATTCAAAAAATCCTTAATGAATACTACAAAAAACTCTACTCTCAGAAATATGAAAATCAGAAAGAAATTGACCAATACCTGGAAGTATGCCACCTACCAAGACTTATCCAGAATGAAGTGGAAATGTTGAACAGACCTATCTCAAGTTCTGAAATAGCATCAACTATACAAAATCTCCCTAAAAAGAAAAGCCCAGGACCAGATGACTTTACATCAGAATTCTACAAAACCTTTAAAGAAGAACTAGTACCTCTACTACTAAACCTCTTCCAAAATACAGAAAAAGAAGGAATATTACCCAACACACTCTATGAAGGAAACATCAACTTGATCCCCAAACCAGGGAAAGCCCCAACAAGAAAAGAAAATTATAGACCAATGTCACTAATGAATATTGATGCTAAAATATTCAATAAGATCCTAACAAACAGAATCCAACAACACATCAAAAAACTTATACCCACAACCAAGTGGAATTTATCCCAGGGTCTCAAGGCTGGTTCAATATACATAAATCTATAAATGTAATTCAGCACGTAAACAAACTAAAAAATAAGGACCATATGATTCTTTCAATTGATGCAGAAAAAGCTTTTGATAATATCTAGCATCCCTGCATGATCTTAAGTGTTCTTAAGAACACTTAAGAAAATTGGTATAGAAGGGACGTTTCTTAAACTAATAGAGTCCATCTACAGCAAACCCACAGCCAATATCATATTGAACGGAGTTAAATTGAAATCATTTCCACTTAGATCAGGAACCAGGCAAGATTGCCCATTGTCTCCATTGCTCTTTAACATTGTAATGGAAGTTTTAGCCATTGCAATTAGGGAAGAAAAGGCAATCGTATGCTTATAGGGTCAGAAGAGATCAAACTTTCACTCTTCGCAGATGATATGATTGTATATATGCAACTAGGGATTCTACACTAGGGATTCTACTACAAAACTTTTAGAAGTGACCAAGGAATACAGCAATGTCTCAGGCTACAAAATCAACACCCATAAATCTGTAGCCTTTATATACACCAACAATAACCAAGCTGAAAAAACAGTCAAGGACTCTATTCCTTTCACAGTAGTGCCAAAGAAGATGAAATATTTGGGAGTATACTACCTAAGGATGTGAAAGATCTCTACAAAGAGAACTATGAAATTTTAAGAAAAGAATTGGCTGAAGATGTTAACAAATGGAAAAACATACCATGCTCATTGCTGGGAAGAATCAATGTCGTTAAAATTTCTATACTACCCAAAGCAATATATAATTTTAATGTAATTCCTATTAAAGCTCCTTTGTCATATTTTAAAGATGTTGAAAAAATAGTACTTCATTTTATATGGAATCAGAAAAAAACTCAAATAGCCAAAACATTACTCACCAATAAACACAATGCTGGAGGAATCCCACTACCAGACCTGAGACTGTACTATAAATCAATAGTGATCAACACAGCATGGTACTGGCACAAAAACAGAGAAGTAGATGTCTGGAACAGAATAGAGAACCAAGAGATGGATCGAGCTACTTACCATTATTTCATCTTTGACAAGCCAATTAAAAACATTCAGTGGGGAAAAGATTCCCTATTTAACAAATGGTGCTGGGTAAACTGGCTGGCAATCTGTAGAAAATTGAAACTGGACCCACACCTTTCACCATTAACTAAGATAGACTATCACTGGATAAAAGATTTAAACTTAAGACATGAAACTATAAAAATACTTGAAGAAAGTGCAGGGAAATCTCTTGAAGGAATCAGCCTGGGTGAATATTTTATGGGGAGGACTCCCCAGGTAATTGAAACAGTATCAAAAATACACTACTGGGACCTGATCAAACTAAAAAGCTTCTGCATAGCCAAGAACATAGTGAGTAAAGCAAGCAGACAGCCCTCAGAATGGGAGAAAATATTTGCAGATTATACCTCTGATAAAGGTTTAATAACAAGAATCCACAAAGAACTCAAACGTATTAGCAAGAAAAGAACAAGTGACCCCATCTTAGGGTTGGCAAAGGACTTGAAGAGAAACTTCTCTAAAGAAGACAGACGCACGATCTACAAACACATGAAAAAAAAGCTCATCATCCTTATTCATCAGAGAAATACAAATCAAAACTACTTTGAGATATCACCTAACCCCAGTAAGAGTAGCCCACATAACAAAATTCCAAAATCAGAGATTTTGGCATGGATGTGGAGAAAAGTGCACATTTCTACACTGCTGGTGGGAATGCACACTAATACATTCCTTCTGGAAGGATATTTGGAGAATACTTAGAGATCTAAAAATAGACCTGCCATTTGATCTTATAATTCCTTTACTAGGTTTATATCCAGAAGATCAAAAATCACAATATAACAAAGACATCTGTAACAAAATGTTTATTGCAGCCCAATTCATAATTGCTAAGTCATGGAAGAAGCCCAAGTGCCCATGGACCCACGAATGGACTAGCAAATTGTGGTACATGTATACCATGGAATATTATGCAACCTTAAAGAAAGATGGAGACTTTACCTCTTTCATGTTTACTTGGATGGATCTGGAACATATTCTTCTTAGCAAAGTGTCTCAGGAATGGAAGAAAAAGTATCCAAAATACTCAGCTCTACTATGAAGCTAAATTATAGCTTTCACATGAAGGCTATAACCCAACTATAGCACAAGAATATGGGGAAAGGGCCAAGAAAGGGGAAGGGAAGGGGAAAGTTATGGTGGAGGTAGGGTAATGGATGGGACCACACCTATGGTTCATCTTAGAATGGGTATAGGCGAAACTTACTAAATGCAGAATACAAATGCCTACATACAGTAACTACGAAAATGCCATGAAGGCTACGTTGAACGGTCTGATGAGAATATTTCAGATTGTATATGAAACCAGCACATTGTACCCCTTGATTGCACTAATGTACACAGCTATGATTTAACAATAAAAATAAATTAATTAAAAAAAAGAATCTTAAAAAAATTAAATAAAGAGAATAGAATATATAAGAAGTTTATGTTAGGTCAGTATCCAATTCTATGATTTATTAAGAATTTGTTATAGTCACTGAATTCCTGAATCCACAGCTTGCAAGACATTAAAATGCAGCATTAAAGTGACTATGGTTTACCTACCTGTCGAATCTGTTACAGTTGGATAAACATATCATCTATCAAATAATATAGTTTAGTATTTCAAGAGATTTCTGTCAGTAAGGAAAATCAGCCATATCCTTCATTAATGGTGGTATTATTTTATATAATTCATTTGTTCCGAATAAATACTTGACTGCCTTTTTATATTTAGATTTATATGAATGAAAGTAGCAAATTTTTTAACAGAATTCTTGCACATGGTGAATGACAGGAATAAAATGACAGGAATAAAGACAGCTTCAGAGAATCAATCTGCTTTCATTGTTTTAACTATGATATTTTAATATTTTGATTATTAATGAAAAACTAGGTTTATGTATGTATCTTCATTTAGAATGTTTACTGATTTAACATAGTTTGACTTTATTTGTCTCAGAATAGAATAAATAAACACAACCTATTAAGCATTAACAGGATTGCAGAAAGAGATCATTTTTTTCCTAGTTACAAAAGTATATTATTTTAAATCAGAGAGCTAGAATTGGAAAACCACCACCCCATTCTTTAAAAAATTAATTCTCTCTGAAACACAATCCAAATCGCGTCAATAACTGTATCTATGCTTTTTGCACTCATTCTATGTTATTGCTTTGTACCCTGGTGTGTACCAACAAGCTTGTGAAATGTTTGATCTGGCTGTTATTCCTTATGATAATGGGTATTTTCTCAACCACTGATGCATTAATTTTTGTCTTTTGACCTTGCTTTAGTGTCCTCCTGTTGAGTCTGGACAGTCTTTTCCAACATGTACACTAGCTACTCATTTGAAATGAAAAACCAGGCAACAAAAGAGAGGTGATTTAAAATGACAGCTGGGTCCCACAGAAGTAAATTTAAAAATATAATTCTATTTTTGTTCCTGTGTTTAATTTTCTACCAAGAGATGAATCTATGATAGTTATGGGAACATGTAATTTAGCTTGCCTTTTGATAAGGCACTCCAAGCTTCCCAATGCAGATTATGAGGGAAGATGTTCCCTATTAAGTAACTACTACTGATGGGGTTATTAAACATGGATAGAAAGAAACTAGGCTAACAAACACAATAGCATATATTTGAGTTTGGGTTTGTTTTTCTTCTTAAGTTTTCCAACATGTACACTTGCTACTCATTTGAAATGAATAGCAGAAAATCTAGAAAAGAAAACAAAAACAGAATATAACCTAAAGAAACTAAGTAGCCTATAATATATATGGCTATATATTATCCAAACGTAGTGCAAACTAGCTATATTTTCTATGGAGAATCACACAAATGTTGTAGAGATAAAAATAAGATCATTTAAAGCACAAAGCTGCCCTAGCAGAGAAAGGAGACAGAGATGGCAAACTTTTAGAATGGAAGTCATATTTTGATAAGATTTTGATAGGTATTACGAATGTCATAAAAAGTAAGGGAAGCACTCAGCCCTAGAGGAGATTACATTATAATTGGGATATGAGAAATATAAATATAAAATAATTTTTAAAAATTATTATTTAAAACAACATAGGATAAATAATAGAAAAGATATACCTTTTCAAGTTGGGTTCAATGATGTTAATTATTATAAGGACTAAAGTGAAATAAAGTATCTTCCAGATTATCTTTACTAAGAAGGGCTTTCACAGAAAGGGCAAGACTTGAATGGAAATTTTGTATTCAGTACTTAAAATGTAGTATATTAAAGGCAATATAAATATTTTTAATATGAGTTTTCATGGCTTGCCTATTAGTACCCCATTTTATATAATTTTTTTCCAGGCTTCATTTAAGCAAATTGGTTTTTGCCTGTGGGAGTAAAGATTGAATGCACTTTATAATTCTTATCAAACATTTATTTTCATATCCATAAGTGGTGAAGCATATGAAACTGATTGATTCATTCACCCTAATAGGCAACTATGACAATTTAGGAAAACATATTTGCTTAAAAAATTTCCTTGGAGAGAATGTTTTGGTTGATGACACATGTATTTGAAAGTGGAGGCATTGTTCAACACTCTAAGACAAAACAAGCAGGGGAAATACAGACATCCAAAAAGATAAAACTGATTTCAGTATATATTTTAATTTAGATTAGCATCATAACCATCCATGATGCTGTTGTTTCTCATCTTTCCTTCAACTCATTCAAGTGATTGCATTCTTTTTGCATAAATTTTGCATTACATTTAATTTTGTAATCTCAGTAGAGGCAACATGTCTTTTCATTATGCACCTCTCATGACTCCCCCCAGAGTCTCCACAGCGATCAAGTCATATAATCTCATATAATCGTAACAAAAACTAATCAGCCTACACTTGTGAGGAAGAAAGTTAAGTCTGGGAAAGTAAATAGAAGCAGTGAATCGGGAGACAAGTGAGAAGGAAAATAGAGCACTGAGATTACTAAATAATCCGAAGAGGTGAGATCTCAGGGTAGTTTTATTTGCATTTCTCTGATGATTAGAGATGATGAGCATTTTTTCTTTTTTCTTTTTTTTTTTCTTTTTGTAGAGACAGAGTCTCACTTTACCGCCCTCAGTAGAGTGCCATGATGTCATATGGCTCACAGCAACCTCCAGCTCTTGGGCTTAGCAATTCTCTTGTCTCAGCCTCCCCAGCAGCTGGGACTACAGGTGCCCGCCACAACGCCTGGCTATTTTTTGGTTGCAGTTTGGCCGAGAACTGGGTTTGAACCCGCTACCCTCGGTATATGGGGCTGGCGCTGCCACCCGCATTTTTTCGTATGTATGTTCGCCATTGTCTGTCTTCTTTAGAGAAGGTTCTATTCATGTCTCTTGCCAGTGATATATGGAATTGTTGGGTCTTTTTTTGTTGATTAATTTGTTCTCTGTACATCCTAGTTATCAAGCTTCTGTCCAATCCATAATATGCAAATACCTTTCTCCATTCTGAAGGTTGTCTATTTGTTTTGATTGTTTTTTCCTTGGCTCCTAACCCCAGTGAGAATGGCCCACATCACCAAATCTCAAAGCTGCAGATGCTGGTGTGGATGCGGAGAGAAAGGAGCACTTTTACACTGCTGGTCGGACTGCAAACTAATACAAGCTTTTGGAAGGAAGTATGGGAAATCCTAAAAAAACTCAAATTAGACCTCCCATTTGATCCTGCAATCCCATTACTAGGCATCTACCCAGAAGAAAGAATAATCCCTTTTACCATAAGGACATGTGCACTAGACTGCTTATCGCAGCTCAATTTACAATCACCAAAGTGTGGAAACAACCTAAATGCCCACCAACCCAGGAATGAATTAACAAGATGCGGTCTGTGTATATCATGGAATACTATTCAGCCATTAAAAAGATGGAGACTTCACATCTTTTGTATTAACCTGATGGAGGTGGAACACATTCTTCTTAGTAAAGCATCACAATAATGGAGAAGCAAGAATGCAATGTACTTAATTCTACTATGAAGGCAATAGATGATCTAACACAAGGGGTGGGGTAGGGGAAAGAGGGATCAGGAAGAGGAGAGGTGGGAGGGAAATAGGCAGTCACAGAGTATAGCACACCTCTCGGGGGACTTTACCTAACAAATGCAATTAGTGTAACCTAATTCTTTGTAACCTCAATGAATCCCAAACAATAAAAATAAATAAGTAGCATTGTGGCTGGCGCCTGTAGTCCCAGCTGCTCAGGAGGCTGAGACAGGAGAATCGCGAAAGCCCAAGAGCTGGAGGTTGCTGTGAGTCCTGTGACATCATGGCACTCTACCAAGGGTGGTAAAGTGAGACTCTGTCTCTACAATAAATAAATAAATAAATAATCCAAAGAGAGGAGGAATTGGAGGCATTTTCAGAATGAACTTTTGCCAATTTCCGTAATCACATCCTTTACTGTTTTGGTGCAAGGAATCTATTCTGCCTGCTAATTAGAGTGGGAAGAGTAATTTTTTCCTCCCATTCTCTAGTCAAAATTTAAAATGAATGTAATCATCATTCTGTGTTTTCATTTTGCCTTTGGTGATAAATGCATAGGAAGAGAGAAGAATGCAAACTTGTTTGCTTACAGCTATTGTTATCTTTTCTTCCTTTCTAATTCTTCCTTTAAAGAAAGTTTCTTTTATTAAAATAATTAGGCTTACTATAGCTATTTACAAAGTTTACAGGAGTTTTTGAATCATATTAAATCTTGTTAAGGCATTTTAAGGCTTTTATTTTCAAAATAAAATGTGAGAGGGTCACTATTAATAGTTATAATTATTATAACGATTGTAGTAATTATTACCAGTTACAATTATTATAACTATTATAGTCATTATTAATAGTTATAATTAAAGACTTGCTACTTAAATCTTATTGCCATTTTTCTTAACAAATGCTAATCTGTAAGCTTTTTTTTGCATTATGAGAACAAAAATTGATTAATTATAAGCGACTAATGTAAATGTCGATTTTTCCTCAAATGGTTTACTTTTTCATCAAATGAGAAGGACTTGTTTTCATGTTATCCTAAATATTATTTTTATTTCTACTTTTCTTTTTCCTCCTAAATTCAAATAATAAAGCCAAATTAATAATTAACATGGTAGAAAAAATGTATAATACTTGAAGGACAAAATTCATCTGTTTATTCATTAAGAGTAATTGGCTATATAGTATTAAGATCACTGGGCAAAGACTTTTGTAATGTTGCTGTCCAGTTAGCTATTAAGACGGATAGAAGAATTTCTATTCCACAACCCTAGGTTCTATTTATTTCCAACCCATTGGCTAATAAAAGGACGATAAGCATGATGATGAATGGCTTAGGGTACCCCGTTATTTTCACTGGACTGAGATGGCAGCAAAACATTGTAGAGAACTTTTATCTTATGTCTTCAGTCCTATCTTGTGTCCTCTTTTATAGGGTTAGTTTGGAATTAATTGTTACTCATTAAACAAATGAACCCTTTTTAAGTCATTCACCCAATTTTTCCATATTTAAAATAGAAATAACAACCCTTGTAAATGATATTAATAGATAAATGTAGAATATAAAAATCACACAGTTCACATCCTCTTTGAAAAACTATTTCTAAATAAGGAATTCCTACTATTTAAATTAAGATTTCAACAATAAGTTTTCTTTTCAGAGAAAAATAAAGTTAGATTGACCAGTCTGCTGGGAACTTTGAAGATACATATCTTGACAAGTCTTTCAAGATTCTATAATGCTTCAAAGCCTTGAAAAATCTAACACCAGGGCGGCGCCTGTGGCTCAGTCGGTAAGGCGCCGGCCCCATATACCAAGAGTGGCGGGTTCGAACCCGGCCCCGGACAAACCGCAACCAAAAAATAGCCGGGCGTTGTGGCTGGCACCTCCTGAGCAGTCCCAGCTGCTCAGGAGGCTGAGGCAAGAGAATCGCTTAAGCCCAGGAGTTGGAGGTTGCTGTGAGCTGTGTGAGGCCACGGCACTCTACAAAGGGCCATAAAGTGAGACTCTGTCTCTACAAAAAAAAAAAAAATCTAACACCAAAATAGTAAACATGGATGAATAATTTTGTGAATATTTATGTAAAAATTGTAAATGATATAGTAGGTAATATATAGTAGGTAATAAAATACAAAGACACATTAGACTAGAATTGAGAATTTACTCCATAAATAAAATGATAGTTCATTAATAAGAAATGTATTAATGCAATCATATTAGTGGAACTTAAGAAAAACATCATATGATTATTTCTATATGTTCAGTATAGATGTAGGAAAAGCATTATACAAAAAAGCAACATAAATATTAATTTATATAACAACATTCAGTAAAATAGAAATTGCTACATATGTCATTGACATGATTATATACAGACACACATGAAAAACACACCCACACAATTTGAAGAGCTGGAAGCTTATCCAGTAGGAAACATAAGCTTCCATGCCAAATCAACAGCAAAGCATAGATAGCCAGGAACATTTAACAATTTACAGGAAATTTTAGCTAATACAGCTAGCTGATAGAGAATGATTAAAATTGTAAAATAGAAAAGAAAGAGTAAAACAGACACCATTTGCCAAGGGTATAATTGCACCCTTGAAAAATCTAATAGAATTACTTATATCGTTATGTTGCATTTGTCATAAAAGTGGCTGAAAAGAACTAGTAACAGGAAGAAAATGAGGAGTATATTGTATCATGAAAGCCATGTAAGAGAATAATCCAGTTTTTAACATGTAGAAAATATGTTGAGAAGAATTTGCAGTCAACTCAGACAAATTATGAAGTAAAGTTGAGAGAATCAAAGGCAGAGAATTGACTACTGGATTTGTCCAAGTATGTAGTTAATTTTGAAGAGAATTTTGCATTATGGTGGATTGGATACTTCCATAAATCACCTGTTGGTCAGTATCTTATTTTCCGTATTTCGCTACATTGGAAGGTGGAGGCTGGAACCAGTATATTCTGAAATTATATCAGAGGTAGAAAGGGTTGTGGTCAGGAAGATACTGACCATTTTATTTGGTCCCATGTAGTTTTCTCTCTCTGATACATATTGTATTCTTTTTCCAACCTTACAATGTTTGGATTAAAGACTACATGATGTTTCATCAAATCTAAGATACTGTCAATCAAAAAATGTACCATTATTCTATGTACCACTAAGTATGAAAGATAAAGAAAAACAAACAACCCAAACCTTAACCAGAGAAATTATTCTAATACCATTAATTGTAGACCATATAAAAATTACAGAGTTAAGGTGCTGGGGAAAATGGTGCCTTTAAATTGATGAAGTACTGTTAAGTATTCTCCTTAATAAATTGACATATTATTTTTGCACTAAGAAAACTCATAATGAAATTAGGAAAAGAAAGAACAATTCCAGTCCAGTGATTATCCCTTAGAAGCCGAGCAACAAATTAAATGCGTGTCCCTAATATAGAGAAGCATTAAAGAGAAAAATTACTCTGTGAAAAAAAAGCATGAGTATAGACTCTGGTCCTCAGTTTATCTGGATTGTTTTAATGTCTTCTTATAGTTGATGCTTATTATATATTAAAAAATTAATGAATATTGTTATAATGTAATTTGTATTATTTTATTAATCTTGGTATTATATAATTGACAGAAGCATTAGTAGATTTATGAAATGGTGGGCTTATGAACATTTAATGATTTTCTAGGTCATTGGAAGATAAAAAATTTGAGAAAAAGAAGAGAAATAGCTAAAATTTAATTCTAAGAATGATGTTGCTAACAAAACTCGACACAATTGGAAAGATACTTGCATGTGATAAAGAATATTTTCTCTCTCTCTCTTTTTTTTTTTAAGACCAAGTCATTAGTGTTTTAAAGTGATGGTCATTTTATCTTCTTTTTTCTCTTTCTTCCTCCATATGATCATAATTAAATCTATCTGAAAGGCATTACAAGTTTAATTCAAACCAAATGTTGACTTCAGTGGGTCTCAGATAAATAAAGTTCCCTCAGAAGTAATGGATTCTGAGATTTTAGTTGGAAACTACATTTTTTTCTTTTTTGAGACAGAGTCTTACTATGTTGCCCTCAGTTGAGTGCTCTGGCATCACAGCTAAAAGCAACCTCAAATTCCTGGGCTTAAGTGATTCTCTTGCCTCAGCCTCCCAAGTAACTGAGACTACAAGCTCCTGCCACAATGCCTGGCCATTTTTTGTTGTTGTTGCTGTTGTTGTTGCAGTTGTCATAGTTGTTTTAGCTGACCCAGGCCAGGTTCAAACCCACGAGCCTCTGTGTATGTGGCTGGCACCATAACCACTGTGCTACGGACGCTGAGCCAGAAACTACATTTTAATATGTCTCTGAACAGCATTTTAAATGCTAACATTATCTGCATTTAGTCCTTGGTTACTTGGTGTAGTTTTCCCTCAAGTTTTAAGTAACTTCATAACTGGGCCCTCTGGATTTCTGGTTATGACTTTAATATAGGTTGTCACAAAAGTTGTCATACAAGGATGGAGGTGTGAAATTATAGCTAAATATACCTTTATTTACAAAATATTAATTACAACATTTCACAAAGAAGGTCAACAAATAAAGAATATTTTGTAAATCTTTATAAAATTTTAAAATGGATATTTTGTAAATAAATGTACATTTATATACAATTTTCCATTTCCTTATATATGGCTACTTTAGGGACATCCTGGAGAATGATTTTTGCCATAGGCAAGTTATTATAATATACATGTAAGAGAAAATATTATGTAAGAAAATCTACATATTAAAGCATGGGCGGTTGTTCAAATTGAACATCATTATCTTCCCTTGAGTCTTCCATTTGCAGGCTATTATAAAGATATAAAAAAATGCAATATACTTAAAAGGTTTATATTGAGGTTTTAGGTTACACACCTCATGAAAGTAATTACACAATTTATGGAAAGCATGGCCTATTTAACTGACAAAATTGCTTGCTGAGATTATATTTTTGAAATTCTATGAAAGTGGTAGCTAATAGTTACTCAACCAGAATGTTCACTTCACTTACATAGGACAACTTGATGGTTAGTCTTAAAGAAATATGAAAAAAAAAAATTACAGATAGATAGAAAGAAATTGTTAATACCCTTGGGTGGCACCTGTGGCTCAACATTCTGGTTGAGTATGGCGCCAGCCCCATATATCGGAGGTGGCAGGTTCAAACCCGGCCCCAGCCAAAAACCGCAAAAATAAATAAATAAAAATAAAAATAAATAAATAAAGTTGTTAAAAAAAGGATATTGTTAATACCCTTAAAAGAACATGTGTTCATAATAACCGATTGGATTTTAGAGTAAAGAGGAGTTAAATAAAAGATAACTGTGATAACTACATAGGATCAAGGAATAGAAAATATATTTATGATTTACAGCTTATCAACAGAAGTGAATAAACTAAAATAGATGTACTGGGAAAAAGAAATAAGAGTGCAGCAGCTTCGCTGGGGAGAAGGTGGGCTCAACTGGCAAGAAAGCCTGTGTGCCATCTCAGATAGGAGAGCATAGTGGGGGGCTAAGGAACAGGCATCTGGAAGTGTGTCCACCCATCCCCAAATGGGAAAAAAGATCAGACTATGGCTCTTTGCTGATAGTATGCTCTTGTATCGAGAAAACCCCAAAGACTTTGCCAAGAGACTTCTGGAATTAATAAATAAATTTAGCAAAGTCTCAGTTTATAATATTAATGCACACAAATCATTAGCACTGTGATATATCAACGTCAAGCTAAGAACAAATCAAAAACTCAATACTTTTCACAATAGCTACATAGAAAATGAAACACCTAGGAATCTATTGAAACAAGAAGATGAAAGTATCTCTAAACAGAACAACCAAACCCTGAGGAAGGAAGTCTGAAGACTCAGACAAGTGGAAAAACTTACCACGTGCACGGATCTGCAGAACCAATGTTGTTAAAATGCCCACACTATCCAAAGTGACTTACAGATTTAATGCACTCCCTATCAAAATACCAACACCAGAGCCACCTTAAGTAAAAGGAACAAATCTGGAGACATCACTTTATCAGATGTTAAACTATACTACAAGGTTATAGTCACCAAAACAGCTTGATACTGATTGGGACAAAATTAGAGATGTAGACCAATGGAACAGAACAGAGGACCCAGATTTATAACCATCCACACATTTCCATGTGATCTTTGACAAAGCACATTACAATATACAGTGAGAAAAAGATTCTCTGTGCAATAAATGGTGCTGGGAAAATCAGTCACATGTAGAAGATGGAAACAGGATCCATATTTCTCACCACTCACAAAAATTAATTCAAGGTGGTTTACAGACTTAAACCTAATGCACA
Source organism: Nycticebus coucang (assembly GCF_027406575.1). Lineage (NCBI taxonomy): Eukaryota > Metazoa > Chordata > Mammalia > Primates > Lorisidae > Nycticebus > Nycticebus coucang. The sequence goes on along the minus strand of NC_069788.1, from coordinate 101,463,463 downwards.
GAACCATTATAATTCTACAAGAAAATGTTGAAAAAACTCTTATAGACCTTGGCCTGGTCATACAATTTATGAAGAAGACCCCAATGGCAATCACAACAATAACAAAAAGGAATAAATGGGGCTTGATTAAAATCAGAAAGCTCTGTACAGCCAAGGAAACAACCCACAGAGTCAATAGACAATGGACAGAATTGGGAGAAACTTTCACCAGCTACACATCAGATAAAGGGTTAATAACTCTATTCTACAAAGAACTCAAGTAAAATCAAATAATCCTTAAAAAGTGAACAAAAGACAAGAACAGAAGCTTGCAAAAGAAGATAGACAGATGGCCAATAAACACAAACCAAATAATAATGTCATGGATATGGAGAAAAGGAACACTTACACACTGTTGAGTAATCTCCATAAGTTGTATACTTCGCAATCCCACCAACAGTGTGTAAGTGCTCCTTTTTCTCCATATTCATGACATTATTATTTGGGGACTTTTTAATAAAAGCCTGGTTTTGAAGTTCATTGTCAGCTTTTGAAGTGAAAAAGAAGTATTTTCAATAGGAGAAATGGATCTAAGTGGTTTGCAAAGTTTTCCAGAGAAACACAGTATGCCAGTGGAGACATTCTGTCTAGTTGACATAATTCATGAGAAATTTTGGATTTTAAGACTCAGATGTTAGTTTTCAATGAGATCATTATCCTTTCTGCACTTATCTGTCTTCTAGACTTAAATTACAGCAAATGTGAGAGGCTGACCAACAGGTGAAATTTGAAAATAAACTATCACCTCCTTATTTCAGTGTTGCCATATGTACTCTGAAATTTGAATGTTCAAAACACGTCCCTACTTTATGTTACAAAAGTGATATGTCACGTCTATGTCAATCTCTCTCTTTCTCTCCCTCTCCCCTCTCTCTGTTTCTCTGTCTCTGTCTCCCTCTTTCTCTTTGTCAGTCTCTGTGTGTAGAAGTAAAAGCAACAAGTACAAATGATCTTTAAATAATATGATTGCAAAATTTAAATGTGAAACTAAACCTAATCGTTGTGATGCATCAGCTACAAGTATAAAATCATGCATTAAATATAAAGTTTTAAAAAGAACCAATTCTTTTAGTTTAAATGCAAAAAATAAAAAAACTGGAAAACATTTATGGCCCGATTAGGGAAAAAACACATGAAAGTTAAATAAAGCTCCATTCCTTACACGACTTACTTCTGAAACTTTTTACAAAAAAAAAAACCTATAAAAAGATTTAACTCAAGTTTTTCTTTAAGTTTTTCTCTCTTATCTCTCTCAACTGGTACAAAGTCAGTTCAAAATATCACTATTATCATATTTAGTGCTACGTCATAATCAAGTATTTAGAAGAGATTCCATGAAATCTTATTAATATGATTGAAGGCCTAAGTAAATAATTTACATGTTTCTATAAATTTCTATGCTGTAACAGATAATTCAGGTGCAACTTCGCAGAGCTGGTTTAAAACATAAGCATCATTTGATTTCTCTCTTTCTCTCTTCCTCTCCCCCTTCAGCCCCCAACCCTTATTTCTTTTTGTATGTGTGTATGAGAAATGCAAGAACAATTTTAGTATCTCCATTTAATATAGTCTTTATAGCAGAGCTTTCATTAAGTCTACCTATCTTTATTCTTATTATAGTAAAACATTACTCATGCACCAAGAGTACATTTGGGTTTGATTCCCAGATCTGCTATTTAAGATTATGAACTTACCTATCTGAATTTCAGTTTTACCATCTGTAAGTTAGTATACTACTACTTCAGACAGATCTATTGTTAGGATTAATGTGATCATATATATGGCATACCTAAGGATCAGTATCATATACGCAATTACCTACAACCTCTTTATCCTCTTCCCTCCTCCCCCCGTCCTGTTCTAGAGGGACTGTAAAGTCCAACTAGTTACTTTCTCAGGCCCCACTGCATGTAGATGTGAATATGTTACTAAATTCTGGTTATTGGGATGTAAGCAAAATCTCTGAGGAAGGATTCTTGGACCTTTTTTTTTATGAAAATACTTAAATGACATATCCCTTGGGCCTGTTGCCCTTCTTCCTGTCCAGAACATGGAGAAGATAGAAGAATCATTTTGCACTCAGAGGAATAAACACTCCACCCTGGTGATGCTCAAGAAAATAAAATTATTTTCTAATTAGCATCTTTAAACATTTGAACTAACCCTGGGTTGCTACCTCTAGAATTCTTGTATGGTGAGAAAAATTAAACATTTTCTATTTTAAGACTCATAGTTTGTGGTTTGTTTTTCCTTGTGCTTGTGGGAAGCATGCCTTACTTTTACAACGTGTAAAGAGTCCAGGGATTGTGTTAGTACAATTTGTACTTAAAATATTTTCATCTTTCCCAAACACCCTACTGATTGAGTACAAAAATAAAACAACAACAACAATAACAAAAAAGAAAACTAATGAAATTTGGAAAATTTTCGATATTGTACAGTTAGGTTTTGAAAGGAAATAGTTTGTTACTTTGAATTTTGAATTTTATTATTTTATTTTTGAATTTTATAGAGTAGGGTGCCGGCCCCATATGCCGGAGGTGGCGGGTTCAAACCCAGCCCTGGCCAAACACTGCAAAAATAAAAAAAATAAAATAATAAAAGTTACTTTGAATAGCTAAACTTAAAGAGAAGCTGAAATTCTCAGGACAATAGTTATAACATTAAGCCATTTAAAGGCAGAATATTGCTCCTCTACACATCACATCAGTCAATTCTCCCGACTCAATAAATATTGAGTGTTTTTAGTATGGAAATCAGACATAAGTTTTACAATTTACTATTTCTACAGAAATCCCATCATATTCTTCATAAAACAATTCAAAATCTCCTTTTTCAGCTCAAACATCTCTCCTTTTCTTCAGACAGTCCCTTAGTATCATCTTTCACATCTAGGCCAGTCATCTCTTGCTCTCATCCTACTAAACGTTCACTCCTACCTGTGGTTTACAAATCATGTGCACAGTAAGGGCAGGGGGAAGAAGTGAAGTGGGGAGACAATGTGTATAAAGGGTGAATCTCAGTTTATCTTGCTCATTGTTTTATATAATTATGCCATTTTTTTTTTTTTTGCCAAATAACAAGACAAATTATTTATAGGAACTCTACTAAACCAAATAGAACTGCCAACGAGCCACCAAAAAAACAATTTCAGATTACTACATCAGTTATAGCTATTAGTATATAGCATCAAAGGAAATAAAGTTGAAAATAGAGTAGCAAAAACAAATTTTATTTATAACTATTGAAGAGGGGCAGTATAGATATGTACTCAACCACAAATGCATCATAGCCAAGTGGGAATTTATAGACAAGAAACTGAGTGGGAGGCTGGGCACAGTGGTTCATGCCTGTAATCCTAGCACTGTGGGAGGCTGAGGCAGGTGGATAGCTTGAGCTCAGGAGTTCGAGGCCAGCCTGAGCAAGAGTGAGACCTCATCTCTACTAAAAACAGAAACATTGAGGTAAGAGGATCTCTCGAGCCCAAGAATTGAAGGTTGCTGTGAGCTGTGACACCACGGCTCTCCACCTAGGGTGACAGCCTGAGACTCTATCTCAAAAGAGAGAGAGAGAGAGAGAGAGAGAGAAGGGAAAGGAAAAGAAAGGAAAAGGAAAGGAAAGGAAAGGAAAAAGAAAAGAAAAGAAAAGAAAAATGGTGGGGATCAGGTAGAAAACTACTAAGAAGAACATCAAGGATGAGGGTAGCTTGGCTAAACCAACTTCACAGGATTTTTCTGGAGCTAGGCCAAGGTGATTGGGTGACACCTGGGGGATGGTGGAAGGTGCAGAGCTTGTTCAATTATTCAGGAAGATCAAACACAGAGGGTGGGGGATTCTGACTGAACAATTTGGTAGGTTTCTACAAAGAAGTGTACAGATAGTGATTGGAGAAGTTTTAGCAGCCTAATTAAAGTTTGGTCAAGAAAACAATCTTTGGCATAATTTAGCAACAATCTTTGCCATAATTTAGTATTTGTTTTACCAAAACAAATACTAAAATAAAATCACATAAACCTGTTCTTTCCTTTGCTTATAAGCACAGGGTTATAAAAAAGATTTTAAAATACAAAGATTTTAAATGTTACCTGTGATACTATGATACATTATGTAAATAAGCAAGCCTGTGGGCACCTGTACCACAGCAGTCTATTAGGAGATCTAATTTTGAGGAGACCCTAATCCCCTATAATACGAAGTCGAGAATGTACCATATATACATTTGAATATCATCAGATATTTTTGGGTTTTAGGCTTTAGTGTTTCTTTCTTTTTTTTTTTTTTTTTAACTTCTTCTACCTTTGAGAGTGGAGGATAACAATATTTGTTCACGGATGAGAGTGTACAGAATCAAAATCAGCTGACCCGTTCAATTTGAGAAGGAGTTTGTTCTTTATTGTTTTCCAATCAGAACTCTCCATTGTGTGATACCAGCCACCATTAATACCTTTATTCTTTTAAAGAGGCTTTCCTTGAAACTTGGCAGGGCAACAGGCCACAAAGATGTGCTTCACTGGCTATATAACTTCTTGCCCATCTTATTTAAGCAAGGAAAGGAAAACAATTCAAAATATTCATTGCAAAGCTTTTCTAGATTGACAATGTATATACTAGTCCATATAAATGTACATCTGGTTTGGCACTCACATTTGTCAAACATCATTTTCATCAAAAATCAACCCTACTTTTTTTTCTATAAGCTAATAGTGTCCAAGGTGCATGTAGGATGCATTTTGCTCTTTATCACTTAGAAATAGTGCTAAGAGACAGAAATAATCTAATAAACAAGCCTATTTCTCAGAGGAACTTGGTATTGGAAGCTGGTCAAAATTAAGGGAACTATTGAAAGCAATATATATTTTTTGAGCTCTTACGATGTGTCAGGCACATGCTTCTATACATCCTTTCGTTCGATCCCCCAATAAGTTGCTAACGTTAGAGGAATAATACCATTTTTAGATGATAAAATTGAAGCTGAGTAAAAATTAAGCAATATTGTCCAGGTCATTTTGGTTATCAAATTACAAAGCTGGCATCCAAACACCTGCTAATTCTATCCTGAAATCCTTCTCTATACACTGTGTATGTGTGTTGGGTGGGAGGGAATGCGTGGCACGAGTGGTCTGATGGCTAATTGTCCTTCTTGGAGCCCTAGGAATTCTAGATAGGTAATATCAAGATAGTTTTATTTCTATTACATATATTTAATTCTTATGTAAAAGTTGATCTTAAGAAAATATTCTCCTGTTAAATACAAAAGTCATCACATACCAATTTTTTGAAAAGATTATCTAACTGTGAAACTATTTTATTACCTTTGCCTCTGTTGCAATCTTCTCATTTTCGGTATTTTTAATTGTTAGTAGCCTCGTTCATCTTTCTATAATCTTTCACATATGTGCATTTTAGGCATTTTAGGATGTAGTTCTGTAAGAGATTTCCAATTAACAATGAATTGAGTAGCAGCATTTATTATCTTGCTTAATAGGAACATTGGAAAGAGACAGCTTCAGGGCTGGTTCGCTCATCAGCTCACAAATGCCATTACTAACTCTGTCTTCCTCTAACTTGTTACCAGCCTCTATTTGTTTGCTGGGAAGCAAAAGGCAGGGAAAAAAGGCTATCTTATTTCTAGGCTCTATCTCTTTAGTTAGAAAAACAAAAACAAAACAAAAACTCTTCCTGAAAGTCCCAGGCTTCTTGTATACCTCATTGAGTGGGAAGTACTAGGAATTTGAGGATGACCATTATCTACGTTGTGAGATTAAAAAGATAGGAGGATTGGCTGTTTTAAACAACTAGCAGTTTTGGTAAACTTTACTTATACAAAAGAATCTCTGTAAATTGACCACCCAAGAGATTGTAACAAACTAGTCGACATATTGAGGTGGTCAACATATTTTAGGCCTATTGTACTGATACGTATGTGTGGCGTATGTCTGGTACTGCGAAACCTAAATTAGCTTTAGGAGGTGGTCAATGTAGGGAGGTGGTCAACCATGGAGTTTACTGTCATTTCCTCTCTAAATCATGTAAAGATTTAAAAAGTAACATATGATGAATATTTGGGTACAGTGTCACTTTTATCATTTTGGATAAAATTTTACATTTATGATATATAATGTCTTGCTAAATAATAATTTAGATCATTTTTAATGTTGCTAAATAACATTTTATAATTTTCTGTTTGCTAGATGTATTTTGTAGAATATTTTGTTTTATGATAATTACTCATATGTAATTATATAGTGCACATTTGAAAATTTAAAGGTGTGTATATATCTGTATATATGTACATTTATATAGAGATAGAAAGAAGCACAAATGTATTCAATATATTTATTATTGTAAATAATAATAATAGTGCATATTTTAAGTGTCATATTCTGTCTGTAGTTTAATAATAGTAGAATTAGATTTAATATATCATTTTATCAGCCACCTTGCCAAACTAATTTAATATTTCTAATGATTTGTAGATTTTGAAAAATATTTCTATGTAAACAATCATATAATCCACAGTAAGTTTTTTCTTATTTCCGAACTTTATACCATTGCTGGATCTTCTTGTCTGATAATTCTTTCACTGGTTTTAATCCATTGTCTAGGATCACTAGTTCAATTTTCAATGAAAATGAGGATCATTGACATGGTTATGGGTTGCAATGTGACCACACCTTGAAAAAAATGTGTGTGTGTGTGTATATATATATATGTATATGTGTGTGTGTATATATATATATATATATATATATATATACACACACATATACATATATATATATATGATCTCTGATCTCTGGTACCTGTAAATGTGAATTTATTTTGGAAATAGGGCTTGTGCAAGTGGAATCATGTTGAAATGATGTCATTGAATAGACCCTCATTCAGTATGACTGGTGTCCTCATAAAGAGAGATGAGACAATAGCACAGACATACAGTAAAGCATACCATCTGAAGATGGAGGCAGAGATTAAAGTGGTATGTCTAGAAGCCAACAGACACCAAGGTTAGCTGGCAGCACTAGAAGCTAAGTGAAAGGCATAACAAATTCTCCCCCACAGCCTTCTGGAAGAGCATGCCCTTACCAACAACTTGCTTTTGGATTTCTTGCATCCAGAACTATGTGGGAATAAATATCTGTTCCTTAAGCCATTTAGTTTACCATGCTTTGTTATGATAGCCTTAGGAAACTAACACAGGCACCATTCACAGGCTTTCCATGGTAATGTTTGTAAAATTGTACCGTCCAAGAATAATGTTTGCCTCTCCTCTCTCTGCTCTCTCTGCTCTCCCCTTCCCCCAGCCCCACCCCCACCGTGACCTTAATTATCACTAACTGTCCGCATACCAAAATTGAGTACATAGGATTCATGAGGGGAGTGGGGCCTTGGTGTGTGCCACACCTTTTGGGGGCAAGACACGATTGCGGGAGGTACTTTACCTAACAAATGCAATCAGTGTAAACTGGCTTATTGTACCCTCAATGAATCCCCAACAATAAAAAAATAAAATTAAAAAAAAAAAAGAATAATGTTTGCTTGGCAGACACCTGAGGATTAATTGTTGCCAACAAGAATCTTCAAGAAATACTAAATTAGTGGGTAAGAAGTAGGATATTTGTATGGTCTCAAAATATCTCCCTACAAGATACTTATCATTACAAAAAGAAATTGATGAACTTTACAGATGAAACTAGAAGATACCACCATCACTCAACGATCAAGTTAACATCACCAGATACACTCCCTCTGTGTGCTGCACTGAGCAGGTCAAAGCACCACTTTTGGAGACTGTCCGCTACAAATGCATGACAAAAAAAGCAAAACAAAACAAAACAACAACAACAAAAAAAAAACAGGACAAAACACCAGGCAAACACAGCTTGAAGCACATTCTACAAAATGTACTATTAAATATGTACTTCATCATCTTCAAAAATGTAGTTATGAAAAACAAAGGTAGGCTAATGAACTGTCCCCAGGTGGAAGAGACTAAAAGCAGATTAAAGGAAATCCACTGTGTAATTTTATATTGGATAACATTGAGTCCCATTCTATTAATAGTTTTCTAGGCAGTTTTTTTTTAAATCGTCAACATGCATTATTATTTATTATCACTTACTAAGGTAATACTACTCTTTCTACATTGATATATGCATGTGAATGCTCACATTTGCACATTTTATAAATGTTCATCCACAGTGGAATGAATCCCATTTGGTTGAAATAGATTTATCTCTATTATACATAGATATAATTTAAAAAAAATATTGCTTGATTAGGACATATTTATTCATATTTATAAATAAAATTGACTTCTAACTCTACATGTGTATAGTGTCTTTAAATGATTTTGTAAGAGTTCATTTTTCCTATCCCTAGTGTTTTTCTTTCTTTTTTTTTTTTTTTAATTGCGGTTTTTGGCTGGGGCTGGGCTTGAACCCACCACCTCTGGCATATGGGGCCAGCGCCCTACTCCTTTGAGCCACAGGTGCCACCCATTTTTTTTTTCCTAACCCTAGTGTTTTATATAACTGGAGTTGGCTTCTCTTTGAAAATTTGAGGAACCACCTGCAAATCTCTCAGGGCATGATTTTTATTTGTTTTTTTAACATTTCAAAATGTGATAATTTATTTCATTCTTACAAGACTCATTAAATTTTTAAAGTTCTGCTTTAGTCTACTAGATGTTGCATGATTTAGGAATTTTTCCAATCCACTTAAGAATTTGAAATTATAGCATAAAGTTACTTTAATTTTATTTAACAAAATTTCAATCTTTGCTATATTTGTAGCTAAATTCCATTATTCATTCTTAGCAGGTTTTATACATAGCTTGTTCTCCAAATGTCTGTGTATTTTATTGATATTTCCTAAGAGCTTTTTCTTTTTACATCTTATCTACTGTAACTTTGTTATCTAGTTCATTGATTTTGCATCCCAACTTACCATCTCCTTTCTTCCATTGTCTTTATGTCTATTCTCTTCTTTTGGTAACTCATGTAAATTTCAGCATTAATTATTTAAAGAAAATTTAAGAATCTGTTCTAAGTGGCATTTTATTGCAGTTAATGATTTCTAATAGGAAGTATTTCAATTACCATTTAATTATAATTTTTAAAAATCCCATTATTTTTTCCCCTATGGCCTATGAGTTATTTAGAATGTTTCTTTTTATATTTACAGCAGGCCTCATCAAAGAGAGGCAGGAAAGTCAGAGTCAGGGAAGGTGATGTGCCCACAAAGGGAAAGATTGGAGTGCTACAGCCCCGCCAAGTTGTACAACCAGCCTTTAGTGACTAGAAAAGGGAAAGAATAGAGGGGAACCTCTGCAGCTGTCCACTTCTGCACATTGACCACCTCCTTAATCATTGACCTGATTATCACAGACCAGACATGCACTGAGTTTCTTACGTTGACCACTTCCGTATGTTGATTAGTTTGTTATAGTCCCCTCAGGGGTTAAATGATGGAGGTTCTACTGCATACCTTCCTTGAGGCTTCCAAAAAGAGAGCGGTTCTGCTGACACCATGCCTCCAACCCCATAAAATGGATGGATTTCAGGCTAATAACTTCCAAAGCTGTGATATAATAAATCCTTGTTATTTTAAGCCATTTAATTTATAGTAATGTGTTACAGAAGAAACTGAAAATTATATGCACTCTAATTCTATAAAAATAATATTCGTAGGATTTATAATCAAAAATTGGGTGACTCTAAACCCATGTCTCTGTTAACATGTTTCTGTCATAGTATCATTTGCTGATTATGTAAAAGTATACAAAGGCACACATCTGGTCTAACTTGAGTAAGCAGGGCTGGGAGTTAAGATAACTGACACACCAGAAGAGTTATTCAAGGCAAAAGGGATGTGCTAAGGGGATAAACAAGAAAAGGAAGGTGCTTTTAGAGAAGGGAAAAAGTATCTCTGAACAATTTAAGTTTCTTAAGAGCTTGGAACAATGCATACCTGAAAGATGTGATATTTCAACAGTCTTCAAAGGGATGTAAAAAGTAGTGTAAATTAGGCTAGTGAGTTGGGCAGAATGGTAGTGACTTCAAACTAGATTATCACAGATCTTTGCCTTCTTTTTAGAAGAATTGGAAAACCATTGAAGGATTTTAATGCACCAGATCGGGAAAGCACAGATTTATGTTTCAGATAAATTATTTCATTTTAAGGTTTGACCCTTTCTTGTTTCCATTCAAATATTTCGATGCTTTTCTTCACCCTATCTTAAAACTGTCAACAACAAATGTATGGCAGGAGTCACAATAATTTTAGTATCTCACCATAATGCATCTGCAAAAGTATAAACACTATAAAGTATTGTAATGTTTTACATTAGGTAGTGTGCAATAAAGTATCATACTTAAATTTTCATATTTCTGAGAATTACCTAAACAGTTTAGGTAATTTATAAAAGCTAGTTAGCTGTTCACATCACCTTGTCAATAAAAGTTAGATGGACTCAATATGTCTTTTTGCCCTTTTCCCTAACCATAATGCAAATAGAGTTGAAAATAAAATCACTGTGATTAAAAACAAATCTTATACAAAAGAACTTTAAAATGAATGTGCTTCTTGGCATAGTCATGTTCTGAATTTCATTCTCCATTAAGTGCAATTCAAAATTGAATTAAAAATGACAGTTGTAAGTTCAATAATTTAGATCTTTAAAAAAATCTGAGAGTAAGAAGGAATTGGTCTATGAAACTTTTTATATCAGCATTTCCCAGAGACAGATGAGGCCATACTAACTTAACTAACTTTCTGGGACTGATCTAGGTTTTGTTTATATGCTTGTTTGTTTTTGCAAGTGGCTAAAGGATAGTGTGTATATATATATATATAATTTTATATGTTCTATCAGTCATGATAAATTTTTGAAATGTGAAGAGCCCTGCCAAATACTCAAAAAGCAGACTTTAGAAAGAATATATAAAATTTCATGAGGCCATGCTAATTACCGTCAAGCTAAGTATACCCCCCTATCACATATTTCCAAGTAGATATAAATGCTATATTTTAAAATAATTATGAGTCAGGATCTTTTTGTATGTTAACATAAACTACCACTAGAAAACAAGTAGCTCAGGTTGAAGCAGTAGGACTCAATTATAAGTTGCTCTTACTTCTAGGATGAACTTTTCTGTACCCCAGCATCATAGTTTTTCTCTACTTAAAATATGTTCTCATTTTTTTATTAGGATAATTACACTCTCCTAGAAATATTTTATGTTCTATGGTGAAATCAAACTGAAGGCTTTATTTACAGTGTTAGAGACAGCATATGATCCTGAAGTCAGAGCTCGTGCAACTAAAATATCAGGTTCTTTCTGATCATCCTTCATTCATTGACTTCAACCTACCCCAATTCCTCCCATGCAAATAAGATATAATTATTTTTCTTTTTATGCTCCATTTATAAAATAAGACCTTTTGTTTATGGTATTATATAATTATTAAAATATCCCTAAGAAAAATATTGAGTATATGGCCTTGGTCCATGATGCTTTTAATATACATGGCTTTGTTTCTTTATGAATTCCAGATTTAATTCATGATTTTGTGCTTTAGGAGATGTATGTATTTTTATAAAACATTTCCACCTCTATTCTCAAGATCTAAAGGAGGTTTATGATTTTTGGAACCAAAAATTATTCTAAAAAACTCTAATATTCGTGTTAGAATTAGGATTCAAGTTATCTGTGCTTATATCATTAAATAGGTCAACTGATTAAAATAACTGTGAATAGGGGAATGTAATTCCTGGATTTCTATCAAGTAGTTTGTTACTTTAACAATTTTGTTCCAACTGAAAAAAGATCCATCATGATGACTTTATTAATGATCTGGAGAAAAACTTCATTGCATCATTAGGAGGTTAAATGACCTATATATGTTCCTGCTCTTTTTTTATGTTTTCCAGAATCTTCTCTTAAAGAAGTGCTAGGGAAGCTAATAGACTCCAATTTGTTTTACGAAATCTTTTCATGAAATATTCAGGTATAGTCAAATTTAATCCAATCTTAAACGTAATGAAAAATGACATGTGTAACCAACCATCTGTACTAACAAAGAATATTATCTGTGAACTAAAATAATTCTGGTAAGTTTTATAGACCACATACAGAGGCAATAAAACTAGGTATTTATTTTAACAATCAATTTGAATTCCATATGTGGAGTATATGTTGGTATAATTATATTTATATTATATATTTATATAATACAATATCATATATTAATATCCTTAGACATCTAATCTTTCAAATTTCATTAACAGAAATGATGATCATGCATTTGACATTGAAAATTGGGATACTAAACAAAGGAATATTGAAGTAACTTAATTCTGAAGTTAATCTGTTCCTTGAGAGGCTCTATTTTCATCTGGATGACTTATGAATAACGTTATTGTTTTTTTTCTCCCTTATAAATATATAGTCATAGAGAGCAAATATGAGTGCGGGGGCTTCCATTCCCCCTCTTCTAGGGACAAAATATGGTGAAACCATCTTTATTGCATGTAAGTAAAATGCACATGTTCCCTAAGAAGGTAAAATCATGGTACTATAAATTTAGTGATATAAAATAGTATATTTATTTATTATAAGCAAAAATTGAGACAAATAGGGCTTTATTATCCTCGGTTGGTAATGAGAGTGATTAAGGGTCATGTATGTCCATGATCAAAATCCCCCCAACTGTTTAAAGACAAGTCCAAAACACTAATTTAGACCTAACAGATTATCCTTACGTAAATTCATACATTTTCCATCCCTCTACACCAATGTGCAGGGAAGAAAGAAATAATAGTAATGATCCAATTACCACACAGTAAGAAAAGAAATTTCCTACAACGTTAACAAAGTCCAAAGAAAACATTATGATTCTGATACTTCTACAATACCATCAGGGTGGGCAAGGGACTTGAAGAGATACTTCTCTGAAGAAGACAGGCGCACGACCTACAGACATATGAAAAATGCTCATCATCCTTAATCATCAGAGAAATGCAAATCAAAACTACTTTGAGATATCATCTAACTCCAGTAACATTAGCCCATATCACAAAATCTCAAAACCAGAGATGTTGGCATGGATGTGGAGAAAAGGGAACACTTCTACACTGCTGGTGGGAATGCACACTAATATGTTCCTTTTGGAAAGATGCTTGGAGAACACTTAGAGATCTAAAAATAGACTTGCCATTCGATCCTACAATTCCTGTACTAGGTATATATCCAGAAGACCAAAAATCACATTATAACAAAGATATTTGTGCCAGAATGTTTATTGTAGCCCAATTCATAATTGCTAAGTCATGGAAGAAGCTCAAGTGCCTGTCGACCCATGAATGGATTAATAAATTGTGTTATACATACACCATGGAATATTATGCAGCCTTAAAGAAAGATGGAGACTTTACCTCTTTCATGTTTACATGGATGGAGCTGGATCATATCCTTCTTAGCAAAGTATCTCGAGAATGGAAGAAAGTATCCAATGTACTCAGCCCTACTATGAAACTAATTTATAGCTTTCATATGAAAACTATACACAATTATAACCTAATAATATGGGGAAAGGGGAAAGGGAGGGGTGAGGAGGAGGGAGGATGGGTGGAGGGAGGGTAATTGGTGGGACCAAACCTACGGTACATCTTACAAGGGTACATGTGAAACTTACTAAATGTAGAATATAAATGTCTTAACTCAATAATTAAGAAAAAGCCAGGAAGGCTATGTTAACCAGTTTGATGAAAATATTTCAAATGGTATATAAAACCAGTGCATGGTGCCCCATGATTGCATGAATGTACACAGCTAAGACTTAATTTTTAAAAAGTGAAAAAAAAAATAAGACAATTTACACCTCCATTTGCATCTATCTTCCATTCCTTGCTCCTGATTGCCTTTTACCTAAGAGATAATAAACTTGACTATATCATGCTCACCCCCCCAAAAAAAAGAATTAAACAAAAGGTGATTTTTGTATAAAATGGCTTTTATTTAAAGTGTGATGAACTTTGATTTTTTCCTTTTCCTTCGGTTTTGTTTTTATCAGTTTTTATCAGCATTTTTGACACCAGAGACCAGTTTCACGGAGGACAATTTCCACAGATGGTTTCAGGATTATTCAAGTGTCCACCACAGATCATCAGGCACTGGCATCTCACAAGGAGCACACAGTCTACATCCCTTATATGCAGTTTGCAGTAGTGATGACTGACGCTCCTATGAGAATCTACAGCCACCACTTATCTGACAGAAGGTGGAGCTCAGACCGTGGTGCTGTGAGGGAAGCTTCACCCCCATTTCTGTTCACCTGCTGCTGTGCAGCCTTATTTCTCACAGGCCACGGACTGGTGCTATTCTGAGGCCCGTGTGTTGGGGATTACAGTCCTGGAGCATTTGTGCTACTGTAACAATGTATTTCCGACTGGATAATTTGTAAAGGCCTAGATATTTATTTCTCACAAAAATTCTTCTTTGTCTGGGAAGCCCAAGGTAGAGATACCAGAAATTTCATTTGTTTGGTGAAGGTCCACTCTCTGCTTCCAAGGGGGTCCCTTGATGTTGCATCCTCCCAGGGTAGAAATACTGTGTCCTCCTACCTTTGTGAAAAGGCAAAGGGGACAATTTCTCTCCATCTAATATTTTATAAGGGCACTTAATCTCCATCATTAGGGAGAAACTGCAATGACCTAATCATCTTTTTTTTTTAATTTTTTAATTTTTTGAGACAGAGAGTCCTCGCATCACAGATCACAGCAACCTCAAACTCTTGAGTTCAAGTGACCATCTTGCCTCAGCCTCTCAAGTAGCCGGGACTTTAGACGCCCTCCACAAAACCCAGCTGTTTTCTATTTTTGGTACAGACAGGGTCTTGCTCTTGCTTGGGCTGGTCTCCAACTCTTGAGCTCAGGAATTGATCCACCTGCCTTGCCTTTCAAAGTGCTAGGATTACAGGAGTGAGCCACCACACCCACCCAACCTAATCGCCGCTTCAAGACCCCACGTCTTTGGCAACACCTGAATTTTGGAGAGGACACATTCAAACTATAGCCCTCAACACACCCTTCCACTTTTCCTACTACTTCTAGTCATGGTTAATAGATTTTCCTTTTAGAAATCACTTTCCTTCCTGTTTAGTTCATGTAATGTGAGAATGGAATCTATTCAAATGGTGTGAGAAAGATGATACCAGAAACAGCTTGTCAAATAATGGAAAATCAAGGCAAAAAAAGAGGCAGAAGGAAGGCATGAAAATTAGATCTGGTTTGGGCCATTTGCTGTACAATGAAATATTACTCAAAAACATCAGTTTTTCTGCAATTTGTCATTCTGTGTAACCTGATACTCTGATCAAGGTCCACAATAATGCTCCTGGTTCATGAAGAGCACTTTGTATTACATTTATTATAATCTCCTGCTGAGACAGAAATATTCAGAATCTTGTTAGTTTTTTTTTTTCCCTGTCAAGAATCTTACTTGGTATATAAGATTGTGATGATCAAAGGGATAAGCTTCAGATTTCTAAAAAGTCATTGGTCCAATTCTTCAACTTTTACAAATGGAAACTAAGTTCTGGTGAGCTTAAAGCATTTCTCCAGATTTCCAGGCGAATTGTAGTACAGACCTAGATACGAATCTACCTCTTCTGAATCCACAGTACACTTTAATATGCCAATGCTTCCCTAGTTGCTGAGTACTTATCCTTTGATAAACAAAGCTCTTGTCAATTTATATTTGTCCCAAAACCTTGTTATTGATAAATATTATTCTACATAAGCAGTTCCTTGAAAGGACACTCAAAGTAATCAAATTAATTTCCTTTTTTTTTTTGTAGAGACAGAGTCTCACTTTACTGCCCTCGGTAGAGCACCGTGGCATCACACGGCTCACAGCAACCTCCAGCTCTTGGGCTTACGTGATTCTCCTGCCTCAGCCTCCCGAGCAGCTGGGACTACAGGCGCCCGCCACAACGCCCGGCTATTTTTTTGTTGCAGTTTGGCCGGGGCTGGGCTTGAACCCGCCACCCTCGGCATATGGGGCCGGCGCCCTACTCACTGAGCCACAGGTGCCGCCCAAATTAATTTCTTTTTATAGAGCCTTCTAGTAACTATCCATGTAATAAAGTGTAATAACCATTCAAAAATAATAATTTCTAGTATTTTTTATAATCAAGCAGACTGGAAATATTATTGTTGCTGTAAACCTAAATGTGGGTGTTTTTTTAATTTATTTAGTTAAATTTATCAATAAAAATTATATAAGATCAAACTACTTCAGAAATATAAATGAGAAATTATTACAATAAAAGTGATGCTTTTATTATAAACAAATTAAACTGATGAATAATCAAACTCTAGATTTTAGGAGTTATATATAATAACAAGAAGACAATTTTTGTCTAAACATTACTTTGACATGTCTAACTTCATCTGAATTTGTGTTTTCTGCACCACATAAGCCCTTCTGCAGGAAAACTTATTAAATGTGTTTCTTGTTAGTTTCATAAAGTTAACAAGGGATATAAACTTTCCTTATCATTATTAGTGTTATAATTAATTTTAACAGTGAAAGAATCAAGTTTTTTTTATCTAATCACAAGATAGAATGGGGCATACCATCATAAAAATAAAGGTAACCTGTAATATAAGGAGGCATCCAATTTCTATAGGAAAATATACATACTAACAAAGTCCAACAATTAAGTTTGTGAACTCATCCTAGAAAAAGTGCTATGTATCTTTTTGCAGAATGTCACTAAAGTCACCTTTAAGGTACTTTGCTTAGGAAGCTATGCACAGTTGCTAGTGCCTAGATGACCCTTCCAAGCAATTTTGGAATTATTTTTCTGAAATGGCCATCACAGCTGTCATTGTATGAAGTCTGATACTTAAGGTCATGAACTTATCCTAGAAGAAGTGGTGCTGCGTACCTCATTGCTGAATATCACTACAGTCACCTTTGAAGTACTTCCCTTGGCCATCTGTTGATCACAGTGATATTTAGCAATGAGGCATGTAGCACTTTTTCTAGGATGAGTTTGTGAACTGTCTGATCTTGTGTGTGAATGTGTATGTGTGTGTGGAGATTCTTCCTAATTTATGATGGGGTTACATGTCAGTAAATCCATCACAAATTGAAAACATCACACATTAATGCGTCTAACCTGCTGAACATCATAACTTAGTTTAGACTTCCTTAAGCATGCCCAAAAAGAAATTTTACCTTAGCCTATAATTAGACAAAAATCATCTAACACAAAATGTATTTTATTATGAGGTGCTGAATATATCATGTTATTCACTCAGTACTCCACATTGCATTGTAATTGCAATGATTTACATCATTGTGAAGTTAAAAACTTGTAAGTTGAACCATTCAAGTCAGAAATCATCTGTACTTTTTATAAAAACAGGCGATTTGAAAATATAAGGTACTGCAGCTGAATGGGACTTCAAATAATTTATTTCACATATACTCCTGAAATGATGAATTTTAAGGAAATAAGGCAAAAGAAATAAGTTGTCGAGATTAAATTCTAAGATTTGTAAAGATAAATATTGTATTTTTTATAATACAATCAATTATCTTTAGATGAGGATTTGTCCCATGTACAGAGCCACACAAATAGTGATATTCTTACATCTTAGTCTGTTTCGCATTGCCATAAAGGAATACCTAAAGGTGGGTAAATTATTGGTTTATAAGTCTCGTGGTTCTGCAGACTCTGCAAGCAGCCTGGCACTGATATCTGTACCAGCTGAGGGCCTCCTATTGTTCCCACTATGCTGCAGAGTGTGCGGAGATCACACGATGAGAAAGGAAGCAAGAAACCAAGAGGAGAGGTGCCAGGTTCTTATTAACAGCTAGCTCTTATGGAAACTAATAGAACAAAATCCCACTTTCAGTGAGTGCATTAACCTATTTGTGAGAAATCCTCCCTATGATCCAAACACCTCCCATTAAGCCCCATCTCCAACATCAGGGATCAAATTTTAGCATGACATTTTCAGAAGAGAAACATTCAGGCCAGGGCCTGTGGCTCAAAGGTGTAGGAAGCCAGCCCCATAATACCGGAGGTGGTGGGTTCAAACCTGGCCCCAGCCAAAAACCACAAAAAAAAAAAAAAAAAAGGAAGAGAAACATTCAAACTATAACACCTCCTGTGTTTTCCATTGATGAATTTTTTTTAGGGAAAAATAAACCTAACAGTATAAATCTGACTTACAAAACTAAGTAGATGGGGAGAGAAATAGGATGCTTACATCAGCCACAGCAGAATGAATGAAGTAAAACTGTAGAGACTATTTTGGAATAAAAAACCTGTTGTTATAATTGGCTCTCACAAAATTTCAGGAGGAACTGTGGAAGTGAAGTTCCAAAGGGGGTAGTTAAACAATCTAAGAAAAAACAATAACTATACCTGGCAGAAGTGAAGGGAAATTTGTCAGGACATCTGGAGTCTAGACATATCCCAGAGCTGTACTGGGACCATAAATTGTGAGCATTGTAGAAGACTATGGAAGGATGTTAGCTCTTCATGGTTATGATCCCACTGTGTTTCTAGCAAAATATCTCATGGTGGACCTGATTTTGCTGTTGATCATTGTGGCTGACAGTAGGGAAGGAATGCTGGAAGTAAAGCTTGGATGAATGAAGACCAAAAGGAACATGACAGATTCTCTATTTCTCTCACTACCTTTCACCGATGATTTCTTTTGGAGTGTCATGGCAACTGCTTCATTTTGCTTCCCAGGTCTCATGATACTTCTTTTTGGCCAACTCTAACCTGGAGCCATGCAGGAAAAGTATTTCTGGGAAATTTAGCTCCTACTGTAACCAAGTTGACAAAGCAAATGTTTTGACCATTTTGACAACAAGCAACATAAAATAGAAAGTACGGTACTCAATAATATCCTGTAAATCATAGGTCTACAAGTAAGTGTTTTTCAAAATGGCATACCAGAACAGTTTTGAAAATATTGATAATGGGGCGGCGCCTGTGGCTCAGTCAGTAAGGCGCCGGCCCCATATACCGAGGGTGGCGGGTTCAAACCCGGCCCCGGCCAAACTGCAACCAAAAAATAGCCGGGTGTTGAACTGGCGGGTGCCTGTAGTCCCAGCTGCTTGGGAGGCTGAGGCAAGAGAATCGCTTAAGCCCAGGAGTTGGAGGTTGCTGTGAGCTGTGTGAGGCCATGGCACTCTACCGAGGGCCATAAAGTGAGACTCTGTCTCTACAAAAAAAAAGAAAAAGAAAATATTGATAATGATGTTAAAGATAAAAGAGGCTGAGGATGCCACCCCAATCATGTTTAGGAAATGCAGTATTAAACTATTTAAACAAATACGAATTTAAAAATTCTGAGAAGATTTCACATTCCAATATTTATTTTGATTCAATAGAAATAGGAAATAGTATGAAGAATTTAAAATTGTTCAGATAACTTTTTTTATTTTTCTCTAAGGACAAAAAGGAAATGCTTCTATAGTCTAAAAAATATCATATGAGTTTTTACCTGTATTTCTTACATGAAGGAAAAAGAAGGTTAATGACTTTCAAGTTATCCAATTGTGTTGTATCATTTTTTTTCTGACTTCCCAAGAAGTAAAGAATGGATAGTTTAATGCAAGCAAACCTACCATTAAAGGCAATTTTTAATTCATCAGCAAGTTTTAAAAGTTCATAACATATATGCAGAGTTGAGTTCTTTCTTGGTCCTTGATTTGTGATGTCCCTGTGACTTTGCTCAGGGCACAGAGTTGGCAGAATCATGTCGCAGTCGATCACAAACTACCATGAAATGTTTATAATAATTTCCCGCTTCTAATAACATTGTGGATTATTTCAATAAAAGGTAAAAAGACATGGTTTGAGAAAAATTGCTTTAGATTTTAGTTTTCAGTGTAGAGATATATTTTTGTTTGTAAAATTAAAATTTTATTGTATTTGATACTTTTATTTTCACCAGGCCACCCACAGACAATTCACATTTTACAATCTAGAAAGATATTTAGCAGTAACAAAAGCTCTTAATAGCTAACTAGCAAGTCAGTATGAGATCATAATACCTTAAAAACTCCTTAAAAACTTTGTTCTATAATGGTCCCATCAAATGTGAATGAGAGCTCAGAAATGGCATTATGGAGAGAGGCATAAGAAAGGTCAATATTATGGGGCCATTTAGGTAGTTTTTATGTACAAATCAAAATTGGTTTTTATAAAATTGATGCTATGGAAGTATTGGAAGAGTATCTGGATTAGAAAAATCAAAACAAACATGAATAAAATTTGCATGAGGAGGGCGGCGCCTGTGGCTCAGTCGGTGGGGCGCCGGCCCCATGTACCGAGGGTGGCGGGTTCAAACCCGGCCCCGGCCAAACTGCAACCAAAGAATAGCAGGGTGTTGTGGCGGGCGCCTGTGGTCCCAGCTACTCGGGAGGCTGAGGCAGGAGAATCGCTTAAGCCCAGGAGTTGGAGGTTGCTGTGAGCTGGGTGAGGCCACGGCACTCTACCGAGGGCCATAAAGTGAGACTCTGTCTCTACAAAAAAAAATTTGCATGAGGAAAATGTCAATGCTTTTATATTTGCAAAAGGATTAATTTTTCACTCTATATCTTCAATGATATCATTTAAATCCCATCATAACTTTTACTTTAATCTGCATATTTTCATCCACCCTTCAATTGGTTAAAGAATGCCATGAGAAACAAAATTAGCTTGCTGAATGTTTTAAAAAGTACATTTATATATGCAACATATTTAGTCTTATAAGATTCACATATTTCATAATATTTATATGTTTATCTAAAATATAAATAACATATTTGAATGAATGTGGATATATGTAACAAAGATTGGAAATTGAGACAAAGTGGCATTTTCTACCCTTGTAAATCATTATATATATCTACTCATTAATCTTTCCTAATGTATTTTCTATTTTATTTTTTAGGCAAGTTAGATCTTCTTGCCAAAGAAAATCAACTTTAAAGTAAGAAAGAAATCCTGGAGAAGTTCACTGGATATCCTGTAGAAAAGTTAAGATCACAATGATTTGAAAATGTACTTAAATTTGACTAATTAAATAATAGAACCCCCCCAGAAAGAAATGTTATCAATATTTCCAAAGTAAAACTTACAAAACTTAAAAATATGAAGCAATAGTTATCAATGTACATTGGCTAGAAACATTAATATATTGACTTAGGTACTATTGTCCAGAAAAATTATGTGCTAAATTTGTAAAATATTTTAAAAGAATTAAGATGTATTTCCCTTGAGGCATAAAATAACTAAAGATTTGTTGGTAAATAAAAAATGTTCCCACTTTTTATTCATTTAAGTTTGAACAAACAAACAAACTTTATTGATGTAAGTTTAAAGTATAAACACCAAGAAGAAAGACTTTTTCTAGTTAGTAGTTTAGGTAACAGAGAAGACCAAAAAATGGACTGGACCATTCAATTAAAAATTTCAGGGGTCCTCAAACTCCACATGAGGCAGTGTGATTATATTTGTTCCCATTTTGGTTTTTTACTTCAAAATAAGATTTGTGCAGTGTGCATAGGAATTTGTTCATATATATTTTTTAACCTATAGTCCGGTCCTCCAACAGTCTGATGGACAATGAACCATCCCCCTGTTTAAAAAGTTTGAGGACCTCTGAATTAGATAATTTTTTTCTCACATAG
Organism: Nycticebus coucang; assembly: GCF_027406575.1. NCBI lineage: Eukaryota > Metazoa > Chordata > Mammalia > Primates > Lorisidae > Nycticebus > Nycticebus coucang. The sequence continues at coordinate 101,441,708 of NC_069788.1, read as the reverse complement.
TCTAGAGAAAGGTAGGTAGGTTCTGGTCAATCAGCTGGTACGATTATATAAGAACTCATGTTCCTTCTACAAAGTATGTTGAACTTGTGGCATTCTCAAGGTGTTACACTGAACAAGGGTCAATACTATCTCACCTACACAATGTCTGTGTTACATTTAGTATGTAGGTTAAGGAGGAGAATGAAAGTTTGGAAAGGGGAAAAGAATGAGATTATAAAGAGGCAAGAGGAATCTTCAGGCGATGAGAGCAACTTTCATCATCTTGACTCTGTGGTGATGATTTTACAAGTGTGTACATAAGTCAAAATGTATCAAATGTACACTTTCAATAAATATGTGTAATTTGTTTTGTGTCAATCTTGCATTAATAAAGCTCTTTTCTTTAAATAAACAAAACGAAAAGAAAGCATTATTTTCTTCAAGTCACTTAAAGTCACAAAATAGTTTGCTTTATGGATTTGATCTCTAGGCCAAATCTCTTGCTTCTACTCAATTTTCCCTTCTTGAAGCTTACCCCCATGCTGCCTCACATAATTTAAACAGAGCCCAAGAACTGTATTCTCTAAGTTAAGTCACCAAGTGTTCATCTAAACCACAGTGGCAGGGTGTGGCAAGATCACAGGAGGTTCTGTAGCCAAAGAAAAAGGGAGATAATAAAAACCCAGGAGACTTAGCCCTCCATGCTCTGGTCACTCTATTTCACTAATGCATCATCAACTGAACAAGCTCCTGGTCCACTGTAGTCGTTCAGTGAATATATTTATCAGGAAAAATAACTCATAAGAAAGTACTTTTCACCCAAAGTATAATATACTAATTTATTTGTACAGAATCCACTATTTCTGAAATTAGTTTATCAGAATGTATATTAAGGAAACTTCTGTAGTAGGCTAGACAATGTAATTAGGTATTTTAGTTGTTACTATTGAAAAGAATCTTGAATGTGTTAATGAAATTATATTTTCTCAGATTTAATCCCATAAATCCAGTCATTTTTCCTACCTCTTGCTCAAAATTTGTTTTTTTTTATTTAAATTCTTTCCATGCTATTAATTCAGATGAGATTGTTTTTTTCTTTATATTGCCATATTTTCATAATTAAAATTTGAATATATACTGATATCTGATACTGATGCCTGATTTATATTGTGATTGAGGCAATGGAAATATGGATTTTTTTAAACTATTAAATTATTATGCTTTTGTTCTCCCATTCTTATGATGCTTTTCATTAATTCCTTTACATTATAACTTATCAGTAAAAAAATCTAAAAAATTACAAATCAATGTTTATTTTACAGTTATATTCTCTACAAATTTATGAAGTTAGCAAAGCCCTAATTTTTAAATTAGAATCCAAATAATTCTAGACTATTTAATTTTCATAAAATTTGGCTTACATTTTAATTTTTAAAATTAGGCAAAACTGTAATATTTTAGTTTACTTGACCCACCAAATATCATTAACTTGTCTAGTTTAGTCCACTACCTTTTAGTAGAAGAGGCAGACAATGTAAAATTAAGTAGTAAAATATGTGGCACATTAAATGCTGATAAATCCAAAGTGTATAATTCAGCAGACAGAAAAAATGAAATAAGATTCTTCCACTAAATGGCAAGTGATGCTCAATTATTTAAATATTGGTATTCATGGAAGTTGACATTTGAGCAAATATTTCTCTAAATAAGAAAGCATATTAAAATTAAGTTTTGACACAAGAATTAAAAGATAAATAAGCAGAACAATAATATGTTACAAATCATAATGATACAATGTTTACTATGTGACAGGTATTGTCTTGTGTAATTTATACATACACATGTATTGAAACTCTATTTTACTTTCCTTAATTTATAGATAAAGAAATATAAGGAACACCAAAGTTCAGTAATTTGCTCAAATTTACACGAAAGATATATAATCTGACTCTCAACACGTTCGTATCTCAAGGTCGAACATCCAATAAAAAATATCAGTTAAATATAGAGACAGAAAAGTGCGATACATATCAAGAAGGCATAAAAGTAATAGATGCCTTCCCTAAATATGTAAAGTGCAGTAAAAATCAATATCCAAATAAAATTTTATAACCAGCAAAAAATAAAAAGAGAAAAAAATTTCAGAAAATTAAAAGCTGAATGAAATGGACATTGCCTAAGATTTTGCTATTATGGTTAAAGTATTCTTCCTCTATTTTTGGTGTTTCTTATACATAACTAGTTAAATATTTAAATAAAAAAATATTTATGGGATATTTATAGCAGACGTATATCTAAAAACTGATGAGAATAATAAAAATGTAGGAAGGGTTGGGTGAACGTTATTTTATTGTTGCAATATTTTGTATTATACTTAAACAGTTATATTACTAACATGAAATAATAAACGTTAAGAAGTCATAGCATAATGCCTATAGTCACAACTAAAATGTAAAACAAAGAAATATTAAGTAGCTAAAAAAAAAGCATAAACCTAAAAAGAACAAAAATAGTTAATTATTACAGAGAAATCAAGGAAAAGAATAAAATGATAGATTTAAACCCATCAATCTCAACAATGAAATTAAATGTAAATACAAGAAATACTTCAGCTAAATTGGAGCCACAATAATATTAGGTAATGAAGAAATATTATCATATGCTGTTTATAGAGATAAATTATAAAAAATAAATAAAATGAACAAACAATGGAGATAGAGACAATGAAAGCAAAAGTAGTTTTTTGAGGAGATTAATAAGTTTCTATCACATCACAATAAGGCTAATCAAAAAATAGAATTAACACAAATTACCAATATCAAGAATAGAAAAGAGAACAGATCTACACATCTCCTAATGTTAAAAATACAATGAAGACATGAGTTACTATCCAAAAATTTGAGAGAATTGATACATTACCTGGAAAAAACAATTACCAAAACTGACAAAAGAAGAAACAGAAAATGTCATTAGCCTTTTAATTCTTAAGGAAATCAAATAATTATAACCCTAGCCATTAATAGTACTTGAATCCCAGATGTCTTTAGGATGATGTTTTATTAAACTGTTAAGCAAGAAATAATATAAACCTTACACAATACATTTTTTAAAATACTGTTATTCAGTGCAAAGGAACTAAAATTAAAAATATATTTATAATAACAAAGTATAAGAGAAGGCAATACTTACCAACTCATTTCATAAGGATATCATAAACTCTGATATCAGACCAGACCAGAGAATTGCATGAATAGAAAATTAGTGTCCAATGACTTCTATGAGCATATTTGCAAAAAAATTATGTAAACAATATATGACACGGTAATGTTATATTCTTGGTGGGTTCAGATGAAACATGAATATCTAAGTGTGGTATGGTTTACCTACCAGAATAAGGACTTCGTGATGTGTGATTTTAGGTGTCAATTTGACTAGATTAGGCTGTCTGGATATTGAGACTTCTGCACAGCATTATTTCTGCTTTGTCTGTGAAGATAGAGTCTTGGAAGCAGTAAAGACCTCCTGTTAGTGTTTGCTGTAGGGATGATATGCTAGTAATGAAATATCTTAGGTGTTTTTTTTTTTATTTGGCATATCAAATTTCTCTTTCATTTCAATGGATACTTTGCTATCTATAGAATTAGTACTTGGATTTTTTTAGCTTTATGAATATAATATTTCATGGACTTCTGGACTCCACTGTTTCGGGTGATAAATCAAGTATTAATTTTATTAAGGATCATTTTTACATTTCCTGCTACTGCTTTCTTGCTGCTTTTAAACTTATCTCTTTAAATTTGGCTTTTAATAGTTTGACTATGATAAGCCTAAATTTGGATAACTTGAGTGTATCCTATGTGAAGTCCATTAGAATTCTTGTAGGTGTAGATTAATGTTTTTCACAAAACCTAGGAAAGTTGGCCATTACTTTTTCATAGTCTTTCTTCCCGTTTCCCTCTCCTTGCTTTTTTTCTGGGAATCAATTACAGATACATCGTATGCTTTTTGGTTTCCAAAAGGTCTTTGAGGCTCTGCACATTTTTTTTTTAATCTCTTTCTGACATTCAGATTGGAAAACCTCAACCAATGTGTCTTCAAGTTCACTGATTCTCTAGCCAGTTGAAATTTACCAATTGAGTATCCCAGTCAATTTTTTACTTCACTTATTGTAAGTCATTCCCAAAATTTCTATTCATTTTAATAATTTCTATATCTTCATGATTTTCTCTCTATTTTGTGGGACATTATTTTCATACTTCCATTTGGTTCTTTACAGATGGCTTTCTTTTTTTCTTTTTTTTTTTTTTTAAACAGTTTTACTATGTTGCCCTGGGTAGAGTGCCCCAGAGTCACAGCTCACAACAACCTCAAACTCTTGGGCTTAAGCGATTCTCTTGCCTCAGCCTCCCAAGTAGCTGGGACTACAGGCGCCCACCACAAGCCTGACTTTTGTTGTTGTTGTTGTTGTTGCAGTTGTCCTTGTTTATTTTAGCTGGCCTGGGCCAGGTACGAACCCACCAGCCTTGGTGTATGTGACCAATGCCCTACCCACTGAGATATGGGCACTGCCCTTCTTTAATTCTTTTAACAAGTTTATAACAACTGATTGAAAGTCTGTTTGAAATATAATATTGGAGCTTCCCAAGGGACAATTTCTATTAACAGGATCTTCTTCTGGGTTTATGCCACATTTTTATGTACTCTGTATGTCTCTCATAATGTTTTTGTTAAAAAGTAAACATTTTAAATCCCATATTGTGGCATCTCTGAAAATCGGATTTATTGAAGGTGGGAAGTCCCAGTTCCCAGAACCCAGTTGATCTGATTCCATTATTTGGCTGAGCCATCCCAGGCATGGCTGGGATTGAAAGTGAAAGTAGGTGGAAACTGAAAATAAAACGAAAGTATCATGGGCAGCTTGAATAGAAAGCAAAATTAATGTTTTGGCTTTTACTCAAGTTTCAGAGTAACAATAGGAAATTTTATTTAAGAACACAGAGAAGGTTTAGAGCACTCTCAAATAGAGTTGGAAGTGCGTCCCTCTAATGAATGAGAACAGGTGAGAGAGACAGAGATGCCAAGGCTATGCAGAGGTGGAACAGCCTCTTTTTGCGTTTGAAATTGGTTGTAAGTCTTTCATTGACTTCTCCGTGCATCCAGGCATTATTGCCCTTTTCTATTGGTCATTGGTTAGCTAAGTTACCTCAGACCCACATTTCGTATCTCTTTGGAGAACTGTTGAGTGATACATGTTCCTACTGGCCTTCCAGATTTCCAGACTTCCAGACTTCCTTGTGTAGCAGACCAGGCTTTTCTCCTATCTCCCGTGAAGCTCCTTTCTTCCTGTCCCTTCTCAAGATTTACCCACCTACTCACAGATTGTTGTTATTGCTGTTTATTGTTTTGTTTGATTTATTTGGATTATTTCTATAGGTCAGTATCTGTTATGTTAGTTTACTGGTCAGCTTTTGTTGGGACTACTCAAAGGTCCTAGTTGGCAGTCCCATCAACAGTGTAAAAGTTGGACAAAAGTTGCCTTTTCTCCACACCGGCACCAGCATTTGCAGCTTTGGAACTTTGTGAAGTGGGCTATTCTTATTGGGGTGAGACGATATCTCAAAGTGGTTTTGATTTGCATTTCTCTGATCATTAGAGAAGATGAGCATTTTCTCATGTGTTTGTTGGCCATTCGTCTGTCTTCTCCAGAGAGGGTCTGAGCTAGAAAGTTCAGTCTCTAGCCAGAAGTTTCTTTAGCCAGAAGAAAAAAAAGTCATTTTACCATGAGGACACATGTACTAGAATATTTTTCACAGCTCAATTCATAATCACCAAGATATAGAAACAAGTCCAATGCATTGTTTGAATGGATTGATAAATGTGGTGTATGTATATCATGGAATACTATTCAACCATAAAAAGATGGAGACTTTACATGTTTTTTTATTAACCTGATGGAGTTGGAAAATATTCTACTTAGTAAAGTATCACAAGAATGGAAAATCAAGTATCCAATGTGCTCAACACTAATATGAAGCCAATATATGCGCAAATTCATATGCACACAGGAGAAGAGCACAGTGAAACTCAGTGGAAGGTAGGGGGAAGAAGGAGGGACTGATGTGCTCTCATCCACCAGAGACAACGTAAGGGCACATGGCACACCTCCTGTGTGAGGGGCACAACTACAACTTGGACTCTACTTAGCCAACACAAACAATTTAACCTAATCAACCGTCCCTTAATATTAATCTAAAATTAAAAATAAAAAAAGGTCCTTAAACGCCTTGAACTTTGCTGAGGGTGGACCATAAAACTTACAACTCTGCCTAAGTCTGCCCCTTCTGTTTATGCGGAATTTCAGGGTTAGGCGGCAGTGAGAGATTCAGGCCTTCTGAGGTGTCTTCTGGGCACATACGACATATACACACAGTCTTGTACATATGTTTGACTTAAATTTCCAAGAATGCATTAGCACATTTCAATGTCCACTGCTGACATCTGTTTTTCTAACTTGTCCTTTTGAGATTTTTAGTGAATCTCTTATTAGCTTCAGATGATACAGCTGCTTCAGGCTTCTATAATGTTAAGCAATGGGGAGTGATTACTTTTGACCTATGCCTTTGATATTGGTCTTTTTGCTGGAAGTGCGCCCTGAGTCATGATAATATAGACAAGTTCTAAGAGGGACCTTCTTGTCATATTAAATAGTGACTCTTGCCTGGGCATGGAATTGTTGAAGAATTCTAAATTCATTTGGCTCCATGCAGTGGTTGCTAAGCCTGTAGGCTGCTGGTTTTCAACTACAGTAATTGCAAGACTGTTGGTTTTAAAAATTACCAGACACATGTCAAGAGGGGAATGGAAAAATCTGTAGTAGGTTAAAGTGTCACTAAACTTGCTATACTCACTGAGAAGATGCCATATTTTCTTCAATTATTCTTGGATGATTCCTGTATTATTACAATATTTTGGCTAATTTCCAAGTTTTAAAACATTCGTTTTGTAGACTTTGGTCAGTCATTTCCATACCTTTAGGGAAGAGGGGATTTTTACAGATCTTTACTCTATCATTTGAGGATGCTGCTTAAAATTGGATACCACTGAGTTGTTTAAATCATATCTAAGTAACTAGTAACTTCAGAATTTTCTGCCATCTCCTTAAATATATTCATTTATTTTGGAAAATTGCTATGATAGCCCATGTTAATCTTTATTGCAGTTTGTTATCTTTTCCTGCAGGTTGAATGCATTCTCGGCAGAAATGTTCAGTGCCAGTCCATACTTTGACAAACCCTCATTATTCTTTCGTGATTCTAGATAGAATCCCATAGAGAAGCTATACCATCCTGTGTCATTAAGGGAAGATGTCGAATAATCCACAGCCTGCCACTGACACAGTTACAGCATAAACTGAGATTTTGAGGTTAGCTATTGTAGCATAACGTAACTTATTCAAACTGACACAGTATCTAATATAATGCACACATATTTTAAGCAAATTTCCTTCCAAGAAATTTGCAGAATTTTTGTTGTTCATTTTGAGAAATCAAATAAGCACCACGTGGCTTCAATAGTGAGTCAGTGACAGGCACTTGCCAGTTGATGTGTGATACTTGAATATCCCATACACCTCTGAATAAATCATAAGTGAGTTTCCTACAGGCTGTTTTTATTTATATCTGTGGACAGTTAGTTGCAGCTTACATATCTGAAACAGAGTGGGCATAAAGCAGGTAGGAATAGAACCCTTCATAGGAATTGGAAATTCTTAATTCTGGATTTTATAATCTCACTCAAAACCAAACAACAAAAATTAACCTAGCAGTGATGACTTATCTATGCCCTATTCAGGGTAGTTATAAAAAGTGTATGTGAAACAGTTAATAAAAAAACTGTAAAACAGTTATATAATAGGGCGGCGCCTGTGGCTCAAGGAGTAGGGCGCCAGTCCCATATGCCGGAGGTGGCGGGTTCAAACCCAGCCCCGGCCAAAAAAAAAAAAAAAAAAGTTATATAATAATTCAGAACTCTAAACCTTCAAATGCCCATCTTCAAATACCTATCCTATTCTCCCAGGAAATTTAGACTAGGTTTGATCACAGAAAAATAAGATATTCTATTAGGAACCAAACTGACATCTCATTATTTAAATCTCTTTGTTATACAGCTAGAGAGTTTGAAATTTAGGAAATTTAAATGTCTTTCCCAGCAACCCATCCTAGATGAACAAACACTTTTTCCAGGATGGAACCAAGGCCTCTCAAATTTCTGGCCAGCTCTGACCAATATTTAAAAAAAAATTATATAGACAATAGGTATATATTTTATGTATTTCTATGCATATATATTATATTTATGTATATTATATATATCATCACACACACAGAGTAGAGATTTCAAAGTCAGATAATGGTGAATTAAACTTGGAAGAAATATCAGAATGAGTCTCAGACAAGAGAAGAAATGGATACCCATGAAAGGAAGGTGTTCGATTCCTAAAAACCAGCCACTAAAGAATGAAACAGATACTTGATTTTGCACGAGAGCTCTTGTTTGGAAGTTGTTTCAAGGTGATATGTTTTCTTTTAAGTTAACTGGAAAATGGTCTGCTTTTTCATTATATAATTCTCTCCCTCATTTTTTCATTTAAAACTGCTTATTAGAGGTAGGAATATCTGTGCCATTGCTGTCAGTAAAGGGTAACTTCATTTCATTTTACTTAATTAAAAGTTCAAGAAAATAACTTCTTACATTTAAATCAATCTTTCCTCTGTATGTACTGCCACAAGTATTAGGTAATCACTATCACTCAAGACCAGCTACTGTAGACATTTCTTTGAACAGGACACTTTGAATTTTGCCAGTCATGCTAAATTTCAAACTCACTGTGGTTACCTAAATGAATTTGGAAGTATCCCGATCATGTGAACAAATTGTCTGCATGCTCATGTGGGAAAAAAAAAAAAGAACATCACCATCTTGTAGCTCCTCACCCATGTCCTAATCCACAATTGTTCATTATTACTAAAACTAAGAAAATTACTCTGTCTTGTCCTGTTTTGGAACATGTCCTATGGATAAAACAATTCTGTCACTTTTTCCCCCAGTTAATGGAACTTTAGTACGCCCTGGAGAAAAGAAAGTTTGTGTTTTTAGGGAGCAGAGATTATTAGCCTCTGGTTCTGCTATCCTCAAGGGATTTCCTATGGCCAAGAACGCTGGGTGAGTTTTACAATACAGGCTTTGCTCACAACCAGCCAACATGCCTGTTAGAGAAGTTCAGAGGCAGGCACATGAACTAAAGGGAAAATCTTGGGGGATCTGGTTACTTCTCTCTCCCCTAAGCATATAACCAGTGTATCAGAGGATCCTCTGAAACTACACACGTGGACTTAATTCTTTTGGTTATGTTCCTGTTTTACCAGAATATTACACTGAAATAAGCTCTTGGCATTTCCTGGGATTGCATCTCAAACTTCTAACAGATTCTTTAATTCTTTTTGCAGCATCCTTTGGAGTTCTTGTAAAGCTTGATCAGAAATGCCCATGTGGGAACACATTTAAGCTGTCTTATTAGAAACAAATTTGCAGACAGCTTTTGCCACAGTTTGTTGCAGAAGCTTGAACAAGAAACCTATTTGCGCACACAGTGTGCTACAAAGGCCGATGTGATCTTTCGAAATTCAAAGTGCTCCCTCGTAAACAGTCTCAAAACACCTAAGTCTGTCTGGAGACTCTCAACTATAACCTACTGCGAATGCCTATTTAAAACTTGGAACAGAAATTGGCAAGTTTGTTGGAAGATATTAATGTGTGAAAGGCTTGGAAGTAGACACTGCATTATATTTTTAGTGTGATGTTTCTCTTTCTCTAGTAAAACCTATATAAATAGATTTTCTGATGAATTCTTACAAATTGCTTCTGTTCCTGTTCTAGGGATTTAATTGTTTGTTTTGTTTATAATTGTTGTTACTTACAATGCACTGCAATCTGAAGAGATAGATGCCATGTGTATTTTTAAAACCTTCTTAAATAAATTATGTTGTAACCAAACAGACCTTTTTTAAAATGCATAGTGCTGCCTCAAAGACCAAGCAATAGGTGCGCAGGTAATTGAAAGTTAAGTGGCAATTCCATTCATATATGGTATGTGGTTATGGTATTAAAGAAGCAGTGACCTGCTGTTGGCAATGACATTATAAAGTGGATAAAAAAGTCATTCTCCAATGTCTTAGGTTAAATTAATTCTTCGATCTGTAAATGAACATATAAATACCAAGAAATTAGCAGTTATACCTGTTACATCTCATAAAACAGGGTTCAAAAGCATTTGTGGAATGCTGTAACTATACTACTTATGCAAAGAACACAGATATTAATTTCCAGGATGTTTTTCAGGTGTTAGTGCCAGAAAAATTGATATTTCACATTATGCAACTGGCCTTGAAAATCAAGTATCTAATAGATCTTTCCCATTATTATCTAATGTAGCAGTCATTATTATCTAACATAGTTCTTTACTCAGTACTCCACTAAATAATATCTCCTGAATTCTTCTGTGTTCTAAACACTGTTGTAAGTCCCTGGGCTATATCAGTGTAAAAGAAACAAAGGTGTTTAGAACTTCTAAAACTGTAGAACTTGGGTGGTGGCTGTGGCTCAAAGGAGTAAGGCATGGGCCCCATATGCCAGAGGTGGTAGGTTCAAACCCAGCCCCGGCCAAAAAAAAAAAAAAAACCCAAAACAAAACTGTAGAACTTAAGTTTTACTTAGCCAAGGTTATAAACAACTATAATAAATAGAGAAATTTAATTGTACATAATTAAAGAAAAAGGTAATCAGAATGATTAAAAAAAAAAACAGCAATGAGAGGAATAAGGAAGTAAGGTGGCAGATGAGAAGTTAGTTGCAACCATTAAGTAGAAATTAGGCATTCTTAAAGCAATTTAAAGAAGGTAAGGAGATTGAGCAATGTTTTCATTTTGGGAAGAGCTTTCCAGGTAAGGGAAAATGAATCTAAAGGTACTATATCCTGGTAAAATGCCTAATGTGTTGGAAGGACAGCAAGGAAGGAGATGAGGTCAGACTATTAACAACACAATAGGGGTAAAGAGATCATGTAGGACCTTTGGGTTATAGTGCACTGAAAATCATTAAGAGGTATTACAAAGTTCTGAGCATAGAATCCAACTTGCTTGTTTAAAGTATAATGCTGGATGTTATTAGAATGAAGGATACTACTAATCAGAAAACTATTTCAGGAGTCCACATGGGAAATGATGGTTGCTTAGATCAAAGATTAGCAGACAAGGTAGTTCAAAGTGGTCAGCTTCCTGATAAATTTTGAAGGACAATCCAACAAAATTTATGACAGATTGGATTCCAGTGTGAAAGGAATAAAGTAATAAAGAATAATCAAAGGACACTCCAAGGAAATAATTGTCATTGACTAAAATGTGTAAGCCTGCGAATTGAGAAAGTTTGGCAAAGCAAGGTGTTTGGGAGTTTTTTGGAATTTTTTTTTTTTAATTGAACACTGGTTTAATGATAACCTGTGGTATTTAAAAAGTCTTTAAGTTCAGAAGTAAATCGTGGTCGGGAGATGTAAATTTAGAAATTGTCAGCATTTACATGGAATTTAGTCATGACACTAGACTACATCATTGGGAAGGGAAGATGGAATAGAAAGTTCAAAAGAATGGAAGGCATAGGAAAAGTAAGACAGGAGAAGACACATGGGAGCAGAAGGCAGGAGAGAACCAAGGATTGAGTCCTCATACAGTCTGATATGGTCAAGGGGAAAATGGGAAACTTGGGGAAAAAAATGAAGAGTATTCAATTAGAAGTAAAAAACCAAGAGATATCCTGGAACTGAGTGAAGAAACTGATAGCATTCATCAAATACAATGACATTACAATCAGTGTACTGACTAATATTTAATAATTGAATTCAGCTATATATTATTTATCAGTGATTTGACAGGAGAGGTTTCGGTGGAGTGATGGTGGTAAACATTCGGAGCGAGTTTAAATAAAACACTGCTAGCTGCTTCTTCTCTGGCCCTAGGCTTAAGCAAAGCAGGAGGTGGTGAAAATTTGACAATGTAGGAAAAAAGGGGGAAAGTATTTGAAAAAGGTCCTGTAATAAAGAAGTTTAAATCTCTACACTATAGAGATTTAAAATCACTGTAGAGATTTAAAATCTCTACACGTAGTTGATCAATGGTAGCCAAGTCAGATGGTAAAGATATGGAGAATGTTACACTGGAAATGTGATATTGACTAAATAGAAGGGGATAAGGAGGCAAGGGTGTGTGCAAGAAAGAGATTTTAATGACTGACTTTGGAGTTTAAGTTAGACAGGGATGGAAAAGGGGACTTTAGGAGATGAAGTATAATGAAAAGAAGATAAGATCAGCTCTGAGTTACAGGACTTTTGGAGACATAGAAGACTTGAGATGGAAAAATAAGTGTTGATTTTAGAGTGGGGTGCAAGAATCTAAGAACACAGGATCAAGGGAGTAAGAAATTTAAAGACTACAAAGTAGAAGCATAAAAGGACTAGATCAATAGGATTTTCATGTGCGTAGATAGGTATAGGTTTTATCAGTCAGCTTTTGCTACATAACTAAAGAATTCAAAACTGAATAGATTAAAAGAATAAATGATACATTTAGCTCATGATTCTGTGGGTTAACTGGATGATTCTTCTGGTCTGGACATACTTGGCTGAACTCTGTTGAGCTCTCTTACGTGTCTGTGGTCAGGTGCAGAATCAGCTAGCCTATGAGTGATGGAGGTTGGTCTCACTTTCAATTCTGGCAGTTGGCCAACTTCTGGCCAATACATTAGCAATGACTCATAGACAAGTCTCCCATCTCATCAGATTCACCCTGTTGGGGTCCCTCCCAGAGGGCTGTTTCCACTGAGACCTGTGGAAACTGGCAGCCATAGACTGAAGAAACACAGAGTTAGAAGCAATGGTAAAGAAAAACAAAGAGACATAGGGTAGAATTGAAAGTGGGAGCTGAGGGGTCCATTGCCCATTGGGGGATTCTGGCAACACCCCGAGTGTTTGCTCCACTTTGATTCTATTGAAATCTATTTGCCCAGAGGGTAAGATGAGGGAGGGAACAAAGAGGTCGGCAGTTTCTCTGATTGAGCATATCAGCTCCTATTTTATTATTATTAACCTTAAGGGTAGCCTTCAATAATCTGAAACCTAAGCCTTGTATTGAGAGATGCTCCTGCTTGAGGTCATGCACACAGATTTTTAGGAAGGTGTTAAGCTCCAGTAGTTCTCTGGAGCTATCAGCATTAATCTCCTCTGAGGGATTGGTGGGAGGAAGGCATTGTCCTCTCATCACCACCACAGAGGATTTTCCTCTGCTATAAAGGAAGTAAGCTCTTTTGCTCATATCTCAGAGCTCAAGAAACTCCCTTGGTCTCTGCCCCAGGCAAATGAAAATCTCCACAATGGGTATCTGCTTTGCCTGTTTAATGGGCAGGAAACAACCTAGAAGATGTGTCTTTTATAGGACATTGTCATAGCCTCTTCTATGACCATTATTCTCCTCAGAATGCTCAAAAACTCAGCAGGGTGTTTGTAAGCTATATCCTCAATAGGCTAGAATTTCAGAAAAGTCAAGAAGCTTGCTAGCAATGGCTAGCTTAAATGTAAGCTAGCTGACTTTTCTTTGTTCTGACTCACTCAGCTTACTTTTCAGCTTTCCTCTTTTTCTGGGGATGCTTTCCTTTGCCAAGAATGGGGTCTTCAGTCCACATTCTCCCAGCACACCCAGACTTTTTTACGTATCAATGTTAAGATTTCAAAACAAGAGTGAACACACACATATTTTACAAGACTCTACCATGATATGCTTGCTAATGATCCTCTGGCTGAAACAAGTCATGTGGCCAATATAAATTCAAGGGTTATCTAGACACACTCTCTGAGTAAAATGGGATAAATTAATGACTATTTTTTGATCCTTTTTTTTTTTCTTTTTAAACAACCACACATACTTATTTTGTGTCATAACAACTAGACTCCAGTTTCCATGCAGGTACAAACTGATCTACCATATTCATTTCTGAACTTCCATTTCCTACCTAGTGTAGTATTTGGCACACAGTAGACCTTAAATAATATAATCTCCATAAATGCTTATCTACTAATACTGCAACACTTCTATAAGAAAGTCATCTCTTCCCATAGTAAAGCATCAAGATGTCCAAGCCTCCCTACTCCCAGTTAAACCAGTGTCAATCCTCTAATTCCTGAGCTCCAAACTTTGATGTCATTCCTAGTCACTCCCACTCTGGCCCCTGCTTAGCTGAATCAGATCCAGCCTTTTGTTAATCCTATTCATGCAATTATTCTCAATTGTATCTTACTTGATTTCCACCACTTTTTATTTCTTCACCATTATGAAGGTCAAGGTTTCAAAAATCTACTAACAAAATTAATTCAGCTTAACTATCTGCCACTAGATCTACACCCATTTTTTAACTGCCCTGCCACCAGTGTCCTGGAGTAATCTTCCAAACAGACAATACTGATTATGTGATTCCTGCTTGGTGATCTTTAACTCTTCCTTATCTTTTAACAACTTGTCAGTGAACATTTCGTGAATCCAATCATTTTTTCTTAAAAATTTCCCTAAATTTCATTTCATATACCTTATATTTCCACTACCTGGACTACAAACGTTTCCCTCCAGGAAATTCATATTATTTTTCTTTGCTTTTGCTCTTATATCCAACAACAATTTAAATATTTTACTTCTTTACTCATCCCCCTCAGCTTCTTTGTTGGTGAAGATCCAATTCACCGTACATTGCTCCTTTTAATGACACTTATTTCAGAAAAATCATTATTCAAAACACCCTGTCCCACAACAACTAAAATTATTCTTTTGCTGCTGAAATTGAATAGCACTTTGTCTCTTTTTTGTCTTGTTTTAAAATTGGCCGTTCGCACTTCTTTCTGTCCTCCTAGAGTCCAGCCTTTTTCATTAAGAGACAGTATCATTTGAATTGCTGTATTCACAACGTATAAAACATAGTGCTTATACATAAACTATACACTAAATATTTGAAAGAAAGTCAAAAAAAAAGAACTGAAAACTTATCATATTATTTTTGTATTACTAAACATTAAGAGGCAATAGAGATAAATGAAATGAACTAAAATTGCCATCTCATGTACTTGAATTTGCTCTCTGACTTCCACCTGCGGTGTGTCTATTTCCAGAGGCTAAATAATAAATCACACATTAGACAAATGCAAATTAGACCAACCTTAAGGAAAGTTGTTAATTCAAAATTAAATACATAACATTATAACTACATTTTACTGTTAGGATGCATAAATTTTATGGCCAGAATGAATCTAAGACTCCTGTACATGTATCAGTGAGGATTTGAAGTTAAAGAAATGTTGTTAAAAGTTATGTTCAGTATCAGTTAAATAGGGTAACACTTCTTCTTAGGTAGTAATATTAAACATACACTCTTGATGTCTCAGGATGCTGAAGGTCTAATCTGATAAGAGCTCTCTCTTTTTTTTTTTTTTTATTGTTGGGGATTCATTAAGGGTACAATAAGCCAGGTTACACTGATTGCATTTGTTAGGTAAAGTCCCTCTTGCATTCGCCTCTTGTCCCCAGAAGGTGTGGCACACACAAAGGCCCCACCCCTGCCCTCCTTCCCTCTCTCTGCTCTTTATTTCCCCATCCCTCCCTCTTTCTTTCTCTCTCTGCTGTCCCCTTCCCCCACCCCCACCATGAACTTAATTTTCATTAATTGTCCTCATTTCAAAATTGAATACATAGGATTCATGCTTCTCCATTCTTGTGATGCTTTACTAAGAAGAATGTCTTCCACTTCCATCCAGGTCAATACGAAGGATGTAAAGTCTCCATTTTTTAATGGCTGAATACTATTCCATTGTATACATATACCACAGCTTGTAATCCATTCCTGGATTGGTGGGCATTTAGGTTGTTTCCACATATTGGCGATTGTAAACTGAGCTGCAATAAATAGTCTAGTACAAGTGTCCTTATGATAGAAGGATTTTTTTTCTTTCTGGGTAGATGCCCAGTAATGGGATTGCAGGATCAAATGGGAGGTCTAGCTTGAGTGCTTTGAGGTTTCTCCATACTTCCTTCCAGAAAGGTTGTACTAGTTTGCAGTCCCACAAGCAGTGTAAAAGTGTTCCCTTCTCTCAACATCCACTCCAGCATTTGCAGTTTTGACATTTTGTGATGTGGGCCATTCTCGCTGGAGTTAGATGGTATCTCAGGGTGGTTTTGATTTGCATTTCTCTAATAGATGGGGATGATGAACATATTTTCATATGTTTGTTAGCCATTCATCTGTCTTCTTTAGAGAAGGTTCTATTCATGTCTCTTGCCCATTGATATATGGGATTGTTGGCTTTTCTCATGTGGAGTAATTTGAGTTCTCTATAGATCCTAGTTAACAAGCTTTTGTCTGATTGAAAATATGCAAATATCCTTTCCCATTGTGTAGGTTGTCTATTTGCTTCGGTTGTTGTCTCCTTAGCTATACAGAAGCTTTTCAATTTAATGAAGTCCCATTTGTTTATTTTTTTTGTTGTTGCAATTGCCATGGCAGTCTTCTTCATGAAGTCTTTCCCCAGGCCAATATCTTCCAGTGTTTTTCCTATGCTTTCTTGGAGGGTTTTTATAGATTCATGCTTTAAATTTAAGTCCTTCATCCATCTTGAATCAATTTTTGTGAGTGGAGAAAGGTGTGGGTCCAGTTTCAGTCTTTTACATGTGGATATCCAGTTGTCCCAACACCATTTATTGAATAGGGAGTCTTTCCCCCAAGGTATGTTCTTGTTCAGTTTATCAAAGACTAGGTGGTTGTAAGATGTTAGTTTCATTTCCTGGTTTTCTATTCAATTCTAAGTGTCTATATGTCTATTTTTGTGCCAGTACCATGTTGTCTTGACCACTAAGGCTTTGTAGTACAGCCTAAAATCTGGTATGGTGATGCCCTCAGCTTTATTTTTATTACTAAGAACTGCCTTAGCTATACAGGTTTTTTTTCTGGTTCCATACAAAAGGCAGAATTATTTTTTCTAAATCTTGAAAGTATGATGTCTGTATTTTAATAGGAATGGCATTGAATGGTATATTGCTTTCGAAAGTATAGACATTTTAACAATGTTGATTCTTCTCATCCATGAGCATGATATGTTCTTCCATTTGTTAATATCCTCTGCTATTTCCTTTCTGAGGATTTCATAATTTTCTTTACAGAGGTCCTTCACCTCCTTCATAAGGTATATTCCTAGGTATTTCATTTTCTTTGAAACTATGGTGAAGGGAGTTGTGCCCTTAATTAGCTTCTGATCTTGACTGTTATTGGTGTATACAAAGGCTACTGACTTGTGGACACTGATTTTATATCCTGAAACATTACTGTATTTTTTCATGACTTCTAGGTGTCTTGTGGTTGAGTCTTTGGGATTCTCTAAGTATAAGAACATGTCATCAGCAAAGAGGGAGAGTTTGACCTCCTCTGCTCCCATTTGGATACCCTTTATTTCCTGTGTTGCCTAATTTTATTGGCTAGAACTTCCAGCACTATGTTGAATAGTAAAGGCGACAGAAGACAACCTTGTCTGGTTCCAGTTCTAAGAGGAAAAGCTTTTAGTTTTATTTCATTCAGTAATATTTTAGCTGTGGGTTTGTCATAGATAGCTTCAAGCAGTTTCAGAAATGTGCCACCTATGCCTATACTCTTCAGTGTTCTAATTAGAAAAGGATGCTGGATTTTATTGAATGCTTTTTCTGCATCTATTGAGAGGATCATATTATCTTTATTTTTGCCTCTGTTAATATGGTGGATAACGTTTATGAGCTTGCATATGATAAACCAGCCTTGCATCCCTGTGATGAAACCTACTTGATCATGATGTATGACTTTTTGACGATAAGCTGTAATCTATTGTCTAGGATTTTGTTGAGAATTTTTGCATCTATATTAATCAGTGAAATCTGTGTGATATTCTCCTTTTTAGGTGGGTCTTTTCCTGGTTTTGGTATCAGGGTGATGTTTGCTTCATAGAATGTGTTGGGGAAGATTCCTTCCTCCTCAATTTTTTGGAATAATTTCTGCAGTACAGGAATAAACTCTTCCTTGAAGGTTTGATAGAATTCTGGTGTGAAGCCATCTGGACCAGTGCATTTTTTAGTCGGAATATTTTTTATTGTTTTTTCAATCTCATTGCTTGAAATTGGTCTGTTTAGGAGCTCTATTTCTTCCTGGCTATGTCTAGGGAGACAGTGTGATTCCAAATATTGATCTATTACCTTCACATTGTCAAATTTCTGGGCATAGAGTTTCTGATAGTATTCAGAGATTATCTCTTGTATCTCTGTGGGATCAGTTGTTATTTCCCCTTTATCATTTCTGATTGAGGTTACTAGAGATTTTACTTTTTTATTTCTAGTTAGTCTGGCCAATGGTTTATCTATTTTATTTATTTTTTCCAAAAACCAACTCCTTGTTTCATTAATTTTCTGAATGATTCTTTTGTTTTCAATTTCATTGATCTCTGATTTGATTTTGGATATTTCTTTTCTTCTACAAGGTTTAGGCTTAGATTATTCTTCTTTTTCTGATTCCATAAAATGGCTTGTGAGTTTGTTGATGTGTTCTCTTTCTGTTTTTTGAATTTAGGTAGCTAAAGCAATAAATTTTCCTCTCAAAACTGCTTTTACAGAATCCCACAGGTTTTGGTAGCTTGTGTCTTCATTGTTTTTATGCTCAAGGAAGTTAATGATTTCCTGTTTTATTTCTTCCTGCAGCCATCTGTCATTCAACAGAAGGTTGCTTAATTTTCTTGCCTTTGGGTGGGGTCAAAAATTTTGTTAGAGTTGAGTTCCATCTTTACTGACTAATGATCTGAGAAGATACAAGGTAAAATTTCAATTCTTTTTATTCTGTTGATATTTGTTTTGTGTCCCAGGACATGATCAATTTTGGAGAATGTTCCATGGGGTGATGAGAAGTTTATTTATCTTCTATATGCGTCTATTAAGCACAGTTGTTCTAGGGTTTCATTTAAATATCTTATATCTTTGTTTAATTTCTGTTTAGAGGATCTGTCCAGCTCTGTAAAGGAGTATTAAAGTCCCTGCTATTATGGTATTATTGGATATCATATTGCTCAGGCTGAGTAAGGTCTGTTTCAAGAATCTGTGAGCATTTAAATTGGGTGCATAAATATTTAGAATTGAAATGTCTTCTTGTTGTACTTTTCCCTTGACCAATATAAAGTGACCAACTTTGTCTTTTTTGACTTGAGTTGCTTTAAATCCACATGCATCTGAAAATAAGATTGCAACTCCTCTTTTTTTCTGAATTCCATTTGCCTGAAAACTTGTCTTCTAACCCTTGATTTGGAGTTTTAATTTGTCTTTTGAAGCCAGGTGTGTTTCTTGCAGACAGCAAATGGATGGCTTGTGTTTTTGAATTCAGTCAGCCAATCTATGTCTCTTCAGTGGGGAATTCAAGCTCTTAACATTTATTGAGATAACTGATAAGTGTGGTAGTATTCTATTCATCTTTTGTAAGAGTTCTTTGCTTAGTTTTATCTTTTGCATCAGTGTGGAAGTTAGATTCTGTCCTTTATTTTCTGAGTACTTACTTTGCTGCTGATCCATTGTGATGGTCAGAGCATAGAATAGGTTAAATTATTCTCTGTAGAGTTGGTCTTGTGGCAAATTTTCTCAATGTTTGTATATCTGTAAATGATTTGATTTCTCCATCAATTTTAAAGCTTATCTTAGCATGGTACAGAATTCTGGGCTGAAAATTGTTCTGTTTAAGTAGATTAAAGGTAGATGACCATTGTCTTCTTGCTTGGAAAGTTTCATTAGAGAAGTCTGCAGTCACTACGATGGATTTGCCCCTGTAGGTCAACTGGCACTTACTCCTTGCAGCCTGAAGAATCTTTTCTTTTGTCTTGACTTTGGACAGGTTCATCACAATGTGTCTTGGAGAAGCTCGGTTAGAGTTGAGGCATCCTGGGGTCCGATATCCCTCTGAAAGCAGTGTGTCAGAATTTTTGGTGATATTTGGGAAATTTTCATTTACAATATTCTCTAGTATCGCTTCCATTCCTCTGGGTCATTCTTCTTCCCCTTCTGGGATTCCTATAACTCATGTGTTGGAATGCTTCAAAAAGTCCCATAATTCTTTTTTTTTGTTGTTGTTGTTGTTGTTGGGGATTCATTGAGGGTACAATAAGCCAGTTACACTGATTACAATTGTTAGGTAAAGTCCCTCTTGCAATCATGTCTTGCCCCTATAAAGTGTGACACACACTAAGGCCCCACCCCCCTTCCTCCATCCCTCTTTCTTCTCCCCCATATCCTTAATTGTCATTAATTGTCCTCATATCAAGATTGAGTACATAGGATTCATGCTTCTCCATTCTTGTGATGCTTTACTAAGAATAATGTCTTCCACTTCCATCCAGGTTAATACGAAGGATGTAAAGTCTCCATTTTTTTAATGGCTGAATAGTATTCCATGGTATACATATACCACAGCTTATTAATCCATTCCTGGGTTGGTGGGCATTTAGGCTGTTTCCACATTTTGGCGATTGTAAACTGAGCTGCAATAAACAGTCTAGTACAAGTGTCCTTATGATAAAAGGATTTTTTTCCTTCTGGGTAGATGCCCAGTAATGGGATTGCAGGATCGAATGGGAGGTCTAGGTTGAGTGCTTTGAGGATTCTCCATACTTCCTTCCAGAAAGGTTGTACTAGTTTGCAGTCCCACCAGCAGTGTAAAAGTGTTCCCTTCTCTCCACATCCACGCCAGCATCTGCAGTTTTGAGATTTTGTGATGTGGGCCATTCTCACTGGGGTTAGATGATATCTCAGGGTTGTTTTGATTTGCATTTCTCTAATATATAGAGACGATGAACATTTTTTCATGTGTTTGTTAGCCATTCGTCTGTCGTCTTTAGAGAAAGTTCTATTCATGTCTCTTGCCCATTGATATAAGGGATTGTTGGCTTTTTTCATGTGGATTGATTTGAGTTCTCTATAGATCCTGGTTATCAAGCTTTTGTCTGATTGAAAATATGCAAATATCCTTTCCCATTGTGTGGGTTGTCTCTTTGCTTTGGTTATTGTCTCCTTAGCTGTACAGAAGCTTTTCAGTTTAATGAAGTCCCATTTGTTTATTTTTGTTGTTGTTGCAATTGCCATGGCAGTCTTCTTCATGAAGTCTTCCCCCAGGCCAATATCTTCCAGTGTTTTTCCTATGCTTTCTTGGAGGATTTTTATTGTTTCATGCCTTAAATTTAAGTCCTTTATCCATCTTGAGTCAATTTTTGTGAGTGGGGAATGGTGTGGGTCCAGTTTCAGTCTTTTACATGTAGACAACCAGTTCTCCCAACACCATTTATTGAATAGGGAGTCTTTCCCCCAAGGTAAGTTCTTGTTTGGTTTATCGAAGATTAGGTGGTTGTAAGATGTTAGTTTCATTTCTTGGTGTTCAATTCGATTCCAAGTGTCTATGTCTCTGTTTTTGTGCCAGTACCATGCTGTCTTGAGCACTATGGCTTTGTAGTACAGACTAAAATCTGGTATGCTGATGCCCCCAGCTTTATTTTTGTTACTAAGAACTGCCTTAGCTATACGGGTTTTTTTCCGGTTCCATACAAAACGCAGAATCATTTTTTCCAAATCTTGAAAGTACGATGTTGGTATTTTGATAGGAATGAGATTGAATAGGTAGATAGCTTTGGGAAGTATAGACATTTTAACAATGTTGATTCTTCCCATCCATGAGCATGGTATGTTCTTCCATTTGTTAATATCCTCTGCTATTTCCTTTCTGAGGATTTCATAGTTTTCTTTGTAGAGGTCCTTCACCTCCTTCGTTAGGTATACTCCTAGGTATTTCATTTTCTTTGAAACTATGGTGAAGGGAGTTGTGTCCTTAATTAGCTTCTGATCTTGACTGTTATTGGTGTATACAAAGGCTACTGACTTGTGGACATTGATTTTATATCCTGAAACATTACTGTATTTTTTGATGACTTCTAGGATTCTTGTGGTTGAGTCTTTGAGGTTCTCTAAGTAAAAGATCATGTCGTCAGCAAAGAGGGATAGTTTGACCTCCTCTTCTCCCATTTGAATTCCCTTTGTTTCCTTGTCTTGCCTAATTGTATTGGCTAGAACTTCCAGCACTATGTTGAATAGTAAAGGTGACAGAGGACAACCTTGTCTCGTTCCAGTTCTAAGAGGAAAAGCTTTCAGTTTTACTCCATTCAGTAAAATATTGGCTGTGGGTTTGTCATAGATAGCTTCAATCAGTTTTAGAAATGTGCCACCTATGCCTATACTCGTCAGTGTTCTAATTCGAAAAGGATGCTGGATTTTATCAAATGCTTTTTCTGCATCTATTGAGAGGATCATGTGATCTTTATTTTTGCCTCTGTTAATATGGTGGATAACGTTTATAGACTTGCGTATGTTAAACCAGCCTTGCATCCCTGGGATGAAGCCTACTTGATCATGATGAATGACTTTTTTGATGATAAGCTATAATCTATTGGCTAGGATTTCGTTGAGAATTTTTGCATCTATATTCATGAGTGAGATTGGTCTGAAATTCTCCTTTTTGTTTGGGTCTTTTCCAGGTTTTGGTATCAGGGTGATGTTTGCTTCATAGAATGTGTTGGGGGAAGATTCCTTCTTCCTCAGTTTTTTGGAATAATTTCTGCAGTAGAGGAATAAGCTCTTCCTTGAAGGTTTGATAGAATTCTGGAGTGAAGCCATCTGGACCAGGGCATTTTTTAGTTGGAAGTTTTTTTATTGTTTCTTTGATCTCAGTGCTTGAAATTGGTCTGTTCAGGAGCTCTATTTCTTCCTGGCTAAGTCTAGGGAGAGGGTGTGATTCCAAATATTGATCCATTTCCTTCACATTGTCAAATTTCTGGGCATAGAGTTTCTGGTAGTATTCAGAGATGATCTCTTGTGTCTCTATGGGATCAGTTGTTATTTCCCCTTTATCATTTCTGATTGAGGTTACTAGAGATTTTACTTTTCTAATTCTAGTTAGTCTGGCCAATGGTTTATCTATTTTATTTATTTTTTCAAAACCCAACTCCTTGTTTCATTAATTTTTTGAATGATTCTTTTGTTTTCAATTTCATTGATCTCTGATTTGATTTTGGATATTTCTTTTCTTCTACTGAGTTTAGGCTTAGATTGTCCTTCTTTTTCCAATTCCATAAGATCTCTTGTGAGATTGTTGATGTGCTCTCTTTCTGTTTTTCGAATGTAGGCATCTAAAGCGATGAATTTTCCTCTCAAAACTGCTTTTGCAGTATCCCACAGGTTTTGGTAGCTTGTGTCTTCATTGTTTTTATGCTCAAGGAAGTTAATGATTTCCTGTTTTATTTCTTCCTGCACCCATATGTTATTCAACAGAAGATTCTTTAATTTCCATGCCTTTGTGTGGGGTGGAGCATTTTTGTTAGAGTTGAGTTCCACCTTTAGTGCCTTATGGTCTGAAAAGATACAGGGTAAAATTTCAATTCTTTTGATTCTGTTGATATTTGTTTTGTGTCCCAGGATATGATCAATTTTGGAGAATGTTCCATGGAGTGATGAGAAGAATGTATATTCTTTGTCTTTGGGGTGGAGTGTTCTATATGCGTCTATCAAGCATAGTTGGTCTAAGGTCTCATTTAAATGTCTTATATCTTTGTTTAATTTCTGTTTAGAGGATCTGTCCAGCACTGTAAGAGGTGTGTTAAAGTCCCCTGTTATGATGGTATTATCAGATATCATATTGCTCAGACTGAGTAAGGTCTGCTTCAAGAATCTGGGAGCATTTAAATTGGGTGCATAAATATTTAGAATTGAAATGTCTTCTTGTTGTATTTTTCCCTTGACCAATATAAAGTGACCATCTTTGTCTTTTTTGACTTTAGTTTCTTTAAATCCACATGTATCTGAAAATAAGATTGCAACTCCTCTTTTCTTCTGAATTCCATTTGCCTGAAAAATTGTCTTCCAACCCTTGACTTGGAGCTTTAATTTGTCTTGTGAAGCCAGGTGTGTTTCTTGCAGACAGCAAATGGATGGCTTGTGTTTTTTAATCCAGTCAGCCAATCTATGTCTCTACAGTGGGGAATTCAAGCCATTAACATTTATGGAGATAATTGATAAGTGTGGTAGTATTCTATTCATCGTATTTGGTGAAAGTCCATTGCTTAGTTTTATCTTTTGCATCAGTGTGGAGCTTAGGTTCTGTCCTTTGATTTCTGAGTCTTACTTTGCTGCTGATACATTGTGGTGGTCAGTGTGCAGAACAGGTTGAAGTATTTCCTGTAGAGCTGGTCTTGTTGTGGCGAATTTCCTCAATGTTTGTATATCCGTAAATGATTTGATTTCTCCATCAATTTTGAAGCTTAGCTTAGCAGGGTACAGAATTCTGGGCTGAAAATTGTTCTGTTTAAGTAGATTAAAGGTAGATGACCATTGTCTTCTTGCTTGGAAAGTTTCATTAGAGAAGTCTGCGGTCACTCTGATGGATTTGCCCCTGTAGGTCAACTGGCGCTTACTCCTGGCAGCTTGCAGAATCTTTTCTTTTGTCTTGACTTTGGACAGGTTCATCACAATGTGTCTTGGAGAAGCTCGGTTAGAGATGAGGCGACCTGGGGTCCGATATCCCTCTGAAAGCAGTGTGTCAGTATCTTTGGTGATATTTGGGAAATTTTCTTTTATAATATTCTCTAGTATGGCTTCCATTCCTCTGGGGCATTCTTCTTCCCCTTCTGGAATTCCTATAACTCGTATGTTGGAACGCTTCATAAAGTCCCATAATTCTGACAGTGAACGTTCTGCTTTCTCTCTCTTCTTTTCTGCCTCTTTTACTATCTGAGTTATCTCAAAAACTTTGTCTTCTACCTCTGAAATTCTTTCTTCTGCATGGTCTAACCTGTTGCTGATACTTTCCATTGCATCTTTAAGTTCCCTGATTGACTGTTTCAGTTCCTTCAGCTCTGCTATATCCTTTTTATATTCTTCATATCGTTCATCTCTGATTTGATTCTGTTTTTGGATTTCCTTTTGGTTATTTTCCACTTTATTAGCAGTTTCCTTCATTGTTTCCATCATTTCTTTCATTGTTTTCAACATGTGTATTCTAAATTCCCTTTCTGTCATTCCTAACATTTCTGTATAGGTGGAATCCTCTGCAGTAGCTACCTCATGGTACCTTGGCGGGGTTGTTCTGGACTGGTTCTTCATGTTGCCTGGAGTTTTCTGCTGATTCTTCCGCATGAGTGATTTCTTTTATCTGTTTCCTTACCCTAATTTTCCTTTCACTTCCTCTTGCTCTTTAAGTTCTTGTGCCTGTGGACTAAGGGTTACAGGACAAGAAGGGTGAGAAGGTTGAGGAGCAAAAAATGCATGAAAGAAAGGAAGACTGAGTGATAAGAAAAAAAAGAAAGATAGAGAAAGGAGAGGGGGTGGGGATAAGGAATATTGACAAAAAGAAGAGAGGTACAGAAAGAGGGAGATAGGGCAATATATGTGTACAGTAGGGTACTTTGACACAACCTTAAAAAACCGCACCTTCTGGGAGTGCCCAGTTGGGTGGTTCCCATGAGGTCAGCAGCTCTTTGCTAACCTGATCAGACACAGTACCCCACCTCCACCAAGTAGAGAGGAAAGACAAAAATGGTATAAATCAAACCAAAACAAGCAAACAGAAAACTTTACGGGGATAAAATTGGGTGAAAAACCAAATGATAGCGGTAGAAACACTAGCAAAAATGAAATTGTAGTTATTAAAAAAGGCAGCAATGGGAAATTATAATTAAACTAGAAAAATTGAGAAAGAAAAGGGATCTGTATGGAAAAGATTGAAATTAAAAAACAAAAGAACATCAACAACGTCAAAATAAACAAACAAAAAAAAGAAAAAAATACACAACCAAAAACAAAGCAGTTTGTATATGTTATTGAATATTGTCTGGGCAACACGTGGTCTTCTGGGGTATGAGATGTTAGTCACAGTTGTGATACGACTGGAGGCTGCTGATTTCTCAAACCCCAGCAGGTAGACACCCTAAATCTCTCTTCAGCACACTTAAAAGGCAGTTTGAACTTGTTCATTTACTGAGCAGAAGCTTTCCCAGCTTTCTCACTGGAATCACTGCTGAAGTGGCTATCCACTTACCCAGTGTGCCAAAACCAGTCTCACTCTGCCCCTGAGGGTTAGGGCTGCAAGGCAGCTCAGACCCCACCCTTAGGCTACTTGGTTGCTGGGTTACAAGCTCCCACCCGTTTCTAGCTCTGTGACCCTGAGGGCGGAGCTTGCCGGGGCAGATCACTGACAATGGTTCCGTGTGACCCACCACCAAACACTATTAGCTCCGTCTGGCTCAGCGGCTCAGACTGGGGCCCTAGACAACGGCCAAAGTTCTCCGCACTTCCGCTCAGGCCTTCCCCAGGGCAGTTCAACTCAGTGCCAAGCCCAAGGACATCAAAACAGTTCACAGGTAAGGCCTCTCTGGTTTGCAGTCTCGCTGCTACTGAACTTACAGTTGTGGGCGGGTTTAGACGGCTTGAACACACACGACCACTTGCCGGTTTTCCACTGTTTTAGTCCTCCTCTTGGGGTCCAGAAGTCTCTCGCTGACTCTCTGTATCCTCAAAGGAGTGATGATAGGCAGTTCCCACCAGACAGAGATGCCTGGAATCCTATCTCCCCAGACTCATGGTGCCCAGATGCAAGGAAGCTGTTACTCGGCTGCCATCTTGCTCCGCCTCCAAGTCCCATAATTCTAACAGTGGACGTTCTGCTTTCTCTCTCTTCTTTTCTGCCTCTTTTACTATCTGAGTTATCTCACGAACTTTGTCCTCTACCTCCGAAATTTTTCCT
This sequence comes from Nycticebus coucang, assembly GCF_027406575.1. Classification (NCBI taxonomy): domain Eukaryota; kingdom Metazoa; phylum Chordata; class Mammalia; order Primates; family Lorisidae; genus Nycticebus; species Nycticebus coucang. The sequence goes on along the minus strand of NC_069788.1, from coordinate 101,414,762 downwards.
TCTGCATGGTCTAACCTGTTGCTGATACTTTCCATTGCATCCTTAAGTTCCCTAATTGACTGCTTCAGTTCCTTCAGCTCCACTATATCCTTTCTATATTCTTCATATTGTTCATCTCTTATTTGATTCTGTTTTTGGATTTCCTTTTGTTTATTTTCCAATTTATTAGCAGTTTCCCTCATTGTTTCCATCATTTCTTTCATTGTTTGTATCATATGTTTTCTAAATTCCCTTTCTGTCATTCCTAACATTTCTTTATACGTGGAATCCTCTGCAGTAGCTACCTCATGTCCCTTGGAAGGGTTTCTCTGGACTGGTTCTTCATGTTGCCTGGAGTTTTCTGCTGATTCTTCCTCATGAGTGATTTCTTTTATCTGTTTCCTTGCCCTAATTTTCCTTTCACTTCCTCTTGCTCTTTAAATTCCTGTGCCTGTGGACTAAGGTTTCCATGAGTCCTTTTGGTATAGGAGCAGAAGAATGAGAAGGTTGAAGAACAAGATGGGATAAAAGAAAGAAAGAAAATAGAGAAAGGAGAGGTGTTGGGTAAAAGGGAATATTGAAAAAAGAAGAGTGGCACAGAAAGAGGGAGACAGAGCAATATAGGTGTACAGTTGGGTATTTTGATACAACCTTCAAAAAAAAAAATCCAACCTCTGGGGGTGCCTGGTTGGGTGGTTCCCTTCAGGTCAGCAGCTCTTTGCTAACCTGATTGGACACAGTACCCCACCTCCACCAAGTAGAGAGGAAAGACAAAAATGCTATAAATCAAACCAAAACAAACAAACAGAAAACTTTATGGGATAAAACTGGGTGAAAAAGCAAATAATATGGGTAGAAACACGAGCAAAAATGAAGTTCTAATTATTGAAAAAGGCAGCAATAGGAAATTGTATTTAAACTAGAAAAATGGAGAAAGAAAAGAAAGAAAAAAAGGAAAAAAATCTGTATGGAAAAGGTTGAAATTAAGAAACAAAACATCAAGAACAAAATAAACAAAAAACAAAGAAACAAATAAAAACAACCAAAACCAAAGCAGAATATATATCTTGTTGAATAGTGTCTGGGAAACAGGTGGTCTCCTGGGGTATGAGATGTTAATCACAATGCTGATTCCACTGATTTCTTAAACCCTACAGGGTGGAGACCCTAAATTTCTCTTCAGCCCTCTTAATAGGCACTTTAAACTTCTAAACTTGGCCAAGCATATGCTTTCCCAGGAAAGTGCTTGTCACTGGGATCACTGTTGAAGTGACTATCTACTTACCCAGTGTGCCAAAACCGGTCTCACTCTGCCCCTGAGGGTTAAGGCTGTAAGGCAGCTCAGTCCCCGCCTTTAGGCTGCTCAGTCACTAGGTTACTAGCCTCCGCCTGATCCTTGCTCTGCGACCCTGAAGGCGGAGCTTGTTGGGGCAGTTATTCTCACAATGTCTCGTTGTGGCCCACAGCCGAACACTATTGGCTCCGTCAAGCTCAGCAGCTTAGTCTGGGACCTGAGATAATGCCCAAAGTTCTCTGCACTCCTGCCCAAGCTCTCCCCAATGCAGTTCAACTGAGTGCCAAGTCCAAAAACACCAAAACAGTTCACAGGTAAGGCCTTTCCGGTTTGCAGTCTCATTGTTGCTGTACTTACAGCTGCCGGTGGGTTTAGACCAATCAAATACATGCAACCACTTGCCAGTTTTCCACTGTTTTTGTCCTTTCCTTGTGGTCCAGAAGTCTTTCGCTGGCTCCCTGTATCCTTAAGGGGATGATTATAGGCAGATCCCACTAGCCAGAGATGCCTGGAGCCTTATCTCCCCAGACTCACAGTGCCCAGTTGCAGGGAAGCTGTTACTCGACAGCCATCTTGCTCTCCCAGGATTATATTCTTAATTTTTTTGTTTTGTTTGTTTATTGTTAATGAGTAGTAACATTAGTAATTTTTGTCTGTTACTTTTGTACTTGCAACTTCACTGGATTTATCAAACACTTTTTAATTCTTTATTCTGTCAATCTGGTGTATCATATTTACAGATTTTCATATACTAAAGTGTCACTGCATCCCAAAATTATACCACACTTTATTATGTGATATGATCCTTTGAATGTATTGTTGAATTGGTTCTGTAGTATTTTGTTGGGGGATTTTCACATCTACTTTTATCAGGGTTATGATTTACTTTTTTTATATTAATACTATCTTTCTCTGGATTTGATACCATAGTGCCGTGTCCTAACTTGAAAAAATGAATTTAAATCTATCCTTTCACTTCACTTTTTTGGAAGAGTTTGAGAAAGACTGGCATTAATTTTCCCTTAAATGTCTGGCAAAATTCTCCATTGAATCCATAAGGTCTTGGATTTTTCTTTATTGTGTTGTTTTTGATTACTGATTCAATCTCCTTATCATTGATCTATTCAAATTTTCTGTTATTTTTTTTTGTTTTTTTTTTTTGGCCGGGGCTAGGTTTGAACCTGCCACCTCCGGCATGTGGGACCGGGGCCCTACTCCTTGAGCCACAGGCGCCACCCAATTTTCTGTTTGTTCATAAAAAGTCTTGCTAGTTTCTGTGTTTTAATAAATTTATCCATTTCTTCTGGATATCTAATTAGTGAATAATTTGTAAAAATAGTACTCTCTATTTTCAGTTGTAATGTCTCTTCTTTCATTTCTAACTTTATTTATTTAAGGTATGACTTTTTTCTTACTCTACATAAATGTTTGTCAATTTTGTTTATCTTTTCAAAAGAAACTCAATTTCCTTGATCTTTTCTGTGGCTTTTCCAGTCTCTATTTTATTTATTTCTACTCTAGTCTTTATTATTTCTTTCTGCTGATTTTAGTTGTAGTTTGTTTCTTTTCTGGTTCCCTGGGATGTAAATGTATATTGTTTATTTGAAATCTTTCTTTTTCCTTCATGTATGCTTTTATCACTATAAACTTGCCTCAGAAAACTATTTTAGATGCCCCCCCTTAAGTTTACCTTTATACTATATGTATGTTATGTTTTTATTTTTATTTTTTCAAGATACTTTTAGATTTTTTTTTTTTTTTTAGGTTTATTCTTTGACCTATTGGTTGTTCAGGAACATGTTTACTTTCTATGTATTTGTGAATTTTCCAATTTTTATTATCGGTTTCTAGTTTCATACTTAATATTTTATTTTACATTATATAAATTTTTATTGAATCTTTTTATACTACCAGTAAACTGATGTTTTATCACCCTTTGGCACTTAAGAATGTCATTCTAAGGAATTCTCTCCTAAAGCATATATCCTTTGGGATGCTTCATTGGAATTAATAAGGAAATAATAAAATAGTCTTCTTTACTCAAATAAGTTAGGAAAATTGTGTTTAGATTTCTTTATTATAAAATTTCACAATACTTTAGTTTGATGATTTAACAAGTATCCAAAAATGATATGCTTATAATATCTCTCAAAATATATATGACAATGAAACAATAATATTTTTTTCTTTTAATATATAGTCATATCAATCTACTAATGAATTGAGAAACACACTTTGGTAAATAAGTATTAATACCACTGACTAAATTAAATGTTTCCATGTGCTCTGTTAACTACTTTGTTTACATCTTTCTAATTATGGATATATTGGGTATTTGTTATTCTATGGCTCCTTGAATGCATTTCTGTTGGTTTTGTGGTAGCAGAATCCTGATATAATTCAATGAGTTTTCTCTATTTTAGGTTGGAATTAATGAACAGAACAGTCCCATCCCATAGCCAATATTGAATTATTGTGAGCCAATCTGGGCTAACTGTGCATTTGTCAATAGAATAGACAACACCATTCCCTTACCCTGCCAAACATATACATCATAATCTCCTTACTCTATAGATTGATTATCCAGGCAGGGCACAGAAAAAGGAGAACCAGAGAGTAAGTATGAGAAGGATGTTTACTAACATTGCTGACTTTGAAGATGGAGGAAGGGACAACTGGCCGACAAACCTGTGCACCCTTTCAAAGTTAGAAAGGACAAGGGGATAAGTTTTCCCCCATAGGATATAAAAAGAAAATGGTTCTGCTAACATCTTAAGTTTAGCTAGTAAGACTGATTTCTGACTGTGAAACTGTACAACTGTACATTTTGCGTTGCTTAATGTTAGTAGATTTACAGCAATTCATTACAGCCTTCAGCCATAGAATAATAATATAAGCCTTCTACCTTTATCACCCAAACTGACATGGGTTTTGTCCATTACTATATGATGTTTCAACTTTCATTTATATTATGTAATTGCTCTTAAATTTCTGGGGCTTTTATACACAAAACATAAAATTTAAAATATTTATCCATATATTTTGGTCATTATTTGTCTCCATAATACATCATAGAAGACATTATTATTTATTTCAAATATAAATGGAACATTATACAATCTCATAAATATTTTCTTATTCAATAAACATATGCTGATTATGATTAACTGGATTCATTAAAAATTCTGATAAGAATAATACATAGAAGAACATTTACTACAGAAATTTAACTAGAAATAAAAATGGGAATGTGAAATGAGTAACAAAGCACTACATTTTCTCTTTCTTTCTGAGACCTTGTTTTAATGTATGCATACTATTTAATAATTTTAATAGAGCAGTTATATGGTTTTAATTTTCATCTTTTACTTAATTATTTTGTATGTTAGACTATTATTATTATTGCTTTTATTTCTACTGGTAGTGTAAGATTTCATTAATGTACTAAAATTTATATATTGTTGGAGTTTATACTATTTTAGTTTTTAAGATGTTAATAAATATACTTCTTTCTCTTAGATATATTCCCATGAGTCATAATTTTTTACAGAAAGTAATTAATTTAAGTACAGTAGAACTTCCATTATTGACCACCTCTCTACATTAACAACCTCTTTAAGTTGATCTAATTTTTATAGGCCAGACATGTACCATATGTGCCCATCAGTATAGTAGGCCTAGCTCCTTATGTTTGACCACCTCTGTATGTTGACCCGTTTGTTACAGGCCTTTCAGTGATCAACTCACAGAGGTTCTACTGTATTTATATATATGAAGTTTCCAAAGGTTTGTAGCCATAAATACTGGCATCAACTATGTATGCATGCAAAAATATTATGCCATAGTCTTGCAGAATTTGAACCTGACTTTACGTCTGCTTTTATTTTTGTTCTTTGTGTATGCAGATTCGTAGCTGACAATTCATTCTTCTATTGCTTCTGACTCTATTGAATCTGTTAATTTTACACCTATCCTATGTATGAGTGTAAGAGTGTGGAGAATTATTTTCTTCTATATTCTTTTTTTTTTTTTTCTTTTTTTTTTTATTGTTGGGGATTCATTGAGGGTATGATAAGCCAGGTTACACTGATTGCAATTATCAGGTAAAGTCCCTCTTGCAATCATGTCTTGCCCCCATAAAGTGTGACACACACCAAGGCCCCACCCCCCTCCCTGCCTCCCTCTTTCTTTCCCCCCCCATAACCATAATTGTCATTAATTATCCTCATATCAAAATTGAGTACATAGGATTCATGCTTCTCCATTCTTGTGATGCTTTACTAAGAATAATGTCTTCCACGTCCATCCAGGTTAATACGAAGGATGTAAAGTCTCCATTTTGTTTAATGGCTGAATAGTATTCCATGTGAGAAGAATGCATGTGAGAAGCATGAATCCTATGTACTCAATTTTGATATGAGGACAATACCACATATACATATACCACAGCTTGTTAATCCATTCCTGGGTTGGTGGGCATTTAGGCTGTTTCCACATTTTGGTGATTGTAAACTGAGCTGCAATAAACAGTCTAGTACAAGTGTCCTTATGATAAAAGGATTTCTTTCCTTCTGGGTAGATGCCCAGTAATGGGATTGCAGGATCAAATGGGAGGTCTAGCTTGAGTGCTTTGAGGTTTCTCCATACTTCCTTCCAGAAAGGTTGTACTAGTTTGCAGTCCCACCAGCAGTGTAAAAGTGTTCCCTTCTCTCCACATCCACGCCAGCATCTGCAGTTTTGAGATTTTGTGATGTGGGCCATTCTCACTGGGGTTAGATGATATCTCAGGGTTGTTTTGATTTGCATTTCTCTAATATATAGAGATGATGAACATTTTTTCATGTGTTTGTTAGCCATTCGTCTATCGTCTTTAGAAAAGGTTCTATTCATGTCTCTTGCCCATTGATATATGGGATTGTCGGCTTTTTTCATGTGGATTAATTTGAGTTCTCTATAGATCCTAGTTATCAAGCTTTTGTCTGATTGAAAATATGCAAATATCCTTTCCCATTGTGTGGGTTGTCTCTTTGCTTTGGTTATTGTCTCCTTAGCTGTACAGAAGCTTTTCAGTTTAATGAAGTCCCATTTGTTTATTTTTGTTGTTGTTGCAATTGCCATGGCAGTCTTCTTCATGAAGTCTTTCCCCAGGCCAATATCTTCCAGTGTTTTTCCTATGCTTTCTTTGAGGGTTTTTATTGTTTCATGCCTTAAATTTAAGTCCTTTATCCATCTTGAATCAATTTTTGTGAGTGGGGAAAGGTGTGGGTCCAGTTTCAGTCTTTTACATGTCGACATGCAGTTCTCCCAGCACCATTTATTGAATAGGGAGTCTTTCCCCCAGGGTATGTTCTTGTTTGGTTTATCAAAGATTAGGTGGTTGTAAAATGTTAGTTTCATTTCTTGGTGTTCAATTCGATTCCAAGTGTCTATGTCTCTGTTTTTGTGCCAGTACCATGCTGTCTTGAGCACTATGGCTTTGTAGTACAGACTAAAATCTGGTATGCTGATGCCCCCAGCTTTATTTTTGTTACAGAGAACTGCCTTAGCTATATGGGGTTTTTTCCAGTTCCATACAAAATGCAGAGTCATTTTTTCCAAATCTTGAAAGTACGATGTTGGTATTTTGATAGGAATGGCATTGAATAGGTAGGTTGCTTTGGGAAGTATAGACATTTTAACAATGTTGATTCTTCCCATCCATGAGCATGGTATGTTCTTCCATTTGTTAATATCCTCTGCTATTTCCTTTCTGAGGATTTCATAGTTTTCTTTATAGAGGTCCTTCACCTCCTTCGTTAGGTATACTCCTAGGTATTTCATTTTCTTTGAAACTATGGTGAAGGGAGTTGTGTCCTTAATTAGCTTCTCATCTTGACTGTTATTGGCGTACACAAAGGCTACTGACTTGTGGACATTGATTTTATATCCTGAAACATTACTGTATTTTTTGATGACTTCTAGGAGTCTTGTGGTTGAGTCTTTGGGGTTCTCTAAGTATAAGATCATGTCGTCAGCAAAGAGGGAGAGTTTGACCTCCAATGCTCCCATTTGGATTCCCTTTATTTCCTTGTCTTGCCTAATTGTATTGGCTAGAACTTCCAGCACTACGTTGAATAGTAAAGGTGACAGAGGACAACCTTGTCTGGTTCCAGTTCTAAGAAGAAAAGCTTTCAGTTTTACTCCATTCAGTAAAATATTGGCTGTGGGTTTGTCATAGATAGCTTCAATCAGTTTTAGAAATGTGCCACCTATGCCTATACTCTTCAGTGTTCTAATTAGAAAAGGATGCTGGATTTTATCAAATGCTTTTTCTGCATCTATTGAGAGGATCATATGATCTTTATTTTTGCCTCTGTTAATATGGTGGATAACGTTTATAGACTTGCGTATGTTAAACCAGCCTTGCATCCCTGGGATGAAGCCTACTTGATCATGATGAATGACTTTTTTGATGATAAGCTGCAATCTATTGGCTAGGATTAACAGGTAATTTATGTCTTTAATGTTCCATAGTTTAATTATTTTATGCCTAGGTGTGATTTTATTTTATTTATCCTTTAGTGCTTCTAAATAGGAAAATAATTTTTATTTATTTGCTTAAGTGGCTAAATCTGAGAATTAGCATTTCTCAGTAATTCTGGACTCAATAATACTTGAGTTACTTGGCTAATAGTTCTTTAAATTTTGTTTTTTCATTGTTGATATTTGTTGAACTCAGATTTAATGTATGGTGATGCTACATTTCTTATACTTCCATATCTTTTTCAACACTTATCATACTTTTCATTTTGCTGTGTTTTTCTCCTGAATCTGTTACTTGATTTATATATATATATGTATATATATATATATAAAACAAAGAAACATTATAAATACATAACAAAGAAACATATATATCTTATTTCATAATGTTTCTTTGTTTCTGATCTGAAGATTAGTTAATCTGAAGATTAGTTAATTATCTTTTGATAATTTTAATAATTACATATAAATATATATTATATATATTAGTGCATGTGCATACATAATTTATATTTCTTCCTTAGGAATTTACATTCAAATTGTTTTTCAATTTAAAATCTATTTCTTTATTGAATATTCAATCCTTTTTTATTTCTGTAAAGATATTCATTATCTTATTTTACATTTACATCTCATAATTTTAGAACTGCATTTTAAAATAAAATTCTGATATTAATGTTGTTTTATTAGTTGTCAATCATGATTCCTTATTTTCTTAGATAATTTGCAATTTTGAACTATGAGGCCATGGTTTTGAGAACCTATGAAAATTCCATGGGTATGTGTTCAAGTTGAGTTACTTTGAACACTATTTTCTTTTACCATCATTCTATTGTCTGCAGGAAAAAAAATCTAGGATTATTTTAAATTAAATTATTTAGTTAAAATTTTTCAAACGACATGAACTACAACAGACTGGGTACCTTATTTAAAAACCTAAAATTTATTTGTCACTATTCTGGAGGCTGGGAAATCCAGGATTAGGGTATTGACAGACTCAGTGTCTGGTAAGGAACTGTTCTTGACTCATACAAGGCTGTTTTTTATTGTGTTCTCATGTGCTTAAAGGAACAAAGGAACTTCTTGGGCCTTTTTTATAAGGCCACTAATTCCATTCCTGAGGGTTCCACCCTCATGAACTAATCACCCCCCAAAGCCCAACTTTCTAAAACCATCTTCTTAGAGATTAGATTCTCAATATTCAAGTTTTGGAGGGAAGAGGAACAAAAACATTCAGACATAGTTTTAATGTGAACTACAAATCTGAAGCATTGTTTATGAAGAAAGAAAAAAGAACTTCAAATAAGTATTTTTTTTAACCTTTAAACAAATTTCCATACACAACTAAACATAGAAATGGATCACTGCTATGTAATGAGAAATTTTATTTTTCTTGGGCTTTGTCCAGCTCTTATCAAAAAATGGTGGCTAATTATTGATGAAGACTGTGAGATTTATGACATTTTCATTTGCCTTAGTACTACTCCTTTCTCTGGCACAGTATAGACATGTAAAATAACAGTTCCATTCCCAGTACTAAATAGAGTAGAATGAAGCTCCAGCTTTTTCAAAGATTCATTCTCAAACAAATCGATAGTATTTGACCTGTCTGGCTGTTCCCCAGAAACTTCCCATTTGAAGGACTTGCCTTTATTTGCCACAATTCAGACTCACATTATATGAAAAGCTTCTACTAGGATGAATTTTTTAAAAAAACATTCATAGGCAAGCATTTTAATATTGCCGTTGTTGGGAGTAAAAGATAGAAGTTGAACCCAACAGTAGACCAATCAAAAATCTTAAAGCTGAAAAAAGAGATGTTATATTAGTCAAATAGAGGTACCATAGAAAATACCATAGACTAGATGGGTTAAACAACAGAAATTAATTTTTTTATAGGTCGGGAAGCTAGAATCTTAAATCAGAGTTCTACCTTTAGTGGTTTCTGTCAAGGATTCTTTTCTTGGCTTGCAAATATCCACATTCCTCACTTGTAGAGAAGAGAAAGAGATAGCTCCCTCTCTTCTACTTATATGGCCATGTATCTATCAGATTAGGATCCCAAAGTTATGATCTTAATTGCCTCCAACAGTCTTATCTCTGAATACAATCATATTGGGAATTAGAACTTCAAGTACAAATCTGGAGATAGGGTGGCACACTCTAAAATAGCGGATCATATAGCATCTTTCAAAAGCTTTGATATATTCCTAGGATCCCAGAATACCGAGCACATCTCTGGGGCTGGTTAGATGCTTAGGAAAAACATGAAAAGGCTTTAAGCTCTCACCTTTAGCTGAAAGCTCCACAGAAGCAGGAATGGAAGGCTAAGGCAGGAAGGTAACTGACCTTGCTAAGAGTTAAAGGCATGCCATGACACTCACACAGATATTTCAAAAAAGATGTGAAGATTTATCAATTTTAGGCATTTAAGGAAATTACTGTCAAATAATTAGGTGACCACTAAGGTACCAAGAGAAACCTGAGTTCCATACATAAAAAGGAATACGTAATTTCCAGAATTTGTAGATGAGCGTTTATGAAGATACAGCCCCATTGTGAGTCAGGGAGTGTTTATATTTTAAGAAATAAAAAATGACTTCCCCAATTTAATGAAAGCTATTAAGGCTTATACTCAAAAGCTTAACAACTTTAAGTAGGATAAATTTAGAGACATACGTGTAGATACATATCATGATGAAACTGTCAAAAGCAAAAGATAAAGCTAGAGGCATGAAAATGGCCAGGATTACCAATTCCACAAATAGGACAAGCATTCTCCATAAGTTCAACAGCTGATTTCTTATCAAAAGCTATGCAGGCCTCCAAACAGAGAGAAGATATTTAAAACTGAAGTAAATTAGCGGTAAACTAAGAATTCTGCATATAGCAGAACTATCTTTCGAATATGGAGCAGGAAGTAAGATATTTCAGGATAAACCAGATGTATGAGAGCAGTTTATAGAAGATCATCATAAAACAAACGCTCACGGATGTCTTTTAGTCTCAAATGAAAGGATACAAATTAATGTAGAGAAATAAAGAATATCAGTAAAGATGACTACATAAGTAAAAATAGAAGTATAAATGTAGTTTAGGTTTCTGACTCGTTTCTTTTGTCAGATTTAAAAGCCAGTTGAATAAAACAGCAATTATAAATCTACATAAGTTTGCACACACTGTATAAGAGCATAATAATAGCATAAATGAGGTGTTATTTTGTATAGTAATGAAATAAAGTTGGTATTAATACAAATATATTGTAATAAATTAAAGATAATGTTAATCACCAGCACAACCATTAATCAAATAACTAAAAATATACTAATACAATAAGAGTAAAGAATGTATCAAAGAATAAAAACATCATATGACTTATGTAAGATACAGCATAATGTCAGATGTCACTACCATATTGTCAGTAATTGTATTTCATATGCAGTTGACCCTTGAACAACGTGAGTTTGAACTGCAAACATCCACTTATACCTAGATTTTTTTTTTCAGTAAAGTGTCCAGTTGAGTATGCCTGCCTCTCCTGGCTCTTCTCCCGCCTCCTCACCTCTGCTAACCCTGAGACAGCAGCACCAGTTCCCCTTTATCTTTCTGCTCCTCAGACTCCTCCGCATGAAGATGACAAAGATGAAGACCTTTGTGATGATCCACTTCCAGTTAATGAATAAAAATACATGATATACTTTCTTTCTCTATGATTTTTATTAATAGTATTTTCTGTGCTCTAGCTTACTTTATAGTAAGAAAGTAGCATATAATATGTATAACATGTGTGAAAGTATGTGTTTATCGACTCTTTATGTTATGAGTAAGGCTTCAGGTCACCAGTAGGCTATTAGCAGTTAAGATTTGGGGTTCTCAAAAGTTTTCTTTATCATGGGGGGGTGGGAGCACCCTAAACCCCTCATTGTCCAAGAGTCAATTGTAAATGATTTCAATATTTCAATTAAAAAGCAAAGATAAGATAAATAGATAAAAGATAAGTTACATAGGTAAAATATCCAACTATATACTGTCTAATTTAAACATTAGGTCTATTTAAAGACAAAAAATAATGATAAAAAAGGCATATCATACAAACTGCAATTCAAAAGGGGCTGGAGGGTCTGTGCTGATTCGTATCTTAAAAATAGACCTTATGGGGTGGCGCCTGTGGCTCAAAGGAGTAGGGTGCTGGCCCCATATGCCGGAGGTGGCGCATTCAAACCCAGCCCTGGCCAAAAACTGCAAAAAAAAAAAAAAAATATATATATATATATATATAGACCTTTGAAAATTGTCCAAAGATACAGCTTATTATTTTACTATAATATAAATGTCGATCCATCTATAAGTTATAGTGATTAATTTTGCACCTAACAAGAAAGCCTCAAAATTTCATCCAGCAAAAACTGAAAGAAATAATAGGAGAAATAGACAATTCAATAGTAATAGCAACTCTAAAACCCCCCTATCAATAAAGATTAGAACAACTAACAGAAGATCAGGAATAAAATGGATTTGAACAACACTGCAAAACAACTGTACCTAATAGACACCAAGAATAGCAGAATACACATTCTTAAGTATGTCTGCAGCATTCTGTAGTACAGACCACGTATAAGACTCTAAAACAAGTCTGCAAATTTAAAAGGCTTCAAATAATACGTACTATGTTATATCCACAATAAAAAAGATAGAAATTAATAAAAGAAAGAAATTTGAAAAATCTGCTAATATGTTAAATCTATAATGGCACATTAATTGTATAATTAGTTGTATAGATTATACAATTAATGTACCAAGGAATAACAAGGGTAATTGTTGGATTGCTGCTATTAATTTGATATTTTTTTCTTCTTTAAGTATTTACATCTTTAAATATCTGAGCACTTTTCAGATGCTTCCTGTGAGTTTTGATAATTTGTGTGTTTGTTTTTATTCATCTCAGATTACATGTATTTTCTTATTACCCTGGTTATTTCTTCATTGGCACATTAATTGTATAGATTTTTTAAAGTTAGTACGGTAACAATTGTTTGACAGAAATTAGAAATCATTTTTGAAATGAAGAAATTTTACCAAACATGACTGAAGAAGAAATAGGAAATATGAATAGGTAACAACAGGGTGATTGAGACAGTGAATTAAAGATAAACAGAAAACTGAATCAACAACTTCTCTCTCACACACAACACACACAAACTGAGAAACAGACAGCTTCAATTGTGAATTCTATCAAACATTCAAAGAAGAAATGGCACCAATTTTTCACAAACTCTTTCCAAAAAATAGAAGAGAAAGAAAAATTCCTAACATCCTTACAGATGAATATTACCATGATACTAATATGAGATAAAGGCGGGCGGCGCCTGTGGCTCAGTAAGGCACTGGCCCTATATACTGAGGGTGGTGGATTCAAACCTGGCCCCAGCCAAACTGCAACAAAAAAATAGCTGGGTGTTGCGGCGGGCGCCTATAGTCCCAGCTATTTGGGAGGCTGAGGCAAGAGAATCACCTAAGCCTAAGAATTAGAACTGCTGTGAGCTGTGACACTACAGCACTCTACTGAGGGCGACAAAGTGAGACTCTTTAAAAAAAAAAAATGAAATAAAGACATCAAAGGAATAGAAAGTTAAAGATGGATATTAATTACGAATATAGATACAATGACCAAATACACTTGATCATAAAAACAATTTGCAAAATTCACACCTACTCATGATAAAAATCACTCGGCAAACTAAGAACAGACATTTATTATTTCTGCATTATCCTAAAGTGCTTCAACATTAAACCCACCGAAAGCATCATACTTAATATGAAAGACTGACAACAACATTACTCCTAAGATCAGGGAACACACTGAGTATCTTCTCTCATCACTTATAGTCAACCTTGTAACTAATGTTTCTAGCGAGGACAATTAGGAAGGAAAATAAAATCAAAGGCATCCAGGTAGGAAAGGAAGAAGTAAATTATCCTTATTTGAAGATAACATAGTCATCAGTAGAGAACATTCTCAAGAATACACACACACACACACACAAACATAGTAATAATTACCATTCATTTTCAAAAACTCAGAATATGTCAGTATTCTTAAGTAATTTTTTAATTCCCTAGACAAATTTTAACTCTGATTTAGCTTTTAGAGAACTGTGTTTATAATTTATAATATATGTTATTATTAGGATAACATATATACGTTATTCTTATCCAGTGAATATTTGGAGATCAGAACCATTGTTATTATTCCTCTTTCTTTTTTATTTCTTCTTTTCTTTCTTCCTTTCATCTCCCTCTACCACTTTTTAAATATGCATGATATGTTTATTACAAATAATTAGTAAAAAATAATAGCACTTAGCTTAAGGTAGGTTCCCCTAAAACATACATTTCATACATTTAAAAAATTATATTAAATGAAGGGGTATTTTTTGCCCTAGTCAGAACACTAGTATGTGTAATTGAGATTGATTCAAATCTGTATTTGAGCACTATGCTAAAATACAGAGCTTATTATTTTTCAGTAATTTTTCTAACATATAGGTAGATGTATGGTAAATTAAACACTACTCAAAATAATGCTAGATTTTTAACAAAAAGTCAAATATTAATCTGCCTATAAGTACATATGCACACATTTTTTTGTGTGTATATATGTATAGATCTACCTGCACTGTGTTTTATGCATCTATACATTTTCTGTGATCGATTTAAGATACTTTAGAGCTAGAAATAGAAAAAAATAGTAAATTTTCATTTCAACATTATACAATTAATATGTAATATAATCCTGAGAGACAAGAACAGGATAGTTTGCTTCTTTTGATAATTTATCTTATTCCTCAGTCCAAGGTAGAGTACTCCCAGACAGCAATAACCCATAATATATTTCTTGTCATTCCCTTTATCAGTCTCAGGATAGATAATGCTCTTCTTTATTGATCCTTCTAAGAACATTATAATTAATAGGAAGTCTGTCTTAAGACTTGCCTACATTGAAATGGTAGAGAAAAACATTTTGCACAACTATTTTCTCTTCCAAATTGGACCCACCATATGAATTATATAAGTATCTTCCATCTCACTACATACATCAACATTGTTATAGATTTTCTATTATTTACTTGGCATAGAGGCCAATTAAGACAGGAAGGTCAAGTAACATTCACAAGTTTCCACATCCAACAAATAGTGAAACCATGATTTTAACCAAATTGTACAGAATTTCAAAATGTCTTGTAATTTTACTGTGCCTCATGTCCTAACATAACATTGAGAGAAGATTCTTGAAATCTATTTGGTGAAGAACAATGAAATCTGCATTTTCTCAAAAGAATTGTATCAAGTATCGTGGAAGTTGAGTGCTTTCAATTTTTTATTTCTGTATTTGAAGTAGAAATTAAAGAGATGTCTTTCTATTTTCTAGAAGCATGTTGCAGATCTAATAAGATAATGTAAGTGAACTCTCTTTGGAACATGAAGTACTTTCAACCTATATTTTTTTCTCTTTTCTTGCTTACTATTACATTCAACAATGTTATTGAGGCCACAGACTAAAGGTCTAAGGTCGAAGACTGGTCAGTGAACTTTATTCCCTAAATATCTTTTAGAATAAAACCTTTGCTTATATACGTCATTACCAAGTAGTCCTTATCCACACTTAAAGAAATATCATACTTTTTAAAATGTTATGTTAACTTTAAAAATGTTATGTCAATTTGTGATTGAGCATATGGGTACCCAAAGCCAGATTACATACTGGGTATTTTTGGTCCATGAAATGGCCTTTCCAATCATTAGAGCAGAACTTTTGCTTGGAGCTATATTTAAAAATACATTAAGCACTAAATATATGAATATAGCACAAACATATTAGATGTTTTTAGGTGCCCTAAATTTTATAGTCTTCTGGACCTGCACACATTTCCTTTCAAAGAAATTGAATTATTTATATGCACAAATTTATGTTCTTTGCTGTGTGTGTGTATATAATATATATTTAATTACATTTTATTGTTAACTGTTAGTATCTCATTAGCTGATACTTGCAAACTCTTTTAATCCTAGTCATGTAAGAGGTTTTTAAAACTGTTTCAAATAGAGAACGAATTTTTTTTCCAGAAGTTAAATCTGAAGCAGTCATAGTCTGCTTGTAAGTGGCATAGTTGAAAGTGGGTAGGGTAAAAAGTCATTTAAGTGGTATCACAAACCAGTTCGAAAGAAGTAGGGGACAATTGCAAGATGGATCTTTTTCTTTTCTTCAAGTCAGGCTCAATACACTAGGTGTTTTTCACTAAAATCTCAATTAGATGCATAGGCAGGGTACCGTGCGCTGCCCAGCTCAACTGTGTGTAGGTCAATCTCTGCATACCCATCAATAAAATAATCAAAGTTGAAATATATTCCACTTACAGCTTCTTGTTTTCAATACTCTAAGAAATAACTGCAATCATTATTCCCTTCAGCTCTGCCTCTTGGAAGATTAGCAGGCGAACAGGGCTTCAGCAAGGAGAGTCCTAATTGGACGAATTGGTAGATGGGTCACTTGAGACATAGGGTGTTAAGACTAAGGATATATGATTAATCCTCTAGCAAAAAATATGCACTTTGATTCAAAAGTTATAATGTTGGCCTCTCTGAAGATTGCCAAAAACTTTTTAGAGAGTCACTTGGATTCAAACAGACCCTAAGGGGACTTTCCCCCTCCCCCGCCTCCTAATAATTTCCTACCTCCTGGTATTCACAACTTTGTGTAATCCTCTCTTCTAGAGTAGGAGTAGGATTGGGAGATTTGCTTCCAACCAATCGGATACAGCAAGAGATTAAATGCCACCCCTACGATTACATTACACTCTCTCGGACTTCCTCTTAGCTTGCTGCAGAGAGACATTCTCCTGCTTTTTTGGAAGAAGCAAATGTCCATGTTGGGCTCTGCCTGTGGATCAGGACATGGGGCAAGGATCTGAGGGCAGCATAGAGGAGCTGGCAGTTTCACAAAAATGTGTAGACGTCAGTTCTATGATTGCAAGATGGATTTTTCCAAGAACCTCGGGAACTTGGAAGCAGCTCTTTCCAACTAAGCCTCCAGGTGAGCAGGTAGACCAGCCAGTAATTTATAGCAGCCTTGAGAGACTCTTGAGCAGAGGATTCTGTGCCTGGCTTCAAACCACAGAAAATGTCAAATAAAAACTTTTGTTTTAGGGGCGGCGCCTGTGGCTCAAAGGAGTAGGGCTCCGGCCCCATATGCCAGAGGTGGTAGGTTCAAACCCAGACCTGGCCAAAAACCGCAAAAAAAAACAAACAAACACCTTTTGTTTTAAACCATTAAGGTTGCGGTCATTTTTTATACAGCAATGAACACATACAATAATGAAGAAATACCTTCCTTGTGTATGGTTGACAGCTAAGAGTTCTGGTAAAATAAAGCTGAGACATTATAAATAAGTATTCATAAATGGTCGATTTGTCTTAGTGAAGATTCTCCTTAAAATGAACTATGTGTTTTACTGATGCGGCTTAAAAACATGAACTCTGATTTCCTGGGATCAAATCCCAAGTTTTCTACACCCCAGCCTTGGGATTCTAAGCAATCCATGCAAACCCTTTAAGCCTTATCAGAAAAATGGATAATAATCATATATATCTCACAAGATTATTATGATGATTGGATGTGTAGATACATTAAATGTATTTGTTACATTAGTGAAGTAAGGCTTTTTGTTTTTTTTCTCCAGTATAACTGTGCTGGTAAGTGTGTTATTATTGTCAAAATAATTAAGCTTCAAAAATGAAATAAATAGCTCCTCTCATTGTACCTAGAATTAATGTCAGAAACGATTTGGACTGTGGAACAATGGGAATGTGCAGATGCCCAAAATTGAAAGGAGGTGAATACAAAGACAGAGTAAAAGGAATGATGGAAAACAGTCACAGATTCAAAGCAGATCTTTGAAGCAGATTGCAGATGTCATTTGTCAATCTTATCTCATTCTTCATTCAAGCGTGTAGTTTACAAAAATATCCCAGAGATCAAATTCACCTGCTCCTGGCAGGAGAATTATTATCAACGTCTTTGTGATGTTTCATCAATGGCATAAACTAAGCTTATCAATATTTTTTTTAATTTCTGGTGCTTATATACACTTCAAATAAATAGTGAATCTGTATATGAATTTATCTACTGTGCAATGCTGATTCTGGCAAAATACGTTATTGGATTCTTAATTAAGTAATGCAATTTCTCTTTAAAATAATCTTCAACAGATTTGTCCATGGTGAATTTTCCATAGGTTTCTTTCTCGGGTGAAATGTTTTGCACAAGTTCTTCCACGCAAAGTGAGGGTATGTATTTGAAACAGGTGAAGTGTCCTTGATTTAAATGGATGTTGTCTTTAGTCACCTTTTCAAAGATGACACTTGGTCTAATCATCTTTTTTGTGAGACAGACTCTGCCCTGGGTAGAGTGCCGTGGTGTAGCTTATAGCAACCTCAACTCTTGGGCTTGAGCAATCCTCTTGTCTCAGCCTCCCAAGTAGCTGGTACTATAGGCATCTGCCACAATGCCCAGCTAGTATTTTTTTTCCTATTTTTAGTAGCGATGGAGTCTCACTCTTGCTCAAGCACTCCACCTGCCTCGGCCTCCCAGAGTGCTGAGATTACAGGTATGATCCACCGTGCCCGGCCTTTAATCATCTTAGGTAAATTGATTAAAAAACCTAGATTCTTTGAATAAAATTATCTTTTCTTTTTCTTTTGAGTATAGAGGCATTCTGAGTTCTCTATTATGAATATTAAACAGTTATAAAATAATAAAATTCAGAAGAAGACAAACTTTCACAAGAAATAAAACCAGACTTTAATTGTTTTGACTTTACCTAGAGAACAAATTCAGATGATGGGCAGGGAGTAGTCATAACAGCTTTGAAGAAGCTTCATATTAAAAACAATTTAAAGCCTACTTTATATTGTTGTAATAAATCACAAAAATATAACCAATGAATCTCAGTAAACATGACCTTTTTTTAAGGGTTTGTAAATACCACTGAATTTTTCTCTGTCATTCTCCTCTAATTTAGAAAGATAAATAGAATATAAATATTGCTGAGGTGTTGAATCAACTGGTTATTTTCAGAGTATCAATGCTTTTTCTCCTTGAATAATAGCTACACTTCAAATATTTTCTATACCCATTGATAATACTTCTCAATACTTCTCAATATGGTAATATTTTATTAATTAAAAAAATTAGTATAATAAGATGTTCATTGTGCATATTAAATGTCTATTTATGCAATATGATGTGCATAATTGGCTTAATTATTTGTATCAGACATCAGAAATAAATTTCATAAATGCAAAATGAGTAAAATTGTATATGTATGTATAAGTGTATATATGTAATTTTTGGTTCACATTTCTTTTTTCTATGTTTACATTTAGCTTGCCCTTGAATTTATCACAATTGGTGCTGTTATATGTCCAATGTAAATTTTGGACAATTTTACTTATCCAAATATTTTTGTCATCATTCTTGAAGATAATTATTTTCTGAAGTACATTTATGAATAATTTATGCACAATTGAGTGGTGTTTCCATATGGGATATTATTAACTAGATGGAGAAAATAAATACCAGGTAACAACTCACCCACATATCAACTAAAAGCAGAAGGGAATGTACAGTCCATTATGTTTTGCTATGTTTAGGACAAAAATTTGCTTACCGCTTCACCAGGGAATAAAGATATAAAATATATATTTTAAACAGAGCATGTTAAATAGGAGAGGCAAAAGGTGATTTGCTCATTCATTTCAAGCCATAGGTTGATGACCCTCAGTCACATCAAGAATAATAACAAATCAGGTAGCTTTGCTTGGATATTAGTAAAAAGTAGAATCAATGCATTTAGTTTTCTGAATTCCTAAAGGAAATTAATTTTTCTTTAACAAGTGTGCCATCTATATAGAAGGTGATTATTTTTCTACTAATCTGTCCATTCATTTGAAAAGTGCTATTATGTAAGGAAAAATCTATGAGTATATTCAGTACATTTTAACACAGCCAGTCAATTATTTACTTCTCAATCACATATGCACATTTTCTTTTTTTTTTTTTTTTTTTTTTTTGTAGAGACAGAGTCTCACTTCATGGCCCTCAGTAGAGTGCCGTGGCCTCACACAGATCACAGCAACCTCCAACTCCTGGGCTTAAGCGATTCCCTTGCCTCAGCCTCCCAAGTAGCTGGGACTACAGGCGCCCGCCACAACGTCCAGCTGTTTTTTTGGTTGCAGTTTGGCCGGGGCCGGGTTTGAACCCGCCACCCTCAGCATATGAGGCCGGTGCCCTACCGACTGAGCCACAGGCGCCGCCCCACATATGTACATTTTTAAGATCTAGATGGTTGATTATTAAAAAACTGATAGAATGCATGACTAGTCATACAACAAAGTCCTTGAAAAAATATTAAAATTGTGTTGGTGTTATATATTGATAAATTATTTTATTGATAAATTACTAGTAGTAATAGCATTATTGCTACATGTTAACAGCAGTAGTGATTTTTTGCTTGCCATCTTATGTTACTGATTTAAAATGTTGGGTGGTGCCTGTGGCTCAGTGAGTGGGGTGCCGGCCCCATAAACCGAGGGTGGTGGGTTCAAACCCAGCCCCAGCTGAACTGCAACCAAAAAATAGCCGGGCGTTGTGGCTGGTGCCTGTAGTCCCAGCTGCTCGGGAGGCTGAGGCAGGAGAATCGCGGAAGCCCAAGAGCTGGAGGTTGCTGTGAGTCCTGTGACATCATGGCACTCTACCGAAGGCGGTAAAGTGAGACTCTGTCTCTACGAAAAAAAAATAAAAAATAAAATAAAAAGTTTAATAATGTTTTACTATTGTATATAAGTTCACACATAAGTTTTTATATAACGAGTTATTTTTAAAACTCACATGTAAGTTCACATGTGCTCGCACATATTTATTCAAATCATGACATAAACACAAATATTTTTATGTATGTGTATTATTTAACTGATACAAATTAACAATTTTAAAATAAAGTTGTATTTGAAATCACGATGGTTTTATTTGCATAGATTATGATGTATCTGCAAGAATTACTAATAGGAGCAAATCTGTAGAAAATCTGAGAATATCTATATACTTAGTCACAAATAATGAAGATTGGCATACATGATATGTTGAATTTATGAAAATTATTTCTTAGCTCTTAGAATGAATAAAAACAGAATAAAAATTGAAAAGTTCTTCAATTAGTTATAAGTGTCAATGTCAAATGAAAAGGGCAGATAAATTGTAATGAGATGGCAACATACAGACCATTTGGGAATATAAGATGTGTATCTATAGAAAACAAATGTAGATATGAATGTTATATGTAAATATACTTGAAATTATGATAACTTTTTCTGTACTATGTTTCCTCCTCCCAAACTTTCATGTAGTTGACTTGTAAATATGTTTTTTTCAAAGTAATTTGAGTGGAACTTTAAGGAAATACTTAGATAATTAAAGCAATAACACAGAAAAGAGTTTTAGCTAATTAAAGAAGATAGAGACGAAAAGATTGATCTGTTTATAACTCCTGACTCCGTAGTTTGATGTCTTTATTTTATGACTTAATAATTCACAACCACTATCACAGTGAAATTTGTGCATAAGTGTAGATGGAGACAGCTGGCACTATTTTATTCCTCCATATAGAGGTGTCTCTGATTTTGAAATATCTTCATCTAGAACAGAATCCCTTTTAGTTATTAATCCTCTTTTAATTCTTAACTCTGATTTTATTGTGATGAATATTTTTAAAGTTAATATTTATAGTTATAGGATTTAATACCAGTAAGAAGATGTGCTTTAAACAAAATCTTCCGAGATGTAAGTAATTTGGGAATATGTTAAATCATAATCTTCAGATGTACAAATGCTCTCCGTGCATTTTCATCCACTTCTATAAAACTGGCATTCACAATTCAGGACTTTCTCACAAGAGTAATCAGGTTAAGTTATTTTAGAATTTTACCAGAAATGGGATTCATCTGCTAGGAACACAATTTTGTAATGTCTTGTTTGTAGAAATTCATATTAAAATGACATCAGGAAATCACTTTGAACTATTTAGAAACTCTATTCTCATCTGAATTGCTTCTGCTTTTCTTATTTTCCTGTTGAAATTTCCCATTAATGTAAAATCTCCTTATAAGAAACTAGACGTGAATAAAGAGTTGTTTTCTTTCTTGGGTATTTGATCCCTTTTACAGATGATATAATTTCCTACAAATTGCCTTTTAAATTAGATCACCTTAAGACAAACTGCTGAATGTACACAGGACTCTGTCTCTGTTCAGACATTTAGCGAATGCATTGCCTAAGGAAAGGCAGGAAATGGACTATGAAGAACAAGTCTCATTTAACAGTATATATTGAAAATATGGACAATATGTAGAAAGAAGGAATTTTATATTTGAAATAATTTGGAATAAAAATCTGTGTCTGATCTTTCTGCCATGAATTGCAAGTTAAGAGAAGAAATGGAGCTACATAAATTCTACCATTAACCAAATGATGAAAAATAAAGAGGGTTCAATATGTATGGCATATTATACCTCTTTTTGGTAGAATTTTACTGGTATTTTTGTGTTTTAAAAATTTTATTTAAAATGCTTTAGTTATATGTATGCTACTTAAGGTTATCTTAGGTGCCTTTGCCACCACCTCCAGAAGCTCTGTTAACAGTACTAACTAAAAGTTTTACTTGAATCAGCTGAATTATCTTTGCTGGTTCCATAGGTTGTGAATGTGTCTGAAATACAGAGAACATTTAGCACAATTTATTCCCATATTCTTTGTCATGCTAGTTGTCAAACGTTGTGTTCATATGATCATTTTCTGTCTTTCCAATCTTTCTACAAATGTGCACATATGTACAACCTATGACCAGGAGTAGTGGTAATAGATGGACGGATCTTCTGACTATTTTTGTTAGGACCAGCACTTCATGAAATTATGTCTGTGGGAAACTCTGTCTTCAAGGAATGTTATTTAATATGTATTTTAATATTTTCAAATACCTGCTCCCAAAATGTCAAGACACTCAATTGCTTCTAAGTGATATGGAAGTTCAAACTTGCCAACAGGTCCTTCCTGATGCTTTTAGATTTAGAAGAGGAAAAGTTGTACTGGTATCCTATTGATGTTGAGGATGGCAGTTGCTTATAAATTTCTTAGTATTTTCAAGCTGAAGAGTCTTCTGTTTAATGTCAAAAACGTGAAGACATGTCTTGTGATTGACAAGATTTTAATGTATCTATAAGAAACTCATAGCTCATCATATAGACTTCTCTGTTGCCCACACAGGAACCAATTTCTTTAGGGTAAAGATTGAAGTGTGATTAAAAGCCATTGGTAACTGTGTAAAAACATCAGACCCCTAATGTTTGGGATTGCACACATGAAACTGACACTTCATCCAACAATAGCAAATATCTGGGCAAGAAACACTTGTATCATGAATAAGGAAGTCTTAACAGATGAATGAAGAGACAAGTATTAGTATACTTAGGAAGTGATGTTCCTTCGTTTCTAAACCCTGCATTACTTTCCAAGAGACACTTATTAGCGAATCGAGAGCCACACAGTTGATATTACTTGTTTTTATGTATTTTTTTATTGTTTCCATTCTGTTATTGCCTTTAATTATTCTGTTTCATGTTATATTTATTTGTCTACATTCTCTCACATCACTTTGGGTGTACATTTTCAAAGTAAATTATTAATGTATTCTCTCTAAAATGCTCAATACAATAATACACTCTGTGTTGACAGAAAATGAGCCTACTGAGAAGAGATCTTTTCTTTCTATCTTTGAAAATGGACATATTAATCACTGGAGGAATGAAAGTCATACGGGAGGATATAGAGGATTAGAAACTGAGATGGGAGATGACAGGAAATCATTAGAAAAATCAATATGTTTAAATGATGAAGGATCAAAGCATTATACTTCTAAGAAATGTGCAAATATCAAATATGGTAGTTTAGTTTTCAAAATGCAGTATTATTCTCCTCGGGGTGGGGACGGGATCAGGATATGAAATATGGTAAGAAGGACGTAAAATAAAATGTAATTTTTTGCAGAGAGTGAAAATAATACTGAGTTCTAGGAAAGAAGGATAATTGTTATGGATTACAACATTCTGTTTGGGAGTCTTGCAGACAGGAGTGTCTTACAAAACTTGCATCCACATTCACGTTTGTCCATATGCAATATGTTGGTGTGCATGTGCATAAGCAGGACAAAGGAAAAGGTAACGCTAATAATGTGAGCCTACACAGCACTGAGTTTGAAAAATAACACTTAATATACATATATTCTATGTTGGCAATCCTCATACCTGGTTCTTATCCAGGAGATATAAATAGGGATGCCTCAAAAAATGTATGTCATCATCTTTATAATAGCTTACTTAAAATAGTCCTAACCTAGAAACAAGCCACACTCCCCAACACTAAAATGAATAAAGTGTAGTGTCTTTATCACAAGTGAGAAGGAGTTAACATAGTACACTTAAAAATTGTGTATTTTACCATAGGTAAAATTTACTTTTAAAAAACCCATAAACTCTACTTAATAATATAAATGCTAATGCATTTAGAAGCAAGATATACAACTGTCTGAAACTTTCATTAAAATATGCCAAAAATAAGACATAATGCTAGCCAGCCAGAGATACCTATAATAAAATGTTAATTTCATGAATTAAGCGACGAACATATTTGTATTCACTGTATGATTATTTTAAATTTTATCTATTTCTAAAAGTATTCATGATAAAATGTTGGGGTAAATTAAAAGGAAAAAATATATCTCAAAAGAAATAAAACCTCCAATTTCTTTTTCTGTATCTACATTTATAACTGTATACATTTGATATGGAGAGATTTTAAAAACATATATTAATTGAAATAAACTGGACATAAAGAGTTAGATCTCATGACACCATCATGAAGGTTAAGGAAGGAAAAATTAATACATGTTAATATAAATCAGAAAAGTAGTTGGTCATTTTGAAAGAGGAGGAGGGCATTTTGGGAGTGGAGTGGTAGTTACATGGGTGTACACAAGAACATAATCCATCACTAGTAAACCTAAGATTTTATCCAAAATAAAAATAAAGTGAAATAAAACACTGTAAGATTAAAATGATACTATGATGACTTTTCTACAGTATAATTTAATAAAGGAACTACTAGAAGATATAGGCTGTTCTCAGGTTGCAGATGAGATAGATTTTATAGGTTTGGTCCTAAGTTTATTTGTATGTAAGTTGAAACAAGTACACGTATTTCCTATGATAGTCTTTGTTTGTAAGTGCAAGTTGTATGTAAATCAGATGTTTGTACCTTGGGGGCTGCCTGTATTCTATGTCAGAAGAATAATTCCAGCTAGATATACAGAGAAAGTGGAAGGAATGGGGAACAACAAAATGAGCAAGAGGTGGGTAACTCCCAATATAAAACAATTCCAATAATATCTTATCGTGTTTAGAATGTGTATCAAACTAAATGATGAAGAACCATGAAAATAATAATAAAATATGTATAACTAGAAATCCATTAGAGAAAATACTTGTTTTACAAATAAATAAACAAGAAAGGAGATATAAAGGTAATACAACATATTAAAATATACATAATGCTATGTAGGCATGTAAGTATTTAGGGCTGAATGCTATGTAATATACCACTTTCTTTGAAATAGCCAAAAAAAATGATTTGATGGCTGGATATATGGATGCAAAGATTTATAAAACAGTTTTGAGCTAATTATAGAACATAAGAGAAAGTTGATTGCACTTAAGCCCAAATATTTCAATGATTACATCATATCGTATTAACCAATTAATTATCAGATAAATATGGTAAGACTGGCTTTGTAAGAAAAAATGCTATACTGTTTACGAATAATCCACTTTAACTATAAAGATACAGAAGTAAAAGAAATAAAGCAAAGAAATAGAAAACCATTAGCCAAAATAAAGCTCATGGAACTATACGATTATCAGACAAATAGAATTTCAGGCAATGCTACTAAGATGAACAGGCATATCTCAAAATGATATGAGTAACTGAACAAACTATGAGAAGGAAATTAAATGTGCTTATACCAAATACATAACCTCAGAATATATAAAACAGGATGGGCAGAAAGTAAAGGAAGAAATAGCCAAATTCAAAATGATATTGGAAAATTTTATCCAATGTTTTTGTGGTAGCTGGTAGAACAAACAAAAAATCTACAAGGCTATAGAAAAATTGAGAATGACAATTATGATAAAATTTTCTCTTTAAAGGCTCATGGAATATTTACCAATGTGGAAGCATGCTGACAAATGAAGTCAGGGTGTATTTTCTTACCAATGTAAAGTTATGATAGACATCGATAAAACAAAGGCTAACAGGAAAATAGGAAATATATGGAAACAAAGTAGAATATATTTATATATCCAAGGGCTTAAACATAGAAAATGAAAATTAACAAGCTGTGGTACACGTATGCTGTGGAATACTACTCAGCCACTAAAAAGATGGAGACTTTACATCTTTTGTATTAACCTGGATGGAAGTGGAACACATTATTCTTAGCAAAGCATGACAAGAATGGAGAAACAAGAATCCTATGTACTCAATTCTGATATAAGGACAATTAATGATTTAGCACACGGTAGGGGGTAAGGGATGGGGAGAGCAGAGAAAGGAAAGGAGGGAGGGAGTGGGGGGGATCACGGGGTGTGGTTCAACTTTTGGGGGTCTTTATCTGACACAAGCAATCAGTGTAATCTGGTTCTTTGTACCCTCAATGAATCCCCAACAATTAAAAAAAAAAAAAGAAAATTAAAGAATAGTTTGAATTCAGTGAAAAGCAGCACTTACAAACTTTTGTATAACATTTTATAGCCATATACCTATAACAAAGGATAATCATCATTTATATAAGCATCGCATTAAGAACTTATTCATAAAAGAATAATGGTTTAAATTTTAAAGTAATGAAATCAAAGACACATTGAGACCCATGTTAAATGGGAGTGGGTGAAGATGGAAAGAAAGAAGGCCCAAAGGAATTTTTTTTCATATTGGAAACAAGATTATGAGAAAGTTCTTTATTGTAAGGCAGGCTCTCAAGGTTGAAGGCCCTGAGAGGAAAAAATGGCTCCTTAAGAAACAAAAAATATTTTTGTTCAAGTTGGAGGAAATCATCATTCCCTTCCGTTGTGGAGGCTTGAATTATGTTCCGCTCCTGATGTCTTATGTTTGCCACCACCTCACTGGTGCATGGCTAATCTGAAAGTGTAGTTGTCTATTTCATATATTTTCTCTCCTATGTCAGCCTCTAATTAAAGCAATGTCCTTTTTTCATGCTTAGAGCAATGTGTTCCACATAATTTCATGGTTAACAATACTAGGTAAAGTCCCATAGAAGTACATTATATCCATTTTCTTCCAGTGAAAGTTAGAACAATATTCAGTAAAATACATGCAAGAAGTTGGCTGATCAAAAATTCACAGCACATGTGAGTTACACAATAATAATTATAGTAACAAACATTTTCAAAGCCCTGAACATAAACCAGTGTCTATTGGAGGTGCCCAACCAATCAAACCTTAGTTCAGGTCTATTAGGTGTGTAGCATTACAAATCTCAGTTATATATGAGGACGCTAAGGCAGGAAGTGTTTCCCTAGGAACAAAGCTGATAAATGCTAACATAAGTCAAGATACTCTAGCTCAAACCTACTGTTGGCTGTTGTGCTATATGGTTTCTGATAGACATAGAAACACAAATATACGCTAATGTATACATCTGTTCTTTTTCATAGCCTAACACCTAACTTCTTTTTTGCAATTAGGACCTCAGAGTTGATTGAAAATATCCTAGGATATTTTAGAATTAATTGATCTGAAAAAATTAAAACCTATGTATTCATTGCCCTGGATTTTTCTAAACTAGAGAGAGATAATTTACAAAATAATTAAATCTTCATTCACTAGCTATTAACCTTTCACCATTTAATCCACAGCATTGGATTTGAAAGCCATTATGTTATCATTGGCTATTTTGCCAGAACATAGGCTTTCAAGACAAATGCCTGGGTTCAAATCTCAATCAGTTACTTCTCAGCTAAACCATATCAGGCAAGTTGGACAAACTTCCATAATCCCAATGTTCCCACATGTGTAGACATAAAATGATGATCTCTGGCCCACAGGAAAATAACTAATACTAAATAGAATAAATTATGTAAAAATATATAAGACTTCATACAACAAGAGTGCAATAAATAATCAATAAATGTGAGGAATTATAATACTGTGTTTAACAATGTGCTATGGGCTTGTAAAAGGAAAAGTGGAGGGAGGTATGGTCTGGCCTTCCAAGGGCTTATACACATATGTTCCTTTTTTGCTTTTCCATGCTTTCTTTTTTTGAATGTTCAATGTTAAGTTCATTCTCAGGTATGTCACAGGTGTTTTGTTTTTTGCACATGTACACTTACAGTTTTATAAATTGTTTTTTAATAAATACACACATGTTTTTTAAAGTATAAAAAACACAAAGGGGAAGTTCCTCCTAGAAGTCCACAGAGGTACCTCTTAGGGGTTGATAGTCGGGATTTAGTGGCAGTTTGTGCATATTGTGGTCAACCTCCAGGAAGCCATCAATCCCATCACTTCTCCCCCAGGCATAATTCTCACACACCAGGGGACACAGAATAGAAACCAGAAACTTATATAGCTAGTGGTTATAGGAGAGGTCTGCATCCCGATGCAGAGTTGTTAAAGGTCAGGTGACAGTGAGACCCAATTCTTTAACATTGAAGGCCCAGTTGAGAAACTTTGGGAGCAAGCTTGGAAGAAGATGGGGAGAAACAGGTTTGCCTTGGTGCAAATGGATGAAACAATGCCTCAGGCACTTTCTGTGTTCTTCCGGACCTTTTCTGTGCTATACAATAAGATGAAAATATCACATGTACGTAAGTTATTATACAATTTGTTTCTTCACTCAACAATATTATAATGTTGCAATTTTTACATCATATATGAACGTATTAAATTCTATTTAACATAATGCATTCTTACATTGTCTTTAGCTGTACAGAAATTTATTAAACATCCTTTAACTGATGGATATTTGTTTCCAATCTTTTGTCTTTTGATGCTGTAAAAGGTAAGTACCGTAAAGAAAGATGATGCTTTAGCTGTCTCCCTCCATGCCATGACTCTGCTTTCTTCTGCATATCTACTTGAGCCATATAGGCAGGGATTTCTCTAGGATATAACTAGAAGTTTACTAAATGGGTGGATGACACTGTCCATTTTTTAAAATTAATTATTTTGTTTTTATTTTAGTTTATTTATTTATTTTTGAAACAGAGATGGAGTATCACTTTTTCATCCTCAGTTGAGTGATATAACATCATAGCTCACAGCAACATCAAATTCTTGGCCTTCAATGATTCTCTTGCCTTGCCTCCTGAGTAGCTGGGAATATAGGCACCTGCCACAATGCCTGGCTATTTTTAGAGATGGGGAGGTCTAGGCTGGTCTTGAATTCCTGATGTGAAGTGATCCACCTGCCTCAGCCTCCCAGAGTGCTAGGATTCAGGTGTGAGCCACCATGCCTGGCCTTTAATTAATTGATTTATTAATTTATTTTAATTTCAGAATATTACAGGGGTACACATATTTTGGTTACATAACATGCTTTTGTACATTTTAAGTCAAAGTTATAAGTATGCCTTTTACCCACAAATTGTGCATTGTACCAGTTGGATATGAATTAACCCAACCCCTTCTTCTACTGATTCTCATTGAGATTTATTTCCATAAGTGCACATGAGTGTTGATTGACTAGTTCCAGTTAGTGCTGACTATACGTGGTGCTGTTTTTCCATTCTTGTGATACTTTACACAGAAAAGTGGTCTTCACTTCTATCCAGGTTGTCACAAAGATACTATATCACCATTTTTTATGGCTGAGTAGTACTCCATGGTGTACATATATCACATTTTATCAATCTGCTCATGTGTTGATGGGAACTTGGGTTGTTTCCATGTCTTTGCTGACATAAACATTTGAGTGCAGGTGCTTTTTTATTAAATGACATTTTTTTCCTTTGGGTAAATACCTACCAATGGGATTTCTGGATCAAATGGTGGGTTTGCTTGTATATCTTAGAGGTTTCTCCATTTTACTTTCCATAGAGATTGTACTAGTTTGTAATCCCACCAACAGTGAGTGTATAAGTGTTCCTTTCTCTTCACAAGCATATCATCACTTGTTGTTTCGGGACTTTTTGGTAAGAGCCATTCTCACTGGAGTTAGGTGATATCTCACTGTGGTTTGGATTGGAATTTCCCAAATTATTAGAGTTTTTGAACATTTTTTCATGTGTTTTTTGGCCATTAGATGATCTCCATTTGAAAAGTTTCTGTGCTAAAAAAAAAAATAAATAAAAAAAAAAGAAAAGTTTCTGTTCACATCTTTTGCTCACTTTTTAACAAGATTACTTGATTTTTTTTCTTGCTGATTTGCTTGAGTTCTTTGTAGATTCTAGTTATCTGCAATTCATTTATTAATTTCTTCATTCATTCATTTATTTAAGACAGAATCTCACTCTGTTGCCCTGGGTAGAGTGTTGTGTGTCATCATAGCTCACAATGACCTCAAGCTATCCTCTTGTCTCAGCCTCCCCAGTAGCTGGTACTACAGGTATGCACCCCCATGCCTGGTTACTTTTTCTATTTTTTAGTAGAGACAGTGTCTTCCTCAGGCTTGTCTTGAACTCATGATCTCAAGCAATCCATCTGCTTCATCCTCCCAGAGTGCTAGGATTGCAGGTATGAGCCACCACACCAGGACTATCAGCCCTTTATTAAATGCATAGCATGCAGATGTTTTCTGCCATATTGTGGGTTATCTATTTACTCTGTTGATCGTGTTACTAGCTATGCAGGAACTTTGTGCTTTGATCAGGTCCCATTTGTTTACTTTTGTTATTGCTGTGATTGCTTTTAGGGTCTTCTTCATAAAGTCTTTCCATAGGCTGCTATCGGTAAGAGTTTTTCCAACCTTTTCTTGCAGAATTCTTACAGCTTCATGTCTTAGGTTTATGTCTTTTATCCACCATGAATTAATTTTTGTGAGTGTTAATAGGTGTAAATTCTGTATGTCTTTTACATGTGGCTGTCCAGTTTTTCCAGCACCATTTATTGAATAGGGACTCTTTTATCCAATTTATATTCTTGTCTGTTTTGTCTTGGAGCAACTTGGTTATTATAGGAGGCCATGATCCTAAGTAAAGTATCCCAGAATGGAAAACAAATACTACATATTCTCCCCCATATGTGGGTAAGCAGCAGCTAAGCTATGAGTATGCATGGTCATACAGGGTGTCATGATGAACCTTGGGTGACAGGTACATTAAAAGTTCAGACTTCACCATTGTAAAATTCTATGCAATTTATTCATGCTACAGAAAAACCCTTGTACCCCTTAAATCTATTAAAATAAATTTTTAGAAAAGACATGTTTAGGTAAGCTGTTAATACTACTGGCATTTTATAAATAAGTTATTTTTATTTGGTAGTGGTAAGAAATCATCCATTTCAAGGAAGCATCTGGATTAATGGTGAAATACAAAAAGGCTTCTTTAAGTGAGGGATAAGGCAACATTGTTTAGCATATAAAAGCTTACATTCTAATTAAGCCAGGAAGCTTGAGAAATTCAAAATAAGAACAGATATACAAATCACAAATTATAATGAAGTGCTAATTAATATAGAGAAAAACAGCTCTCAAATTTAAATATGTATAGCTTAAAGACTCTTCAATAAAATATTCTCTCTTCCCGGCAACATCCTTAGCCTTTTCCTACGTCTCTATCCTAGAGAGTTTTTTTGTGTTGCCCAAATAACCTGTATCTTTTGAAGACCACAGCTTCTTCTAGGAATGTCTAAACTGGCTCCATCTGGTCTGCCCGGCAAAAGTGTAACCCCTCCTTTGAGTTTTGTCTTAATTGTCATTTTATCAATTAACCTTCTCTTCTGATCTGTTTAAAATTTTGGTCTGTCATTTCTTTGGGCTGCCAAAAGAATGTCATTTTATTGCTATCACTCTGAATTGGGAAATCACATGCTACAGTTAAAATTCTTATGTCTAAATCCTCTAAAAATTACTGCTCAAAGGACTCCAGAAAAGTTAAGCTCTTTATTCCTTGGATAACTCATCTGTAAAATGAAAGCACATATCCTATCAAAATTTTTGTGTAAATATGAAATGATGTTGGTGAGGACCAGGTCGTAAACCATAACAACTGGCAATTTTCAGTGTTTACTAGATTTCGGATATTGTTCAAAATTTTTACACATTGACCAATGTAAACTTTTATGCTATTATTTTTCACATTTCACAATTCAGAATTCTGAAGTTCAGGGACATTTTAGTCTTATAGCATAGCCTTGATGTTAAGCCAGATAACATTGCTAAAAAAAGTCTATATCCTTCCCCAGTGAAAAACTTATGATTTTCTCAATATGATATAAAATACATGGAGAAACATATAAGAGAAAGTAAGAATGATAGTAAATATTTTAACTTTATGTTATCCATTTTCAGAGCAATAACTTAAGGGGAAAATGTTTGCTGCTTTAGGTTACTATGAATGAGAAAATACTGACTTCCATTTAAAGAAGAAACACTCATTTCGAAGTCTCTACTGAGCTCATGAAATTGCATTCTGCTTCATCAGTTAGGATGTAGACACACTCTTATGTTGGGACATAATCAGGCCTGAAAAGCCAAATTTACTGATTTCTTAATAGGCAGCACTGAATGGTTTATAAATTCAATTTATTGTAATGAGTTCACGGAGGAAAATTACATTGTTTAATACTAGCTAACCTCAAAGAAAAAGTTCATCAACAGAGTTATTTTGCCAATCAAGTATGCTATGTTTTACATAATCATGTAAATGACTGTTTTATCTATCCATTCTGTGCAGGGAATGATATCTAAAGTAACTCTGTACCTGCTGACAAGGTTTAAATTACAAGGGCATGTAGCAGCTGTCTTATGGTAAAGTCCAGTAAATACAGCTTATCAGGCACACTTAGAAACCACGTATCTGTCAAAGGGTTTAGTCTCATCCTAAGGTAAAGTTAATTTCATAAGCCATGATAAAGAACCACCAGTCACCCTTGAGAAAAGAGATTGATGTGGAAAGAATATTACATTCTCAGGCAATCTCATTAGACAATATTATCATAGGATATCAGATAAATAGGTAGTTTTAAACTCTCTGGCACTTTATATTCATTTATAAACAAGACTGGAGTTTAACACCACTCTAGAGGTGTCAAATATATATATATACACACACACACATACATATATATACACACTATATATAAATATATATATGCACAGGCTATAGTGCATATAGACACTGTATATACACGTTTGTACACATATACATGTGTATACTACATGTATGTACATGTCGAAATTTATATATACCAGTGTTGTCAGGATATATAAATTGGCCATGGTTGATAATTATTTTTCATATTCCATGTGAAATGAACAGCCCTCATATCCTATATATACTATAAATTTTTAACTTGATTCTCCATGCTCTGGAGAACCTTTAATATAAACTATCACTTAACTGCTTTAATATCCCTCTAATTTTTAAATTCCTTAACCACATGGAATATTCAATCAGACAAAAATTTTATTAATTTCTAAAGCACAGTTTTTGGCTGCCCAAACATAGTTTTATTTCCATTTAAATAATTTCCAAAATGAGCCCATCTAGCATAATGTAACAAAGTCATGTACGATTTAGCCAACCTTTTGAAGATCTGGGGACGGACGGTTGAACGCAGAGGGAAAAAACAAGTGTGAAGTTAAGATGGAAATGGAAAAGGAATTTGTGCTTTGAGAGTAGGAGAACCTTGAACTTGTGAGGATGAGGCAGAAAGTGCAGGACAGACAAAGTTTCAGAGGATCTTCCTTGGCCACGGCAAGGAATTTGGGATTCATTTTAAGATGACAATCTATTTGAAGGTATGGTTTGTTTATTTGTTTGTTTCTCAAGAGAGCTGAATAAATGATTTGGCATCATAAATCCAACTATGTCTTCTGTATAAAGATTATATTTTAAAACTTGGATAGAGCATTTAATTATTGTTGCACAGAAAGGCAAAAGTTTATGGTTGTTCAGAGTAGGCAAGAGGCAGGGAATATCTAGAAAAGAGGATTCATTTCAAACATATTTTGGAATGATAAACAATAGAACTTCTGATGGATTAGATGTAAGAAGGGAAGAAATATGGGGACTTGGTGACTAGTTTTAATCTTGGACAACTGCATAAGTAGTTGGCCCAATTAACAGAATGAGAAATCCTCAGAAAGAACGGATTCTAGTCCGGATTAAGAAATAAAATAGATGTTTAGGATAAGTAAGTGTGAAATTCTTCTTAAGTATAGATGTGTTAGTTTCTCTCCCTTTTAGTAGTTTCTATAAAGAGCAACCCTCTTTGCTGTTGTACCTTTGAGATAGATCAGTCTCTGTTTTTGCACTTCTGCCTAAGCAAGTCACTGTGCTTTAGAAGTTCCCTTTCGTCAACCCTGCCTTCCTGGCTTGCAGCAATTTCCAATCACAGATATTTGTCAAGGTTTGCTAAAGGGATGAACCCTTCTCTTTTCCAAAATTATATCATATTCTGGTGTGCTTCTTAGCAAGAATTTCTAATTCTAGTATAATGTTTTGAAATATTTATATATTGATTTATTTATGCTGTTGTCAAAATTCATTTTACCTTCAACCTTTCTTTCTTTCTTTTTTTAAGACAAAGTCTCAAGAAGTCTCCCTGGGTAGAGTGCTATGAAATCACAGCTCACAGCAACCTCTTGGGCGTAAGCAATTCTTTTGCCTCAGCCTCCCAAGTAGCTGGGACTACAGATGCCTGGCATGACACCCGACTATTTTTTTGTTGCTGTCCTTGTTTGTCAGGCCTAGGCTGGGTTCGAACCCACCATGTGGCCGGCACCCTAGCCGCTGAGCTACAGGTGCCGAGCCTACCTCCAACCTTCCAACGTGATTCCATTTCTGTGTTTTCTCCAAGATATCATGGTTGATGGTGGAATGGATTAAATATAACCTGATGAATAGAAATTATTCTAGTAAACTGAAAGAAGTAAAGTACACTAAATGCAAAATTAATGCCAAACTGAGAGTGAATATTAATATTTAAATGACTGAAACCACAGTAAAAAAAAAATAGGTATCATTTATTGACCAAGTATCTCTGGTCAATATGCTAGAATATACTAGAGTCTTCACTTTTTTTTTTTGAGACAGAGTCTCACTATGTCATCCTCAGTAGAGTGCTGTGGGTGTCGCAGTTCATAGCCACCTCAAACTCTTGGGCTTAAGCAATTATCTTGCCTCAGCCTCCCAAGTAGCTAGAACTACAAGTGCCTGCCACTACGTCTGGCTATTTTTTTTTTTTTATATATATATAGTTGTTGTTGTTGTTGTCATTGTTGTTTGGCACTCCCGGGCTGGGTTAGAACCAGCCACCCTTGTGTTCGTGGCTGGTGCCCTAACCCCTGAGCTATGGGCACCAAGCCGAGTCTTCACTTTTTATACAGTTCATACCCATCCAGGACAGTGTTGATTTTCACATTTTACAGATAAGTAAAACATCTCAGAGAGGCGAATCAATGAATGTGAGATTCATAATTTACATGAGCACAATCTTATAATTTTTGAAAGGTGTAAGCAGTGGCTCCCAAAGAGGAGACCACAGGGAGCCGAGACTCTTAGGTCAGTTAACTGAAAGGGACAGTGCTGGCATAGTGGCTCACATCTATAATCCTAGCACTCAAATCCCTTGAGTTTAGGAGCTGGAGAGCAGCCTGAGCAAGAGGGAGACCTTATCTCTAAAAATAACCAGGCATTGTCGTGGGCACCTGTAGTATCAGCTACTTGGGATGCTAAGGCATGAGGATTGGTTAAGCCCAAGAATTTGAGGTTGCTTTGAGCTGTAACCCCAGGGACTGTATCAGGGTGACAAAGTGAGACTCTGTCTCAAAAATAAAAGAAAGAAAGAAAATAAAAAGAAAGGGACAGAAACCTGCCTGGCCAGTACAAAGATGGCACCTGCACTAGCAGGGTGCGGGGATCAGAGAATCCCTTTTATATGGAGCCGAAGAGGGTGGGCAAGTTCTATACCTTGCCCAGAAAGTTAAGGTTCTTAGGTGGGAACTTCTTGGTGGATGGTGGGGCTAACCAGATCCATTGTCTCCTCTGTCTTGGGAGGAAAGGATGGGGAATGTTTGTGTAGGGCTATGTTGTGCCTCCCTACAATTTTGATATTTTTTCTCAGAATGAAAGATGTAGCATTCAAATCACTAAAATGAACAAATACAAAAGTGATTTTGTACATACATGCTAACTGTAACACATTGCTATTAGCATACATATCAAAACACAGTAATGCAACATTTTATCAGAAGAAATGGCTCTCAAATGGCAGGTGTTTTTGTACGGGAGCAAGGGCCAGAGAGAAGCCACACACACCTGTGGTCAGGACCATTCTTCTGATTGCCAGCAGATTATTTCTACTTTTTATGATTAACGTATTTTGATCACATGAAATATTTCAGTTGTAGGGCGTCACCTATGGCTCAAAGGAGTAGGGCACTGGCCCCATATGCCGGAGGTAGCAGGTCAAACCCAGCCCTAGCCAGAAACTGTAAAAAAAAAAAAAAAAAAAAAGAAAGAAAGGAAATATTTTAGTTGTGAAAAGAATATGTATAGTAGCTCCCTCACTGACTACTGGTATTAATAGTAAGTGAATTTTTATCTATGATTTCTCATTTGAAAACTAATAATAGTTTTCAAAGGATAATCACAGTGTCCAGTTCAAGGCTGTGGTGAAAATTAAATGATACAACACATGAAGAGTGCTTAGAAAGTGCTGGCTACAAAGTAAGTATATAAAAAAGTTACTAATTTCATTATTAGTATTATTATGTATTATGTATTATTATTTCTATTTATTTTTTATATTATACTCCTGGCAAAAATATAACCCTATATTTTCATCATATAAAGTTAAGCATTGATCTTCATATTTTTAATTAATTTTCAACAGATTAATTGATATGTAAAATTCTTACCTTCACTCATTACCCAAATACTTAGGTTTTTAGAAACATTCTAAGATAATATCTAGCATCCAGGTTATGAAAAATATTACAAAGTGTTTCTGAGATGTACAAACCTAAAAAGTGATGGCTGCGTTTTCAAATAGGTAAGGAAAGATTTAAGATAGGTGATTATGAAATGCATATTTTTAAAGTTACTATGCAAATTTACAATAACAAGATCAAGTCTGACCAAACTAATTCTTTGATTCTCCTTATTTACTTTCAATAATAGAAGAATAAGATAAAAAGATGCTGCAATTTGGCTCAGCCATTACTAATATTTTTAACTAATTTTAGAATTATTATAGGCACATAATAGTTGTATATATTTTAGGGTGCATATGATGTTTTGAAACAGGAATATAATGTGAATTGATCCAATTAGGATAAAAGTCTGTATTCCCCCTTATGATCTGAAGAATAGATATTTTTTATTTTTTTAACAATTTTTTTTTTTTTGCAGTTTTCGGCCGTGGCCAGGTTTGAACCTGCCACCTCTGGTATATGGGGCGGGTGTCCTACTCCTTTGAGTCACAGGTGCTGCTCAGGTCAGAAGATATATTGGAGGATATATTATTTAGGATCAAGGTTATTTTCCTTCAGCACTGTGAATATGTCATGCCGCTCTCTCCTAGCCTGTATGAGAAGTTTATTGCCAGATGTAATGAAGGGTAACATATAAGGGTATATGTTACTTTTTCCCCCTTGTTTCCCATTGGATCTTGTCTTTAACTGTGATCTTTGGGAAGTTGACTAGTAAATGCCTTGAGATCGTCTTATCTGGGTTAAATCTGCTTGATGTTTTATCAATATGACCTTCTTGTACCTGGGTTTTGATATCTTTCCCTAGGTTTGAAAAGTTCTTTGTTATTATTTTTTTAAATACATTTTCTACCCCAATCTCTCCTTCAACCTCCTTTTTAAGGCAATAAA
Organism: Nycticebus coucang; assembly: GCF_027406575.1. Classification (NCBI taxonomy): domain Eukaryota; kingdom Metazoa; phylum Chordata; class Mammalia; order Primates; family Lorisidae; genus Nycticebus; species Nycticebus coucang. The sequence continues at coordinate 101,376,734 of NC_069788.1, read as the reverse complement.
TCTTAGATCTGACATTTTTGAGGCTATTTTCTAGATCTTATAGACGTGCTTCCTTCTTACTTATTCATTTTTCTTTTTTTATGTTCTGACTGTGTATTTTCAAATAGCCTGTCCTCAAGCTCACTAATTCTTTCTTCAGCTTGGTCATTGCTGTTGAGGGACTGATGAATTTCGCAGTTTGTCAATTGAATTTTTAAGCGCTGGAGTTTCTGCTTCGTTTGTTTATGATTTTAATCTCTTTGTTAAATTTCTCTAGAAACCTTCTGAATTCTTTTTCTATGTTGCCTTGAAGTGCACTGAGCTTCTTCAGGACAGCTATTTTGAATTCTTTACATGGAAGGTCACGTGTCTCCATCACTCCAGGATTGGTCACTGGTACCCATTTAGTTCATTTGGTGAGGTCACGTCTTCCTGGACGTTCATGCTGTTTGTGGATGCTCCTCAATGCCTGAGCATCGAAGAATTAGGTATTTATTTTAATCTTCACAGTCTGGGTTTATTTAAACCTGTCCTTGAGAAGGCATTCCAGATGCTGATAAAGAATTGAGCGTTGTGATCTAAGTCTTGGTTTGTTGCAGCCATATCAGGACTACACCAAGCTCATTAATTGTGTGACTCTTGCAGACTCCTAGTGGTAGTGCCTTGGTGGACTTGAGTAAAATATGAGAGAATTCCCTGGAATACCAGGTACAGTCTCTCCCTCTCTCCTCTCGTTCTCTGTGCTGGGTTGCTGAAGTTGGGGTAGGAGTGATATGGGCACTGCCTCATGGCCACCAGCACCAGGTTATACCTGAAGCCAGCCTAGTCTTACCCGAACCCCTGGTGACTGCTGTCTGGCTACCTGTAATCTGCATCCAGTGCCTGAGAGCTCTTCAGTTTGCAGGTGCTAAATCCCTCCAGGACTGGGTCCTTCCCTTTAGGGCAACATATTTCCTCTTGCCCACAATGAGTACAAAAATTCCCCAGGGCCTAAGTCCTGGGCTCAGGGACTTCAAAAATCTGCTTTATTTTACTGTGCCTGTGCTGGTATTACAGTTGCAAACCAAAGTCCTCTAAGCTCTTGCCTTTCCTTTCCCCAAGTGGAAGAAGTCGCTCCCTGAGCTGCACTGCCTATAGGTAGGGGAGGGGTGATGTAGGCACTGGCTTGGCCCCAGCTGTTGGTGTCACCCTGTGTCACATGCATCCCCAAGTCCACTGGCTCCCAGGCAGCACACACAGCTGCAGGAACTGTCCCAGGACCTCAGCCTTTGTGGTCCAACCACCTTACGAATTATTCCAGGCCCCAGGCTGCCTTTTGTCAGCTGGTGATGGGGCGCTGGCCAGAATTTGAGTTTCAGGGAAGAGGATTTCCCTCCACAGCACAGAATTCTGCTCTGAGCTGTGTTCCTTTGCAGCAGAGAGGTCCTGGGTTTTAATGCAAAGTCTCACAATCACTTCACTCTCCCTCCCTGGAGCAGAGCGATGCAGTGTCCACTCTGTGCACTGGCATGGCACAGCCAACGCAAACCTGTCTCTTCTGCCCTCCTCTGTGCCTCTTCCTTGACATAATTTTGAAACCAGGTAGCATGATACGCCACTTGATTTTTCATTTTTCTGAAAGTGCTTGCTTGTGTGCGTAGTTGTCGAATTTGGTGTTTGTGCAGAAGAATGATAACTGGACATGATTTTGTTTCGAAAATAATTTCTGACTCAGCCATTACTGTTACAAGTAAAATTTAGGCAGCACCTGTAGCTCAGTGAGGCAGATTTGAACCTGGCCTGGGCCAGCTAAACAACAACAACAATTGCAATGAAAAAATAGCTGGGCATTGTGGTGGGTGCCTGTAGTCCTAGCTACTTGGGAAGCTGAGGCAAGAGAATCATTTAAGCCCAAGATCTGGAGGTTGCTGTGAGCTGTGATGCTACAGAACTCTATTGAGGGCAACATAGTGAGACTCCGTCTCAAAAAAAAAGGAAAGAAGAAAAGAATAAAATTTAGTTTTGGTTAACTTCAGAAGAAATAAAATTGACTCATGATTCCATGAATTATGCAAGAGAGGGAAATTATTTCTCTTTGCAAAATCTGAAATCTTACAAATGCCTATTTATATATTTAAGATTAATACACGTCCAGAATTTTTTTTTCTTTTTTTGGTTTAAAACAACAGAAATTTAGTTATTGTAGTTCTGAAGGTTAGAAGTCTGAAATTAAAGTGCTCTTGAAATTGAGTCCTCTTGGAGGCACTGAGGGATAATCTGGTCCCTGCCTCTCTCCCGGCTCCTGGCTCCTGCAAACCTTTGGCAATCTGTGGCTTGCTGCTGCACAACTCCAATCTCCTTCTCCATCTTTATATGGCCTCCTCAGTCCAGAATATGGGGATTTTTGTTTTCAATTTTCTAAGTGTTTGGAACCAAAGACATTATTCATTCGGTTAATTTCCTTGGATTCTCAAGATAAGCTAGAGACCAAGCTGGGTGTTCATAGCCAGTGCTCAAGCAATCAGGTAAGCCAACACAAACTCTATAAAACTTAAGTGTTACAAGCGGCAGGTGTTAAATAAAAATCGCGCGGCTATGAAAAAATGTAATAGAATAGACTGATTAAACCGTGATATAGTAAGTGCAGGGCAACATTCTTTCTTTCCAGAGCAAAACGAAGACCAGCTATGATTATTTTATCAGTTGGGGATGTTTTGCTAACTCATTATGCATAACTCTTTCAGTCACGATAGTTGCCAATAGTATTCAGTTATTGCAACCAATAATGTCTCTAGACATTGCCAAATGTGCTCTTGGGACATTCCCCACTCCTACCAAGTGTGAATCAATAGTTTAAAATAACAAAAACATAACTTACAATAGTTGCAAACAAGAATCTATTTTGCTCACAGAACAGGCTGTTGCTTCTGTTAGTTGAGTGGCTCGAGGCTGTCAGCCGAGAGGACTCCAAGGTTCCCTTGTATTTTCTCATTCTCATTACGCTTTTTATCATGTGCCTCTTGGAGGGTAAAAAAATAAAAAGATGAGGCACAGAGAATCGTACCTGTCTCTTTTTATCAGGAAAACTGCTATTTTCCCTTCCCCTGCACAGGGGCCTACTTTTGTTATTTTGTTTTTATTGGTGGAAACTCTCTCAGCCATTCTCAGTCACTGGAGAAACTGAGTATCTTTTCCTCACCTCTCTGGCAGATGACCGGGAAGAAAGGTTTTCGGAATGGGCATTGTGTCATCCCGTAAGAAATGATGGCCATGGTTTCTAAATTTTAGAGATAAAGGAAAACGAAAATCCTTTGTAAGTGTGAAGTGCTAAACCGATAATAAATATTATTAATTTGTAATGTTCATTATACTGTTACTCTTGTTAGTTTGACTTTGTTTCTATATTTTGATCAATGTGTTAATGAAAAAATTAATGTATTTTTTAATTACGGATTTGTCTGTTTTTTTTTTTTTTGGTTTTTTTGGCCGGGGCTGGGTTTGAACCCGCCACCTCTGGCATATGGGACCGGCGCCCTACTCCTTGAGCCACAGGTGCCGCCCTCGGATTTGTCTGTTTTTTAAACAATATATTTTATGGTTTTATCCTCGAAGCTACCACACAAATCAAATAAAAAAAAAAAATCTAGTTTTGGGCAGCGCCTGTGGCTTAGTGATTAGGGTGCCGGCCCCATATACCAGAGTTGGCAGGTTCAAACCTGGCCCCGGCCAAAAACTGCAAAAAAAAAAAAAAAAAAAAATCTAGTTTTAATTGTGGCAATTTAACAAGTCAGTGGAGAGATATCTGAATCTATACCTGCATATTGCATAAACCCATGTGTATGTCCCATATGCCTGTGTGTATCGCAATCTATGTGGTGTCACTTACCCATGTCCTCTAAATGAATCTCCACGAGTGTTTCGCCTCATTATTTGTACCACATATCCTATGCTTATCATTTTGAATTTAAAGGGATATGTATTTTACATTTTTCTTATTGCCAGAATTGTAAGTACTTAAATGCAAAGTATCTTTTCATCTAGTGAAGTTTATGACATATCTTACAGTAACCAATCACTATTACCTATTTATAGAATAAATAACTAAATGGAAAGGCCAAGAACAAAGTATGCTTGACTGACAAGCATAGCAAAAATCTTTCTTTAAAAAAGATATATATTTATTCTTCTAACGAGAGCATAGCACCACTATGTTGAGTCCTAAAGATAAGTCTCCAAATCAAAAGCTGTTCACGTACCGCACTGAATCTTAGAACAACACCAATTGCTGAAAAAAGCAACAAACGTACAAAGTTACATGTGGGTAGAGAATGTCCTGTAATCCATGAATGCCTTCCTGATTAAGCGAAGGAGATCAGAAAATATAGAAATACCTCTTTCCCCCAGAAGAAAACATTTTTTTGTCAGATAAAACCACCATTAGAATGGATATAATTTAATGCTCCTACCGGCCTTCACCTCTCAGCCTTCTCCTCTACTGTTTCACCCAGTAACAGAAGAAGAGTGAGCGACAGACCAGCCAGAAGGACCCAGCGAGATGTCACACAAACATTCCCGATTTCACCCCTTCTTCTCTTTCTTGTTTTATTAGGAAACATACAAAGGTTTCCTTTCAGGCGTGCAGCCCTGGGTGCCCTGCTGTAAGGTTTGTCTCACAGCCCCTGGTGCTAGTTGGAGGAGCAGGAAAGGCCTCTCCTGGAATCAAGGTGTTGACAGAGAAATATTTCATAGGAATGATTGTTTGGCTGGTAGATTTCTTCAGCTGCTTGTCTTCTCCCGAGGGAAATGGCATAGGGCCACGGGCATGGAAATAAAAATAGATTTCAAGAGAATTAAAAAAAAAATCCTTCTCCACTTATTTCTAGTTTTGGTTCTGTGGATGTTCTTGAAAAATACTCGGGCCACGCACACCCTGCTTCCTGCTGAGGGCTGGTCCAGCAGGCGGCTGAGCAAGAGGCGCTGTGGCCAGGATGCCTTCCAGTCTTCTCAGATGTTCACAGTAGGGTCTTAGAGGAAAAAGGATTAAAGTCCACTCACACCGTCTGGGACATATGGGTGTAGCACCTTGTCAAAACACATCTCTGCCTGGAAAGGCATTTAGCATTAATATGTTTAACATACAAGGAGAAGTAACACTAGGCAGTGGTTTTTAATCAATTCATTAATTCTTCTCTGACCCACGAGACTGACAGAGCTCATGTCCACTCCACCACCCAAAGTCACGTTCAATATCCAGTGAGAAAGTCATATAATTACAAATAGCCTCCCATCCATTCTTATTTTAAAAACGCTTAACAAGTTGTACTTTTTGATGTTTCATCCTTAGCAATAAATGGCATGTAATTTACTACACCATTACTTGATGAATCAGTGAGTTGTCATACCTGTGTGAGAATTTCTCATATAGGGCGTGGTATCTTGGCCTGACTTTGTAAAACCAGCTGTTCTGGTTGTTTCCTAAAACCCCAATCATCCTGAGAAACTCTTGTTACCTGCCCCCACTTCATGCTTTTAGGGTAAAGGTCAAAAACAACAATGTTGCTTTTATCCCTTCCAGACCTTTGGAGAAGGACACTTACCAACCCTTTCTGAATTCTGCAGCTGGCTTTGTTCTCTACTTCTTTCCAGGACCCGGCCAAATAGTCATTTAGGGTAACACTCTTTCTACATTTTTGGGTTTTCTAGCTTTCCCAAAGATGTAGCCTGTGTGTGTGTTTCTCCGTGTTTCTCTTCGTTGTGGAGTGCTCTTCTACAGGTGAATAGGAGAATAATTACTTTACACTGGAATTTTCCAGGGTCTTACTTAAAATTTATTTTTATTTGTTAGGAAAGATACCTGCATATGAAATAATGTATTAATTCCACACTTAGTTGCAATGATACCTCTGTCACGGATCAAGTTACACATCTCCACATAACTGTTTCCACCTGTAATCTAGATCCATGAGTCTATTTGTCTAAGTGCCAGAACTGCACTGCCTTAATTACAGTGTTGATATAGTTTAAATTTTGATATCTCTGAGCACAGATTATACCTTTGTTGTTTCTTTCTCAACATTATCTTGGCTAGTTTTGTTGTTTTTTTTTTTTTTCTTATTAATTTGTGAAATGTCTTGTCAAATTCCAAGAAGATGATACATTATTTTACTGTACTTTTATTGAATTTATATATTAATTTGGGTAGAAATACAAGCTTCATAACTTGTTGATGTGATCTATCTCTTCATTAATATCCCTCTTATGTTCTTTCTATGTTTTATAATCTCTTTGACAAGAATTTGCAGTTTTGTTATAGGTATTTCTAGTAATCTTATGAACTTGATGATTTTGGAAGTGGAATTATTTTAATATCACATTTTCTAATTGGTTATTATTGACATGAGAGTCCAATATTGTTATGTGAATCAAAGTGTTTCCATGGCTTTCCTTTTAATTGGTTTATTAACATGTAGACAATCTCGACTTTTTAATGTAGATAATCATTGTATTTGCCACTAAATAAAGTTGTGGTTCTCTTATATCCACTTCATTTTTCTTTATTTCATACATTTCTTTATTAAGTCTTCAATAAAAAAGACATTAACTATAAATTAATCATACAGAACCAGCTGTACAAAAGTCACAGAAAGAAAATATAAGTTTTTACAGGCTGTTAGTATGCTGCAAAAATAATTCAAATTCAGTTAGTATTTATATTTTTAAATCATAATCTCTTCCTCTATCTTCAAAACAATTCTATTAATTCTATCTTAGGCATTTAAGGATCTTGTGGAAATTTTTATTATGGCCCATTTTTGTTCTCCCTGAACATTCAATGTCTATTCACATCAGACTTAAACTTTGTCACCAGCTTATATCCTACCTATTCTCAAAAACTTCTCTAACATTCAGAGCAAGATTCTTGCTCTTTTGATTTTCCACAGCAATAATTGTCTAGGCAATTCTCTGAATAATTATGCATAACATTAGCATAATTAATCCAATGTGATAATGTTGTGTCATGTGTAAGTTACAATTTAAAATGTTCACCTTGATATCTTGTTTCTCAAATAGTATTTCAAATACTTTGAAGCAAGAGACTGTTCTTTGTATGTTTCCCAGTAGGCAAAGATTGATATTTGCTGAAACAGATGTTCATCACACATGCCAATATTTTCTCTGTGTCTCTCACAAAGCTTTCCTAGAGTTCTTTGGAAATTTGGGGGTGTTGAGTAAATACTTCTGTAGCTAAGGAGATAAAATCTTTCATTATTTTCATAGAGTAAAACCAATGGTAGGTTTTTAAAATGTAATATATGGTTTTCTCTTTTCAGCCAGATGCCCAGAGAGATGGGCATCTCTTAGGACAATTGGCACAAGTACCAAGAACCAGTCAAGAGAAGGTCTTACCACAAGAAGCGAAGTATGAGTTGGGATGCCCACTGCCTACACAAAGACTGCCACCCCGCCCTGGGCATACACACAGTCCCTGAGTGGGGAGGTAACAAGAAATGCCCTTCTCTGAGGCTGGACGTGGGGAACTTCTCCTGGGGCGTAGAGTGCTATGCTAGGAAAACAAGGATCGTTGATGTTGTCTACAACGTATCTGGAAATGAGCTGCTTGGTACCAAGACCTTGGGAAAGATTTGCATCCTGCTTGTTGACAGCAAACTATCCTGATAGCTGACTCCTGAGGCAGAAGAGATTTTAAACAAAAAAAGATCAAAAACAATTCAGAAGAAGTATGACGAAAGGAAAAGAATGCCAAAATAAGCAGGGCAAGCTTCTTGTGTGCATTGCATGGAGACCAGTCCAGCGTGGCCCAGCAAATGGCTGTGTGCTAGAAGACAAGTAGCTGGAGCTCTGCCTGAGGAACGTCAAGGCCCAGAGAGGCAAATAGTTCTCCTCTTCCCTGTCTTAGCTCATGGAATAAAGGTGTGCATTGTTCTAAAAAAATAAATAAATAAAGAAAACTTTTTATTTTTTTAAAAATAATTATTTTGAGCATGGAATTTACTGATAATTTAACCCAACAATAAACAAATTCTAAACTTAAGTGGCAGACCTTTTCAGAAAGTAAGATTTGGCACATGTACTTACATTTTCTCAAGTTATCTCTGTCTCAGGCAGTTCTCGTGGGAATTTTAAATATATATTTATATGTATGTATCTATATATTATATCTATATATTTATATTATAGCTATAAATTTATATCTATATGTTTTAATATATATATCTCCACATGTATGTATATATACACACATACATGTTATATATATATATATATATATATACACACAGCCAATTCCCCAACATACAATTCAGTATCACTCTATGTATATGAAATTAGGTGTTAATTCAAGAAGGAATACAAGAAGGAAACATCCGAAAGAACAGAGAGAGAGAGGACTAAAATTTCCCATATGCTATAGACTTAACTATAGACTTAAATGTTTATACTTTACCCTCAAAATTCACATATTGAAAGCTAACCTCAGTGTGACTATATTTAGAGTTGGGCCTTCAGGAGCTCATTCAGTCATGAGGGCAGGGGTCATGAATGGAATTGGTGCCCTTATTAAAGAGATTCAGAGAGCTCTCTGGCCCCTTCCACCACGAGCAAGAAGAGAGCCGGCTGTGAACCAGGAAGGGGCTCTCACCAGACGCTGAACCTTCAGGCATGTTGTTGATCTTCCTCTTCCCAGCCTCCAGAATGGGGGGAATGAGTGCTTGTTGCTTAAGGAATTTAGTCTGTGGGATTTTCATTATAGAAGCCAAAATGTACTAACACGCCACATACGACAAGCACCTTGCATCTTCTTTCTCTTGTAATTTAGGAAGTCATGTGTGCCTGGAGTATCACAATTTAATACAGGGTTGTTTTTTTTTTTTGTGTGTGTGTTGTTGTTGTTTTTTCAAACAGTATTTACTGCCTTCAAATACCACATCCTAAAACCAGAAAGTGTAGCCTAGGAAAAAGAATTAAGAAAGCAAATTAGATTATTCAGAACCAGAGAAAAAGTGAGGCATTTAGGGGAAAAATGCAATGGTGGATGGGTAGTGAAGAAAAAAAAGGACAAAGACAATGGGTGTGGAAATAGTAAAAGAAACTTTAAGCTAAGAAAGAATAAGTAGAGAAACTTATGGGTAAGGGGTCAAAACTGCCACCTGTGAAACATTCCCAAACTGATATCTTGTTATTAAATGTGAAATACTTTGGGTGGGGTTTTTGTGCAGATTGAATTCTTTTCTCTCTGTGGTAAGACATTGGAATTCTTTCCATTTTATGGGAACTGTGATATTTTTCACTGTTGGCAAAAATTGAATTCACTGTTTTAAGTATCTGACTAGGCATTATGCTCACCATATGTTCTAAGATGTTCAGATCACTCTAAAAAACCTATAGATTATATATAATACACATATTATTATAAATAACAATATATTACAATGTGCAATAAAATATGTGATAATTATAAATATGTAATATATAATACATATATGTGTTTATATACAGAGGGTGGCAGAAATATAAATATTAAAATTATAATTCTCAATATATACCAATAATATTTCTTCTTGTATATTGTATCTTCTTCTCACATAATTGCCAAAGTCAAATGTGACTTGAATATCACAATTTAATATAGGTTTTTCCTTTCTTGAAATGGATATTTGGATATACTTTTTAATAAATGGATATACTTTTTTTTGGCACCCTCTGTATTTTTTTTTTTTTGATATGTGTCTTTCTTATGATAAAGACAGCTAACTTGGAAGTTATCTCTGAAATATTTTAATTCTCCTGACTTTGAAACTTAACAAGGGATTATGCTTAATCATAAATAAATGGATTCTCAAGAAATACATTTTTTTCACTCTGAAAACAGGACTTCAAGTCATTTCTTACAAAATATAACTTAAGAGTTTCAGAGGGCTAAACATAAACTCTCAGATTAAGAGAAATTATAACTAAGTGATGAATCAACTGAAAGATAGAGTGGAACTTCTCTTGGTCATTCATGCTCTAGTTGCTAAAAACAAACCCTCATTTCTGATTTGTGCTCCCATTTCATTTCTTTTCTTATTTAAATGAAACCTTATGACATTCATAAGCAACTAACTTGGAGTTCACCTACAAACCAAAGCCATCAGAGAAGAAAAGAGTGAGCTGTCACATTCCCAACAGTGGCTGATTTAAGGGTCTCTGGGCTGGTACTTTTGTTTTTCTTCCTTTATTTTCATTTCCTGGCTGGAATCTGACATTTTCCACTTACTTCACCCTTTCTGATATTGGCACGCACTTACACACAAAACGGTGGTCACAGTTTTAAGACATCAATCTTCATTTGATATGAAATCTTTCAGTACAGATAATGTTTTCAATTTTTCTGATGCAGACACTACACAAATGATATCTTTTATTTTTGAGATCTAGAAAAGCTTTAGAAGAAGTATATACTTTGAAAAATAAGAAAAATTGCAACCTCCCCCTCCACTTCCCTCTCTCTCTTCCTCCTTTCTTTCTTTTTTGAAGTCTTAACATCAAACTCCCTCTTGCCTCTGAGTTAAATTTTCATGTTTTAAATGCAAAATGTGACAGTATATAGTGAGGTAATTTAGATTTTTTTCCCTAATTTCTTAGGGAAAAGTCACATTATATTTATATAGAGTGCTAGGCAAATATCTCTATAAATGAGAAAATATTACCTGTCATAATTCTAAAAGTTAAAAAAAATTCTTATTGTTTTCCAGTCTTATATAATCAGCCTAAGGCATCTTTAGATTCTATATTTTACTGGACAGGTATTACAGGCTTTTTCAAATATATGTTATTGGAAAAAGTTATAAATTTCCTCTTTAAAGTTAAAAAAATAGTTGAGTTTTGCTATGATTTTCAACTGTGCCCCTGATGAGTATTTGGAGTCCAGACCCTCCATAACTAAATTATCCTGAGGTCTTTCTTGGCTAATCCCAAGGTAGTTCATTTAAAGTCTCTTAGGTAATACTCGTGTATTACAGGCATTCTACACTTTTAAGATATATATATAGACTAGAGTATGATGTTTCTTAGCCCCTGGCTGACAAGCTCTCCTCATCTTTCTTCTTGTAGTACAATCTTTACAAATGGCAACATTTATCATTTCCAAACACGACTTTTGTGCTTTAGTTTGTGTTCTCCTAGGACATTAGCGCGTGAATTATGCTTCCATATATTTCAATGGACATTTCAGTTTCCTTTTGTGTGTGTGGAAATAATTTGGGTTATTGTTCTCTGAATGGGTTCTTATGGAAATGATAATAGTCCTTTTTCATGTTTGTGGTAAACATTTTCCTTTTATGGAAAGCCTACTGTGAATGCTAATTTTACGAATCAACTGGACTTCAGGGCTCAGTTGTTTGGTCAAACACCAGTTTAGATGTGACTGAGTATTTCTTATGTATGAATAACATTTGAATCAGTAGATCTTGGGGTAAAGGAGAAATCTCTTGCTGGAATTTTGAGTCTACCCTGAAAATTTCTAATTTGCCTGCCACCAGAAGTTCTATTTGCAGATGAGAAAAATAAAGATTGGAAATATGAAGTAACAAGCCATTACGCTTAGAATAGCAAAAGACAGTGTTCTGGGTGTCAAAGGGTTCTTTCTGATTCCAAACTCTTTGCTTTCTTTTTTTTTTTTTTTTGAGATGGAGTCTGACTTAGTCACCCTCAGTAGAGTGCCCTAGTGTCTTAGCTCACAGCAACCTCAAACTCTTGGGCTTAGGTGATTCTCTTGCCTCAGCCTCCCATGTAATGTAGCTGGGACTGCAGGTGCCTGCCACAATGTCTGCCTATTTTTAAGAAATAGGATCTCTCTCTGGCTTAGGCTGGTCTCAAACTCCTAGGCTCAAGCAATCTACTGGCCTTCCCCTCCCAGGCACTCTCTGTTCTTTCTACTGTGTTGCTCAACTCATCTTATTTTGGAAATCAGAGGAAATAGCAATAACATTTTTTTTCAAGTAAAACTGAATAAAAATTGTGCTGGTTAGTTATTTTTCCTTTGGTAAATAGCAAATGTTTCATACTTGTTGGGGGTTTTTTGCTCGACTTTTTTGGTTTGTTTGTTTTTTAAATTAAAAAGAGGGTTAGTTCACCATTAACTAAGATAGACTCTCACTGGATAAAAGATTTAAACTTAAGACATGAAACTATAAAAATACTTGAAGAAAGTGCAGGGAAAACTCTTGAAGGAATCGGCCTGGGTGAATATTTTATGAGGAGGACTCCCCAGGCAATTGAAGCAGTATCAAAAATACACTCCTGGGACCTGATCAAACTAAAAAGCTTCTGCACAGCCAAGAACATAGTGAGTAAAGCAAGCAGACAGCTCTCAGAATGGGAGAAAATATTTGCAGGTTATACCTCCAATAAAGGTCTAATAACCAGAATCCACAGAGAACTCAAACGTATTAACAAGAAAAGAACATGTGACCCCATCTCAGGGTGGGCAAGGGACTTGAAGAGAAACTTCTCTAAAGAAGACCGACGCAAGATCTACAAACACATGAAAGAAAGCTCATCATCCTTAATCATCAGAGAAATGCAAATCAAAACTACTCTGAGATATCACCTAACCCCAGTAAGAGTAGCCCACATAACAAAATCCCAAACCAGAAATGTTGGTGTGGATGTGGAGGAAAAGACACACTTCTACACTGCTGGTGGGAATGCCCACTAATACGTTCCTTCTGGAAGGATGTTTGGAGAATACTTAGAGACCTAAAAATAGACCTGCCATTCGATCCTATAATTCCTTTACTAGGTTTATACCCAGAAGACCAAAAGTCACAATATAACAAAGACATCTGTACCAGAATGTTTATTGCAGCCCAATTCATAATTGCTAAGTCATGGAAGAAGCCCAAGTGCCCATCGACCCACGAATGGAGTAGCAAATTGTGGTGCATGTATACCATGGAATACTATGCAGCCTTAAAGAAAGATGGAGACTTTACCTCTTTCATTTTACATGGATGGATCTGGAACATATTCTTCTTAGCAAAGTATCTCAGGAATGGAAGAAAAAGCATCCAATGTACTCAGCCCTACTATGAAGCTAAATTATAGCTGTCACATGAAGACTATAACCCAACTATAGCACAAGGCTATGGGCAAAGGGCCAAGGAAGGGGAAGGGAGGGGGGAGGTGTTGGTGGAGGGAGGGTAATGGGTGGGGCCACATCTATGGTGCATCTTAGAATGGGTACGGGCAATTGCACTAATGTACACAGCTATGATTTAACAATAAAAAAAAAGGAAAAAAATAAAAATGAAAAGAGGGTTAGTATTAATAAAGAACAAGCATGGGTAGGCTACAAACCTACTTATTTTATATATCATGTGTTTTTTAAGGGACACAGAAAACCAAAGAAAATATCATTCATAGAGGAAATAGTGAAGAAATTTGTTTGCTAACAAAAATAGGTAACTCCTACCTGGTTTGGAAGGAAGGATCCATGGGAGTGGTTCTCGAATTGTTAGAGGAATACAGGGAGATGTAGAGTCACAGGAAATGGCCGAGGTTAAGAGCTGTGGTGTGAAGGAGAGGAAAGCACCGGGCCTGGATGGGAGATCTGGGACATAAGTTCCTGTCTCTTTACACTCTTGTACTTCATGTAGATTTCTCCCACTAACCAGATGCAAATGGTTGGGGAAGTCCAGGTGCTTGACTCCCTCAGTTGGCCTTCCCTTCTGGTTTGCAAGCAGGAATGAATAGTATGCCTCCATCATCAGAGGCAAATAGACACTACTTAGCAAACCACACAAGTTTATTTACTGAAGATAAAAATGAAACATGCTGAGGTTTTATTCTATTACCCTGGATTTCTACTCATGTGGGATATACATAATGGTTGAAACTCCAAAGTAGATTACAGAACAAAATATTTTAGATAATTTCCACAATATGTCATGAACCCCTTAAGAATAGCAAGTAAATAAATAATGACCAAAATGGAAATGATGACACGCAAATCATCATTCACATTCTCAGCACTTTTAGAGAGCTTTGTCAATCCTCCTGGCCTTTATCTCACCTCTGGGCAGTTTTAACCACACAGATAACTTGTAGGTTGAGTTGGCAACAGAGTGCTGGAAAGAGCAAAGCCACGTCTTCCAGAGATTCCACCTCTGTAGTTTTCACTTCTTTTTCACCTGCAAACTCTTCCCCCTCAGATGACCTTTGCTCTTGCACACAATCTCTTGTTTTCTATATGAAAGCCAGTTCTCGGGAAAGAATAGGACACACCCACTTGTTTCCAGAGATATAGCTAACTATTAGTATATTAGATAACTATTCGTATATTCATCTGAATAGAGGAAAAAATATCTTGATGGGTGCTGCATGTGGAATGTGAGAGATGACAAAAGTGCTTGAGGTTTCTGAAAGGCTGGGGGACTGGTAAAGGGAGGGGTCAGAAAAAGACATGTGTACTGAGCACACACACACGCAGGTGTAGTTCACAGTAGTTTTGGTTTGTTTCTTTCACTTGGCATTGTTAAAACACTTCTTTTTTTTGCACAAAGCTTAGGGTTTACAAAGCATGATTGAATTTTCAGACTACTCAAGAGACAGACTTGGTAGAGAGCTTCCCTCTTCTTTAAATACACGGAAACTTACATTTCAGAGAAGAGAGAGGAGACCAGGGTTACACAGGTGATAGGTGATGAAAGTAGCATTTTCCACAATTTACTTAATTTGGAAATGCTATCAAATATTGCTTCACTTTTAAAAGATCCTTACTTTCAGGTAAGTATTTGGAAATAGTTACCTATATCTATCAATACAGCTCTGTACTGTGAACAAAAATGTATGAACTCATAATACTAACTTCACAAGGAAGCACCTATACCCCTTTGTGGGTTAAATTGAGATTCTTCCCGTGTACAGTCCAGAATTAAAAAGAAAAAAACTAAATAACAGTTTGTGGGAACTCTTATAAAAACTTTTAAAGTTTATTATATGGTCATATCATAATTCATTTCCTATCCTGAAAAAATAATTAAAAATATTACTGGAGGTGAGAGGTACAGAGTAGGAAGAAAAGCTGGCATCTAATTAAAATAGTGAAAATAAAGTCTACTGTGAATTGGTGTAGCATGTTTATACTTCTAATAAAACTTATCAAGCATTTGAGAATGAATAATGAGAGCAATATAAATAGTCAACATATAAATAATATGCTGGCAGAATTTAGCTTGAAAAAATATTTTTATGAGTTGTCTTTGCATTCAATGGTTTCTGATATTTGCAGTAAATCTTTAGATCCATTTCTCATTCTTTTTTCCCCCTTTTCATTGTTAAGTGTCATGGCTACTTGAGACACTATATTATGATTCAAAGTGGTTCTTCTTAGATTTCGTGACTGAAAAACTGAATACAAGTGATACTTTTCAATCCACTTAAACAAATGCAATTCTTAAACACTGCTGTTTCTCAAGCTTAATTTTTAATTGCCCTATATGAAATTTGACATATCGAACCCCAAATTATTTAAAATTTTCTGCCTGTGTATCTAGAAATGGCTTTCTTCTGTGTAACAAAAAAAAAGAAAGTTCAATATGACACAATTTACTTGCAGAGACAGTGAATCATTTTTTCTTTGGACACATTTATCTATTACCAATTGGACAGGTAATGATTTGTATGTTGAGGGTTTAATCAGTTTGAGTTATCAACTGGGGATTTGAATATTCTACACCAATGCCTTTCTATTGTTTTCTAAATTTCAGAAGGAACTGCTATGAATTCTCTGAGCAGCATAAGGATCTCTAAGTGTACAAATACATTCACTGCTTATAACTGAGCTTGATTCTATAAGTTATAAGGAAGTATGTAATATCTGGGGGTATAATTCCTTAATTTTTGCTATATTACCTCTTCCAATGAAATCACCATCCATTCCCCATATCACTGAATTTTTTTATGAAATGATGACTAAATGTGGGGTCACTATATATATGTATGACAGTTATAGATAACAGATTTTATATACACATTAGATTGCATAATTATTTAAGAATCTGTAGATGTGAAGGCCTAGAAGAAGAACTGGGAGATCAGAGAGTCCCTCACAAGTTAATCAGAGCAACTAAGCTCTTGTAGCTTCTAAAGTGGAAGAGGGAAAACTCATGTGGTAGTCTGTGGAAAACTGTTGACTTTCTGTAACTACCACTTCTGTGGGTCCACACTCAAGTTCCCAGAAGTGTACCTGGGTTTGCTGCGGTCAACTGGTCTACCACAGTTGGGACAAAGAGCTAGAAAAGAGCAGAGGAGAGTGATGACAGGCAAGGGAAATCTAGGCACCTCTACATTTAATCCTCACCACATTTGACCATGGCAATGTTCAAAGAGTAATGGTAGTTGCTTCACTCTGCCTTCCAAATCTGTTATATTTTTGGTTAATTTTAATATGGAATCATCTATTAACAGCCTCCATAAGAAATGTTTTACTTTGAAAGCAAAAATAGTATTCTTTTTAACCCATTTATTTATTATTTAGATTGTTCCTATTTTATTTTGTATTGGATTCCCCAGAAGCAGTTACAAGAGCGGGATTTATTTGAGATTGATTCATTTAGAGGAATTCACAGGAAAAGATGGTAAAGGGGTTGGAAAATGGAACCAAGAAGTAAAGGCAGTCCAGAAAGTACCATGCAAACTACCACAGTGGACAATTTTGGTTTGTACAGGAGAGGAGCTCTAGGGAATATACAGGTCACGTCTCAAAGTGGTCCTGACGAGGCAAAGGAACTGGATGATGTCTTTGCCTCTATCAGATGCTTGTTAAGGGATACTTGTGAAAGGGATGTGAATATACAAGCTCTTTTATATTCATGTAATTTCAGGGAACTCATACTCTAGATGTTGGAGGACAGTTAAAGAACAGTCTCTTGGTAGTGAAAGTACAATGGGATCCAAGGGACATGAAAATAGCATCTTTTGCATAAGTGATTCTAAATAATACATATACCGCTATATGAGTATTGTTTTAAAAGCATGCGTATATAAGAACGAAGGCAAGGCAAAAACAGAAAGGAAAGGAGGGAGGGAGTGCTGTTTTATTCTTTTTAAAGAATATTTAAAAATATTCTTTATTGATTCTGTATTTAAAAATATATGATTGTTTTTCTAATTTCCAAAATTTTCTTGAATATGCCTATAAAAATCTGAGAGAAACATAAGAATAGTGTCCTGGGTGAGGTGGTTAAATTTTTCTGTGGATAGATTAAACAGAATTCAGGAGTCCAAGTGAAGAATCCCACTCTAGCAGTTACATAATAGTCCCATCATTCTCCACGTACTAGTAGAGCTTTAATTATAACAGCAGAACGTGGCTCATCATGGGTCTCTAAGCACCCAAATATACACATGTGTTCCCATCATTCAATCTGCTACACCAGTGATTGGATCACTTATCACAATTTTTTGGAGAAAAGAAAAAACGACTGAATGGGGTCCTTGACATTTTCATTTGCCATTTGCTGGTAGTTAAGTCTATCTTTTGAATTGACCATGTTTATTTTAGCAGATGGTGTTCTACTAAAACAGGGTACTATCAAAAAACAGACCAAAAAATCTAAACATACCAATCTCATGAAGATGTGAAAGTAGAATTGGATATTCTTATAAAGTTTATTTAAATATATTTAAGGACTGATTTTGTAATTGGTGTCTTTATACATGTATAGGTATAAGCTACATTGCAAAATTCTAGTATATTTAAGGACTGATTTTGTAATTGGTGTTTTTATACATGTACAGGTATAAGCTACATTGTAAAATTGTAGTATAATCAAAAAGAATTTCTGTAGCATGATGGGCTGTGGTTTTAACAACAGTAGAAATAATATACTTTATAAAGATAAATTGGTATATTCTATGTACTCTTTTGGTAAATAAAGCTACCCTATAAAAGGAAAAGTATTTATCTATAAACTTTACGATAAATTATGCTGTTATAAAAGTCTCATTGGCAAATATTTTAAAAGAGTTATATATGGGAAGATATCGATAAAAAATAGATATGGTATCCTAAGTCCAGTTCCCACTGAGATAAGGGGTGTCTACAGAAAATACAGTTGGATGACTCTTTTATAGAAGCAGACGCATGGGCATGGCTTTTTTTTTTTTTAATGTGCAGGTAAATAACTAAAATTTGCTTGAAAGAGACTTTACCTCTTTCATGTTTACATGGATGGAGCTGGAACATATTCTTCTTAGTAAAGTATCCCAAGAATGGAAGAAAAAATACCCAATGTACACAGCCCTACTATGAAACTAATTTGGGACTCTCACATGAAAGCTATAACCCAGCTACAACTTAACAATAGGGGGAAGTGGGAAAGGGGGGGGTGGGTAGAGGGAGGGGAATCGGTGGGATCACACCTGTGGTGCATATTACAGGGGTATTTGCGAAACTTGGTAAATGTAGAATATAAATGTTTTGGCACAGTAACTGAGATAACACCGGAAAGGCTATGTTAACCACTGGGATAAAAATGTGTCAAATGGTTTATGAAGTGAGTGTATGATGCCCCATAATCATATCATTGTATACACTTATGATTTAATAAAAAAATTAAAAAAAAAAAAAAAAAAAAGATTTTATGTAAAAAATGTTAAATATTTGAAGTTATGAAATTCAGTTTGTTATTCCTTAAAGGGGGGGGAGATTTTACTGTTTTTAGAATGTCTGTGTAAAATGAAGATTTTCATCAATATTTTACTTGTCCTATTTTATTTAATTTATATTAGAATCATGATAGTTACTCATTACTGCTAATTAGACTAGAATATAACATCTCAAGTTATAGTTTCTTAATGTTGTTGGCAGCATTTGAAACTATTTGAATTGTCTGAATTTGTGATGTTTTCTAATTTAGAAAAAATTTTTTTCCTTTGATAAGTTATTAATCCAACTTCCTCCCCTCTCTTTATTCCTTCCTTCAACAAATGTCTATTGATTACCTTTTATGTACCAGGTATTGTTCTAGGTAATAGAAAAAAGCAACAAAAGCAGAAGAGAAAATTGATTAACCTATTTTCACAAAAAGTTCAGCTTAGTAGAGGAAACAAATGGTGCTTTAAAAAAAATCACAAAGCCTATTATTACAAACTGCACTATGGATCTTGCTGGGTCAAATAAACACATAACAAAAAAATGTGCCCTAGTCTATGAAGCCATGGAAAAACATACCCACAGAAGTGTGCTGAAATCATTCAGTGTGTGCTGTGGGCTCATGGTGGCAAGCTGGGAGGATGAACTAGAATGAGCATAGCCCTTGAACCAGCTGCACCAAGGCACATGGGAAACACCTCATGCATTTGTGGATATCAGCAAGGAATGGGTGATGAGCAATAAGGTATTTAGGGCAGCAAGGACTAGGGGAGGGACCTATCATATGCCATCCTGTTCTGCTTATGGGCCTTGAAAGCCTCTGCCTGGTATGAACTTATACCGAAGAATAAAACTGCAAGACTAGAAAAAGAGATTTGAGTTTATTTGGGGAACTCACCAGTGCTCCTGTGACAGCAGTCCAGGTAATTCTCCCTGTAGCACCTACACACAGCAAGTGGTTATATAGACAAGTATAAACAAAGAAACAATAACTTGGGGCTCTAATATGTCACCAGATATGGTCTTTCCTAAAGGTAGGCAAGCTTTCAGTCATTCTCTAATGGGTGAGGAACAGGGACATCTCCTGCAGCTTCTTTTGTTATAACTTTCTCAGCCTCCTGAGCAGGATTGGGGTCAGAATCTCCACCCTACACATGTAAGGAAATTTGCCTTTATTCTAAGAAAAATTAGCTACTTTAAGTGATTGTAGTTGTAGGAGGATTTAATTTTGAAATGATTGCATTTTAGATGTGTTTGAGATACATAGATGGGGTAGACACTGGTCAAATATGTTGTTCTGGAGATCAGAACTAATCAGAATATGTCAGGTAGATATAATATTCCAGAGAGTTACATTAACTCTGTGTGATTCATATGAATTCTCTGATTGTTCTATTTCATATATAAGAAGATATGAGAGAGAACACTCACTCATCTGAGTGACAAGTAAACATATTTAATGTATAAATATCAAATTAATTTGGTAAGTATATCTGGTGTATACACTAAGAGTTTTAATCAGGAGGCTTTTAGGTAAAAAAAAAAAAAATGCTTTCCTCAGTAGAATACACTCATATGACAGATGAATCAACACTTTTACAAACTTCTGAATGTTTGATATTTCTGAACAATAATCACAGAATTTGATGAATTTTATAGATAATATATTTCTAATATGTCATACTTTATACTTCATGAAAAGTACAACTTGGCATTGAAAGGAATACTTGGAAACAGGTTCATGGCATAAATTTAGTTTATATAAGAATCATTTAAAATGCATAAGCTTATTATACTACACTTAGTAACTTAAAATTGTTACTAAAGATATAAATATATATTAAAGATCTATGTATATCTATCTATCATGTCTCTCTCTCTTGAAACTTCATACATAGGCATATCTATTTGTACAAATATCAGCTTTGAAAAATATGCCTCTTTTTTTTTTTTTTTAGCGGAGTCTCACTCCGTCATCCTGTGTTGAGTGCCATTGAGTCATACTTTATAGCAACCTCAAACTCTTGGGCTCAAGTGACCCTCTTGCCTTAGCCTCCCAAGTAGCTGAGGCTATAGACTCCTGCCCCAACACCAGCTAATTTTTTTTATATTGTCAATAGAGACAAATGTTGCACTCTTGTTCAGGTTGGTTTCAAACTCCTGACCTCAAGCAATCCACCTTTCTCAGCCTCCCAAAGTGCTAAGATTACAGGCACCACCATTGAGCCACCATACCCAGCTTACAAAATATGCCTTTTTAAGAAAACTTGGTTTCTTACACAAAGAGATTTATATATTCACAACTGATGAAAAAGTGTGCTTTCATTTGATAAATATTTCTAGCAATGTTAAAAGAGCTGCAATTGGTTTATCCCAAAGAAATAAATACGTGCACTTAATAAAAATTATTGACAAAATCATCTAGCTCATGGAATATGCAGAACCAATGATGAAGATGATCGAAATTATTTATTAGGTATTTGAGATTTTTAGGTCCAGGTAAGGATATGATTCCTCAAATTTCTATTTTATGTTTTTGTTTTATATTTCTGTTACCTCATTAACAGCTTTACACGTGATTAAAAAATTCTTTTTATTAACTTCTTCCTGTTAAAATAGCTGGTGTGCACTTTGGGAGCCCAAGGCAGGAGGATCTTTTGAAGCTAAGAATTCAAAACCAGCCTGAGAAATAAAGGGAGACCCTGTCTCTAAAATATAAAAACATCATATGAGCATGGTAATGTGTAGTTGTAGTCCTATCCATTTGGGTGACTGAGGCAAGAGGATGGCTTGAGCCCAAGAGTTTGAGGTTACTGAGCTGTGATTGCTCCTCTGCTTTCTAGCTTGGACTGGAGAGCAACACCTTATCTTTAAAAAACAACAACAAAGGAATAAAATAAAGTAACTACTGTGGCTCATATCTTCTAACTGGACTCTGACTAATAGGTTGAATATAACCTGTTGTGTTTAAAGTGAGGAATGTTATACAGAGAGGGAAAGACTGAAATAAATTCCATGCATTTTTGCAGCTATGCCTATCCTCTACTGAGAAAACTGTACTTCTATAAAATTAAACATATTGAATAATTACTGTATATTTGCAGATAATTTTTTTTTTGGTAAATACTAACCTGGATATTAGGACTAACACTAATGTCAACACTGTGTTAGAAGGAATGAATTATGAGGTGTGCTTGTAAGAACTATGCAATGATGATGTAACTTACTGGACCATTTTGTGGTATCCTGGATGTGAATGAAAGAAACAGAAATGCATCCTTAGAAGGAAGAAAATGACAGTAGGAGAAATGTTGCATGAAGTCCCTCATGTGTGATCGGTGACGCAGAGTATACGCCTGCAGTTGAAATAGTATAGAACAAAAAGTGGCTACAAACTCTATGATGGTGAGCAGCAAACTTCTTTAATTCTTCCCAGCTTATATAGGCACATAACTTAATAAACACATGACTTAAACCTTGGACCAAGGCCTCTTACCGCCTGGTACTAACCAGCCCATGGATAAACCAGATTAACTGATAACCATTTTAGTAACATTATGTAAAGCTATCCTTATGGGCTAAGGTTAACCGGATTAACTGATAACTCCTTTATCTAACTTAATCCTCCTAAAAATACATGACTTAATGGAGAACATGTTGTTAGCCATTACTTCTTTGCTCTTATCTGATGAAGCCTGAGGCTCTGGGGGAAAAAGATAGACTGAACACCTGTCTTACTGGCCTCACCGTTTGGAGGCAGTTACTTTAATCTTTAAGCAAGGCATAGTCAGGAAATTCTTAAGACATACAGAAACTCATTTGCAGGTCTCCTCTCCCATGTGGGCCTTAGGTCAGGGTTTTTTTATGCTCACAACCAACCCAGCCCTATGGGATTCTGCCTCAGTTTCTCACAAGTATGCCTACACAAAGTCTTTTCACTGCTCTCTCTCAAACAGCTTCATTGGCCGGAGGCATATAGGCCTTTTGCCTATAGAGAAACAATTCCAAGACTAAGGTGAATGTTTGAACTAATGTAAACACCTTTGAGTCATATGCAAAGAAATATTATAACTCTTTCAGTGATTATAAATTGCAGCAATATTTATTGGTTTATAATATGATCTACCATGAACATCTAAAAAAAGTTTTCAAAAGACCAGGTGTCAGGAGGGTGAGCTTCATGATTTTTTTTTCTTTTGCTTGTCCAATGTAGATGTAGAAAATAAGCAAACAATGTGTTTTGATTGTATTGAATTTCCCATTCCTTAGGAATAGTTTATACAGATTTTCAAAACTGTATTTTTAAATAATATATTATCGATTTGATTTTCTCTGCATACCTAATGGCTTTCAACTAAGAACAATCCCCAAAATTCTTCTCAATATTTAAAATTGTCAAAGTTTTTTGTGTCCTATTGTGTCCATAAAATAATAAAAAATATACCAAGGCAGCTGAAATGCATGAACTGGAAGTAAAATATACCTAGCTAGGAGAACAGGGTGAGTTAGCCAATTTTGGCATCCACATCACTAAGCTTTTCAACATATGTTTCAACATCTCATGACTTGTTACTTACAGCACAATTCACTTGACTCTCCTCATCATAACAATGAAAATATATAAATCATTCATCTTTCCAGATTTTCAGACATGAACCTGGAAACATCTGTGGGTTTTTGGTTCACTATGCAATGTTCAGACCAGTCATTTAGCCTTAGACATTCTCCCACCACCACATTCTGGAATCTATTTTCATATGAACTATACTACTTTGTACAAACCTAAATATCTTGGTGGAGTTTTAGATTACTTTTTGTTTTCTTTTGATAAGTTCTACTTTTTCTCTACAATTTCTTAGCTAACAACAGCTATGACTTTAAAGCAAGGAAAAACACCAGCATGGTATTTAAGGCTGATAAATCTGGTACAGAAAAGCCAAGAGAAAATATGCAACATTTCATCAACTAAATAAAATGTAAGATCTGAAATTGCAAATTTTGATAATAATATAAGTCGTTTTTAGTTTCAGGGCTTTTTTGTGTTTTTTTTTAATAAAATTTATTAATCAGAATACTATTTCCTATTCACTATCTCAAAGTCAATAAGGTAATGTATTTATAGAAACAATTTATTACATAGGAATGAAGCAAAAGAATCTTATGGTGGAGATATTGTATATGAAAGAAGAATCAACTACAAAATGATATAAATCCTATCATCATACTTTTCTTTTAAAGAAGATATCCTTAAAGGATTTTAATATGATGAAGATAGCATGTAAGAATATTGTCTGAATGGTTTCAAGAGTCCTTTTTAAAAATCAGCTATGTATTTTCTTTTGAGACATTGTATCACTTTGCCCACGTGAATGCACTGCTGTGGCGTCCATAGCTCACAGCTACCTTGAACAATTGGGCTCAAGTGATTCTCTTGCCTCAGCCTCTGGAGTAGCTGGGACTACAGGTGCCTGCCACAATGCCTGGCTATTTTTAGATATGGGGTCTCACTCTAGCTGGTCTCAAACTTGTGAGCTCAGGCAATCCACCTGCCTCAGCCTCCCAAAGTGCTAAGACTATAGGCATGAGCCACTGCACCTGGCCTTCAGCTATGTATTTTCAAAGAGCCAGTCTCCCAAGGAAATGATAACAGATTTTCTCCATTATTTCTTCTCTCAAAATCTTAGCTATAAATTTAGTTATCTCTCTTAATGAGACACCCTGAAGCTTTAAAATTTAGTAAATATTATCTAACCCCAAAAGAAAAAGCTATTCAAGCCACTGGCAAGTGTTTTTCTTTTTCTTTTGTTGCCTAGGTCACAAGTGGAAGGAACCTTTCCTCAAAAAGTGTGAATCAGAAAGACCAAACTCCAGAAAGGCATGATGCATGTTTCATTCATACATTTAATACATTCAAAAAATGTACATGCATATGTACATGCAAAAAACAAAACAGTTTCAGCAAACACATGGCTAGTTAAAAGATGAAATATCTCTTCCCTAAAGGTACTTACGTTTCAATGATATGCAGATGGCCAATAAATTATTTTACCCATTAAAAAAGAAATGACTACAAGGTAAAATAGGAGAATAAAAAATGTATTGATAGTAAGATACAGGTAAAAAGGCTTCCCTTCAGAAATAATACTTCAACTGCATCTTTAACTTGGTAACAAAGGATGCCTAGGAGTTCATTAGTCACATGAGACTCAGAAGATATTTTATTCAGAGGTTACTGTATGTGAGTAAAACCAGTAGCATAAAGTAGAATAGCATGTTAAAATAACTGAATAGTTTTTAAACATTTGTTAGAGGAGGAGTCACAAATCTACACTTCCGGGCCAAATTCAGCCTGCCACCAGTTTTGCTATTTATCAGAATTCAGCCTCACTCACCCGTTTAGTATTATACATGGCTACTCTCATATCATCAAGACAGAGCTAAATAGTTACAAAAGAGACCAGACAGCGCTGAAAGCATCAGCCTTAACTACCAGACCTCTCAAAGAACGAAAATTGCTGACCCTTGGTTAGAGTAAATTTATACCGAAGAGGAAAGAAGAAAGAATTGGTATAGACTTGATTACTCAATGAGGTTTTTAAGGGAGTGAGTAATTTGGTCACAGCTGCATTTCCAAGAGATTAGGGACAGCTGTGTGGAGAGTTGTTCAGCAAGGAGTGAGGCCAGTGGATTGCAAACCCCTGAAGGAACTATTGCCCTACTCTCACATGACAATAATTGGTACTGTTTTTATGAGATAGGGAGCAGCTGGAAAAAAAAAAATTATACTGTGTGTTTTGATGACGAGAATTTCAGATAAGCAGTCCACTATCCTGGGGATCTGAGCAGGGGAAAGAAACAAGAACCAGGAGCACTGAGGCAGCCCAGAGACAGTAACTCAGGAAGCAGCACGCCAACCTCTCCTGCTCCCCAACTAGAGTGATGGAGTGGAAGAGAAGATGATGTTTAAGATATTAACCCTAGGTGTTTCCATATTGACCTTGGGCAATGTTGAACTTTACCTGAACCCTCTGGTGAACAGCAGTAGTCAAGAAATCTGCCTTTTGGGTTCCAGAAAAAGGCTTCCTACAAACAACCACCCTCTCCGGCATGACTTAGATAAGCTCTCTTGTTTATCAGTGATAAGGTGAATGTACTCCTTCCAACCGAGACCCAGATCTAAAGAGGTTTGGTGCTGGTACTTAAGGAGCTCAGAGCAGGGATCTTATAGACTTAGGACTCTAAGAGTGGGCCCTGCCTAGTTGGTGGTGTACTCTGAGGGGCACATGGAGGCTGGGTCTAGGACTCTACGAAAAGCACAACTTCTCTCTTTCCATTGCTTAACGTATCCATTTTGCACCTATTATATGACAGATGCTATTAGCTAATGTTACTATTTCATTCATTAAAGTAACTTCTCTTTCTCACTTATCTTTTTTTTCAACATCTCATTCCCAACCTTATGTTATCATCTCTTTTATTATATATAAATGCATATGAAAAGAA
Organism: Nycticebus coucang; assembly: GCF_027406575.1. Classification (NCBI taxonomy): domain Eukaryota; kingdom Metazoa; phylum Chordata; class Mammalia; order Primates; family Lorisidae; genus Nycticebus; species Nycticebus coucang. The sequence goes on along the minus strand of NC_069788.1, from coordinate 101,350,615 downwards.
AGAGATTGGTTTATGAAATAGTAATTTTTATAATGAAAACTCAAGGAACTTTTCTATACTTCATAACCTACGGTCCTCATAATAATCTGTGAGTCAAATGTCTCTAACTGAGATACTAAAGTTTTGAACTTTTTCTTCTAAACTCAGATAACTTATAAATAATTTAAATACAGATCTTCAGGCAGTGCCTGTGGCTCAGTGAGTAGGGCGGCGGCCCCATATGCCGAGGGTGGCAGGTTCAAACCCAGCCCCAGCCAAACTGCAACCAAAAAATAGCTGGGCGTTGTGGCGGGCGCCTGTAGTCCCAGCTACTCCGGAGGCTGAGGCAGGAGAATCGCCTAAGCCCAAGAGTTGGAGGTTGCTGTGAGCTGTGTGACGCCACGGCACTCTACCAAGGGCAATAAAGTGAAACTCTGTCTCTACAAAAAAATAAAATAAAATAAAATAAATACAGATCTTCAGATTCTTAGGGCACTGATATTTAAATACTGACAAAGCTCTCTCTAATTCCAAGTGATATTTTAGAGCCAATTCTCTTAAACACTAATCTAGTATTGCTGGGTGTTATATATATATAAATTCAGGCTAAATGTAAGGATTGCCTTTGTAGCTCTGTCTTAGCCTGGTCTTCCAGAACAGAACTCAAGAAAGGCTTACATACTTGGGGGCAGTTTATTTTAAAAGTGATTCTGAGGAATAGAAGTGAGTTGGTAATGAAGAAGAGGATGGAGGAATGGCAATTTAAGGTGTTTCCACTTTGACCCTTGGCACTGTTGAACTTCACCTGGGCTTTTGGTGAACAGGGGGCAGTAGTCAGGAAATCTCCCTTTTATGTTCCAGGAAAGGACTTTCTGCAATGAACACCCTTTCCCACTTGACTTGGATAAGATTCTCTTGTTTATCAGTGATAAAGCCAAACACAAACTCTACAACTGCCCATTCTTCATCTCATAACAAACATGAATTATTTGTTCTCATTTACCAATCTGAGCCAATCTCTGCTAATTTGATGAAACTAGTTAGACTTCTCCCCTCAGATACCTGAATTGAAAACCACTGCTTCTTAATGGTCACCCCCAAACATAAACTGACCTCATGGAAAACACTCCCTGATATACGATCTGATTATACTTCTACTTCGTATTTTTCAAACTATATTTGTGAATTTGTCAATAATAACATAGTCTCATTCTCTAAGACATGAACAGTAGACTGTATGACAGCAGTTCTGTGGCTACTTGAACTCACTTGTGCATAAATGATGCAATAAAAAGCTCAGAATGAAGTAATTGACATAGCCAATGTTATAAAGGAGCAAACTTACATGTGATACTAAAAAAAAAATACTGATAAAATATCTCTATTTGTGCTAATACTAACATTGTTAGCATTAGTACATATTTCTTACTCTGGTATCCAACATTTTCTCATAAGTTTTTTTGTGGAAACATTCAGAATATAGTCCAAAAGATTTACGAAGGCTAAAAATTTCCAATATAAACTCATTTTGGGGAAAATCATTAAACTGTACCATAAAGCTAAGTAATCTGTTATGATCATCCTCTATTTAAACTCAAAGTGAAGTATTACCTTTCATACAGTTCAAGGGATTCTATGATATATTCAAAAACAAGTTTTATAAAATGACTTATTTGTGGAGCCAAGATAACTACAGAAGAATTATTTCGCAATTTTTTAATCATTTTGATGATTAACTTGAAAGGAAAAAAATATTAACAGACTGTTCTTTTCCCGCCTTGTCATCTATAAATGGATTATATGTAGTAAACACTAGTTTATAGCTACTGATTTCAAATTCACGTAATATCACAAATTAGGGCTGAATAATTTAAAACTGCAATCAAGACCTCTTGCCTTCCACATAATGGTAGTTGATCATTGTGACCTGACTTAAACCAAAAAGAAAATATTACTAGGAAACTAACACATTCCATAGTTATTTCAATTACTATGGTATAAAAATTGCCAGAATCCTTACTTTGATTATGAAACTAGGAGTATAGATGTTTTTCTTACTGTTTCAGTGATAAATTTATTTAAAACATTTAATTAAAAAGTGTCTATGTGGGATGATTGATAGGTACAAAGATACAGTTAGAGAGAATGAATAATATTTGATAGCACAACAAACTGACTATTATAAAAATTAAGTTAGGGTATAGTTTAAAATAACTAAAAGAGAGACATTGGAATGGCTCTAACACCAAGAAATGATAAATGCCTGAGGTGATGTATGCCTTAATTACTTTGATTTGATTAATTCACATTGTATGCCAATATAAAAAATATCATATATACCCCATAAATACCAAATGTACTCACAATAATTAAAAATAAAAATACTTTTAAAATACTCATATAAAGTAGGTTGATTATATACATAAGCACATGCTTACCTAACATATCTATGCATGCGTTTTTGAAAGAGACACCAGAGAGATTCTTTGTTGCTTCCACCATGTGAGCTCACAATATTTTTTGATTTGTTTTGGTCATTTGGTCATATATATATATATATATATAATATATATTATATAGGGCTGCTGTAATTAGGTTGGTTAAACAACAAACACATTTCTTATAGTTCTGGAGACTTGGAAGTCCAAAGTCATGGCACTGGCAGATTTGGTGTCTGGTGACCGCCACTTCCTTGTTCACAGATGGTGGTCTTCTCATTGTGAGCTCACATGGTGGAAGCAACAAAGAATCTCTCTGGTGTCTCTTTCAAAAGGGCATTGAATCTAATCATGAGGGCCCCACCATCATGACCTAATCACCTCCCAAAGGTCCCACCTCATGTTGAGAATTAGGATTTCAACCTATAAATGTTGAAGGAGCACATTTAGCCCATAACAGATACATATTGCAGGGTTTTTTTATTAGAATACATTTTTTCTATATAGAACCACTCAAATGTGGCTATTTATAAGCACACAGAGTGGCTATTCTTCATAAAAGTATTGCTATTACCTTTAATTCTTTTTAAGGATAATTTCTTTATTTCAACAAATTTCTCTATTGATGTGATGGTGTTTTGGTCATTTATCTTCCACTGTGATTAAATTTCAATTGAAATTGATCGTGAACACTTTGTACTGAGTGGATGCTGAAAGGAAACAGAAAATTCATTGACTAGAGTTCAAAATTGATTACTTGGTTTTGTTCTCCCTTTGTTATTTAATAGATGTATGACTCTACACAAGTGACTTTAAAACTTTACAATTCAGTGTCATTGCCTTTTAAATGTATAGGAAGTTTTCCTGGATTCTTAGTAGTGATCTTTCTAGTCCTAAAATTTAAATTTTCTCCTTCATGTTCTCCCTTATTTCAGTATGTAAATCTTACTGAAAATGTTGTTCCATTCATGAAAAATTCTATTTTAGAAATGTACTCAAGTACAAAGAACTTCATAAACTATAATGTCTGCACTCTTTCCAAATCTTAGGAAAAATTTAACACTTAATCTATATTGTAAAAGTCACATTTATTTGGAAGCAATCATAATTTTATAATCTTTGTTCACAATCGGTGGCAAAGGGATAGTTTATCTGTAGTAGACTTACACAACTCAAGTTACTGTTTTTGAAGTGAGTCACATGACTCAGTTAAATAAAATGCAGACACAAATTAGATTTTTGTAGGGGTAAGTAGTATAATGGTTTCCCAAGGATATCCACACCCAATCTACAGGACCTATGCATATGTTATATTACATAACAAAGGATAATTAAGGTAGCAGATGGAATTAAGATTGCTAATCAGAAGACATTAAAATGGCACAATCATCCTGCCTTACCTGGTGGGCACAAAGTAACCAATAGGGTTCTTAAATGTGGATGACAGAGGCACAAGAGAGTCAGTGTGAGAGTGATGTAATATAAGGAAGCCTGGTAGCAATTGCTGGTTTTAAAGGTCTACATGTGAGGACCTTCTAAAAGCTGAAGAAGATAAGCAAATGGGATTGTTCTCAGGTCCTCCCTGACAACAACTTAATTTTAGCCCAGTAAGACCCATCCAGATTCCTGACCTCCATAACAGTAAGATTTATAAATTTGTCCTGTGTTAGACGATAAGTTTGTGGTAACTTGTAACACCAGCCATAGGAGATTAATATGGTCATTAACAAGAAACAGGGATAACTTACTTAACAGCTACTTTGATGAATAATTTGCTATACAGTTAGTAAACAAAATCATTTTTAAATGATTTTCCAATATCATAATAATATTTTAAAATACATAAACATGCAACACATCTCATTTTAAAATATTGATGTCGTAGAATGATAACCACGAAGACTTTAGAAACATAAAAACTATGACTATAGGCATAAAAAGCAGATAAAATAATCTAGCTAAAGTAATATATGCTTATATATGAAATATATATATTTCAATGATACACAATATGAATTCAAGTAGAAAAGATATGAAAAATAGAATGAAACACAAATCTCTTAGTGCAGTTAAAATGCAAGTTTTTAAATTTATGATATTTTCATTGTTAAATCGTGTTGTTGTTATTGTTCATAAAATTGGTGTAAAAATAAATAAATGGACACCTAGTACAAACTGACCCACAGCTACCTGACATCAATAAAGCAGAATTAGGTGATACAAGATGCGCTGAACACCAAACACTCTGTCTTCCCTTTCCCTTGTGTTAGCTTCACTCTGTCTCACTCCACCCCTGGTGTCCATGAGAACCCAAACACGTGTTGAACTTTCACCTACATCTAATAGCAACAAAGCAATGAGAGTTGACCCTTTACTATCTGTCTGGTGACAGATGGCCCAGTGTGAAGCTGAGCTTACATCCTCGCTAGAGTGAGGAGGTGCAGACTGGTGCCCACTTTCTCTAAGAAGGTGGCTGAGGTTTAGCTACACCTGTCTGTAGTGAGGCAGGCCGAGGCAGTACTCTGTTCTTGCTGGGGTGTCTGAGAGAGACACAATGGAAATAAACATATGCACCCACTCTGCCCCAGAAAATACCCTGCTAAAAAGAAATATTAAATAGGACCCAGAGTCTCATAACATCTAAAGTGTCAATAACATATTGAGAATGCACTCATCAGGCCAAGAATTAAGAAAATCACGGCATGAGTAAGATAAAAACAGACCCCGACAGTCAGATGGGTCAGATGTTAGAATGATCTTAGAAGGATGTTAAAACAGCCATTATAAAAATGTATTATCAAACATATTTGACTTATCTTGAAAAAAATTTAAAAAAACAGAAGAGCTCAGCAAAGATGTAAAACTTATTTTAAAAACGAGACCTGAATAATAATGGATTTGTGCTGAAGTTATTTTGTACCACACAGACACATAGAAAAGTTATATTTTGCCACTTGTTTTATCTTTTTAAGGGACAAACCTGGTTAAATGAAGTTAATTGTCCTGATTTTTTGTTGCTGGTGGTTGTTAATACATTTTTGATAAACACGCTTAATATATTTAAAACGCAACACTTGGTTCCTGGTCTATTAAACCATCTCTTCCCACATTCTCTCCCTCTCAGCCAGTGGGAATTCTATCCTTCCATTTACGCATGCCAAAAACCTTGGGTTTATATAGATTTCACACTTTCTTCTACTTCTTCCATACACCCAATTGCTGTAGCTCTACCTTTAGAAAAGCTCTTCTTACTGTTTCTCCTTCTCTCACTTGTATTTCAGCCATCAACCTTGTTCCTAATATGCTTCAAGTATACCTAGACAGCAAGTCTTATGTTCAGTGAGGCCTGAAGGAATTAGAGAAACGGGGAATGATTCCTGGCCCCTGAACAGCTTCTTTTGTTTTTGTAGTGTAAGACACAGACATTCAAATTCTCTGTCCGTTTCCTGGATGGAAAAGATTGGGAGCATTGGTGTAAACTACTGCAGTAACTTGTAATAGTTTAGTGTTCTATGCTCTGTCTTCTTTCAATGTATTTTGCACAGAGAAAATAAGTGATTAAAAAATATGTCAGATAAAGCCTATATTTACTAAAACACTCCAAAAGCTTACTATCTATGTAGCTGTTCAAAATTTGGTTTCACTGTCAACATTAATGGTGCCCCTCCACCTCGAAACCACCCCCCACACACACACACATCTGAAGAAAGAAAAAAAATAAGATTTTTTTCCTGATATAGGATGTTTTCTGTGAAAAAGCAAGGCCACCCCCAAGGCAGTCTGAAAATGGTGTAAGAGTAAACAAGAAGAAAACTGGCGTGAGGCTCTCACCGTGGTTAGACAGCAGGGCTGAGCTTTAGGGTACAAACTTGAGTAATTTGAACCTCTCTCACTGGAGCTTTCTTATCAGCTTGCCTAGCTGTGAGGCAGAAAGGAAAAGAGGGAGGGAGGAAGCTTAAAAGTTGTCAGCAGTCAAAAACCAAGAATGGAGTCAGGCTCTTCAAGTCAGGTCACAGCACGCAAACTCCAGTCTCTGCACCACGGCCTGGAATCTCTGAACTGCTTCATCTCTTTTCCTTATTCCCCACTCTGCTTCAAATACAGTAGCATCCTGTTTTCCCCGCCAATCCAAGCAAACACCCAGTACCTGTAATAGTGCTTGGTAAATATTTGTTGAGTGAAGTGACACAATTATTTTTTCTAATAAATTTAAGGTCATTCAGTCTATCCATCCTTCTCTCAAACAAAATAAAATTTTATATAATTTAACTACTTATAAAAATAGTTTCTATAAAACCAGTGTATGGTGCCCCATGATCGCATTAATGTACACAGCTATGATTTAATAATAAAAAAAGAAAATTCACAAAACCAAAAAAAAAAAATAGTTTCTACCATTTTTGTTATTAATGGCTTCTAGGCCCTGAATTTCAGCCTTCTATTAAATAAAAATAGTAATGATTTCAGTTTACTTCAATATTTACTAAAATGGGATGTTTTATGAGTTTCTAAACACTAAGTTCTTTTGCTCTGTATTTTTTTTCTAAGATTCAGATAATTTTTGCTTAAGTGGTCATTTAGTAGATCCTTAGCAATATTTATCCAGACATAAAAATCTCTCCTCATGGCTGGGCCCACTTCTAGAACTCTGGGAGGCCAGGGTGGGAGAATTGCTTAAAGTCAGGAGTTTGAGGTTGCTGTGAGCTAAGCTGAGGCCACAACACTCTAGCCCAAGCGACAGAGTAAGACTCGGTCTCAAAAAAAAAAAAATAATTAATCTTTTCAGATGTATGTATACATTTTTAAAAACTTTGTATATTCTTTTTCTAGTATGCTCTTTTAGGACAGTAATTGCCCATAAACATTTTGAAAGGATGCTCTTTATCTTGTGCCACACATTATTTCTGGTGAGGGGAGAATTTGTCCAATTATTGCTCTTTTGTAAGTGATCCATTTTTTCACTCTGTCCAATGTTTCATCAAGAGATAAATAGGTGAGACTGAGTACATTGGATACTTTTTCTTCCATTCTTGAGATACTTTGCTAAATGAAAGAAAAAATATCCAATGTACTCAGTCTTACTATGAAACCAATTTATAGCTTTCTTATGAAAGCTATAACCCAATTAAATAGCCCAAGAAGAAGGGGAAAGGAGAGAGGGAGGGGAGGGGGGAGGGGAGGATGAGTAAAGGGAGAGTAATTGGTGGGATCACACCTACGGTGCACCTTACAAGGGTACATGTGAAATTTACTAAGTGTAGAATATAAATGTCTTAACACAGTAACTAAGAAAATGCCATGAAGGCTATGTTAACCAGTTTGATGAAAAAATTTCAAATTGTATATAAAACCAGCACATTGTACCCCATGATTGCACTAATGTATATAGCTATGATTTAATAAAAAAATAAAAAATCAAAAAAAGAGATGAATAGGTTTCTTTATTTATTTGTTTTTAATATTGATGGGTTTTGAATGAGTTGCTGTTTGTTCCTTTGCTTGCTGTAAAGGTCAATGTTGTTTTCTTTGGTCTAGTATAATACTGCCCTGTCTAAAATTTTCAGTTGCTACCAGCAGGAGTGCTGAGTCCAGATCCAGAGGGAATATTGGTGTGTTAGGCTCCCATATATTGATATTAGTTAGAATACGGGGGATTTAATTCATGAAACAATGAACACCCCATTGCAGGCCCTGGCTGTCATCTTACCTCTCTGAGTATGAAATTATAAGTGGATTGTGGACCAAGAGAGAAGTAACAGTTTTTATCTTTTTCCCAGTCCCGACCTTTATTCAGTGAACATGGCTCTTGTCAATTTCCTTATAGAAAGAAACATACTTATAGAGTTCGTCTCATTTCGGACTCCATCGTAGACTAAGTCATGTACTGCTCAGTAGGAGTCTAGCAGATCTGCAAATCAAGCCTGATTACAGTTTTTGTGCTGCTTTTCCAACTAGATATACAGTATGGCAATCTCTTTCTTATTTAATAAACATTTTTTAAGTATGCCAGATATATAAGAGCACATATGTTCACATTAAAGATTCATAAATCATCTACAAGTCAAGGTACCTAAACAACTGCCAACCAGATCAAGAAATAGAGATTCACAGCCAACCCCCAGCCCTCATGCCTGTGTGCTTTTATTGATGTCATGGTACCCTAGAACTGCCCTTTGACAATCATGGTCAATGTGCATAACATTCAATGGTTTTGTGATTGTATAGAATGAAATATCCAGTTTAAGGGTATTCAAATGAATGTGAATAATAATGATATAATTGACTACTAAGTGTTCAGACATGCTTTTAACTTCCACCATAAAACTTCCTTTGGCCTCATTCTCTGAGATAATATAGAGCTGGGAAGATTTATTTTAGACTTACATGCATTTCTCAGTTTAGTCCCATCGGTCTACGATGATGCCATTTCTGTCTTCCAGGTTACTATTGAAATAAGTGACTTGGGACATTGCACATGTGTCTGTATATTTTTTTTAATGAAATCTAAAACTGGTAAAAATTATTTGAGTTTGCCTTTTTTTTTTTTTCTATGTATACCCTAAATGGGACTCATGAGAAGCGTCAGGTGAACTTGGCCCAAGTTTCAGGGGGAACTTGCTCCTTCCCAAAGGATATAAAGAAAAGATTTATGACTCCAGGTGAAGCACGTAAGAAAGCTGGTGACTATAGATGACTTTAGCTTTGTTTCTGGTTCACTGGGAGTCTAAAATGAAACTTGGCGATTGCAGGGTGCATGCCTCTAAAAATGAGAAGGAAGCCCTTACAGAAACTGTGCAAAATGGTCTTTGGTCTGTGGTTGTTTATCCACATACACTGTCTCCAAAGGCCACAGAGTTAACTTGTTGAAAGTAGACTGTGTTTTCCTCTTGAGATTAAATGTTGTCAACAATATTTTATTAATAGTTTGGAATTCCCCATTTCCTCAATTAAAACAAATCTTGATAACATTTTGCTTTAGTCACAAGTGTGACTGAAACACTAGCCCTGAAATGGACTCAGTTGACGTTCCAATGTGCTCTCCTGTATTCTGAACAGGAAATCAAGTCATGTCTGTCTGTATATCCCTTACCACGTACATAATTCATTAAGGAATTAGAGCTCTGAGTTTTCAAAGTACTTTTCCCCCTGCAATGGAATTTTTAATATGTAAGTCTAAATCAGGGTGTGTGTTTATGATTTAAAAGCCCCCAAATTAAAGACTTTTGCAGGTGCATGTTGGCATGTGGGCGGTATCTAGACCATGGACTAGATCACATTTCAGCACCAAAGTAGAAAATGGGTGTGGAATGAATCCTCTCTTGCTCCATTAACAACTAGCCTCATAGGCACCATCTGGAATTCTCATAGGTATTTTATGACTAAAATAGCAGTAGTCACTCTACCATTGACTATATACTTCTGGGCTAAGAACTGCAGCAAAGTCATTGAAAGAACAGTCTTCTCATTGATTAAAAAAGCACAAGTATGTTTCTCTTCCAATTTATGAAAAATTATGCAAAATTATAGACATTTGCTCTACCTTCTGTTTCTAATTTAGGGCATTATAGTGCTTGATTGTCTCCTGCCATGCTGGGAAATAGAAATGAGCAATACTTACAAGTAATACCCTCCTTTGCCGGGCCCCAATCCTGCTAGCCCTTCTGCACTCCTGTCCATATGTCAGAGGTCTCAAATAACTGAAAGGCAAGGCAACAAAATGAAAATATGGCTAAGATATGGATTTAATGCTACACCACAGTAAAGGCGATTGGTATACTATGAGATTGACTTTAAGGCATCCTTAGCACTATGTAGGTTTCCTACATTAGTTTTCTTAAAGGAATGAGTTTCTTTGTTTTGCTAGTTTAAGATCAATTGATTTGAGTGAGATAAAATACCTCAAAAATATGAAGAAACAGCTGATATCTTCAGAAAAATAATATAATACAAAAGTCTCCTGAATGCTTGGACAACTTGATCTTATTGAGGAAAGAGGTTTTTGTTTTGTTTTGTTTTGTTTTATTTGACAGGAGAAATTAGAAAGTGCTTTCTCAGCCCCCTTTGAACATGTCAAGGTTACATCATTACTTTGATGTTTGAGTTCATTTTCATGGGATGCTTCAAGAAGTAGTTCCCTTCTTCCACAGAGACCCACAGCCTTGGTAACTAGAGCAAATGACGCAGGAGAGAAGAGCCCAGAAACTGTCACTCTCTGGCAACCAAGATCTCGTTAATAAAGAAGGGTTACTGTTTTTCCTATTTAGAAATACAAAGCCTTAATTCCTTTGAAGATTTTTAATATTTTAGTCAAAATAAACGGAAATTTAAAAATAAGCAAGACACCTGGTGTCATTAGTCTCACAGAGTTATCATCCAGTGAAGCATGCCAGTAAGCAAATATTAGGTGGATTTAATGAGTTAAGTCACCAGGATGCTAGGAGAGTAAAAAACAGAAGAATGGTTCCTGAAGAGGTGATATCTACACAGATAATGGAAAAAATGAGATGTTAGCTTCTCAAAAGCTGGGGCAGATAATCTCCAGGCAGGTCAGCTTGTGTCAGAGTCCTAGGGCAGGAAAAGCTGCCATTGCTTCAAGTAATTGAAAAGTACTAAGCAAGAGGTGAAACTGGACAGGAAGGCTGGGGATCAATATTCTTTTCTTTCTTCTAGTGGTTGGGATTTGTAATGTAGGATACCTGAAATAAAAGGTCCATTGAATTCAGTTTATGGCAAGGGACTCTAAAGACTTTGAACTCTAAATAATTTTAACCTTATTAGACAGAGGAAAACTGTTTCTTTGTGAGAAGGAAACTTGTGTATTGGGCAGAGGATCTTTTCTAATAATACTTTCCATTTGTCTAGAGCTTTTGAATTGGTAAATGTTTGTCACTGGGGTTCTTTCCTGTTCTACAAAATGTTTCGAAGTGTGGAGGATTGAGATTTATGGTCAATTTCTCAGAAGAGATATTAATACAATCCTTGAATATGTAGGAAAAATGATGCCAATTAAACTAAATAAGAGGTTAGGCGTCTTCTATTTGATTAAAAAAATAATTATAAAATCTAAGTGGGGAATAAAAATCTGTTTTAACTAGATACTCTCTAAACCAATACATGGAATGGAGTTCCATTTATATGAAGTTCAGAAACAAACAAAACAATTGGCTTCCTCTGGTAGGGAATGGTTGATTGGAAAGGAGAATGGAGGAATATTCTAGCATGATGAAATTTTCTATATACAGAAAGAAAAATAAAAACATTGTAGTTGGATCCCCAAGAGATTTTAATTGATGGTCAGATCTGAAAATTACAACTGTGACTAGAATGTCTTTGTCAATCAGGTGACTTGGCATGACAGAAACAAAGAAAACCCAAACAACAAAATCACTAATTGTGATATTTCTAGTTTCTACCTCTCTGTGACTGTAAAGTAGTAAGTATGAGAAGGTACCAAAGAAGTCACTTTTCTGACAGGCATCCCAGGGGCTGAGATGTTGAAAAATACTTGATTAAATCTCTATTGTGGTTGAGACTATGTCCCCAAAATGAAACTGTAACCCTTAAAATAGATTTCATATGTTACTGAGATTGAATGCATGAAAAATAGCCAACAGGCATCTAGAAACTAAAACTTGTACTTTTTAAATCTAAAATATGTTTGATTTGTCTGTGTATTGATTTATTTACACTTGTTTTCTATCATGTTAGGAGTTGTGGGAAGCACAAAATATCCTGAACCAAAAGAGCTCAACAGAGTCATTAGAGAGTTTAGCTACATCTAATATGAGCCTTGAAATAATTGCCAGAAATAAAGAATAATAGGTCTCAAATATCCACTGAAAACCTGTTAATCTGAGGAATATGATTCGGTTACTTAAGATGTTTCACAGTATAATTGAAAATTGTTATTCATTTTTATATGCGTGATCAGTACACTTTCAAATTTTCCTAATTCCTTTTTAAAACCCACTAATCTTTTTAAAAATCACTCCTGCTGTTTAACAGTGATATATCTCACAGATATCTCACAGTTTACCCTTTCAACTAAAATTATAGATTAGGATGAATTAGTCCAATAACTTCAAATCTACCTTTGGATCAGAAGTTTTTCAGACTGCATGTCTTTGTGTGTGTCTGTCTCCAGGTCCTTTTGCTGTGTTCTGTGCCACTAGCTTTCATTCAGAAAATTTCCAAACACTAATGCTTCATTAATTACTCATTTCAGAGGCTAGAGAACTTCTGGTTCAATTCTAAACAACTAATAGAGACATGAAAGGAAGAAGTCAAACAAGACATGTTTAAATGCTTTTAAATGTAGGGTGCAAAACAAATTTGTTCCTTCAGTGTAAACCTCATAGTGCTTCCTCTGTAGGCTTTTGTGGTCTAGGCTGTTCTGAAATAGCAGGAAATGTTTTAACAATTAGAGTGAGCAAATTGTAAAGGGAAATATGGTAGTGCATTACCAGCCAAGTCCTTAAATAAAACATTCCTTTCCTAATGTAGTCCTGATGCTGCTCCCTCTTTTATTAGTCAGGCCACTGCATAGCCACAGGCAAGGTTCAAGTATACAGTAGTTTGATAATAATAATATGCACAGCAATAGAACAAAAATGCAGTTCTGAAAGGAGCAAAGAAGACATTCACTGCATTTACCTTTAAGCATATTTTTGGGTTTTGTGTGAAAAAAATCAAAACAGAGTCAATTCAATAACGTGAGTTTGTCTCCTTTGCACTCATTTAAAAGGTTCTAACTTTTCTAAATTTAGATATTACTGTGTTATACCAAATTTGCAAAGAAAAAGTTAGTGCATGAATTATATCCATTTATATTTATTTCTACTTAAAGAGTAGAAATAAAAGAGGTTTAGGGAAAAATATAGCTTTATTAATTTCTAGTAAAATAAAAATAATTTTATTTATTTTTTAATTTTTAAATTATTTTTTATTAAATCATAACTTTGTACTTTGATGCATTTACGGGGTTCAGGGTACTGCTTCAATATACAATGTGAAATGCTTACATTGAATTTAGTAACACATCCATCACAATTATACTTATTTCTTAATAGTTTTGAAATGTACCATTGCATCATGCCAATTAGGGGAGGTCTCCCCAAATACCCTCCCTCTTCACATATACCCCCTCCCCATAATTTTAAAGTCCTCATATATTAATGTTAAAATAGATTAACTTTTCAAAGCTTCATCTTATCCAATACCTTAAGGATTTGTTTTCAATGAGTTTCTAGTTATATATGATATTTATTAGATGAACAAGCTAATGTACTTAGACCAAAAGTTCAGTTGAAGTAATTTACCAAAATATTGGAAGCATTTATTGTTAAAAAAAATTATACACATACACACATATATACATTTCCCTAAGCTAGGCCTTTGACAAGAGATTAATAACTAGAATATATAAGGAGATTAAACAACTCAATAGCAAAACTACAAATAATCCTATTTAGAAATAGGCAAAAGACATCAACAGACATTTCTCAAAAAAAGACCTACTAATGGCCAACAGTATGAAAAAATGCTCAGCATCACTAATTATCAGAGAGATTTAAATCAAAACCACAATGAAATATCATCTCACCTCAGTCAAAAGGCTTTTATCAAAAAGGAAAAAAATACCCAGGGGATAACAGATTCTAACAAAGATGTGGAGAACGGGGAACCTGCATACACATTGGTGGGAAGGTAAGTTAGTACAATCATTATAGAAAACAGTATGGAGGTTCCTTACAAAATTACAAATGGAGCTACCATATGATCCAGCACTTCCACTAATGGGGATATTTCTAAAAAAAAAATAAATCAATGTTATCAAAGAGATTACTGCATTTTCATTATTATTTAAGCACTATTTCCAAAATAGAGACTCAATCTAAGTGTCTATCAAAGGATAAATGGATAAAGAACATGTGATATACATACACAGTGGAACATTATTTAGCCACAAAAAAGAATAAAATCCTGTCATTTGCAACAACATGGAAGGAACTATCACATATTCTCACTCACCTGTGGGAGCTGAAAAAGTTGATCTTGTTATGATAGAAATGAGGTCAGTGGTTACCAGGAAAGGAGAATGAAGAAAGGTTGATTCATGTGCGCAAATATACAGTTTAACAGAAGAAATAAGACCTAGAATTTGCTAGATCAGTAGGGCGAATATAGTTTACAATCATCTTGAATATTGCTAAATAGCTAGAAGAGAATAATTCAGAAGTTTCAGGCTAAAGGAAAGACAAACATTTAAGGTTAAAAAAATCCCCATTATGTTTTTTATCTTTACAAATTATGTGAGTGAATATATTTGCATCAATTATGTATCAATTAAAAATTAAATTAAAAGTAAAGAAAAGAACTAAAGAAAAAATCTAAGAAGTTATCTTATGTGATGGTCATAGATGTTATTTATCTAAGAGTACTATTAACCCTAGGCTAAATTTACTGTGTGATTTCGACTAAGTATTAAGATCAAATACAGTATAGGATTAAGTTTCTGTTGAACCAAGTGTGGTAACTAATGAGAAGAGCTGTAAGGCAAATTCTTAAATTTGTATTTATTTTTTGAGTAAGTGTGAGTGTGTAAAAGATTGAAAGTTACTAGTAAACCTGAATTCGGATATACCCTGTATTTAATAGTATATCCCATTATAAAATACTTGTTAAAAATCTTGGCCCTGGGGACATACTTCATTAAATACTGTTCTCTAAAACTTCATAAAACTTTGACCTCCATGAGGTTGTTTAACCTTATTAATGCTCAATTCTTCAAGTTAGAAAGCTGGAATAATGATATAATCTATATTATTAGGTTGTATGAGATTGTTCTAAAATAATGAATCTAAGGTATTCACACAGTATTTGCTTTCATGTCGTGTGAGCTAATGTCCAGTTACTGGAACAAATGATTAAGTATTTTCTGTGATCTATTCTCTGTCTCATTCTACTCCAGTCTACATTTTAAATTATTTTTCTAATTCATGAATGTTCAGAAATAGTTTGGAAGAAAGAAAAGTCAGTTATAACCAATTAGGTTCTTTACTTAGTACCAGATTTAACAAGCAGTTAAGTAATATTCAATAGACTGTTTGAATACTAAGAAGTTTGGTAATTTTTTGTTCATCTGGTGTTCTCATAATACCAGTCATCTGTCTGTTACTTTGTATAATCTAATGTAGAATAAAAACCTATAAATTGTTTTTCATCATTGTAAGCAGCCTTGTTTGCTAAAACTGCAGACAACTTAGATATTTTTTCTGGATATAGTTCTTTGAACCCATTTATAATCATTTAAATTTGGTAAAATTTACAGGTTGATTATTCTCCCCCTCAAGGATATTTCCCTTGCTTGGCTGCTTTTTTCCATAACATTGTTACCTTTATTATGAGTAGCATAAATTAAGTACTTAAATTATATTTTATTGCTAGGTATAAATGTAATATGCTTCTAATACATTGTAATATCCACTTTTTACCTCTTTGAATCCTCACCACTTAGCACCCTTCCAGGCATATATTTGGCATCAAATAAATGTTTGGTACCAATAATAGATTTGTGATTATAATAATATATACACGAGAACTCTAAATTTCTAGGCCAAGTATTAAGTTTATACAGTGTCTCAACTATTGCACTCAAAATCCTAATAAATTTTCAGGAGGTTAGTCACAAGCAATTTCTAAACATGTATTATGTAAATTACTTGATTTGGAAGGGGACATATACACCTGGTCATTGTATCTAAAAAGAGCAATTTTTGGATCATTTGCATGAGACAGACAGCCATTCATTAGCGAATAATCAGACACACTCTGATTCTATCCAGAATTAAAGACACATTTAAAATAGTGTCAGAGAGGAGAGAAAACCATGAAGAGTGTGTCAGAAGTTTAACAAATCTGACTCAGAGATCTTGACTTGTTCTACATGTGGAATCCATCAAGCTGACTTTAGTGGCACTTGCAAACTTCCCTTTTCTGTAACTGTTCCTCATTAAACTCAGAGGGATCGAGGATAACTTTTTCAGTAATTTATGACATTTATGTCTATTTGCAACAGTTGTAAAAATAAAGTATAACCAGGAAACATCATAAAACACTCATAAACTCTTCTAAAGGCAGCCAAAGAGCTAGACTTTCCACAGCAGTTAATGATACAAACGTGAGCGAATTATCCATTGGCAGAGGCTGTGTGAAATCTGTGACCTATGTGATTCATTTTAGCAAATATTTAAGGCATAAAAATACAAACAAAAGCAGTTTTGTATAAAATAAAATTTATATAAAATAGAATTTCTCAGCATTTCTGTCAAGCTCAAGTATGATTTTTTTATAGAAGAAAAAACCCATATTAATGTATTTTACATGAAAGATACAGAAAATGTCTACTTCTTTTTTGTAAATATTTTAAAAGAAAATTTTATCCTACAGGTTATAATTTGCTTACATCTTAAAACCAATGAACTCAGTTATTTATAGTTAGAAGGGGAATCTTTATCCTCACAGAAAAATGAACACTAATATTCTATAGATGGACGATTCATAAGGAATTGCAAATATAGAAAATATATATTTATAAAATTGCTGATACATGCATATGTGCATATATCAGTTCCGTTTACCTTTATTATGAGTAAGTTATATATTTTAGAACTTTTTAAGTGAGAGCTGAAGGACTTTGGTGCTTTGAGAGTTCACATTTTCTAATTCACTACTCCATATGAAAATAATTCTGAAGTGATGTTGGCAAAAAAAAAAAAAAAGTTACTATGCAACTGATTGTACTTGCTGAATTCAATTTATTTTCTTTTTCAAGTTCCTGATATGTCTTTGTGTTTGTTGGAATATGTGAGACCTTTCCTTTCCAAACCATACAAGAAATGCCTTGGAGTTGATTACAGTCATCAGACTGATCTTTCCCCCAGAAACAAAGCTGTTGAGAAGATTAAGGAGAGATGAAGTTTCACAGTTATGCTACTAGTTTGAATCATGAGACTGAAAAGGACAAAAATCGGGTCACCTTCTAGGTTTGTGTGATATCAGCAACACAATTCTCGCTGCTACTATAGGCTGGATCTCTAGGGGATGCCTCATTCTGGAATTCAAATATTGCTCATGCATTAAATTCCTTTGGCACAGAGAGGCTGTCTACTTCTAGTTTGGAAAAAAAGAGCTGGTGATAATAGGTTGGAACAGTCACTTCCCAAACTACATTTATTCTGAAAGATTTCCTTCCTAAGGGATTCAGAAAAATGAAATAGTAAAGGGAAACACAAACACACTCTCATCTCTGTCTGCTAAAAATAGTAAAGCTGGTATAGTAAGTGTCTTAGTGATGGAATACAATGAGATAAAAGAGTTATATTATGAACAGAGGGTCTTATGTAGAATTAAATGTGAATCATGAAATAAATTTAGAGACCCGTTATACACTCCACAATTCCCCATACCCATCAAAGCCTTAGTCTCTGAGCAATGTTACATTAAGCTTAGCCTTTTTCAGTATTTTAAGTTTGGCCTAAAGGCTTCTGAAAGTGTAAACAGACTGCTACCTATTCTTCTTTTTTTTTTTTTTTGTAGCTTTTGGCTGGAGCTGGATTTGAACCCACCAGCTCTGGCATATGGGGCCCAAGCCTTACTCCTTTGAGCCACAGGTGTCACCCAACTGCTACCTATTCTTAATGCCAATCACTGAGTTTTGGCCAATCAAAGGGCAGCCAAATTGGGTTCATAAAAGGTAAATGCCAAGCTGCAACCAATCCAGTTGCTTCTCTACGCACTTTCCTTTTTCTGTCAGTAAATCTGCCTTAACCCTGTGGCAGCATCGGAGTCCCCTAGAACCTCTTCTGGTTCTACTGCTGCTCATTTGTGAATCGTTATTTGCTCAATTAAACTCTGTTACATAATTTGCCTGAGGATTTTCTTTTAACAGGGCTCACCTCTGATCATCTGTCTTTGAAGATTTTAAGAGCTGAAGTGTAGAGTCAAATACAAATAAAGAACAAATAGTTTTTAAAATGAGAAAAGGAAAAAAAGAGAAAGCAGAGTAGTGGAGACTGAAATTTCTCAGAACTGATAAAGTAGAAGAAATAGAAAAAAATGAGAGAAGGAAAATAATGCTGGTTCCCTTTACTTCTTGAAATTGGAAGCACTGAATGTGGAAGTCACATTTCTTTCCATGACTATTTTATGACAAACATTGATATTGACAGATTAAATTTATAACATACACACACATATATGTTATACATATATGTTTGTAAAATAAAACAATTTTTAAAGTGCATTGATTTAAAAATACGATTTTATTGAAAAAACAAAATCTTGATAAATAGCAAAAATTAATTGAAAATTAGGATGGACGCAGTCCAAACGTCCTCTATAATCTTGGTTTCATTGTCCAGGCACCAGCAATGCAGAATATTGACATTACGGAATGTAAACATGTCCATGACACTTACATCATTATGTCACATGCTGTTAGTCACTAGCATGCTGTGAAATCTGCTAACCTGCCATAAAATACACACATTTTCTTATTTGGAAAAGTTTCAACTTATTGCCTTTTTTTTTTTCTAAAAATGACCTGAAATTGATGTTTTCAAGACATGGCTAAACATTCATGACATTTGTCACAGAGGACCAACGAAATCATGTATACACTAACGTCCACTTAATAACTTTCTGCTTGTATGTATGGTGTACCTTTAAATGGTTGCAAATGAGCAGCCTTATTATAATGGATTGAGAAAGTTGTGCATTATAATTTATTAAAAACTATGTTGAATAAAATTTAAAAAATGAAGAGATAATGAAGAGGTCATTAACGTTGGTTGACATTTGTCTTTTAGATTTTTTTTCAATAATGGCAGTCAGGCCACTTTCCATATCTTCATTAAGATGATAATATAGGTGAAAATTAGGAGTAATGATGAGATATTATATTGGCCATGAAGGTTGCTTTTTTTTGTGGTTTTTCTGTTTGTTTTTTTAGACATGGTCTTGATTCTCTATTCTTTGGAATATAACAGTGTTCAAAAACATCATTCTGATGGATTTTGTGCTTCCAATAGCTTGATATTCAAAAGCAGATCTGATAGAACCAGAATGTTATGCTCATTTCTGAGCATTTCCAAAATTCCTTCCTGAGATATTTATGGAAATTGTATAATACGTTTGATTTCTGGTCGATTCCTGAGCATGAAATGAATTCTCTTCCTCCTCCTTAATCTTACCCTTACTATACCGTTTCCTCGGCCTCTTTATTTACTTTGTGGAAAACTCCTGTGTTTATTCTCAAACCACCAAATTCTTTAGCCAACTATCATGACTTTATACTGCATGTTCTCACTCATTTGTGAGATCTAATAGCTTGATCTTATGGAATTAAGAGAGTAGAATGATAAGCCAGAGGCTGGGAAGGATATATTGAGAAAAGGGAAGAAGAGAGGTTAATGGGTGCAACATAAAGTTAAATAGAAGGAATAAATTCTAATGTTTAATAGAGTCAGATAACTAGTTAACGGCAATGTATTGAATATTTCAAAAAAGCTGAAAGAGAGAACTTGAAATGTTTCCAACACATAGAAATGATAGTCAGGACGATTGATACCCTAATATGCTGACTTAATCATTACACACTCTATACTTGTAACAAAACATCACACATACCTCATAAATATGTACAAATGTTATGTATCAGTTAAAAAAATCATGAATTATATCTTCTTTGAAGTCTTCCCTAAGTTTCCTAGCCAGAGTATTCCCTCTTTCCTTCATGTTCTTATAGCACTTTTTACATAACTAAAGCATTTATAGCACTTATTGCACTATATAATCTTATGTCTGGGCTACAACTAATCCTTGGGCACCCCGACTGGAATGGATAGCACATTATACATCTTCATTTAATATTTTTTTAATGTGGTGTCTTACCCTTAAAAGGAATTAAGTAAATGCTTGTTGGTTTCCCATTTCAGTAATGATAAAAGTCATTTATTTTCCCAAAAACTATGTATTAAGTCTTCAGTAATAAAATGCAGAGAGATAAGTTGGTTGTTTTTAAATATTATTTTAAGTATAGTGTGATAATGGAAATAATGAATTCAAAGGTTATGCCACAGACTTTTTTTTCAAAAGTTCTTGTTTTATTCTTTTTTTTTTTATTAAGTCATATATACATAGATCATGAATACATTTATGCCTTTGTGGGATTCAATATGTTGATTATTTGTACAAATTGAAGTGTTTACATCCTACAAATTAACATAGCTTTCACCTATTTACTTAATCACAGTGTTAAGATATTTGTCTTCAATACTTGATGGATTTGACTTGTACCTTTGCAATATGTTCCATAGGTGTGGTTCCACCAGTAACCGTCGCTCTATCCAACCACCCCTTCCCTTCCCATCCCTTTCCCCTTCCCTCTCTCATACTGGGTTATAGTTGTGATTCATCTCTCATATGAAAGTGTGAGTGATTATAAATTGGTTTTATGGTAGTGCTGAATACATTGGATATTTTTTTTCCATTCCTGAGATACTTTACTAAGAAGAATATTTTCCAGTTCCATCCATGTAAACATAAGAGAAGTAAAGTCTCCATCTTTTTTAATGCTGCATAGTATTCCATGGTATACATACACTACAATGAACTTGGGTCATGGTATAAATGAGAAGCAAGCCAGTCTTGTATTTACCACATTATCTAAACTGTTCTTTTATGATTACTTTTGGGGGAAGGGAGATTGATAATGGAAAGGACTAGGAGACCACATCACTATATCTTGACAGAAAAGTGAGGATTGTTTCAAATATAGCTTTTGGGGAAGAGAATGTTTAGGAGGCAGATTTTCTGTTGCTCATTCCCAGGGGTCTAAATCTGCCACATGATGACTCAGGTCACATGAGAGAACCTGATATACAGGGACATAGTATTCATTCTGTGATAGTGAGTACAGAAAGAAAAATACACAAGCCATTTCAACCTATATTTGAAATCTGTATTTCACTTCAAATCAAAGGGTTTTCTCGAAAGATAATTTATGAAGCACCTTACATCTTCAAACTATTTTAAGTGAACTAACGGCAACTAAAGGCACACTAAAGTTATAAATTGTGCATAAAGACATAAGTAGCATAAATCTACAAAAATCTAAGAATTTAATAATTATTCACATTGTTAAGTTCTGCCATTTTGAAACATTTTTAAGCAAAATCTAGGGTCCATAAAGAATAAAATACACAAATCTCTTTTTTTTTTTTTTTTTGAGACAGAGTCTCACTATGTCGCCCTCAGTACTCAGTAGAGTGCTGTAGCGTCACAGCTCACAGCAACCTCAAACTCTTGGGCTTAAGCAATTCTCTTGTCTCAGCCTCCCGAGTAGCTGGGACTACAGGTGTCCACACCCAATGTCTGGCTATTTTTTTGTTGCAGTTGTTATTGTTGTTCAGCTGATCCATGCTGGGTTCGAACCCACCAGCCTTGGTGTATGTGGCTGGTGCCATAACCACTGTGCTGCTGGAGCCGAGCCATAAATCTCTTTTTTAAAGTCTGACCTGAGGGTGTAAGTTGGAGTGCTCCTTGTAGGAGTTGGTATTAATCTTTCCAATACGGTAATTGGAGTTCATGTTCTTTCTATAGTCTAATTTAAAAACATTGATGAGGAAACTAAGCACCAATAGCAGTGATAAGTTGAAAATTAATTAGTGGAAAAAGCTGTATTTAGAGAATTTCATTTTATAGAATGAAAAGATGATTAAAAAACAAATGAGGACCATTAAAGGGGGTATATGTTATACTGGTTCCACATTAATTAGAAAATCAGAGATAGAACAACACTTTTAAAATTAAAATAAATCATATTTAAACAGGATTTGTGTATGCTAAAAAATACACATCCCCCTTTCAGATCAATGGTGTTTAAAATATGTCAAAGTAATGAGGTTACGTGATTTTTCTTCCCTTTACAGTTATGCATGTGGCCTGATTCACCAATAACCCCCCCACCCACTTCTTTAAATCCTACAGACCCTGATCTAATGTTTGAAAGACTAAATTTTCTATTAGTTTCTAGACCTAGACCAATGATATTAAAGGGAGTTTTGCCTTACAAGTTTCAAGTCAATAATTGTTGAATACCCTGCTTATTCCATGGAAAGCCTTAAATCTGACAAAATAGAACTTCCCAAGAGTTTAAACTTTCATCAGACATCTTGTTAGCACATACTATTCACTCCCAACTGGAACTTTTATTTGATCCTTATTAATAAGAAAGGGCTAAGAACATTTAATTTAGTAAAAACAATCCTCTTCCATCTGGAAAGCAAATCAAGTTAGATAGATGTTGATCTAAAAGAAAATTAGTTAATTTAAATTAAAAAAAAGAAGTTAAAATTTGACTCCATACTCTCTTGTTTTTAAAAAAATTATATTTGGCTTGGTGTAATGGCTCATGCCTATAAATCCTAGGACTTATTTGAGGAGGCCGAGAAAGAAGGATTGCTTGAGCTAGGAGTTTGAAACCAGCCTGTGCAAGAACAAGACCTCATTTCTACTAAAACCAGAAAAAATTAGCTATGTGTTGTGGCAGTTGCCTGTAGTCCCACCTACGTGGAAGGCTGAGAGAGGAGAATGGCTTAAGGCCTGGAATTTGGGGTTGCTATGAGCTAGGCTGATACCACTGCACTCTAGTCTGGGACAACAGAGTGAATCTATGTCTCTAAAAAAATTAAAAGTATAAAAAAGATAATACTTAAGGACTTTCCACAGTGATAGTTCGTGAGACAGGAAAGGACAGCATCTGTGAAACAGTGAATTAAAATGCTACTGAAGTTTTAGAAAACAGCACATTGAGTTAATAAAATAATTTCTTACAGCTCGGCACCCGTAGCACAGTAGTTACGGCGCCAGCTACATACACTGGAGTTGGCGGGTTCAAACCTGGCCCAGACCAGCTAACCGACAATGACAACTGCAACAAAAGTTAACTGAGCGTTGTGGCGGGCACCTGTAATCCCAGCTACTTGGGAGGCTGAGGCAAGAGACTCGCTTAAGCCCAAGAGTTTGCGGTTGCTGTGAGTTGTGACACCACGAGACTCTACCTGGGGCAACATAGACTCTGTTTCAAAAAAAAAAAAGAAAGAAAGAAAAAATAATTTCTTACTGTTAGACTTGGTTGGTACAATGTAGACATTTGAGTAGTGAGCAAAACCATGTAATTTTCCTGAAGCAGGAAAATAGAGTTTTACTTTATCCAAATTGAGTAGTAACAAAGAATTTCAATTTCTTTTTGGTTATTGGTTTTATGTACTTTCATTGAATATGAATATGTGGATGAATTCTTAAGGCAAAAAAATAAATAAAGTAATTAAAATAATATATAAAGAGTCATTAAATAAAAGATGAGTGTAAAAAGGATGCATTCTTGTTTGAAGTAAAAAACCAACTAGTTTACCCTTGCTTCGCTAATTTATCATTAGATATTTTGTCCTTTAAAAACCAGTGTATCTCTAATCTTCTTCCAATTGAATTGGTCTAATAAGTTACTCATACTAAATTGACAGACGATCCAGTCCCATGGCTATTGTGATCAATTGTTATTTTAAAGTTGTATTTTCCAGTTTAGTTACTAATAACTGTGTAAGGATTATGAAAGTCTGAGTCATTGGAGTTGTGTAAGCATATAAACAATCAAGTCCTGCTCAATTAAATCTAAAAGATAAATTATGATTGTGCATTCAGGGAAATAATGGTTTAATGATTCTTAGCTGGTTTGTACACCCTTTACTTGTTTTTCTCTGCTGATATAAATAGACACATTATATCCAAATGACCAAGTATTTTTTACTCTTTACCTTTTAGGGAAGAGTGCTTGTTAAATATATCATGCACTAAGTTTTACAAACTTGTATGGTAGATATATTACCAATACCTTTGTGGTGAATAAATGTTCTACTGATCAAATGTAAAAATTCACAGCTGCCTCTCCATAGCTCCCCGATTTCTCATATTTTCCTGTCATTACTAACTCTAATTGCTTGCACATTAGCTTTTAATATAAAACTTAGCCAGATACAGCAAAGTAAGATTTAATAATAACGATTGGATTTATAGTCTTCAAGAACCAGGAGGCTCAATGGCAGTCACATTGCCCAAATTGTGTAAATGCGGGTCGCGGGGATGACTGCAGGATGTGTGGCAAGTTGACGGGAATCTGGACAACAATAGCATTTTATATATCTGTAATGGTTTACAATTCCCAAAGCACTTTTCCGAAATTATCTTACTATATCCTCAAAATAACTCTAGGAAATAAGTAGTCTAGACATTATTTCTTTATCTTCTCTCCTTTTATAGAAGAGTAGTTTTGGGAATAGGGAGTCTGTGTTACTTAACCAAACACAAAAGGTTAGCAGAAAGCACAATCAGTATAAAAACTTTCATTTCATTGGGAATAGCCACTATTCCCTTGGCATACATACCTAGAGCCACTGTGGCCCAAACATTACTTTAAAGATACAGCAGTGAGTGGCCCAAACCATCTTTTCTTTTAGCGCTTTATATTCTAGTGGAGAAGATACATTGTGAACATGTTCAGAATATAATACATATTAACATGTCTGATGATAATAAATACTGTAAAAATTCAAAACAAGTAACAAAATGCATGATGACTGTGGCTGTCATTACTATTACTGAAAGAATGGTCAGGGAGAAATTCTTTGATGAAGTTATAAAGAATGAATAAGTTGGGGGCGGCGCCTGTGGCTCAGTGAGTAGGGCGCCGGCTCCATATACCGAGGGTGGCGGGTTCAAACCCAGCCCTGGCCAAACTGCAACAAAAAAAATAGCCGGGCGTTGTGGCGGGCGCCTGTAGTCTCAGCTGCTCGGGAGGCTGAGGCAAGAGAATGGCTTAAGCCCAGGAGTTGGAGGTTGCTGTGAGCCGTGTGACGCCACGGCACTCTACCCGAGGGCGGTACAGTGAGACTCTGTCTCTACAAAAAAAAAAAAAAGAATGAATAAGTTGATGTGAAAACTTCTGGGAAGACCTTTGTAGGTGAAGGGGAAACGCATTCTTATTGGGAACAGCACTCATATTGGGGAAGGGTATTATTTGGCATGTGCTGGACAATGTGGCCTCAGAGTGCTGAGAGTGAGGAAAGGAAGGAAAGGCAAGGACAGAGGTCAGCAAACAGGTGGTCCTGGGGAGGAGCTCAGATTTTATTATCAATTGTATTTGGAAGTCACTGCATGGTTTCTGTAGGTAAGGGTTCATTTTTTTTTTTTTTTTTTTTTTATTGTTGGGGATTCATTGAGGGTACAATAAGCCAGGTTACACGGATTGCAATTGTTAGGTAAAGTCCCTCTTGCAATCATGTCTTGCCCCCATAAAGTGTGACACACACTAAGGCCACACCCCCCTCCATTTTAAAGAGATCCTTTTGACTGCTGTGTAATCATTTTTCTTTACATGATCATCGTGTGATTTTATAAATTCAAAACTAATTATAAAATCTCTTTGGTCAAAGAAGGGTGTTTAGAATCAGCTCCATATTTAAAACGTGGCTGCACCTTTGAATGCTATGCAATGTTCTGGATTCATGGATAGAGATTATGACTATCTTGGAGGACCAGTATAATACACAGATATAACATGTGTACCAGGAAAAAGTATTTTTAAATGAAATACCGTTATTAATTTAGAAAAGATATGTTAAAATTAGGTCTCACCAGTTAAATATAGACCTTACTCCCAAAATTATTCATTGTGTGAATAACCTGAACATCTTCTTTTTTTTTTTGAGACAGAGTCTCACTTTGTTGTAGAGTGCTGTAGTGTCATAGCTCACAGCAACCTCAGATTCCTGGGCTCAAGTGATTCTCTTGCCTCAGCCTCCTGAGTAGCTGGGATTATAGTCACCTGCCACAATGCCAGGCTTTATTTAGAGACGGAGGTCTTCCCCTGGCTGAGGCTGGTCTCAAACTCATGAGCTCTGCCTGCCTTGGCCTCCCAGAGTGCTGGGATTACAGGAGTGAACCACCGCACCTGGAATTGAATATCTATTTTTTAAGTAGTTATTTTAAAATATGTAGGAGCAAAGAATAAGCTATATAAACTTGAACTTTAGATTTTGTCTTTTTATTTTAAATAAAGTGGGAAATCTTGGGCTGCAGGAAACATATAATTAAACCAGATGGAGATAGCATACATTCAAAAATGGTTTACGTTTCTAGAAAAACAGAAATATATAGCACATATTTGTTACACAAATTCCCCAAGAGATAACGCTTTCTTTGGTATAATATAAAATTAAGTTTTTCACGATTTTTAAATGCCGTTGAGTTTTCCAAACTTTACCCACAATTCTTTGTAAAGATGTTGGTTCACTTCCCGAGGGTTTCCTCTCTTATGTAAAATGTGAAAATAACCTTCAGGGGGAAAAAAAATTCCCCAAAATCAACAATAGCAAAGACAAATATCTTGAAATACACACACTGTTCTCATTGAGCTAAAATTTTTATAGACGTGCAGCGTTATATTGGTAAGTAAGGAGAAATAATTTTTATGAGTGCAAGTATTTATGAGCCCAGATGAAGCTAAAGCCCATAGAAAGAGTCATTAGTCAAAAAAAAAAAAAAATTAGACGTATACAAAACAAGATAACTTCATTGTGTGCAACATATTTCACATAAACTGCATTCCACAAATGTTTTGCACAGTTAAATTATATAAGGCCTTGGATAGTACATGTAAATTATGGGCTATAAATTACAGAAATATGTAAATACATTGCATTGTGGCTAAATTAAACATTTAATCATAAAGCCACAGACTAAGGAAGAGGCAAAATAAGGATTACAAGCAAAAATAGGAATTGTAAAGAAATCATTTCATGTAATATCTATAGTCAGAGAAAGGATGCCCTGCTATATAGATGGGATAAGAGAAAGTCCAAAGATAGCAAACCGTGGATATAGGACTGAAAAAAATCATAATTAAAAAAGAAAACAATAATAATAAATCTTGAAAGTCAACTGTACTGGACAATTCTGGGCCTTTGCTTATACTTTATCATAGCCAGTCATCTTCGTATATATATAGCAATGACAAATATGAAAAGAGAAAATCTCAGAAATTAGATCTGCAACTTCTGGGGATCAGAAATTCAAACTGGGCTTTGAAATAAATCTAAGGGCCCTATGGACTCTGGAGGAGGGGCTGGGAGGTCACTGTGGGGTGAAGAGAACATGGAAAGTAGGAAATAAATGTTTCTACAGCAGATGGTAAGTCAGCATGAGACCAAAATCTTGAAACCAGGGACTTAAATGAAACTCTCAAGCATGTGGACTGAAGCTGAAAAGAAGGGCTATAGATCGGGTGTTAGTTTTAAATTACTTGAGAGTCCAAAAAAAATGGTGAGATGAAATCATGAACCGATGAAAAAAAAAGGGATACAAATAATTCACTACTCATTAACTGGATCTCTAATACCGTCCACATCACCTGTTGAATAGGAAATAATGGTCATTGAGGTATTTACACAAAGTTAGAAGGAAAAGGTAGCAGGTTAACTAGTAGCAGTGAAAGACGAATCTAAGGTAGCATATTCATGTGAACCTCTTCTGGTCAGTAATATGTCAAAAAATAGAAAAGAAGAAAACCAACCATTACCAACAACAAAAGAGATACCTGTCAAAATTATACATTATATTTGATATTATTGTCAAATTAAAACTGTCTAAAAGATCTATGAGAAAGAAGACACAGTACATCATAAACATTCAAGAAATTTTTCTAAAGTATCTTTAGTTATGTAAAGTAAAATTTAGAGTTAAATATGTGGTGAAAATATTGCCATACCACTAAAACTATTGAAATATAATCGATCTCCTTCAAACCAGACAAGGGAGAAGGATAGATACCAAGAACTTCATCAATCCAATCAAAATTATAAAAAGGAGCAAGGGTTCAAGACCAGCCTGAGCAAGAGTGAGAGCCTGTCTCTACTTAAATATATATATATATATAAATATATGTACTGTCCTATATATATAGGTGTATATATGTGTATATATATATATTAGCCGGGTGTTGTGACTGGCTCCTATACTCCCAGCTGCTCAGAAGGCTGAGGCAGGAGGATCACCTGAAGAGTTTGAGGTTGCTATGAGTTAGGCTGGCACCACAGCACTGTAGCCTGGGCAACACAGTAAAAGTCTGTCTCAAAAGAAAAAAAAAAAAAGTATTAAAAAGTTAAAACATAAAGTATCACAGGAATGGAAATACAAATATCCAATGTACTCAGTACTCATATGAAGCCAGTAGACGATCTAATACATGCCCATATAGGAGAAAAACTCAATTCAAGTTAGGGAGAGGTGGAATGAGGGAGGGAAGGAAGGGGCGGGGACAACATGCATGTGTCTCACTCCAGGAACACTCTGTAAGGTGCCAGACATAGCTACAAGAGGGACTATACCCAACACACACAAATA
The DNA here is from genome assembly GCF_027406575.1 of Nycticebus coucang. NCBI lineage: Eukaryota > Metazoa > Chordata > Mammalia > Primates > Lorisidae > Nycticebus > Nycticebus coucang. The sequence continues at coordinate 101,321,681 of NC_069788.1, read as the reverse complement.
TTGTAACCTATTGTTGTTTGTATGCTCACATTAACCTGAAATTTAAAAAAGTAATAAGTTAAAAAATGTTTTTAAAGGGGTTAGAGGGAAAAATCAAAGAAAACATAGGGCATAAAGAAAATAATGTGGTGTGTGTGATACACACATGATCACAAAAATAAACAATTAAATTCTCATATTAAAAATATTAACAGATTAGACTAAGAACAGTTCCAGCAATACAGAACCAGCTATATTCTGCTTAGAGGCACATATTAATAAACACAATAGGTAAGGTGATAATATAGGTGTGAAAGCCCTTATGTCATGTAAACCTTGATAGATGAAAAAATAATAGGTAAAGCTATATTAATTCCAGATAAAATGTACTTTAAGCGAAAGTATTAGTAGAGATGGCACTTGGCACTATTGAACATTAAAACAAAATATACACGTGGCTCTTTAAGGAGACATAAAAATGACAATTTATTAATCACTTCACATTATTGCCTTTACGTATAAGGTTTAAAAAAAGGCATTTAAGAAGCAATTAGGAAATCAGCAATGATGTGGATATTTTTTAGTGCATATTCAGAAATAAGCTAGGAAAAGTAGGCAATAAACATGGAGACAATTTTGACAAAAACTATAGCACAATTAAAATTAATAACTATTTACATAAGATGGAATCCTCCCAAAAGGGAGAAAACCCCTAAATCTTGTATTTGTTTATTTTCACTTAGAATTTAAGTGTCAACATTCAGTAGTCCCCCTCTTATCTTCGGTTTTCCTTTCTGTTGCTTCAGTTACCCATGGTCCACTGTGGTCTAAAAAGATTAAATGGAATTTCCAGAAATAAAGAATTCATAAGTTTTAAATCTTAGCTGACATTGCTAAGAACAAATCATCTATCCGTGAAATTATGAAAAGGAAAGGGAGCTCGTGCTAGTTTTGCTGTGGCAGCTCAAACAGCAAACATTACAGTCCTAGTGCACAGTGAGTTAGGATGGAAAAAAGACTTAGGAGTGGAAGACAAGAACAGAAAGGTTTGGAAAACTGCTACCTTCAGAAAACCCATGGTCTTCCTGGTCCTCAAGAGTGGCCTTTTGACTGAATTCAAACTTCACATAATAAATCCTTTCACTAAAAGGGGTGCAACAGAGAAAGATGAAGCTTTTCTTGTTTCTTTTTTTTTTTTTTCTTGTTTCCTTTTAAGCACCAAAGGAACAAGATGGATCTTGAATCTGAAGGCCACAGGTTCCCCACCCCTCAATAGTGTTATAATTGGTCCATTGTATTATTAGTTGTTGTTGTTAATCTCTTACTGTGCTGATTTATAAAATAAACTTTATATGTATGTATAGGTGGAAAAAACATGGTATATATAGGGTTTGGAGCTATCTGCAGTTTCAGGCATCCACTGGGTTTTTTGGAAAGTATTGCCAGCAGATAGGGTGGGAGGGGGCTATTGGGGGCTACTGCAAATCACGTAATTATAGCTCAATGCAGTCCCATTTAAATAAACAATAACATCAAAAAATGTGCTTGAAGACAAAGAAAGAGCATCACATATCTCACAGATGGTAAAGGAAACCATAACAACAACTACAAAATCTGAATATAACAAAACTGAAAATGTAATACATCAAAATTTGTTTAAAAAATAGCTGAGATAGTAAATTGTGGTAAAGTTATACCTTTAAATGAATTGCTTTTAAATGCTGGAAAAGCAAAACTAGGAAGGGTTAGCAGACAAACGAAAACTTAGACTGTACAGTAGAGATAATGGTAACAAGAGTAAAAATTAATGAAATAGAACACTAGGAAATACAATACCAATATATTGATAAATTTAGTTAATACTGAACAGAAAAGAAAAGCATAAATAAATTTGGAACAAAAAAGTATATAAACTCAGATACAGTAGAGTTTCTAAAACTCATAAGATAGGGTTTTGAATAATTTTCTGGCAATCATTTTGACTGTATAAATGAACTGATTAAATAATACTAAATTGATTAAACTATCAACATCATATTTTTAATTATTAAGAATTTAGATTCAAGATCCACACAAAATGTAAAGAAATTGATTAAAATGATTCACAAAACATAGAATTATAAAAATATACTGAAAATAATTGAAAACTTGCATATACTCAAAAGTACACAAATGAACATTAAATCTGTAATTATAAACGTTTTACTTACTAAAGACACACTCGGCCCAGTTAACTTTACCTTCATGGAACAGGTGTTCCTGATTTTATACAATTTCAGACAATAAATTTTATAAAAAAAGAAAACTACCCTGCTCAATTTATGAGGCTAGTATAAGGTCAATAAGAAAACCAGAAAAGAACACCAAAGAAAATTTGATAACAATTTATCTGAAGAACTCATACACACAAATCCAAAATATAATATTAGCAAGTCAAATTCAGTATTATAAACACACACAAAGGATAAAAAATTTTAGTTAGGAGAAATAAATTCAAGACATCTATTTTACACCATGGTGACTATAGTTAATAATAATGTACTGTATACTTGGAAATTACTAAAAAAAAATCATACATGTGCATGTAAATGCCTGCACACGTGTAAACCATATTCTAATAAATTAGTGCTTTACCCAGGAATATAAAGCAATATCTTTTCCAGAAAAAAAAATGCAAGCTATAGTATGCTGCATAGAGTTTAAAGGTGAAAAATTACCATGAGCTTCTCAAATGAAGCAGGTGAAGCTTAAGTGAATTTCCTCATAATAGAATTTTGTAGGTGGATTTGAGCTGGAAGGATAATTCCTTGACCATTTGAGAGGCATTTGTCAAAAATCTACAATGAACGTATTCCACAGTCCAAGTTAGAACCAGACTTTACTCATTTTTGTAATAGGATGTCCTAGACATTGCATCGCTGAGATTAAAAAAAAAAAAGAAAAGAAATAGTACAAAATAGAAATCGTCTCTATTTCTAGTTTTATGAATACCCCAGTAAAATATTTAAGAAAATTAATACATTAAACTGCCAACATCATTTTTTTAGTTGTTAAGATTTCTACATTCAAGATCTACGTAAAAATCAGTAGTATTCCTGTATTCTAATAGTAATACATAGAAAGCATAATGGAAATAAAAACACTGCATTTATAAAAATGACAAAACTGTAAGGTACCTAGGAATAAAGTTTTTAAAAACTTAAATGGAGAAAATTATCAACAATTATTGAATGACATAAAAAAAAGTTTCACACCAAGATATAGCTATGCTACATCTAGGCATGAATAAAAGCCAGTATTTTTCTCCACTTAATTTATGAACCCCAAAATAAAAAAAAATAACATTTGAATGAGTTTTATATCTTGACACTAATGTGCGTGTGGAAAATAGGTGCAATATGTAACAAATTGGAAGGAAATATATGAACTGTCAAAGAGAAATTTTTTGTTGTTGTTGTTATTTTAAAGACAATAAAAAAACCCAGTTTTCTCAAAGTGTGGTATTGGCAGAGCAGGGACAAGTAGATTAAAATATTGATTATAGCTCCACATACACTTTGTGTATAGGAAGGGTAACATTAATAATTAGTGAGGAAGAGATGCTGTGTTCAAATAAAAACGCTGGCCAAATCACTGTGAAAAAAAGTCTGTATCTCGCGTGGCACCTGTGGCTCAGTGAATAGGGCACCGGCCCCATATACCGAGGGTGGTGGGTTCAAACCCAGCCCCGGCTGAACTGCAACCAAAAAATAGCCGGGTGTTGTGGCAGGCGCCTGTAGTTCCAGCTGCTCGGAAGGCTGAGGCAGGAGAATTGCGGAAGCCCAAGAGCTAGAGGTTGCTGTGAGTCCTGTGACATCATGGCACTCTACCGAAGGCAGTAAAGTGAGACTGTCCCTACAAAAAAAAAAAGTCTATATCTCTACTGCATGCTCTAAACAGAAACAATTACAGATTTCATGTTGAGATATAAGTTTGAAGAGTAGAATTTAAAATCTTAAATAAAAATATACAAAAATATTTTTTACAACTCTAAGATTAGAAAAAATTCTTCACACAGACCTAAGAACTATAAACCATAAAGAAAAGATAGATAAATTTGAATAAAATAAGTGAAAGTTACTTTACCTCCATGGACAGGATAAACACTTTTTTTTTTCTTTTTGAGACAGAGTCTCACTTTGTCAACCTAAGTAGAGTGCCATGGTGTTACAGCTTACAGCCAACCTGAAACTCTTGGGCTTCAGTGATTCTCTTGCCTCAGCCTCCCAAGAAGCTGGGACCACAGGTGCCCACCACAACAGTCGGATATTTTATTGTTGTTGCTGTTGTTGTTTTTGTTGTTGTGATTGTTGTTTGGCAGGCCCGGGATGGGTTCGAACCCCATCAACTCTGGTGTGTGTGTCTGGTGCCCTAACCACTGAGGTACGGGTGCCGAGCCAGGATAAACACTTTTTAAAATAACAATGATATTCTAGGAGAATATATTTGCTGCATAGTAACCAATATAAAATTATAATAGCATTCTAGCTCCGTGCCCATAGCACAGTGGTTAGGAACAAAGTAAATTTCTTACTCTATTTACCATGTAGAGCACAATTTGAAAATATCCAATATATTTTAAAGTGAAAATGTCCTTTACAAAAAATGTTTTCTTTAGGTAGAGATGTCACATAAAAATGCAGGAGGAGAAAAAAATGTGTTCCTGCATCTTTTTGTAATAGTGAGAAGCCAGAAATTTTTCACAATATCCATCAACTGGAGAATGAATAAATACATATTAGGTATCTCTATACAAAGAAACGCTGTAAAGCAATTAAACTAATGAACTACTAGCATTATATGTGAAATTATCAATGACTAAAATTGAGTACATTCTCTTTTTTTTTTTATTGTTGAGGATTCATTGAGGGTACAATAAGCCAGGTTACACTAATTGCAATTGTTAGGTAAAGTCCCTCTTGCAATCATGTCTTGCCCCCATAAAGTGTGACACACACCAAGGCCCCACCCCCCTCCATCCGTCCCTCTTTCTGGTTCACCCCCATAACCTTAATTGTCATTAATTGTCCTCATATCAAAATTGAGTACATAGGATTCATGCTTCTCCATTCTAGTGATGCTTTACTAAGAATAATGTCTTCCACTTCCATCCAGGTTAATACAAAGGACGTAAAGTCTCCATTTTTTTTAATGGCTGAATAGTATTCCATGGTATACATATACCACAGCTTATTAATCCATTCCTGGGTTGGTGGGCATTTAGGCTGTTTCCACATTTTGGCGATTGTAAATTGAGCTGCAATAAACAGTCTAGTACAAGTGTCCTTATGATAAAAGGATTTCTTTCCTTCTGGGTAGATGCGCAGTGATGGGATTGCAGGATCAAGTGGGAGGTCTAGCTTGAGTGCTTTGAGGTTTCTCCATACTTCCTTCCAGAAAGGTTGTACTAGTTAGCAGTCCCACCAGCAGTGTAAAAGTGTTCCCTTCTCTCCACATCCACGCCAGCATCTGCAGTTTTGAGATTTTGTGATGTGGGCCATTCTCACTGGGGTTAGATGATATCTCAGGGTTGTTTTGATTTGCATTTCTCTAATATATAGAGATGATGAACATTTTTTCATGTGTTTCTTAGCCATTCGTCTGTCACCTTCAGAGAAGGTTCTATTCATGTCTCTTGCCCATTGATATATGGGATTGTTGGCTTTTTTCATGTGGATTAATTTGAGTTCTCTATAGATCCTAGTATCAAGCTTTTGTCTGATTGAAAATATGCAAATATCCTTTCCCATTGTGTAGGTTGTCTCTTTGCTTTGGTTATTGTCTCCTTAGCTGTACAGAAGCTTTTCAGTTTAATGAAGTCCCATTTGTTTACTTTTGTTGTTGTTGCAAATGCCATGGCAGTCTTCTTCATAAAGTCTTTCCCCAGGCCAATATCTTCCAGTGTTTTTCCTATGCTTTCTTTGAGGGTTTTTATTGTTTCATGCCTTAAATTTAAGTCCTTTATCCATCTTGAATCAATTTTTGTGAGTGGGGAAAGGTGTGGGTCCAGTTTTAGTCTTTTACATGTAGACATCCAGTTCTCCCAACACCATTTATTGAATAGGGAGTCTTTCCCCCAAGGTATGTTCTTGTTTGGTTTATCAAAGATTAGGTGGTTGGGAGATGTTAGTTTCATTTCTTGGTTTTCAATTCGATTCCAAGTGTCTATGTCTCTGTTTTTGTGCCAGTACCATGCTGTCTTGACCACTATGACTTTGTAGTACAGACTAAAATCTGGTATGCTGATGCCCCCAGTTTTATTTTTATTACTAAGAACTGCCTTAGCTATGCGGAGTTTTTTCTGGTTCCATACAAAACGCAGACTCATTTTTTCCAAATCTTGAAAGTACAATGTTGGTATTTTGATAGGAATGGCATTGAATAGGTAGATTGCTTTGGGAAGTATAGACATTTTAACAATGTTGATTCTTCCCATCCATGAGCATGGTATGTTCTTCCATTTGTTAATATCCTCTGCTATTTCCTCTCTGAGGATTTCATAGTTTTCTTTATAGAGGTCTTTCACCTCCTTCGTTAGGTATATTCCTAGGTATTTCATTTTCTTTGAGACTATGGTGAAGGGAGTTGTGTCCTTAATTAGCTTCTCATCTTGACTGTTATTGGTGTATACAAAGGCTACTGACTTGTGGACATTGATTTTATATCCTGAAACATTACTGTATTTTTTGATGACTTCTAGGAGTCTTGTGGTTGAGTCTTTGGGGTTCTCTAAGTATAAGATCATGTCGTCAGCAAAGAGGGAGAGTTTGACCTCCAATGCTCCCATTTGGATTCCCTTTATTTCCTTGTCTTGCCTAATTGTATTGGCTAGAACTTCCAGCACTACGTTGAATAGTAAGGTGACAGAGGACAACCTTGTCTGGTTCCAGTTCTAAGAGGAAAAGCTTTCAGTTTTACTCCATTCAGTAAAATATTGGCTGTGGGTTTGTCATAGATAGCTTCAATCAGTTTTAGAAATGTGCCACCTATGCCTATACTCTTCAGTGTTCTAATTAGAAAAGGATGCTGGATTTTATCAAATGCTTTTTCTGCATCTATTGAGAGGATCATGTGATCTTTGTTTTTGCCTCTGTTAATATGGTGGATAATGTTTATGGACTTGCGTATGTTAAACCAGCCTTGCATCCCTGGGATGAAGCCTACTTGATAACGATGAATGACGTTTTTGATGATAAGCTGTAATCTATTGGCTAGGATTTTGTTGCGAATTTTTGCATCTATATTCATGAGTGAGATTGGTCTGTAATTCTCCTTTTTGTTTGGGTCTTTTCCTGGTTTTGGTATCAGGTTGATGTTTGCTTCATAGAATGTGTTGGGGAAGATTCCTTCTTCCTCAATTTTTTGGAATAATTTCTGCAGTACAGGAATAAGCTCTTCCTTGAAGGTTTGATAAAATTCTGGAGTGAAGCCATCTGGATCAGGGCATTTTTTGGTTGGAAGATTTTTTATTGTGTCTTTGATCTCAGTGCTTGTAATTGGTCTGTTCAGGAGCTCTATTTCTTCCTGGCTGAGTCTAGGGAGAGGGTGTGATTCCAAATATTGATCCATTTCCTTCACTTTGTCAAATTTTTGGGCATAGAGTTTCTGGTAGTATTCAGAGATGATCTCTTGTATCTCTGTCGGATCAGTTGTTATTTCCCCTTTAGCATTTCTGATTGAGGTTACTAGAGATTTTACTTTTCTATTCCTCATTAGTCTGGCCAATGGTTTATCTGTTTTATTATTTTTTTCAAAAAACCAACTCGTTGTTTCATTAATTTTCTGAATGATTCTTTTGTTTTCAATTTCATTGATCTCTGATTTGATTTTGGATATTTCTTTTCTTCTACTGAGTTTAGGCTTAGATTGTTCTTTTTCCAATTCCATAAGATCTCTTGTGAGATTGTTGATGCGCTCTCTTTCTGTTTTTTGAATGTAGGCATCTAAAGTGATGAATTTTCCTCTCAAAACTGCTTTTGCAGTATCCCACAGGTTTTGGTAGCTTGTGTCTTCATTGATGTTATGCTCAAGGAAGTTAATGATTTCCTGTTTTATTTCTTCCTGCACCCCTCTGTTATTCAACAGAAGATTGTTTAATTTCTATGCCTTTGGGTGGGGTCAAGTGTTTTTGTTAGAGTTGAGTTCCACCTTTAGTGCCTTATGGTCTGAGAAGATAAAGATAAAATTACAATTCTTTTGATTCTGTTGATATTTGTTTTGTGTCCCAGGATATGATCAATTTTGGAGAATGTTCCATGGGGTGATGAGAGGAATGTATATTCTTTACCTTTGGGCTGGAGTGTTCTATATGCGTCTATCACGCACAGTTGTTCTGGGGTCTCATTTAAATCTCTTATATCTTTGTTTAATTTCTGTTTAGAGGATCTGTCCAGCTCTGTAAGAGGAGTGTTAAAGTCCACTGTTATGATGGTATTATCAGATATCATATTGCTCAGACTGAGTAAGGTCTGTTTCAAGAATCTGGGAGCATTTAAATTGGGTGCATAAATATTTAGAATTGAAATATCTTCTTGTTGTATTTTTCCCTTCACCAATATAAAGTGACCATCTTTGTCTTTTTTGACTTTAGTTGCTTTAAATCCACATGTATCTGAAAATAAGACTGCAACTCCTCTTTTCTTCTGAATTCCATTTGCCTGAAAAATTGTCTTCCAACCCTTGACTCCGAGCTTTAATTTGTCTTTTGAAGCCAGGTGTGTTTCTTGCAGACAGCAAATGGATGGCTTGTGTTTTTTAATCCAGTCAACCAATCTATGTCTCTTCAGTGGGGAATTCAAGCCATTAACATTTATGGAGATAATTGATAAGTGTGGTAGTATTCTATTCGTCTTATTTGGTGAGAGTCCATTGCTTAGTTTTATCTTTTTGCATCAGTGTGGAGGTTCGGTTCTGTCCTTTAATTTCTGAGTTCTTACTTTGCTGCTGATCCATTGTGGTGGTCAGTGTGCAGAACAGGTTGAAGTATTTCCTGTAGAGCTGGTCTTGTTGTGGTGAATTTCCTCAATGTTTGTATATCCGTAAATGATTTGATTTCTCCATCAATTTTTAAGCTTATCTTAGCAGGGTACAGAATTCTGGGCTGGAAATTGTTCTGTTTAAGTAGATTAAAGGTAGATGACCGTTGTCTTCTTGCTTGGAAAGTTTCATTAGTGAAGTCTGCGGTCACTCTGATGGATTTGCCCCTGTAGGTCAACTGGCGCTTACTCCTGGCAGCTTGCAGAATCTTTTCTTTTGTCTTGACTTTGGACAGGTTCATCACAATGTGTCTTGGAGAAGCTCTGTTAGAGTTGTGGCGACCTAGGGTCCGATATCCCTCTGAAAGCAGTGTGTCAGAATGTTTGGTGATATTTGGGAAATTTTCTTTTATAATATTCTCTAGTATGGCTTCCATTCCTCTGGGGCATTCTTCTTCCCCTTTTGGGATTCCTATAACTCGTATGTTGGAACGCTTCATAAAGTCCCATAATTCTGACAGTGAACGTTCTGCTTTCTCTCTCTTCTTTTCTGCCTCTTTTACTATCTGAGTTATCTCAAGAACTTTGTCTTCTACCTCTGAAATTCTTTCTTCTGCATTGTCTAACCTGTTGCTGATACTTTCCATTGCATCTTTAAGTTCCCTAATTGACTGTTTCAGTTCCTTCAGCTCTGCTATATCCTTTTTATATTCTTCATATTGTTCATCTCTTATTTGATTCTGTTTTTGGATTTCCTTTTGGTTATTTTCCACTTTATTAGTAGTTTCCTTCATTGTTTCCATCATTTCTTTCATTGTTTTCAACATGCGTATTCTAAATTCCCTTTCTGTCATTCCTAACATTTCTTTATAGGTGGAATCCTCTGTAGTAGCTACCTCATGGTCCCTTGGCGGGGTTGTTCTGGACTGGTTCTTCATGTTGCCTGGAGTTTTCTGCTGATTCTTCCTCATGAGTGATTTCTTTTATCTGTTTCCTTGCCCTAATTTTCCTTTCACTTCTTCTTGCTCGTTAAGTTCTCATGCCTGTGGAAGTTGCAGGCGGGTTTAGACAGATTGAACACACGCGACCATTTGCCGTTTTTCCACTGTTTTAGTTCTCCTCTTGGGGTCTAGAAGTCTCTCGCTGACTCCCTGTATCCTCAGAGAGGTGATGATAGGCAGATCTCACCAGCCAGAAATGCCTGGAGTCCTATCTCCCCAGACTCACAGTGCCCAGATGCAAGGAAGCTGTTACTCGGCCGCCATCTTGCTCCTCCTCTTCACCATATGTTTTTTTTTTTTGGCCGGGGCTGGGTTTGAACCCGCCACCTCCAGGATATGGAACCAGCACCCTACTCCTTGAGCCACAGGCACCGCCCATGAGTACATTCTCTTAAAACTCAAATTGCATTTGATTTATTACTATATAATAGTGTTCATACAAACTTTTACAAAAACGAATAAACACATTTTTTATTTTATTTTTTTCCATGTTAAATGTAAATTTTAAAATTTTGGAATTCTACAGGGGTACACATATTTTGGTTACATAATTTGTTTTTGTACATTCTATGTTAAAGTTATAAGTCTGTCCTTCACCCAGAATGTGTGCATTGTACCAGTTAGGTGTGAATTTACCCAACACCTCCTCCCCCCTCCAACCTACTTGATTTCCATTCAGTTTTACTTCCATGTGTGTGCATAAATGTTGATCGAATAGCCCAATTTAGTACTGAGTACATGAGGTATTTGTTTTCCCGCTCTTATGATACTTCACTTAGATGAATGGTCTCCAATTCCATCAGATTGTTACAAAATATACTAGATCATCATTTTTTATGGCCAAGTAGTACTCCATGGTGTACATATACATATAATATGTTTTATTAATTCATTCATGTATCTACGGGCACTTGAGATGTTTCCACACCTTTGGAGTTGTGATTTATGCTGCTATGAACATTCAAGTGCAAGTGTCATTTTTATGAAATTCCTTCCCCCCCTCCCACCTTTGGGTAAATGCTAGCAGTGTGATTGCTTGATTAAATGGTAGGTCTACTTTTATTTCTCTGAGTTATCTCCATATTATTTTCCTTAGAGGTTGTATTAGTTTGCAATGCCACCACCAATATATATGCTTCTGGGAAATTATTGTCCCAAAGGCATATATCAACAGCATATAAGTGTTTTTTTCTCTTCGCATCCATACCAGAACTTGTTTTGGGACTTCTTGATAACAGGCATTCTCACTAGGGTTAGGTGATATCTAACTGTGGTTTTGATCTGCCTTTCCTTGATGAGTAGAAATGTTGAGCATTTTTTCATGTGTTTGTTGGCCATTAGACTATCTTCATTTGAAAAACTCTGTTCATGTATTTTGCCTACCTTTTAATGGAATTGTTTGATTCTTTTTCTTGCTGATTTGCTTGAATTCTTTGTAGATTCTTGTGATCAGCCCTTTATTGGATGTATAGCATGCAAAATTTTCTCCCATATTTTAGATTGTCTATTTACTCTATTGATGGTATCCTTAGCTGTGCAGAAACTTTGTAATTCCATCAGGTCTTGTTTGCTTATTTTTGTTGTTTCTGTAATTGCTTTTGGGGTCTTCTTCATAAATTCTTTCCCTATGCCAATATCTATAATAGTCTTTCCAACATTTACTCCTAGAATTCTTATAGTTTCATGCCTTAGAATTAAGTCTTCTATCCATCGTAAATTTTGGTGAGTGGTTAGAGGTGTGGATCCTGTTCCAGTCTTTTACATGTGGCTATCCAGTTTTCCCAGCACCATTTACTGAATAAGTATTCTTTTCCCAGTATGTTTTTACCTGCTTTGCCGGAGATCAAAATGGATTTTGAGGATTGCTTCTTTGGCTTCTCCATTCTGATCCATAGGTCTATGACTCCGCTTTTGTGCCAGTACCATGATGTTGTGGTTACTGTCTCCTTGTACTACACCTTGAAGTTTGGTAAAGTGATGCCTCCGCCTTTGTTCTTATCTTTTAAGGTTGTGTTGATTACTCAAAGTCTTTTCTGCTTCCATATGAAGCATAAAGCTCTTTTTCCTAGATCTGCAGTAAATGGCATTTTATTGGGGGATTGCATTGTACCTGTAAATCGCTTTGAGTAGTAGAGCTATTTTAACACTGTTAAGTGTTCTGATCCATGAGCATGATGTGTTTTTCCATCTGTTCACATCTCTAGGATTTCTTTCCTCGGTGCTTCATAGTTTTCCCTATGATGGTCTTTCATCTCCTTAGTTAAACATATTCCTAGCATTTATTTTCTACCGTGCTACTATAAATGATATTGCATCTCTTATTTGATTCTTAGCTTGACTGTTGTTGGCATTAATGAAAGCTACTGATTTGTGCAAAATTGATTACATAACCTGAGAATTTGCTGAATTTATTCATCAATCCAAGTCATCTCTTGGTTGAATCTGTGGGGGGTTTCTAGCTATACAATCATATCATCAACAAAGAGCAATAGTTGACCTGATCTGTCCTCACTTGGATACACTTGGTTTCCTTCATTTGCCTGATTGATCTGCCCAGGACTTTTAGCAGGGTGTAGAATAGAAATGATTAAAATAGGCAACCATGTATGATTCTAGTTCTAAGTGGGAAGACTTTCAATATTTTCCTATTCAATATGATGTTGCCTGGGTTTGTCACACGTGGCCACTATAATTTTAAGGTATGCCCCATCTATACTTACTTTGTTAAGCGTTCTTTTCATAAAAGGGTGCTGAATTTTGTCAAATACTTTTTTCTGTTTATTGAAGGGATTGGTTATATGGTCTTTTTTTTTTTTTAGCATCTATTTATCTGTTGAATTATGTTTATAAATTTGCATATGTTGAACCATTCTTGCATCTCTCAGGTGAAGCCCACTTGGTAGTGATGGATTATTTTTTAATGTGCAGCTGAATTTAGTTTGCTAAAATTTTATTAAGAAATTTTACTTTCTGTGTTCATAAGGGTTATTAGTCTGTGCTTTCTTTACTAGTTCTGTCCTTTCCTGGCTTTGGTATCAAGGTGGTATTGGCTTTATACACCCATTTTGAGATAATTCTTTCCTTCCAATGTTATGGAACAATTTCTATAGTATAGGTATAAGTTCTTCTTTGTAGGTTGATAAAATTTGGGTGTGCACCTATCTGGTCCAGGACTTCTTTTTGTTGGAAGAATTTTTTATTTCTACTTCAATTTCATGCTTGTTACTGGTCTGTTCAGGAGTTTTATTTCTTCTCAAATCTTGCAGAAGAAATGAAATAACCAAGATCAGAGCAACAATAAATTAAATCAAGAACTAAAGATCTACATGTTGTATAGAAGATTAATAAAACAAAAAGTTGCCTCTTCAGAAAGATAAACCAAATTTGCAAACCTAATCCTAGATTAACCAAAAACAGGGGAGGGAAAGGACTCCAATAGGCTCAATTAAAACTGGAAAAGGAGAAATCACGACTGATATCATGGAAATATAAAACATAAGTTTGCTATAAAAATCTCTATGCTCATAAATTTGAAAATGTGAAAGAAATGGACAAATTCTTGAAACACACGGCTTCCCTAGGCTCAATCAGAAGGTGGTACTTTTAAAATGCATAATATACCTGTATACGATGTGATGATACAGAAATATATGTGCTTGATAGACTCAAAACATACATAGGAGTGACTGTAGATGTTAGAGAGTGGTATTCAATAGACTTACTTAGCATATATGGTATTGTCATTAAAAATGTAAAGCAATATTAGCAACAAATTATTGATAAAATAAGGTAGAGTTTTATATTGATATATAGAGAATCTGTATCTTTTAATGATGTTTTTATCTTTTTATTCTTTTTTTAAAAAGTCTCACTTTGTTGTCCTCTGTAGAGTGCTATAGCATCATAGCTCACAGCAATCTCAAACTCTTGGGCTCAAGTGATTTTCTTGTCTCAGCCTCCTGAGTAGCTGGGACTACAGGTGTCCACCACAACACCGGCTATTTTTAGAGATGGGGCTCTTGCTCTTGCTCAGGCTGGTCTCAAACCTGTGAGCTCAGGCAATGTAAGAGTGCTAGGAATACGTGCGTGAGCCGCTGCACCCAGCCCTATGACATTTTTATTTTAGAATAAATTTAAGTTTACAAAAATATATAAAAAAATAGTACAGAGAGTTCCCAAATATCTCATATGGGTTTCATTTATTGATAACTGACATTGATTTATCATAATTAACCAATATTAATGCATGATTTTTTAACTAGAATCCAATTTACTCATATTTTCTAAGTTTTTATCTAATGTCCTCTTCTAGGATCCCATCCAGGAAAGCCCATTGCATTTAATTGTCATGTCTCCTGAGGCTCTTGGCTGTAACAGCTTCTCTGATTTTTCTTGCTTTTGATGATTTTGATAATTTTGAAGTATAATTTTAGGGGAACTGTCCACCTGAAATTCTTAATAAAATAAATAGACATTGGGCGGCGCCTGTGGCTCAGTGATTAGGGCGCCGGCCCCATATGCCGAGGGTGGCGGGTTCAAATCCAGCCCCGGCCAAAGCTGCAACCAGAAAATAGCCGGGCGTTGTGGCGGGTGCCTGTAGTCCCAGCTACTTGGGAGGCTGAGGCAAGAGAATCGCCTTAAGCCCAGGAGTTGGAGGTTGCTGTGAGCCGTGTGACGCCACGGCACTCTACCCAAGGGCGGTACAGTGAGACTCTGTCTCTACAAAAAAAAAAAAAAAAAAAAAAATAGACATTGTACAATATCCTTATATTAGAATTTGTGATATTGTCTCATGATTAGAATGGGTTATAGGTTTGGGGGAGGAAGATCTGGGTTTTGGGGAGGAGAAGATATGGAGGGAAAGTGACTTTTCCATCACATCTTTTTTTTTTTTCTTTTTTTTTTTTTGTAGAGACAGAGTCTCACCTTACCGCCTTCAGTAGAGTGCCATGATGTACACAGGACTCACAGCAACCTCTAGCTCTTGGGCTTCCGCGATTCTCCTGCCTCAGCCTCCCAAGCAGCTGGGATTACAGGCACCCGCCACAACGCCCGGCTATTTTTTGGTTGCAGTTCAGCCGGGGCTGGGTTTGAACCCGCCACCCTCGGTATATGGGGCTGGCGCCTTACTCACTGAGCCACAGGCACCACCCTCCATCACATCTTATAAAGAGTACCTGCTATTAAAAAGACTTACCACTTTTGATCTTAATTTGTTCACCTTGCTGAGCAATGGCCTGTCAGGTCTCAACACTGTAAAACTATTTGTTACCCACACTCACACTGTACTTACTGCAAGTCACCCTTAAGAAGCAAGGGTAGAGCATCTACATAAATTATTGCTATTCTTCTGTATAGCATATTTGCTTCTTCCTATTTATTCACTCAACCCTTTATTTATATTAACATTGACTCAGACCTATTTACTTTATACTTTGGTTTGCAATCCAGTACCTCTTCACTCGTGTTCAAATGTTTCCGATTTGGTCATTGAGACCTTTTCTACTTGCCCCCTGCATCTTTTTAGGTACCCTCACCACCATGTGTCTGTGTGTGAGACTTTGCACTTGCTTCCTTAACTAAAATTCTACAAAATAGACAAGGCTTATTAGTCATATGCAGACAAGGGCATATTTATTGTCCTTGCTCACTGCTCCTATTTAACATTGGTGGAAAGTTCTTATTAGTGCTATAAACCAAGAAAAACAATTAAAAGATTCATATTGGAAATCAAGGAATAAAGATACTTGCATTTATAGATAACATTTCTTATGGATGAAAGAACATAGTTTTTAAAAACTCTACAGAAAGTCCTGGATTAATTAGAAATTATAACAAAATTATAGTATACATGCTTAATACACAAAAGCCAATTTTGTGGGACATGATGGCTGAGGTCTGCAATCCTTGTACTTTGGGACGATTGTTTAAAGCCAGGAGTTTGAGCTGGAAACGATGGCACATCTTCTAGTCCAAGCGACTTCAGGGCCTGAGGAGTGTGAAGTGACAGTGGGCTATCATGGAGCTGCTGCATTCCAGCCTGGGTGACAGAGCAAGGCCCTGTCCCACAAAAGATACCAAAATACTTTCCTTTACAAAAATAATAAACAAAATGTTTTATTTAAAATTAAAAAAAATGAAAGATGAAGAGCTACTTACAGATAAGTCAAACAAAATATATACAAGATCTCTATACAAAACACTGGAAATGCTAAAGGATGAAATTAAAGAAGCGGTAATAGAATGAGATATTTTATACTCATGGATTGGAATATAAAAAACTTCATGATTTAACCTCATGTTAAGTCATATCTCAGTTCATTAGGGACTGCTGTAACAAGATATCCCAATCTGCTCATAAACAATACAGATTTATTTCTCACAGTTCTGTAAGCTGGATTAAGGCAAAGACAAATTAAGGCACAGACAAATTTTGTGTCTGGTGAGGGAGACCTTTCCAAGTTCAATGACGGTACCTTCCTCCTGTTTTCTCCCAAGACAGCTCTCTGGAGTCTCTTGTATAAGGGGAATAATCCCAGAACCCTCATGACCTTACCGTGTCCAAAAAATTCACCTTTTAATATGATCAGTTTGTGAATTCAGATCACACCATATGAATTTGGGGGGACACAGTCAGACCAGAGCAGCCCTGTGGAACTAAAGACAACAATCACCCCAAGTCACCCATGGAGCTCCCTCAGCACTCAATTTCTAATTAGCTACTTTGTAAATACGTAAAATGCTTGTAAGTAATTATCATCCTTAGATTTTATTTCATAGCCAGCTGTGAAAACTTTGCATTTAATTATTTTTTGGCATTTATTAAAATTTCCCAGGTGGGTAGTAGTTGTACAAGGTATTTCAGAGTATGAGTGTTAGAAACTGAAGTAAGACAAATTATAACCAATTTAGGAGTTTACAAACTATAGTGTGAAAAAAGATTCATACTTTATCCATCTGACAAATAATTTGGGTTTCAAATATATCTAAGAACTCTTACAATTCATGTAGGATAATATTTAGAAATAAATATTTAGAAATAAATATTTAGAAATATTTAGAAATATATATTTAGAAATAAATATATCCTACATGAAGCACACAAAGCGAACTCAGCATTGGCATTCACACCAACAATTCAATAATAAAATAAAAATAAAAACAAACAAAGATGAATAGAAAAACTAAACAGTCACAAAAGAAGTTACATGACTGGCCAATAAACTTATTAAAATGTTTGAGCATTTTCATGGACAAATACAATAATATGTTCCTTCTAGAGTTGCAAAAAAAGATTGAAAATGCTAAACATTTATGGGAATATAAAGCAAATTCAATTTTCATACTTTCATGGTAGGATTATAATATTGTATGATAATTTTGAAAATGTTTGGCAGTTTCTTAAACAGTTTAACATGACCTACCCATTTTATGATCCATAAGCCTTAAAATATTCTCTTGATTGTATCTAAATTATACCTCAATTAAATAAAACAAGTAGAGAAGCCCAAAAGGAAGAAAGCTCTCCAAAATGCCTGATCCATTTTTTTTTTTTTTTAATGTAACAATTGAACTTATTTTTTAAAAAATAAAACTTAAATGGTGATAGAGGGTTTCCCCATTCAGGGCTGGATAGGGACCCCTCCCCATTATCTGGGCCCTGGTGAGCTCAGAAATCAGGCCCCTCTCTAGGCACAAATAGGCTGTCCTTTCCAGGGCCCACCCTCAGGGCTCTAACAAGGTCCTGAAAGAAGCAGCCAGGAAGCTCTGAGTGGTTCTTCTCTGAGTAAGTAGCACACACCCTAATTCCTTGCCTGAGGCAAAAACTGCAAGGGCAGCATTCTTGCGTTAATTTTAGGCTTATTTTAGGATTATTCCCTGCCCACATACTTCTGGCCAATTGTGACATGTTTCCCCATCACCCGCAGCCCCCCGCAGATTGGGAAAACAGCATTTAAATCCCCTAGATCAAAGACTTGGGGGCTTCCCACTTGGATCCCCTCCTCCCCTGCTGCCTGAGGTTCTGTTCTCTCTTCTGCTCACCTTCTTTTTCTCATCAGGCTTATCTATCTTTCTCCCTGTCAATGATCTCTATCCTGTCACTTGTTCTCAGGGTCTGTGGTTTCATTCTTTGAACCCCAAGACCAAGGACTTGGCTTAAAGAGACATTTGAGCAACAATGGGACAATGTATATAAAAAGCTTTTTCTTAGTAATGAGTAAATATGGGGCAGCACCTGTGGCTCAGAGGAGTAGGGTGAAGGCCCCAAATGCAGGAGGTGGCGGGGATTCAAACCCAGCCCCAGCCAAAAACTGCAAAAAAAAAAAAAGTAATGAGTAAATAATGAGTGAATATGAGACTATTTTTAATATTGTCTTCAAAACATGAAAAATTTTTTATGAACTTTTTTAATTCACAAAATTTAAGCTTGATATTATGCACATTGTACGTACTTACAGAGCAGTAATAAGATTAATACATTTATACAGCATCAATAGCTTTGAGCCTCTATTTACTTAAATTCATTAGGAAGAATTCCTTTTGTATCTGATTTCTAAATGAATTATTTACTGCAATGCTCCTAAATATGAAAGAAATTCAGATGATCTAATTATTTAAGTAGTATATAGTTTTCAATTATAGAAATCATACCATGAGCACTACTGCCAGATTTGAATTGTAGAAAGAATTATCCTATTATTGTAATAAAAATAATCTTATCCACATATGTGTGATGAAACTAGTTATTAGTTCTAGCTTTTTCTGTGCAATGATAAATATTTAAACAAAAGAAAGAAAATAATTGTACATATGTGCATGATTTTCATATACAAATGCTCCTTTTTCTTTAAATATTTTATGATCTTGTAATCTATGAACATAATCTTCTATGTATTATTTATTTGTTTTCTGCAGCATGTATTATGGGACTGAAGATTAACATCGTAGAAGGGAAAAAGCCCTGAGAAAAAGTGGCTTGCGTCTCAAATATTTTTTCAGTACACAATAATTGAGCATCTAGAGCAGGGCTCTCCAATGTTAATCCTTTAAAAGGCATCTTAATAATAATAATAAAAAAACTAATACAAAAAGAATCCTGTAAAAAATAATAGAGTACCCTGATATGCAATCAGTAACAGGTATAATTATAGCAAGTTAGAGTACAGGAGTGGCTAATTAATTTTAAGAGTAAGGTGAATAAAGAATTTACTTTAAGCTAGGAAATGTTCTTCAACAACCATCTTTTGTGCTGGGAAATAAGAGTTCCTGGAATGTCTTTCAGACTAATACTGAGAAAGGATACTGGAAAAAAGTGAGGTCTAGAGAACAGAGGTCTTCTCAAGGAAAACCCAAGAATACATACATCTGTGAGGTCCTCGCCATGGTGACTCAGCTCTTAGGAATTTGTAGAAATGTAACTTCCTGGCACCTGGAAACTAACACTTGCTTCTGCTTCCCTAAAAGCCTGCTTATCCAGCTTATTCAAATTGACCAATGAAAAAAGTACCCATGGACCACAACTTTTTGACTGGGAATAAAAAGGAGGAGACTGAGCCAGTCGGGGAGCATGCCATTTTGAATTCTTCCCTGCCATTGCTCTGCAAGCTTAAATAAAGCCCTTCCTCTTATAAACATGGTGTTTGGGTGCTCATTCTCTCTATTAGGCTTCATCTTCTGCAACAATAAGATAAACTGTTGTAGAAAGACGAGGCCCAAGAGAGAGAAAGAGCACCCAAACACCATGTTTACAAGAGGAAGAGCTTTATTCACCAGACAGGAACTTATGGCATAGAAAAATTCCAAATGGCCATGCTCCCTGACTGGCTTGGTCTTTCCCAGTCAAAAAGTTCCAACCCATAGGTATCTTTTTCATTGGCCAGTTTGAATTAAGCAGGAGATGCTATTCCAGCCCCCACAGGATTTCACAGAAGTGGAAATTTCCAAGTTCCAGGGAGTTCAGTTTACAAATTCCCAAGAGCTGAGTCACCATGGAGAGGACCCTGCAGGTGTATCCTTGGGGTCTCCTTGAGAAGGCCTGTTCTCCTAGACCTCACCCTTCTCAGGTAGCCTCTCTCAAAACCATGAGCACCTTGAAGACAAAAGATCTTTCCTTTATCAATTTATCTTTGGCAAGTAGGTTGGTATTTCCAATCTTGGTAAATATTTGATGCTTGTTTGTTGATTGAGTAGATCTAGTACTTTACCTTGAGTTCTTGAGTATTTAGGCAGGATAATAAGATTTAAACAGAGACCTCAGTGAAATATGCTCTCTGGTGGCAAAACCAAATAAATGCCCTTACATTATTGCACCGGAGCTTCCTACCTGAGTTTATTCCTCGTGATACAGAGTTCCCCTACTAGATCCTTGCCCCCCATTCTTTAGGACGGTGAGCTTAGATATCTGACCCCTGCTTCTAGGCACAAACAGGCTACCCTTTCCAGGTCACAATTTCTGGTATCTAGCAAAGCCATGAACAAAGCAGCCTGAAAGGTTCTGAGCTGCTCTTCCTTGAATAGGGAGCAAAAAACTGCAAGGGTGGTATTCCTATTCTAACTTTAGAATTGTTCTAGGATTATTTTCTGCCTAAAGACCTCTGGCCAGTTGTAACACACTTCCCCAAGACCCCCTGACTTCAGGATAGGAAAAACAGTATTTAAATCCTTAGATTGAAGACTCTGGGCAAGGGGTTTCCTCCTTTGATTCCCCCCTCTTCTGCCAGAGGTTCTATCCCCCCCTTCTTTTGTTAACTTTTTTTTTGCTCGTCATGCTTATCAGTTTTTCTCCCTGTGAATAAACTATCCTGTTGCTTATCCCTGTGATCTGTGGTTTCATTCTTTTTTTTTTTTTTAATTTTTTTATTAAATCATAACTGTATACAATGATATGATTATGGGGCATCATACACTCACTTCGTAAACCACTTGACACATTTTTATCACAGTGGTTAACATAGCCTTTCCGGCGTTATCTCAGTTACTGTGCCAAAACATTTACATTCTACATTTACCAAGTTTCACAAATACCCCTGTAATATGCACCACAGGTGTGATCCCACCTATTCCCCTCCCTCTACCCACCCCCCCCTTTTCCACTTCCCCCTATTGTTAAGAGATGTTGGCGTGGATGCGGAGAAAAGGGAACACTTTTGTGGTTTCATTCTTGATCACCAAGATATTCTTTTGCGTGGTCAGTGTCGCAAAGTATAGGACTTGCTATCAAGGACTTGGCTTAGAGAGAAACGCCAGAAACACTAGATCTCCACTATCTTAAGGTGAGACCAAAGAGGTTTGAGCATGTTGCCTAGGCTGGCCCTACTCTAAAGGACAGTTAGATTCAGAGACCGTACCATTTGATAGAAATGCTCTACTTCATTAATGGGAAAGTAAATTTTAAATACTAGAATATTTATATAATTTTTCTTTCCGTTCCCCAGATGCCTCAAAATTTTACCTATAGGCAGATTTAGATCTAACAATGATTTTTTTTTTTTTTTTTTTTACCTACACTCTTTGCAAATGTAAGTATTCTCCCTCCATCAGCAGCTTGGAAATTCAAGGAGATTGCAACAATAACCTTCAGAAACAAACAAAAAAATAATAAGTAAATAAATAAAGACAGTGGTAGTTCTATTTACACAAGTGCAATAACATGTAGATCTTTTTGATTTCAGAACATTACAGTCCTTTCCTGATTTAGAAATGAAGTCACTTAATCAACACCACACCATAGAAAGGGCAGCTTTTGAAAGAAAACTCAAACTTGCAGGTCACAGACTTGATATGACAATCCTGATCACTAAGAAACCAGTGAAATCCTAAGTGTTTGTGTTTATCATACAAAAAGCATAGAAGTAATAAAGATTAGAGCAGAAATAAATGAAATTGAAACATGGATCAAAAACAATACAAATGACCAACAAAAACAAAATAAGTTAGTGTTCTGAAAAGATAAGCAAAATTGACATAAATTTAGCCAGATTAAAAAAAAAAGGTGAGAAAACCCAAATAAATAAAATCACAGATGAAAATGGAAAAATTATAGTTGATATTGCAGAAAGTCAAAAAGGATCATTATAGACTGATGATCAACTATATGTCAACAAATTAGATAAAAGAAAAATAGAAGCACGGTGTATTATCCAGCATTTGAGGACAAGCATTATGTTTTTATAAATAAGCATATTGAGAATATTTTTTTCAGGGGTGTTTTTGTTTTAGCTTGAAGATAAATATTGCATTCAATTTCTAAACTCGCTTAACACATTTAGAATAATCTTTCTTATTTGGTCAGTCAGCACAGTGGTAGTTTTTCAAAATTTGTAAAATCAGGGACATTTCACATAGGATTTGTATAGCTGAAAATCGTGTTAGTCGGCTACACAAAAAGTGACAAAATTTAGGGGAAAAGGAAGAAAATCATTGTCTCACTCTAGCAAAGCAAAGTTGATGTCACTAATTTTCCTCTTTTTTTTTTTGAGACAGAGTGTCACTATGTCACCTTTGGCAGAGTGCTGTGGCATCACAGCTCACAGCAACCTCCAAACTCTTGGGCTTAAGCGATTTTCTTGCCTATACCTCCCAAGTAGCTGGGAATACAGGTGCCCACCACAACGTCTGGTTATTTTCTTTTTTGTTGTTGTAGTTTTCATTGCTTGGCAGGCCAGAGCCGAGGTTCGAACTTGCCAGCCCTGTGCATGTGGATGGCACCCTAGCTGCTAAGCTACAGGCGCCAAGCCTAATTTTCATCTTTTTTGATCCCGCAAATACTAATGGGCATTTCCACAGCATCAATTTATTTCTGGGATGAAGAGATACCAAAAGTTCTAAGTACTCACAGAAAATGCTATCATACTACATATATACACAGAGTATCCTGGGTCAACTCCTGGCACACTAGATCCACTGAGAGAACTCTCTTGTTCAAAATGGCAATTCATATTGTTAAAAAGGAGTCCCATTAACACAAAGTAGTCACAAGCAGGTTAACACAGATTGTCTCTGTGACAGGCTGATGGTCAACCTGGTATCAGTAACCACCCACAAACAAGCCTGCTGAAGAATTTCCTTTAATCTAACTTAGTGACATCTCCAGGAGAAAAAAAAAAAAAAATCCGGCAATAGATTTATATGTTACGTTTTGTAATAATCAATCTTCTTTAATCCCACAACACATTATTATTCTCACTCTATACTTCTATAAATTGAGGCTCAGATGAAAACAGTGACTTGCTAAAGAGCACAGGATAAATGATTGTACAGAAATTCAAACTCGAAATTGCTTATTTCCATGATGGTTCTACTATGTCACATTTTACTTTTAGTAATGGCTCAAAAAAATATTGCCAGAGATGACAAAGAAAACTAACATTCAAAAAAACTCTGTTTTGAGTCTTATTTACTGCCACATGTACATAAACCCTTCCCATAATTACTCATAAGTTGTTTTTTTTGTTTTGTTTTTTTTTTTTTTTTGTAGAGACAAAGTCTTACTTTATCACCCTTGGTAGAGTCCCATGGCGTCACAGCTCACACCAATCTCCAACTCCTGAGCTTAGGCGATTCTCTTGCCTCGGCTTCCCTAGTAGCTGGGACTACAGGTGCCCGCCACAACACCCCGCTATTTTTTTTTTACAGTTTGGCTGGGGCCAGGTTTGAACCTGCCACCCTCGGTATATGGGGCTGGTGTCCTACCCACTGAGCCACAGGTGCTGCCCGACTCTTAAGTTATTATCTATGAAGCGGTCTACACTTTATCTTTTATTTACTCTTTAATTAACTTCGAATTGGCTTCATTACCTATCACACTACTGAAACTGCTATCAAATATCTTTTTGTGTTCAAATATTATTAATAATTCTTTGTCCTAATTTACAGCATCCTGAATCTCAAAAGATTCCCTGTTCTCCAACTATATCACATATATTTCACCTTGTCTTATCTTCCTAAGCAGCTCCTTTAAATTCTCATGAAAACTAATCACTCTGCTTTCTCCATCAAACCTTCAAATATTGGGCAACACAGACTTTAATTTGGCAATTCTTTTTTTTTAAAAAATTTATCCTGTCTTTCTGAGTGATCAAATCTAGTTCTAGAGTTTGAAATACTCTTCATAAGCTAATTACCACAAATTTACATCTCCAGCCAGACATCATCTTAGGATTCGAAATGGGAGTATCCAATTGCTTGCTTGATAATGCCACTTAAATAATAATAGATTTTCAAATTTCACCTGCCCAGAAGCAATGCACAATCCTACATTGCTTGATATTTTTATGAAAATAAAAAATAACACCGTTTACCCAATTGTACTAACCCTAAACTGAGGAGTCTTCCTTGATTACCCTCATCCCCTTATCCCATAGATCTGATTCATCAACAAATCTTTTTAATCTGTATTTCTGGACTATATCCCAACCATTTCCATTTAGTGCTACTGTCATTTTCTAGTTTAAACTGCCATTAAATTTTGCCAAAATAACTGTCTTTTAACACTGATTGGTCTCTCCCCTTGTTTTCTGTTGATGCTGTAACAAGTTACTAGAAACTTAGTGGTTTAAAGATGTAACCGCTTGTTATCTCTTAGTTCCATCAGTCAGAAGCACAGGCAGTCTTAACTAGCTTCTCTTAAAGTGTCAAAAGACCGAAATTAAGGTGTCTGTCCAGCGAGGCTCTTCTCTGGAGGCTTTGGGGAGGAATCTACTTCCAATATCATTCAGGTTGTTGGCAGAATTAAGTTTCTTGTGGTTTTAGAAATGAAGTCCCTGTTTTCTTGCTGGATGTCAGCTGGGAGAGCCACTTTTAGCTTCCAAAGAACCATTTGCCTTACTTCTCAAATGACCCCTCCATCTTTAATCCAGCAAAGGCACTTACATCCTTCTCATACCTTTCATCTCTGTGACTTGCCCTTCTGCAAAGGACCACAGAAAACTGTTTTTAAAGGGCTCGTGTGAATAGATTAGGCCCACCCAGATACTTCTTCTATTTTAAGGAGAATTTATAAACCTTAATTACAAGTGGAAAATCTCTTTTGCCTTGTAACAACAAAATTGTGGTAACAATGTCCAAGGGTCAAAGGTCATGGAGGCTAGCTAGAATTCTACTTGTACTTTGTGTGTTCTTTTTTCATCCCTACACTACTTATCATTTTATTTTATTTTATTTTATTTTATTCATTTCCTTTTATTTTAGAGACAAAGTCTCACTATGTCACCCTTGGTAGAGTGTTGTGGCATCACAGCTCACAGCAACCTCCACCTCTTGGGGTTAAGCAATTCTCGTCCCTCAGCGTCCCAAGTAGGTGGGACTACAGGCACCACCACAACGCCTGGCTTTTTTTTTTTTTTTTGTAGCTGTCATTGTTGTTTAGCAGGCCCAGGCCGGGTTCAAACCCAGCAGCCCTGGTGTATGTGGCCGGCAGCCTAACGACTGAGCTATGGGCACTGAGCCTACTTACCATTTACACAGCAGCCAATATGGCAATTTTAAAACATGAAGCTTATGTACCACTCTCTTACCTTAAAGCTATTGGACAGTTTCAATGTACTGTCTCTCAGTTTCAAAATCAACATTTTTTTTCTATAATCAGATAAACTCAGGCTTTGTTTGATGTATTTTGTGTAAATTGTCAGATAATAACATCTGTGAGTTTAGATCTGATAATCTATAAAATGTTAGGACTTATATTTATTTTGGGACATAAATGAGCCTTTCTGTGTGTGGGTAATTGATATATACACACATATATATCAGTTAGCAAAGGCCATGGCTTAGCATTAATGAAAGGTGTATCTCCATCACTCCATTCTCTTCCCAGCTTATCTACCTGGCACTGGTCCCCCAATGACAATTGCTTGTATTCTCCATATTTTATTCAAATGGTCTCCAGAATGAGTTGTCTACCTATTAGGTAGGATACACGTATTAGGGGAAGGCAGGTATTCATGTCCGTAAGCACAGAATAATTATCCTTTGAAGCATTTTTCTTAGCCCCATGAAAACCACAAAGGTACCACGGACTGTACACCATGCCCTTCAAGAGTCTAGACTCCAGGGGTACAGAGGCAATTAAAAATGTCATTAAAGAGAATTGACATCTGTGCTATAAACAGAACTGAGATCAAGTTGCAGGCAATGGATGTATCTAACTCCAAAAGGCGACTTCTCTGAGTTTGTCATTTATTTAATTTTGATTTGCAGTGGGAGAGATTGTCTCTCTCACCACAAACTGAAATGAGATTTATTAGAAATGTAATAGAATAAGCAAAGTAGTTTGAATATGCCCTACTGTTTCCAAAAAGAAAACTGATACATGAAGTTAAACCACCATTGTTGATAGTCATTGGAAAGGGATGATTCTAATTCATTAAATATGTTTTTATAATTGCTACTTAAAAATTGCAGTTAAATAAAACACTATCATAAGACATGTTATGTTAGATACATATTATTTAAAACATATGTTTTAGACTGAGCAATTATAAAACACGCTATTCACCTCTTAAATAAATAGACCCATAATAATTCACTTTTAGATAATTAAACAATATTACATTAGTAAGCCTATACTATAAGTTCAAGTTAACAAAAATCAGGAACAAAAATTGTTGTGCTGCCTTCCCAGCTGTTATTTATATTTTCAGATTTTGGTTATTGAATTTAGCATAAATAGGATAGACTCTCTCGTGATTGACACATTTGACTTGAGTAACAGAACTAAAGTCATCACAATAGTAGCTATTGAAAGAGACACTAAATGGAACCAGTGTTCCAGAGACTTAGTCTTTAAATATTTACTTCTATGTCCCCTTATTGTTTATCTTTAAACCTAAAGGTGAATAATAAAAATGTGAGCAAGGTTGATCCGTGAATATCATTATTTGGAAAGCATAATTCGATCACTATTTCACTTTGGTTTATATTATCTAGTAAGTGACTAATAGGTTCGTTACCCTTGCCTGTCTCATTGTCCCTAAATTTGATCAATATATTAGTTGTCACCATTTAAAAGAATTGGTAATTAATATTACAGTGTTGAATGCTTTGAAGCCTCAGATGATGATCAGAATCTGTAGCAAATTCCTTAATAATGTATAGTAAAATGAAAGTAAAACCATCGTTCCCAGTCTGCTAAGGCCACAATGTAACCTTATTTGGATTCTTCTGGTGTATTAATTTACTCCTATATTAGCAATGATGGCTATATTGTGATCATTATATTATGGTTACTTTTTTATATTACCTATTGAATTATAAGTACATCAAGCACATGTGTTGAATGAATCATTGATTGAAGAACCATCTTCTGATTTGGAAATTAAGTTGCAAATACTTTAAACCAGTTGTGTCTCTATTTAGTATCTATTAAAGAAAGTAGTTAAAACAGCAAACTAGCTTAATACATTAGGGTAAAATTATGTAATCAAGTCACATATTAATCAAATAATTTTATTAATTATTTAGATTTAAATTCTCTGTTTCTCAACTTTATTTACTCATATTTCTATTGCCTTTGTATTTTGAACTTTCTTCTATTATTTTAGTACTCAAAAGATGGTTTTTGGAAATTGAAGAGTAGAGGAGCTTGCCCTTGGGTAGAATCTTTAGTTTAAAAAAAAGTAAAATGATTTGGGGTGTTTTCATTAGGAAAATATTAGGCTGATTGGGAATTTCAGTTGTTTTGATGGAAAGCTTTATAGAGACACTCTAAGGTTTTTTCTATATTGCTCGTCAAGGTTGACAAGTTTAGAATGGATACAGTAATTTGGGGAAGAAATCTTCCTAGAAATAAAGATTACATTTGGCTGGAGAAATCACTGTCTTATATTCCTGAAAACCTGAAGAAACGTAAGATCACATTGATCTCAAATTTACAATATTATTATTATTACTACAATTATTGATAGGAATATAAAGAATGGCAAAATTATACTTTGCTCTTTATCATGGTACTCTCAGACTTACGTAGCACCTTCATCATTCTCCAGATTTTCCTAATTCCAATCAGTGTTCCATATTTCTATTAGATGAATTTTAGTAGTTATCATTTTAAGAAATCCCAGAGGCTCCTTTTTACTGAAAAGATTAATTTGAAACTTCCCTTTTGATTTTCTTGCTTTTGTGGGGGGTGAGGGGCACAGGGTCTCACTCTCTTGAATGAAGTGAGAGTGCAGTGGTGTCATCATAGCTCACTGGAACTTCAAACTCCTAGGCTCAGTGATCCTCCTGCCTCAGCCTCCTGAATGTCTGAGACTACAGGTGCACAGCAACACACCTGCTAATTTTTCTGTTTTTTGTTCACTTAGTCCTTCAGCAATCCCTCCCACCACAAGCTCCCAGAGTTCTAGGATTATAGGTGTGAGCCATCCCACCAGCTCTGTCTTGGTTTTTAACATTTTTGTTTCTAATCCTTTCAATCAGCCTAGGCTTATTTTCCACAATATGCCAGTATACACCATTTTTTTGTTTGAGTGAGCCTAATTACAGTTAACTTTGAGTTCACCCCCAAGCCTTCACTTTTACTATTTCCTTAATTTAAGCATTTTAAATGTAAGTATTCCCTTTTCTCCCTTCTATACTAAACTCTCACCAAGCCAATCTAACTAGACTGTTCAACTTCTATTCTTCATTTAAACATACAGAGACATACAGATGTTGCCACCCAACCAAGTTCATTTCCCCACCGCCCAAGAGGAGAAGCCAATATGCTCAGACAACAGCAGAGAGAGTTTAATTTTGCATAGTACTAAGTGAGGAGCTGGGAAAAATATCTCAAATCTGCCTCTCCAAGAATTTGGGAGATAAGGTTTTTCTGGACAGTTTGACAATTAAAGGATCAAACAGTGAGGTTTGCCAATTGCCTGGGTTTAGGGCAGAACCATAGGGCTGTAGAAATTGTGTTCTTTCTTGACGAGGATCTTGGGTAAGGGTCATAAGACCAGTTCCATCAGTCCCTTGGCCTGGGTGCTGCCCTGGGTGGGTCAGCCAATCTGATGCAGGACCTGAGAGATATCTCAAAAGCTACCTAAAGTTCTGAAAGGGTGATGTAATCTGTGCAGAGAGTCTACCAGCTATGTGCCTTGGGAGTGGCAATGATAGAGAAGTGAACCAAGGGGACAGTGGCTCATTATTGTTAGTTGGGGTTGTACCTTATTTTTAGCTAAGCCATTACCACAGTTCTCACTTTGCAACCCTTTATTAATGTGTAAAAGCAATTTCACAGACACATGCAGAATAAAAAGAACATTCAAGAGATACTTCAAGTTTTTTCTCCCTATTTGGAGTATGTGAAATCACAATTTTAAATAGTTGTTTGCTGATGTCATCGGAGCTTATAATTATTTTGGGATTTCTGTATGCCAGAATCTCTGGTGGCTTACTCATATACTATTTTATTTAATCTTCCCTTTTTTTTCTATCAAGGAAACAATTGTATTTTATTTTACATTTTATAGATACAAAATACAAGGGTGAGAGAAGTCTAGCTTCTTGTTCAAGGTGACGCAGGCAGTAAGCAGTACATTTGTAATCAAACTAAGGAGCAGTTGTACTCTTATGTGTAATTTTATAGATTAACCACATAAGCACATTTTACCTTGGAATTGGAATACATCGACAATATCAACTACTTGATGAGAGTGAAAAATCAGATAGAGTGATTATTTCCTTTTTCAACTAAGAGTCACATGAGGCCCTTTTATTAAATGATGTTACATAAGACTGAGGTATCCTTGCCACATCGTGGTAGTAAGTTACCCTTGTTGGTACGTGTTGCTAGAAGAAATTGAAGAAGGAAAGAACTGGTAGTTTTCCTTCTCTTTGGCTTGGAAAAAGTGCCTATTTTATAATACTGTATATTGTTTTATAAAAATTGCCTCTTCTGGACTATCCTCTAAATTTTTCCATTTGTTGGCCTTATTTCCTTTTGGACTTTCTCCTGAGAGTTTTGATATTCTTTTAAATTTGCCTCTGCTATAGTATTTTTTCATGGTTAGTTCCACATGCTATCCATTTTTTTTATTATCTCATGTTTCTAAGAAATATACTTTTTGAAAAAAAAAATTGATCATGGGAATTTGAGATAGCTCAGTTTTGAATTCCATTTAAAGGTTTAGTGGAGAGAAGTGCATTCTATGCTGTGAAGAACTCAGCACTGAGAATTGATGAATATGAATTTAAGTTCCACATCTATGTTCATGTCACTTTTGGGTAATTTTGTCTACCTCTAGATTTCATTTACCTTATCTGTGAATTGGAGATGATAATATACTATATAATTCTTTGGATTGTTGAAATAAGAAATATGAAATAACATAAATTAAAGTTCAGGCATGTAGCAACACTTAATAATTGATGGTGATTTTGATTATTCTTGTTTTTTTTTTTAATTATTTCTGAAATTCTTAGAATCTCACTTTAACAAGCTGTACTTATTCTGTTTACATAGCTCCTGAATATATCCAGCACATGTGGTGATAAGATGCAAAGAATGAGACTCAATACCTTGAAGATTTATAACATTAATAACTATCATCTGGACTGTGATGTATATTGTTATAGCAAAATCAGACTCTCTAAGAGAAAGCTATCCCTGATTGTTGATTTGATTGATTTTGGAGTTTTTCTTAATTGAACTTGATTTTAGAAGACCATATTTCAAATATGTATTTTAGTTAGACTGCCAACTAAATTTAATTTATTGTGAACACCTATCCTTTATTTGTGCTGTAGATATCTTAGTAACCGACTGGCAATATTGTGCCTCTTTCCCAGAACTGTCTCCTTTTATTGTCAACCATACTTCCAGGAGGAGCTGCTTTGTTCCTGCTGGACTCACCTTCCTTTGAATCAAATATTATGGACACCTCTTCATAAAGAAGCCAATCAATCCCTTCTCTGGGTACACTGAAGCTGTACATGTAAATCTGAGCCAGGGTCAAAGCAATGTTTTCTCTTGTTCAGAGGATGTTACAGTGGAACCAGAATCTCTCTTTGCCCTTGTTCTCAGAGATTCAAAGAATGAAATTATGGACCACCCTCAGTAAGCCAAAGGATAGATTTTCTTTTCTTTCTTTTTTTTTTAATTGTTTGGGATTCATTGATGGTACAAACAATTAAGTTATACTGATTGCATTTGTTAGGTAAAGTCTGTCTTAAAATTGTGTCCCATGCTCAAGAGGTGTACCAAAGGATAGATTTTTCTCCATAGATAAGAAGAGAAGGCGATAAAGCCTTCAGCACAGTGTGGGGGTTTCCTGAGCAGGCGGCACCTTTGGGTCTTCTGTCTGGGGGTTTACATGCAGCTTTTCCTACTCTGCAAGCAGCGGGGTTTGAGAAGATGGAATGTCACCACCACTTGGTGCCAGAGGCCAGTGGGCAGAAGTTAATTTTAAAACTGCCCTTATGTCTGGTTTACAGTGTGTTCTCTGCTCCAGGAGTGGTGGCTTAGGGGGGATGCTAGTCAGAGTGGTTCTGCTGTTTAGGGTCTGGAATCAAGCTGATTACTGAGTTCACTTAGATGGAGAAAATGGGGTCCACGTCCAGCACAGAGCAGGGGAGAGGGAAGAAACTGCATCAATAGATTAATCCATTGAAAGAGAAAAAATCTAGAGCGGAATAATAGGAGAGAATTCAGATGGTATTCAAATTCCTCAAGACACTATTTTTTTTAGTTTAAGTCACATTTTGGCCTCCCCAGCCCTTCAATACTGAATTCTGCATCAGATTCTATAACTCTCAGTATCCTAAATGTATAGAATTCTTTTTTCTCACATTTACAATTTTATTTTTGTTTTAATCTAATTGAATTGATTTTGTTTTTACCTAAATGTCCTGCTTTTAAAGTATGCTGACACGGAGGACGATATTTTTTGTTTAATCAAGCCCCAGGTATAATAAGTGTTTAATAAAAGATTATTAAACAGAAGTTTATCAAATTTATTGGATTTAAGGTTATTGTAGTAACTAGGGTTGCAGGAGTTGAGAAAAGAGAAGACCTAATGGTTTTCTTTGATTTATAACCTTCTTTTATTTCCAAAATAACCTTAACAGAAAAGGAAATTACAAGCTTGTACAGAAAGACACTTGACTATTTTTACTGGATTGCACTGCTATAGCTCAGCAGTAAGAAAGGAGTCTTTCAATATATTAGGAAAAAAAAAGGAATAAAAAATGAACCATTGGAACCCGAGCAGTTATACAAAACAGAAATTGACTTGGCCCAGTCTGTCAAATCCTGTTGCTTTTATTGGAAATGGTTCCTTTTTCAGTTGGTGCTTTTTCTTCGGTTGCACAGCCTGGAACTGTGCTATAGACCCTGGGTTGAGAAAATGGTCATTCAGAGACCCTGCCAGGGATTCTTGCCTAAGACAGAATTCTGGGGAGAAAAGCATGGATATCTAGCAGTGGAACTGTTTATATAAAAATCCACATTCATTGATTTATACTGTTAGTAGTTGCAAGCTTTTCTCCCATCTACTCAGAGCCCTGTATATTTCTTTCTTTGTTACAATGTCACTGCCAGGAAAAGGAAACAAACCAAGAATCCTGGTTTCTTTTCAGACATATTCTGGTGAGTTATGATGCACTAATTTCAATGGTAATCTGCCCCTGGAACATGAGTGACAATTCAAGAACTGATCATTTTGAATTATTCATGAAACACTCAACCTTGACATTCTGAACATTGTGCTTAAGAATAGAAGAAGTAAACAGGAGACCCACAATGGTCATTATTAAAAAGCAATAACTGCTATTCAGATGATTACTAGCACCCAGAAGGGGTAATCAAGTCTCAAATGGAACTGCTTTACATTTGAAAGAATTCCATACAAATGTCTCTGTGAAATGTAACTACTTTAGGTAGAATTTATTTTCCATCCCTTTCAATTGATTAGATATTTTGTGGTAGATTTTCTTATCATATTACCTTGTAGGCAGATCTTTGGGCTATGGTCACAGGTGTATTTTGGAAGGTATATGCTGAATGAAGGATTTGTAAACAATTACCCCCTAATTGTCCTTCTTGGAGATTTGTGACATTTTCTATCTATGTATATTATTCATAGGGTTTCAGATAAAAGGGAGAAATGAGAGAGAGAGAGACCTGTTATATGAAGGAGAGAATTATTCTTCTCAAGAAATATCTACATTGCTAAGGTTGAGACATTTCAGCAAATTACTAAGGACACATGGACCCACCAAAATACATATCCCCCAAATCATTACCTTGAGTGACATATCATCTTAATGGTTGTGGCTTGAATTAAGCACACACACAAATCTCTTACTCAAAAATCTCAGGGTCCTCCAGTCATTTACTTAAACAAATTCTCAGCATATGGTGACTTTAGTTAAATGCCAAGTTGTATCAAATAGGACACTTTGGGGCCCAAAGCATTAAATGCGCTACGTAAAATGATTCAGAGATTACAGTGAAATTTAGATACCCATTCAAATCTCCTACATTTCTACTGTTGTCTAAAAATACTGAAAGCCTAATTCTTTGAGACAGTTCTTGCGCTTGCTTAATGTAGCTCTATAATGTGTCTAAAAAAAAAAAAAACAACACTATCAAAGTCTATGATTTGGATTTAATGGTTTTATACTAGAATGCAAAGGAATCCTTTTGCAGAATGGCATACATGGGCATTGTCAGAGACACCTGATTACCCTATGATCATATTCATCATGACTTTAATAACATGGATTAGTAATTTAATGTATACATCAGCCGTGACCTTCATTACCTTAAATTTTTTGACTCTGGAAATAAATGTATCAAAATTTCTGCAGGCTGCCCTCACACATGGTTTTCTAGCAATAAGAATCATTTCCATTTAGTTTATGTTTTGGAGTTTTACTAAAACATATAATACTAGGATTAGAAACCCTTTAACTGGTTATCAATCAGTTATTTATAGTTAAGTTAAAATGAATTCCAGAAAATAAATATTTTCAATAAAAATAATATATTTATATGGAAAAACACAAAGAGATCTTAATGAGAGAAGAAAAATTTTAATGAGAGAGAAAAAGGTGAAAGAGAATAAAAATAAATATTTATATGGAAAAACACAAAGAGATCTTAATGAGAGAAGAAAAATTTTAATGAGAGAGAAAAAGGTGAAAGAGATAAGAAGGAGGATGCGGTGGGGATAGGCCCTAAATCACATTTGGGCCTTCTTGGAAGGGATACAGAAGTTTGTAGATTTGTTAGCTTTGTTTTTCTTTTTTATCTTACTTAAAATACTAGGTTTATAGAGTTGGAAGCAAATGAGAAAGAGGACTTCATTGGAATAAAGGAAACACAATAGCGTGTCACTCTCTTGATGATGGAGCTGGCAACATAATCTTTTACTCTGTGACTTACCCTGGCCTGAAAGATTCTCTGCAATCTTGGTATCTCTTTAGTCCACACAGCTCATGTCCCACCACTCTTTCTTGTCTATTTTCCAGCTACATTTACCCTCTTTCTTTTGAATGCTTATTTATAGATGTTCATGGATGCTTGATCATATGTTTAAAAAATTGTTACCCTACCGAAGGCTAATTTCTTTTCAAATTAAATGTCATTTCCTGAAGACATCTTTTTTTTGACTACTCTGATCAAAAAATAACCCAATTCTTTATTTACAAATGACTTATTTTACATCTTTAGTGCATGTGTCACTTTTATGAGATCAATCAATCAGTGAGTTACATAAAAAAACATAAACATCCTAAGTGCATGAACTTTGCCTTACCTGCTAGTGGATTTCTAGTACCTAGAATAGCAACTGACAGATGAGGGATCCAATAAATGTTTGATAAGGGAAAAATGATTTTATTCATTCCAAGACTCTATGATTAGATGCTGCAAAATTTTGGAAGCGTTTGTGTTTAGCATTAATTTTTCATCTTAGTCTATTTCTCTAATTATCATTTATTCTTAAAATGTTTCCTTAAGCTAACTTTGTGCTGTGAACAAGACTACATTCTCTATGCCTGCACACCCCAAACCCTGGGCCATAGACCAGTAGCAGTCTATTGCCTGTTAGGACTCCTGCTGCATAACAGGGGGCAAGCAGCAGGCTTCATTTGTACCTGCAGCCACTCCCCATCACCACATCACTCCCTGAGCTCTGCCTCCTGTCAGATCAGCAGTGACAGGATCAGATTCTCATAGGATCACAAATCCTACTGAACACTGCTCAAGTGAGGGATTGCACACCTCCTTATGAGACTCTAATGCCTGATGATCTTGGGTGGAGCTGAGGTGGGAGCAGCTACAAATAAGGATTATCACTAGCAGAGAGGATGGCCTGCACAGAGGCCATAATAAATCAATTGCTTGTAGACTTGTATCAAAACTCCATCAGTAAGTGGCAATTGACAATTAGGCTACGTCTGGTGACAGGCATTACAGTACCAAGTAAGTTGATGTACTTCAGTTGTATGGCTGCATCTAGTGGCAGCCTTAAGTCAAAATCAGACATTTGTTTTGGTCTGGGCATGGCCTAACCATTAATTTATTTACCACCTCCTTCTGTGCCTGTTTTCTGCACTTCGCACTTGTCTCGGTCACAGTTTTGGTAGGCCCACAGGCTTACCCCCAGCAAAAATGACTCAAAAACAGACATTGCTGGAGAACTTCGAAAAGGGGAAAAGACCCAGTGATGAGACAGCAGAAGACTCTGAGACAAAATGAAAGCTACATTGAAAGAAAACACCAAAAATCCTCCATCAATTATGTGTTCATAGCAAAAGGTAATTCACGTTCTCCAAGCCTGCTTTGTGTATATGGCCACCTGCTATCCAGGAAAGCCAGGAAACCTTCAACATTGCTTCAGTTCACGGAGACCAAGTGTCCTGCATTAAAAGACAAGGTTTTGGACTTTTTCTAAAGAAAAAAATTTGAAAACAAAGAACAGATGCAATTATTGAAGGCCACAGCTTCTTCAAATGTGTCTTTACTGAGAGCGTTAATTCTTAGTGGATAACTGCATTGCTCAACCTAAGATGAGTTGCTGATGAGTTGATCCTGCCTCACTAAAGATATTTTCTGTAAACATTTAGGAGAGGCTGCAGTGCAAAAGGTGGCACCTGTTCTTCTTTGAGCTGGCACCCTAACTAGACTAGGTGATGAAATATTAGAGGAAAATGAGGATCAATTGTTAGAAAAAATTAATGAGTCACTGGGGTACACAATCCAGGATGACTCCTCTACCCATATGGACAACAAGGTGACAATGCTTGTTTTTGTGTATTTTTCAGGAGGATTGCATGAGGATACATTAAGGGCACTTTTGTTGCCAACCAACACCATAGCTGCAGAGCTATTCAAGTTTTTGCATGCTTATACACCAGGAAAATGAAACTGGTCATTTTGTGTAGGTATATGCACATATGACATGGTTGCCATGACTGGAGGACTTTTCTGGTTTCATGATTTGGGTCAAGAAAGTTCCCCCTGAATGTGAATCTACACTCTGTGTCCTATATAGAGAAATGCTGGCAAGCCAAAAATGTCACCTAAAGTTATCAACCACATTAAAGTGCATCCACGTTAAAGTACGTGCCCTTAACTCACGTCTCTGTGAGGAGATGAACATAAAACACACACATCTTCTTTTATATGTAGAAGTGAGATGCTTTCTAAAGGTAGATCGCTGGCCAGAACTTCTGAATTATGAAAATGGTTCCAGAGATTACTTTTAGAAAAACAGTCACCACTGGCAGCACATTTCAGTGACCCAGAATGGGTGGCAAAACTTGCTTATATACGTGACATATTCAACCTGTCCAACAAATTCAGTCTGCCAGCTCAGGTGAGAATGACAATGGTGTTCAAGTCAACAGATGAAGTGGCAACATTCAAAGCCAGATTGGAACTGGGGGAGGGCACCATGAGTGAACACGGGGATTTTTGACAGGCTTCACACCTTGGCAGAGATTATGAAAGAGGCTGAGCCAGGGCCCTTTTTCTCACAGCTGGTGTATGATCACTTATCTCATCAAAAGAGTTCGAGCATTACTTCCCATCCACAAAAGACTCCAGAATATGGGAGGAATAGATCCATGACCCATCTTTAAACAAGCCAGGTGAACTGACTTTGTCCCTGTGAGAGGAGGATTAACTGCTTGAGATCACATGTGCCCATGGCCTTGGGACAACTTCAGATCTCTGTATGTTCTGGACTAAAGTCAAGGAGGATTAGCCTAAGAATGCCACAAAAGCACTGAAACATCTGCTTTGTTTCCAACCTCCTATGTTTGTGCAGCAGGGTTTTCTGCAGTGAGAGCAACAAAAGCGAGATTACAGAGTAGACTGGACATAAGTGACACACTTCAGTGTCACTGTCTCCCATTGCCCACAGATGGGACTGTCCAGTTGCAGGGAAACAAGCTCTTGTATTATATATACCATGATGTAATAATAATAGAAATGAAGCACAATAAATGTAATGCTCTTGAATACACCACCACTACCCCCAGTATGTGGAAAAAGTATCTTCCATGAAAATGGTACCTGATCCCCAAACTGATATTCTATACCATGGAGAGCCATAAAAAGATTTCAAAAAGAAATAAAGTATTTTTTTATATATGTATATACACTGCACACATATGTGTGTGTGCTTTTTCCTTAGTGCATAATTCTGATCTCTAAAAAGAGGATGGGTTTGACACGGGAAAGTCCATGACAGAGAATGAATGTAGAAAGTAGACAGATCCAAGATATAATTTAAAGGCAAAGGTAATAGGACTTGCTAATTAATTAATTAATTGAATTGAGGGTGAAGGAGGCTTCACAGATGGTTCCCAGGTTTTGGATAGTTGAGTGGTTGTATCACAAATTGTTTAAGTGAAATCAGGTGGTTGATAAGGAAAAAGGCTGCATGAGTACAGCTTTTGACAAGTTGAGTTGAGGTTCTATGGAAAACCCATGTGGAAATGTCCACCAGACAACTGGATATAGTTATTTTAAGTTTGGGAATAATTTGTTACTGTGAAAATATAAGGAATAGAGAAAGAGTTACATATAAAGAAAACAGAGAAGGATAAACAAAGGAGATTTTATTTATTTATTAAGAAAATCATGTATGATTTCCAAAATGAAGACTTGACCAATTAGTAATAAAGCAATAAAAAAGAGTCAAGTGTGACAAAGAGTGAAAAATTGTGAAAATGTGTGATCCTGCTATTTCCATAGCATAAGAACTTACTATGGAATATACTAGGATAAAGCAATTTTACAGAATACTCTTTTTCTAGATTCTTGAAATATTAGATCTATGCATTTTCATGTCCTGTAGTAGGTGCTATATATCGGATGAGTGTTTTATAGTTATTTTTGCCATGTTCTACTTGTCATTTCAAAATAATTAACAAGTAACTTTGCAACTGATGATATCATAATATATATATATATATATATTTGTTCTTCTGTGGAAATGAGAGAATATTAGAATTTGAATCAATGAAATCTGAAAACACTGACAGATTTCAATCAGTTGCTAGAGATCCTTTAGTTACAGTAAACAGGTAAATAAAAGAATAATGTTATCTATGCACAAAGCAGGTAGGATCTATCTCAGAAATGAAAATGTTCTGCCTGGAAAATGGTGATGAATAGACTAAGGTGATGAATATCAGAATCTTCCAAACAGTCTAACCTAGTAACTATCCAACATGATGCTGATCTCCTTTTGCAATGAGCATCATTATGTTGAATACAGAGATCTCATTTACTAGGCCACCTACACAAGAGAAAGCTCTTCATTGTTCCCTTTGGTGAAATACTTCTCGTGCTACTATTTACACCTAGTTTTGAATTTATTTAGATCTGCTATCCTTCCCATTGTGCCATCTGCTCAAAACAAATAATATTCTCCTAAAAAACTCATCCAACAGTGGAAGGTTGAGTCAGAATTTCTCAGACAGAGAAGAACAAAGCACAAACAAGGAGGAAAAAATGCCCAAAAAGTAGAAATCAGTGGATCAGAAAAAAAAAAAAAAATAGCAAACTGAGTATATATAACTGGTTAGAAAAATACCCCTCAAAATTTTCTCTTTTCTCTTTGAGTCTCTTGTTTCAACTGTGTTTTTTGTACTCAGGATCATTACTGATCTCCTCAACTTCTTTTTTTTCCATGAACACGAAAAAAACAGTTCATTCTCTTGCTCAGTCATCTAATTCTACAGCTATGCACTGTTCAGTTATTCTTTTACCAGTGTCTTCTCTTGGTTTGCACTGACAGCATCTTAGTGGGATCTGGTTCTTCTGTTCCTACATTATTATGGTGACTTCCTGCTGTCTCTTACCCTTGCTCAAACAGTTCTAAAGTAAATCCATAATTCACGTTGTAATCAGATTATTATTTTTTTAATGAAAAATTTTATCCTACTTCTTTTCTGCTTAGATGCCTACAATGATTCCCTGGGGAATTCAGTGTAAATTTTAGATTCTTTAGCTGGATGTGTGGGGCCCTTCCTAATCTGGACCCTGCATGTTCTCTGACCTCATATCCTCTAAGTCTTTCCATAAAGCCTTTCCTCTGGAACTTTGCCCATTGATTTTAGATAAACGCTATATAATATAGAATGTGTGCAATCTTTTGAAATGTTTGAAAAGTTTTTATGGACCAGTATATAGTTTATCTTGATAAATATACCATATGTCCTTGCACTCCATAATTGCTGTGTGTATTGCTCTATAAATATGAGTTAGGTCAAGGTAGAGAGATAATGTTCAGATCATCTATGTCTTTACTCATTTTTTTTCCTTCTAATTATATCAGTTGCTGAGAGATGAGTGTTAAAATTCCTAATATTGTCATATTGACTCCTGTCCCATTACTTTTTACCAAATTCTGTTATTAGGAGCATATGGTTTTCTAATTGGCTTGTGTTCCTGATAAACTGATATTTTATCAGCATAAAAAATCCATCTTATGTGTGACAATGTTTTTGCCCTAATCCTATTTTATTGATATGAATATAGCTAGGCACTTTGACCTTCTAATTCATATTGTTTGCATGTTGCATACTTTTACCCACTTATTTTCAACCTGTGTTTTTATTTTAAATATATATTTCATACATAGAGCTTACAGTTGAAGTTTTAAATCATTTCTGGCATTCTTGAGCTTTTGATTGAACTATTTAATTATCAATATAATTGGATTTACGTCTACCTTATTATTATTTGTTTTCTGCTTGTCCCATTATTTGTGTGTGTATGTGTGTATTTGTGCTTTCTTTCTATTATTTGGATTTTTTCATTTTCCTTTTAATTTAGATATTGGATTTCTAATTTTTACATGTTTTAGCAGCTACTTTAGGCATAACACAACAAATTTTTCAGTTTTAAATGTGTAACTGTTTATGACCTGTGAGCTTTACGCTATTGTGTCAAATGTATTACACACATAATTATAAAAAATCAAAGTGAATGATATATTTTGTTAACTAGTCATATATATTTAAAACTGATTAAGAAAAAAATAAATTTTATATTTATTCTAAAACTTATCATTTCTGATTTTTTTATTCTTTGCTGAGGATATAAATTTCCATGTTATGTCATGTTTCTTCACTGTGAAGAATGCCTTTTTACAATATTGGACGTCTACTGATGATACATTCAGTTATTTTTCTTTTATCTAAAAATGGCACACTGTCATTCATAAAAAATACTTATGTAGATATGGAATCCAAGGTTAGCAATATTTTTCTTTGGCACTTTAAAGATGTGGTGTGCTTCTATCTTCCCCTTTATCTCATTTCTGATTTAAGTCTTTGGCCATTTAGATAATTTTCTCCCTCTACAATTTCAAGTCATTGTATCTCAGACTCCTTTTTAGATTTTTCTTCCAAGCTCAGGTTTTCAGTAATTAGCTATACAATAGCTAGTCATGATTTCCCTCACATTTATCCTTGTTGAATTTACTGAGCCTCTTGAATCTGCAAATTTGGGAAAACGTCAGGTTATTATTTCTTCAGGTGTTTTATCTGATCACTTACCTATCAAATCTTTGGTATTTTAACCACTCATATGTAAGATCTTTTTTTATTTTCTGTTATTCTCCTGGTCCCTGAAGGTCTGTTTATGTTTCTTCTTCATTCTTTTTCTCTGTAGGCATCTTCTATCAATCTATCTTTTTTGTCAGTGATTCTTTCAAAGTCCTCTCTAGTCTTCTGTTAAGGCCATCATGTGTGTTTTTGATGTCAGACACTAAATTTTTCAAATCTAAATTTCCATTTGGATCTTCCATTGTTTCCATTTCTCTTTTGAGACTTTCTGTCTTTCCTCATTGTTACCTTAATTTCCTCTTTTCTAATCAAATATAATTAACGTGTCTGCTTTAAATTCCTGGTCTGAAAGTTCTAACATGTAGGTCACCCAGTGTTAGGCCATGTTGATTATTCTTTTTTCCATGAGAATAAACCTTTCTGTGTGTAAGTCACTGTTTCTCTCAGTGACTGCTGATACTTGTCCCCTCTAAAATAAATAAATAAATAAATAAATAAATAAATAAATAAATCCCAAGTTGAAATTGCAGACCTAGTGTTGGAAGTGCAACCAAGTGGGAGATGTTTAGGTCATGGCGTGGTGTCATCCCAGATAATGAGTGAGTTCTCACTTTATGAGTTCCCAGGAAAGCTGGTCATCTTAAAGAGCCTGGCACCTAAATCGTCCTCTTGCTCCCTCTCTCTCAAGGCCTAATAGGCTCCTCTTTGCCTACTGCCTTGACAGGGAGCTCCTTGAAGACCTCATCAGAAGCAGATGCTGGCGTGATCTGCACCAGCAGATCCATGAGCCAAATAAACCTCTTTTCTTTATAAATTACTCTGTCTCAGGTATTTCTTTATAGGGACACAAAACAGACTAACACAGTCACAGTTTCTAAGTTGTTCATATGCTGAACAGTTTTAAATTATACTCTGGAATTTTAAATATACTGGAAACTTTTACGTGGCCTTCTGGATTCTTGAATGTGGACTTCCAACTGAATCCAAATCCTTTACTTACTAAACAAACTTACTAAACAAATCCTTTAAACAATGGGATTGGTTCTGTTCCCTATCTCTTGGTCCCAAAACCATTTAGTTATTTTGTGTTAGCAAGGCTGTTAGCAGTCTACCCTGTATTGGTGCATTTTAAGCTACAGTCAAATATTTGAAAAGAGTTTACACATAGAATTTGGGAGCCTCCTTCTCTTGCCCTCTACTCTGCAGGATTTACTTTTCACTTTCACTATGGCAGACTCAAATTATAGTTGCTGGTACTTTGGGTTAGAAAGACTATATGTTTTCTTTCTGAATTTCAGCTACCCCTTAAGGTGTTGACTATGCCTTGCCCACTAGCTAAAAGCCATAAAAATGAGGAACTCCTTCTAAACTATTCTCTTTTTCAAGCGTTCAACTCTCTAGTAGAAAATTTCCCTCTTTTGTGTGTACCTTAGAGTCCCTAGGTAGGGATTTGGTGTTTTCTTTTTATGGTGTGTGTTTTTTTTTTTTTTTTTTGCTTTTGTTTCTTTTGTTTGTTTGTTTTAGCATTTGTAGGAGTGCCTTTGAAATATTAGAAGCAGAATATACATATTCAGTTTGCCTTTTGTCACATAGTTAATCTGTAAGAACACTCAAGCCAGAGTTGGAAATACAGACATAAAACTCATTTATAGTAATCACTGGTAGCTATTAAATTAGGTGTGAGGATCTTCAGATACTATCTAAGGTCAAATAAGACTCTACTACGAATTTTAGGCCTAAAATCTGATTTCTGAACTTCTAATCAAAATATGACTGTTAAAATATATAAAAATGATGATATCTTTTCTCTGAAATCATCACAAAGTTATGTAATATTTTACATATTTACATAGGATTATGTAAACTTGTATAGGTTCTTTGCAATCTCTTGGTAGTATCCTACTCCCAGCAAGGTACTTAATTTTGTTTACTTGACATAAGGAGCATCTCGTGATTACATTTACTATTTATGTGAATGGAATAAAAGCATCTTGTGAGGGACTCATGCTATGATACATGGCCTTAGTAACCTGGTAGCTGTCCAAGGGGGCTGTAGAACAAGACTGTTAACACAACTCTTGTAAACCTCTCATGATATCTTCTTTAGAGTCTAAGCTTATTTGGTGGAAAAATTGCATATTCACTGTTTTTATATCTCTAGCATCTAGTTTCATGACTTGTGTATCCTGGGCATTTGGTAAATTTTGAGGAAGTGATACCAAATGAAAAATAATTTTTGCTTATTAAATAATAATTTCTTAATGTATAATGTATAAGAAGTATTGCATTCATAGTCTGAAATGCTTTATAGCTTTATTCTGTATCAGGATTTAGAATTTAATAACTACAGTCAGGCAAGTGAATCTTTTTGATTTTTAAGTGACTTTTCATAAAAAATGATAATAATGTGAGTGCACTGAGAATTGCAAGTTGCATAAGATAATGTAGATGGAATTGTTTTTGAGGTATGAAATTGCTAACAAATGCTAGTTATGGTATCTGTGTATGATGCTGCATATTTATTAGGCCTTGGACTTAGCATAAAGGAGTCAAGGTAAAGTTCGATGTAACAAAGAAGTGACAATCAAGACTGAGACGTAAATGTCTCTGGGTTCAGTGACTCACTCCTATAATCCATGGCTCTGGAAGGCCAAAGTGGGAGGATTGCTTGAGGTCAGGAGTTTGAGACCACCCTGAGCAAAGTGAGACCTCATCTCTACTAAAAAATGAAAAATTAGCAGGTCATAGTAGTACATGCCTATAGTTCCTCTACTTGGGAGGCTGAGGCAAGAGAATTGCTTAAGCTCAGGACTATGAGGTTCCTGTGAGCCAGACTGAGGCCTTGGCACTCTAGCCTAGATGATAGAGACTCTATTTCAAAAAAAAAAAAAAGACTTGGAGGAAAATGTGAGTCTATAAATATTTACAGTAGAACCTCCATAGCTGACCACCTCTCTACACCGAACCTCTCCTTTAGTTGACCCAATTTTCATAGATGGACATGCACTACATGTCTGTGTCAGTACAGTAGGCCGAGTTCCGTATGTTGACCAGCTAAGTATGTTGA
The DNA here is from genome assembly GCF_027406575.1 of Nycticebus coucang. Classification (NCBI taxonomy): domain Eukaryota; kingdom Metazoa; phylum Chordata; class Mammalia; order Primates; family Lorisidae; genus Nycticebus; species Nycticebus coucang. The sequence goes on along the minus strand of NC_069788.1, from coordinate 101,277,609 downwards.
CCAGTTTGTTACAGTCCCTGCGTGGTCAACTTACAGACATTCTACCATATTGAACTTCTATTTACTATATGTGAGATTCATGTGCCCAGATAAATTACTTGTGACTAAAAACCAAGGAACACTCCTATGAGGAGATATGTATAAACTTCAGAATATAAACTGTGTGATGTGGTTTTTGCCTTTCTGAGCTCCATGCTTTGCTTCTCTCCCCTTTCTTAGTCCTCAAATACTCAGGAAATCTGAGTATATAAAACGCCATTTTGTATGTATTTATTATTTGTGTATGTACGTGTTTATTATTTATATATTAAATATTCTTTATAAGATGGCAAAAAATGCAATCCATTTTGCTAGAGAGAACATACCAGTAACTTACAGGATCCTGTAAGTCTAACACTCTCCTTCAACGAGAAAGGAGAATAGGACCCGTGCCAAAAGGAAGTGCAGGCAAATGACAGACCTCCTCCTCTGGTTATCAGGCAGGGTCTCTGCACTTGAGTTCCCCTTTGACCTTCCTTTTCCCTTTCGTATTTTGATATATACTCAAACCCTTCCTAGAAATTCTTAAAAATGAGAACTGAAATTTCCTTTTTAAAGCAATTCATTCTATTTTCCTGATCCTAAATTAGAAGTAAAACATTTAGAGATTAACTTTTAGAATTTAGTTCTAAAAACCTCTTTTTTGTGACGCTTATTCCTTTCTTTTCCTATTAAAGACCTAGCTGAGTAACAAATCAAGCACTCTATAGTGCTAACTACATGTTTAAATACAGCAGTGGACTTGATGAACCTGCTGTTTTTAGGTGGATTCCATACTGAGGAATTTAGTGTAGCCAGTGCATTATTGCCAGAACATTTGCTTACTTCCTTTGCTTAATGACAGCTTGAGAGAGGAAATATTTTTGTTTGTTTGTTTGTTTGTTTTTGTGTGTGTTTCTTGGCTGGCTCCCCACATAGTAACAACAACCCAGACACATATAGGCTGCTATGGTGCGCTGGCTCCTTAGGCCCTTTCCCTCTTCTGCAAATGGTTTGCATCTCTCTGTTCAGAAGATTAGTTCCATTTCTCATGTTGAAGAAAAGGTCCCCCAATTTCATTCTGGCATTTACATCATTGAATAGACATCTCATTGCTTAAATAAATTTATATATAATATATCTCAGCTTTAGGGTTCTTGGATTTTAGTTAGACAATGAAACGTAAATCAGAGTTCAAGCTATAAAAGTGAATCAAGCTGTCCCCCGGTTTTCTGTACGAACAGTACCAATCACAGTCTTCAAACTTCACTGCTGCATATTAATTTCCTGCTTATTCTTTGGAACTTCTTTGCAAAAATATTCTGTACTTTGTATTGGCTAACGGAGAACTGAGCAGGATTCGAGCATGCTGCGGTAAAATGTGCATCCAGGTGACCCATTAAAAATAAATTCAAAATGTTTTGCTGTCTCACTTCCTCCTTTACTACTTCCACTTTTACTCCTTCCATATTTACTATATGAATGGCGAGCAAAGCAAAAACAAAACAAAAAAACAGAACCTGACTTGTGGTATGTATGTTTCTACCTACTGCATTTTAGAGACTATTGGCTTAGCTTTTGTAACACGTGTACTCTCAAATATGTGAAAACATGTAAGTATACATATATAAGTTTTAAGTTTAATGGTCTATTTTTGGAAAATCAGAGAAAATGGGAAACACTGTTCTAGCGGTTATTAACATCTTGAGATACAGTCTACGGAAGCTGGAGAGTGACCAAATGCAATAGTGTAAAGACCCACAGTGCATTTAGAATTAGCTGCAAAACAAATAGCACATCCATCCAGTCCAGCAACAAAAGTGTAAGGTGAATTATTTATTTATCTCCTAGGATATTTTTGGTCTGCTGTGGAAAATAAAAAGTCCTGTGACAATGTTAAATTCCTTAAATTCCAAGGTTTATTTAGTGCTAATTTGCCTGTGATTTTCTGCTACCTAGATGAAAATGCCAAATTCATTTTTTTTTTTTCCCCCAAAGAGTGCATTCTACTTTGTTTGGTAGAATTGTTCCTGAAAAGCACATTAGAAAAAGCCTCACTGTTTTGTTAATGTAAACCACCTTTGGGGAGCTTTTAGGGGAAAAGCAGAGAGAGGCAAAGGGTGATTTTTGTAATCTGCACAAGATTCTGGATTTTTAAATCCAATGAGAACTTACCCACATATAATCATTGTAAAAAGAAACAAAATGCATATGTTCATTGGAACATATTAGAAAAGAAAATTCTAATTAATTACAAGGTCTGACAATTAAGTTTGTGAACTCATCTTAGAAAAAATGTTACATACCTCATTGCTACATATCAGGACAGTCACCTTTGAAGTACTCCCCTTGGGAAGCTATGCGTTGACATCAGTGCCTAGTTCACCCTTCAAATTAATTCAGGAACTTTTTTCTGGAATGGCCATCAGAGTTGTCATCTTGCTATCCTTGATGTCCTGAACAACATCAAAATGTCTTCACTTCAATATTTCCTTTATCTTTTGTTAAAGAAAAAATTCATTGGGGGCCAGATCAGGTGAGTAGGGAGGGGGTTCCAATACAGTTATTGTTTGCTGGCTAAAAACTTCACACAGATAAGTGTGTGTGAGCTTGTTGTGATCCAAGAGCCATGAGTTACTGGCAAAAAGTTCAGGACATTTTCATGTAACTTTTTCATGCAGCTCTTTCAGCACTTAAATATTAAGTGCCTAACTGTCCAGTTAGCAGAAAAGACCTAATTTCCTATCAAGTCCTTTTCAAACAGGTCCTTCCTCTGGGTTATTATGATCATCCACTCCTTTTTCTTTTAGACTGTGAGTAATAACTGCTTTTCACTGTTCCTAGATGTAGGATGTTTTTCCATTACTTCTTTTAAACCTGCTCATAACTCCGCAAACAGTGCCCTTTGATCGAACAATCTCTTTCCTGCTGGATCCATAAGTAGACACAAAAAACAGACATTCAGAATGAGATTCCAAGATTGAGTTGCTCACGTTAAAAAGGAAAAGGCAGTCAGGGAAGCTGTTGGTAAGTGCAATAATTTCAGCCCATATGAACATATCATTCTAAAATATATTAGAAAATTGATTATAATATCTATTTTGATAGTATGATTTATAAAAACAAACAAACAAACTTGTGGGTATGTTTGATCTGTGATGGGCACACTTTTGAACCTCAAGCTTCATTTGGGATCTTAAGATCACTTGCAGGTCCGCAGAGGAATTGGCGTATTCTGTTCCTCATCCTCCTACTTTTTTTGTCTTCCTCTCATTCACCGTTGAACCTAATTTACTTAATGGAAATCAAGACACACTCCAAGAGTTTAATTTTTATGTAATTTTTTTACTCTAACAAGTACATATTGTGAATTTATTGATTTTTCTCTTCCTTTTTTGTGATATGATAACTGATTCAAATAGAAAATATAGAGACCATAGATATTTTATTTTGAAATTTTCAGCCCATAATCTAGTACCTGGCATACAGAACTATTCATTGAATAGAAAAATAAAGTATATTTTTGACTATAACCTCATATCTCTGTCATGTGTATATAAAAAAAGGAAAAATAGAAAATGCTAGTAAATAGGGAAAGATAGTCCACTATCATCCATTTAATGTTCAATATTTACCTGCCAATGTGGGGCAAGTGGAAGGAAAATGCTTGAATTGTTCAAGAGGTAGTACATTATTGAAAAGATTGCCATCTGTGTTATTATTTATAATGTAAGAACAAATTTTCAAAAATTAAACTATTGAGTTGTAAATCCGAACTTGAGTGTTTTGAATTCAAGTCACTGATGAAGGGCATCATGGACCCATGCTACTATAAATAAAATGTTATTGGCATATTGTATGAGTGATTTGCACATGACTCACAGCAGCCTGTGTTGTTCCAGATGATCAAATAATTTCTTTGAAACATTATTTTTATTTAACATTAAATTCCCTTGAATTATATTATCATAGTCCATTAATTAATAAAGCAAAACATTTCATAGTTGCATTCTCTATTCTTTTTTCTTTTTAAGAATTTTTGCATCAAAAATATATGTTTGAAGGTAATTATGTTAAAGTTTTAAAAGTTTATATGTGACTGTGCGTGCAAGCATATGTATAAAAATATAAATGCTTCTCCCCAATGTAAATCAATCATTTCTTCATGATAAATACTGTTGATTTGTGTGTGTGTGTGTGTGTGAGCACATGTGTGTGAGCGTGTGTGTGTGTGTGAAAATGAATGTCATTCCTGATTTGGTCTTATATTTGTTAATCTCTTGTGGGTAATACTCTTCCCCCTGCATAAAAAAGTGTTTCATCAAAAATTGCAACAAAATCTCTTACTTCAGCCATTTCTATTTTAGAAAGAAAAACATAAAACTAAAGTGGTCTGTAGGCACTTCCTGTCTATATGAAGTCAGGTCATCATGTTGACCCATATTTAAACTTTTATTTTGCAATAACAGACACTAGAGAGTAAGAATATTTGTTTTATAGATTCCTCTCTTTAGGCTGCTGATACAAATGTATAGACACACATATAACTTTTGTATCTAGAGAATTAAAGCTTAGAAAGGAAATAATTTATCAAATGTTTCTACAAAAAAAGATGTTTTCACGTCTTTTTTTTTTTCTTTTTTTTTCTTTTTTTTTAATTTTTTTATTAAATCATAACTGTATACAATGATATGATTATGGGGCATCATACACTCGCTTCATAGACCATTTGACACATTTTTATCACAGTGGTTAACATAGCCTTTCCGGCGTTATCTCAGTTACTGTGCCAAAACATTTACATTCTACATTTACCAAGTTTCGCAAATACCCCTGTAATATGCACCACAGGTGTGATCCCACCGATTTTCACGTCTTTTTAAGAGTAGATATGCATGGTTGTAAATTATGGTGATCTTGGAGTCAGAAAAATATATGTTTTATCAGATATTTGCATAATATTTACACAGTAGCTTAATTATAATAGGCAATCACTTTTGAATGCTTGCTGTATTAATCAGAGTTCTCTGGAGACACAGAACCAATAGCATATATATAATATTTTTGTCCTCTCATTCATTACATTATATGATTTCCTTAATTGAAAGTAACATACATACGCATTAGATATACTTAGGTAGATAAACAGAGGAGAGGGAATTGCTCACAGGATTATAGAGGCTGAGAAGTCCCATGGCAGGCTATCTGCAAGGTGGGGACCCTGGGATGTCAATAGCATGGCTCAGTCTCAGTTTGAAAGCCTCAGCATTAAAGAACCAATGTTTTATCATCACTATGTCCAAAAGCCTGAAAACCCAGGGTTAAACCTTAGATTCCCAAAAGTGAGCTTCTGGAGTTGTGATGTATATGAGCAGGATGAAAAGAATGTCTCTGCTTCAGAAAAGAGAGACAGGAGTGTAAGGGAAGAGGGAGAGAGAGACAATGAGGAGGACGGAGGTATTCAGAAAAATATAAAGGAGAAAAAAACTGTCTTTGGTATCAAAAAAATGGGTAAAATGTCAGTGCTCTCAAACATTAGCCCTATGACTGTAAGCTTGGCACAGCTTCTCTGAACCTCAGTCTTTTTATCTGTAAGCTGACCCAACACTATTGCTTCTATGGTTTATTATGTTAATTTTAGAAGATGCCTATATTCAAAGCTGCTGTATAGCCTGGCATAGAGATATCCTTAACAAATGCTCACTGAATATAAAATTAGAAAGCATCTTGAATTTGGAGTTAGGAAATATTCTTCTTCTTAAGCTTTTCTTGTGATTTAATCTACCCTGTTTGTTAATTGTAGAATTGGTGAATACTTTCAGAATATTAAAATAGTACTATAAAATGGGATCGAAACAATTGTAAAGTAATAAGACATCATTGAGGAAAATATTACAAAGAATTAGAATGAAACAAAAAAAAAATAGCCTCTTTTTAAAACTAGATTTTCTTTATCCTATTAAATGTCTCAATAGATTTATTTTCAACTATTTTTTCTGATTTAATGCTAAATGTATGTTTAAAATCTAATAATTTTTTTAAAAGAATGGTCACAGAATCATTAAAAAATACCTCGCTTTGGCATATATAATGTGCTTTCATATCTGTGATCATAATTTATTCTCTGCAAGCAATAATCAATGAGAAGTAATATTTTCTTATTTTATAGGAAAAACACATGAATTTCAAAGAAGTAAAGCCACCTGCTACTAGCTGAGTGCTAGTAATCCAGATTTTATATCCAGGTTTGTCCATTTACAGTAATTACTGCCCATCATAAGCATAGCAGCAATACCCCTGATAATTCTCACTGATCATCTGCCATGTAGCATCTGATTCATTAACGTAATATAGATCTGGTTTTACATTTCAGGTAGCAAAGTGATTTATAAACTGTCATTAGCTAAATGTCTAACAATGGTACTAAAATTTCATGTCAAGTCATCAGCATGACTTCACAACTAGGCAATTGCATTAATGTTCAGGAACCAGAAACCAAAACTGCTTTCTAATTAGTGCATCTGTTTTCAATTATGATGTTATCTGAATGTCCAGTTCAAGTCAATGTGCTAAACCTTTTTTTAAAAATCAATATTTTCTGATACAGCCTTCTTGAGCTACTACTTTCTGAAATTATTTTATTTTTGTTGTTTGTATACATTTGCAGTTCATTGAAAAGTCTTAAAACTATGGTTAGGCAGTCAAATCAGATGGATGAGAGACTAAAAAGCTTTCACATACTGGTTTCAGATTAGCATTGAGTACATTGGATACTTGCTTTTCCATTCTTGTGATACACGCCCACAGGAGAGAAAAACAAAAGTACATTCAAGTTGGGGCAGGGAGGTTGGTGTGCTCTCGCCTAATGGTGCAATGTAAGGATATATGGCACGCCTTCTGGATGAAGGGCTCAACTACAACTTGGACTTTACCAAATAAACACAATGTATGTAATGTAACCTAATCATTTATGCTCTTATGTCGGTCTGAAATTAAAAAAAGAAACTAACACTATGCCTCAATAGAATTAACTTGAGATTGAATGATTTTGCACTAACTGTCATATTTGGTCAATGTCAACAAAAATTTCATTAAGTATATGTTCATATTCTTGTTTAGCTACAAGCTCAAATACAATACTATCATATGCCCACTGGTCAGGAATAAATTTGCATATGGAGCATACTATTATGGGTTATTTAGCCTTTCTATTTTCAGTGAGCTACACAGCCAGCTTATAAGTTTGTTTTTTGTTGTTGTTGTTTTTTTTTTTTTGCGAGGACACACGATGTAGTGCAGAAGCACAGAAAACTCAACATCTAAATATCCTGGTCGTGAAGGGTTGGAACGACATTTAGGTTATTAACATGTCCAGTGGATGCATATGTAGGGAAGGCAAAATTTTGCTTCACCTCCACCCTCTCAAGGTCTCTGGCTGACCCTGAGAATTAAAATGACAGAAGATAGATTTACAAAAGAAAAGCATACTGATTTTCACATGTACCTAGGAACCCCTATGGAAAAATGAAGACCTGAAGGAGTAGCAAAACTATCGTTATCTATCTATCCACTATATATATTATATAATATGCTTATATAGTAATTTGAACAAAAGGTAGTGATCGTGAAAAAATAAAATGCATGGGGAAGCTAAACGAAGATGATAGTTATTTTAATAAGCTCTGTTTTTTCAGATCTTTCTAGGCCTTGGCTCCCCATCTCTGTTGACAAGAATGCTTCTGTTCTTCTGATATGGAGAGGGCATCTTTCACGTGGGAGTTTTCTTTAGTCTTTGGTAATAAAATTGTTTCTTTTCTCCTGGTACAGGGAGGACAGATTGTCACTTTCTATCTGCTATTGTTGAAGTTCAAATGTCTTTAGCTTTAAATAATTCTCATGCCACTGTCGCATATTTTAATGTACATATTATGCCGTCCTTCATGTACCACAAGCCAGACACTATGCAAGACAATTTTTCCATATAATATATTTATTCTGTTGACAGTAAAAGGAGACATTATCATACTCCTTTTATATATGGAAACACTCGAGTTTCAGAGTTACAATAATTCTCTGTGTCTTTGTTTGTCAACTGTCTCTCTCAGTTGGATAACACATGGATAACAGGTGTCCGTGCTAGAATTTGAACTTATATTTTAATAGGAATCAATTGATAGGAAGATGGAAATGAAACCAAACAAAATAATACTTTATGCTGACATTTTCCCTTTGTACCCTACTATCCAATACCATGCTATTTTCTTGACTTTTAATTTTTAAAAGATTGGTTAATATTAAGTATAACTCGAATGTTCCAAGAATATCAGAAAGATAGTAAGTGGAGGGGTTCCCTACTATATCAACAAAGCAAAAATAAATATTGGTGTGGGCATGTAGTTTGGATGTGGAGTTCTGGCCCTTACCAAATATTTAACCTTAACCTAATTTCTTCAGGTCCCCACTGTTTCATGTCCATGTTATCCTCATATTCAATGTAATATGACCTCCCAAATGATAGAGCGATTCTATGGATCCCACATATCTAATTGCTACGATAATAGGCTCTCTATAAATATTCACAGAATGAATATGTAAAGAGAGGAATGTACAACTGTGGATTATTTATAAATAATTTTAAATAAGTTTAATACTCTAAGATTTTAGCATGCATTCAGATGGTACTGGTAATGTTTTGTTATGAACTTGTGTGTTCAACTACAGAACAAATATGATCAAATATTGATACAAATTTCTTTCATACTTGGTATTTATGTATTAAAAAAATGATAGCTATTAATTACATTGTAGCATGATATACTACAGAAAATTCATAGTTCACAAAGTCCATTACCTATTAGCATGCTCTTAAAATCTCTCAAGAATATCACCTCATTATTTTTTAGAGCAGATTCATTTCACATTTGCAAATCAATTATATATTTATATAACCTTTTCCAGAGCAATTCTAAAGTAGTTAAGCCCTGTTACCTTGCTATAAAATGTTAGTCACAATTAAAACAAATTTACAGTTTAAACTTTGGTATCTTAATTTATATTTACAACTGCAACTCTTCGGAGAAATTCATTTTGTTGAAAATTTGTCCAACTTGAGGATCTTTTGTAACAAGTAGTAAAAATGAATATGTTTTCTTTGTATTTAATTTACTTTTTTTCTTAATCAATAAGCTTATTGTTTTTATCTGAAAATTCCTCATATAAAATTACTTTTGGTTCATTAATTTACTTTCTATAAAGTTTTCCTGTATAACCCAGACAGTCATAGCTCTATATAAAAGGATACTTTTCTTTTTGGTGATCCCTCATCCCAGAAATGTATTTCTTATAAGTCAGTACTGAAATCACTTTTGTTAGTCTGTATGCCGTGAAGATTTGAGTTGAAAAGTTATTATCATAATAGTTATGATAGTTTATGGGAAACAATTTTATAAGGTTTTTCATAGTTTGTAATATAAAATAACCCATCACTTTTTGTTAACATTTCATATATCTATGACACTATAATAAAATAATATTGTTGCAGCATTCCATGGAAATTATAGAGCCTGTCTCAAGAAAAATACACACACTCATGTACTGCATACCCACAAATTTTCAAATTCATAAGTGTCCTGTTATTTATCCATGGATTTCAAGTTAAATACTTATTTTCAAGTAAATAATTAAAGGTATTTTCTAATTAATACATACCTAGCATTGTGCCATGTAATGGAAAGGATACATTATAAATATGACATTTGATTTCTGCCTTTGTGAGATGTATGGCTAGAATTACATTTAAAGGGTTCAAAGAAATAAAAGGTATCGAGCTGGAGAAGAATGTTGAAAATGAATAATACATTTGTGGTAAATATTTCTTTAATGAATGAATAAATTAGTTGACACGAAAAATCAAAAGCTACATAGGAAAATGATAAAAAACCTCTTTATAGCAAAAAAAGATTACATGAACATTATTAAAAGATTCTCAACCTAAGTCATAATTAAATGAATCAAAATATAACAAAAAGAGTTATCATTTATTTCCTGTTCATTTGACAAAAGTTAAAGAGATTGATATTACCTATTCATGAGGAAATATAATAGCAATTTTGTACTGTATTAAAATTGTATTAAGTTTGAAATTAAATTTTATATTGTAGTAAATGCTGTATTAAAGTTTGTATTGTATTGTATTAAAATTTACCTCTTCCTTTTCCATTTTCCCTGTTCCTTCTCCCACCACCAACCCTTTAGGAACTATTTAGTCCTGAAGTTTTCAGGGAAACAGAACAAGTTAGATGTCCACACAGCAGAGAGTCTATTTTAGCTCAGTAAATGTGACAACCTAATTAGGGTGGGGAGGACACCTTTACAGAAGAAGCAACAATGGCAGACCTTCTGCTTGGTGTCAAAATCCAAGCAGGATGATGAAGGAAGGCATCTTCATGCAGAAAAGAAGGCAGTAAATATATTTAGGAATGGAGGAGCAGTGAAATAAGTTACAAATACGTAAAGGAAGGGAAATGAAAGGAAATGTTATGAATAGGAATTGTTAGGACATGTAGAAATACACAAGAATTTTCAATATATATAGATACGATGTACACAATATGTACAGAGTTTTCAATATATACAGATGTAAAAATAAATACAGATGGAGAAATAGATAAAATAAGGTCATATAAAATACCTAGATACAAATATATAAATGTATATGGACCAGCAAATCTATATAACCTTGCTTTTCCGTTTGAGAGGGCAGGGAAGCAGTGCTATCTCAACAGCAATCATGATTCCAAGCTCTAGATTTTGGTTTTAATCTACCAGTCTTCACTGAAAGGGACTAGCTTTCTTTGGAAAAATGGCTGATTTCAGGGATACAAAGGGAAAAAACAAGACACAGTCAGTCACAGGGAGGAGAAAAAAGTGAGAAGGCCAGCCATTGGCTAAATCTGGGATAATTTGAATATTGAAGTAATAAATAAAATAATGATAATAATAAAATAACCTACCATAGTAGGTTGTCCAGTGAGACAGGACCAATATGATGGATATAATAGACAGATGAGAGGGGATTTATTAGGAGAAATGGCTCATGCGATTAAGGGGGTCAAGTGGACTCACCATGGGTCATCTGCAAGCTGGTGCCCTGGGCAGCTCACAGCATGGCCTGGTTCAAGGAAGGCCTCAGAACCAGGGAAGCCAATGGCATACACTTAGTTTGGGGTTGAAGGCCTGAAAACCTGGGGTGAGCAGGGCACCGGTATGAATTCTGGAGTCCACAGGCCAGATAACCTAGATATATAGTCCAAGGACAGAAGAGTTAAGCTTATATCCCTGATCCAGCGGATAGAGAGTAATAAGTCACCTTTTTCTGTTTTGTTCTCTCCATGCCCCCAGCAGATCAAATGGTGCCTGTTCACATTAAAGGCAGATTCACCTCAGCCGCCACACACACTAATCTCCTCTGAAAACACCCTCATAGACACACGTGAAATAATTCCTTATCAGGTTTTTAGTTATTTTTATCCAGTCAAGTTGACACCTAAAATGAACCATCATACCTGCTAAATAAAATAAGAAACAGTGAATACAATGGAATATGAAATTAGCAGAAATGTTGATGAGGAGTGGAATATTTAAATACTTTTCAAAGAACCACCTTACAAAATGCAAAGTACAAAAGAATAAAGGTGCTTCTACAGTGGAAAAGTCTGGAAAAATCCCTTAACAAATGATTAACGTGGACATCATCAATAATTGGGACAAGGCAGAAATGTGAACCAAGTGACACGATGCCCTGAGAGGAAACTTTATGTCCTGCCCGAAACACATGACCTAAATCTAACCATGAGAAAACCTCAGACAAACCAATGGAAGAACATTTTACAACATACCACATGGCCACCTTCAAAAGTATCAAGATCATTAAAGTCAAGAGAATCTAAGCAATTATTTTGTGCTGAAGGAGACTAAAGAAAAATAAGAAATAAATGTAAAATGTTTTGATTGTATAAAAGAAATGAAAAGGACAACTGGCAAAACTTGAAATGTATCTGAGAATTAGATAGTAGTAATATATCAATGCCATTCTTCATGATTTTTATGATTGTACTATGATTATGTTGGAGAATGTTGTTGTAGGAAATACACTAAAATCTTTTGGGATAGTGGCTATTAAGTAACTCATGTACTCTCAAATGATTCTGGAAAACAAAATTCTTTGTTATATTCTTGCAATATTTTTCATAAATTTAAAATTGTTTAAATATTTTGAAAAAGCTTTTACACTTCAATTTAGTTATGTAGTAAATAATTTGTGCCAAAGAAACGCTTTCACTAGTTTTTAGAGGTTGTATGAAAACACACACGAACACATACAGTAACGTTGACTAGAAAATTGTTTGTAACAGGGAAACGTTTGAAGTAATCTAGTTGGACATTGGTGAATTATTGGTTATACAGAGTAGGGTGCACAGTTGAAATAGCATGCCATGGAAATATTTACAGATGTAGGATGAGAAAGAGGGTGTTGTTAAGAGAAGGAAATGATTAGAGACAGAGATTGAGATTTATATGTTCAATTGCAGAACTGTGTAAATTGTAGTTCTTTTTTTTTTTTTTTGTAGAGACAGTCTCACTTTATACCCCTCGCTGGAGTGCCATGGCATCACACAGCTCACAGCAACCTCCAACTCCTGGGCTTAAGCGATTCTCTTGCCTCAGCCTCCCAAGTAGCTGGGACTACAGGCGCCTGCCACGCCAGGCTATTTTTTGGTTGCAGTTCAGCTGGGGCCGGGTTTGAACCCGCCACCCTCGGTATACGGGGCTAGTGCCTTACCGACTGAGCCACAAGCGCTGCCCTAAATTGTAGTTCTTAAATAAAATTAATAGTAGTGACGAATCTCAGTGTCAAATATTAAATTGATTCTTGTGGTAGTGATATAACAGATTGCAAATGATTTTGAACTTTAAATTATTGCAGTATTTCTGCAAATGTCAATTATATTATAGTTGTAATTTGCATTATACATCTCAAAGTAATATTATAAAATATCTGATTCTCCCTACAAAGGGGTAATTTGTATCAGACCAATTCTTCCATCAGAAAAATTTATACACATTTGAATAGAATATTTAAGGGACTGTTTGACAGCACTATGGGGCGACTGAGTCAGCTTTGTCTTTGTGGGACCAAGAATAAAGGTACGAATTACCAGTTACATTGGAAAACTAACAGTGTCTACCAAACAGGAAGGCATACCCATTTTATTACCTAGCAATCCCACTCTTATGTTTACAAGTTTGCTAAATACACACGCCTGTAGACACCAATGTCATGCAAAAATGGTCAAATAAGCATTATTCATAATAACATCAACTTAGAAACAACCCAAGTGTTCCTCAAGAAAAATAGGCCACATGATGAAGTAATATACAGCAATACAAAAGTATGAAACAAGGTTTCCTGCTTCTGCTAGGGTAGAAAAATGAAAAAAGTGTTGCTCTTATGTATACAAAAGGGCAGAAGCTAAATAATCTGAAAATCATCATTTAAAAAAATACATCAGCAAGCTGAGCTGCCAGAGAAACAGCAATCCTGAAAGGTAAAGAACAAAAGCATCCAAGTAGAGAGAAAGAGCAGCTCCAAGCACTGACTCACCAGGGGCAGGTGGAAGTCAGCCTGCCAGAAAAGCGGGTAAAAAGAATTCAACGACTTTTGAATGAATCCCTAAAATCTTAGTGTGAGCGCTATGAAGGTCTGGACTCCCTGAAAGCTGGAGATATAAGGGGAATTTGCATCCATTGGCAGCCTCTACTCCATGGAATTTTACCGGGAGTGGGAGGCTCAAGAGAATGTTTGGAGGCTGGATGAGGTTTGGAGAACATATCAATTTCCCTTAGCTGGTTAAAAGCTATTGGTGGGGGGGGCGGGCATGCTGTAAGTCAGAAAGTGTTTCTCCTCGTACAACAAAATATTAGGCCTCTGAGAACTTTAAGGAAAGTCTATATGGTGCTGGGGAAAGGAGAAAAGCCAAATACCCTACCTCTAGGGAAGGGGAGAAAACAGTCTCGAGTCCAGACCATTCCATTGCAGCATTTGGGTGCTGATGGACCTATTTTTAATTGTGATGGTTGTTCCATTGATGCAGGAATTTCGTCTTAAGTGGGTTCTTGGTCTTGGTGATTTGAAGAATGAATCCACGGATCACAGATTGGTGTTAATACAGGATTTATTTACAGAAGACACCAAAGCTTCTGGCAGAGAGGAAAAAACCAAGTGGGGGGTGAAGCACTCTCTCTCCTTCTCTCTGTCTCCTGTGGGGCTGGTGGGGGGAACTCTTTGCCCAGGGGTATATACAGGCACATGGAGGAACATGGAGGAGGGTATATATAGGCACCTGGGTTCCTTGTATATGAGGTCAGGAAATGAATGGATACAATCTTTTCCACCGAGAAAAGGGGAATGAGTGCATTAATGAATGAATACAGTCCCTTCCTCTGGGGCAAGGGGAATGAAAGTATTAATGAATGGACACAGTCACTCTGGTGGGGCAAGGTGAATGAATGCATTAATGAATGGACACAGTTCATTCCTGGAATTGAGGCCTAGGAAACTTACATGACATTGACCTAGGCATAGGAAATGGGGTTCCCTGTTCTGTCATAAGTGCAAGGGGAAGGAAATACCAAAGCGCCGGTGTCTCCCCAGCAGTTGTCCAGCCCCCCTGGCTACTAGAGCACCTGGGCAGCCCCCCTTGCCTATCCTCCAGCCCGCTGGTTCCTCTGCCGACTGCTGCAGAGGAACCAATACCGCTGGGGCGGAGGCGGCAGGTTCTTCAACTTAGCTCAGTTGAGCTGGGTGGGGTGCCACCTGTCCTGTATCACCATGAAGGTACCCATTTGTCCAATTCTTAGAAATATACACTCAAAAGTGTGAATCAGAATAGCTTTAGCTCAGCGGGATAGTGACAAGAATGAGTGGCAAAATGGTGCTTTGCAGTCTTTATTAGTATTCTTGATGTGGGAGGTGATGACACAGTTATAGTTAGGAGGCAAAATACCTTGGATCACACACTAATGGTTTGCACATTTTTCTGTACTATTTTATAACTAAATAATTTCATTCAGTGTTACATATTAATAATTGAAATGTCAATAATATGATAATAATGTTAACAATTATGTTAAATAGACATCCAAATAATGTTAATCAGAGTTCAATGTTCAAATTACTGGGAAGATTTGAAATAATTTACTGAAGATACAATATTATGACACTGCTGTACCAATACTGGAATTGATGTTGCAAATTATGTGTACATCTATCATCACTTGAATGCAATCAATATTCTTTCAGTACAAGACAAAAACAGAGTTCAAGAGCATTAAAAATTGTAAGCTAAAAACACTGGTAAGGATTAAATGTTGGAGGGAATATATTCAGTTGTGTACTCAATGCTTTAATCCCTAGTGCAGCCTATCTCTGCTAGCTATTACACTAGGTAGGTCCTAACCTAGAAAGCCTAGAGCCTACTGGGAGGAGGGTGGAATGATAACATGGAAACAAGGAAAAAAAGATAGATAGATGGCTGTATCGACAGTTTGTTGAATAAAATATTTGTGCTATGTTATTTTAAAATTTAAAACTATCAATAATGAATGTTATTAATAGAAATAAAAAATTCCTAGTGAAACCAGCAAAAGAATCAGACAAATACATTAGTACAGTATTGTGAATATCCCTGAAAAACTGCATCAATCTAACAGTGCCTATGAAATTGTAACATCCAGCCTTGCTTGCCATAACAGGCTTTTTCTTCATATCATGTATGAATAGGGAAATAGAAATAAATATGTGTAGAAGATTGGTTAACATTTATACCATCAAAACAACTCCCTTTCAAATTCATATTGAAACATTTCACTATTTCCACTCTCCTAGAAGAAAAGAACAATATTTATGATGTTCAATATTCAAAGCACAAAAGAGAGGGTATACTTCATACTGTTCGTTTTCTTTTTTTTTTTTTTTTTTTTTTGTAGAGACAGAGTCTCACTACTTTATGGCCCTCTAGAGTGCCTTGGCATCAAACAGCTCACAGCAACCTCCAACTCCTGGGCTTAAGTGATCCTCCTGCCTTAGCCTCCCCAGTAGCTGGGACTACAGGCGCCCACCACAATGCCCAGCTATTTTTTGGTTGCAGTTTGGCTGGGGCCGGGTTTGAACCCGCCACCCTCAGTATATGGGGCCAGCGCCTTACCGACTGAGCCACAGGCTTCAATTTACACTTCTCCACCACCTCAGCATATCCAGGGACCTGTAAAACTGTTACTTTTTAGCCATCTGGGAAAGAGTGTGAGTTTCTCTTGTAAAGTCACTGCTGTCAAATAAATAAATAAACAAATAAATACAATCTCCCCTGCAAAGAATATATCTTTAGAGATTGCACTGAAAGTGGATAACTGATTTTCCTTAAGTTATAGCCAAAAACTTCCTGAGATGAAATAGTTGATTAGGGAACATGTTAATGGCTACATTGAAATTGATATGTCAACTCATTTATAAGTAGTCCACCATCTTATGATATCATACTCATGTGTACCAAGATCTCTTTCTACAATAATATATTTTAGGCTGACTTATCCCTCTATCCTGAACATTGTCACTATTCTGCTCTCTAGATGTATTTAAACAAGAAATGAAATGAATAAGTTAATGTTAATGGATAGTCCCAAAGGTGAAATAGTTTTGTTTTCATATAACTGTTCATTAAAATATTTATTATACTGAACTTAGTTCTCTATTTGCTCTGAACCATATTAATAATACAGAAAGAAACGCTTTCAACTTTTTCATAACTTTAAAATGCAGAACAAGTCTTCATCTGTTGGTAGAACTTTATATTACTTTCTAATGTTTTTTTATATCAGTCTTTTCACATGTAAGTTTTTGTTATGTTTTAACACCCTTATACATTTATAATGTAAAACTATTTTAAATTGTACATGAAAATTATGAACACCCTTTATGTCTTATTTTGCCCTCTATTGCTTCCATATCAATGTTGAAAGCTCAAGGATAGTCTTCATCAGTGGTAAATTATGCCACGCAATTTTCAGTAGAAATAGGAAGATTTCTACTGAAAATAGGAGATGATTTTTTTTTTTAGTGAATCATGTCATTTTTTTGTTTTTTGGCCGGGGCTAGGTTTGAACCCGCCACCTCCGGCATATGGGACCGGCGCCCTACTCCTTGAGCCACAGGCGCCGCCCAGTGAATCATGTCATTTTAAAATATATATATTGTCTGTAGGTGGGCATCTCTTTTATGCCGATGAACTTTCTAGGTATTCTAGCCTCCATAATATTGAGTACTTATGTTTCGAAATTTGCAAAGGAGTTCGTATCAGACCCAATGTTCTCTGCAAATAACTGTTAAGGAAAAAAAACTTCAAAGAAATTATATTTAGCAGAGTTTATTTGAGCTAAGAATGACTCATGAATCAGACGGCACCCTGAACTAGTATAAGTTCTGAGAATTCTACCCAGCAACGTGGGTAGTCAGTAATTAGACACACAGGTGAGAAGTGAAGTAGTGAGTTACGCAACTAGCTTGATCAGTTACAGCTTTTTTATTTGCCTTCTATGAACACGGTCTGCTCAGTGGCAGTCTGTGACTGGCTAAAGCTTGGCAGTTCTGATTAGCTGAGATTCAGCTCTTTGTATTAGAATATACTGTTAGGTTGCAGTTTGTTTACATAGTAAGTTAAGTTGCAATTTGCTATATAGAAATTCAAAGAACAAAGGCAGTTCAGGCATAATTTAATGCTACTGAAAATGTACAACTAACAATACCCAGAATTTTGAAGGCATCAGCACACTAAGGCGGTCTGAATTAGCATGGAGCTAAGATCCTTGAAAGAATGAGGAGATCAGTAATATGAAACCTACCACTGTAACTCTGTCTTGAAAACATTTGATGATTCACAGAGATTGGCCCTTACTCTTAGCAAAAAGTAGCAACGTAGAACCTGTGCTAGTCTCAAGTGACTGGAGAGCACTAAATTGGAATTCAGGTGCCAAGACCTTAGAGAAAGAGAACCGGTATGTAAAGCTATAATTATATAAGATTTGGTCTTGAAATGTTTCCTAAATCCTAGGGTTTCCAAAAGTAAGAAGCTGAGAAATCAAGCTAAAAGAAGTTGATAATTATAGAAAAGCAAGCCTGAAATTTTAGCGATCATATATGGCGCTGGACAATCAAAAATTGAAATTCAGGTCTGGTCAAAAGTCAGGGGACTTGGCAAATCACTCAGTTTTCAGTTGAGACTTTTAAAGGCTGATGGCGTTTTAGGTAAGTGTAAACTGGAAAGATACTGGATGCACAAGTTGATCTGCCCGTACTCTAACTCAAGACACTCTATAAAAACGAGAATTATTCATACAACTTTTCATGAATTATGTTCTTCAAATACTGTACAGTATGCCAGAAAATAAAGTCAAACAAACAAATAAACAAAAAAAGAACAAAAAAAATATACCCACAAATACTGTACAGTATGCCAGAAAATAAAGTCAAACAAACAAACAAATAAAAAAAGAACAAGAAAATATACCCACAGGTAATCCAGATTTGGTGTTTTTTAGGCTCAAACTGTAAAATAGCTGTAATTAATGTTGAGTGATTTATCTGATTGAAAATTGCATTTGGATTAGAATTCACATATATTAATTTGTTTGTTATAAGGCATGGAACTATTGATCAATTTTTCTTGGCTACACATTTTATTTTCACATTAATCCTCTAAGGATCATTATCATTTGTTTTCCTTTTATAAAACAAATGGGGAGTTCAGGTTCAGAGAGGTTATATTACATACCATATGTCTTTTAAAATATATAACATATCCCATTCAACCTAGAACAAGGATGACAGTATTTTGGAGGAGATTCTTAAAAGAAGAAATTGGCAGGATTCCCAAAGTCTCTAAAATAAATAGTAGATGAGTCTAATTTCAGACAAGGAAATGAATCAGGCTTAGCAAAATCAGTGGATCAAAACTTAACTTCTCAACATTTACAAATGGGATCATAATGGCTAGTTTAATTCTGCCTATGAGATCAAAGTTTATTTAAAAAAAGAGATTCCCTTCATTTCCCATTATGTTGATCCCTGTTTAGTAAAATCACTCCAGACAGAAACCCCCCGAGCTGATCACCCCATGATAGGAACATGTAGTATTTCTGTTCCTCCATCTCTGGGTCTGACCACATATTGGATTTTCTTCCCAGGTCCACTTCTACTTAGGATAAAATTATAATTTCACATACTGTACAGTTGCTATAAAAGCTATCATGTTAATATTCTGTGAGCCTACTTCTTTGTTGATTTGTTCAGTAGTGAGGACCTGGCTTTAGAAGGACTATCTGTGATTTTGGAAATGGAATAAAAAGAGAAATCTATTTCTTTGCAGCAATATTGAAGTTGGTTAACTTTGAAGGTTCTGGCTACCATTTCCTGCCGTGTGGCTTCAGACAAAAAATAAACACTCCAGCTAGGGTTCTCCGAGCTCTCTTCTTAACTGGACTTCCACCTGCCTCTAAAAACATGCATTAACAATAATACAGTTTCTAACAGTTCCTGCATTCCTAGGATGACCCCAGTCCTTGCCCTCAGAGTGCCTGCCTGAGAAACTCAAGGCTGCTGTAAGGATTTATTTTTTGTTCTGGCCATCACCTGGTGCTGGGGTCCCTATCCCCAGGTCTCTGTGAAAAGGTAAGAGCATAACTTTGATAAGCTCCAGTTGATTTTCACATGGACCAACCTCCCTCCTCCTATATATTTTTATTTTTTCACTTCACTTGTTCTATTGAGCCCTTAGTCACCTCCACCTATTCTTCAGACACCTCTTTACAAATAGAAAATGCATTTGTTTCATGCTGGACTTGTTTTTCTGTTATAAGAGTAGATTAAAATAAAACTTGTAGAGTTTCCGGCAATCATCTTATGCCATATGGGTATGTGAAAAGGAAACAATTAAGGCTCCTAGGTAATTAAACTTAAGATTTCTCTCTTAGAAGAGACAAGAACAGAGCTGGAAACAAGAGGTAGACAAAGATCACTTTTTAAGTGTGCTACATAATTTTAGTCCTGATTCTACAAACAAACCCTGAGTTGATTTCCTTTGAGATAGTTCAGGATTCCTCCAATAATTTTTCTTTCTTTCTTTTTATCTTAACAAGCCATAATCTGATTCAATTATTTAACCCAAAAACCTTAATTATTTATTATATTACAAATAATTGTAAAGTGTTCATTGAAATTTTAACAAATTCAGAAATATATATATTTTAAAATGTAACATGTTATAATTAGAAAAGCCTATAATCATAATTTTAATAATATAGTAAAATATATTAAAAATGTTCTCTATAGTACTGCTTTTCATATAAATTCCTTTAAATGAATGTTATTGAAACATTTAGGCCTCTAGCTTTATTATTCTCATCTTGTAATTTTTCCTTATAAATATCATGCTCAAAAAGAAAGTTTTGCTGAGATTTGCTTTATTTCCTTATGATGTGTATGTGATAGAGCATTGTGAAAGGGAACCTACCAGAGCTTTGTGGAAGGAAACGGTGATTATGCTATTGATTTTTTTGTTTTAAACTGCTGTGTTATGCCTTATGCTACTTAAAAAGCACAAGAAACAATGTTCTTAATATCAGTAACTCCAAATCAAATCAACAGTACCAGTACAGGTGTATGATTCTTAATTAAAGTAATATATTCAATGTGGATAAGGGGGAAAATGTAATTGGAGTGGTTAGTCCAGGCAATGTGACACATTTCCAGCAAAAGGAGTTGATTTAGGTAGTGACTATAAAAGTTGAAAACTAAAGTCATCTTTCTGTATTCTTTTACCATCTGCCATGAAATTACATCAGTCCTTTTCAGGAGAAAAACCTCACACAAATAAATCTAAGTTCACTGGGAAGAGAGTTTGTGTTTATGACAGTGCCCAGCATGCTGCTCTTGCTTAATAAATGTCAAATCTGATGGATAATGTTCATTTAGATGTTACATAGCTGCTTTTTTTATTTCCCATTGCCAAGGTTTGAGTTATAGACAGAGCTGTTAAATGTCTTTATTCTAATCTAATTTCCCAATACCTAATTATAGTTCACCAATTCAGCTAAAGTGTCTTAGGACGAGGGAACTCATTTTGTTTTTTGTTCTCATGTACATGTATTCAACAAGCATTTGTTGGAATCTTTTAGGAACCACACATAAAGATGTATGAGAAACGATCCTAAACTTCAATAATATCTAAACCTAATGGAAGAAACAGATATAAAAGTAATTAATAATAAGCCACTGCACTAATATTACTTTGGGGGACACACATTTTGTGTATTTATCTACTTCAGTTTGATGTGCTTTTAATACTATTATTTTCTCTTTATTTTTATTTTAGATTTTTTTTCTTCTCTTACTGTATTTTTTATCTTATAGTAAGATTTTTTTTTTTTTTGTGAGTACGTCAAAATCCTGGTTTGGGATGAGTTTAGGGACATTAAATAAATACTGGATAACTAATGAATAAATAAATAATACTTTATCATATTTAATAATGGCTACTAATGTGCTATGAATGTAAAAAGAAAGCAATTCATCTGTAGATTATAACTGCAGAAAGCTGCATGAGAAGGATGATTTTTTTACATATATTCAAGGATAAATACAAATTCCAAGTGAAAGTAAATGGATAACCAAAATTAGTAGTACCTTTTTTTTTTTTTTAACAATCTTGATATCTTTTCATTTTACCATTTAACACTATTTCTTGGAAATCATAAATTAACTGACTTAGAAAAGAATTCTTTTTAGGTCTGGTTTTTAATGTTCACTTTTGGTACAAATGTCATTAAACAGTGGAATACCCTCAAGAAAGGGGAAGAGAAAAGTAATGCTTATAAAGTTGAGAAAAGAATTTTGCTAAGTCACCAAGTGTTCCATTTTTCTTCATGGTGAAGAATATGGAGAAATAGTATATTTAAGCAATGAGAAAATAATACTTTTAGACATTCATTAAAAAAAATTTTCTTTGCTTCAAAAGTCAAAATTAGTATTATGGTGTTTATTTTCCTTCAATCAATTTATCTTTCATGGGGATACAAATGAGGCATTATGCCTTAAAACACTAATAATATTAGTTCACTCTTACTTAGAAGTCTCCATAGACTTTTTGTTGCAAAGAGAAAAAAAAAAAAAGAAAAAAAAGGGCTAAATAATATTGTGTATATGTACCATATTTTCTTTATTTATCCATTGAGGGGCCGTGAGGCTGATTGCATATGTTGGCTCGTGTGAATAGCACTGCAGTAAACACGAGAGTGTAGCTATCTCTTTGATAAGTTGATTTTCTTTTGGATTTATACCCAGAAGTGGAATTGCCCCCTTGTAATTTTTCCTTATAAATATCACGCTCAAAAAGAAAGTTTTGCTAAGTTCATATGGTAGCTCTATTGGTAGTTTTTGACCCTCCATTCTGTTTTCCACAGTAGCTGTACTAATTTACATTCCCATCAACAGCGTTTGAGTGTTTGCTTTTTACTATGTCCTTGCCCGCATGTCATTTCCTATCTTTTTGATGAAAGCCATTCTAACTGGGGTGAGATGATTTATCATTGTGGTTTTGGTTTGCATTCCTCTGATGATTAATGATGTTGAACATTTGTTCTTATACCTCTTGTCCATATTATTCTTTTAAGAAATGTCTATTAAGGTCTTTGGCTAGTTTTTTTAGGACACTTTTGTTTGTTTATTTGGTATTGAGTTGTTTGAGTATCTTATAGTATATTCTGATTATTAATCCCTTGCCAGAGGGGTAGCTTACAAATATTTTTTAGCATTTTTAGAGTTGTCGCTTCACTTTGTTTCATTTGCTATGTAAAGCTTTTAGCTTGTTATAATCCCATTCATCTATTTTTACCTTTGTTGCCTCTGTTTTTGAGGTCTTGCACAAAAATTCTTTGCCCAGACCAATGTTCTGAGGTGTTTTCCCAACATTTTCTTCTAGTACTTCCATATTCTCGTGTTTTAGATTTAGTCCATTTTGATTTAAGCTTTGTATAAGGTGAAAGTCAAGGATCTAATTCATTCTTCTAAGTGCAGTTATCCAGTATGCCCAACACCATATTAAAACAATTGTTCTTTCCCTCTTGTATGTTCTTGGCAACATTGTCTAAAATCAGGTGGCTATAAATGCATGGATTTATATCTGTGTTCTCTAGTCTGCTCCATTGATCTATGCTACTGTTTTTATACATGTATTATGCTGGTTACTATAGCTTTGTAGTATATTTTCACATCAGGCAGTGTGATACCTCTAGCTTTGTTCCTCTGCTCCAGATTTCTTTGGCTATTCGGGGTCTTTTGTAGTTCTTTTAGTGTTTTTTTTTTTTTTTTGTGTGTGTGTGTGTGTGTTCGTTTTGTTTGTTTTGTTTTGTTTTTGTTTTTGCAGTTTTTGGCCGGGACTAGGTTTGACCCCACCACCTTCAGTATATGGGGCCAGTGCCCTACTTCTTTGAGCCACAGGCACTGCCCACTCTTTTGTGTTTTATAGTTTTCCATGAATAAATCTTTAATATCTCAAGTTAAATGAATTACTAGGTATTTTATATTACCTATAGCTATTGTAAATGGGGTTCTATTCCAAATTCTTGATTGCTTTTTCATATTGTTCACTGTTGGCATATGTAAATGATACTTGTTTTTGTATATTAATTTTGTATGCTATAGTTTTACTGAATTCATTTATCAGATCCAACAGTTTCTTGGAGTCTTTAAGTTTTCCAAATTTAATATAATTTTGGATGTGTACAGGCTTTTTTGATTTCTCCCCTTCCAATTTGGATTTTTTTTTTTCTTTCTCTTGCCTAATTTTTGGACTAAGACTTCTATAATAAAGTTGAGTACTCTTGAATAAAGGTAAAATTAGGCATCCTTTCCTTGTTTTGTTGCAGAACTTAGAATAAATTTTTCAATGTTTCCCATTCAGTATGATATTGGCTATGGATTTTTTTCTCTATGACCTTTATTATTTTGAAGTATATTCATCCTATATTCAGTTTCTTTTCTTTTCTTTCTTTCTTTCTCTCTTTCTTTATTTCTTCTTCTTCTTCTTCTTTTTTTGGTTAGAGAGAATCTCACTTAGGTGCCCTCAGTAGAGTGCTATAGTGTCCTAGCTCACAGCAACCTCAATCTCTTGGGCTCAAGCAATTCTCTTGCCTCAGCCTCCCTACAGGAACCCACCACAACACCTGGTTATTTTTAGAGACTTTGTCTTGCTTTTGCTCATGCTGGTCTCTAACCTGTGAGCTCAAGCAATCCACTTGCCTAGGCCTCCCAGAGTGCTAGGATTATAGCTGTGAGCCACTGCACTCTGCCCTATGTTTAGTTTTTTGAGTTTTTTTTTTTTTATCTTAAATGACTGTTGAATTTTGTCAAATACTTTTTCAGCATCTATGAAAATGATCATTCCCTTCCCCCCTTGGTTCTGTTAACATGATATATCATGTATATTGATTTGCATATGTTGAACCATCTTTGCATTCTGGGGATGAATATCATTTGATCATGGATTAATTGATAAAGAACATTGTGTATGTATGCACAATGGCATATTATTAAGGCATAAAAAATAAAATCCTGTCATTTGTAACAACATGGATGAAATAGGAGCTCATTGTGTCATGTGAAACAATCTAAGCACAGAAAGACAAATAGCACATATATTATCATATGTGGGAACTAAAAAATAAATCTCATAAAGATAGATTGTAGACTGTAGTTACCAAAAGCCTGGAAGTGCCAAGGGTTGAAGAGAGTTTGGTTGATGAGTAATAATATACCCTTAGAACAAATAAAATGTGATGTTTGATAAATCAGTAGCATGTCTACAATTAACATTAATCAATTATATGCTTCAAAATAGCTGGAAGAGTTTATATATTCCTAATAATAGAAAAGATAAATATTTAAGGTAATAGATATACTAATTACCCTGATTTAATTATATGTATCAAACTATTACATGTACCTTGAATATATGTTCATGTAATATATATCATTAAAAATACATAAATATGTTTAAAAACTAAAAAAGAAAAATGTTAATATTGATTATGAATCCTTATAAGGCATAACCTTTATTATTTTTATCTCTGAACTTAGGATTCCTACCACATTATAGGCTCCTTGAAATTACGATGCTCTTTTTTCAGGAAAAAGTGATTGCTTTTGAATGGAGTACATTTCTCACACAAATAACTCCTAAAACCTAATTACGGCCCTGTTTCCTCATCTGTAAAACAGGCACAATTATAGTATCTGCCTCAGAGAGTTATAAAGTAAAGGCCCTTAATGTAGAAATAAGAGTTAGAACTGAGCTGAAGCCACAGTAAATGCTCTGTAAACATTGGCTGTTAGTGTCATGCATCCATTTTCCTCAGCTTAAAAGTCAGTGTTACCTAAAAACATTCTCAGGACATCCTTAGGTTAAAATGAACAGTTTTATCACAATTTTCCTAGTTGGTGCATGTATGAGTACTTGTTTTATGTGACCCTTTACACTTAGACTATTATATAAGTGAGGACAGAGATGTGTGTCTGTCATTCACTAGTACATGGTAGACATAAAGTTTGTGTGCAGTTTACTATGTTAAACCATTTTAAATTACACTTGAACTTTATGTCCATCCTGTACATTCCGAATGTATGTGGCACTAAGCATTAAATAAATAATTCTTGTCTCTATCAGTGGATGTTTGTGTTAAAGAAAGAAAGAATGTGTTTTTCTAAATTCTACCTTATTAAGCAGATTTATTTCATTGCTATTGTAATTCAGTTAAGACATATGGACAATTTGGCTGAAGCTCATATTTACATCCAGGCTTTCTAACATTATTGCATAAACAATTCCAACAAGTTATGGAAAAAAAAGTAAAATATTTTTCTTTACTGTTTTAATTGTAGTAATATATTTTTCTGTTGTGTTCACATTATTCTACTTTAAGTCATCAAGCATTTCTTATATGTAGTTGAAATCAGACTGAAAATACCTGTGGAAGAAGTTTTTTTACTAACAGGACTAGAACTGAGACGTATGATACTAAAACCCACCAAGGGAAGGGAAGGAGAAATAAGGACAAGATTTTAACATTTATTTTGTGGTTCCAACTTAATATCCAATCTTTATAAGGTATTTTAGATTCTTAAGATAAAATGGAAAATATAGATGGAAGAGTATATTTTCCAAAGGAGATATGGCTGGGATGTGGCACTAGGGTAGATTTTTTATTTATTTATTTTATTTTTGTTTTTTATTTTATTTTATTTTATTTTTTTATTTTATTTTTAATTTTTTTATTAAATCATAACTGTATACAATGATATGATTATGGGGCATCATACACTCACTTCATAAACCATTTGACACATTTTTATCACAGTGGTTAACATAGCCTTTCCGGCGTTATCTCAGTTACTGTGCCAAAACATTTACATTCTACATTTACCAAGTTTCGCAAATACCCCTGTAATATGCACCACAGGTGTGATCCCACCGATTCCCCTCCCTCTACCCACCCCCCCCTTCCCACTTCCCCCTATTGTTAAGTTGTAACTGGGTTATAGCTTTCATGTGAGAGCCCCAAATTAGTTTCATAGTAGGGCTGTGTACATTGGGTACTTTTTCTTCCATTCTTGGGATACTTTACTAAGAAGAATATGTTCCAGCTCCATCCATGTAAACATGAAAGAGGTAAAGTCTCCATCTTTCTTTAAGGCTGCATAGTATTCCATGGTATACATATACCACAATTTATTAATCCATTCATGGATCGATGGGCACTTGATCTTTAAATGTCAGCTTTACCATTTAAATAACACTAGAATGTAACTATAACTATGGTTATAGAAACACAGTCTAAAATTTTTTGAAGAAGGGATTTATTTGTATCATGGAAAACATAAAATGACAAAATAGAATCCATTCAATATAAGATGTCTTATAGTGTGAAAGGTGGAATTATGGCACATACACAGACTTTGTAAATATTCTAGGACTTCTAAAATTTCATATAGTTTTAGAATGAAAGAATAAAATGATTTGTATTTAAACTATGGTCTAGTTTAATAAAAAGTTTAATAACAAGAATGTATGAAATGACAGAACTAGTGCTCTAGGATTGATTATTAATAACAATTGGTAAATGACTTCTGTTTTCAGATAGTATAGATCAAATGTACCACCTACTGAATCAATGAGAAATCTCCTTTACACTTCATTTGTCTCAGTCCTATGACTGCTGATATGTACCAAATGAGAATGTGCTTATTTCATAATCATTGAGGAATTTTCTTTGAGCACTGGATTTCACTTTTTTTTTTCCCCCAAGAAAACATTAAGTGTATTGACTTTGCCCATTTCTTCAAGTTATTTTGGAATGAATGCAACACATAGTCAAATTGTTTTTGTTTATTTGTCATAATTACATGCTTTAAAATAAACAGATGTTAATATGCCAACAGGAAATCTTTGAGTGAAAATTACGAAGTTAGAACAAAAAGCAATCAAATCATCAAATGTTGTTCCTCTTCTTGAGGATCCAGGAGAAACAAAGTGAAACATCATAAATGCAGGTGTTTTTATTTCAATGGTTATACACTGAGAAAATGTTGAAACCAGATGGTGTCTTTCAGAATGATTAGAAAGGTAAAATAACTTTAAATAATATGAATACCCTTCCTAAATTAACAGAAAATATGTTGTTAAACCTTTTCAAATGAAAATAAGAAAATATAACATATGATTGTATGGGACTCATAATGTGGAAAAGCTACATTTGCTTTCAGCATAATATATGTGCATACATTAAAATAGTAGAAAGGAGACATTGAATAAAATAGATATATGAATCTACATGTATCTGTGTGTATAGAAAAGATAATTTTAATATTTGTTACTTGTATATGTTTTATCTTAGTACAGAAAATGACTAGGCTTAAATGTATTTACAATGAGTAAAATTTTTTATTATCCCACACATCCACCCTAAATCTTTTAGAGCATATACTGATAACTCATCTTTTGACACATCCTTGTACCCTTAAGTTGTCACAAATCTGTCCTATGTAATAATATGTTAGAACGTTTTCCCCATGTACATTTTTTCCATCGTGTGCCTCTACATAATAATATAATCAGATGAAAAATCTTCAGAGAAGTGGTTGCATATTATATCATCCTTCCAATAGAACAAAATACCTTTTCTTAACTTCCATGGCATGAACTATGCCAACTAAGCAAATATTTATTGAACTCTTGGGAAATCAGAGAGAAAGTTACATAGTGTTAGTATTAATGGAGAAGAAATCTTTTCTTTTTGCCTTTAATGGTGGATTTATATCGAGAGGAGTAAGATCATTCAAGGTGGAAGAAACAGGGTGAATGGAAATCAGGGTGATTACAAATCAAAGAAATACAGGATGTGCAGGGAAATGGGTTTTATTTGTTACTGAGGAACATGGCTCATTTGTGGAGGGTTACATTAGACAGTGAGAAAGGAAATACTATTTAGAATTGCTGAAGCTGTTATTGATGTCGAATCAACAATTACTCACTGAATTCAAAGTTGAAGAGACAGTTTTAGGGTTCTTAAAGGACTTGCTAGCTGTTAGTAACAGCTACAGGAGTATCAAACCTACTTTTTTTTTCCTTTTTGGACACAGAGTTAGACACAGAGTTGCTGGGTTCTATCAGCAGTGTATAAGCAGAAGAGATATTCACATACAGCCACAAAGTGTTTTTTTAATACAGGATCCTCGGCAGTCTTGACTTAAAAGCTGAGGAATGCGCATAGTAGAGACAGAGATGTAAGACAGAAATAACTTGGGTCCCCAATCACTTCCTGAAAGATATCTGATCTATGACTTAAAAACCAAAACATTAGTATTATTTTAAGCCATTGAGATTTTGAGTAAATGTTATATTAGTTAACCTGACCTTAATGAGCACCATGTACCAATGCATGAAATTCATTGCCAAGTGAAAGACTAGCTGTGATGTAATTCAAAGTGGGAATATAAA
Organism: Nycticebus coucang; assembly: GCF_027406575.1. Lineage (NCBI taxonomy): Eukaryota > Metazoa > Chordata > Mammalia > Primates > Lorisidae > Nycticebus > Nycticebus coucang. The sequence goes on along the minus strand of NC_069788.1, from coordinate 101,248,432 downwards.
CAGACAGCAGAATAGACGCAAACTAATGCTAGATTGAGGACTGGATGAAGGGAGAAAAAAATAAAGTCAGAAAGGAAGAATAAATAAAATAAAATTTCCTGGAAGCTTAGGGAATTGAGGAGCAAGGGGGAGGAAAGCTGATGTATAAACTTCCAGCTATATTTTACTATTAATTTATTTATTTATTTACAACTTTATTTTATTTTACTACCTTATTTATTAAACTGACCTGTAATCAACAGCCATTAGCCATTTGACTTTTAAAGAGTAATAAATGATGAGCAAGAAATGTATCCCACCCATCAATTACTGTCAAGATGTAAACTTTATTTAAGGTACAGATTTAACTTAGAAATAACACCTGTATTTCATTATCTTATAAGATACTGTGACCAGTGAACATTGGCAGAGGCAAAGGGTTTAATGTGAACACTTTTAGGATTGATAATACTCATTCCTTTCATTTGTAAAGGACTTCAGAACTCTAAAACTTTTTTCGTACTTATATTTCATTTAATTGTTCGTGAAAATATGGTGAGGACTCCAATTTTATTATGTAGTTACCTTCTCCAAAATTGAGTGGCTTGAAGTAAAAGCAATTGTTTATTCTGATTACAAATCTAGAACCTGAGTAGGGCCCATTGGGGACAGTTCAACTCTGTTTTATAAGACATCAAGTAAGGTGAGCAGAAACACTGTAGGAACAGGAATCTTAAAGGATCATTGACTCAGTGACAGGCTGTTGATGCTGGAGACCTTAGCTGAAGTTGTCAGCTGGAATACTCGTACAAGGTTTTTCATGTGGCTGTTTTCATGTCGCTCAAACAAACCTTACAGAATGGACGCAGGGTCAGGAGAGCAAGAATCCTGACAGAGAGATCCAAGTTAACTTTGATGACCTAGCCTCAGAAGTTACTTGCCGTGTCTTCCACTTCTATTATGTTTATCCAGGCAGTCTCAAAGACTTGTCCACTTTCAAGGGGAGAAGGCAGAGAGTATCTTTGGATAAGAGAGTGGCAACATTCTGGAAGCGCATGTGAGATGGAAATGTTGAACTCATTTTCAAAGGCATCTTCCACTTGAATTAGACATTATCATTCCCATTCTTAAATAAGAAAATGAACTCTTGGATAATTTAAGTGTTTAAATCAGAGTTGACCCAGGTTGCACAGAAAATAGGAAAGCTGAAATTTAAATATTCTTTTTTTTTTTTTTTTAATTGTTGGGGATTCATTGAGGGTACAATAAGCCAGGTTACACTGATTGCAATTGTTAGGTAAAGTTCCTCTTGCAATCATGTCTTGCCCCCATAAAGTGTTCTTTTTACTGAAAGGACAGTACTATTTTCTTTGTCTCAAAGCCATTGAATGCAATGGCAATTACATTTTTTTTTTTTTTTTTGGCAGGAGCTGGGTTTGAACCCACCACCTCCGGCATATGGGACCGGCACCCTACTCCTTGAGCCACAGGAGCCGCCCAGCAATTACATTTTTTAAAAAATATCTAGGGTCAGATATGTTTCTGGTGTGCCAGTAGAATGTATCATTAGCTCTAAAGTTGTACTAAATACAAATGCCTAAAATAAATTTTGCAAGGAATTAAACAAATGATTTTATAGGTAGTGTTCATCATAATTTTTTTATAGTCACATTTCCAGCATTATCTTATAGAAATAATGGAGTGTACTCAATTGTACCAATGAATTTATATTAAAGTAAAACCATTACATTATTAACTCAATTCCTAGGAACATTTAAATTTTAGATTTCCAAATTTGAAATTTTTCCAAGTCTGTGGAATATAGATATTCATATTTAAGGCTTTCCAAGTCAATCTTTGCACCTTGACTCCCAAAGTAGCGACTTCTTTACCATTTTGTCCATGGGTGAATAATCCTACCCTTCACTTGGTCCTCCAGGACAGGCTGCATATGTCCATTTACCTTCTCTCCTGACCATTCCTATCCTTCAACACACATGTATTTAATTATTCAAAAACTCAGTTTATTCCATCTCCTAAATACTGCTTCAAATTTTCAACATGTATTCCTCATGCAGTTATTGAAAATCAATTTATTTTTATGGTGTATATGGAATATATCAACTACTTCTTGTTTACCGTCATAGCTTTTATCCTTTCATTGCATTCTCCAAAGAAGATACTGATCTTCTTAAAATATACATATGACTCTTCCATTTTTCCAGCTCATCACAAAGGTGAAGCACAGGTACATGGAATTCTAAACTGATGATAATCATACCACCAGCACCACAATAATGACAATTCCAGAGTCTTCACCTTGTGCCAAGCATTGAAAGAATGAACTACATAAACTCATTCAAGTTTTGGCTAATGTTGTTCCAGTTTTTCATCAGCTGATATTTACCGAGGATCAACACATTGACTAAAGAAATACACACTTATGCAAAGTTGCATTTCCAAGGTTACATTTTGCTACTCCAACCAAATCCCTACATGTTCTAGCCACAGTAATTCTTTTTGTGTCCTTAAAAATATAATGTTTTCACATGTTATGTCTCTGTTTGGAATGAGAAATGAATTTACTGTGGAAAATTCCTAGTGATTTTCATTGACCAGATGGAATATCACCATTTTATAGCATAAAATTAATTATTAAAATTATATCTAATAATATTTCTACTCATTCATGATTTATGAGATGTCCAGAACTTTGATAAGTTTTATGAGTGTTTCTTTAATCTTATCAATAACTCTGGCATAATTATGATTATCATAGTTATGCTTATAGAATAGAAAATGGAGTGCCAGAGGTTGACTCGCTCAATGTCACAAAGGTAGATCACTTAACACTGGCCACAATTCCAACATATTTTTATTAATGTGCATGTCTTTTATGACAGTTTCTGACCATTTTTTTTGTGATAGAATCTATGAGGACTTGACAAATAACAGAAATTTCATAAATGTTCATTTTCTACTATTATGCTATATTGGATAAAGAGAGACGCATATTCCCACTAATCTGAGTTTTATAACATCTAAAGACAATTTCTATTTCTATGTCAGTATCTGTATGTAACACTTTAGCACAGAATCTAGAACAGCAGTTGTCAACCCAGACCCCTTTGTAACTATGAAAATATATCATGCCATTAGGAAAGTTGAGAACCACTGATCTAGAACATAGAATTTATTCTTCCAGAATGTTTATTGAAGTAGTTCAGTTTCTTTTTCCTCTAAAGCAGTTTTAGCTTTCTTTAAGAATTTGAGAAGAGCATATTATTTTCTTGATTTTTTAAATCATCTTAATCAAGTTCTTCATATGTATTGGGGATGTTTTCCAACTTTCATTAATCAAGCATTGATTATTAAAATATTAATATTATAATAAGCAATAGTAAAAAGAATTGGATCTTGTGGATTAATGATAGCCATGTATGATATTTCTACCAAATGCTAGTTTCATTGAGTAAATGAATGTGTCACTGAAATAAAAGAAGCCTTCACAATAGGTTCTGAGTGCCTAATAGCTCAGTGCTTACAGTGATTGAAATTTTGAGGGTCAGCAAGCAAATGGTTTTTAGGTTTAGAACAAGGAGTTTGGATGGGATTGTGAGAGTTAGGGGCAGGTACCAAAGATTTCCTTATGTGAAAGATTTACATGACAAAATCCTGGGATAATATATTTTTTCCTTCTTTCACTATCAAGGAAGGAAAAGAAAGTACTATTGCACCTCAAGCTTCCAAAATAACCAAATTTAGAAGTTTTTTTAAAATTTTAAATTATTCAAAAAACTTTTAACTTTTGCCTCCGTTTTGCACACAAGGGAATGGTCACCATTTTCTGCAGTGTTTCCCTGTGTATAATTTCAAAGCTTTAGGTCTTGCAGAAAGGAGAGCTTTATCTGCCTGCAAAAATTCAGGCCCCACACTCCCCTCATATCAGTCCATTCCCTGGTGCTGGCAATACATAAATTCTTCATGATGTAGAAACTTAACATAGGCACCAGGTGCTTTGCATTCAAATTATGTCTGGGTTACTTTATTCCTAGACTACCGTGATGAGCTTGCCCACAAACTAAAGATCAGCCTTCCTTGTAGGATCCCACAGAGCCCTGTTCTGGACTTACAGTTATGTGCATCACGGTACGCCTAAGTCTGTAGTCAGTTTTTCTTACCAGACTATAATATCCATGAGGGATATTTAGAATTAACTTAGTGGTTGATTTCCAAAACTTGGCATTCTGCTTTGGAAACACTAGGTGTTTAAAATTTTTTTTTTTTTTTTTTTTTTTTTGTGATTTTTTGGCCAGGGCTGGGTTTGAACCCACCACCTCCGGCATATGGGACCGGCGCCCTACTCCTTAAGCCACAGGCGCCGCCCTAGGTGTTTAAAATTTTGTTGAAATTTTTCATGAATGAATACATGAGTGGTTGATGTAGGATTTTTTTTCTGGATCTATACATATACTCTTTGCTTCTAAATAAGCAAATGTGTATATTTATATACATATTGACTTATACACATATTTCCATATTTTTAAGTGTGAGTTAAAAATGCTTGCAGGGCATAAAAATAGTGGCTTAGAAGTACAATGTGATGGATGAATGTTTCACACTGTCATTGCATCATCAAAAAAGGAAGGTTAACCATAGGCCCTTTGACAAAGCAGATTCTCTCAGAAAGAATGAAAAATGTAAACTTTACCCCAGAGGAAATGATATTGCAGAAAACTGCAAAATTGGCCGGGTGCAGTGGCTTATTCCTGTAATCCTAGCACTCTGAGAGGCCGAGGCAGGTGGATTGCCCCAAGTTCATAGATTAGAGACCAGGCTGAGCAAGAGTGGAGACCCACCTCTAAAAATGCCAGGCATTGTGGCAGGTGCCTGTAGTCCCAGCTACTTACTTAGGAGGTTGAGGCAAGAGGATTGAGGCCAAGAATTAAAGGTTGCTGTGAGGCCATGGCACTCTACCAGGGGGGACAAAGTGAAAGTCTGTCTCAAAAAAAAAAAAGAAAAGAAAAAGAAAACTGCAAAATTCATTAGATTATATTTACTAGATATCTAGCACATAGAAACTGGTTACATACATAGGGTATCAGAATAACTCATGTCATAATTTAAATTTTATACCTTTAAACAAAAATTAAAGTAGCTGTGCTTAAAAGTCTAGCTAAGAAGTGTGCTAAAAGTCACCTTTTTTAATGAAAAGAAAATAGACTTGGAAAAACAAAATGTAAACATTGAAACAGGTAGACATAGCAATAAACATAAAGGTTTTACCTTCTTGAATTTAAGAAATAACTGTCCATCATGAGTCACTGACTATGTAAAAGATTAATAAACACTGACATATAAACTTTAAATGTTTTTAGTGAATTAAGACACTAGAATAAAATAAAGTGAGTTTAGTGTTTTCTTCTTGTTACTTTGGGGAAAGTTTCAAATGTATTTTGTAAAACTATGGTGGTGACAAGTTAGTAGTTTGTTTATAATGTTGGTTTTGGCAAAAAAAATAATAATAATAACATAGAACGCTTCTCTTTTCAAAAAATTAGACTTGTTAAAGAAGTTCGAAAGTATACTTACCCTTGACCTCTGGTACCTCATTCTGGAAAGACATTTGGGAAGCATGGTTGAAGCCCTGAAATTAAGATGCAATATGAATTGCTCTTGAGTACGAGCACTTTTGCTCTGCTGGGGTAGAGAATCCTTCTTTCCCAGGCTGTGAGTTTTGGGGATTAAACTCAGAATCATGCTCAGTATTAGGTGACATGCGCCTGGCCATCACCAAAACCCTTACTGGGAATCAATGCCTCACCAATGGATAAAGTAGAAATAACTGAAATAGGAAGATATTTTATATTTTTTCATTGTTGTATTAAATTATTAAATGTTGTTAATAATATATCATGAAAATTAGAAATTCCTTTTGCTTCCTAACTTCCTTCACTTATTAATCAGTGGGAGTTTTTTCCTAAGTTTTATTACTAAATGATAAATAGTCATTCTTATACATTGCATCATTTGCAACTGCTGCATAATAAATGGTTATAAACCATTTATCCTGTAAGTCAGAATCTACTTTATATGACCGAATTTTCTGTTCAGCATCTCATCAGGGTAGTCAGTGTTGCTCTGACCAAATTATGTTCCCATCTGAACTTGAGGTTCTCTTTGAAGGTCACTGATTGCTGGCAGAATTCATTCTTTTTCAGGTGTAGGACAAAATCCTCGCTTATCTGCTAGTTGGTGTCTGGGGACCCCTCATCCCCAGGGGGATGCCCTGCAGCTCCCAGCACAGGCAGTTCAGAGAATGAATGTTTGTTTTCAGGGCCAGAGCACAAGTCTTTAATTTCCTTTTCTGCCATCATCCAGAACAATCTCTCTCCTATTATAGGGCTCATATGAATAAGTCAAATTCACCCAGATAGTCTCTCTACCTCAAGGTCATCTAAATTGTAACTTCAATTACATCTTCAAAATCCCTTCAGCACGGTACCTAGCTTAGTGTTTCATTGAATACCTGGAAGAAGTGTATGAACACCAGAAATCATGGGAGATATCTGAGATTCTACCTACCATAGACATGTATCTTTGCACACTTGCGTGATTTTTTCACCAGTTTAATTTTGAAAAATAGCTCTGCTTGGTCAAAATGTCCATGCTTTTCACTCTTCATAACTACAGCCAAATCATCTTCAGAAAGGTCATCTCCGTTTTCAATTGCAGATACTGTTTTCTTTATACTCTTACAAGCTTCAATTATGTTAGATTGTAACTAAAACCTTCACTTTATGCATTTTTCTTTTTTTTTTTTTTTTTGAGACAGAGTCTCACTCTGCTGCCCAGGCTAGACTGGCATGGTATCAGCCTAGCTCACAGCAACCTCAAACTCCTGGGCTTAAGTGATCTTCCTGTCTCGACCTCCTCACGCAGCTGGGACTAAGGCACCCACCACAATACCCAGCTAATTTTTTTATTTTTAGTGGAGACCAGTTTCACTCTTGCTTAGGCTGGAACTCCTGAGCACAGATGATCCTCCAACCTCAGCCTCCCATAGTGCTAGGATTACAGATGTGAGCCACTGTGCCCAGTCTCATTCAATTTTTTGGATTTTTAGTTTTAATTTTATGGGTACATAATAAATATATGTATGAGTTACATGGGTTGTTCTGATGCATTCTATTTTATCTTTAGTGAGGGTTTCTTTTTAATATAGCCTTGACTATTTCCTTTACTGTGTACTAATGTCTATTTTCTTTCTCCATATTATTATTTATAAGAGTTCTTATAAGAAATTTTGTTCCTTTATCTGGCATATTTATCTATATTTCTGCTAAAGGTATGTGTGTGTATATAAATATAGACATCAATATGTGTTTAATATTGACGTGGTTATATTAGTCTATTTTTATGCCTTAAATAATTAGGCAATAGTATTTAAATAATTTAAAATTGCACATGTTATGTTGATTTATGTTTCATGATGGTGTAATTTAATTGCTTTGGAGAATACTTAGAGATTACAATGTTGATCATATTGCTTGAATAATTATCTAATGAAGAAAACAATCTCTGTCCTGAATGTTTGAGCCTGCTTTAGTGACTATTGCCAATAAACAGTGTGAAATCTCTTAAAATTTTAAATATGCTCTGAGGCTTAGTTTCCTCAAGAAAAAGAAACTTTGTTATTTTGAATGGAAATTCCATTACAAACTCTTACATTTGCAATCACACCTTATATTCTGACCTCCCTCTTCCCCAGCCTAGCGATAGCACTTCTGACCTTCTAACACACTACATCAGTTACTTATTATAGCGTTTATTAACATTGTCAGTATCTTCCACCTAATTATAAATTCCATAAACTCATGGGGTTTTCTTTTATTGGCTAATGCATTACAAGTGTCTAAACTAGTGTAAAATATATAGATAGATACATAGATAGATAGATTAATAAGTAATTGTCAAATAAGTATGTAAATAAATTAATAAGTAAATGATGAATTCCTAGGGATTTTTAAAATAGCTACGTGCATCAGCGTTTTCTTTCAGACAAGTGGTAATTGGGTCCTTTTCTATCCACCCAATGGTGTCTACTATACAGATATATGGTTTAAATTTGATAATTTCTTAAAGACAAAAATAAAATACTAAACTAGGAAACCAGAGACCTGAGTTGAAGTTCTACTTCTAGCATGTAGTTGCTGTGTGAATTTGTACATAATAAGTAACTTCTGAACTCCATTCTGCTAATGAAGAAAATAAGGACATTGATAGCTGCCCTGATATTTTAGAGTTGTCTTGAAGTTCAAGAGAGCTGATGTTTTTGGAAAAATTCTATAATATGTTCAGCACTCTGTAAATATATTCATAATTCTACTAATTTTATAATTATTTATTTATTTAATGGATATTTTCAATTATATCCTATTGTAAACACTTCAAAATAATTATCGGATACTATATTCAGACTACCTCAATTGTACCTTGAGAAACTGAGGCACAGACATAAACAAAATTAACAACCACCATGGTGACCTCAAGGACCACATTACCTAGTAACTTTTTTATGTTGTTATGTGTAAAGATGTCATTTGATTTGATTTGATTTTTCTTTTCTTTTTATTATTTATTCTTTGTTTCTCATTTATATTGTATTCTCTAAAAACTATGACATCTTTTTATCTTTTATCTCTGAATAATTTATTGCTTCTTTTTTTCTATCTGGTATCTTGCTTCAGTTTGCATCAAACCCCATTTTCCCTTTACTATTGTTTTTCCTTTAACATGATACCTTGATACTCTGCTTATTTTTTCTGTTTTTGCCAGAATAAAAAATAATGAAAACTGCACTGTTTATGCATGTATTTTCTTTTTCAGTAAAATTACTCTGCATGAAAATTGCCATCTAAGTAATGCTGTTGTAAGGAAAAATAAAGCAGAATACACATTTACTGTTTTAAGCCAGCAACCTCCAATTTGTAACAAGCCAAAGCCTTTCATAGACTAAGACATCCCAAGATGTTGAGCAAGTAAATTTATTCAGAGAAATAAATACCAAGTTCTTCCCCTTAGTGAATTAATAAGAATGTCTCCAATTTTCAGTTTTATTTGTGTTTAATTTGCTTTTAATAGATTTATTGTGGAGAGAGGGGTGTCTTCGAGTATGTTCATTCCCAATTATTGCATTCTCTTGGAATTTGCTTTCTTTGTTTTTATTTATTTATTTATTTATTTATTTATTTATTTATTTATTTTTTGCAGTTTTTGGCCAGAGCTGTGTTTGCACCCACCACCTCTGGCATATGGGGCCTATGCCCTACTCCTTTGAGCCACAGGCACCACCCTGCTTTCTTTGTCTTGTATATAATGGAGAACTAAAAATTACCAACCCACTGTCCTGGATCAAATATTATTATTATTATTTAAATTTAACACAATGGATGCTGGGAGTTCTTTTGAATTTGCCTACTGGTTTTCACTCTCAAGAGTACACATGACATAAAGAGTTGAAATGATCTAAGAAGTATCTAGTCAACTAAATATTTTCAGTAAATCTGTGCACAATTAAAGGAGAAAATGGAATTGCAATTGTATCTTGACTTTTTAGTCATATCATGAAAAAATTTGGGATGTACAACAACAACAACAAAAGAAAACAATCCCATTTATCATTAAACAAGCGACAGGAACACAACCTTCTCCAAAGAGAGACAAATAGCCTCCACACACGTGAAAAAACACTTATCTTCCCTAATCACAGAGGAATGCAAATCAAAACCACCATGAGATATCACTTAACCACAGAAAGAATAGCCCACATCACAAAGTCCCAAAGCAGATGTTGGCACAGTTGTGAAGAGAAGGGAGCACTTTTAAACTGTTGGTGGGATTCCAAATCAGTGCAGCTGCTTTGGAAAGAATTATGGAGAATCCTCAAAGCACCTTCCATTTGACCCTACAATCCCATTACTGGGTATCTACCCAAAGGGAAAAAAAAATGTTTTACCATAAGGACATTTGCACTAGAATGTTTGTCTCAGCTCAATTCACAATCACCAAGATATGGAATCAACCCCAAGGTCCATCAGTTCATGAATGGATAAATAAACTGTGGTGCATGTATATCATCGAATACTATTCAGCAGTAAAAAAGATGGAGTCTTTACATCTTTTGTACTTACCTGGATAGATTTAGAGAACATCCTCCTAAGTAAATTATCGCAAGAATGGAAAAGCAAATATGAAACCAGTAGACAAACAAATACATGCCCTCACAAGAGAAAAACACAAACTGAGGTTGGTAGGAAGGGGGAAAGGAAAAGAGATTGCTATTCTCCCACCTAACTGGCACAGCATAAGGGTATATGGCACATCTCCCTGGTGAAGGGCTCAACCACAACTTGCACTCTACCTAACAAATGCAAACAGTGTAACCTAATTGTTTGTACTCTTATATCAATCTGGAATTAAAAAAATAAAAATGAAAAATAAAATCTAATTTTATTAGATTTTTTTTTTTTGTAGAGACAGAGTCTCACTGTACCACCCTTGGGTAGAGTGCCATGACATCACAAGGCTCACAGCAACCTCTAACTCTTGGGCTTACGCGATTCTCTTGCCTCAGCCTCCAGAGCAGATGGGACTACAGGCGCCTGCCACAAAGCCCAGCTATTTTTTTTTTTGGTTGCAGTTTGGCTGGGGCTGGGTTTGAACCTGCCACCCTTGGCATATGGGGCCGGTGCCCTACTCACTGAGCCACAGGCACCAAAGACCACCTTCATTTCATAATCATCATAAGTTGCAAAATAAACCAAATAACAACAATAAAAAAGGAAATTTGGGATACAGAGAAATTTAACCTTGTTTTGTTTTGTATTCATCTTCTTCAAGCATTTGTAACATTGACCAGGTTGAATGCAGTAAAGGAGTTCTAAGTGAGATCGTTCTATAATATACAAGCGACACCCAAGAATTGTGCTGCTGGTCACGGGTGTGAGAAATTGCATTACAGTTTGTTTGTACAGTGAGTAGGAGACTAGGATCAAAACATAAAGTTTGTATTTTTTTTAATACTATTTTACTTCTATAAAGTTATTTGGATCATTGTAAAAATTCTCTTGACAAAAGAATTCTCTCTTTGTTACTGCCATTCCTATAAACTTCTGCTCAATTCTAGGCAAAATACACAATTGTTTCCCTGGTACTTCTAGGTCATCAAAAATGTATTTCTTATAATTAAGAAATGTTTGGTATCTTATTTCCAAAACCAGAACTCTGTTACAATAAATAATTACAATAAAAATAGATAATCTGTTAAAATCACAAGACTTTATCTGATTATAATAAAGGGCATAATTATGAAAGCATAATTTAAAACTTTAGAATAACCTTAGGGCTTAATATAATTATATATTATATAATATAAGAATATAGATCATGAGTAATAATATAATCAAATATGTTTCCTTATATAAAAAATGGAAGAAAAAGAAGGCTGTTACAAGAATTGTAAAGAATTATGTCTCAAGATGTTAACAGCTGTTAATAGTTAAGAATTCCTATATGTTTGTTTTCACACTGACAAATTTAAATTTCTGACAAAATCACCATAAGTTTTTCTCATAGTTTCATGGTTGTTGCTAAGCCAAGTGTTATATAGAAAGATAGTAAATTCTTTTCTAATTATAAGACATGTGAAAAGACATTAAACATATTTAAGTATCAATTAAAATTATGTATACTCACAATTTCTAGGAATAGAGACATTTAAAGATACTTTTCAAGAATGGTATTTTATGAGACAATTTATTTCTTCATATTTTGATTTCTTGACTCATAAACTCAACAGACATTTGTGCCAACTGTGAACAAGGTGTTACGGGCTATAGGATTTAGAGATAAAACAATGACTTGTTCTTCTCAAAGCCTTCATAGTTTTATTGGACTAGATGGGGAAGTATGCTTTTAGAAAAATAATTTGATAAAATATGTTTCTTTAATTTTGTATCAATTCAGAAAACTAGTGGTAGAAGACTCCCTTCACCAGAAGTAAAGATTCTCAATCAAAAATATATATGGAAAAGTCAAAATATTATAAAATACTGAAATTACAAATATCACGCAAGTTGAACAGAGGCAAGTTGATGTATAGGATTACTTTAGTTTATCTTTCTGGCTCTGCTGCTTTCTTTATTTGCATCTTTCAGGACATCAGAGGAGGAGTCCTTGAACTAGCCTGAAAGTTGGGTTTTCTTCAACATCTTTCTATCATGTCAGCTTTACTAATCAGAGTTTACAAGAAAAAAACTTTGGCTAGTGTTTCTTCACCTTAGTTCTATGTCCTGCCTTTCACCAAAGGAATGATTTAGTAATTTTTTTTTACTAGCTTTAAGCCCAGCATTTTCTGAGAAGCTGGTTTAGTAGAAGTAAAAGTTAGTATGTACTGTTCTTATACATAGTAAATCCTTAGTATATTAAAATAATAATTATTATCTTTCCATAGTGGTAGATGTTACTTGTCTAATTTCTGGGCGGTGCCTGTGGCTCAAGGAGTAGGGTGCTGGTCCCATATGCCGGAGGTGGCGGGTTCAAACCTAGCTCAGGCCAAAAACCACAAAAACAAACAAACAAAAAGAATAAAAATTAGGTATTTCCTTTCCTCTTTTGCACTAAATTTTTTAATTACCCTTGGACATATTTTATTTTATAAAGTCACCTCATAATTCTCTGATCACCATGCCCAAGCATAACACGTTAGTAGGTTTTAACTTATTATAGGTGATTTTCTAAAAATCAACTGTAAATTCAAGCAGTTCCCAGAAATCATCCTCAGATTCTTTAACTTGCTACAAAGAAGCATAGAAATCACTGGACGTTCTTATACTCAAGCTTATGCTTTACTTCAGAAAATGGGTATAAATTAAAGTCATCCAAAGGAGGAAATTCATATGGCAAAGTCTCAAATGATTCTGCTTGTCTTAGAACACATAACCCTTCCGACATCAATATATCCCTGAAGTATTGTCAATGAAGTAAGTTCACCTCAGCTCTGGTGTTTTTCTATTGGAGCTCGATTAACAAGACATTACTGACTGATTGCCTACTATATATCATCTATCTCTGCCTCCAGATTGACTGATACCTTGTGACCCAAAGTCCCTTATTTGAAATCACATGCTTGGCCTTACTGGCAGGACTCACCCCACACTGGGTGTATAACTATGGCTGTAGCTCTCCCTGCCCTAAGATCCCGTGTGGGCAGCCACTGCCCTAAACAAAGACATCATTATCTAGTGTGAGTCAGATAACCTCCCAGACACTAAAGGCAATGGCCAGACATTTCTTTATGCTACGGACAGAAGAACATCATTCAGTAAAATAAGATAAAAAACAGAATCTAAGAAAAAGCAAATAAAGCACCAAGATCAACAATAAAAATAATGCATTGAGAAGAAGGAGAGAGGAGGCAGGACTAGCCATTGGAAGAGCAAAAGAGGGCCTTGATGGCTACAGTAATGATAAGGAAATATTTGAACTTGATTTGTAGAAGGACACAATGGAATCTCAAAATACACTAAGTAAAAAGCAGATGGGCACAAAAGACTACATACTAGATGGCTACGTTTTAAAAGAAAATTCTAGCAAACTCAAAACTTTTTGGAAGGACAAAATGATAGAGACAGAAAATGGTGGCCTGAGGCTAGGAGTGGAGTGGCATGAACTGCTAATAAGCAGTACACGTTTGTTATGGAATCATTCTAGTATAGCATTATGCTGAAGGTTATGCAACTACATAAATTAACCAAAGAGCATTGCAGTCTACATTTCTAATGGGCAATTTTTATGGCATGTAAAATCGAATCATACTGCAATAAAACTGTTAACTCCAGTTGTATAAACAAACAGGCAAACTGCTGATTAGTGTTCCATTGTATGAACATACTACATCTTGTTTCTTCATTCACCAGTTGATGAACATTTGGGTTTCTTGAAGGTTTTGGCTATTACAAATAAAGCTGTTATAAACAGTCATGTGCAATTCTTTGTATGAACATATGCTTCCTATTCTCTGGGGTAAATACTTGGGCATGGAATGTATGGATTATGTATATATTTCTTGTTTTAAGAAAATGCCACACTATTTTCCAAAGTTACATTGTAAACAAGTGACACTTGCCATGGTTCATTTGTCACTGTTCATTGTACACCAATCTATTCCTTTGACTGTGTGCATCTTTTATTGTGCTTATTGGCATTTGTATATCTTCTCTGCTGAAGTGTCATGGAAATCATTTAGAAATTTATTGTTAATTTTGAGTTTGGAGAATTTTGTAAATATATTTTGAATAAAAAGTCATTATAAGATAAATGATCTGAAAATATTTTGATCAGTTTGTGGCTTCTATTTTAATTATGTTATCCATACCTTTTGAAGGGAAGTTTATAATTTGGACATTTTAATTCCATTGTGGAATTGACTTTAATGTTTCTGCATTCAAGTTTAGTGAGGCTTGTTTTATGGCCCAATATGGTTCCATGAGTCCTTGAAAAGAATCTGGGTCCTGGGTGGCGCTTGTGGCTCAGTGAGTAGGGTGCCAGTCCCATATGCCGGAGGTGGCAGGTTCAAACCCAGCCCCGGCCAAAAAAAAAAAAAAAAAAAGCACACACACAAAAAAAAGAATCTGGGTGCTGCTACTTTTGCTTTTTTTTTTTTTTTTTTATTTTAGAGACAGAGTGTTGCTTTGTCCCCCTCGGTAGAGTGGTGTGGCGTCACAGCTCACAGCAACCTCCAGCTCTTGGGGCTTAGGAGATTCTCTTACCTCAGCCTCCTGAGTAGCTGGAACTACAGGTGCCTGCCGCAACGCTCGGCTATTTTTTGTTACAGTTTGGCAGGGGCCGGGTTTGAACCTGCCACCATAGGTATATGGGGCCTAAGGATTTCTAGCAACCACCTGAAGCTGGAAAGAAACCTGCAAGTATCCATGGCCTCACTGATGCCTTGGTCTTAGACTTTACTTCCAAGACCTGCAAGAGAACAAATTTCTGTTAGTTTAAGTTCTCCAGGTTGTGGTACTTTGTTTCAACTCTAGGAAACTAATACAACAGTATCTGTTGGCTGAAGAACTTTCTCATCTCAGGTCTGCTATTGATAAATTCTTTCAGATCTGTCTGTTTTCATATATCTTGTACTATTTTTATTTATTTTCTCCATTTCTTTCCTATTTATTTTACCTTTATTTTTGAAAGATATTTCAATGTACATAGAATTCTCGGTTGACTTTTGTTTCCCTCAGTAGATTAAATATATTGCTCCACTAACTTCTCCCTTGAAAATTTTCCGATGAAGTATCTATTGCCACCTTTGTTTATCATGTCATTTTCTCTAGCTGCATTTTAGATTTTCCATTTTATTATTTGTTTTGAGTAGCTACTTACAAGGTGCCCCCATGTGGCATCTTTCACATATATGTTTACTTCAGTGTTCATTGAGCTTCTGGAGTAAATTAACTGGTTTGGTGATAAGAAGGCTAAGAGATTACTTGTCACCGCATATCAACAGAGTGTTCTCATGTTGTAGGAAGTCTAGTTGTCTGCTGAGAGACATCAAGTGGAAGATGAAATAAAAGACAAGTATTTGAGTGTAATATAAGTAAGTAAATAATATTAATAGGAGTCTCAAAAAGTGATTAAACAGGTATACTCAGTGATTTTGATGAGATGGTTCACGTCAACCCACTTTACCCTTTGCTCACTATACTTTGTAATACAAAACTCCTCCAAATTATTTACACTACCATGTTTCCCCGAAAATAAAACATCCTTCGAAAATAAGACCTACTTACAGGTTTCCTTCTGGGTGAAATATAAGGCATCCCCCTGAAAATAAGGCCCCCCCAGGCCCTGTCTCGGAATTAAAATTAATTTACCATAAACTGGTTGCTAGGGCCGCCCCGACTGGTGTCTAGCAACCAGTGACGTTATGCGGAGTCCTGACATCACTGCTGTGTGGAGGCGGAGCAGAGGTCCCAGTGAGTGGTGAGCACCCGCAGGAGAGAGGAGGGGACTTTCGCAGATGCGTGTAAAGAACAGGAGGATCAGAGCGGACAGGACGCAGTGAAGGTGGTGAGTGCTGGTCTGTCTCTGGTGACACTGCCTGATGCTTGCGGCCGCCCTCATGATGACTGAAGGTAGGATTCACAGTTTGTCTGGTTTGTGTTGACAACTACTGTACTATGTACCGTATGCAGTAATAAATTTCCTTTATTTTCATTTAACAATAAATGTGTACCGTATTCTTCTTCATGGAAAAATAAGACATCCCCTGAAAATAAGACCTAGCGCATCTTTGGGAGCAAAAATTAATATAAGACACTGTCTTATTTTCGGGGAAACAGGGTATTTCTTCAAATCTGATTTAATGTTACTTCTTCAGGGAAGCCCTCTACTTCTAATAAAAACTTTGAATTATCATTATTTCTCATGTTCTGTTTAATATTAATTTATAGTATTACTGATTTATATATCCACTGGCACTTCGGGAAGAAATTAAAATGTCGTGCACAGTGATACAAGTGGACACTTGGTCAACTTTTGTCAAGCAAGTTTGCCGTGCTCAGAAGCGTCTGGATCCTAATGGTAACCAAGAGGATTTTGAGCACCTCTTGTAATTGCAGAAGTCAAAATGTGACTGGTATGCATTTTTTGTTATTGTTATATATTGAGTATTATGATTTTAATACAGGTTTTTCCTTTCTTAAAATGTGTACACATGTTTTTGGCACCCTCTGAACATACTCCAACAGAAGTATAAATTCCATGAGGTTAAAACTCTGTCAATTTTCAACCCAATGTCTGGTGTATTGTCTAATTCATAGAAGGAATCAAAAGTATATAGAGTTTTCAGGAAAAAAACATGAATTTTCCAATATTCTCTCCCTCAAATAAGAGTAGATGAAGTTAAGACTTTCAAAACAAAGAATAAAACATGGATGAAGATATGAAATCACAGAATAACACAAAGTTTTAGAAAGTTAAAAGTTGGTCTTTATAGTTTGAGTGAATACAGAAATAACATCTCTAACAGAGGGGAGTAATATCCTATTTGTGTCTACTAAGAAGTTTGGTTTGGTTAATATTGTGATCTGAGAGACCAAAATAGAGGCCTCTTTATCAATTGAGATGGACCTTAAGGTTAAGGAAACAACAATTACCTCTGGTTTGGGGATTCAGGACTTGGCTAACATGGCAAATTTCTAAATTCCTATAGCTGCAAGATAAAACTTACTTTTGTTAAACTTCTTAACAATAGGGGGCGGCAAATTATTCCAACTCTGATTTACAACCCAGACCATTAAAACACTTACTGGACAGAGGACCAGCTTTACAAATAGTCTTTTCTGATAAGCAGATGCAAAAGTTAAGCTAGATTCAGGCAGTTTATAGAGGCTGTACTCAAACTCTCTTTGGGTTCAATAATTCACTTTTAGATGCAAAGAGCTAAATTTCACCTCATTCTAATGCTGAGACCCCACCTCAGAGTGAAAAGGTGATGTATACTAAACCCATTGTACATCTATATACTCACCCATTGGACATACACTTGGCTCCCCAAGCGCAGTGGTGTTTTCCCCCAAACTTGCTGAATATATATGACTCTATTGCAATGGATTCCATTAGGTATAAAAACCCAGACTGGGCCTTCCATTCTTGAAGAGAGAACACATTTAGTCCACAACCAGAGACTATCTGTTTACCATTTACAGACTGTTATCACCAATAGAGCTTTCTATAATTTAGCCACCCTGGTGTCTTGTTTTGTTTTGTTTTGTTTTTTGACAACATTATTTTCCAAAATCCTGTGGTGTGGAAAATAAGAATATATATAGTTTTGTGCAACAAATAATTTTGTTATCAAACACTTTTGGGAGACTATAGTTAAATACATTACTTTATTAAAAAGGTTTCTCCAAAAAACTAATGACTACTTGTGAATCACCAAATGGAATCAGATGGGATCGGATTTGACGGAATAAAACATGCCCTGTTCTTATTTAACTGCTGAAGTCATTGAACACATTACCTGGTTGGTAAACATTTCTTGTTCTGATATTCTGTAACAATAAAATGGCATGCCAACTATCAAGGCAGAGTTCATTTAAAATAAAGGACTAATTTTTAGTTTTGAGTTTGTTAACTATCTTCTTTTTCACTAAGTTTTGTTTATGTTAAAATAAATTACTATACTTAAAAACTAACCACCATACCTAAAAATCTTCCAAGACTAAGTTGGAGCATTTTCGGTAAATACTTTTGCTGGAAATGGAATTTCTATGCTCAAGCCAACAACAACAGAAAGCATATTTTAAAGTCGGCTAAGCATTTAACCTAAATTAAAATGTGAATAAAATTAACGTACTAAGTCAAGATTTGATTAAAATAGTTGAAAAGTCAAGGATACCTTTGAATCGGTTATCTTTATCCAGTCTTATCTGGCATTCCAAATTCCAGATTTTGAATTCATATTTAAAAAATAATAATGCAATTCATGGAAAATACAGATAGTTTTCCATTTCAACTTATCTGCTGATAAACAAGTGATGTGGAACAGATCCACTTAAGTTTTACTGAAAACGTTTAAAAGTTGTCTAGGCTCCAGCCAACAATGTTTAGGATAAATGTAGCTGTGTTTCTGTTTTATTTTGTTTTAAACCCACATCCTCTGTGGTTATTGAAGCTAAAATTAATATGCCATGGTTTCTTACTGAGTTAGCATGTTACATAATATTTCAAGTTATATTGCACGGAAATCATATGACTACTTTTTAGATGAATAAAAGTCTTGAACCAAGAATAAGACATTGCCGATAATCTTAAGCTAAGAATTTGCAAGTGGTGTACTTTGGTGCAATTATAGACTCTTCACAGCCTTGCATATTTGATCATTTAGGTAGTTAACGTTTCTAATCCCCTTATCTCTCACTTTTAGCCACACTAGGTGTCCTTTGTCATTACCCGAGTGTGGACTTCTTAAAATAAGTGTGGACTTACTGTGTTGGAATCTAGCATAGTAATCATGTTCAAATATTCAAAGCCATTTGAATAAACCTTCATCCACACACATCTCTTGGCAAAATTGTTCACTAGAAAGAATAAAAGGATCTTTCTCTGGAAGGAATTCCATTTTGCAGTTTTAAATGTTAGATACATCTACCACATTGGGATATATGGGGAGTGAGGGAGGAAAGCATTATGCAAATAAGCACTGAGCTGGGTAAATAAGCCATATTTTAAAAGACAGATTATATAGCATTGAGAGTTCTTATATTTTGTTTCTTCTGCAAGTTTATTTATTTATAAACATACTATATAATTTTATATATTTTTTCTTTACTTATATATTTACTATTTATTTTGAAGCTGTGCTATTTGGTATATGCCAATTTAGAATTGCATGTAAAAAGATTGTATTTATATTACTGGAATTTCTGTTGGGTCCTTGGTCTCGAAATTTGAGGAATTCACGGACCACAGCGAGTAAGCAAAAGTATAGATTTTATTGATAGATAAGAAGGAAAATAAAGCCTCTGACACAGTAGAGAAGGATTCGAAGTGGGTGGTGCATTTCCATTATCTGTCTAGGGGTTTATGTGCAGCTTTTTCTACCCTGCAGGCAGTGGGATTTGGGGACATGGAATGTATGTCTAAAACAGGTCAAACTGGTGCCAGGGGCCTGTGGGCAGAAGTTAATTTGAAAACTGCCCTTGTGTAGAAATAATGGTCTTGTTTAAGGCATTCCACTCCTTCCCAAGAGTGGCGGGTGGCACATGAAACATTGATCAAGCTGGTTTATGAAGCTGTTTTGCCCAAGAAAATAGGATCTCTGTTTGGAAGTGAATAGAACTTGCATCACTTACTCACCTCTGTTGAATGTAAAAGTGACTATGTGAACTTCTTTTGCCAATTAATATAAGCAGTAGTGATGTGTGTTCCTTCTGATTAGAAGTTTTAAGAGCCAGTGTGTGATATGCCTTGTTTTTTTCCAAGTATGTAGTGATTGTGGAAGCATATTTTGAGGCAAATTCTACCATAACCTCGTTCACTTAATGACAGTAATAAGCCAATCTCTTTATTTAACTAATTACACGTAAGGCACAAGAGATTTTTTTTCAAATTTTTCTTTGCTTTTATTTCTATTACTTTTAGATTAGATAAAAATCTAGCCTCTCCTAATCTATCTTTACTAGGTTAATATAGCTACAAAATTTTCCCCTACATTCACTTATTCTAATTCTAAATGTATCTTCAGTAAAGATGATAAAGGTGGTACCAAAAAAAAAAAAATCTAGTCTGACATCTTTTGTATCAACTTAATAATAATATTTAATGTCATTATGGATATGTTAAAATATATACTATTATATTGTGAATTTAAGAAAAATTCTATCTGTTTTTGGTTATATATTTCTTCTTTTATGACTTCTCTAGATTAATTATATATATATGACTATTTTTAGAATATTTAGGAATATAATTATTCTATAAATTATTTTATGGTTGCCCAAAATATTAATTAATAAAGATGTACCATCAAATTATCAAAGGGTAATGATTTTATCCTACTTCCAGATAGCACAAAGTCATTAAAACATATACCCTGGGGTGGCACCTGGGGCTCAAAGGAGTAGGGCACAGGCCCCATATGCCAGAGATGGCAGGTTTAAACCCAGCCTCAGCCAAAAACTGCAAAAAACAAACAAAAAAACAAACAAAAAAACAACTAAAAAACATATACCTTGCATTGTTAGCCCTTAGTTTATATTCTAATGTTGCTTGTGTAATATAAACACATTCACGGAGCCATAGACATTATTACTTTGAGTTCATTTTTATTATATCACTTTTTCATTTTTACATTTTTCTTTTGCTCTTAATTTTTCTTATTTCTTTAGTTCATTTATTTTTTTTTCTTTTTTGACTTATGACTCCTTTTAGACATTCCTTTAGCATAGATCCTCTCTGATGACTTTCTAAGTATAGTGCATGTGTGTGTGTGCCTGTGCATATGTGAGAAAATGACTTTAATTTGACTTCATTATAAAGAGTGTTATATCCGGTGTTGGCAAGGATTTTTCTTCAGCTAATTGAATGTGCAGTTCTGGTATATTCTGACTTCCAATTTGTCTAAGAAGTCAATTGCCAGTCTAAACACTCTTCCTTTGAAGGTAATATGTCTTTTCCTCTGATGGATTTTAAGAATTTCTTTTCTATTTTAATTCTCTATAGTATGTCTGTGTAGACTTTTAAAAAATTTCCTTCCTTGGAGTCATTTGAATTTCTTCCATGTACAACAGATTGATTTCTTTTTAGGCTATGTGCCATTATCTGTTTTAAACTCGATTTCATCCGATATTGCATCTGCTCCATTTTCTTCATCTACTCTGAGACCCCAATTATACTTTTTTTGACCTCATCATTGCATCCTGTGTGTTGCTCATGTTGTCTTTCTTTTCTTCCATAATTTTGAAAATTTGTGCCTTATTCTATATAGATGTTCTCATATTTTCTACTTTTCTTATTCTCTTTTTAGTTGTGTCTTTTATGCAATTCTTCTTTTTAGTATTAATATATTTTTGTTACTTTTTTTATCTGTTGCTATTGTAGTTTTAGTCACTTCAGAAACTCCACAGAATTTTCTTCCTATTGTGTTTTAAGGAATCACCATTAATTTCCCTGTCTTCCATGCCACAACCTATACTCTTAAAATGTCTAGAGAAGAAACAAAGAAACATGTTTCCTCTTGTGTAAATATTTACAATATATATTTTAAATCAAATAAATATCAAAGTTAGAACCTTGAATCATTAAATTCTGTTGTTTTGAAATACTTTTAACAGTTGAAACCTATTGATTTTGAATTGTGAGTACATTGTAGATTATGAGTATACAGAAGAGAAATTAAGGTAAATATTGAATGATATGAAATAAGATGGCCTCTGTTCTCTCAAAGACAGGTTCATTTTTACAAAGGCTTACTTGCATATATTCAGGGTGATAGATCTATAATTTCTTCAATAGTTTTGATTCCATAAGGAAGAAGGTATGGTGGTGATATAAAAATAAAAATACTTAGTTTAATATTTCAATGTGGCTAAATTCTAAACTTATGGTTGTAAATATTTAAGTGAACAAAGAAGGGTCATTTAAAGGGAAATTTAGCATTTTTCATAATTGCAGTAAAAATTCAGACCCTGATTATAATTTTTTGAATTTATAAATGATTTGGGGCTTTTGTAGAGATGTAATGTACAACCATTAATCACCCACACAACCTCAGATCCTTTTATCCAAATTTACAAATATTTTATGATTAACATGAAGAGCAGAGAGTTAAAATTCAAGCAATCTATATTTTAACATTGTGAAGTAAACTTGATGAATAAAAATGAAGATAAAACCTAAACTTTTCCAATTCTCCTCTTTAAGAAAATACTATGAGTTTATGATTATAATTTGGTGGGATTACACCAGCAGTGCGTCTTACAAGGGTATATGTGAAACTTGGTAAATGGTCTGTGAAGCTAGCGAATGATGCTCCATTATCATATCAATGTACACAGCTATGATTTAATAAAAAAAATAAAAAAATAAAATTTAAACATTTCTAAGTGTTTGAAAACATGAAATATGTAAGTATGCAAATAATAATATATTTAAAACTTTTAATTTTACCTTTAAAATAAGATTATCCTATCATTAAAAAAAATAAAATAATTTGGAAAAGATATTCAATACATAGAGAAATATAAAAATTAAGAAAAGATACTATTCTATAAATGATGCACCTGGAATTGTGTAGTATCCAACAGACACAAACATATATGGCAGCTGGGGTAATAGAAAACTTGCCTTTCAAATTCTTTTTTTTTTTTTTTGTAGAGACAGAGTCTCACTTTATGGCCCTCGGTAGAGTGCCATGGCCTCACACAGCTCACAGCAACCTCCAACTCCTGGGCTTAAGTGATTCTCTTGCCTCAGCCTCCCGAGTAGCTGTGACTATAGGCGCCCGCCACAACGCCCGGCTATTTTTTTTTTTTGGTTGCAGTTTGGCAGGGGCTGGGTTTGAACCTGCCACCCTCGGTATATGGGGCCAGGGCCTTACTGACTGAGCCACAGGCGCCTTTCAAATTCTTATGAAAATTTAACCATTCCAATTGAAGTAGAATTCTTCATAGGAATCACCTTGATACACTTAGCACTTAATTTAGTATGAAGAAGATAGTCTCATAAAATAAATTTCTCAGTAGATACTGCTTTCAGAAACAGTAAGAAGCATTGAAAATATCTCATTTAGTTTTTGGCAAGACATGGATTCCTCATGAGATACTGCCTTGATAAGACAATGTACCATGACTATGTATTTTGTTCTGGGAGCACTAGACCTTGACACTACTTAGTCCAGATAGCATCTTTGGCAATCTAGAAGTTTTCTTTACTATAAGAAAGAAAAATGTGTCATTAACAATAACTGAATGTGTGTAATATATTGAGGATTATATATAACATATTTGACAACTAAGTTAATGGATATTCTAAACCACTTAAAAATTTGCCCTGAGATCTATTGTCAGATCTGGAACTAATTTTAATCTTTTATAACAAAATTATTGTGTTATAGTCTCATCATGACTTTTTAACTTTAATTGAATAATTAAAATCTAAAAATAAAAACTGTATATGTTAATCATGTCCAACATGTTTTGAGATATGTGACTAGTTACCTGAGCTAATCATGTGCATTACCTCATACTCATACTATTTTTTTGAGAATACTTAACATCTACTCTTACTAATTTTCAAGAACATAATGGATTGTTATTAACTGTCACCATCTTGTCTATTAGAGCTCTTGAACTTATAACATTTGTAAACAGAAACAATTTAAATTACTCTTTTCCAATTTGGAATGCCTTTTATTTCTTTTTCTTGCCTAATTGCTTTGGCTACAATTTTCAGTTCTTCACTGAATATAGGTAGCAAGAGTGAGCATTCCTGTCTTGTTTTTTATGGTAGAAGAATAGATTTAAATTTTTTAATGTTGAGTATCATATTAGCTATGAGTTTCAGATATATGATCTCTATTGTGTTGAGGAACATTTCTTTTATACCTAATTTTTTGAGAGATTTTTATCAGGATTGAATGTAAAATTTTGTCAAATGCTTTTTCTGCAAATAAAGAGCAGAATTAATGAAGGAAATGAATCTGTGGACTTGAAGACAAGTTTTTTGAAAATATAAAGTCAGAGGAGAATAAAGGAATGAAAATAAAGAAATAAGGCTTACAGGGTTGATGAGACAGCAGCAAAACAGTAAATATTTGAGTTATTGGACTTTAAGGAAAGGAGAGGCAAAGAGGTAGAAAGATTCTTTGAAGAGGCTGGAATGGTTCATGCTTATAACACCAGTGCTTTGTGAGTTCTAAGTGGGAGGATTGCTTGAGGCCAAGAATTCAAGAGACAACGGCAACAAATATTCAAATCTGAGGAAAGATAAAAATTCAGGTACAGGAAAGTCAAAAGTCACCACCTAGATAAACTAAAACATGACTACAAAAAGACCTATTACACTCAAACTGCAAAAAATCAAAGACAAAGATAGGATCTTGAAAAAGCAAAAGAAAAGAATCATATTACATAAAAGGGTATGTCAGCAAGTCTAGGAAAGACTGTCCTAGTACTGGACAGGTTTGGAGTCTCAGTCCTAAAGTGTCAGCCTGGTTACCTACTGTTAGGACTGTTGACCTGGTGCTGAGGCAGGCCTGAAGTCTGAAGCTATGAGAACCAGTCCAGTGATGAAGGTAGTCTTCACCCTGGGGCTACTGGAGTTCACTTGGTGGAGAGGTCAGACCTGGAGACTGATTCTATCTGGCAATGTGAAATCTGGGACTGTTCAATCTGGTCTGGTGCTTGGATGGGTGTGGAGGTTTAAGACACTGGCCTAGAGTCTGGAGCGTGTGTGTGTGTGTGTGTGTGTGTGTGTGTGTGTGTGTGTGTGTGTGGTATGGGGGTGGGGGCGCTTTCTAGCTCTGGGTTTTACTGGGGCAGACTTGGAGTTGGGGTCTGAGGCAAAGTCTGGTGCTCATTGTCTCTCTTCCCCACAGTGGATATTTCTCTAATAACAAGTAATGTGAAATTATCTTTCTTATCCTGATCCATGCATTTTTTTCTTACTTTTGTTCTACTAGTCTGCTAGTGTGGTGTTTTCTTAGTTTTATGAAGGTATTTATCCATGTGGATAGTTACACAAATTAACATTTCTATGGGTGCAAAGCGTGGGGAAGTTCTACTCTGCCATCATTTCTGGCCTACAGTAATATTCGTAAAAAATTCCAAGTCCTTTTGTCAACCCATACACAAGGTTCGATTTCAGCAAATAATATCCCATCCTCAGCGTGTGGCACTTTACTAATCATTGGGCATAGATTGAAGAGCAAAAACTGACAAAATCTCTGTTAATAATGATAAAAATTCGGGGAGCATGCTTTCTCGGGTGTCTTTTCCTCCTTCCACAAACTAGAGGTAAGAGGATTATTAAGTGTGAGAAGACAGTGGAACTACAAGTAGATTCCACAAGAAACTCTCCAACACATGCAGGAAACCTACCTGCAATCAGGGCTACCCATCGTGGACAACCATGTGAGAAAGGATGAATTTCTACTGCTTCAGGACACTGAATTCAGTGTTCATTTGTTTTTATGTTTGTAATGTTTTCTTCTCTAATACCAATATTTTAGTAAAAACTTAGATGAAAATTTGATATTATCCTACATTCTTAATGGGAAAGTTTGAATCAGTACTTTTTCTTGCTAGTTGGAATATTTCTAATTCATTAAATTTAGAAGTAAATCTCCATAAAGAGAAAACTGTCAGCATTTCTGTATCTTTTTCCCTCATGCATCACCTCAACTCCTGCTCTCGAGGGAGACCCTCAACAAGGTTCTGTTCTTCACTATTGACTTAAAAGAGAATGTCTGAGTTGATTTCCACCATGATGGAATATTGTCATTAAAAAAGGATTTATAATTTTTAGAATCAATTCACTCATTTGTGTGAATAATTTAATGAACAAATGGCAAGTTTGAAAGAGCAAATGTTTTGTTCTGAGGAGCAGAGCAACTTAATGAGATACAATTAATTTTTCTGTATCTCCAATGGTTACAAATATTTGGTAATTTGATTAAATTCTTACTTTTTTCTTAATGAAATGAAGTGTTAGTGTATATCATGATTTTAAGATTTTTTCTGCCTAGTTTATAATGTAAATATATATCATTATATGTACATATTATATATGTTAGCTACGTATGTATCTATTAGAATATTTTTCAAATTTTTATATTTTCATGTATCTAAAGATCACACAAAGTATTCATGGCTACGTATAAATATTGTCTGTGTATACTGAATACAAGTATAAATACCTGTGGTTATTAGGGTGAGAATAGGTGAACGATAAAGCAATATCTATTTTATACCTCTGCTCACTTTCTCTTTTTCTGAAAAGTTTAAATTTCTTTCATAACTAAATTATGTTACTGAAAAAGAAAACATGCTAAAATACATTGTCTTTGCAAAGTCTTAATTTTGCATGGAGTAAAAATTATGAAGGTTATTAATGATTTAGAATTATTTCCCCTCGTCTGTTTGGACTGAGGAATTGAACATTAGAACAAAATAATCATGTAGATCATCTGTCTTCCTGCAGACTTTTCTTTTTTTACCTTCCATTTGCCTCTCCCTACATATTCTTCAGGCTTACATACTTTTTAATGCTGTGATAAATATTGTATTTCCCTTTGCTATATAAAAGTTCAGTAATTCGGATTTTCAAAAGTGCAATAAAAGTCTTGGCTCCAGAAATTCTGTCAGGATGGTGCAATTATCAGAAAAACTCTTCGTTAACAGTGTCATCAAGGACAGGTGACTCAGAAACACAGATATAAGCATCCTCATCTACTTTAAGCTCTGAAAAATAAGTTTAGGTGATGGACTCAAAGCCCAAGTGTTCATTTCAGTCCTTAGAAATGAGCTTGGAATGTCACAGTGGAGTCTGCAGGCTGTAGAAATGAGAAGTTTCTATGTTATTGCAAAGTAACTCTGTTCTTTAATTTTCCCATAAAAAGGATCTTCATGCCTTGCATCTCCAAACTTGTCCTAAAATTATATTATTACAATCTTAAAAAGTTTAAAGTCAAACAATTATTTCAGAAAAAGCCCTTTCATAAAAATCAATTCTGTAAATATTTTTAGAAAGGATCTCTAACATACAAATAATAAGGTTTCTACTTTACAGGTGTTCACAATCTAAACTAGTCCTTGCTTAAGTATAATAAATACAATGTAACCAAAAATTGAGGCTACTGGACTGATAGGTTGACAAAACCTCAAACCATTTCATTTGAGAATTACCTTGTCCATCTTTGAATAACCAAAGAAAGCAATCTTGATAATCACAAAAATTCCATGTATTGCTTACAATCTTTGCAGCTGTTCCCAACACGTGGGTTGTGACCCCTTTAGGGGTTGAACAACCCTTTCACAAGGGTTGCCTAAATATATCCTGCATGTCAGATATTTACATTACAATTTGAAACAGTAGCAAAATACAGTTATGAAGTAGCAATGACAATAATTTTATGGTCGGGAAACAACATGAGGAACTGCATTAAAGGGTCACTGATCTAGAGAATGTGATAGAAAAAATAATAATTATTGTCCTCATAAAAGTAAAATTAGACGATGATTTTTCTTAACTATTATTTGTGTAACTGTTATATAATTTGAATTACTAAGTCTTTAGTAGATGACTGTGAGCAGGAAGAGTCATTGAACTCTCATAGACTTGATAGTGAGTTATCCCAAGGAAAATATATCCAAGTAATTTTTATGCTTTTCATAATATAAATGGAATACAAAAATTTGTTCTAGTGTTTCTTCTGAGGATAATTTAATGTTTAGCATAATTGTTTTATATTAGAGTATAAAGACAACAAAGCAGTCATTTGTAAGTAAATAACAGAATTATCTTTCTTCTCTGTTCTAATTATAGTCGAGTCCTAACATGGTGGCGTCAGAGTTAATGGTGAACATCTCATGGGGGATTTAAATCTCAATTGCATGTTGACTTTCATTTCAGAACATTTCCCCAAGCCCAAATAGGATTCAGTACCCTGCATATTTTACTCAGATGACTATATCGCTTCTCTGTTTGCTGTAGGATTAGGAATTGTTCTTAAATGTTGAGTTCCAGGTTCTCCCTTTCACACTCCATCCCCCTATCCCAAAATAGAACATGCTGCCTCAATTCTTTCTTCCATTTTCAGAGCAGAGAGGACAGAGAAGTCATAGTCCTGAGGTTGCTGGAAGTACTTGTAACCCACCAAAATGGCTTCGGTATTCTGAATTATTCCCTTTGTCTCATCCTGTCTCTTACTATTGTTTCTACTTTATGTTCGAAGCATGAACGAAAAGCATGTGGCTTTTTGTTTTTTCCCTCTCTATGTCCTGATATTCCCCATCTTTCAAAGTCTCTGTGCTTTGAATGGTCTAGCCTCCCTGAATGACTATCATCCCCACAAAGGCAGAGAGCATACAGGCCTAGTTAGTTTACAGCACGTGATAGGGACTCACTAGAGGTGTTCAATGAACGATTGGACTCGGCAGTTATCAACAAGTTGTAATTACATACTATGCCCAGGTGAGAGTTCTATTCCCTCATGTTATATGTCTCTGTCATTACATCAAAGGTTTAGTTTATTTAGATTGGAATGTGTTCCAGTCTTTCAGATGCTATCTTTAACATGAAAATATCTCAGGGAATTGTTACGAGTTTCTAAGTAAAAAATATGACATGAACTGTATTGAACAGGCATTTGAGAACAAAGGATATAGAATCCAATGCAAGGACTCAGTGTTGAAACAGAAAAGGAAAGAAGGCTAGAAGTAGGTGCCAGGAGACAGGAAAGTTGATCCAACAGAAAAACAAAGCAAGGAGCATCAAACTAAAGCATTTCCTACTTCTTACCCCTCCCCCAGACTGTCACAGCCATTTAGAAACACTTGATGCATGATCAACAATTGGTCTTCCCTATGATGCACTGAAATCCAAGAGGCAATGAACTCAGCAAGCTTTTTTTTGGAGTCATTTATGAGCCTTAGAAGGTCTAGCATAACTCTTACTTCTGAGATTTCTTTATTCATCCTCCCAAATCTTCTAGCAGTATTTTCTGAGCAAATTGTTTCACTTCTCTGAACCTCAGTTATTAAATAGGTAAATGGTTTAAGAACATTATGTATCTCAAAGAGTTATTATAATGATTAAATGAAATAATTTGAAGTGCCTGAACCTGGCTGCACTAGGAGCCAAGTATTAGTTATCATTATTAATATTACTGTCCTCTGTGTTGTGTTTATCAAAAGATTAACTATATCGTGATCATGAATTTAAAAGTTTGAATCTTTAAAGTTTCTTTTCAGATGGTTAAAATGCTAGGTTAATACAGTATGAATGATCTTCAGGAGGCATCTCTGAGTCATTTGGAAAGAAAAGAGGAATAAACGTATAGTTCAGTATAGTTCAGGATCAGGTAAGGGCATGGTAAGAAGAGAGAGAACCCAACTGAAGGTATTAGCAACATAGTTTCTGTGAATATATCCTCCAGGGATCACTCTAGCAACATGTGCCATGACAGTTATTCATTCAAGGCAAAGAAAATAATGGCCCATTTCTTTTTTTTTTTTTTTTTTGAGACAGAGTCTCACTATGTCATCCTTGATAAAGTGCGGTGGCGTCACAGCTCACAGCAACCTCCAGTTCTTGGGCTTAGGCGAATCTCTTGCCTCAGCTTCCCAGGTAGCTAGGACTACAGGAGCCCACCTCAATGCCTGGCTATTTTGTATTGCAGTTTGGCAGGGGTCAAGTTTGAACCGGCCACCCTCAGAATATGGGGCCGGCACACTACTCACTGAGCCATAAGCACCACCCTGAAGGCACCTTTCTTTAAGCCTTCTTTACCTTTCAGAAGCACGAGTCACGAAGCCTGTGTTGGCTGTCACTTTCCTGTTTCTTTCTAAGTGAGCCTCGATGAACAAGAGCAACCCTGAAAAATCACAATATTTTGAAAATGAAAAGGAATGAGTAAGTAAAAAAACATAGTTGAGAGACAGAGAACAATTATTAAAAAGTATATTATTAATTTGAAAGTAGCTTTTCAAGGGGTAAAAAGCCCTCTTAGATAGATTTAAAAACCTACTTAGAAAAGCATGGATCTAAAAAGAAAGGAAAATGGACGAATATCAGGACAAAAATCTTTAAGATCATGTCACATAGTGAGAAGAATTGACTGGGTAATACACAACCAATTAAGGAGATACAAGAAATGAAATATTCATTGACATATACTAGACAATGATCATCAAATTATCCCATCTCGCATTTGGAGTAGTTATATGCAAGAATAATTGCTAATCTATAAGGCAGCTATTGGGATTCATCATCTGTCAGAGTATTGACATGAATTTCTTCAGAAAACTTAATATAAACTTGAAGGGGGAAAAGGGCATTTCATTTTCTGACAAATAAGTGATGATTTACATTGTTTTAAGGCCCTCCAGTGCAGTATAAAATGGTCGTGCTCAGGGAATAAAAGAAAGTGGACATGAAGAAATCTAGGTATTATCTATAATAAGTAAGTACATAGAACATTTGATATCTATTCTGCCTTTTTAAAAAAAGATAGTTTCTTCTTTCCTCCCTATAAAAGCAGATATATCAAATATTTAAAGACCTATATCATTGCTTAGTTCTTCCATTATTTAACCTTTAAAAGTGTATGTACTCTCACTTTTAAAATCACTGTTGAAATATCCAACCCAGTTGTATAGAAGGGGAATTAAATGCCGTAACGTGTTTAAAGTCCTTCTAAATACCAAGATCTTATAGCACTTATATCTCAGTATTTATTTTATTCTCAGATTATTTTACATGTGCAAGTTGCTTGATAATTCTTGAGGGCCTGATGTTTGTCTTTTATTTATCTGTCATGACATGGAGGGCTTGTTAGCCTGTTGTTTTATGGGTTGTGTGAAGGAATTTTGGTAAATTTTTTCTCACTTCTCACATTATTAAAAATTTTATTGAATGCTGTTAGGCAAAAATGTATACAGAATGTGGAAAAGAACATCCTAAGGGGACAAAACCACTTAAAGCTTACACAAGGAGATAAGCTTTGCTTTAATTATTAATTACCACTGTTTAAAAATATGACACTTGGCAAAATTATATTTATACCTGTATATTTGTATCTAGAAGGATGCTAGTACTTCCTGTTCAGTAGAAGAGATAACTACAAAGATTACATGTCATTAACCTGTAGGACAGTAACTGGTTTTGTACTCAATTAGCAATTTTGTTCTAAAATTCACTTATAAATTGCTTACAAATATTTAGATCCTCAAATATTTTTTGAACCAGTATTAACATTTTATTGTTCCACTCATTAATAAATGAGTTGAATAAAATATCTGGTATAGACTGTGTTTGTGAAAGTCATCAGCATTTAACTTTTTGAAAATTATTCCTTGCAGTGTTGTGGGCCCAATGTTGAACTGGGGGCAGATTTGTGTATTTCTTACTTTCTTGTAAGAAAGTGCTCAGGGACACAAACAAAAATAAAATGTTCTAAATACTCAGGCAAGAGATTATATTCTATCTCCAAAGATGGTGGCGATCATAAAAGATGAATAGGGAAAATATAATTTTGCAATAAATTGCAAAGTTTGTTAAAAGCTCTTTGTAAAACCACCGCAAATTCAGCTGAAAATCTGTAACAGGACCTAATAAATTATGGAATAGGAAATTCACAAATTATTTTTAATGTATGCCAAAGTATCTGATTTAGTTAAGATTAGAGAATGACATGTTATTTTTGTCCGAAGGAATTCCATACACTACTTAAGAATTACAGGAAAATGCTTGAACACTTAAAGATCTTGTTTTAATTTTACATGTCTTAAATTTAAAAAAGGCAGAAAAACAAATGAACAAAGAAACGAAAACAAAAAGTCTTAGAAGAATTTGAAAGATCTCCACAAATCCAACGTTTACTTCCTTACTGGCTTTTATCTGAAGTTCATGGTATTGGCAGTTTGGTTTCCACGAATTTAAAGGGATCCTTTCCCAGGAAGGGGCTATGAGAATCTTATGTTTGCAGGCCTACTGAATAAAGAATAATGAGCAGAAAGTAACCATAACCGTTATTTTGATTTTGATTTCCTCTCCAATTTTATCCTAGTTGAGATGAAAAAAAAGATAAAATATCCATATTCATTCAAGGAGAATCAGTTCTAACAGTCCCTGTTAATTTATTCCTCTTTATAGCAGATTGTATTCATTAATTATAAATGGTCCTATAACTTAAAACGACCTGAGCATGTGAAAAAAAAGTCCTGGCAATAGATGTAGTCTGCTTTTACTCAGGAAACTGGTAAGCATAGTTATCTGAACAAACATTCTTTACTTCAAGATCTAAGAAAAGGGAATTATTCTTCAGTAGTTAATGAAATATTTGAATATAAATTCCTGTCAGCCAATTTCACCATATGCGAAAAGTTGTAGACTTTTACTTCTACTTGAAGTAAAACCAGAGAGGGGTTTGGCATTTCTATAAGGAAGCTCTCTTAATATCAATTACAATAATAGCAGGGAAGGGTTAACTAATTCAATAGTGCCCCATTTCTTCTATCCCAGAATCTGTCTGGTCTCTTGTGCTATTTAAAAAACTGTCTGCACACACATTCAATATCAAGACATTTTTGTGACTTTCAGGAGGATTGAAATAATTTGTAATAACACATTTCATTGATAAAACATAGCAGAGTTTATTTTCTTTGTAAAACAGAATGCCACCTAGAATTACTTTCTGTAAGGGACATTATTTCTACCCATAGAAAATAAAACATTTATGATACAAGAGTGCTTTTAAAATCAGATAATTCTATTAGTCAGGCAGAAAATATTATCTTGGATTAAATACCTCTCCATATTTTGCCTTTTGTAACAAATGTGTGACTTATATTCATACAAGTTATTAAGAGTTTTCCTCATTTGTAAAAATTATATTTTTTAAAAAAGAGTTGCCTACTTATCTAATGTAATTTAGCTATTAAACTCCTTGAGCCATTCAAGTCAATAGTAAAGTGAATATTTGGGCTAGACAAATAACTAAATTAGTTAATTTCTCAATGTACTTTTTAAGAAATTGGTAATGTAGTCCTTTAAAATCAACTGCAATATAGCATAAAGGCTCATCCTAACTTTGTCTGATTAAAACTTTTTTTTTCTTTTTTTTTAGTTAAAACCTATTTGAACAGGTTCTGGAGGACTCAATGTCCTCTCAGGAGAGTACACAACAACACACTACAGCTATCTGCTACAGATTTAGCTCTTCCCTTTTCTCTCCCATAAACGCATATTTATAGTTCAATTCCAACTGCGTATATAAGCTAGATGTATTAAATTACATTTACCAAAAACAAAGATAATCAATATAATTATAAAATAAGCCCTTTGAAATCTCTATTAATTACAAAATTTAGTCTATGCAGTTTTCATGGGTCTCTATTTTAAGTGTAGGTTAAACACAATAATTTACATCTGAATCTCTCATTTAATTTGGAGAGATAACAGGAAAGTCCATGGAAAATGGTCACACAAAGAATTGTTTTACTCACAAATAATTCAAAAAATAATTGTTTCATATATGCATGGGTGTTTCCAGGGGGGGAAATAAACAGCTATGAAATAACCAGCAATTGTAATTATTTAGTAATTATAATTTATTGGGAGCAATGCAACATGAACATTATAAGGTGATTTGATAAATAGTAGACAATTATACCACTGTAGCTCTTCCCCCATTCAATGGAATAATTAAGTACCTACAATATATCATATATTCATTTATTTTTGCTCATTAGATATATTCTTTAATAAATATGTACCAAGTGAATATAAATTAGAAACTTTTTATTGCTGGAAAAACAGAGGCAGTTGTTTATAAAGCTGACTAGCAGAAAGGATAAATGGCCATGGATGAAAGTATAGTTACACGTAAAGATTTATGGGAGGAGAGTGTGTCATGGGGGCATGAAGCTGCATCAGGGCCTGTTAGCACAGTACCAAGTTCAGGAAAGATCTCTAGGTGAGAAGACTCTTGCTCTGGAAGTTGAAGCACTTGTAAAATGAATCCAGAAAAATAAAAGAGGGATATGTAGTCCAGAAAGAGAGGAAATAGTAAGTGAAATTGGGCAGAAAGGGTTCTGTTTTTCTCACTATTATTATAGCAAACATTTGCAATAGACAATAGAGACAGAAAACAGCAAGTGAAATTGGGCATAAACTGTTTTCCCCCACTAACACAGTGAACATTTGAGATAGACAAGCAAATGTTAGAGAGAGAAATTAGAAAGAAATTATTAGAGAGAAATTCAAGACCCGTTAGGAAATCTTGAAGGTCATATTTATGTGTTATGACTTTAATGTCATTGTTAATTAGGCAGTGATATGTTTATATTCATTCAGAAAGGTCTCTCTCCTAAAATTCTATGACAGGAAGAATAAAGGTGAGAAGACAAATTAGAAGTTTATTGTAGTGGTACGTGCAAGAAATGATAAGTGTGAAAGTGGGCCAGCCTGGGACGGAGATTGGTGATATAATTACATGCAAAAAAATGACAGGACTTGGTTATTCACTGAATGTGGATGTTAAAGGGGGAAGAGGTAAGGATCATACTCATATTTCTAAGTTTGATAACTGAAAGGAAGATCGTATTATTGAACAAGCAAGCAGGTTCAGCAGAATTAATGAAAAATAAGTTTCACATCTTAGGTTTGGAGTTTGAGAAATATCTACCTACTATCTATTTGATATGATCAAGAAACAAATGAATATATGATTTTGGGAAAACATGTTTTCTTTCTAAAAAAAATTCAGAGAGAGTGATTTTAGGAACAACAATCTATTGGTAAATTAAGTGAATTACATTGACCAGATAGAATATTGAGCCTTGATGAATCTTCTGGTTTAATTATGAGTAAGAAAGAGTGAGATAGTGTAACATGAGAAAGAGATTACATATTGTGTGTTGTTATGGAAGTCAAAGGAAGAGTTTCAAGGGGGTTTCAAAAGTGGCAAATGTTGCCAAAGTAAAGCAGCTTAAGGATAAAGATTGTCCCTGGTGAAGGTATCTGGTACAGTGACAACAGGATTTTCATGGATGGGGATGTCAAAATTTTAAAAATGTAGTCAATTTCATAATGAATAGGAAATCAAGAAAGCAAAAACAATGACTATAATCAACATATCCTAAAACCATTTGGATGATAAAAGTAAGAAGTGGCACTATGGCAGCGGTTCTCAACCTGTGGGTTGTGACCCACAGGAACTGTGTTAAAGGGTTGCGGCATTAGGAAGGTTGAGAACCACTGCTCTATGGTGTTTGGGAGCAAGACATAGAATCAAACCATAGCTATGCATGTATAGGTGTATGCATGTATATATTTATTGTTATTGAAAATTAGGGGGAAAGTATACATGAATATAGTCGTAAAGAATGAAGTGGAAAGTTTTGAGCACACACATCAATTGGGATAACTGATACTAGAAAATGTCACTGAAGGAAGAGGCAAATAATGCAATCTACATAAGAGGTGATCGCAAGTAATAACGATGTGTGCTTGTACATTGAAAAGTTCTAGTGAATAATGAAACAATCACGATGTGTTTTTGCCCTATTATTTTGGCCCCGCTGTGAATGTGATTGCAGAGGGGCTAGCTTTGAGATAAGAAAGCCATATAAGAAGAGCATTATGCAAAATTTCAACCAATGAGTGATCAAGAAATAAACAGAACTGGTCCCAACAGAAGTAGTGGGGAGAGGAATAATACAGATGTTATGAAGGAAGAAAGTGGAATTTGTGAGACTTACTATATGATTAGATAATGTGAATGATATGGTGACTGAGGTGAGTGGAACAAGAATAATGTTTTATACTTTTCCAAGTTTGATGATTACCTAATTAGAAGGGACGTCTTTTTTATTTTCTATTTCTTTATTTTGAGGCAGTCTCACTTTGTCACCCGCAGTAGAGTGCTGTATTGTCACAGCTCACAGCAACCTCAAACTCCTGGGCTCAAGCGATTCTCTTGCCTCAGCCTCCCGAGTAGATGGGACTACAGGAGCCTGCCACAATGCCTGGCTACTTGTTGTTGTTGTTGTTGTTATTGCAGTTGTTGTTTAGCAGGCCCAGGCTGGAATCCAACCTGCCAGCCCTGGTGTTTGTGCCCGGCACCCTTAACCACTGAGCTACGGGTGCCGAACCAAGTCTTTTTTTTTTTTATTTGAAATTTTAAGGTCAGTTTATTAAGTGCAATGATGAAAGCTATCAGAAGATATTCTCCTGACAATTATTTTTTTCTTAAAAAAAACATAAAAGGAAAATCAAAACCCCACAGACGCTGTGGTAGTCAAGCCTCTCTGCAGATGGGGAAAGTCACTCCCCAGATACAGTCTGGATCGTCCTCATCATCCTCCAGCTCCAAGACATCCATTTCCTGGAACAAGGACTCATCTCCTTCCACATTGCTTCCAGCGTCCTCCAACAACTGGATATCAGATGCCTCCAGATTATGATCTACTTCAAATAACTGTTTCCCAGTTTATTCTTTCCTGCTTGCTCCTCTTTCATGCATTTCTTTTTAATTTCTAAAAGTTCTGCATCAAACTTGGCCTTCCATTCCTAGTAAATGTGGAATGTAAAGGTCTCAGCAAAATAACTAAGAAAATGCTATGAAAGCTATGTTAACTAGTGTGATGAAAATGTGTCAAACGATCTATGAACCGAGTGTATGGTGCCCCATGATCATATTAATGTACACAGCTATGATTTAATAAAAATAAAAAAAAGAAAAAAAAAAAGAAATTCTCATTTGTAACAGGAGTGCCATGACATAACTGCTTTTCAGCTTCTGCTGCTTCTTTTCCATTGTGTTTCTTTTCTTTCTCTCTCTAGTTTGTATCTGATCTACTATTTCATTTATTTTTTTCTTGCAGAGCTGTCACTAAAGATCATCACCATACCAAGATTTTCTTCAGCATGTAATGCTAATAATTTTACAATGTCTGAAATATCATTATCTTCTGAATCTTCCTGAGAGAATATTTCACAAAGGGGTGCTTCAGCTGCGTCTTTTTCACTCTATGTAAACTTGAGGGTGGTCTGGACAGTATCATCATGGTCTCCAGCCTCAGACGTCCCAGTAATAGTGACGGTGGGCGGCTTTTCTGTTAACACTTAGCAGGGCCTTGCCGAGCGAAGTGCGGCCAAAGGAGAATGTGGTATCAGGAGAGACTGTTCATATTTTGGAAAATTAGTTGTTAGAAGAGTTGGATCCAGCTCACTGCGCTGCTCCTCGCTGTGATCTGTCATCTTGGCCCTTGCTGCTGCGTGTGGATTGCCCAGTCACCCAGGCAGCGCTGCAGCCCAGCCCATGGCCGCTCTGGGAGGACCGGCAGTGAAGGCAGCGGTGGTGGTGGGGCGGACACAGGTGCAGAGACACCCCCCACACACACACACACACACCCACCGATGGACGCCTGGGACCCAAGGCCAGGCCCGGCCTGCTGAGCAGCGCTCCGCACCAGCATCCTACGCTTTCTCCCAGCAAGTCTTTTTTTGAGGACCACCTGTGTACTATACACCATGCTAGAGCTAACGAGGCAAAACTAAATAAAGAGTTGATGCACTTCAAATGAATACTTCAGAAAGTATTTAATAAATTGACTAAAGATATGAACAAAAAGTAGGAAAACTACAAATGATACTGTAACTGGAGTTATAAGTGCAAAGAAGAAAAGTTTAGAAGAAATAGAAGAAAGAAAGAACTGTGTGCATAGGGCACAGGTGTGAACATTGACGGTGGATTGGTCATGCCTGCCAGCCCATGGCAAATAAGGAGGAAGCGGAGTTTCTAGGGGTGATGGGAAGGAATCTCTCCACTTTACTTGCCAGTTTTCTTTCTTTTTATTTATTTATTTATTTATCTATTTTTTATTAAATCATAGCTGTGTACATTGATATGATCGTGGGGCATCATTCACTAGCTTCACAGACCGTTTGACACACTTTCATCACACTGGTTAACAGAGCCTTCCTGGCATTCTCTCAGTCACTGTGCCAAGACACTTACATTCCATATTTACCAAGTTGCACATATACCATTGTAAGATGCACCACAGGTGTAATCCCACCAATCCCCCTCTCTCTATCCACCTCCTCCCCTCCCTCCCCTCCCTCCCCCTTCCCCCTATTCTTAGGTTATAACTGGGTTATAGCTTTCATGTGAAAACCCTAAATTAGTCTCATAGTAGGGCTGAGTACATTGGGTACTTTTTCTTCCATTCTTGAGATACTTTACTAAGAAGAATATGTTCCAGCTCCATCCATGTAAACATGAAAGAGGTAAAGTCTCCATCTTTCTTTAAGGCTGCTTAACATTCCATGGTGTACGTATACCACAATTTATTAATCATTCGTGGATCGATGGGCACTTGGGCTTTTTCCATGATTTAGTAATTCTTTTTTGGTAGGGCTTTCTGTAAGTTGAACTCCACCAGAAGATAGAGAGAGCATGCTGACAGGCTCTATTGGTGTGCAGAGTTGTGAAGCATGGAGAGTGGATCTGGGTGGAAAGTAGTAAGATATCTAACAGAAAATACTCAGAACTGGAGACACAAAGCTTCAGATAACTTGTGACACCAAAGAGGAACTCTCTAGTGTGTTGTCATATACTGGAAAATGAAACTCAGAGAAGATATTTGATCTAGAAGCAACCATCTTTTAAAGGATAGTTTCTAATAGATTACAGATAATAATTGCACAATTTGTTGACTATTTATTGAATTCCTGGATTTCATAGAACCTCCAATATGTATATATTTATTTATTATATCAATTATCTTTATATATGTTATCTTTATCAAAAAACTTATGCATTTACATATGAAGAAACTGATTTTTAAGAAATCTTGAACTGCATACAAGTAAGTGGCATAACTTGGTTTGTTTAATAGCAAAGCCTGTCTGAGATCTCACTTAATCCTTTCAATGCCTTTATGATAGTTCATGTGTTAATTCTCCCCAGATTATAAATGTAGTTATTCAGAAGGAACATCACACAGTATGATGCTTTTCTCTTTTTCCTCATTCAAATATCATCAGAATTTGGCCCAGGGTAGAAATTTTATACATATTTCTTCAATGAAATAAATTATCCAAGACCTTGCATGCAGAAAGCAGTGAGACCAGATTGCTTCCCTATATTATTTTGATTTGTGTTATGCTTATCTACCAATATCATTATGAAAATTCTTGACAACATTAACTTTTAAAGGTATTAATTACCATAGAAAATACAAGAGAAATATATTGTTAAAAGCATTATATCACCTGAGCAGTCAGAGAAAATGTTGCCTTTCATATATAATGGGCAAGGCAACCTAAGTGTTTATATTGTGGGAGCACCAATATCTTTATTAATCTAGCAATTAGTTGTTGTGCTAGACACAGGATTCTCACCTAAATTCTCTGAAAGCAGGCAGCGCTAAACCAGGTGGCAGGCTAAAGAATTCTTGACCTTAGGTTAAGAAACTGTGATATGGACATAAGTCAGGAAGAACAAACAAAGTTTTAACAGTACCCCCCTTCTTTAATAGTCCTAATGACTTCAGTTGATCTTATCTCTTTGACAGCTCCTGATTACAATGATAGGAGAAAATATAATAGTCAACTGTCACAGCTATTTTTTCTTTAGTTAACTTTTATGTGTCAATTGTTACTTACAGTATATCCTCTCTAAATTTGTAAGTATGTGTGTTTGTGCTGTAATTGCCAAATCTAGTCATGCTCTAATATTCTTATATAAAAATATGTGTTCGTGCTAAGGCTGTGTCTGAAATAGAGTGTTAGATATTTCAGTGATAAATATTCATAGTTTAGAAGATATTCTCAAAGGACTCCCTGACCAAATTACCTAAAATAGTGTTTCTTCTCAAGCTCTATCTCCAGATACGTTGCTGTGTCTTTGTTTTGTTCTTTAGAAAAAATTTTCCTTATTTGACTTCATACACTAATATGATATATTTATTTGTTTGTTTGCCATTAGTGATCCAACTAGAATGTAAATATCCTTTAGGTGTAGGCACTTTGTTTCTCTTTTACTCAGTTGCAGGTGTTCAATAAATACTGTTGAATGGATAAATGAAAGCCTGAATTCCTTTCCTAATCTTCTCAAACCTGTTTTTATTATTATGTTAATTGTGATCTAAAGTGAAATTTTAGAATATTAGGTTAAAACGTGAATTAGGCTTCTAGACAAAATTTATTTTTACGAGGTGAGAATTCAGCGTCCAGACCTTCAGCTATTAAGCTCCACCTCAACCCTCCCTGTTACTAATGAGATCATTCAAATACTGTGCAAATGGTGGACTTACTGACTCTTGGTATTTTGAGACACACTTAGCATGGGTTCAGTATATAGTTTCACTTTTCTAATGGTTTTCTGGGAGAAGTGGGACAAAGCCTAGGTATTTATCATTCACTGGAAGTACACAAAATAGTGTTTGACATGTTATGTCATGTCAACAAAAAATGTTGCCTGAACAAATGAGCTCTGGCTGGTTTGTCATCCTAAAACTATGAATATATAGTAAATAATAATGAGCCATCATTTACTGAAGACTCGCTGTGTATCAGGCAAGAAGTGTATTATCATAGAATATATAATTTCATGCTCTAAACAGCCATACTACGTACCAAGCAAAGTGTTTTGAGATGGACTATGTGATTTCTAACAACTCTGCAAGGGTGGAAACTCTCTCTTCATTTGTACATTAGAGAGATTGTTTTGAGAAGATAAATAATTACCCACTTTTAAAAATATTTGGCAATATCAGGTTAAATTAAACATATGCTTATCTCTTGACCCCCAAATTCCATTCTTAAATATATACCAAACACTAATGTATAAACATTTATACCATCACTATTATCAATAGACCTTGAATGGCAACAAGCTGAAAATATATTATTGGTATAATGAAAAATATCTCATGATCTATTCTTGCAATGGCCTAGTGTATAGCAATGAGGATAAGGATTTTAACTATACATCCCAACATGCGTGATTCACAAGAGCTGATGTTGAGCACCAGAAACAGACACAAATGTACATCTCATGAGTCCACTGATGTAAAATACAAAAGAGACAATGCTCATCTATGGAGTTAGCAGTCAATGTAGCAGTTATTCATGAAAGGTGTAGTGACCAGATGGGATTGTGAGAAGGGGGTTCCTTCTGAAATGCTCGCTTGCTGGATTCTGCCAAGTTAACTTGATTAAAATGAGAACTATATTCCCCATAATCCTGTTCTTGCATGATTCCAAATTAATATTGAACAAAAGAGGAACCTGGGCACAAGCAGTACCCAGTATTTTTGGAGAAATCATCACAGTTAAACATAGTGTTGAACAGGCACCATGGTGCTCCAGGGGTCTAGACCATCTTTTCTCTCTTTTATTCTCCATCTAGCTCATCTTTCTGATAGCCCTAATGGCCAACAGAAACTCCAGGTCTATCACTAGGTACTTGATCATACATCACAGGGGTGTAACTGCATCAAAGCAACAACATATCATAAACCTCCTTATAAGTTCCCCATTCACGATTTCACTTTGGCAGCAGAAGTTTTAAAACTTCTTATATCCTGGAAACTCAAGTTATCTGTTCTCACCAGTGTCTCAGCCAGGTTGGCTGATAACTCTTTCTGTGATCCTCTGACTCTTCACTCCAGACTTTCACTTTCCCACTTCTTACCACATATCTGTGAAATATAATCTCGCCATAAATTCTTCATTCACATATTTCTTATTTTGGGTCTACTTCCTTAACTGAACCTTCACTAATTCATTGGTAGCATTCCATTTCTTGACTTTGGTGTTTGTTGCATGAATGTATTCATTATTAAAAAAAATTATTAAGCCCTACATTTATGATTTTTGTACTTTTCCAATTGTATTTTATACTTTGGTTAAATTCTTACTTGTAAAAACTCCTTCCAGGAATGAGGTAAGTATTCTTGTTATATTAGATCAAATTTTATTCTAAAAACAGATATGCACAAACTATAATATATATATGTACATATGTATGCATATATATATATTCTTCTAGGGATATAATACCATTTCCTTTTTTCCTATGATACCTATTTATTATTTATCAAAAATTCTAAATTAAGAAAAACTTACAATGCACCATCTAATTCAGTTATCTCAAACCCCATTAAATGTTTTTTGAAATATTACCTATAGAAGATTTCCTTCAATTTTAAAAGGTATTTACCTGCCAGTACTATATGCTTTAAAAAATCAACAGGATTCAGAGGTTATCATATGAAAATAAGAATCAAGCTAAAGGGCATGAGATACAATTAAGAATTTCAAACTCTTCACCCAGCAATGTGGTCAGCACCAAGGAAATAGTGTATAAAGATAAACGAAGGTGTACTTTTTGAGTAACGTTATTGAACAAAGGAAAGAATCAAAGTGGACATCTGTTCTGTACAAGTGTGGTAAGCTGAATAATAGCTCCCCAGAATTTCCAAGTCATAATTCTTGGAGCCTATGAACACCATTCTATGTATCAAATGGATTTTGCAGATGTAATTAAGTTAAAGCTTTTGAAATGGAGAGATTATCCTGAGTTATCAGAGTGGATCCTAAATGCATTCAAAAATATCCTTAGAAGGGGGCCAAAAAGGGAGATTTGACA
Source organism: Nycticebus coucang (assembly GCF_027406575.1). Classification (NCBI taxonomy): domain Eukaryota; kingdom Metazoa; phylum Chordata; class Mammalia; order Primates; family Lorisidae; genus Nycticebus; species Nycticebus coucang. The sequence goes on along the minus strand of NC_069788.1, from coordinate 101,205,498 downwards.
GAGGAAAGGGAAGAAGGCCATGAACCAATGAAACAAGATCACTCTCCAGACGCTGCAAAAGGCAAAGAAATGAATTTTCACCTGGAATTCACTGAAGGAGCTCAGCCCTCCCAACACCTTGATTTTGGTCCAGTGAAACCCACTCCAGCTTCTTGGCCTTCACCATATAAGAGAATAAATTTGTTTTGCTCTAAGCTACCCAGTTTGTCCTAGGAAACTAATACGTGAAGGAAGGAAAGCTTTCAAGGAGTTAAATCAGTACAAAAATGAAGAACAAGTTGTACCTTGTAAACAAAAAGAAAAAGGAGCAAGAAACCCAAACAAACATAAATAATGGTAGGGTAGTTTGCATTCTTTCAACTTAAGGAAAGGTGAGATCCAAAAGCATTGTGAGAATTTAGCCACATAGAATTAAATGTCTATTTTCAAAATTTTCACAAAGACTCCAGGTAGCCTTGGCTACAGGATACTCCTCTCACCAAGGACAATAATGTTACAGTAAAGAATCCAAATCCAACTTAATTAAGCCAAAAACACTTGGCATAACAATTTCTTCCTTATGGAGGTCTAAGGGGAAGTTTGCTAATTATTTGAATGACTAATCAATAATGTGGTCAATGTGAAATATACTTTAGGTGGGATGCACTTATATATTAAAAATATGAAGCACGTAAATTCTGCCTTTCTATACAGACACACAGAAATAGGTTTGAGCCTGTGCACTCTAGCTTAGAGATATTTCCATAGGGCAATAGAAGTTTATTATGAAAATTATCTGCATTATTAGCTGATTCCAACAAGTCATTCCACACATTCCTGTGGAGGTTCTAGTGGTGTCAGGTAACAGAGCTCTGGACTACTTCCTTACCGGTCTAGCCATCTTTAAGAATTATGTCCCAGGATCTTTTCCATGCTCCCGGGTTTCCCAGCTTCAGACTTTACTTTTTCCTGTTTGTAGGCTTGATTCAATCTTCAAAATTGAATAAATTAAACTCAGCTTATGCTACTCCCCTGGGAGGGGCACTTAGAAGTTGTGCCTGGTTCCCTCTGAACTTCGCCACATGGGCCTGTTCCTTGGGTCATTATTTTCTTTGTATCTTTTCATCGAAGTAGGGTGTTGTTGTGAAGATAAAAACTTCTAAGTCCTGTGAGTCTTTGCATTCCTTTCATCAAGCTTGAAGAAAGTCCCAAGATCTCCTAACATAAACTATTTCCCAGACATGGATCAGCAAAAATTTTCCCCACATATTGTCATGAAAAGTGCTACTACTTCATTCTTGTTCATTTCTTCAGCAAAGCACTAAGCAGAGTATAGTTAGAACAACGGCCAAAAAACGATTTAACAGAAGGAAATTTTAATAACCAGAGAAAGAAAACCTGTGAGTTAACCTGGCAACTCTTTTATGGTCTTTGCTGTTTTTACTTCATTATGTGACTGATTGAAGCTTGTACTAGGAAGGCATGGGTCACCTCTGGCATTTTCTTGCATCTGTTCAAATGTATATTCTTATTACTCAGGGTTACTTAGCAAGCATTGCTTTAACATACTTCCCTTTTTGGAGAAATGAATTAAAACAAGAAAATATTGTCTGTAAATGTACTTTACAGGGTGTAGGTAAACAGGTCTTAAGGGCTAGGATGTGCATAATTAAATGAAAATTCTGTCTCAAAATCCTCTGTTATGGGCTAAATCGATTTCCCCCCAAATTTGTATGTTGAAATCTTAAACATTAATGTATCTATTTGAAGATGGGTCATTAAAAAGGTAATTGAGGTCAAATGAGGTGAGTGCAATAAATCTAATCTAAAATGATTTGTCTCCTTTGAGAAGAGACTAAGACACACACAGAGGAAAGACTCTGTGGCGACATAGTGGGAAAGCAGCTATTTACAGGTCATGCAGAGAGGCCTCAGAAGAAGCCAGCCCTACGGACATCTCCATCTCAAACCTCTAATCTCCAGAATTAGGAGAAAATCCCTTTCTATTGTCTATTCCATCCAATCTCTGCTACTTTGTTGTGGCAGCCCCAGAAAACAGAAGAAGCCTCCAAACTTTCAGAATAAATTGTAAGCTAGGTGAGGGCATAATTATCAACCTGATAATATTAAATATTTTTTAAATATAATCTCTATCTTAGGACTTTAACAGAAGGAATACATTGTTATTCCTACCAGTGAGGGCATAATTATCAAGTTGATAATATTAAATATTTTTTAAATATGATCTCTATCTTAGGACTTTAACAGATGGAATACATTTTTATGTCATACAACAATTCTAGACTGAATAAATAATGACTTTTACACAGCAATATTCCAAACTTTAAAATGTATATAGATGATATTCTGATTATCAAGATAAAAATTATTTACAACTATTTCCAAATGGATTGTAGTAGTTCTCTGTCATTGATTAATGAATTCTAAGAGAAAAGTTGTCATGCAGGAGTTCACATGGCTTTCATGTTATATGTGAATAATCATACTGGATACATAAAATATTCATAAGGATATCCTCTTCAATTATAGATAAGAGTGGGAATGTGTATCCTTTTTCTTTGGAAAAATGACAGAGTACGTGGCCTAAAGTCATAGAAGGACAAAGTATCTTTTACATTACTGATTTTAAAACATTTCTTTTGGATGGGACGGGCAGCATCTATGGCTCAAGGAGTAGGGCACTGGGCCCATATACTGGAGGTGGCAGGTTCAAACCCAGCCCTGACCTAAAACTGCAATATATATATATATATATACACATATTTTGGATGGGATGGGAAAAAAAGGCCTAGAGATTTTTATTGTTTCTCATAGTTAAAGACTTAATTATTTAATTGAACTAATACCTATGACTTTCACTTTGGTAAAGAAAATATAGAATAGTTTTTCATGTCTGAAGCTCTCCTGAATGTATTCAAATCCCAGCTTCACTGTCCCATTTTCAATCTATTAAGTGGAGAAAATGAATTCCCCTAAAGTATTATTGTGAAAGTCAAAGAGGAAAACTCCTACAAAGATCTTGGTCAACTTTGAAAGAAAATCCTGGGCAACGGATGTGACCCACCTCATTTCTTTCAGCAGCAAGCAAACTTTTCTCCGTAAGCGCTTGTTGCCCTGTATCCATCCATCCAGTCACCCACCTTCACTAATGGGGAAGAAGGAAGAGAGTGATACCAAAAATATTCTTGAGTATTGATAAAGAAAATGTCATAGCTCTGCAGCAGGAAGCAAATCCAATTAAATCCTACTAATTTCCCTGAAACTATATAATTGGATTATATCTTCCTTCTCTGATGCACTTGAATGGCCCTTGTGAAATTCCTAAACCTAAAAGCCTTTCATGAAGTCAGAACACGACAGTGGAAAAGCATTTTGGCACTGACTTCAAATACCTGCCTGTCTTTATTCCAACAATGCTTTGTGGCTTTAATTAAAATGACAGATAATAACAAATGTTGAGAGGATGTGGAGAAAGGGGGAGCCTAATAGACTATTGGTGGGAATGTAAATTACATAGGGAGGAATATGAAAGTTCTTCAAAACACTGAAAACAGAACTAGCACATGACCTAGCAATACCGCTGCTGAGTGTGTTATCCAAAGGAGTAGAAATCGTATGTCAAAATGATTGTTTTCTTTTTGAAAACACAAGTGGTAAATATGAAAGAGAAAGAATTAATTGTATAAATCTCTTTAAAAAATCATTAAATATTATTCATTTTTCAGTGAAGCCTAAAACTGTTGAGAGTGAGAATAGTGTCACCAGGTTAACAATTTAATTTTTTGAAGGACATATACAATTTTATGTTATAAAGGAGGTTAAGCTCACATTCATCTTCAGCTAAATCAATGCAGAAGTGATATGGAAATCAGCCATTTAAAAACTACCAGGAAAATTATTACCTAATTCATCAAATAGATTATTCCTTTATTAATTCTTTTTATGATAATCATTTACTTATTAATTCATAATTATTTTCTTTCCCTTTACATTAGAGTATTTTGTCTTATTTGATTGTTTCTGCCTTTATTTCATCCTCACCAAATTATTTTCAAATGAACAAACCTTAGTTCTCTATGGTCTTCTGACATTTCCAGTTACCAAGATCCTCATTCATAAGACACTGGCTGGTAAATTCATAATATAAGACAGGAGCCCATAAATTGAATATGGTATTTTAGAATATTGTTTCATCTGTGTATTGCAGAACATTTGAGTGTATAATGTTGGATCTCATAAAATAATACCCCAAAATGAAAGCCTCAGAAGCAGACTGAGAAACAAAAGTTTTCTCTGATCTTTTCCTGCTGTCCTTTTCTGGCTCATTCTTCCCTGGGGTTAGCCATGGAAACTAGAAAACCTTTTCTCTAAGATGAGTCATAGAAACCAAAACTTTTTCCCAAAGTCAACTGTAAAACTTAAAAATATTGGTCTATCCCCACTCTACTTTTCTGTGTAAAAACTGACCATAAAGAAATTACCTTCCCTACTTTCTTTGATCGTAGGTTGTAAGTCTTCCATTTTAAAGAAAGGAGGATACTCCCAGAAAGGAGGATACACCCAGAAAGGAGGATACTCCACAGAGAGGTCAACCATTACAGACAAGTCTTGCTGGGTTTCCCCACTCAGTCTATTAGCATTAGATCATGCTCGTTTTGTCCAATCATCTTTCTATAGTTTGCTGAACATTTTATAAGCATAAAAATGTACAATTTCTCTGTATCTTTGGGTCTTCATATTGAAGGTTCCCATGTCACATAAAACTGTGATCAAATAACTTTGTAAGACTTTTCTCCTGTCTACTTTTGTCAGATGATCTTCAGTGAATCTTCAGAGGGTGAACAGAATGTTTACCCTTGGCTCCTACAATAACTAAAAAGCCTACTGAGTACAGAGACAAACTGATGTATCTTAACAAGAAAATGCAAATTGCCAATGGGGTAATCATTCCCTCCCTCCCTCCCTCCTTCCCTTCCTCCCTTCCTTCCTTTCTTTCTTCCTTCCTTCTTTTTATTTGTTATTTCTTATGAAGAGTGAATTATAGCAATTGTGGAGGTCTTGAAAAAAATTTAAAATTTGAGGATAAGGCAAAAGAAAGTGTTAGAAGCTAGAATATGCCATCCTAAGGTGACTAAAGATAACTGTGAAGGATTTCAGGACATGCTATCCCAGACTGTGTTGCTTTGGTATATAATTGTGAGCTACAGTCACTTGAAAAAAGGGAGAAGCTTTCTCTGAACTCCCCTTATCTACCTAGAGGTGGATATTCCAAAAGAAACTCAATTTTCATGGATTTTTTTTCTCTTCAAAGGAGCTGTTCCAATCAGAACAGAGCAACTCATCACAAGAGAGGAAATTAGACAGGCAATTCCACACTTGAACTTTGCCATAAACTCCTACAACTTTGATCTATTCTAAGGGCCCATTCAACTTCCCTGAAAATCATTTACTGTAACTTATGTGAACTTACACCCCCCTCTCCTTCTGTAATTATTAAAAGACAGTACATTGCATAAAGTATACTATAAGACTGATTATAAAATATCACTACACTTTTGGACATTCATTTTTTTCCTGTGATATTCTAAGTATGTAATGTCAAAAATTAATAAATTTATGTGACTTTCTCTATTTAATCTGCTTGTTTTTAATTGATTTTCTAACCCAGTTATCACACTTAGTGGAGTAGAGGAAAAGTCATTCCTCCCTTAAAAAATCCTAAGTGTTTTTCCACCTCATGTGGAGCATTACCCATCAGCCTCAGCCAAGGTTAATTTAATTTTTTAGGAAGGATGATGTTTTTGTTTCACTTGCTATTTTCTATTCATAAGGCTCTACAAATTCCATGAGTTTACTTGTTAACATATAAATTAAAATTCTCATTTATTTTTAATTGATAATAATTATAGGTATTATGGGGTACAATATGATGTTTTATATATGTATACAATGTGGAATGATTAAGCAAAGCTAATTAGCATATTACAACACATCATGTACTTCTGATTTTTTAAGATGGAAACAATTGAAATTTACACTCTTGGCAATTTTAAAATCTGCGATTTATTGCTAGTTATCATTACTATGCTGTGCAATGGATCTCAAAAAAATTCATTCTTCCTGTCTAACTGAAATCTTCCACCCTTTGACCAACACCAGACTGTGGTAACCATCATTGAACTCTTTAGCTTTATGGGGCATTATGTGATATCTGCCTTTCTATGCCTGACTTTTTTCCCTTACCATAATGTTCTTCAGGTTCATACGTGTTGTCAACAATGACAAAATTTTCATTCAATGATGAACAATGTTACACTGTGTGTGTGTGTATTCTTTATTCATTCATTTACAAACATACACTTAGATTCATTCCATATCTTGGCTATTATGGGTAATGATGTAATGAATTCAAGTGCAGTCTATCTCTTCATGAGAGTGATTTTATTTTCTTTAGGTATATACCTAGAAATGGGATTGCTGCATTATATGGTAGTTCTATTTTTACTTTTTTGAAGAATCTCTATACACTTGTCTATAATGCCTGCACTAAGAAAGGAAGGAAAGAAAGAAAGAAAAGAAAAATATCACATCCTGATATATATTTTTTCTGGATTCATGTCCTTCCTTTAGAGCTGTCCTTTTCCAAAGAGTAACTGAAACTTGATCCAGCACTCTAAAAAGGGCTAGTGTTTTCTTCACCCAAAGTTATCTAACTAAAGCCAATTAATTGATTTCAGAAAAAATAATGTTGCTTTGTGGTTAAGCTCCCACTTAACCAGCTAACCTCCATATGATGAATAAAGGCAGAATTGTGAACCAGCAATGATGGTCACTTTTCTAATTGCTTCCCAGTTGTTCTTTAGCTCTCATCCACTTCTGTAAGACATTCATTAGAACTATTGGAGTTCTTGGGGGGCCCAATGCTTTACTTTTCCCTTTTCATGCTCCTTCAGAAGCTTCACTACTTACTTGTCACTTCAGCCAGAATTGGAAAAATAAATTCATACCAAGCAGTTAGTTGCTAAGAGTATCTACCTAACTTGAATAGAGAGAAAATAAATTAAATTAGAAAATCTAAAACCTTTCAAGAAGGGATTTATATAAAAAGCCAATTGAGCTATTTCAGAAAGAGTTTAATATGCTTGGTGCTTTTCAAATATAAAGTTGTGAAGAAGCATAAGATATTTTAAATTCAATGCATACTTTTATGTAAGTACCTTTTGCTGCCTTTTTATTGCTGTTCTTCATTAGTCAAGGTAACTACTTTATTTTATAAACTGTTACTGCTTTTTGTAATAGAAGTATTACTATGTTAATTATTCCCATACAACACAAAATGAGCACATGTCAAAGATTTAACTTGTTGATGAAAGGAATGGTAGGATTATAAAGACTGAGAATTGAAGATTGAAAAGATAGTTGAACAAAAAGGTGAAATACGAGTACTAAATTAGACAGAAAATGGTACGAAAGAGCAAGAAAACCATCACCTTTGGAGTGTTTGCAAAGCAAGCACTTTATGTACAAAGTAAAGGCTACACCAGAAAAATGTGGAATAATTTACATCTACAGAGAAAGGGAACATTATTGATAGATATGTAAAGGACAAGTAAGTGGTGAAGCTTCTGAAGGGGCATGAATAGGGAAAAGTAAAGCGTTGGGCCCCCAAGAACTTCAGTAGTTCTAATGAATGTCTCACAGAAGTGGATGAGAGCTAAAGAACAACTGGGAAGCAATTCGGAAAGTAACCATCATTGCTGGTTCACAATTTTTCCTTTATTCATCATATGGAGGTTAGTTGGTTAAGTGGGAGCTTAACCACAAAGCAACATTTTTTTTTTCTGAAATCAATTAATTGGCTTTAGTTAGATAACTTTGGGTGAAGAAAGCACTAGCCCTTTTTAGAATGCTGGAACAAGTTTCAGTTACTCTTTGGAAAAGGACAGCTCTAAAGGAAGGACATGAATCCAGAAAAAAAAAAAAATATCAGTAGGGCGGCGCCTGTGGCTCAGTGAGTAGGGCGCCGGCCCCATATGCCAAGGGTGGCGGGTTCAAACCCAGCCCCGGCCAAACTGCAACCAAAAAATAGCCGGGCGTTGTGGCTGGCGCCTGTAGTCCCAGCTACTCGGGAGGCTGAGGCAAGAGAATCGCTTCAGCCCAGGAGTTGGAGGTTGCTGTGAGCCGTGTGATGCCACGGCACTCTACCCGAGGGCGGTACAGTGAGACTCTGTCTCTACAAAAAAAAAAAATAAAAAAAGTATCAGTATGTGTTGTTTTTCTTTTCTTTCTTTCTTTCTCTCCTTCCTTCCAATTCCTTCCTTCCTTCTTTCCTTTCTTCCTTTTTCTTTTTGTGTGTTTTATTTTTAGTGTTGGTAGAAGCTTGATAAATAATTTAATTGCTTTAATTGCAATAATTTGCTTAACAAGTAAATAGTAAAAAGTCATTGAAGAATCATTTTGAACAATGTTATTTTTTCCTATATCAACAGAGGACCCTCAAAGCTGACTTAGAATTCTTGTAGATCCATGTCAATCAAAACTGGAATGGCGAGAGCTGTGCCAGGACCAAGATGGGCACCTTCCCAGACCTCCAGAAGAGCTGCGCCGGGACACATGATCGGCACCCTCCTGGACCCTGGTAAGAGCTGCCGGTACCCTCCCAGAACTCTGGAAGACCTGTGCCAGGACCCTCCCCTACCTCCAGAAGAGCTGCTCTGGGACCCTGCTGGACCTCCAGAAGAGCTGGGCCAAGACCCGCGATCAGCACCCTCCCACCTCCAGAAGACCTGCACTGGGACCCGTGATTAACACCCTCCCGGACCCCAGTAAGAGCTGTGCTGGGATCTGCTACCCTGCCCATCAGGCCTCCTGATGCTCTGACCAGGAACTCCGGGAGTAGCACAACCCCACATCCTCCCTCCTGTACCTTCCCTGCCTCCACACTGCCCGCTTGTCTGGCCAAGGACTCTGGTAGCCGTGTGCCCTCTGGAGCCCTCCCTGACTCTGTAAGGAGCCCTTCTCCTGGCCAGAGACTGCTGGAGCCTTGGGCCCTCTATGCCAAAGTCACTGGGCACCCAGCACTCCCAGAACCATGTGCACCACTCCCCACCCTATTGCTGGATCTGGGGGTGTCACACTCCAGAGCTGCTCCCACAACCAGAAATCCCTGGCTGGGGTAGCCCCAGAAGAGCTACACAGGGTCACTCCCTACAAAGATCCAGCAACAATAGAGTTATACCTCCCGGGTCTAATCTCAGAGAGACACCACCTCAAAGCTGAAGATGGCCAGAGGCAATGGTGAAAAACAATCATGAGATGAAATCAAAGGAAAAACTATGGCAATATGAATAATCAGAGTAGATCAAACCCCCCAAGGATCAATGGGGCAGACACAGCACAAGATCCCATGCACAAACAAATAGCTCAGATGTCAGAAATCAAATTCAGAATCTGGATAACAAATAAGATCGAATCAGAATTTCAAGCAGTAACCCAAAAGATGTCTCAAGAATTCAACGAATTCAAAGACCAAATGACCAAAGATTTTGACACATTGAGACAAGAAGTTGCAGCCCTCAAAGATCTGAGAAACACAGTAGAATCCCTCAGTAACAGAATGGAGCAAGCAGAAGAAAAGATTTCTGACAATGAAGACAAAGCTTTCGAATGCGCCCAAACTCTCAAAGAGGAAGAGAAATGGTGGGCAAAAACAGGGCAAAAACAGATCACTCTCTCAGAGAGCTCTGGGATGATTCTAAGAAAACTAATATTCGTCTTATAGGGATCCTTGAAAGCGATGAAGTGGTTTCACAAGGCACAGAGTCTCTTCGCCATGAGATTATGAAAGAGAACTTTCCAGACATGCCAAGAAATCCTGAATTTCAGATATCTGACAGTTTCAGAGCTCCAGCACGACACAACCCGAATAAGACATCCCCCAGACACATCATAATCAATTTCACTGAAGTTAATATAAAGGAGAAAATTCTGAAAGCAGCCAGATGAAAGAAAACCATTACTTACAAGGGGAAGAACATTAGACTAACTACAGATCTCTCTGCTGAAACCTTTCAAGATAGAAGAGAATGGTCAATGACTTTCAATCTCCTAAAACAAAATAACTTTCAACCCAGGATCCTGTACCCAGATAAACTGAGTTTCATTTATGATGGAGAAATTAAATACTTTAATGACATTCACATGTTGAAGAAATTTGCCACAACTAAAACAGCTCTCCAGGATATTCTCAGACCTATCCTCCATAAAGATCAACATAATCCTCCACCACAAAAGTAAACCCACCTAGAAAATTTAGATCAAATTCTAACTTCCACAGTTGCAAAAGGATTAAAAATGTCCACCGGGACTCTCAAAAGGCTTATCAATATTTTCAATTAATGTGAAAGGTTTAAATTGTCCTCTAAAGAGGCACAGGTTGGCTGACTGGATATAAAAACTCAAGCCAGATATCTGCTGCATACAAGCATTTCATCTTACATCAAAAGACAAATATAGACTCTAGGTGAAGGGATGGTCATCTATACTCCAGGCAAATGGAAAGCAGAAAAAAGCAGGCCTTGCAATCCTATTTGCAGACGCAATAGGCTTTAAATCAACCAAAATAAGGAAGGATAAGGATGGACACTTCATATTCGTTAAAGGTAATACTCAATATGATGAGATTTCTTTCTTTCTTTTTTTTTTGTGTGTGTTTTTTGGCCGGGGCTGGGTTTGAACCCACCACTTCTGGCATATGGGACCAGCGCCCCACTCCTTGAGCCACAGGCACCACCCTCAATATGATGAGATTTCAATTATTAATATTTATGCACCCAACCAGAACACACCTCAATTTATAAGAGAAACTCTAACAGACATGAGCAACTTGATTTCCTCCAGTTCCATAGTAGTTGAAATTTTAACTACCCTTTAGCAGTGCCAGATAGATCCTCCAAAAAGAAGCTAAGCAAAAAAATCTTAGATTTAAATTTAACCATGCAACATCTTGACTTAACAGACATCTACAGAACATTTCATCCCAACAAAACTGAATACACATTCTTCTCATCAGCCCAGATAACATACTCCAAAATTGACCACATCCTAGGCCACAAATCTAACTTCAGCAAATTTAAAAAAATAGAAATTATTCCTTGCATCTTCTCAGACCATCATGGAATAAAAGTTGAACTCAATAACAACAGGAATCTGCATACCCATACAAGAACATGGAAGCTAAATCACCTTATGCTGAAAAATAGATGGGTTATAGATGAGATTAAGAAGGAAATCACCAAATTTTTGGAACAAAACAATAATGAAGACATGAATTATCAGAACCTCTGGGATACTGAAAAGGCAGTCCTAAGAGGGAAATTTATAGCACTGCAAGCCTTCCTCAAGAAAACAGAAAGAGAGGATGTTAATAACTTAATGGGACATCTCAAGCAACTGGAAAAGGAAGAACATTCCAACCCCAAACCCAGCAAAAGAAAAGACATAACCAAAATCAGAGCAGAATTAAATGAAATTGAAAACAAATGAATTCTACAAAAGATCAATAAATTGGTTGGTTTTTGAAAAGGTCAATAAAATAGATAAATCTTTGGCCAACTTAACTAGGAAAAAAAAAGAGTAAAATCTCAAATTTGATCAATCAGAAAAGAAAAAGATGAAATAACAACAGACCCCTCAGAAATTCAAAAAAATCCTTAATATTATAAGAAACATTACTCTCAGAAATATGAAAATCTGAAAGAAATCGACCAATACTTGGAAGTATGCCACCTACCAAGACTTAGCCAGAACAAAGTGGAAATGTTTAACAGGCCTATATCAAGTTCTGAAGTAGCATCAACTATAAAAATCTCCCTAAAATAAAAAGCTCAGGACCAGATGGCTTTATGTTAGAATCCTACAAAACCTTTAAAGAAGAACTAGTACCTATATTACTAAACCTCTTCCAAAATGTAGAAAAAGAATGAATACTACCCAACACATTCTACGAAGCAAACATCACCTTGATCCCTAAACCAGGGAAAGACCCAACAAGAAAATAAATTTATAGACCAATATCACTAATGAGTATTGATGCAAAAATACTCAATAAGATCCTAACAAACAGAATCCAACAACACATCAGAAAAATTATACACCACGACCAAGTGGGATTTATCTCAGGCTCTCAAGGCTGGTTCAATATACATAAATCTATAAATATAATTTATCACATAAAAAAACTAAAAAACAAAGACCATATGATTCTCTCAATTGATGCAGAAAAAGCTTTTGGTAATATCCAGCATCCATTCATGGTCAGAACATTTAAGAAAATTAGCATAGAAGGAACATTTCTTAAACTAATAGAGGCCATCTACAGCAAACCCACAGCCAAGATCATATTGAATGGGGTTAAATTGAAATCATTTCCACTTAGATCAGGAACCAGGCAAGGTTGCCCATTGTCTCCATTGCTCTTTAACACTGTAATGGAAGTTTTAGCCATTGCAATTAGGGAAGAAAAGGTGATCAAGGGTAGGTATCCACATAAGGTCAGAAGAGATCAAACTTTCACTCTTCACAGATGACATGATCTTATATTTGGAAAACACTAGGGATTCTACTACAAAACTTTTAGAAGTGATCAAGGAATACAGCAATGTCTCAGGCTACAAAATCAACACCCATATATCTGTAGCCTTCATATATACCAACAATAGCCAAACCAAAAAAACAGTCAAGGACTCTATTCCTTTCACAGTAGTGCCAAAGAAGTTGAAATATTTGGAAGTGTATCTAATAAAGGACGCGAAAGATCTCTACAAAGAGAACTATGAAACTTTAAGAAAAGAAATAGCTGAAGATGTTAACAAATGGAAAAACATACCATGCTCAAAGCTGGGAAGAGTCAATGTTGTTAAAATGTCTATACTACCCAAAGCAATATATAATTTTAATGCAATTCCTATAAAAGCTCCATTGTCATATTTTAAAGATCTTGAAAAAATGATAATTAGTTTTGTATGGAATCAGAAAAAATCTTGAATAGCCAAAACATTATTCAGAAATAAAAACAAAGCAGGAGGATTCATGCTACCATACCCGAGACTGTACTATTAATTGATACTGATCAAAACAGCATGGTACTGGCACAAAAACAGAGAAGTAGATGTCTGGAACAGAATAGAGAACCAAGAGATAAATTCAGCTACTTACTGTTATTTGATCTTTGACAAGTGGGGAAAAGATTCTCTATTTAATAAATGGTGCTGGGTGAACTGGCTGGCGATCTGTAAAAGACTGAAACTGGACCCACACCTTTCACCATTAACAAGATAGACTCTCACTGGATAAATGATTTAAACTTAAGACATGAAACTATAAAAACACTTGAAGAAAATGCAGGGAAAACTCTTGAAGGAATCGGCCTGGGTGACTATTTTATGAGCAGGACTCCCCAGGCAATTGAAACAATATCAAAAATACATTACTGGGACCTGATCAAACTAAAAAGCTTCTGTACAGCCAAGAACATGGTAAGTTAAACAAGCAGACAGCCCTCAGAATGGGAGAATATATTTGCAGGTTATACTTCTGATAAAGGTTTAATAACCAGAATCCACAGAGAACTCACATGTATTAGCAAGAAAAGAACAAGTGATCCCATCTCAGGGTGGGCAAAGGACTTGAAGAGAAACTTCTCTAAAGAAGACAGACGCATGATCTACAGACACATGAAAAAAAGCTCATCATCCTTAATCATCAGAGAAGTGAAAATCAAAACTACTTTGAGATATCGTCTAACCCCAGTAAGAGTAGCCCACATAACAAAATCCCCAAACCAGAGATGTTGGTATGGATGTGGAGAAAAGGGCACACTTCTACACTGCTGGTGGGAATGCACACTAATACGTTCCTTTTGGAAGGATGTTTGGGGAATACTTAGTGATCTAAAAATAGACCTGCTATTCTATCCTGTAATTCCTTTACTAGGTTTATACCCAGAAGACCAAAAATCACAATATAATAAAGACATCTGTACCAGAATGTTTATTTCAGCCCAATTCATAATTGCTAAGTCATGGAAGAAGCCCAAGTGCCCATCAACCTATGAATGGACTAGCAAATTGTGGTACATGTATACCATGCAATATTATGCAGCCTTAAAGAAAGATGGAGACTTTACCTCTTTCATGTTTACATGGATGGAGCTGGAACATATTCTTCTTAGCAAAGTATCTCAGGAATGGAAGAAAAAGTATCCAATGTACTCAGCCCTACTATGAAGCTAATTTATAGCTTTCACATGAAGGCTATAACCCAACTATAGCACAAGAATATGAGGAAAGGGCCAAGGAAGGGGAAGGAAGGGCGGAAGTCAGGGTGGAGGGAGGGTAATGGGTGGGGCCACACCTATGGTGCATCTTAGAATGGGTACAGGCGAAACCTATTAAATGCAGAATACAAATGTCTACATACAATAACTAACAAAATGCTATGAATGCTACGTTGAACAGTTTGAGAAGAATATTTCAGATTGTATATGAAACCAGCACATTGTACCCCTTGATTGCACAAATGTACGCAGCTATGATTTAACAATAATAAATAAATAAATAAAATCAATAGAAAAAAACAAACAAACTGGAATGGTGTTGGTATTTGAAAGCAATTAATTTTCCTTTATATTTCTTCAAGGAGGAAACACAGATTCACAATGTACAGTGACTTGTTCAGGGCTACACAGTTGGTAGGATGTGGGGAAGAGGCAGAATATTACAATAAAAGAGAATTTTACTAAAATGCAGAAATCTAAACTCCCAGCCTCATTTTGTCTTCCAAATTTCTTCCCTCCCATCTCAGGAATGGCATTGAGACCAGTGCTGATAAGGAAGAAAAAAACTCTTTAAGAATCAAAATTATGATTGCTTTTGGAATAGACTATGACATATTTGTCATATTTATGTGTCTCACAGCTCTTGCTTTGAGGTTGATTTGAGGTTTCCGTTAGTAACTAAAATTAATTTCCACATTCTACTCTGTGACAGCAATTTTGAAGTACGATAAATCCCAACACACGTTCATCAACTGTAAGTAATTACTAATAAGTGACAAGCGAATATTTTATTTTGGGTCCTAATTAGTAATTACAAAATAATACATTTCCTGGAGTGTGGTATGATAAAAAACAAATAATTGAAATCATTTTAAGATTGTTTTTTAATTTTTTTGTACCAACGAATATTATGAATAAGAATTGAAAAATTATAGTATGCAATACAGTGAAATAGTTGTTTCTAGGAATGATGCCATTTTAATTGACTACAACCAGACTCAACCTGGTTCAATTTTAGCAAGCCACACAATACTACCACATCTCTCAAAAGATTTCGGCATTTTCTAATATTATACTTCATTTTTTTAAAATCCAAGTAATCATGATCTTGCTTCGAAAACAAACCATTTATTATGTGGTCTGTGGCTATTTATTACTTCTCCGTTATGTTCTGCAGTCATATAATAGAAATGGCAGTTAACAGATCATTTATCTGGCAATCTGGGAATGAATTATAATGCTCTTAGAAGTATAGTGGCAGGATGTGCAATTAATGGTTTCCAAAAGTATGGTAGCAAGTCTGTGCTATTATTACATTTGAATTTGATATCCGTGTTTTCCCAAAAGACATATGCCAAGTAAACATAAAGAGCCCAAGGATGTGGGAAGAAGTTTAAGTGGGGCAATTTTCTTATTTGTCATAGAAGTACATCAGTATTTGAGTTTAACTGGAAAAATCAACAGCTAGATATTTAGTTACATCATGTAAGCTATGTTGATGATACGTAACAGAACTCATGCTAGTATAGTAGTAAACAGGGAAGGCAGGAATAAGGTGGGGGGCAGGTGTTTATGATACACATGCAAAGGAAAGGCTACAGAAAAAGCACCAGAGAAATGTGGAAACAGATTTTACTATATTCTCTCAATTTCCTGCCATTTAAAAGACTAATGCACGAAAACTTACTCTCTTCTTTGTCTTGTCACTAGGTAAGATTTATGGCTCTTTGTAAAAATACTATTTAAACAATACCCGGAAGTCACCGTCTTGACAGAGAAATGCTTTAAAAAACAAGCCCTGTCTTATGTGATGGGTACAGCTGGTGTTAATAAGATTTTATCTGTCTTTTGTGAACCTGACTTTTATTTTCAGGACAGAATCTTGACTAAAAACTTAAAAATGGAAAGAAAAAAATATATCTCCTCTCCAACAACTGTCGCACAGACTTGGAGGCAGTTGTATAACATAAGATTTAGAGAGGATACATAATGTTACTCAAGTTTTCTAAAATAATGAATAATTTTATAAATCTGCATCTATGTGTGTATTTTCATATGTTTTATGTGATTATGTGACTGAGAAGATAACTAAAGAAATAAAAATGGAAGGAAAAATTGAAAATCAAAAAAGAAAGTGGAGGCTAGATTACAACTTTTGAGACAGAGAGCTTTGATGTTGACTCTATCTTTGAGGGAATTTCTGTACCTATTTTGTCCTCAGTCTCTTATGTGTAAACTAAAGAAAATAATGACCTTCAAGTCTAATGCTTTGGATTACAGAGTCAGGGAATGTAAAGTGCCTGACTCAGTGTGCAACACATATTAGGAGGCCGTGTACTAGTTAATAGTTTTGTTATTATATTGTTCTTTTATTTTTAATGTCTGCCCCTCAAAATATCCCTATCATTTATCCAACAACAGGAATCAGGATTCCTTAAACTTACTGATGATTTTGCAATGGGTGAGGAGATCTGAAATGAGGATTTTACTGATTGATAAGTTCTCAGACAGGTTTGATGGCTAGACAATTAATAGGTTATAGCAGATGCTATCAGTGTCAGCAAGCCCCCATATTTCTGGGAAGTTTCTCCATAAACTAATTCCTCTCAAATTCTTGTCTCAGGATCTGCTTTTGGAAAACAAAATAAAACAAAATGGTGTTTTATTCATGCTCGCTCAGAAACTTTTTTGATTTGTAGTAGAGCAGAAAGTATGTAAGTCTAAAACCTGGGCCATGAGTTTGATGGCTAATGGAAATTTGCTTATTATTTGGAATAAGATTTGTTTATTTATTCATCATTCATCCAATAATATTTATTGAGCACTGAATATGTGCTACACACTGTGGGAAGATATTTTTTTCCCTGCCCATGGTGCTTGCACAAGATAGAGACACAAAATAAAAATAGTTTATGATCAAATAAATATTCAACATAATATAATGCAACTATACATAATAAGAAGCAAAATAAAGAAGACAGAGATCTTAGTGGGATCAGTGGTGGTAAAGACAGTTGATTTTAAATGTGATGAATATCAAGAATGTCTTTTAGGTGATATTTCAAAACAGTAACATAAATTCAGTGATGAAGTGTATTAAGTCAAATCAAGTTAATATTCAGGGGAAGAGCCTTGGATGTGGAGAGAAATGCAAACGCAAAGGTACATTACAGAAGTTAATGTTTTCATACTTTTAAAAGAATAATGCTTCATTTTTAGGTCCCAAAAGGTATATGTGAAGCATTATCTAACATTTTATCTATATAAATAATCTTAATTCTCTGTATTAAAAATATGTTGAAAATAATTTTCTTTCAACCATTTAATGTGTGAACATTTTTAGATATTTACTTATGTATGTGCAAGGAAGTAAAGAATGTAGTCATAATCTTGGGTGGCTGCATGAATAAAGTGTTCAAAATCGATGATATATTTGTATAATTTTATCACACTCATTTTTAAATTTTTAACTGAGGTGATGGTCATATAATATATATTTGACCTTTAGAAAAAAAAAACCTAGAGGTCATGTTTTCATTGAAATAGAGTTCATCAAGAAGAGTGCTTGATTCTTTTTTAATTAATAGACTTTAGTGTAGTTTTAGGTTTAGGTGTATAGAAAAGTTTAGAGGAATATACAGAGCTGTTGTATATTCTCACATCCCCCACAAACATAGTTTCCCCTGTTATTAACATCTTGTATTAGTGCAGTGCATTGGTTACAACTGATAAGTCAATACTGATAGGTCATTATGGATACATCAATAGTCAATAAGCCAACATTGGTAGGTCAATGTTGGTAAAGTCCATAGTTAACTTTAGGATTCATTCTTCCTGTTGTATATACTATGGATTTTGAAAAATATAGTCACAGTATCACATTCACTGCTCTAAAAATTGTCTGTGCTCCGCCTATTCAACCTTCTCTCCCGTGAAGCTCCTGGACACCACCAACCCACTTTCTGTCTCTATGAATTTATCTATTCAGGATATTTTATCTAATTGAAATCCTTAATGTGACCAAATATATCTAGGTCTGTATTATTTCATGAAGCATAATATTTTCAAGGATCACCCACATTTTAGCACGGAGAGGTATACTACTCTTTTTTGATTTATGTGTATAGTGACATTTGTTTATTTTGTTTATTCATTCATCCACTTATGGACATTTGCGTTTTCTCCACTTGTTGGCTATTATGAATAGTGCTGCCATGAGCATTCTTGCTCCTATATTTTTTGAGTACCTATTTTCAATTCTTTTGGATATGAACATAAGAGTATAATTGCAGTCATACAGTAATTCTATGTCTATTTTTTTTGAAAAACCACCAAGTTATTTTCTAGCGTGATCACCCATTTTACATTCCCTCCAGCAATGCACAAGGGTTCCAATTTCTCCATCAGTTAAACATCTATTATCTTCCACTTAAAAAGTATCGTAGTCACCCAAGTAGGCATGAACTGGTATCTCATGGTTCTATTTGAATATCCCCAATTCCTATGGTGTGCCTTTTGGACATTCTTATATCTTCTTTGGAGAAATGTCCTATACAGGTCCTTTGCCCATTTTTTATTTTGGCTGTTTGAATTGTGTTATTCAGTTATAGAAATTCTTTATATACTACAGATATTAAGCCTTATCAGATATATGATTTACCAATATAGTTGTCTCTTGGTATGCACAGAGGATTGATTCCATGAGTCCCCTACTAAAATTCAAGAATGCTCTTGGTCCCTGAAGTTGGTCTCCTGGAATCCATTGATACAAAAAGTCATCCCTCCAAATCTGCCCAATCCATATCCCTGGAATAGTGTATTTTTAATCCATGCTGAGTGAAATCCATGGATCTAGAACCCATTGACATGGAGGGTAACTAGATTTTCTCTCTTCTATTGTATTTTGTGATTCTTAATAATGGCCTTTGATGAACAAAAGTTTTAAATTTTGAATATATCTGATATATCTATTTTTTCTTTTGTTAGTATACATTTGATGTCATATCTAATATTCTATTGTAAAATTCTAAAGTTATAAATATTTATATTTATGTTTTCTTCTAGGAGTTTTATGAATCTTGACATTATATTTAGGTTTATGATTCCTTTTGTTTTAATTTTTTTAGGTGCAAATTAGGGTTCCAACTTCATTCTTTTGCATGTGAAGGTCCACTTTTGAAACCACTATTTTGTAAAGAGAGTGATTTTTATTCATTGACTGGTCTTGACACCCATGTGCAAATCCATTGGCCATAGATGTGTGTGTTTATTTATAGAATCTCAATTCTATTTTATTGGCTTGTATGTATGTCTATTCTTATGCCAATATAGCACTATTTTTGTTACTGTAGCTTTGTAGTATTTTTGACATTTGGAAGTATGCATCCTCTAACTTCTTTTTCAATGTTTTATGAACATTTGGGTGTGGACAGCATGGAATCTGTACATTGCTTTGGGTAGTACTGCTACCTTACCAATATTGATTCTCTGTGTTAGTCTATTTTGTGTTGCTATAAAGATAATTCCAGATGCTGGGTAATTTATAATGAAAGAGGTTTATTTAGCTTACAGTTTTGCAGATTGTAAAAGAAGCTTGGGGTTAGCATCTACTTCTGGTGAGGCCAGCAGGGAGCTTGCAATCAAGGTGCAAGGTAAAGGGGACCATGATTGTCACATGGCAAGGGAAGGAGAAAGGGGGTGGAGTCAGGCTCCTGTAAACCACCAGCTGGCCAGCAAACTAACAAGGGAAGGATTCACTCATCACAGAGAAGGCATGAAGCCACTTATAAAGGATCTTTTCCTATGAGCCAAATACCTTCCACCGGGGCCTCCCTCACAAACCAAGATTTGAAGGAGCCAAACATCCAAACTGTATCAGTTTCCCAGTCCATGAACACAGGTATCTTTCCATTTATTTATGTCTCCTTTAATTTCTTTCAGCAATGCTATATAGTTTTCATTATGTCACTCATTTTATATTTTCATTTTTCACATCCATGAATAACTTGTGTTTCTCGTAGTTGTTTCCTACAGTTTTATGCCAATTGGCTACGTTTTTTGCCTCTCCTTCATTTGAGTCAAAGCCATTTCCCTTCCTGTTTTTTCTTCCTATTTCAGTAAAGAATGTTTTGTATAGTGTCATATGAAAATATGTAGCTTTTAAATTATGTTTTTAATTTGTAGCCCTCACAAAAAGAGTAACAGAAAAACAGGAAAATTATCCATACTCCCAAGTGCAAAAACACTTGAAATATAGCAGCGGTTCAATAAATATTTTTAAAAAGATAAATGAATAAATGATAAAATGTATTGCCACTTCAGAGCACAAGGTTTTCATGGTTCAATTCCTACCAAGACTTCTAGAATGTACTTACTTACTTTGAGATCTAATTATAGAATTCAGTGTATTTTCGTATAACTTTCTCTCATTTAAAAATACTTTCCTCATATTTGCATATAATAATATTCATTATTATACTTTAAAACACAGCATCATGTTTCTTTCAAGTCTCATTCATTCAGCTTCATTGACTTTAAGGTTTTAGGATTATATAGAAAGTGATGGAGACTTGTTTGGTTAAAATAATCTACCATATCATTACAGTCTGTAGTTTTAAGGCATTACCTTCTTTCATACTTTCCTTAAAGGAAATTTCAGTAAAGAATTTCTAAATTCTAATCTCCTCTCAGGAGACATTCTCTCCCATCATTCTGCTAAGGCAAATAACGACAATTGCATCTGAAGATATTTGTAATCCAAAATTACTGGAGGCTTTGTCTTGGTTTTGAAAATTCTAAGTTACAAAAGCATTACATATTTGCAGAACTGCTTCCTACCAAAAAATCATATTCACATTCTATGTCAATTAGTTGACATATATAGAAAAAAATATAAAGGAAACCACTACAAAAAAGTCCTGGCCTGACTGAGATATTCTCCCATGAAGAAATATAATAATGCCTTGTGGTGAAGTAACAAAGTCTGAAATACTTTTTTAAATGTTGTCCCTTTGCATTTAATTTTAGATCTGGTTTTATATTGCAAGCAGAGATACTGTTTATTATGAACTATGACATTTTGTTTATCTTTTGTATATATTAATCCATTTAACTATGATTTTTAGTGACAATAGAAGTTTTTAAATGTATAAGGACTTTACATAAAGCTAAATTTAATATTATGTTCATATAATATTTTTCTGCTTAATGTTTGAGAGATATTTGCATAAAATACTTAGTGAGTCAAAGATTTAAAAACTTTTATTATGGTTAAATTAATTACCTTTTCTATCTATGCTACCCTGATAGGAAATAGATACTACTGGATATCAAGGCTTTATGTGATAAATTCAGGTTATGTAATTCATGCTGCAATGTTACATGTATTTAAAAATGATAATTATTTAGTTTTAATGTTTTTATTTATTACTTCAATTTTATTTTTAATATACCAATAACTTATTTTTTCTGTTCGTTTGAATCAGAGTTTTTAAAAAAATTTTGAATGATGCTTTGTCTAATGAAGAATTAAATGACAAATTACTAAGAATTTTAAGCCCACCGCTATTAACTTTACAAGCTTAATACCAACCATTCCTACATTTTACAGATACAGAAAATTACAGATTTAATGGGTCTATTCAAATCTATACACATCTTTCTTTTCCATGATTCTTCTCCTTTTAGGGCAATAATTATGCAGATATTAATTAATTTTCATTTATTTATAAATATTTTCAGCATATGCCTTTGATTTATGTGTTATCATTTTTATAAAGAAACTATATATTTTAAGGCAGTTTTGACATTTTCCTTTTGTATTTGTGATAATATTTATTATTTCCCAAACGAGATTATAATTCTTCACATATGTCTTACATATTTTAGTTTTCACCAGAATGTTTACGTTTTTATGTTTGATATTGGTTTTATTGGAAAAACTTCAAACTAGTACCTTCTGTTTCTTACATGAAGGAAAGCTAAACTGAGAGGAATTTTAGCAAAATTTTAGTGTCAGATAATGTGTATGTGTATACACATATATGTTAAAACTCTATAGAATTCCACATTGATGTCAAGGTTAACTCATGGCAAGACTGAGTAGGACTCTGTGTGTGTGTGCGTGTGTGTGTGTGTGTATTTTATGTATATTTTAATTAAGTCACTAGATGCCCATGGACTAGTGGGGCAAATGTATGGTTGGGTCATTAAATTAAGTCTGGCATAGCACCGTGCACAACAGTGCACTCTCACCTGCTAACTCAATCATCTCTCTCTTCCAAGAATCTGCAAATAGCCATTTATCTTATTTTAATAAGTGACAGCAAAATCTAACTCAAATTGAAGTCATTATAATTTTCTCCAGAGATCCTAACATGAGTGGTGCAAATCCCAGTTTTCCAGACTTGACACTTCTAGTACTTTTCTACATGTGTTGTTGAGTGTCAGCATCTTTCAAATTATAACATGATAATTTTTCTTTTACTTATTACATTAGTCATTGAAAAACTATATCCTACTCTACAAACACATTTATAAATTATGATTTATGAATTCTAATTCCAGGAAGACTTTCCTAAAGTTATTCATGACACTCTTCAATGCACAGTTTATACTAGTTAAAAATTGAAAATAATACAAATGTGTAACAATAATAGATCAAAAAGGGGGAATGAAATAATATGTAAAGATTATAAATAATGAAAAACATCTTTATTTACCATGGTTAGTGCTCATGATGTATTGACATACAGAGAAGTTTACAGATAATATGTAGAAGTAAACCATCTTTGTAATATATTACACTTGTATATAACACGCACGTTCTGACAAAGACATAGAGATTTACACATTGTTATTGTTTCTAGATTATGGTAATTTCACTGACATATATTTCTTTAAAATTGTATTATTTTTCTATATATCTTTAATAAACATACAAAGAGTATATATTAATATTAAATAAAAATACAGCTAACAAAGATATTTTTTTCCAGACTATGAATACAACAGTATCTTTCCTTATGCTATATAACAAAGTCATCATATGTGGACACATTCAAGAGGCTAAAGGAAATATTAATAGTATATAATAGTCGAGGATAGAAAATAAAATATAAAAACAGTAAGAATTTTAGGCAAAGATGAGTTGATGTCATGATTGTAGGTTAGAGGGACTACCAAGAGTACAATTTCCTTTCTAAGCAATGTCTTGTGATGCTTAACAGTCATAGGGCACCAGAAACTTATACAGAGTAATAAAGAAATGCATTTTTATAGAGTTTCTGGTAGGCATTCAATTTTTCATTCAAACTCTTCTGCTTGCAATCTATTTGTTACAAAAGTATGTATAAAATGTTTATTATGTAGAAAAGTAGAGGCAGAAACCCCCCAACTTCAAGGAGGCAAAACATCTTCTTGTTTAAAATGTCCAAGATGCTTCCCTATGTTTTGAATTTTTTGTTAAATGAAATAACTGCAGTTTATAAATTGGGCTCTATGGCAGGCAAAGAATTTCTTGAAGATCCATTATCACATTTAATTCTTGCAGCATTTCAATGAAGGTACTATTGTGCTCTCCACCTTTCATTTTAGTTAACTGATGTTTGAAGAGGTTAAATAATATACAAAGGATCACACAACTTGTCAACAGAAAAAACCCCAGTATTTCCCCAGGTCATCAGCTTCCAAAATACATTGTTTTACCTAACATTTGATTGTCTTTAATTGCTTTGCAGAATTAAGTAAAAATACCTTCAAGTTAACCTTTTTATTTTAAAATATGATTACTGAAGTTTCATAGAATATTATTTTTATAATGTGTATACCAAGACATGTGTGGGACAAAAATTATTCTGAAACCTAACTCAATGGCTAAAGTTAACTCAGAGTTATAGGAGAAATTCAAATTCTTTCAGCTATAAATTTGTGCTACTATTCACCAAGAATTTTTGTAAAGTAGCTATCACGTTGGAAAAGTTGGGTCATAGAATTTTAGTGATGGAAGAAAATGTAGAGACAAGCTAGTTAAATACCCTAATTTTATAGTTTCAAAGCTATGAAAAAGCATTAAAATAATACCTTTGGTAGAGTAATTTAAAGAATGAAATAAATTGTAATTTTAAAAGAAATTGTAATTTTTCCCAAATGCTGTCAATTTCCCAACATTTTTGTAATGTTGGAAGTGTTTTTTAGTTTATTCCTAAAGAGGCTTTTAGTTTAATCCTAAAGTAGGAATGTTCCTGATGAAGGCAGATATTTTCTAAGAATTTAGATGATGTATTGATCCATCTTCTCTAATAAAACCTGCAAACATTTTTTTTTTTTTGGAAAAGTTTCAAGTAAATAAGGTATTCTTTATGAACCATACACTATTATAGGAGGCACATCTAAAAGTAATTTGAATGAAGCATGACAACTAGGTGATTTTGCTGAAGAAAAGACAATGAAAGTTGATGTGAAAAGGGAAAATTTTATTCTATCATCAGAAAATGTTGAAAAAAAAATTTAAGCAAGAAAGACGGATTTTCATAATAAATACCACATGATGATGCTTTGTTTTCATAAATCAGTAGAAGCATGAATCCACTGGGAAATAAAATTTGACCTGAAAACTTCTTTTGAGTTTCCATTTTGCAGTATTGTTTCTTTAAATAACTTACAGATCTATACTATATATCAAAAACCATTTACATATGTACATCTATTTATATTATGATATACAAACATAGCCTCTAAATTTCTCAACATACCATTCTAGGCTGTTGCTGGACTAGCATTTAGTCTTTTCTCCTAGTGTGGGGATCCTACCCTAAATCACATGGAACCACAAAATTTTACTTCCATTAAATTCAATGGACATTCTTAAATCTTGGCTCAATCTGTGCCATCAGTCTCGTGGGACTTTAAATCGGTTTACCAGTTGAAGTCTTGCTTCTCTTTTAAGGCTCATCTCAAAAATTTCTTCCTCACAATTGCCTTCCCTTTTCCAAAGGAAGAATTATTTGTTTACTAGGATTACTTACTTCTTTCCTCCCATATTTATATTATCAATTAGTAGCTCCTTTAGCAGAGCTTTGGATTCCTTGACCGTAGGGGCAGAGTCAGCTTTATCTTATATCCAATAGAGCACTCAACACTACACTATGTATCACTCATCATTGATTATCTCTCTCTCGCTTTTTTTTTTTCTCTCTCTCGCTTTTTAAAGGCAAGCACAAAAAAGTTTATTGAGGAAGAGAAAGGTAAGTTTATAGAGCAAGAGCAAGATAGGTTCACCATGGACAGTGAACAGGCGTCCATTCCCAGGGCAAATAGGCAAAGAGGTAAAGAAGCAAGAGTTATGGACCATGGTTCTTTTTTATATAGCTTGAGTCAGGCCTACTTTGAGGTTCAGGGTCACCATGAAACCAGAGTCTTATTGCTCAGGCAGACCTCCCACCAGTCTCTCTAAGAACCCGTGGGAGAGGTGGGCCACATGATGATTCTTAAGGCTGTTCTAGGTCACCTTCAAGACTATATCCTTTTGCAGTTAGCCTGCTAAGTTCTGCTTGGTAAATTGGCAGGATGAGCCCTCTTCCTCAGGTGTGAGCAATCACTTGGGACAGAATTAAGGTGGGAAATACCAAGGTGGAAGCCTGGGGGCCTGACCTTGCCCTCATTCCCAGGAGAGCTGTTCCTAATTAACTACCCAACATTTTCCCACTCTTTTTCTAAAGACCCAATTTGGGTAGGGATATAGACTAATCTGGCTGATTCCTGCTGCAAGGGGTCAAATATCTGTGTGTGTGTGTGTGTGTGTGTGTGTGTGTGTGTGTGTGTGTGTGTGTGTGTGTGTGTGTGTGTGTGTGTGTGTGTGTGTAGGCTTCTTGTGGGCTCTTCAGGGGACTTTGTTATATGTCCTCAGTAGATCATTACAGTTGGAGGTGTGAGGGAGAGGTAGGCACTGGGACTGGTAGAGAACATAAGACCTGATGCTTTCTAAACAGGAAGAAATAAATTTAGTTACAAAAATTGATGAGGATTGGTCACAATATAAAGAATTTGCAGGGGGTGGCACCTGTGGCTCAGTCAGTAGGGCGCCGGCCCCATATACCGAGGGTGACGGGTTCAAGCCTGGCCCCGGCCAAACTGCAGCCAAAAAATGGCCGGGCGTTGTGGCGGGCGCCTGTAGTCCCAGCTACTCGGGAGGCTGAGGCAGGAGAGTCGCGTAAGCCCAGGAGTTAGAGGTTGCTGTGAGCTGTGTGGGGCCACGGCACTCTACCGAGGGCCATAAAGTGAGACTCTGTCTCCACAAAAAAAAAAAAAAAAAAAGAATTTGCAGGATGTAAAGTAAAACGGGGTGATCAAGAGAGTTTGCCATAGATACCACCAAGGCCTAGAGGTCTCACTTCATGTTTGGAGACTCTATACTGGCATTGACGGTGTCTGAACATGTCCGTAAATAGAAGCAGCACTATGCCTTTAAGAACAAGCAGGTGGCCCTTTCTGCTGCAGTTAGAAAACTAAGGTCCTGTTAGTTTTGGAAGGGGACCCCCCCACACACAATTGAATCTAACTGTCCCTATAAGGGGGCAGGTGTATGGCTAATTTTCATAAGGGCTTGTGTTGCCTCTGCAGCTGCTGTTCCAATAAAGGCGAAAAGAAGAATGAAGGGAAGAGCTTGTTTGTGCAGGTGGCCCCAGCTGCCCCAAGGCAAAGGTGGACAGGTGGCTGAATCCTAGGCAATATGGATGTCTGGATATACAATGCCCAGTGAGCAGTGACCTTTCCAGTGAAGGCATAGCACCAAGTATTATCTGCCAGCCCTTCCTGGGGTACTTACATATTTGTTGGGCTGGAGAGGTGAGTTTTACCCTCAAAGCACATTGGGGATTTTTGGTAAGGTAGATAGTACAAAGTGAGGTGACCTGTTTAATAGGGTAAAGGAGAAACAGAATGTTCCAGGAGATGCCTCAGTGGCTTTGGGCTGAAGTAGGTATCATGGTGAGTGGCTTTTATCACATTTTTTGCTTCTTTAGCTGATAATAGATTATCACTACAAGTAAGAAAAACAGAGTAAGAGAAAAAGGTGTAAACACAAAATGAAGAATAAAAATAATGTTTGAAGTTAGAATCCGAGTTGAGACTAAAACTAGTATCAATGTGACTGAACATCTTTGAGTTGCCAGAATGTAAATGCCAGGACAGGTACACATACGTCTTCCATTGATTTTCCCAAGAGCTTGGCAGATAATACATGGTCCTGATTTATTTATTTAGAAGCTAACTTTGCCCTATTAATAATATTACTGCTTTTCACTTCACCTAACCCCGTGTCTGTGGCATCAAAACCACTTGGTAGATATTCATTAAGAAATGAATGAATGAAATAGAACAAGGTGCTTTCAGAATTTTAAGCAGAGCCACCTATTGCAGTCAAGAATTGAATCATCACCTCTACTAGAGTCAGAGTTTGAAGTTGAGGTTACAAAACAGAAGGATGCAACTGTTAGTTATGCATTCAAAGAAGGTAGACTTTTGAGAATCTGTTAACTTCACCAGTTCAGACTGGTGGCTGGTTCTTGGACTGCTTTCTGTAATGGGAGGTCCTGATTTAAGATGAATTAAGTAACAGTAATTGGAGAAAGGGAAAAATGTCATACCTGGCTTTCTGGTCTCCAGGCAGAAGCTCAATGAGGGATTAAACTGACCCTATGATTGACCTCTAATCAGTAGCATTCAAAGGCCAGCAAGATTAGAACAAAGGAAGAAGATTATATAAGCAGAGGGAGGAATCTAGAAGAATTAATCTCTTCACCCTTGCAACCCACACTCATCCATCTGAGATCTTACCAAAGTGTTGCTCAGAAGAAAGAACATGGAAACAGAGACACACACTGATAGCATATTTCCATTTTTTTATGATTTTATTTTTAAATTTGTTTAAATGTTATAAGTATTCACATATGATATAGATCAGAAGGTTACTAATATATACCTAATTTGGATTCCAAACATAATTTATTTTCTTTACCCTAGGTCATTTATTCAAATGCAGAACAAACAATCCGGCTGAGGGAAATACCTAATGTTTTTACTTTATTCATGTAACATTTCTAATTTATCACTTACCTGGCAGTTCAAAAA
Source organism: Nycticebus coucang (assembly GCF_027406575.1). Classification (NCBI taxonomy): domain Eukaryota; kingdom Metazoa; phylum Chordata; class Mammalia; order Primates; family Lorisidae; genus Nycticebus; species Nycticebus coucang. The sequence goes on along the minus strand of NC_069788.1, from coordinate 101,177,036 downwards.
GGCTTAAAGCAGAAGCTCAAATACACCTTATCTTCTGAAATTTGGCTTTCGATTTTCTAGAGCAAGAGCAAAGACAAGTGTGTAGGATTTGTATGTGTGGGTGTTGGTGCACACACGTGTGTATGCCGTGTATGCCGTATTGTGTGTATATTTATAAGTTGTCGTCCAGGACTCTCCAGCCATACCTATGCATTTTAATAGCTTGTTTGCAAAATAAAGCAGATAACAGTTTGACCAATGAGAAAGATCACCTATTGTGGGGCATTAGCAACCATTTATTCAAGGGCTAGGGTTCATAAATGAACCAGGTAGGTCTGTCCACAAATTGAAGTCCAGAAAATGAATTAGGAGCAAACTTGAGTGCTAAGTGTCAATTTGCTCCTGGTTGCAACTATATTGATCTTTGGCAGCAGGCTATTATCATATTAAGTGAATATTGGGACGAGGTGTCACACAGAAATTATAAACAATGCTCGCTTCATGGACCAAAGGGTAAGTCATCATAGCTTCTACACAGGAAGGAAATAAAATGTAGCCTGAAACTCTTTAGTGAAGAAGGACAAAGTTTTGATGGTGGGTTTTCTCAACTTCTGCACTTGACATTGAGTTGGATATTTCTTTGTTGCAGGGGCTGTCCTGTGTAGGGGATGATTCTTGGCAGCCCCTTGGTGGATACACATTAGACCCCCAGCAGCAGTTTTCCCCAGTTGTGACAAGCACATACCACTGTAGATCACATAGCTCTGTGGACCCAAATTGTCCCCATATCTTTCCTAATAACTATTTAGGACTTAAAGAGAAGAAGAAATAAAAAGTAGTGAACTCAGGGGACCAATAAACAAAAGGTTACTTCCTCACATAAATGAATGAAACTTTCAGTGTACATGTAAAATATGAGAAGTAAGAGACAAGATATAGAAGCTCAGGCAGCCATATAGTTAACATTAGTAGTTCATATATTTATTGAACGGTAACTATATGTCAAACACAAGGCAAAGATTTGGAAAACTTAGTCTGTTGGAAGAGACGATCAGCAATGTAACAAATTTCAAGCAATGTATACAAAAGGAATTGTATTGAGGTGGTGAATCAGTTTGAATAGAAGGATCTTTTTGATTATTCTTTTTCATATGAAATTCCTTGAAATATTTCCTCCTCAGACACGGCAAACTTTTTCTAGGAAAACCCATTATTGCTCTATTCTCTTCACTGTACAACCATCTTCTTTTTTCTACAGCCATCTTTTAAGAATTACATTTCTGATGTCACATTGTAGTTTTAAAATAAAATTAATTGTGTTTCTTGGCATTAGCATCACCAGACCCCATGGGGTGGCAGCTTGAGCCTCTTGTAACTCTTTCTCCCTGAGAACAGCAGCAGAGAACCAGCTAATTTTTCTAAACAGAATTCTATTGCATATGGCCAGCAGGTTGGAGCCTGATAACAGCCAGCAAGCACTTCACAACAGCTTTCTCAGCCAAATGGGGAAGCTTCTGTCATATGCCGTTGTCAAGTGAACAATCAAGATTAGTCTTGGGGCTGGGTCCTTTCCCCTTGCCCACCAGGCCTGTTTACCACACCAGCTGAAAGGGACAGGGACTGGAGCAAAAGCCATATGAATATAAGGAGAATAATTTCCAGGATTCCAGGACAGATTGCAGATTTTCCAGATATTTCTCAAAAATAGATGTGCTAGCTTGCCTTTATCTACAATATTTTTACCAAGCCCCTCCTCTTTTAGAGGGGGTTTACAGATTGGTTTACAGGGAATGGCTGAGCAACATTCTGAGACACCCACCCTCCGCAGTGATGCCAGACTATCCCAACAAAATTACTTGGCAATGACGGGGCATGTTTTTATGGAGAGTGGGTCACCCCTGGGAGAAGAAGGCTAAACCTGGGCTGAAAGAGTCAGCAATCACTCCCATTTTTTAAAAATATGCACATTAACATATTTATTTATAATTGTTATTTTTTTAAGTTGATATCCTCATTTAATAAAAGAAGGTTTGGAAATGCTAATTAATTTGATTAATTTTGCAAAGCTCATAAAGTAATTAGCCAGAAATTCAAACAAGGAATTCAAGCTCTCCATTGTCCCAGTCCCAGTGGGATTTGCCCTTTCTTTTTTTCTTTCTTTCCTTTTTTTTTTTATTGTTAGCGATTCACTGAGGGTACGATAAACCAGATTACACTGATTGCATTTTTTTAGGCAAAGTCCCTCTTGCAATAGTGTCTTGCCCCCAAAAGGTATGGCACACACCAAGGCCCCACCCCCTCCCTCCTTCCCTCTCTCTGCTCTTCCTTTCCCCACCCCTCCCTCCTTCTTTCTCTGCTCTCCCCTTCCCCCACCCCCACCGTGACCTTAATTGTCATTAATTGTCCTCATATCAAAATTGAGTACATTGGATTCATGCTTCTCCATTCTTGTGATGCTTTACTAAGAATAATGTCTTCCACTTCCATCCAGGTTAATACAAAGGATGTAAAGTCTTTATTTTTTTTAATAGCTGAAATGTATTCTATGGTATACATATACCACAGCTTGTTAATCCATTCCTGGGTTGGTGGGCATTTAGGCTGTTTCCACATTTTGGCAATTGTAAATTGAGCTGCAGTAAACAATATAGTGCATGTGTCCTTATAATAAAAGAATTTTTTTCCTTCTGGATAGATGCCCAGTAATGGAATTGCAGGATCAAATGGGAGGTCTATCTTGAGTTCCTTGAGGGTTCTCCATACTTCCTTCCAAAAAGGTTATACTAGTTTTCAGACCCACCAGCAGTGTAAAAGTGTTCCCTTCTCTCCACATCCATGCCAGCATCTGCAGTTTTGAGATTTTGTAATGTGGGCCATTCTCATTGGGGTTAGATGGTATATCAGGATGGTTTTGATTTGCATTTCTCTAATAGATAGGGATGATGAACATTTTTTCATGTGTTTGTTAGCCATTCGTCTGTCTTCTTTAGAGAAGGTTCTATTCATGTCTGTTGCCCATTGATATATGGGATTGTTGGCTTTTTTCATGTAGAGTAATTTGAGTTCTCTATAGATCCTAGTTATCAAGCTTTTGTCTGATTCAAAATAGGCAAATATCCTTTCCCATTGTATAGGTTGTCTATTTGCTTTGGTTGTTGTCTCTTTAGCTGTACAGAAGGTTTTCAGTTTAATGAAGTCCCATTTGTTTATTTTTGTTGTTCTTACAATTGCCACAGGAGTCTTCTTCATGAAGTCTTTCCCCAGGCCAATATCTTCCAGTGTTTTTCCTATGCTTTCTTTGAGGATTTTTACTGTTCCATGCCTTAAATTTAAGTCCTTTATCCATCTTGAATCAATTTTTGTGAGTGGAGAAAGGTGTGGGTCCAGTTTCAGTCTTTTACATTATAATTGTTATTTTTTTAAAATAAAAACTTTTATATGATTGCTTCGGAATTGTAATCATTGTTACATTGAAAACCATAAATGTATGGTTTTGGAGAAGAAGAAAAATGTTTATTTCTGAAATGTACAAAAGAGGTAAATTTTTTTTTCAAATCATATTTTAAATGATATGTCTACCTGTGTTTTTGATAAAATAAATGTTATTTCATTGGACATAAAATGGCTTAGAGATAATTTACTCTTTTGACATTTATGTGTTGTTTTCTTTCCAAATTTAACTTTATAGAAGTCATAAAATTGAATTAGTTAGAAAACCACTCCTATGTTCAAAAATGTTTTTTGTGTAATTAATGTATATTTTACAGGTAGGAAACCACCATTAGTAATTATATTTGTACAAGAATGCTGGCATTTTTATTTAAATGATATCTCATCAACAAGGTATAATCAGACAATGATAATTTTGGTAATGGAATAAATTTTATAAAATTATGATTATACTTCTTTGAAGTACACTGGAGAGGTATAGTTAAAGCTTCCTTGTAAGATCACTTGAAGGAGACAGGGAATGATAAGAGCTTTTCAAGTGGAGTCTGCTTTTTATTATTAAAAGTGCATGGAATAAATATCGTTATTAACTGTGCTAATGGCCTCATCCAATGATTTAATGCCTCATATTTTTAAATAATATTATCTCAATCTTTTTAAGACATTCTTGGAATAATTATGGCATCTGATCTTAAGAATAAAGAGGTAGGCAGGGCCCACAGTGAAAATACTTTAATATATATGAGAAAAATTAATATCTGAGAGATAATGATCTTGTAGTGTGTTGGGGTCTGAGCTATAAGATCCACTAGTATTATGGTGAAACAATGTTAGCAGTGGTTGACTGGCTAGGAAATGATTGTTTCATATATGAATAGTTATAAAACCTTGAAAAAATAGATGAATAGATGTTATGTCTGATAAATATAATACATCACAGACCAAAGAAAGAAAGTATGGATAAAAAATGACTTTCGGAGTAAAATTACTCTTCATATTTAGATTCTCTAATCAAGTCATCAAATCTAATCTAATTAACCCTTTAGAAGTATTTATTGAGTGTCTACAATATAGCATATCCAATGCTAAAATGTTTAAATATGCCAATCAAACAACATATGGCTTTGAAGAAGGTAGGGAGTCTCGCTATGCAGCTGATATTATTGAAAGATTAGTTTGGTCTTTTTTATTTTATAGATGGGCAGAGAAACATTCTGAGGTCATTTTGGTTGTTGGCTCTTGAGGCACAAATGAAAGGAGACAGAATAGACAAAGCAAGAGCTCATTTGCTCTACAAATGCAGTGGGGAAGAACTAATGAAAAGAAGTGTGCACGGGGAAGGGAAGGATTTAAAAAGAATTGTGAGTAATAGGGGGCATCACAGGGGGAAGCAGACAGAAGTTAGTTGGACAATCTGCCTCTTTTTTCATGTTGTGTTGAATGTATACCATGTAGTAGGCACAATGATCAACCCTGAGAAAGCAGAGTTTAACAACATTATCTGCTGATGGTAAATTCTCAGTGATGGTTATGTTAATAGTTATTATGGGTGTCCTATAAAAGTTGATATCTGAAGAACATCTGATAAAACATATCTTCCAATTGATATTGTCTCTTTCTTACTCAGAATCACTTTTCTGCTGTTTTGTACATTGTTAAAGTATTGAAATCAATATAGAATGTGATGGTCATTGTTAAAGTATTGAAATCAAAATAGAATGTGGTGACGTGATTCCTTTAACTTCAGTGGGTTTATATGTAAGTGTTTGCATTATCTATTTAGATTTAGGCTTTTATATTATCAGTTTTGTTTTCATAGATTTTGGCTAACAAGCTTTGTTTAAGACATATCATGAGGTTTTTATCAACAATCAAAAAAAATATAGTATTGAAATTTCTCCTAATTTTTTTTTTTAATTTTTTTATTAAATCATAACTGTATACAATGATATGATTATGGGGCATCATACACTCACTTCATAAACCATTTGACACATTTTTATCACAGTGGTTAACATAGCCTTTCCGGCGTTATCTCAGTTACTGTGCCAAAACATTTATATTCTACATTTACCAAGTTTCGCAAATACCCCTGTAATATGCACCACAGGTGTGATCCCACCGATTCCCCTCCCTCTACCCACCCCCCCCTTTCCCACTTCCCCCTATTGTTAAGTTGTAGCTGGGTTATAGCTTTCATGTGAGAGTCCCAAATTAGTTTCATAGTAGGGCTGTGTACATTGGGTATTTTTTCTTCCATTCTTGGGATACTTTACTAAGAAGAATATGTTCCAGCTCCATCCATGTAAACATGAAAGAGGTAAAGTCTCCATCTTTCTTTAAGGCTGCATAGTATTCCATGGTATACATATACCACAATTTATTAATCCATTCGTGGATCGATGGGCACTTCGGCTTTTTCCATGACTTAGCAATTATGAATTGGGCTGCAATAAACATTCTGGTACAAATATCTTTGTTATGTTGTGATTTTTGGTCTTCTGGGTATATGCCCAGCAGAGGAATTACAGGATTGAATGGCAGATCTATTTTTAGATCTCTGAGTGTTCTCCATATATCTTTCCAAAAGGAATGTATTAATTTGCATTCCCACCAGCAGTGCAAAAGTGTTCCCTTTTCTCCACATCCACGCCAACATCTCTGGTCTTGAGATTTTGTGATATAGGCTAGTCTCATTGGAGTTAGATGATATCTCAAAGTAGTTTTGATTTGCATTTCTCTGATGATTAAAGATGATGAGCATTTTTTCATATGTTTGAAGGCCGTGCGCCTGTCTTCTTAAGAGAAGTTTCTCTTCAAATCCCTTGCCCAGCCTGCGATGGGATCCCTTGTTTTTTTCTTGCTGATGCGTTTGAGTTCTCTGTGGATTCTGGTTATTAAACCTTTGTCAGAGTTATACCCTGCAAATATCTTCTCCCATTCTGAGGGCTGTCTGCTTGCTCTGCTTACTGTGTTCTTAGCTGTGCAGAAGCTTTTTAGTTTGATCAAGTCCCAGTAGTGTATTTTTGAAGCTGCTTCAATTGCCCGGGGGGTTCTCCTCATGAAATACTCACCCAGACCAATTTCTTCAAGGGTTTTCCCTGCATTCTCCTCTAGTATTTTTATAGTTTCATGTCTTAAGTTTAAATCTTTAATCCAATGAGAGTCTATCTTAGTTAATGGTGAAAGGTGTGGGTCCAATTTCAGTCTTCTGCAGGTTGCCAGCCAGTTCACCCAGCACCATTTGTTAAATAGGGAATGTTTTCCCCACTGAATGTTTTTAATTGGCTTGTCAAAAATCAAATAGCGGTAAGTAGCTGGATTCATCTCTTGGTTCTCTATTCTATTCCAGATATCTACTTCTCTGTTTTTGCGCCAATACCATGCTGTTTTGATCACTATCGATTTGTAGTAAAGTCTGAGGTCTGGTAGTGTGATTCCTCCTGTTTTGTTTTTATTTCTGAGTAATGTCTTGGCTATTCGAGGTTTTTTCTGATTCCATATAAAACGAAGTAATGTTTTTTCAAGATCTTGAAAATATGACAGTGGAGCTTTAATAGGGAGTGCGTTGAAATTATATATTGCTTTGGGTAGTATGGACATTTTGATAATGTTGATTCTTCCTAGCCATGAGCATGGTATGTTTTTCCATTTGTTAACATTTTCGGCTATTTCTTTTCTTAGAGTTTCATAGTTCTCTTTATAGAGATCTTTCACGTCTTTTGTTAGGTAAATTCCCAAATATTTCATCTTCTTTGGCACTACTGTGAATGGGATAGAGTCCTTAACTGCTTTTTCAATTTGACTGTTGTTGGTGTATATAAAGGCTACCGATTTATGAATGTTGATTTTGTAACCTGAGACGCTGCTGTATTCCTTGATCACTTCTAGGAGTTTTGTAGTAGAGTCCCTAGTGTTTTCCAGATACACAATCATATCATCTGCGAAGAGCGAGAGTTTGATCTCTTCTGACCCTATATGGATACCCTTGATCGCCTTTTCTTCCCTAATTGCGGTGGCTAAAACTTCCATTACAATGTTGAAAAGCAATGGAGACAATGGGCAGCCTTGTCTGGTTCCTGATCTGAGTGGAAATGATTCCAATTTAACTCCATTCAATATGATATTGGCTGTGGGTTTGCTGTAGATAGCCTCTATCAGTTTAAGAAAAGTCCCTTCTAGACCAATTTTCTTGAGTGTTCTGATCATGAAGGGATGCTGGACATTATCAAAAGCTTTTTCTGCATCAATTGAGAGAATCGTATGGTCTTTGTTTTTTAATTTGTTTATGTGCTGAATTACATTTATAGATTTACGTATATTGAACCAGCCTTGAGACCCTGGGATAAAACCAACTTGGTCATGATGTATAATTTGTTTGATGTGTTGCTGGATTCTGTTTGTTAGGATCTTGTTGAATATTTTTGCATCTATATTCATTAGTGATATTGGTCTATAATTTTCTTTTCTTGTTGGGTCTTTTCCTGGTTTGGGGATCAGGGTGATATTTGCTTCATAGAACGTGTTGGGTAGTCTTCCTTCTTTTTCTACATTTTGGAACAGGTTGAGTAATATAGGTACTAATTCCTCTTTAAAGGTTTGGTAGAATTCTGACGTGAAACCATCTGGTCCTGGGCTTTTCTTTTTAGGGAGGTTTTGTATAGTTGATGCTATTTCTGAACTTGATATGGGTCTGTTCAACATTTCCACTTGATTCTGGTTAAGTCTTGGAAGGTGGCGTGCTTCCAAGTATCGGTCTATTTCCTTCAGATTTTCATATTTCTGAGAATACAGTTTCTTGTAATACTCATTAAGGATTTTTTGGATTTCTGATGAGTCTGTGGTTATTTTGTCTTTGTTGTTTCTGATTGATGATATTAGAGATTTTACTCTTTTTTTCCTGATTAGGTTGGCCAGAGGTTTATCTATTTTATTGACCTTTTCAAAAAACCAGCTTTTTGATTTATTGATCTGTTGTATTATTCTTTTGTTTTCAATTTCATTTAATTCTGCTCTAATTTTGGTTATTTCTTTTCTTCTACTGGGTTTGGGGTTGGAATGTTCTTCCTTTTCCAGTTGCGTGGGATGTCCCATTAAGTTGTTAACTTCCTCTCTTTCCGTTCTCTTGAGGAAGGCTTGCAGTGCTATAAATTTCCCTCTTAGAACTGCCTTTGCAGTGTCCCAGAGGTTCTGATAGCTTGTGTCTTCATTGTCATTTTGTTCCAAAAAATTGGTGATTTCTTTCTTAATCTCATCTCTGACCCAGCTATCATTCAGCATAAGGTTATTTAACTTCCATGTTTTTGTATGGGTATGCAGATTCCTGTTGTTACTCAATTCAAGTTTTATTCCATGATGGTCCGAGAAGATGCATGGAATAATTTCTATTCCTTTAAATTTACTGAGGTTAGACTTGTGACCTAAAATGTGATCAATTTTGGAGTAAGTTCCGTGGGCTGATGAGAAGTATGTGTATTCAGTTTTGTTGGGATGAAATGTTCTGTAGATGTCTGCTAAATCTAAATATTGGATGGTTAGGTTTAAATCTAAGATTTCTTTGCTCAGCTTCTTTCTGGAGGATCGATCCAACACTGCCAAGGGAGTGTTGAAATCTCTGACGATTATGGAGCTGGAGGAAATCAAGTTACTCATGTCTGTTAGAGTTTCTCTTATAAATTGAGGTGCATTCTGGTTGGGTGCATAGATATTAATAATTGAGATCTCGTCATATTGAGTATTACCCTTAACAAATATGAAGTGACCATTCTTGTCCTTCCTTACTTTTGATGGTTTAAAGCCTACTGTATCTGCAAATAAAATTGCAACACCTGCTTTTTTCTGATTACCATTTGCCTGAAATATGGATGACCATCCTTTCACCCTGAGTCTGTATTTGTCTTTTAAGTTGAGATGTGACTCTTGTATGCAACAAATATCTGGCTTAAGTTTTTGTATCCAGTCAGCTAACCTATGCCTCTTTAGAGGACAGTTTAAGCCATTCACATTGATGGAGAGTAAGGATAAGTCTGGTGGAATTTTGGGTATCGAGTTTTTCAAAGGTCCAGTGGACATTTTTAATCCTTTCGCCAGTGTGGAAGTTGGAGTTTGATCCGAAGTTTCTGAGTGAGTTTACTTTTGTGGTATAGGATTGGGTTGGTCATTGTGGAGGATAGGTCTGAGAACATCCTGAAGGGCTGGTTTACTTATGGCAAATTTTTTCAACATATGAAAGTCATTGAAGTATTTAATTTCTCCATCATAGATGAAACTCAGTTTAGCTGGATACAAGATCCTGGGTTGAAAGTTTTTTTGCTTTAGGAGATTAAAAGTTGATGACCAGCCTCTTCTTGCTTGAAAAGTTTCAGCAGAGAGATCTGCAGTTATTCTAATATTCTTACCTTTGTACGTTATAGTTTTCTTTCGCCGGGCTGCTTTGAGAATCTTCTCTTTCATGTTAACTTTAGTGAAGCTAATTATGATATGTCTGGGAGATGGCTTATTGGGGTTGAATCGTGCTGGGGTTCTGAAGCTGTCTGCTATCTGAATTTCAGATTCTCTAGGCATGTCTGGAAAATTTTCTTTCATAATTTCATGTAGAAGGGCCTCTGTGCCCTTGGCTGCCACTTCATCAGTCTCCGAAATTCCTATAACCCTTATGTTATTTTTTTTCGAATTATCTGAGAGCTCTCTGAGTGAGTGATCCGTTTTAGCTCTCCATTTCTCTTCCTCTTTGAGAGATTGGGAGCGTTCGAAGACTTTATCTTCAATGTCAGAAATCCTTTCTTCTGCTTGCTCCATTCTGTTACTGAGGGATTCTACTGTATTTTTCATATCTTTGAGGGCTGTAAGTTCTTGTTTCAGTGTGTCTAAGTCTTTGGTGGTTTTGTCTTTAAATTCGTTAAATTCTTGAGACAGTTTTTGAATTTCTCCTCGAATTCCTAATTCCATTTTATTAATCTTGTCTGCAAACCAAATTCTGAATTCGACTTCTGACATCTTAGCCAGTTGTTTATGAATGGGATCTTCAATCACATCTGCCGTATCTTTTCTTGGGGGGGTTGATCTATTCTGGTTATTCATGTTACCAGAGTTTTTCCGCCGATTCCGCCCCATGGTTTACTCCCTTTGGTTTTTCCCCTGGGGTTTTATCGAGGGCCCGTACAGTGTTGTGGCCTGAGAAACTGGGGCCCTGTCTGGTGTGGTGGAGCAAAGTGGTTCTGTCTTGTTTTCAGCTGGTTTCTGTTTGATCCTATTGCAACTTCTACTCTGGCTTGAAGTCTCAGCTGTGTGGAAAAATCAGCAATTAAGTCACCCCGCCTGCCCACCTCTGGCCCCAGTTGGAAAAGGAGAATCAAACCTTCCTACAATCGCACACCCAGGGCACCACCTGAAAAGTCTTCAGTCTACTAGCCCAGTTCAAAAGGTCCGAATCAACTGTCTCAATCGGCACTTGTCTCAGGTGGAAGGGTTCAAGAGGTCTCTGGGAACTGGATCACAGGGGCCTGGTGACTCCTCTGAGACAGCTCACCCCAGTGCAGCGTGGAGTCAGGAGGAGCCACCCCGCAAACAGAGCAGTCTGGGAAGGTTGACGTCTCCTTCCCCACTTTGCCCCTCCGTCGGACCCAGTCACTGGTATCTCTGCAGATGGCTAACCCAGTTGCCTGCAGTGAACAGACACTCCAGGGGTTTGCACCTGCCTGAATCGCGAGGAAGTCTGCCAGGCCCCCGCAGACTGCCGCTATCTAGCAGGAGGAGATGGGGCCTGACATCTTTGAGTGTTTGATGCAGGTGATGGGAAGGAGGTGTTCACTCAGGCTTAGCCCCGTCCCTGATGGATGCTGCTAACAGAACAGAACAGAACAGACAACTTTGTGAGGTTCTGTCTCTGTTCCTGTCGTCGCCTACAGGAGACGGGCTGTTTTGAGTTCAAACGTCTTTGCTGCTGGAGAATTACGTCTGAACACCTCTCTGGGTCGGCCCCGCCCTGGAGGCTTCTGGGTTTGTGAGCCGTGTCACCGGTGGCCTCCTCTGGTTGCCCAGGGAGACAGGGGGTGTGGCCTCAGAATATCCAGAAGTGAGCGTTCTGCCGTTAAAGAAAAAACGGCTGTTGATCTACCTCCAGGGAACTGCTGCTCTGGTGTGGGCACTCAGGCGACCCTTTTCTCCTCTGTCCCGCGCCCCAGAGTCAGCACTGAGCGGCCGCAGTTTGTGCTGGGTCCACACCCCTTAAGAGATCCCCCAAGAATCAGAACTCTTGAGGGATGGGCCCCCAGACCCCGATTGGGAGTGGGGCGGGGGGAAGCTAGAGTTTCATTCAGTTTCACGCAATACTACGGTCCGGGGAGGGCTCCTGCACTGCACCGCAGGGAAGTGCCGCCAAGGCTTGATTTCCCCTCAGCGGAGTGCCCTCTCCTCGCTCATGTGTCCCAGAGTCAGCGCTGACCTGACGCAGCTCAGGCACTGTGCACTCCCCTCGAGAAATCACCCAAGGAGCCGAACTCCTGGGGGATAGTCCCTCAGACCCCGAGTGAGAGTAGGGGTTCTCAGCTCTCAGCAGGGAGGCCAGAGTCTGATTCAGTCTTGGGCCCCGTATGCCTGGGGAGGGTTGGTGCACTGCACCGCAGGGAAGTGCGCGAGGCGTGACTCCCCCTCTGCCCGGTGCCCTCTCCTCACTCGTGCGCCTCAGAGTCAATGCTGACCAGTCGCAACTCGGGGACTGTCCACTCCCCTTGAGAAATCACCCAAGGATCCGAACTCCTGGGGGATAGGCCCTCAGACCCCGAGTGAGAGTAGGGGCTCTCAGCTCTCAGCGGGGAGGCCAGAGTCTTATTCAGTCTTGTGCCCGGGGAGGGTTGGTGCACTGCACCGCAGGGAAGTGCGCGAGGCGTGACTCCCCCTCAGCCCGGTGCCCTCTCCTCACTCGCGCGCCTCAGAGTCAATGCTGACCAGTCGCAACTCGGGGACTGTCCACTCCCCTTGAGAAATCACCCAAGGATCCGAACTCCTGGGGGATAGGCCCTCAGACCCCGAGTGAGAGTAGGGGCTCTCAGCTCTCAGCGGGGAGGCCAGAGTCTTATTCAGTCTTGTGCCCGGGGAGGGTTGGTGCACTGCACCGCAGGGAAGTGCCGCGAGGCGTGACTCCCCCTCAGCCCGGTGCCCTCTCCTCACTTGGCGCGCCTCAGAGTCAATGCTGACCAGTCGCAACTCGGGGACTGTCCACTCCCCTTGAGAAATCACCCAAGGATCCGAAGTCCTGGGGGACAGGCCTCCAGACCTCAGTGGGCGGGAGGGGAGCGCCGGGGATTCAGGGTTGCCGGCAAAGGATTCCCAAAGTTTTATTCAGCCCTATGTCCGGCAGGAGAACGCCACGGCACCCCAGTAGGGGAGGTAGGTCCAGTTTTTAGAAGGTCTCTCCCGTGGAGTGTAGTGGGAGGGCCTTTAATTTATGTCCGCTTGTTAAATTGTGGGGCTCCAGAGCCGGTCTCATGGGGGAGGGGGACTCCCGTCCGCTTGGTGGTGGATTTTGTACCTTTTGTTTGCGTCCTTGTGATCACAACTTGCCTCAGCGGTGTGGATGTGCGTTCTTCAGCCTTCTCTCTTGGTGAGGCTCAAGTCCACCAGGATACTTACTAAATTCCTGTCCCTTAACTCTCCTTCTGGACGGGAGCCTTTGTTGAAAGCTGGCTTCAGTCCGCCATCTTGTCTCCCCTCCTTCTGAAATTTCTCCTAATTGATGGGCTTTTGGGACTGGAGCTAATCCAGATACCAAGAAATACTTGAATTGTATTTTCTTTTCAAGGACTTTCAAAATGATTTATATACACTGATAATTTTAGTAGATTTCAGTATTAAAATATCAACATTGTCTCAGAGTAATTAGTTCACCAAGTAGCCACAAAAAGTTCTCCTGTGTAATATTAGAATTAAGAACATTCTAAGCCTAAAAGTTTCTCTCAAATATTTTAAGGCTAATATTGTACAATGTTAAAATATTTTCCGTTCAATTATATATTATTTTAAAAAGGTAGTTAATAATAAGATTATGGGAACAAAAATCTTCTATTAGTATAAGGTACGCTTCAGACCTTCATATCTAGAACGTGGGGGCACCATTCACATTGTCTTCTATGAATAATGTCCCCTCTAGAATTGGGCCAGTGCACAGTATCATGGCTATGTGAGTTCTGACAAGTTTTAAGACTTGCCACCAAGTTACATTGGCAACACTGTACAAATGTCTCAGTAAGTTTTCATAATTCCTGTATATCAGTATCCTACAGTTGTGTTCACATTGACATGTGGTGGTGTCTTATGAAATGGAGTTCATTATTGTTGTTGCCTGGTTTTTGTGCCATCACAAGAATGTTGGAGCTTGAATTAGAGCAAGGAACATTCATAAATTTCTTGTTAAACTTAGTACATGTGGAAGTGAAATCAGGGATGTATTATCCTAAGTTTAGTGGGGAAAAGCAGTGTACAAAAGGATTAAGTGCTTTTCTGAGGGGAGAAAAAGTAATAGGGGGCATCATAGGGGGAAGGAGAAACATAGATTAGCTCCAGTCCCCAAAGCCCATCAATTAGGAGAAATTTCAACACTATATTTTCTTTGATTGTTGATAAAAACCTCATGATATGGCGGTGCCTGTGGCTCAGTGAGTAGGGCACTGGCCCCATATGCCGAGGGTGGTGGGTTCAAACCCAGCCCCGGCCAAACTGCAACAACAACAACAAAAAATAGCCGGGTGCTATGGCGGGCACCTGTAGTCCCAGCTACTCGGGAGGCTGAGGCAAGAGAATCGCTTAAGCCCAGGATCTGGAGGTTGCTGTGAGCTGTGTGATGCCACAGCACTCTACCAAGGGCCATAAAGTGAGACTCTGTCTCTAAAAACAAAAAAAAAAAAAAAAAAAAAAAAACTCATGATATGTCTTAAACACTAATAAAGAAAGTTTAGCCCCTAAAACATTGCAAAATTTCATCAAATTATGTGTCAAAATCATCAGTTGACTGCAAAAACCATAGCAGACCAAGAAACCATTGATAGAGAAACAGTTAGGAAAATCTTAACCAAATACCTTGGCCAATAACTCATGGCTCTTGCATCATGACAATGCACCAGCTATCAGAGCAATGTCTGTGAAGGAGTTTTTAGTCAGAAAACATCCTCTCTACTCACCTGACCTGTATTGGAACACCCTCCCTACTCACCTGATCTGGCCAGCAATAAAAACTTTACCTGTATATCAAGGAAATAGTGAAAGGAAGACATTTTGATGACATTCAGGACATCAGGGTAATATAACAACAACTTCAATAACCATTACAGAAAAAGAGTTCCAAAATTGCTTTGAAGTGTGGACTAGGTGCTGGCATTGGTGCATGGTTTCCCCTGGGGAGTACTTCAAGGATGACTGTAGTGCTAGTCAGCAAGGAGGCATATAGCCCTTTGTCTAGGATGAGTTTGCAAACTTAATTGTCAGACCTTGTATAACACAGGCAAATGCATAATTCTAAAATGAGTCAAGTCTTAAATATAAATACTGAGCCTAATGGATAACAAAAGTCACACCCAAATATGGAGAAACAATAACTCAATGTACATCATCTATTAAATTCTATTTACATCTAACAATCAGCAAAATATATGTTTTATGATAAACATTCATATATATTCATACAAAAATAAATGCCTACACTGGGACATGGAAAAAGATTTGGAAGTTTAAGTAACTTATCTAAGGTATTCAAATCTATTTAGTTCCAATTCCAAGTTCAATTGGCAGGGTTTTAACCTCAAATGCTAAAATAATCTTGAGTTGCTGAAATTGTCTTTCCTTCTAGATCTGAGCATGACTGATTTAATAGACAGATAATTCTCTCATGACTAGTCCAGATTTATCAATATAGGCTAGTCTGCTGAAAGCTGCCATTTGTGGAGCAAAAAGGTGCAGTTTTGATAAATATCTGGAAATCTTATCTAAATAATGTGACTCACTTTTAAAATATTCATTATGCCAATGTTCTCCAAAAGACTATTAATTTTTTCAGGGATTTTATTGGTACACAGTTCTAAAAATATATATATAAGTGAACTAATTAAATTCTTATTTGGTCTGACACAAAAATAAATGGAGGTCTAAGTTTCAGCCCTAAAGATTTACATATCTCATAAAACTTAGTAAATTTAGTTTGTAATTTTCCAAATAAACTTATTAAGAATTGTGCTTGCAGGCCCCCCAAGGCCAGTCTCAGGATCAATGATTTGCTAGAAGGAGCAAAGTATAAAAATTGTTATACTTTCAGCTACAGTTTATTATGGAGAAAAGAAAGATATAAAATCAAACCAAAGCAGACTTAAAAGGAACACAGGACAAAATCTAGGAAAGAATAGGCATAAGCTTTGGTGGTGTCCTGTCCTGGTGATATATAGATGGATAGTGGTTAATTCTCCCAGCTATAACACGTGAACACACACATAAAGTATCACCAATGAGAGAAACTATCTGAACTCCAGCAGTGTGTTTCTGAAGGAATTGGACACATAGGCATGGATAACCACACTAGGGGTTAAAAAATCAAACTGATACCACTAGTCCCAGGTTCCTACCATACATCACATCATTAGTATAAACAATGTGGCATAGCTCAAGTCCCCAAGTGACAGAGACATTTATCAGATTTATCCCTAGGAGCTGGACAAGACTAGACTTTCCATGGAATGTGCAAGTTGTGATTGTTTACTGCACAGAAGTAGAGCAACAGGAGAAGGTAAACAGATCCATGTTAAACTTACATAGAACTCTACAATTACATACAAATTAAATATCTACTGCCATATCCCTCCATAATCCATAATCCATACATATTTCCCGCTAAAGTCTCATAGTTCTTGCATATATGATTAAAAGAACTGGGCGGCACCTGTGGCTCAGTCGGTGAGGAGCCAGCCCCATATACCGAGGGTGGCGGGTTCAAACCCGGCCCCGGCTGAACTGCAAACCAAAAAATAGCTGAGCGTTGTGGTGGGCGTCTGTAGTCCCAGCTGCTCGGGAGGCTGAGGCAGGAGAATCGCTTCAGCCCAGGAGTTGGAGGTTGCTGTGAGCTGTGTGAGGCCACGGCACTCTACCGAGGGTGATAAAGTGAGACTCTGTCTCTACAAAAAAAAAAAAAAAACTATGATGCACCTGTCAGGCAAAGGGAAACAAGTGGATAAAAAAAGGGATCAGGGCTGGGCGCGGTGGCTTAGATCTGTAATCCTAGTACATTGAGAGGCTGAGGTGGGAGGATGAAGTCAAGAGTTTATGAACCACCTGAGCAAAGGTGAAACCCCATCTCTATTAAAAAATAGAAAAAAAATTAGTCATGCATAGTGGTGTACACCTGTAGTCCCAGTTATTCGGGAGACTGAAGCAGGAGGATCTCTTGAGGCCAGGAGTTTGAGGTTGCTGTGAGCTATGATGACAATGCTGCAGGAAAATCCCATCTCAGCAAAAAAGGAAAAGGAGTTTGGGGAAAGATGATGACTCGGAGGTGTCAGCAAAATGTACAGGTGAAAATGGATATAAGGAAATTAAAAGACAATTCTAGAATCTAGAGTTCATGAGTAAAACCATAGATTTTTGAACAATCTGTGCAGAAACAATTGTCTTAAAAATATGAAACAGGTTATCTAAAAGAGAAAAGTGCTTGAATCATTCCTATTTTTCTTTAGTGTGTTTCTTATACTATTTATTTGAGTGCCAATGTCAGACCAAGAATGAAATCTCTCCAACTTGTTTTCTGATAAATGTTGGCTTTCTGGAGAGTTCTGTGAATACATGTCCCTGTCTGTTGCCCTGTGAAGTTAAAGCTGTTCCCACTTGAGCAGTTGTTTCTGTCCAGCTTAGTTGCTTTCAGCTGAGAACGGGTCCGATAACTGTGGAAATATTTAGCTTGATTATCTTCCAAAATCTATAGTGCTAAGATAGACTATCTATGCAAATATATGTTCTTACCAATTTTAATGTACATTTAAATATCTCTACCACATTCATGGTTCAGTATCCTACCTAGGTTTCTAAATGTTGGCCTCTTAGAGCAGCTTGTTAAAAAATACAATTGTATGGTATCATTGACTTAATATCTACAATGTATAGAGACTTCACGTTGTGGTAGGCACAAGTTTAAAAGCATAATCTACTTCCTTACTTTATGCTAAGAAGTGTGCTATGAGATAGGTAATTCTGGTTTCTTTTTTGGCCTGTTAAGAAACTGTGGTATAAGCAGGATAGCTAAAGTCCCAAGCTAGTCAGAGGCTAAAACAGAACTCAGACCCAGGGTTTATGAGTCAAAAGTCCTGTAATCCCAGCAATGATACAGTGTTTAAAGTTGTTTTCCAGGTCACAGCCTCCAGCAGAGGGCTGCACTGCCCATTGATTGGCTGACACAGACCCTGATGCCTCCATAGCCGAGAAGAATGTGTCAGAAAGGAGGTCCGTGTGAATATAACTGCTTGGTTTGGCTAATAGATATCAAAAGTCTCTGAGACAGTGCAATTCCGGTTATTTATCTGATCTATTTGCTTACTCCAATGATACAAAAAATAAATTGCATGCTAGTCAATATAAACTGTGTTCATCCTAATAATATATATGTGTACATACATATATAATATTTTGTGTTTGCCAATTTTTCTTTTAGGTTTCTTCAAGTGTCCACCATGAAAAGAACAGAGTTTAGAACATATATATTTAAGAATATATATGATATACAATAAGAGATAACACCTCAGTAGCAAACAAAATAGAATTTCTGCAAAAATCTTTAAGTAAATATGAGGAAAACTTGTCTATCATAAATATTTGGAAAGGTTATCAAATGACTTATGGATTTAGTCTTTAGAAGACTTGAAAATTTTAATTTATGACTCATAACTAAATGTTAATATGGATCTAATTCACCTACAGGTGAGGAATTTGAGATTTAAGTTACTTCTTATTATGGAGTTATTAAAATCTCTTGTCTTAAAAATGGACATTTAAAAAAAGAAATTAAAGTTTCATTAAAAAATAGCTACAATTTTAAACATAACGATTTAACACTTATTAACCGCGTGATGGGGAATTATTAATTTATTCAGCAAAATTTTACTGATCCTGTGCAGGCCAAGCCTAAGGGTTGGTTAGGAAAATAAAATATGAGCCACAAATAATTCATGATTTCAGCAAGATAATAGAAAAATCAGAAAGTGTCAGGTTCCCAGAAACTCTCAACTGATCATTATTTGTGATGGTGCTATAAAAAATATATTAAAGTGATTCAAAGAAGTGAGACCAAGTTGGCAGTGACTTTCAATGGCCAACTGAATATTTGTTACATGTTCGTTTTTGTATGGGCTTGTAAGGTTATTTTATATTCAATTTGTATTCATTCACATTCAAAATTATTTCATTACTTTTTTTCTCTAGAATTATATCAAAAAGAGAAAAGTTAATGTTATAGGAATCAAGTCTGATGTGTTAAAGTAGACACTTTTCTTTTACAGCTCCCTAAAAGCGTAAGAAGTGGAAGGTGATGAACTGTGATAGAAATTACAAATAGGTATATTGTCAGAAGACTTTCACATCCATTTCTATTGCTGCAAACTTCTATGTGTGTGTATATATATATATATATTTTAAACCAAGTTCTTTTTATCTACCATTTAGCAAGAATCCAATTACTGAGCATGAGCTTACTGTCTCATAAATAACATCCTCTTTGCTTTCCAATCACACCATTCCAATTCTGTATTTTGTCAGCAAAAGTCCTGTTTTTAAAAATAATACTTCAGCCATCTGCTTACCCATATGTGCTACACATCATGGAATGTTAGATTCTCTGAGAGTTTTATAGACAGCACCACAAACCTTGAATGTGTTTTTTTCTCATAATTAGCATTTTACAACCATATTAAACTGATCACAGGTAAACTGTTTCATTTTGGTGTGTTATTTTGATTGTAATCAGATGACTCGCTGAAAAGTGATTTTGCAGCCCATATATTTTACGTATAAAGAGTTTTCTTTCCCTTTTTATAGCAAATGCATTAGTTTAAAGGTCACACTTGTCAGACCTATAAACTAAATCCCAGACTTGCAATGTGAGACATCCCCCCGGGGAGCCATCGGTGTTTACACTGGGGTGAAAAATGTTATCGTAGCAGTTCCATCAGTTTCAATGACTGAGGATGTCATTTGCAGTCACTACAAGTGGCTCCTCCCAAATAAAAAAGGGAAAACTGCTTGGTCAGAGATTCAGTGTTCAGTTTGTATGTTCTAATTTGTGTCATATATGTACACACACACACTTGACTATTTTTCTACAAAACAACATACACTGTGAAGATGTGTAAGGCGAGATTGGAAGTTACCATAGCCCTTCAATTTGGACCTGTCCTATTTAGGCATGAATTAGCATTTTTAAAAATCCGCTGGGAAAATTGCCAAAGCGACAATTCAGTACTTCTATAACATAATCATGAGAATTAAAACCTTTCAATTTGTCTTTTTTAACACATCCCATTTTCACAGTTAGAACATAAGCTGAGTAATGACGCATGAAACATATATAACATTCTCGCATTATCTAATATATCCCTTGGAGAACTCCGAAATTCAATTAAACCCTATATATTCAGATTATTTAAAAACTTATAAGTGTGTTTCACATGAAATAACTATATGACATGAAGTTGTTGATAGAGTCGGCTATCCCAAGTTTTCTGAGGATACAAATGTTTATATCTTACACTCTCCTACTTCCTTCCTATATCCGTCCTGATTTTGTTTCCTGTAACATTTTTAGTGTCTTAAAGATGAATCATTAAAAATATGTTCACATGTGAAGGATACAAACCAATAGGAGAAGGAGATGTGTGAGGATTAATCTTAACATAGATAAATCCTAAAATAGAAAAGCCAGGCTGAGATGGAGGAAGCAGAAGAAAAAGTAGGTAAAATTTTGATTAAGAAATTGGATGTCCTCACAACAACTGGCAGTGTTGTGAGAAGAGTTGCATTTAATGGAGTGGGGGCACCAGCCTACATCAAGAGAGGGTAAGGGATGAGGACAATTTGGGGGAAGTTTCCTTAAAAGGGAGTAAGAGACATGTTTAATTTTGATATTTTGAATATAATACATTTTTAAGCTTCTTTACAAACATAAAGCACCTCATCAATTAATTTAATTTTCAAAACTAATTTTAAATATAATCATTCAATTAAAACTTGGGAAAAAGGAATGTATATGAAGATTATAGCATCTAGATCAATATTGAAAAGACTTCAGACTGAGATAACGTGCCATAGGTACCTGGAACATCCTACCTAATTGAAGAAATGTATGTGTATACAAAATAAATGTATATACACCAAAAGTAAATACACACACAGGCTCTGCGAATAAGATACAAGCAGATGCTGTAGTCCAGCATTTGGATCTACTCGGCTTCTCATGACATCTACAATTTCAAAAAAGGTTGCTATAAGGCTAATATCCTGAACTGGACATTTTGCCAGTTTTGTGTGGCAAGAGAAATAAATATAGGGGCCCAGGAATGACAAATGGGAGATTAAAAACATCCAGATTCAGTGTTGGGAGCTAAAGAGGTAGACATGGAGATAAAACATGGAACTGTCTTCAACCCCACTGAAATCCAGATGCAAATCACCTCAACAGGTTAATTAGGGGTTAGGGTGATCTGATTTTGTAAGTTACTGTGGGTATCTTGAAGGAGAAGAAAAAAAATTTCTCTGTGAGAAATCACTTGTTAATTATGTAAAGAGATTTCTGCTCCTTTTCATAAGTGCTATGTGCGTGCACACACAGACATAATACTTCACACAGATACACCATGTGTTAACAACGTGTGACACAAGAGATGAGAAGCAAGTATGAACTGGATCATCACACATTTATGAGAAATAAAAATCAACCCTGTAGATATTGAATTTATCAGACACAAACTTTAAAATAACCATGCTTCCTAATTTCAAAGTAATTTCGGCATAAAATTAAGAACTAAGGTGGAGATTTATAAAATAATAAAAATAGAAATAATAAAATAGAAATTTCAAGAATAAAAGCTACTTCAACTGGAAGTTAATACAGCAAATCAACAACACTTCAATTGGAATCTTAGAGAGGTCTAGATAGATGTGGTGTTTGTACAACATTGTGAATCTGCTAGGTGCCACTGAATCCTTCACTTTAAATCACGAATTTTATGCTAGTTTCACTTCAGTTTGAGAGAAAGAGCGAGCAAAAGAGCATCTCCAGACTGGAGCTCTGGTTTTCTTCATAACCAACTCTCAGAAGTGATATCCCCTCACTTCTATCACTTCTAATATAATTGCTTTCCTCTTTAGTTTTGCATTGTGAGGGCTATATATGGCCCTCTGAGTATTACTTTAGTTGCAGAGCACAATCTTTGATGAACAACATTTTCGCTATCTTTGAGTTATAACAGTAATATTCCTTTTGTTTCATGTTTTTGCCGACTTTTGTTTCCCAGTTTGCAAGACTGACATTTTTTCCCCTTTCCTTCCAGAGAATTGTTTCTTTGTTTCTTCCTTTTATGTATTTTTATGAAATATTATCTTCACAATGTTAGAAACCAAATAAGTTTTTATTTTGCATTGGATTTCTTACTTGGAGGTACCCTGGACTTCATATGTGCTCCTTTATCTAGTGTAGCTAAAGTTAAAAACTATTCAGAACTTGTAGGTTTTGTTAAAAATATTTATGGCCCCATTTTGTTTTGGTGTTCACTAACTCTCCAGGGTTCCTGCTCTCACTAAAAAGTTTTCTTTATAAATTCCTTATTGTCATTATTGATTAATAATACCTTTTGAATGGTGCCCCCATCCAGTTTTTTATGAGTTCAGTTGCTTTTATTGGGATAGCTGTTTAGAGTATCTTTGGCCTGAAACCAAAGAGGGCTGAGTAATTGAGTAAGGCTATTCTTGAAAGTAATCTATTATAATTTTTTATAACATTATAATTTACCAGTTCTTTACATCTTTTCATAAGCAAATTAATGAAAGGTTCTCATTATGTATAAACTCTCTCAAATGTGAATTGAAAAGGAAAGCCTAATAAGAAAGCTTCTATTATGTATATTAGTTATATTAACTATTGAGAATTTTTAATAAATCTAATCATAGCAAAATTGTAATCAGATTAAGGAATCGAAGTGCCTACATGTATTTTGATGCTACATGTAGGAACACTGAGGGAAAATATTGTAGAGAGATTTCCCAAGGTCATAAATCTAGCTCATGATAGTGGAAACATTAATTCAGGATTTTTGACTTCTATATATCTTTGTTTGCAATAATGTATATATATATATGTATTTTTTTTATTTTATTTTAAGACAGAGCCTCAGGATGTTGCCCTGGATAGAGTGCTGTGGCATCACAGCTCACAGCAACCTCTGAGTTTGCAATAATATTAACTTAAATATTCTTTGCTTAAATGTATCACAAGTACTGCACTAAGCATGTTGCAAACAGTTACTTATTTAATCTGGAAAATAAAATAGTGGATGTTGATAATGGAATGGGCCTTGTAAGATGTAGGGGTAGGGAGTAAAAGGAAAATCTCTTGTATCTTTCTCTCTCAGTTTAACCTAAAACTGTCTAAAAATGTAAAGTCTTTAAAAATACCTCTAAAATAGCAACTATTCTATTCTTATTTTGCTAAAAGGGCATTTAGCCATGCAGAGTTAACATTTGTCTTTCTTAAGGTCATATCATGAGGGAGTGACATGAATAGTATTAAAATTCATTGGTAGATTCTTGGAAACGGAGTGTGTGGGGGCGTGTGTGTACGCGTGTGTGTGCGTGTGCATTAATAGCCATATTTACAGTCTGCCCTATTATATGCCCAAAGGCTCTTAAGAACCATATAATTAAAAAGTCAGTTTGTGGTGGTGAGGTTTAGGCTTACAAAAGAGTCTTAAACAAGTCTGGGTTTATTCTAATTAAGAGAACTACCAGGGTGCTAAATGAAATTCTGTGCTTGGCAAACTCTCTTTGCTTTTTCACAGTTTTATATTTGAGGATGAAATATTCTGGGGATGAATGTTCAAAGGCCTTGTGCCACCTAGACCTTCTTCAGAATAATTTCTGAAAACGCTGTCGTTTGGCAGCAGCTTTTCAACCTGGCAGTTCATTTTGTCATCACATAACTTCATGACTGAGGAATTTATTCTTCTCTCCACAAATTCCTTTTCTCCTTTGAGCCTTTTAGGTGAAATAGTTGCACTACTATTCCAGGTCTTTCTCACTATCAATTCTTTGAGACCACAGTGCAATAGGATAATGGATTTTCCTCCCCCCACCCAAAAAAAAAAAAGTGAGAATCAGGCTTTGCACAAAAATAAAAGTTTTGCTAATATTTTATTTTTCCCTTTTATCTTTTTGATTTGATCCATGTCTACTGCTGTAATAATATAAAGTTGAGAGAAAATTGCATTTTGATAGACCTACTTTGTCAATATGAGCTTATCATAAACATTTTTACAGAAGAAATGTCATTTGTCTCACAGTCTACTGGATTTGTTCTAATAACTCAGACAATTTGAGCCTCTCAGCTATTTTTAAGTAGACATTTCCACTTACTTCCCAGAACAGGTAGCCCACAACATCAGCAGCATACCTGCATTTTTAGAAAGCTCTTAGCAGCTCTTTCATTAATCCATAGATTTATCTTTAGTAAAGTACAAAATGTGAAGTGAAAGTATAGTGACTAAAAACCTGGGCTTTGAAGTTTGAAGTGTCTGGATTTGAATCTCTACTCGGCCTTCTTGACTCTATGTCTTTGTACAAATTACTTGTTTTCTTTAAGGGATGATCTCTGTCTCAGTAAGTTGGGGATCAGAATATTGAGAGTGAATGATGAAACATAAATTAAAAGCTTATCAGCGTGGCTGTCAGAAACCTATTATGTGGGAAGTGAACAGTAGTTAGCTATTGAAATACAATAACATAATAAAAGAGTTAATAATAACATAACCTATGAGCTGACAGAAATGAGTTCAGGAAGAGTTTTCCCAATTTGAAAAACCTAAGAAAAGAAAAGTAGTTTTGTGACATCTGGATCTGACATTGGGCTATTAAATAATAATTAAAGAAATCTACAGCTGGAAGAAAATTTTGATAACAATTTTGGTAATTAGTAGGTTTAGGTAGATGACAATATTAATTTCAATCTTTAAAGTGAGCAGCTATAGATTATTTTGGGAACACAAAATAAAAATTGCATTTAACTCATTGTACTTTTTGAATAATTTTAATGCTAATGCATTTTTATAATAGTCTTTGATACCCAGGTACATTTGAAGACAAGATTAAAATACTTATTTTAGTGAATTAATATATTAGTTATATCAGAAGTAAAATATAATAAAACCATGATTAATGGAAATGCTTTAAGCCTCTGGTGATCTAATTTAATTGCAGCACACCAAGATTTTTAAATTCAAGGTTAACTATAAAACATTTTGTTAATGGGTACAAAAATATAGTGAGAAGATAGAATGAATCATACTCAATTGCACAACAAAATGACTATAGTCAAAAACAAGTTGTGATATATTTTAAAATAACTAAAATTGTAGAAGTGTAATGTTTTTCCAGTGAAATTATAAACTTGTGAGGAGATGGATACCACGATAACCCTTGATATTAGTATTTTATGCCTCTTTGAAAACATCACACATACTCCATAAATACTACATATAACTATTATATATCCATAATTAAAAATAGAAAAGTATTTTCCTCTATGGTTAGATTGTTTCTGATATTCCTTGCATTGTATTAATTGGGTAAAATACAGTATTTATATAGAGTATGCTGATTCTACCTATTATGCAAGGTTTTAGAGAATAATAGAGGCTGAATTGAAGGTTTATGCACTCTAGGAAATTCTTCAGATATCATATTCCATTGCTTTTTAACAAATCTCTAATAAAAGATAAGGTATATAAAACATAAAATGTTATATTAAATTATACACTGGTGATCATAGTCTCTATTTGACTGGTTTTTATTTATTAATCTATAGCTGATCCTTAAACAATGCAAGGGTTATGGACTCTAACCTCCCGCACAGTCAAAAATCTATATATAACTTATAGTTCCCCCCAGATGTAATTGCCAATAGCCTCTTGTTGACCAGAAGATATACCAATAACATATACCATCAATTAATGCATATTTTGTAGGTTACATGTATTGGGTACTGTATCTTATAACAAAGTAAGCTAAAGAAAAGAAAATGCTATTCAGAAAATCATAAGAAAGAGAAAATGTACTTACTTTTAATTAAGTGGAAGTGGATCATCATAACAGTCTTCATCCCATCTTCACAGAGAAGGGGTTGTTCTTGCTGTCTCTGGGGTGACAGAGGTGGAAAGAAGCAAAAGATGGAGCCACACTCAGTATAACTTTTACTGAAAAACATTCACGTATAAGTGAATCCAAACCCATGGTATTCAAAGCTCACCTATAGTAGTTACATTCAAATTATGTGTACATGTAATTTATATGCCTTGATACGTATCAATCACATATGTGCATATAATATTCATTTGTATATGTGTATGTGTATAATATATATGCATGCACATAGAAGCACAACAAAATGTATACATATGTAAAACAAATAGGCTGTTCTCAACACCATATTGTACTTAATAATTGGAAAAAAAATTAGCAATTTTAGCTGTATAAAATTATTTAAAATTTTGTCATAAAAGGCTATTTTTTTACACATAAATTATCCACTTTAGTCTATAATATTATGACAAAAGACATAACAATACCTGAAAAATTACACTGATTTTTGCACAATGCTCTATGAGATGAACCATAGAAAAAAACCCAAAACATATACCCATATGAGTGCGATTGTAATAAAAATACACACTACCTTTAAATAATGAGTTTTCAGGAACACCCGAATCAATTGTTGTTTTTGAATGGTTATAAAATGTAAGGTGCTTAGAAGATTTATTGTGTTAACAAGTGAAAGCACAAGTTTTTATAGAAATAAGTCACATCTTCTTTTTCCAGTTGCTTGAGATGTCCCATTAAGTTATTGACCTCCTCTCTTTCTGTTCTCATGAAGAAGGCTTGCAATGCTATAAATTTCCCTCTTAGGACTGCCTTTACAGTATCTCACAGGTTCTGATAATTCGTATCTTCATTATTTTTTTTTCCAAAAATTTGACAATTTCCTTCTTAATCTCCTCTTTTACCCAGCTATCTTTCAGCATAAAGTTATTTAGTTTCCATGTCTTTCTATGAGTATGCAGATTCCTGTTATTGGTGAGTTCAACTTTTTAAAAATGGTGCTGGGAGAACTGGCTGGCGACTTGTAGAAGACTGAAACTGCACCCGCACCTTTCACCATGAATAAAAATTGTCACTGGATAAAATATTTAAATTTAAGACATGAAACTGTAAAGATTCTTGGAGAGAGTGAAGGAGAAACATTTGAAGAAATTGGCCTGGGAGAATACTTTATGAGGAGGACCCCCTGGGCAATTGAAGCAACACAAAAAATACATTACTGGGATCTGATCAAACTAAAAAGTTTCTGTACTGCCAAAATCACAGTAAGTAAAGCAAGCGACAGCCCTCAGAATAGGAGAAGATATTTTCAGGTTATGTATCTGACAAAGGTTTAATAACCAGAACCAACAGAGAACTCAAATTTATTAATAAAAGAAGAACAAGTAATCCCATTCCATTGTGGGCAAGGGACTTGAACAGAAGCTTCACTGAAGAAGACAGGCACATGGCCTACAGACACATGAAAAAATGCTCATCTTCTTTAATCATCAGAGAAATGCAAATCAAAACTACTTGAGATATCATCTAACTCCAGTAAGAGTGGCTCACATAACTAAGTAGTTTCCTCAGCGTCTTGGCTACCCCTTTGTAGAATTTCATTCCCCTAACAGTAAAATCAGTCACAAATGCTTACCTGAATTTTTCAGGTTTCTTTATTTATTTTATTTATTTACGTATTGTTTGAGACAGTGTCTCACTATGTTGCCCTTGGTAGAGTGCCATTGGATTCTCTTGCCTCTGCCTTCCTTGAAGCTAGGATTACAGGTACCCACCACAATGTTGGGCTTTTTTTCTTTTTTTTTTTTTTTTTTAGAGACAGAGTCTCACCTTATGGCCCTCGGTAGAGTGCTGTGGCCTCACACAGCTCACAGCAACCTCCAACTCCTGGGCTTAAGTGATTCTCTTGCCTCAGCCTCCCGAGTAGCTGGGACTACAGGTGCCTGCCACAACGCCCGGCTATTTTTTGGTTGCAGTTTGGCCGGGGCCGGGCCTGAACCCGCCACCCTCGGTATATGGGGCTGGCGCCTTACAGACTGAGCCACAGGCACTGCCCCAAGGGCTTTTTTTTTATTTGTTTGTTTGTTTGTTTTTTAGCATGCTGGGCGAGGTTTGAACTCCAAAGCTCTGATACATGTGGCTGGCACCCTAACTGCTGAGCTACGGGTGTCGAGCTTTTTATTTTTGATGGTGTTGTTGAATCTAGCCATATCTCATAAACCACAATTCATCTCTGGCATATTAGCTCCCTGATACATTTATGTCTTGTTAGAATATTAATATTTTATTCTATGAGAGAAAGATATGAATTTTTCCTTTCCCTGTTAAGTCTCCTACACCTAGCACAATTTAAATAATCAATATTTATTGCATTCTAATATGTCCTAAGCAGTGTTCTAACTTATTTCTAGCAAAACCATTGTGAGATAATGACCATTATCTTTAATTTTTGTACATGGAGACTGAGGTTTAGAAGGTTTAAATAACTGGCTTATAGTTGTGTAGCTAGCAAGTGGCAAACTCAAGATTTGAACTGGGAGCTCAGGTACCAGAGGCGAAAATCAATCACTATGATAGGCAGCATATTAAAGGCATAATGGTTTTCAAGAATATTTTTTGAATAAATGAATTTAAAATTTAATTTCATGCTTTCATTCTTCTTGTGTTGAAATAATTTCTAAACTATGTGTATTTACATTGTAAGATTACTATACTGGTGAGTTATAATGAGATTCTTGCAAATATTTGGATTTTGTCTTGAATGTGAGTGAAAAAATTATGGTATTTTGTTGTTGTCTCTGTTGGAGTAAGAATTTAGGAATGCTTCCTAAACCATAAGCGTAACCTTCAAGTTCTTTTTGGAATGAAATGTTGATTATATGTTTTCTTATCATTTTGTTTATTCTGATAAAATAGAAAGATAGCCCAAAACAACTCATTGGATTTAAGCTGTCAGTTGAATTCTTGTTTTATAGAACTGCTTTCTCATTTTAAAGAATTTTGTTTTTGCAAAGCCCCAATATTATAATGTTTAGAACAAAGTAATTCTTTAAAATACATACCT
The DNA here is from genome assembly GCF_027406575.1 of Nycticebus coucang. Classification (NCBI taxonomy): domain Eukaryota; kingdom Metazoa; phylum Chordata; class Mammalia; order Primates; family Lorisidae; genus Nycticebus; species Nycticebus coucang. The sequence continues at coordinate 101,148,163 of NC_069788.1, read as the reverse complement.
ACTGACTTATTATATCTAATACTATAGCTTGTATTTACTGTATGTCCATAAGTTACACTCAACCTTACTAAATATTTTCTTGACTTTTGCATTTTCTGTATTTGCTATACTTTTGCATTTAATGCTACAGATATTTTCAACATACAGGAGAATAATGTGGGCAGATACAAAGAGGATGAAGTATTACAAACGCTTATTTCATCACATCATCACACATATTAACACACAAAAATAAATCCTATACCAACCTGATAAATGTATATTATATATTACATGTATGTATAGCTACAGGATCCTTTTGCTTTGAATATTCTAACTGGTTTGGGTCTTTACAACACTTTCAGTGTAATTCTATGCTTATGTTGTATTACTGACATGAACATTTTGCTTCTGCTATATGAATTTGTCTTTATGTAACTTTCTGTACAAATGTTATAAATGAAAGAATAAATATATTTATGATTACAGAAATTATACAGTGTTCAATTACAGCACTTCATGTTTCTATACACTATATGTATTCGCTATTTTTACAGCAACAGTATAAACATGTCACAATGAGGTACCGATAATTTGCCTAACCTTATCATATGCTGTATCAGATATTCCTAAAATCTTATAATTATAGATAGTATGCAATGTATAATTTCATGCACTTAAGATTATTTACCCAGAATATATTATAAAACACGGGTTTACTGAATCAAAATATAACATATTTTTGATGGTTTTTGGCAGCACATAAAATTACTTTCCAAAATTTATTCTATCAATTTGCAAATCAAGGAGCAGCAACTATTTGCCCTCTTGCCATCTGTGGGTTTTCATGCTCGTTTTTTTTTAACTTCTTTAATAGCTTCTGAAAAATTTTTACTGATACTTGGAAACTAATAACAACTTTTAAAAAGCAAACCTTTTCTTGGAAAATGCATATGATGTGTAGGTGTTACGATGGTATAGGCCTAGAACACCAAATTAGAGAGTGTATAAAAAATCAGTTATCTCCAACATTCTAGTGAGTTATTCACCATTAAGATAAAATCTTGCCATGCCCAGTCATAGCCTTTCATTCACAGACATGTGGAAAACTACCAGCACTAGAAGTTACACAAACAGTTAACTTGGTCCCACCTGGTGGCAATGCTGATGCTCAGCCTAATGTTGTCTTTGACCCCGGAGTCCCATAAACTTTCATCCTCAGGTCTCCCAGCTGCCTTATAATTATAGTGGATGCTTCCAGTTTCCACAGCTTTTGTTTGGAAGCTAACTGTGTGTCTAGGCCTGATTCATGTGAATTCCCCTATCAGGTGTTGTTGATTCCAAAGGGGTCTTAAATCACCCTGATTCCTTTTTGAAGTTAGCCATAAACAAGGAGATCTGGATTGGTTTTGTTCAGAAACAGGTTTCAAACAAGAAGTGAAGTTTAATAAGTTCATGCCATATTTTAACGTGTTCCAGGATTTCTCACGGGTCTTCCAGAGTGAGTGGTTGCTGTATTAATTCCTTGTGGTCCAACTTTTGATTTAGGATATTTTCTTTTCCCAGATAAATACCAATTACAGCTGTGAATAAAAACAATAAGGTGACTTAGTTACTAGTTTTCTTCAGGTCATAATATTAACAGAAATGTTTTAGCCAATACTATATAGAGCTTCCAGAGGAATAAACTCTCTGACAGATGCTAACAGCTATTTTTCCCCAGGGTAGAGAGGGAGCCCTGGGTGATTGGGGGCTGAGGGTAAAAGGTACACTAAAGATTATTTTGACATTAGTTTACTTTGAGCTAATCACATCCAGGTGGCCCCAAATTATTACTCACAGTCCAAACGTTACCAAATATATGACTCCAGCACTCACTTTGATGCTAAAGTGTAGAGTTGATCCATTCCAGGACTCTCCCTTTGGACCCTTATGCCCCAGAATAAATTATGTATATTTGTCTTATAAAAGTAAGCTTTTAAAAAAATTCTGAGTCTGCACATGTCACTGACACTAGAATGCCTATAAATTAGTATCTGGTGAAATCATGATAAAATAGTTTTTAACTCACTATATTCCACTTGTCAAGTGGCCAGATGTCTAGATTAAAACTTTTCTTCTCATAAACTTTTTTTCTTACAAATATTCAATGTTGGTCATTTTGATCATGCTTAGAAACTAATGAAAGGCAGGGAAGCTGAAATTTTCTATGTGAGGTTTTCAGGATATGGTTTGATCAGCAAGCTATACTAACATTTCCTTTAAAAAAACAACAACAAAACTCTAATGAGAAGCCAGAGTCTTCTTTAGAACACTGCTTGTTAATGGTGCAAAGCTAAGTATATTAAAATGCTACGTGCAAGAATGAGTTAATGACTATAGACAGGAAAAATCTTGATATGCTAGGGGTGACTTTTATCCCACCTAATAACAAAAGAAACGTGGTTAAAGTATCGTTTAGCTGAGTCATTAGTTCTCAAGAAGATTGACTTCTCCTGAAAAATGTTTTAGAGTGGTAAAGTAGTAAATGCTGAGAAGGGAAGATTAGTAATTGAGGAGAGGAATGTGCATACTAGAGAATGTTGTCCCCGGACATCTTTGGTAAATGTGTCCCTGAAACGCTAATAATGGGCCCACCCCCAGGTTAAAGTCTTAACATCTTTTCTTAATGAGGTAGATATATTTTTAAGAGACTTTTAATAAATCCATCAAAAATTTTTTACTGGAATCACAGCTGAGATCATCTCTCTTCTTGTGAGTTACTGCCTAGATTCAGAAAGAATTGGAGCAGGAGAAGGCAGGTGAAGGGGAGATTTCTCAGTCATTGCCTGAGTTTGATTTTGCCTCCTCTGATTTCTGCCACGGTGGTCACTCAAAATTCTGTTTTCTCATATAGAAAAAGAGATAATAATCATTCTACAGAATAACCATTATTAATGAGAGATTATGAGTTCATTAACTGAATATATTGATATAAAAAGTACCTTCAATTCATAAATAATAAGACTTAGACTAAAGGGAAATAATACTCCCATTTTTGTTATAAGAGTAAAAGGCTCTAATTTCTTATAGAAAAGCTTTGGTTCCAGATATACTTCTGAAATAATCATGAAGAAACTCTAGATTTAAGATTGAAGTGAAGTAAGTAAATTTTCACACTAAGTGGGTCAGTGAAAATGACCAATAGGCTCACAGCAGCTCAGCTCGAATCATGTTTCACATCAAAATTAGTTTGTTCCAAATCAAGTACAAGTGTGTCTTTCAGAAGTTTATGAAGCTCCAAATTTATAAGAAATTGCAAATGTGTCTTGTGGGAAAAGCAGGGAATCAGAAGAGTCAAGCCCTTCAAAAACACCTGTGGTGCATATTACAGGGGTATTTGCGAAACTTGGTAAATGTAGAATGTAAATGTTTTGGCACAGTAACTGAGATAACGCCGGAAAGGCTATGCTAACCACTGTGATAAAAATGTGTCAAATGGTTTATGAAGTCAGTGTATGATGCCCCATAATCATATCATTGTATACAGTTATGATTTAATAAAAAAAAAAAAAAGAAAAACAAATGATTTTCTCCAAATGAACCATTTGCATGTGCAATTAATTCTTGGTAAAATTGTGCATGTTATGTTGATTTATGTTTCATGATGGTGTGATTTAATTGCTTTGGAGAATACTTAGAGATGACAATGTTGATCATATTGCTTGAAAAATTATCTAACGAAGGAAACAATCTCTGTCCTGAATGAACGAAGTTATTTTGTTGCACTGTTATTTGAGCCTACTTTATTTGACTAACTTCTGCCCTTTTATAAGAGTCAAAAAGAATTGTTACAGAAATGTTACCAGCCACTTTCAAAAATCGTCATTCATCATACATAATTCTGCCCTTGGAGAGATTCCTTTTTGGTTGTGAACAGTGAACAGGGAAAATGATTGATCACTAATTCCTGGTCATGATAAAATCTTAAATTAAGGAGATGGTAAAATTTATTGAATATTCATCCTTGAGAGTGGCAAGGATATGATAGTGGAAAATAAATATAATATATTTTGAAAAATATACCATTTGTTCTGTATTACAGGACTTGAGTGTAAAGTAGTCTATGTAACTGATAGAATCCATTTTTATGGACTGATATTATAGAATAACAACACTTTGGAAGTGAAAGTTAATCCTCAAATTTCCACAAGAGACGTTTCCCCCCAAATCTCTTGGTATTGATTTTAAAGTAAAAGCTCACATAGGGGAAAAAAACATTCAAATATGGTTCACCAATAAACAGATAAATTCAAGTATGTTTCACTGATAAATATATTTTATTTTCATCTAATATTCTAGAAAAGTGAAATTAATATTTTTTATTTCACATATTTAGAATTTCGCGATCTTTACTGATAGCTTAAACTGACTTAGGCTAATGTTCAAAGGGTTGCAGGGTATGAAGCATTTTGATAAGATACGTCATGTATTCATGCTTTCACATAGCTCACAGATTTCTACTTTTCCCTCTTCCATTCTGTTTCACCCTGTTTCTGCTCCTTTCGTATTCTTCTTGCTGGTCCCAAGTTTGTTAAGTCTTTTCCATGAAGTGCCCCTTAAAGATTATACCTGTTCCCTCATATGTCTTTTGAGCCTTTTATATCTCTTGCAAACCCTTGAATTTAATCTTACTCTAGAAGTTCTTCACTGCAGATGGTGCTTTTACAGCTTGTATTTTAAAACACCTTGTATTATACTTGTTAATATCTATTCCTGCCTGTCTATCTTTCTCTGTAGACTGTATTCAATTCTCATCCTCGTATTATAAGTAGCACATGTCACAGGAGACTTCCCAGGGGTGCAAACAATTGCTGGTTAACTTTATCGTTCAGTTGCTATATTAGATCAATTTCTAGAAAATTGTTAGAGATTCTATAGCCCATGTGAATAGGAAAAAAAAAATCAGATGAATGATTGCAAGAATATATAGTCTGTAAAGGAAAAAAGCCTTTATGTAATGGAAGAGATGTTCAGTTCTGCTGTTGGCAACGTCACATTTGTGCTGTGCACTGTGTTAAGTATCCACTGTAGAGGTCAACGAAGGGAATTAAGGGATGTCATGTGAGAATTAGCTGCCCTAGTTAAATAGAGGAAAGAGTGATTAAGGCTGAGCTGTGGGTACTGTAGGCGATGCCTGTCCTCTTAGTCCTAGTCCCATGTTTCTAGCCTAGGTAGTGGTATTTATGAAGTGTCTGTTCATTTTGGTTATAAGTGAGTTAATATGTTAATTGAATTGTCTGCCCCACTTCTCTGATATATTAATCTTAACCCCAAATCAAGGGGATTATAGATTATATACATAACATTTTTATAAGTATATATCTAAGCAAATTGTTTTCATGGTACTGGAAAGAAACCATTTCTAGGTAGGCAACTTATTCCCTGGGACTTTCACTCCCCTTAATAACAACGATTGCTTTCTAGTGGAGGAGAAGCAGGGCCCAGAGAAACTTGGATTCATCGTGTTTTTTTTTGTTCGTTCGTTTGTTTTTGAGATAGAGTCTCACTCTGTTGCCCTGGGTAGAGTGCCGTGGCATCATCATAGCTCACAGCAACCTCATACACTTGGGCTTGAGCAATCCTCTTGCCTCAGTCTCTGGGGTAGCTTGGATTACATGTGTGTGCCACAACACTGGGCTAGTTTTTCCATTTTTAGTAGAAACGGGGGTCTCACTCTAGTTCAGGCCAATCTGATCTGATCTTGAACTCCTGATCTCAAGCAATCCACCTGCCTTGGCTTCCCAGAGTGCTAGGATTATAGGTTTCCCACCGTGCCAGGCCTCTGTTGGATCTTTTTCATACTTTTTTTGCTGTAATGAATTTAGGGAACAGGGTAATAAAAGTATTTAGTTTGTTGTGCAGTTTAGTGGATTAAATGTGGTAATGGATATAAGGAGCCAATGTCTGGCTTATGTTAAGTGTCCAGAAAATTAGCCATTGCTCTTATGAATGCAATGAACGCACAATCTGCCTTTTCTTTATTTCTTTATTTGTTTACTAAGAATATCTTGCTTCAACATGTAAAAAAATATACAAAATGGAAGAAAAAAGCAGGAGAAAGAACTTGAACAGTCTGATGCTTTGAGAATTGCTGACTATCATTATGTACATGATGGGGTAGATGAAGCAGGTTATAAAACATTAGATCTCATTTCAGCACTGAGGACCCTTTCTCAAACCCAGATGTTTAAATGACTGCTCAATGGGGATGTGTGGGATTATAAATATGTCCCATCTGCTACTACCTTCTGCCTGCTCTTGAGAGGTATAAAATCACCTGCTGCCCATGGCAGCAGCAGCAGTCCCCGTTCCAAACTATGGGAATGTTAAAAGATGACCAGAAGCTTTTCTTTTGGCAAAGCCTTTCAACATTTACCTAATGGGAATCAATAAAGGTCAAGGCAATCACTTTGTTAATGCGCTGTTTGACAGAAGTGCTATGGGAAATATTTGTAACTTAATGGAGAGATGTGAATCCGATTATCATAAACAAAAGTGAGAGTGCATTTAAATGTTCAACTCTAGAAACCAGAAGGTATGTTTACAACATCGTGTGAACCACATAATCCTTTTCTTCAAATGGGCCCTTACCTGCACGTATATTAATCTCTTAGAAAAGTGAGATCTTACAGTTAGAATATGTAATGCTAGTAGTAGTATTTGAGCAGCAATCTACTGAAGTTTACAGTTCCTCTGCTTTCTATTATTCTGTATTTTATGATCTAATTTTTTTTTGGTGATTTCTTTCATTCACTTTGCACTTCATAATGACCTTATTATGGCTTTATTTACCTGTCATCATCTTTCTGCTTTATTAGGTAATGATTTCCAGGAGATCTGAGGCCTTATTTCTCCTATCTCTTACACACAATTCTCAGAAATATGGCATACAGTAGACAATAAATAGTACGGAACATATAAAAAATTAATAAAGATCATGTACATTGTCTACAATTATTTCCTGTGATGAATATCAGACATACTTAACCAAATATAAACAGGAAAATAATTTCAGATTTTCTTATACTTTAATTCCCTGGTTCCTCCTTTAGCATAAGACCATACAAATCTATTAACACATATATCTTTGGACTAAAATTTTAAAAAGAAGGCAACAGGAAAGCAGCATTCATGAAGTTGTACTGCAGAACTAACTCTGTGGTGAACGTTCTTTTAACTGAAAGAGAACGCACATTGACGTGGAGCCTTTACCTCTTTCATGTTTACATGGAGGGACCTGAAACATCTCCTGAGTAATGTATCTCAAGAATGGAGGAAAAAGTATCCAATGTACTCAATACTTCTCTGAAACCAACTTATATTTACTCACACTTTCTTACGAAAGGTAGAACACAACTATAGCCCAGGATGAAGGAGAGAAATGGAGAGGGAGGGCAGGGGGAAGGTTTGATAGAGGGAGGGTAAAAGGCGGGACCACACCTATGGAGCATATTGAAAGGGTACAAGTCAAATCTATCAAGTGTAGAACATAAATGTCTTCACACAATAATCAAGTAAATGAGGTGAAAGCTATGTTGATTGGTTTGATGTAAGCATGTCAGATTGTATAAAAATATCAACACATTGTACCCTACATATGCATTAATGTATTCATGATCTATGTGTCTATGACTTAATAAAAAAAAAGAAATAATGTTTCAGCACTTTAGTTTCAAAATTGTCAGCATAAAGTTTGTGAAATAAAATATGCTGGGGATAAAATGTTCTTTGAACTATTTCACCTTTTCATCAAAGCAATTTAGTAATTGTTTTGGCCTTGAATTATGACATTTGCCTTAACCCACCTCATGAACTCAACAAATACATTTCTAACTGTGAATCAAATAAGATGTTTAGATAATTAATTGGGGTGAAATAACTAGACTTACCAAATTATTTTATTAAAATATACTATATCACATTTATTGATGTGAGAAGGGATACCATGAATCATCTAGCCCCCTTCTTCATTTTATAGATTAATAAATCAAGTTCTAGAGATTCATTGTCATTCATTATTTCAGCCAGTATTTATGGAGCTGCCACAATGTACCAGGCAGCTGGCTGAGTGCAAAGGATAAAATACAGAATTAAGGAAAAACAAATATAAAGAAAGAAGATAGTTTGAAATCTTGTTACAATTGAATGAATCACCAAATTGTAATAAAGAAAATAAGAACAGGAACCATTTGGGAGGAAGCAAAGATCTCTTCAAAATATGCAAAAGAAGCAGCGAAATTCACAAATAAGCAGAAGGCAACTATAGTGAGAGACCAGCTCCTCATTTCAATAAATTGGACAGTTCTCTGAGTTAGGTGGGGAGGTGGATGTCATGAGGTCATGTAGAATGGCAGGAACTGGTCTGTGTAAAGTATTAGGGCTATGTGAGAAGGTTGGATTTAGAAGTTGGAAAGTCATTAAAAATGCTATAATGTGGAGGTGGACAGGAAAAGAATAACTTAACCCAACCAAGCCAAACTTCCTGGAAGTTAAAGATTCACTTTATTGTTGTAAGTGTGAGGTAAGCATTAGGGGCACATTGGGAAAAACCAGACAGAATAGCTGCAGTTGCCCATGTTTTTAGGTATTAGTTGTTTAGATACCAAACCAAGGACATTTTTTTTTTTTTTATGTTATAAACAGGCTACAGTTTCATCCTTCAGAACATGTTCAAAGCTTCTGAAGGAGAGAAATTTTCTTCGATACATAGGCCTTATTTTAATATATCTATTTACGAAGTATTGATTCCTGAGTGTTCTATTAGTTTGTAAATATATAAAGTTACCTTCGTTTTGGGATAATGTTTACTAGAATTTTATTTATTTATTTTACTCTTTCCACATTTTAAATATTTCATTCAATCCTGTTCCAGCTACTGTTCTATTTTTTTTTAATAGCTGAATAGTATTCCATGGTATACATATACCACAGCTTGTTAATCCCTTCCCAGGTTGGTGAGCGCTTAGCCTGTTTCCACATTTTGGCGATTGTAAATTGAGCTGCAATAAACAGTCTAGTACAAGTGTCCTTAGGATAAAAGGATTTTTTTCCTTCTGGGTAGATGCCCAATAATGGGATTGCAGGATGGAATGGAAGGTCTAGCTTGAGTGCTTTGAGGTTTCTCCATACTTCCTTCCAGAAAGGTTCTATATGTTCTATACAGGAGCTGGAATAGGATTGAATGAAATATTTAATGAATTTTTAATGAATTATTTTGCTCTTTTGACTGATTTTAAGATTTTTGTTTTGTCTCTGTATTTTTGCAGTTTGACCGAAGTGCAGCATTGTCATTATTTCTTGAATATGTGAGTTGATATATTTCATTAGTCTGAGAAATTTATCAGCCATTATTCCTTCAAGTATTCCTTCTGCTTCATTTCTTTCTTTTCTCCTCTGGGAATTTATGCACATGATATGCCTTTGATTAAGTCTGTTATTCCTCTTATGCTCTGTTGTAATTTTCCCTTTGCATTCCTTTTTTTTCCCATCTTTTTACTTTGCTTTGAATACTTTTATTAAGCTAAGTTTACTAATGCCGATTTTTGTTCTGTCAAATAAAGCCTAAAATTAAGGCTCTTTATTTTTCAGTTACAAGATAATTATTTTATTCTTTCTTACAGATATCAAATCTCAGTTGAAATACTTCCTTTATCTTTTCCCATCTTGTCCCACATATATATGAGAAAATCTCTCTCTACATTTATGCTAGACTCGTCTAGATTGCAGCATAATATTTATACAATAAATATTATTTTTTGAAAGAGACTAACTTAGGGAATAATTCACATCTCTTAAGTTAAACTGACTAAGTTAACTGCATTAGTTTCTATATATTTTGCTTGTACAATAGAATAATAGGGAAAGGGGTGGGAGGAATTCAATACTATCAGTGGTTTGAAATTCTGTTAACCACTTAGGACTCACCTGGTATGGGGAAGGAGACAAGGATTTTTTAAAAACCACACTGTTTGGTTACCACTCTCTATTATTATATTACATTTTCATAGATGAACGGTCATTAGTATTTTTTAAGAACTCTGAGTGTCTATGATATTCACCAAGGTTGGCCTAGTCAGAGTTAGTGACTTAACCGTGATCTTTCTTTTTCTTTCTTCTTGTGCTAGGATCCTTAGGAAGAATTTGTAAGAAAAAAATTAATGGACAGTGAAATTTAATTGTGCAATCTTTAGAAACTTTCCTTGGTTTTCCAAAGCTAATGAATGAATTCATGCAAGTATTAAGGCGATTACTAGAAACATTACCTACCACTAAAAAAAGATATTAAACAAATATTTCTAGAGGATTATACAGAGACAAAAAGGTGTCAAATTAAACGAGTAATAGTAAATCTTGATAAGGTTCAAGGTATATTAAATGAACTTCTTTTGAAGTATTTCAAAAGCAAAATCGGGAAAAAAATATTTGGTGATGTTCCTGCCAAATATTGAGATTGTTTGCTTGTAAATTTGACCACACTGTCATGAGTTAGTGACTTCTATTCCATGAAATCAAATCAGTAATTTTTAGTTATTAGCATTCTTCACTTTTCATTGGCATTCAAACCTATTTTATAATACTTCCTTCGATTATTCTTTTTTTTTTTTTTATTGTTGGGGATTCATTGAGGGTACAATAAGCCAGGTTACACTGATTGCAATTGTTAGGTAAAGTCCCTCTTGCAATCACGTCTTGCCCCCATAAAGTGTGACACACACCAAGGCCCCACCCCCCTCCCTCTGTCCCTCTTTCTGCTTCCCCCCACCCAGAACCTTAATTGTCATTAATTGTCCTCATATCAAAGTTGAGTACATAGGATTCATGCTTCTCAATTCTTGTGATGCTTTACTAAGAATAATGTCTTCTACTTCCATCCAGGTTAATACGAAGGATGTAAAGTCTCCATTTTTTTTAATAACTGAATAGTATTCCATGGTATACATATACCACAGCTTGCTAATCCATTCCTGAGAACTGGATGTCTACATGTAAAAGACTGAAACTGGACCCACACCTTTCCCCACTCACAAAAATTGATTCAAGATGGATAAAGGACTTAAACTTAAGGCATGAAACAATAAAAACCCTCAAAGAAAGCATAGGAAAAACACTGGAAGATATTGGCCTGGGGAAAGACTTCATGAAGAAGACTACCATGGCAATTGCAACAACAACAAAAATAAACAAATGGGACTTCATTAAACTGAAAAGCTTCTGTACAGCTAAGGAGACAATAACCAAAGCAAAGAGACAATCTACACATGGGAAAGGATATTTGCATATTTTCAATCAGACAAAAGCTTGATTACTAGGATCTATAGAGAACTCAAATTAATCCACATGATAAAAGCCAACAATCCCATATATCAATGGGCAAGAGACATGAATAGAACCTTCTCTAAAGATGACAGACGAATGGCTAACAAACACATGAAAAAATGTTTATCATCTCTATATATTAGAGAAATGCAAATCAAAACAACCCTGAGATATCATCTAACCCCAGTGAGAATGGCCCACATCACAAAATCTCAAAACTGCAGATGCTGGTGTGGATGTGGGGAGAAGGGAACACTTTGACACTGCTGGTGGGACTGCAAACTAGTACAACCTTTCTGGAAGGAAGTATGGAGAAACCTCAAAGCACTCAAGCTAGACCTCCCATTTGATCCTGCAATCCCATTACTGGGCATCTACCCAGAAGGAAAAAAATCCTTTTATCATAAGGACACTTGTACTAGACTGTTTATTGCAGCTCAATTTACAATCGCCAAAATGTGGAAACAGCCTAAATGCCCACCTTCAATTATTCTTTTACCATGAGTCTGTAATAACATACCTTTTCTTTTCTTTTCCTTTCCTTTCTTTTCTTTTTTTTTTTTGCCGGGGCTAGTTTTGAACCTGCCACCTCCAGCATATGGTACCGGCACCCTACTCCTTGAGCCACAGGCGCCGCCCCATACCTTTTATTTTCATTCTACTTATCTTGTTATTCTTTTTTAATTTCCAGTTTTGGCTCAGCTCCACCATTAGGTCTTAGACTATTTTAGCTTTTCAGATGCTATTTTCTTCTCATTCTATATCTTTTCTTCGTAATCTCATGGCCACATTAATTTTTCAGTATTTCTCTAGTAAAAGCATTTTTTCCGAGTTTTTAACTGCCTACTTGTCAACCCTTCTAGGACATTTCAAATGCAGTTCAAATTCTACATCCCCCAAATGAAGTTAATGATCTCCACTGCAAACCTATGAATGACTCTCTGAAGTTACGCAATGTAATAATATTTTCAGATCATGGTATCTCTGAATATTTTCATCTGTGTTTACAGCCAAGAGTCAAAGTTTAATTTAGGATCCTTTTTCTCTTTCCCCACATCCAATTAGTCATTGAGTTCTGCCCTTGTTTCATATATTTCCACAGATTTCTCTACTTATCTTACATAAAGCTTAATAGAGTACACAATTATATTTCTATGATGAGATGATCAAATCAATGTTAACTCCTTCAATAGGCTAAATTCTTCATGAAACCATAGACTATATTTGTTTCCTTTGCTATTCATTATTATAGACCCAGTATAGAACACAATGTTGGTATATAAAAAGTGTTTAATCCATTACTTTCTAATAAATTAATTAACAAAGCATAATAAATAAAATTATATAAATGAAGTATCTCAAATCATTTTTAAGATTATGTCAATATTTTTAAATAATATATTCACATTTACAGCTGAATATTTCTTTTCTTTCTTTCTTTCTTTTTCTTTTCTTTTCTTTTTTTTTTTTTGAGGCAGAGTCTCACTATGTCACCCTGGGTAGAGCGCTGTGATGTCACAGCTCACAGCAACCTAAAATTCTTGGGCTTAAGCGATTCTCTTGCCTCAGCCTCCCAAGTAGCTGGGATTACGGCACCCGCCACAAGGCCCAGCTATTTATTGTTTATGTTGTCCTTGTTGTTTAGCTAGGCCAGGCTGGTTTTGAACCCATCAGCCTCAGTATATGTGGCTGGAGCCATAAGCACTGTGCTACAGGCACCTAGCCTACAGCAGAATATTTTGAAGTTTTTTTATACAGTTACATTTATTTTGAGTAATCACTAATAAACAAAAATATTCAGCTTAATGAGTTCAAACCTACTCTACTTAAGAGGAGAAATAGACCAATTAGGAGAACAAAGCTTTCCACTTATTTTACACATTTTTAACAGATACCAAGTAGTGTTTAGAAGTAGTGCACATGTCTTGCTAATTAAAAAACATTTACTATTAATAAATTCCTGTTAAAGACAGAATTGAAATAATGCATAAAAATGAAAGCATGAATAAGTAATATTTTTCAATGATATAGGTTATAGAAAGTATAATCCCAATTTCCAATTTGATCATTTTGTATAACACATTTTCTATGAATATTTTCCATACATTTTTTCCTTAACCAGTAAGGTCAGGGAACTTAGCAACATTTCTATCAAATTCTTCCCTTGTCCATGTTATTCTGATTAAGTTTTTAAAACCCAAAATAGCATTCGTAGGTAAATATCGTTGTAGCTGGAGGTGATCAGCCATAGCAAGTTTTGACCTTCTTGAAGCTTTAGATGGGCAAATTTGATTAAAAATAAAATCCGAATCCATCTAAGCAATGTCAGTATTAGAACACATCGGAACATGTTTCTTCTCGGCTGAATTTTCACTTCCATTCAGCTCAATGACTCATAAGCAAAGACCAAATTTATAGATCATTATATTTGTAACAAGAACATAGTCATATGCAAAAGGGAATGTTGTTTATTAAACAACAGCTACCGATGTCTGCTAAGCTCTTTGCATGAATATCAGAAGGCTCTTGACATCTTCTGTCCTGGTTGACAGGGAACATGTTTACAGACAAATCACTATTTAGCTATAGATAAGCTTTGACTTGCAACATGACAAGAATATGTGATATCCTCAGAAGACACTTTATGCAACAATTTTTATTACAAATTTTCTAACAGTGCTGGCACATTGTAAGCACGACCTCTGTGTATTTTTTCACTCTCTAACTATGTTTATGTTGATGTCAATATTTGCTTATACCTATTTAATGAGCAAATGACTGAATAATACATTTTTACTGAAATGTCATTCAAAACATAACAAGTTCCAGAAAAATACAAAGAGATTGTAATTCTATGCTTTCCAACATTATAACTAGATATAAAACAAATCAAGGACAATCATAAAAATACTACAATATGAGAAGGAAAAAGTTCTGCATACCTCCAAAAGAAGAAATTCTTCAAAACGTTTTAAGGTATTATGATTATTGTTATGGGTAAAGTGTTGTAATTAGGCACATATAATAAGTGGCTCTTTATCTAAGTGTATGTAATGTACCAGCAAGAGAAATAACTGTAACTGAATAACAACCACCAATAGCTTGTTTTCAATCAACTGCCTGGTCTCTTTTGTGCTCTCTGCAATTTACAGAATAAATTTCTGAGCTTGGAATCATGGGGCCACTGCCCAGAATTAGAAGTGCAACTGTGATTGTGAATGTTACTTATTTCATAAAGAAATCAAGTTTTCTATCTCATTTTCATTAACAACCAGCTGTAGGTATTCAGACTCCAAGGGCTGGCATGATATTCTTAGTAACATACTGAAAACTAAATACACAATTTTATTAACTTAAAGAGCATTCAAACCTGTAGCTGTGTGTATAACAAAATGAGTATTTCAACAGTTATGTCAAAAATTTTGTGTCACTTTTATATTATAAGTAACAATATAATATAATCACACACACACACACGGAGATGATTATCCCCGAGGACATAAAGCTAATGAAAGATACGAGGATAAGGCTTATTATGTGAACAAATTGATATATGTTACCATGAGGCCAGCAGAAATGAGCAAATCTGTGATAGGAGATGGAGTCCTGGTTGGGTCACCAACTTTGTGTGACTTTGGATACACCACTAAAGTCTTCAGATTTTTGTGTCATCACTCATACTCAGATATAAGGGTTCAAAATCATTTCTAGCTTATAGGATATTAGCATCAAATGATTTGATAAAGGACTTTCAGGTTAATGTGGTTAGCTACTGCATCTGAGTTATTTTCTACGGCTTTATAAGTGAAATAAATGTACATTACAATAAGTGCTTTCTAAGAAAGGGATGAACATTTCTGATCCTTAATGATTTTATTTCCCAGTGGTCTGTTGCTTATGTCAATATGCATTTATTTATTTATTTTTATTAAGTCAAATACACATAGATCATGAATACATTTATGCATATGTGGGCTACCACGTGTTGATTTTTTTAATACAATCCGATGTGGTTACATCAATCCAATCAACATAGCTTTCACTTCATTTACTTGATTATTGTGTTAAGACATTGATGTTCTACACTTGACAGATTTGACTTGTACCCTTGCAATATGCTCCATAGGTGTGGTCCCACCTTTCACCCTCCCTCTATCAAAACTTCCCCCTCCCCTCCCTTCCCAATATGCATTTAAAGGCTACACATCTAATAGTGCACTATATTATGGGATAGAAGTAGACCAGTTACAATGAATGGCAATGCGAGATGTGAATCATCAGTAAGAGGCGTCTTCAAAAAGGCCATTGAGAGTGAGGACATATATACAAAGGTGGGGCAATTCCAAGGCAAAAAATGAGATTAAATTAATTAAAGCAAAAAAATGTCAGCTATGGAGCATTGGTCAATATGGAATATGGTTTGTGTTGGGGGAATATATAATAATAATTAGTATAAATAATAATAAAAATATTTGTAAAAAAGGATTCATACATAAATATTAAAAAGTCATCACATTTGGCCTATTAATTCTACCTCTAGGGATTTCATCTGAGAAAAAATTCAGAAATTCACATAACTATTTATATATAAGAACATTCATGATAGGAGTATAAGATTTCAATATACAGAAATGATTAAATTAATTTCCATTCATTCATGACAGCAATGTTGCAGAAATTAAATTATGGTTGATAGTTCTTTCAAAGAATATTGTATGGAGTGTTTATTACACAGTATTAACAAAAGTACTTGGCAAAAATCTGAGTAAATGACAGTCAGATCCCAGTTCTTTTTTTCTTTAATATGTAACATATGTCTTATCAGTAATGTTTGATTAGAGAAACAGAATCACTCTATGTAATATAAATAAGACATTTGCCATAGGGATTAATCCTTACACAATTGTGGGAGCTGGCACAGAAGTCTAAGCAAAACGTTGCCTCTGAGTTTGACAATGAGCTAAAATTCACTATAAGTCAGTAGGACTGCCAGTCAAAATGAAAGTCAAGTGAGGGAGAATAAGGCAAATGGTACTAAAATGGGCAAATTGAAACTCAGGACAACCAACTGAAAACCATCTCTGTCTCTGATGGCCCCTAACCTCAAGGATACAGAACACAGACAGAAACTGGACTCTTTTGCTGCAGAGATGCACATAGGCCTGGCTCAGGACTCCATAGGCTGAAGAAGATCAGAAGGGATCAGCCGCAGAGTGTCTGAACTACTGTGTGCTGTGGGCCCATGACCACCCTTAACTTCCAGTTTAATTTTCTGCCACCCTCTTCCTTTCCAGATCTCTTTTATTTTGAGTAGGACAGAGATTGGTGGATTACTTGGAATTATTCTACAGTTTTAAAAGAGAAAAACATACATATTAACTCATCTGGTGATTTTATTATCTATTTTAAGTTACATAAAATAATTACAGTGTTTTGTTTATTTTTGTTTATAATTCTTTGAAGTGTGATACATTCTGAAGCAATCTCCAGGATGAAGCCCAGGCTTCCTCTTGCATGCATCTTCGTAGAAAATAGAAAATGGTTTTTCTCCTTCCACCTTTCTCATTTCTTCTGCTATAAACCATGCAATCCTTCACTGATTTTTTTTATTTTGCATTATAAAATGCATCTTCCCATTTAGCCTTTCCTCAGTGACAGAAGATGATAGTCTTCCCCTCTTTTTTGAATTTCTGTTCCTCACGTTCACAAGCTGAGTGATGAGATTTCTCCTGTAAGAAGAGTGTGTCTGCACTTTTCCTCCATTATCCTCATCTAATGTTAAAGGACGTGTCTGTACACAACTGCAACTTCCATCAGACAGAAAAATAAGGTCTATTTGTTGGACCTCTTAAGTATAAATCTGTAACATCCACAGTACTGATCAGCTCTGTCCACTCCTCCCATAGATGTTGTATATTCCAAAATAGCTGTCAAATTTTAAAATTCAATAGGCTGTTTCTTCCTATAACAGTAATCAATTGTGTTTGAGGGCCAGGGAGTATACTCAGCATTGTCACTAACCTCTTATCATGGAATGAGAGACACATCATTTTCAAGTCACATTTATAGGTACATAATTCATATTCCTGAAATTTCTTATTACATCACTTAGAATATTCTTCTTTGCAACTATAACTTTTCTGTTTCATGTTTTTGCACTTTATGCAATTTCCGAGCAAGTTGAGGGCTTGTGTAGAACCTGTCAGCATAGATGTGATAGCCTGAACTGTATGTGCTTGCCAAACTTGTGCCAAATGAGTCACTGCTCGAGACATAAATGGCAAATCAGGATGAATACAACTTTCTGTTGTTGTCTTGTCATAATGGGGAATGTGAGAAAACACATAACCATGTTCTAAATCACACACACAAAAACACCACCAAAAATAAAAATGCGTCGAACGTCTTCCGACAGAGTAGAACAGGGAAATCATTATGTCAGAGAGGTCTGACATAATTTTGGGAAGGGTTTTAAGAGAATCCTTTCACCTGCCTTGTCATTTATACCTTCCACTTTCACCCCAATCTCTCTGTAGTCTAACCTAACTTGAAATCGCACAAAGAAAGGAATTCTGTGGTAGCCAGTTCCAGCTGAGCTGAGCTGATGTGGTGCAAAGTCATTTCATGTGCACATGAATTAATGTAAATGTCTATGATAATGATATTAAGCAATAGGTAGAAAGAAATCAATAGGCTTTATAGATTATAGATAATATTTTTTTCTGTAGAATTTCCTATTTTTAAATCACATTGTTATTTCTTTTCTTTTTTTTTTTTTTTTGAGACAGAGTGTCACTTTGTCGCCCCTTGGTAGAGTGCTGTAGCATCATAGCTCACAGCAACTTCATACTCGTGGGCTCAAGGTATTCTCTTGCTTCAGCCTCATGAGTAGATGGGACTACAGTTGCCTGCCACAACCACCGGCTACTTTTAGAGATGAGGTCTTACTGTTGCTTAGCCTGGCCTCAAACCTGTGAGCTCGGGCAATCCATCTACCTTGGCCTTCCAAGTGCTAAGATTACAGGCGTGAGCCACTGTGCTCAGCCCACTTTTTTTTTAATCAGAATAAAATGTTCGAAATGATTTCAACTTATGAATCAATAAAAAACTAGATGACAGTAATTCACAAAGATATTTAAAGAAACTAGAGCTAACAGAATGCCTGTAAGAATAAAAAAAAATCAAAATGTAATGGAAGGTGAAAAATCTGGATAAATATCAACAATTGTGACATAGAGCTGATATTCTAATATACTCATAAATAAACAATACACGATTAGCTTAGGGAGAAAGATAGACATGTAAGAGAATAGAAAACATACCAAAGATAGACAAATAAACATGTGTGCTCTAGACCCCCTAATGGGTCTTATGCAAAAGAATTAAAGCAAGAATTTTTTTAACCAATCACGTTATAAACTTTGTAAAAGGGAATAGTTCAGGCTGAGGAGGATTTAAAGAAATGAAGATACTTTCAATCATTACTGGTAATTTGTTATAACTATTTAAAGAATTTTCATAGGAAGGTATATAATGCCTGATTTAAGACAGTTGTATATAGATGACAAATCTCTTGAAATGATCTCCTTTTAGAAAATTTCCAGGATCTGAGACATTTCCCTGGCTTGTCAGGGAAAATCAATTTCTTTATCGGCTTTTATGAGTATTGTAAAAGAAAGGAAATCTTTCGCATACGTGATCCGAGGTGTGCTTTTAGCTATGGTACCCTGGATATTGATATAATCAGTGATCTGGAAGGAACTTTTCACACTTCTTAATCCAATTAACTCTTTTTTAAAGTGGCAGTTTAGACAGAACTCTCGACCTGGAACATGAGAGTAGTTGTGTTATGTCAGACATTTCAAAATCTCTCTATTATTATAAAGGGCAGTAACATCCATTCTTATCATTTCATAACATCACATGATAAGAAAATGCAATAAAATGTGAATACAGTAAAAATCTGCAAATTAACAACAGTACAACAGTGACACCACAGAGACTCCCATGCAAATACATGGTTTTCTTCATAACACTATTTTAGATCATCTTGTGAAGTAGAATTAGATAAGAACAAAACCCACATGTGTTGCTCTCTGATGTTTATCATAGTAGGCAGGGTTATTACAGGAAGATAATTTTATTACTTTTTCTATGTTTTGTGGTGAGGTGAGGTCATTTGTAGTGGAAAAATTGCACGCTTTCATGAAAAACATAATTTTAGTTGCAAAAATTGAGTTCAACTTTGAACATTCTGTACTGATAATGTTAGTACATCCTTCCATAATACAGAAATTCAATATCATGCTGAATTCCATCCCATTACCTGAGTGCCGATCTTGTCTCGGCTCCTTACAAACAGGTGCTAGCTAGTTGCCGGGAAGCAAATTTAGTGCTGGCACTCAGACTCCCTTTCTATTAAGTTCCTGTTGAGCTACTGCACAGGCAAATGACTTCACTCATCAGAGCAAACACACTCCAGCAGGATGGGTTCTAGAAATTGTTTTTCTTGGCATTGATGGGTAACCTGCAAACTCCAATAGCCCACACGTTGCTTTAACAGCAGTAAAAGAAAAGAATTTTGTGAGGGACGTGAGGTAGATGATGAGTCACTATATATTCTGCACAGGCCATAACCAAACTGGAAATATCCCTATTTCAGGGTCTGTAATCCTTTAATCCAGTTTCTTATGACAAATACTTAATTTTATGCTTGCCATTGGTTAATGCCTTAATCAGAAATCTTTGTCAAAAATAAATCAATGACTAAGTACCTCCTGTTATTAGCTATGACCTATAACCACAAAACAAAGAACAACAAAAACAACAACAAACAAACAAACAAAAAAACCCAGGACAAATAACATGAGTTTGTCTTTCTTTCATTTATTCAGTTCGACTGTTTTCTCATGCTGATTATTTGCTGAGTTGCACCTGCTCCCCAATTATAGCTTAATCATGTCCTTTGGAGTTCACAGCACTCATTAGCATTCTCCACTCTGCCCCTGAACTTTGATGTCAAAACAAAGCCACATCCCTCATACCTGGAGGTCTAGCAAATGTCTAAGTAGGCTCAGAAAGGGATCTAAATATCAAAGGCAGAACAGGAGGCTGACCAAATCCCTAGTTTATTTTACTTGAAGTCAAAAGATTTCCTTTAATTTTTTGGCTTTCATGGATTATCCACTGCTTGGGGATGCTGTTTTCAGGAGAAGATTAATCTTGTACATTGCCTACAATCCTGTTCAAAAATCTGGCTGGCAGAATGAAAACAGCAAGGAGTGGAAGAAGGGTGCCTCAAGCCCTTTGGAGGACGTCTATAGCAATTAAGCCAGTGGGAAATCCAATTTGAGTTATGGTATTTTACCCAGTAAGAAAAATGCAGAATAAACCCGGAATTTTGCTGACTTTTGTGCCTTTACTGGCCTTTAATTTTGCTAAGGTTTTAGAATTTTAACAACGATGCATAGCTTCGTTGCTCTTTTGAGCTAGAGAGTACTGATGAACATATGTACTATAGACACAAGGCTGTCATCATCGAAGGAAAATACACAAGTAAAATAAGATGTTCACTTAAAAAAGTGTTTTGCTTATATGTCCAATTTCCCCAAGCTATGAACCTGGTGTATGAAAGTATGATCCATGAAATCATTTGAGAGAAGATGCTGACCCAGAGGACTGAAAGCATTAGTTAATATTAATACAACTACACAACAGAAAGCACTAACCACCCTAATGACAAGCTCATGGGTTGTCCTGTCAGGGAATGAATCACTACATACCTTATTGCACTTAAGCACTGCTTGTCTATTTTTTAGTGAATAATATTTTTCTCAACTTTCAGATGTAGGCTTATTAAGTCAGGAAATTTAGAAAAAGAGTAAAGCAAAAATAACCTCACCACCTAGGAAAAAACACTGCAACCAATTTAGTATATACCATTCAATTCCTTCTTATCTCCGTATGTTTCATTGATATTGTAAGGACATACCTACTGTATCTAAAATCATATGCCTTTATTACTTTCAATTTTTGTCTTAACATATTATTTTAACAATATTTAAATATTCTATAAGAACATTTCTGGAGTTACTTTATATTATATCAAATAGCTGAGGAGCTATTGATATTGTGTAGGTTTAACTAATTATTTCATATAGGATGTCATTTTTACCAAATTTTCAGTCTAATGAACATTAAAATTTATTAAGAAAAAATGCCCTGTAAGAGAATATTAGATGTACTAACATTTAGAAAAACTTACGTAGCAGAATTACCCTCTAGGATTTTATAATATACAGTGATAAGGGCAATTATTTCTTTGCTTTTGAAAGAATATTGTGTTACATGAGACATGTAAATTAGCTTCTCTGTGCCTTAGTTCTATCATTCATAAAATAAGGAAAATAACTTTACTTGTTGGTAGTGGGTGTTTGATGGCATTGAGGGCATGTTTGTATGAAAAACAAATGACTTGGATGTTATTTTAACTTTAGAATTCATATGCAAACTTTCTAAATGCTAACTTCTCATTAAGCTTTATGTTTAACCTCTAAATTTTATTATTCTACTTACAAATCTAAGATATTTTAACATTTTAAAATGACCTTTGAATAATGTTTGGTATCATTCATGTACATAATTAATTTTAAATTTAAATGTATGCCATTTGTTTTTATTTTAAATTATGTAATCACTTGACTTAATACTTACAGATACTTAAATAATGTTTAAAAAATACAATAAATTTATAAATATGGTAAAACATGTCATTAGAGATATTATGTGTATAAACTTAGTAAAATTTAAAATTAAACTTAGTACATTTAAAATTAAAGTAAAAAATCTAGATAGAATAACAAACATACTAAGTTATAATTGTGAATCTATACAATTAAATTTAGAGGCCTAATTCTCTTAGAATAACTATTTGAATGTATTTTTTCTAATATACATAGATTTCTTTTCTCCAGGATAATAATACATTGTTTATTTTCTTAAGTATCTCTACACTTTGTCGATTTGTTTAAATCAGTTGATGATTTACAATTTGCTGATCATCATGCCTAGTTTGGTAGCACATATACTAAAACTGGAACAATACTGAGAAGATTAGCATGGCCCCTGTGCAAGGATGACATGCAAATTTGTAAAATGTTCCATATTAAAAAAAGGAAAAAAAAAAAATCACCGGCTCAGTGCCTGTAGCTCAGGGAGTAGGGCGTCAGCCATATACACTGAAGCTTGTGGGTTCGAGCCTGGCCCAGGCCTGCTAAAACAACAATGACAACTGCAACCAAAAAATAGCCAGGTATTGGGTGGGTACCTGTAGTCCCAGCTACTTGGGAGGCTGAAGCAAGAGAATCGCTTCTTAAACCCAAGAGTTTGAGGTTGCTGTGAGTTGTGACATCATGGCACACTACCAAGGGAGACAGATTGAGATTCTGTCTCAAAAAAAAAAAAAATAACAAAAAAAAAAAAAATCATGGCTCGGGGCCAGTAGCTCAGTGAGTAGGGCACTGGCCACACACACTGAGGCTGGTAGGTTCAAGCCCAGCCACAGTTTGCTAAACAACAATGACAACTGTGAAACCAATTTATAATCACTCACACTTGCATATGAAAAATGAAACACAACTTTAGCCTAGGATGAAGGAGGGAAGAGGAGGGTGAGGGGAGGGGAGGGATAGTAGAGGATAGTAGTGGACAGTAGGGTGACCATAACTATGGAGCACATTGCAAGTACAAATTGGATCTATCATGTGTAGAACACAAATGTCCTAATGCTATAATTGGGTAAATGAGGTGAAAGCTATGTTGATTAATATGATGTAAGCACTCCAATTTGTACAAATAATCAACACATTGAAACTGGCATAAATATATTTATGATCTATGTACAAAAGACTTAATAAAAAAATATAAAAAAACTTATGATGTGTGAAAAAGCATGATACATAATGTGCAATCTCAATCCCAGAAAATCGGATGTTGTGTATGTACACTGGGGATCTAGAAGGGCGTGTCAAACTATAAACTGCTTGTGGTTGTAGATGACTTTGTTCTTTGCTTCTTGTGTTTTTCAGTTTCCTATACTACATATATTAACTTAAAAAAAAATAAAGGTTATGGTAAAAAAAAATGACAACCATAACCAAAATATAGCTAGGCTTTGTGTTGACTCTTTTGTGATCTATAATTATATGAATTTTACCATATATGGAAAGAATCATGTAACCCCACCATAATCAGGATGCAGAATATTTTCATCACTGATCCCTCAAAATCCCCTTATGCTGACATTTTTAGTCTTACATTGCCCCAAATTTAACCCCTGGAAACCACCAATCTGTTATTTGTTATACAGGTTTGCTTGTTCTACAATACAATTTAACGGAACTATCATATAGAAGTATGCAATTTATTTATTTATTTATTATGAGAGATTCTTACTATGTCACCCTCAAAGTGCTGTGGAGTCACAGATCACAGCAACCTCAAACTCCTGGGCTTAAGTGATTCTCTGGCCTCAGCCTCCCAAGTAGCTGGGACTACAGGTGCCCACCAAAAGGCCTGGCTATTTTTTGTTGCAGTTGTCATTATTGTTTAGCGGTTTAGGTTAGGCAGGTTCGAACCTGCCTGCCTTTGGTCCATTGAGCTATGGGTGCAGAACTATGTATAAGTATATCATTTTTGAGACTAGTCATTTCCTTAGCATAATGCTGTTGCATTTCATCCATTTTGTTGTGTTTGTCAACAGTTCTTTCCTTTTCACTGTTGAGTGATATTCCACTGCATGGACCTATCACGGTTTGTTTATTCCTTCATGCTTTGAAGAACATTTGGGTTGTTTCCATTTTGAGATAATTATGAATAAATCTACTATACATACATTTGAGTATGACTTTTGTGTGAACATATGTGTTTATTTAATGTAGGTAACTAAAACAGAAATACTGCATCATGGAGGAAATACAGGTTTAACATTAATAGAAATGTTCAATTCTTCAGTGAAACCATCAAATTTCAAACAGAAGTTTTTCTTATAAATCTGTCCATGTAAGCCCTTTTTATAACTACTATGTTCTTAAATTTTAAGACTTAAAAAAAATGAAACTCACATTCTTGATATTAACACATCTCATTACCTAATTTTTAGGTCAAATTAGAATTAGTATCATCAATCCAAGAAGCTTCGCCATTTTATGGATTAATCTATTTATTGCTTCTTGTTACTCTGACTTATATTCTTAATTTTTCTGTACATTAGGGTAATTACCACTATAGATATTTTAAAGATAACTTATTAGAATCTGTCTACCACAAAACTACAGTCACTTCTTTGGTCATACATTTTTAAATGGCCATTTCCATATGAGAATTTGATGAATGAATATAATCACAACCCTTAGAGCAAAGTCTAGCAAATAACAGAAGTTCAAACCGTATTTGCTCTTATGATTAGCCATGATTTTATTTTTATATTGTCTGATTTTAAATGTAACCCTGACTTCCATGAATTAATAATCTGTTTCTACAAGACAAAGTAATGTGATTTTATAGACCATAATGTAGCAGGTCCTGGAGTCCACTCTCTATTAACTAAAGGAAAACTCTGGCTTCTAACAAAGGGCTAATCCAGTTAGTTGCTCAATTTCTTAAGAGCTTGCCTCACATACACCCACTAAAATACCTTTTATTCTTCTTTTTCTATTCCTATTCCTATGGCGCTTGGAATAAAGCTAATGCACTGATCTTTGGCCAAGGAAAGACTGTAATGTGTGTGCGCATCAAGGTCCTTGGCTTTTCTCAAATCTCCTGATTCTTGGAAGGCTGCCAGTGGCAGGGCAAAGTGGTCCCCTCCCTACTATGTCAACTATACTTCAAAGATTCTTTGCTGTGTCCATAGGCTCAAAGTCCCACTAAAACAACTCTGTCTGCTTGGAGTCCTTTCTCTCATGTTGATAATAGACAAAAAAAAAAAAAAAAAAAAAATTATATACGACAAAAACAATGATGAGATTGTGATGCTTTAAACATCATCCTCATCAATTGTTTCCTTATCCTTTCCTGCCCAGGCCAATTTTCTCCCTATTTGTCTAATTAACAGCAAACAAACCAAAAATAATGATGAGAACATACAAAGTATTTCAATGTCTATAAACACATTCTGTCAATGTAAATCGACCCACCCTTAGAGTAATCAAGGTGAACCTTTTAAAAAGATTGATAGCCTTTCATGTTTCTTCTCTTGGAAAAGCTTACCTATTTTTTCACAATCTGTATTTGCGTACTCTTTTTAATGTACTATTTAATACAATTATTTGGTTAGTGTTTATATAATTAGCAAGCAAGCCCTTGAAGTCAGTGAAGGATGTGTAGACTATTGACTAAACGATGTTGACATTTACAGTAACTAATTTGAAAATGTATTGTTGGATTGGATTTCTACCTAATAATATATTTCAGAATAGTTTGCAACTGAGGACAAATACATTAACCTAAAATAAAATAACTTCAAAATTATCCGTAATTATTTTTACTTCAGGTTGATGATTGCTTTTCTATTAATAAAAGCAAAAGGGGGCATACAAAGACTGGTGTATGTAAACTTTGTGTACGTAAAAATTTACAAAGAAGACAATTGTCAACAAAATATAGGTTAAAATAGACAAAATTTAACAGCAAGGAAACATATGTGATATATAGATATGTGTCTGATCAATCATTAACTCTATTTCATCATTTTAGTGCTTTCTATTCTACTAGTAAAATTTTAATAAGATATATTGTGGATTTAAAGATTTGGGAATTTAAGCCTTGAATACCCTTCTTTCTTTTCAAATTTGCTTTGCTCTTCTTAATTTTGAATCTTTTTGGCATTTAGAAAGAAAATTCTTTGCCAGATTCACAACATCTTTGTGATTTTAATAGTTAATGCTACATTAGAGTTCGGTTATTTCAACAGGATCCACGGAAACGTCAGTTGATTGTTATATAAACCTTTGTGATAGTATCATTACAGAATTTAGCACTGGCATTTTTTTCTAGGTTAATGTTGTCTGAACATATAAAGCAGAAGAAGCCAAAACATATCTCATCTTATTTGTCAGTGGTTCCGTTATTATACTACATATGGATAATTTCTGTAGAGCCTTTTTTGAATTAATTTCTACATTCATGGCTTCTTTCTGCTGATACAATTTGGACAGCAATTTTTTTTCTAAAACATTATACTGGGTGTCTATGCTTATATATCTGTCATGACCTCTAACGCCCTGTCCTCATCACCTGACAAAGAAAACAGGCATGACACAGATTAGAAGTACAAGCTTACAAGGTTAGCTTGGGGCTAACCCTAAGTGCAGCGTAGCCCCAAGCAATCTCTGCAGTAGCTATTTATTGAGAAGGTACATGACAGGTGAGGGGAGTATTAGACAATGACTTTGTGCTTAAGGGTTGCCACAGGCTTGGGCTCTCTCCCCGACTCCAGAGGAAGAGTAACACCTGAGGATGAGTTGCCCGAGGGCACCCCCAAAACTGCGAATCATCTCAGAGGCCTACCAACTCTCTGTGTCCTCTACATTCTCCCACCTCTTGTGTATTCAAAGATATTTCTGGATAGGCAAGGGAGAAAATGTGTTGATTATTTCAGCCGTGCTCCTCACCAAGGACCTATCCTTCCTGCTAAGCAAAGAAGTAAAAGGGCACAAGAGTTAACAAAATCACACCAGCAGAACTAACCTGAGTTAGGAAAGAATTACTCTAGCCAGACTAGGTATAGGAGACATGCCCCCTTTGAACTAATCACCACCCAATTACATGCCTCAGGCTGAACTGTAGGGTCAATGACACTTCCATAGGAAGTATTAACCAACACCGGAAGTTATTTGTCAGTAGCACCCATCTCTAATGAATGGACAACAACAAGCATAGAATGTTAGGTGGGGAAAGGGCTGTACCAATGAACTCAGACTGGTTACAAGCTGAACAGTAGGGGAGCAGTATGATTTTAAGACGAGAATGGGTGGAAGGTAAAGATCAGGTGACCAACTGAAACAGAGACAAGCCCAACAAGTAAAATTCTTTCACCTTTGCTGACCAGGAACAAAAAGTCTGTTATTTGAGGTCTTTGTTGTTCGTGACTTCAATAAAGCCCAGAGGATGGGTTCTGAGCTTACCTGGGGCTTCCTTTTCAGCCCAGAATGGTGAAACCCTGTATCAATTTTCCCTCTCCAAATAGAAGCTGTAATTGCTGATTAGGGAAAAGGGATGCTGACCGCTCCTAACTGCTTCCTGCTGCTGATGGACGGTGATATGGGGGTGGCAATTAGAGGTCCTTCAAAGGAGGTTGATCCAGGGTTTCTTTATTATGAAATTTCCCAGGCCCATGAAATTAGGCTCCTTAGTACATTAATAGAAAAAGTTAGTGAAGGCAGATTTGTTAAAGTCCTGGCAAGTTCTTGCTCATATCGGGGCTTAATCCAGGGGGCCATTTCTGTAATGATATGAGCAAAACCTCAACTGCAATGTAGCACATAACCAGGTTTCCATCCAGACATATATGGCCCAACTTTCTACAATTATGGCATTTAACACAGTTTGGATTGAGCCCTTCTTTTTTTTTAATGTTTTTTTTTAGTCAAAGGTTATGATTTATTTATTTTTTCCACATGTAACTCTATTAAATTGAAACAAATGTATCAGCACTTGTGTACACAGAAGGAAGTAAAATTCAGTGGAAATCAAGCACAAATCCAAGCACCTGGGTGGGAAGTGGATAGGGGTTAAATTATAATTTTTTTCTTTTTTTTATTAAATCATAGCTGTATACATTAATGCGATCATGGGGCACCATACACTGGTTTTATAGACCATTTGACATATTTTCATCACACTGGTTAGCATAGCCTTCCTGGCTAAAACTTAGTTATTGTATTAAGAAATTTATATTCTACATTTACTAAGTTTCACATGTACCCTTGTAAGATGCACCACTCCCTTCTTCCCCTCACTCTCCCCCTTCCCCCTATTCTTAGGTTATAACTGGGTTATAGCTTTCATGTGAAAGCCATAAATTAGTTTCATAGTAGGGGTGAGTACATTGGATACTTTTTCTTCCATTCTTGAGATACTTTACTAAAAAGAATATGTTCCAGCTCCATCCATGTAAACATGAAAGAGGTAAAGTCTCCATCTTTCTTTAAGGAATTATAGGATTGAATGGCAGATCTATTTTAGATCTCTAAGTGTTCTCCAAACATCTTTCCAAAAGGAATGTATTAATTTGCATTCCCACCAGCAGTGTAGAAGTGTTCCCTTTTCTCCACATCCACACCAATATCTCAGGTCTTGGGATTTTGTGATATGGGCTGGAGATGAACGCTTCTTTTAAAGCAGCAGAAAGATTAGCCTTGTAGGATTCTGTTCCTGTATTAGCACATGCCCATATATATTGTTCCAAGGGAGTATTTTGTGCTCTCAGAGGTCATCAAGCCTTTTGACACTCAGAATTAGCATTCTCAAATGCTAAGGTTTAAAAAAGCATGTCTCTGAGCTCCAGCTGGGCAATGGCTTTATTGACTGAAGTTTTCAAGCAAGCTACAAAGTCAGTATAGGGTTCATTTCCTGATTGCATTATTTTAATGAAAGATTTAGAGATATCTCCAGGAGCGTGAACCTTTTCCCAGGCTCTAAGACATCACAGCCATGACTGCACTACAGCTGTATAGTTGTACTGGAGTAGTCTCAGAACCCCCAGCCACTGACCAAACCCAGTGAGCTGTACCGATGTTATAGGAATGCCTCTCTGGTGGTTTTGGCAACTCATCAGGTCAGGCTCCTCCTTCCACCAAGTTTTAAACTGTAGATACTGTCCAGATTCAAGAACAGTTCTGGCTATCATGTCCCAGTCTTAAGGAATAAGTCGCTGTTCTCGTGCAAGTCCCTGTAACAGACCTCTAGAAAACGGGGACTGAATGCCATATGTGTTACAGCTTGTTTTAAATCTTTTAGACGCATAAAAGTGATCATATGGTGATCAAAACGTTGGCCCCCTTGAGGGTACTGCAAATCAGGAGAGGTATCAGTAACTGTGACTGGAAAAAGCCCCAAAGTGTCTTTACAATTAAAGTCACCAGTCCTGAACCCACCTAATGCAGCCTTCGTAACAGAAGTTACAGGTGGATCATCTACCTAGGGAGGCGCTGAGGGCAAGGTCGGGTAATCTATGTTAACATTCCCAAATATGAGACTATTCAACCCGTCTTCCAACTGTTTGATCTGAGCTGCCATAATGGTCATTGAGGTATTTTCTTGCCGATTCATGTCTGTATCACATACTTCCTCACTCTCCTCCTCAAATGTCAACCTCAAACTCTTGGGCTTAAGTGATTCTCTTGTCTCAGCCTCCCAAATAGCTGGGACTACAGGTGCCTGACACAATGTCATTATTGCTCTGGACCTGAGGAAGGGCCAGAGAAACTTTCATATGCTCCTGGTTCCCAGTTCTCCTCAGGTTCAGGTTCCCACTGAACCTCACCATCCTTCTCAATTTCAAATTCTGCTTGAACATCACCTTCTGCCTCAGTTTCTCCCATCCAAGTACTAACCAGGCCCAAACCTGCTTAGCTTCCGAGATCAGACGAGATCAGGTACGTTCAGGGTGGTATGGCCTTGACTCTGCCTCAGTTTCTAATTCTCACAACTCCCTGATCAGGAAGTTACCCATTGTTTTCCCCAAATACCTTTGCTTATTATTTACCAAAGGCCTCAGTTATTCTGCCGAGGTTCCTTTGTGTCTAGATAGGCTGAAAGGTCCCACTTACTCTGAGTGGAGTTTCCCTTTGGGACTTCCTGCTGCCTTCTACCGAAGTCTTCATTTACTTTCAAGTGTCCTTTTCCTCTTTGGTCTGTGTCCCAGGAATCCTGCCGACTATGCCATGTATCTATATATCTGTCTCCTCTCTCTCCATATATATATATATATATATATATATATATATATATATATATATATATATTTTTTTTTTTTTTTTTTGTCACCCTTGGTGGAGTGCTGTAGCATCACAGCTTACAGCAACCTCAAAGTCTTGGGCTTAGCCTATTCTCTTGCCTCAGCCTCCCAAGTTGCTGGGACTACAGTCACCCACCACAATGGCAGGCTATTTTGTTGTTGTTGTTGTCATTGTTGCTTGGCAGGCCCAGGCCAATTTCGAACCTGCCACCCCCAGTGTATGTGGATGGCACCCTAACCACTGAGCTATGGGTGCTGAACCTGCTTATATTCTCTTATATCTTCAATGCATCCTTTATCCTATGAACACAATTGACATATTTTTCTAACCGCCACTGTTTATTTAAATGATCCAACAACAAGCCACTCCTTTGCAAACCAGAAAGAGGAACCTAACCCAAACTGAATTGGGCACTACCTTGATTTTGAACTTCAAGTCTCCAGAAATTTCTGAAATTTTTATTGATTAAGCCACCCAGCCTATGGTATTCTTGTTACAGTGGTTCCAACTGACTGAGACAAGTTATAAATATTTTGCGAGGATTAATTATACTTAGCCCAGAAAATTAATTGACTTTATGTAGCCTTGGAAGTAGTAAAATAAACAAACGAACAAACAAACAAAACATAGAGTTTAAAAATTTGCAGTGAGGAACATCTAAGGGGAGAATTGCCAGCACTTAACTAATGAGGAGTTTTGTGTTTATCTTTTGTGTAGAGGAAAGGTAAGGATTATATTATTATAGATTGGTCTTCTTTTGTTAATTCCTTTTTATATAATATATAAAATATAAAAGATTGTATATTCAAAAATACTGATAAACTCTCAATAATATAATTACTTCTTTTTAAATTTTGGGAATAGTTTCATGTACAATTATACTAGCTTAAAAAGGAAAAGTCGGGGTTTTTTGTCCTTATATTTTTTCTTTTCTTTTTTTGCTTTAATATAATTTTGTGTAATGTAAGTGATGACTGCTGCAAAAATTTTTCATTCATAAGTCACAAAGTAACTTTAATAATATTTTTTCATAAGTCACAAAGTAACTTTAATAATATTTTATCATTAAACATGATGTTTAAGTATAATACAAAAACCACTTTATTTTTTGTAAAAAAAATCTTATTCATGACTGAACATTGATTTATCAACATTTCTGCATCTGGTGAAGTGATCAGATGGTTTTTCTTCTTTAATAATTTAAGTTTAACAATTTGATTCACTTTCTAAGCGTCGCTTAGCACCAATTCGTTAAACTTACAATATGATGCTGGTTTCAGTGTTCTCACGTGTTGTTAGGGTATTTTCATCTATTTTTACTTGATCTCTAATTTTTATTGGTCAATTTATTGCTATTGTTGAGTTATGTTATCAAATATATGAGAACTTCATGAAATGAGTTCGTGAGTATGTTTACTCTATTTTCTGAAAGAGTTGTTGAAAGATTGAAGTTATTTATTTTGTAGAATACTGTGTTGAAGTCATCTGGAAATGGAATTCTCTGTGAAAAAATTTTAAATTACTGATTGAAATACTTGCTTTGCATTTCTAATTTTATCTATTTTAAAGATTGCATATTTCTATAATTTTGTCCATTTCAAAAAAATTTGAAATATTTATATTAAATTTGTTTATAACTTTGTTTTTATAATGACTTCAGTCTCTCCACTAAATGTTGTCCCTTCTTACATCCTGATGTATTTTTTGTACAGTTTCACTCTGTTTAGATAGTCTCACCAAAAATTACTAGTGTTATCAATCTTTTCTTAAACCCAACTTTTATTTTGTGATCCCTATTTTTTTTTCATTTTTCTAGCCTTGTCCTTTCTATCATTGTAGTTATTATTTCTAAATTTTAACTTCTTAAGGCTTATTTTATTGTTATACTTCTATTACCCCTAAAATAAATATTCTGCCCAACAAGTTTTTGAATTTCTTTTCTTCTAATATATATCTTGAATTTTAAAATTTTCCCCACATCTTATTTTAACTGTATAATATATGCTTTGATATATGTTACTTCATTTCAGAAGTTTCGTTAAGTTTTTCTTTTCAAATAATTTTCCATTTAGCTAAGTTATTAAATTTATTGTTACTAAGTACTTATTACTTTTATATTGTCTTTTTATAATCTATAAAATCTGCACATGTGTTTTTTATTATTTCTGATT
The DNA here is from genome assembly GCF_027406575.1 of Nycticebus coucang. Taxonomy (NCBI): domain Eukaryota; kingdom Metazoa; phylum Chordata; class Mammalia; order Primates; family Lorisidae; genus Nycticebus; species Nycticebus coucang. The sequence continues at coordinate 101,115,639 of NC_069788.1, read as the reverse complement.
ATAAATTTCAATTATATTGAAATTTTTATATAATTTTTATTATAATTTTTATTTTTATTATAATAAAATTATATATAAATTTTATTATAATTCAATTATTATTCAATTTGAATAAGCACCTCAGACAATGGAAAATGAAGAGCCAATAAGTATATATAAAGATGCTTATCACATTATGATAATTAAAAGTAACATTGAAATATTATTTAAAAACCACTAGTATGAAAAATATTTTAAAGTCTAAAACTATTAAGGATATTGTCACCTGAATCTTTTAAATGCGTCAAGTGGCACAATCATTTTGTGAAAAAAAATTGGCATTATTTTTGTAGAGGTGCGTGCTTATGGCTCAGCAATTCTACTCCAAGGGGCCTTTCTTAGTGAAAATTTTGAACACATGATACAAATTAAAATTTAAGAATATTCTAAAAGTTGGAGGTAATAGAAAACATTTAAAAGCACTGTAAATATTAATCAACAATTCAATGGACAAAATGTATGATGTACATGTAAAATTTTATATGTCAGTGTCCAAAAACAATTACAACAACATACAACAGCATAGATAGATTTTTGTTCTAGAGTACAGAACAAAATGTTACAGACAGAAGAAAACATATTTTGTGGTTAGCTTTAAATTACATAATAAAATCTGCTTAAAACTGAGCACCATATTATTTACAGATGCAAGCATGTGGCTAAATCTTAAGGAAATTTAAGATTTAAATAAAACCAAATTCAGGATAGTGGTTATCTAGGAAGGAAGAAGAGATAGGATTGGGAAGGCTCACATGTGGGAGTTTATCAGAAGTAATATTGTTCTGTATCTTATCTTTACATGTGTATCAGAAGTAATAACATTCTGTATCTTATATTTATATGTGATATATGTTTCCTGAATTATTACTCATTTAACATGGCTATTTTACAAGTTTTTCTAAAAATCAATATGAATTTAAAATAATTCTTTCTTTTTTTTTTTTTTTTTTTTGTAGAGACAGAGTCTTACTTTATGGCCCTCGATAGAGTGCCATGGCATCACGCAGCTCACAGCAACCTCCAACTCCTGGGCTTAAGCAATTCTCTTGCCTCAGCCTCACGAGTAGCTGGGACTACAGGCGCCCGCCACAGCGCCCAGCTATCTTTTGGTTGCAGTTCAGCCGGGGCTGGGTTTGAACCCGCCACCCTCCGTATATGGGGCCAGTGCCTTACCAACTGAGCCACAGGCGCCACCCTTAAAATAATTCTTAAAAGAAACCTTCTGGCAGTTGATATTATTCGTAGAAAGAACCAGACATTGAGGTATGTGTAAAGTCCTGGGGATATGGAAGTGATTCCCTGACATAGTACAAAATTCTAATAATGGCTTTACTTTGAAAGACTGATTTGGGTGAAGATTAACTTTCCAAAAAGAGATAATGAAGAGAAATATTTTTATTTGAAAATATAAAACTCAGGAGAATAATGCTTTCCAAAATAAAATCAGGAGCCAATATGGCTGTGTATTCCACATATTACAAAATAAAAAGAAGGTATGCTTTTACTAAAAGAAGACAAATATTGAACAGTTTACAAAGAATGGGTTTGGCATAGAGAATAAAGAACATTGATGCAAGAACATGAGACCTGGTGTGCACCTACTGTAATAGGGACTAATTGTGAGACGATGGTAATTCCACAAACTGGTGGCATTTTTAAGCTGAAGATTGGTGCTGGTTGCTCTCTATAACTCTTTCCTCTAAATACTTGGTGCTAAAGTTACAGGCTGTGACTTTACAACTACAAGCAACTGGGAAACTATTGAAACAATCACAGTATACAAAAAAAAAAACATAATTTTAACTTAAAGCTATTTGTTAAAGATTCATTTATTGATAAAATACACATGCAAACATAACTTTAGACACAAAACTAGAAAATCACTTGTGTATAATTATAGAAATGTTTTTATCAGTGTGGTACCTAAACTTAGAGTGGAGAGACAAGAAAGTAAATATGGGATTCAAAATTAGCTGGATAAGCTAATTTTGTTATTATTAATGTCATTTAATTAATGTTTTTTAATTGAATTAATTATTAATGTTATAATTAATGTCATTTAAAACATTGTATTAAGGTAATTGGACTGAATTTAAGGACCATCTGCTCAACTACATAGCGATAAGTATGATAATGAAGAAATTAATATAGAGAGAGGATCTGTTTCAGTCACTAAAACAGCATTACATGATGCATTCCTTCAGCTAAAGATCAAATCTCCCAATTTACAATCACTTCAGGATTTTTGCTTAGCAATTTATCTTTCAATGCGTCATTTTACTTGACTGATTAAAGCTAACTTGGAATTATAGGTGAAAAATATTTCATAAATGAGAACTATATTTCTCTTCAAACAATGGCCAGGAATCACTTACCATCATCCAGCAATCAGTTCTGCATCATCAGCAATTTGTTAGCATTTTTTCCATTTCTGTGCCATTTTCAGTTTTGAAAAAGTCATATAACTAATTTCATACTATAACATAATGACTAATTTAGAAAGACTGTAATTTATTTTTAATTTTTAAAATAACCTAAAGTAATTGCACTGATTAAATTTCAGTTTTATTTGCATAAAGCATCCCATTGTATAGCTTTGCATATTCTTCATCCTGGCACTCGGTTCCCTAGATAAATCTTCCCTGAAAAGAAAATCAGAACAACCTATGGTCTATATAAAACAGTTCATCTAAAATTCCCTGAGGAGTTTCAAATATTCTCATCTTTGCTCCCTCAGATTATAGAAATACGTTGTGAAAAGCCACTTTGATGGAGACATTTGGCATATGTTCAATACCTAAATTGAGACATTATCACAGCAGCTAGTCAAATAGGTAATTATATGACACTAACCCTTAAAAAATATGAGGTACTATTTGATACCAGATTTCTAGCAACTTTCAATATCCAGCAGTTTTCATTCAAAATTCAGAGTCAATGTCAAGTTAAAACATATACAAATAAAATCCATGAATGAATTTGAGGACCTTGATAATTAGCTTAATATATCACGAAAGTGAATTCAGTATAGGTATTTTATAGAAAATATCTGTAACTAATATAGGCATGTGACTATCATAAAATACAGAAATATGAAGCTTTATATTTATTTTCCCATGGGCTGAAATAAAGGAAGATGAAATTCAGCTTTACATAAAAGGTTAGTTGTGTGTTTCTAGTTGTATCACGTGTTTCTAACAATTATTTGGAGTTTATGCATGATGACAAAAAGAGAAATAACTATCAAGGATGAACCATTCTTATACACAAATAAGATTCAGTAATTGTTAAGTGTACCAAAACCCAGAAAAAAAAATAGCCTCGGAGTAAGTCAAAAGACTGTTATTATGTTTTCTTAATTCTGTGAAATGCAAAATTTGGAGATACACCAATGATTTTACAAAAGTGTTTTAACAAAAGCAAATAAGGGCATCATATTAAATAAGCATGTTGGTGTTAAAATGTCTTTTTGGTTACAAATGTTGAACTATACTTACTGTGTTCTTGGCTGTGCAGAAGCTTTTTAGTTTGATCAAGTCCCAATAGTGTATTTTTGAAGCAGCTTCAATTGCCGGGGGGTCCTTCTCATAAAAAACTCGCCCAACCCAATTTCTTCAAGGGTTTTCCCTACACTCTCTTCTAGTATTTTTATAGTTTCATGTCTAGTAAAGCAAGCAAACAGCCCTCAGAATGGGAGAAGATATTTGCAGATTATGTCTCCGACAAAGGTTTAATAACCAGAATCCACAGAGAACTCAAACGCATTAGCAAGAAAAGAACAAGGGATCCCATTGTAGGCTGGGCAAGGGACTTGAAGAGAAACTTCTCTGAAGAAGACAGGTGCGTGGCCTTCAGACATATGAAAAAATGCTCATCATCTTTAATCATCAGAGAAATGCAAATCAAAACTACTTTGAGATATCATCTAACTCCAGTGAGACTAACCTATATTACAAAATCCCAAGACCAGAGATGTTGGCGTGGATGTGGAGAAAAGGGAACACTTTTGCACTGCTGGTGGGAATGCAAATTAATACATTCCTTTTGGAAGGAGATATGGAGAACACTTAGAGATCTAAAAATAGATCTGCCATTCAATCCTGTAATCCCCCTACTGGGCATATACCCAGAACACCAAAAATCACACCATAACAAAGATATTTGTATCAGAATATTTATTGAAGCCCTATTCATAATTGCTAAGTCATGGAAAAAGCCCAAGTGCCCATCGATCCACGAATGGATCAATAAATTGTGGTATATGTACACCATGGAATATTATGCAGCCTTAAAGAAAGATGGAGACTTTACCTCTTTCATGTTTACATGGATGGAGCTGGAACATATTCTTCTTAGTAAAGTGTCTCAAGAATGGAAGAAAAAGTACCCAATGTACTCACCCTTATTATGAAACTAGTGTAGGACCTTCACATGAAAGCTATAACCCAGTTATAACCTAAGAATAGGGAGAAAGGGGAAAGGGAGGTGAGGGAGGGGAGAGGGAGGGGGAGGGAGGGGGATTAATGGGATTACACCTGTGGTGCATCTTACAAGGGTATATGTGAATCCTAGTAAATGTGGAATGTAAAGGTCTTAGCAAAATAACTAAGAAAATGCTACAACAGCTATGTTAACTAATGTGATGAAAATGTGTCAAATGATCTATGAACCAAGTGTATGGTGCCCCATGATCATACTAATGTACACAGCTATGGTTTAATAAAAAAAAAAATGTTGAACTATAAACCACATGTTATAATAAAAATAATATAATCTTGTTATAAAAAATTTTAGAACTCATTTTTATGTAAAATCACAAATATAAAAATAGAAGAAATAAAATCATTAGTTATTCAGAAAAAATGGAAAGATAGGCATATTTAGTGAGTAATTAAATAGAATTCTTACAAAAAATCAACAAAGATATAATCAGGAATCACAAAATCATATACATTAGGGGCATTCATAGGGATAACCAATGAATGAGTAGAAATATATTCAAGATTTAAGGAAAGGGCATTGCTAGGTCTGAGTGTTTGTGTCTCCCCAAAATTTTAATTTATTTTTTAACTTAATTTTTATTAAATCACAAATGTATACATTTATGGGGTATAAAGTGATGATTTGATATGCAATGTGGAATGTATGAATAAAACTGATTAACATAACCATCACCTCATTTATCTTATGTGATAAGACATTTATAATATACTCTTAGTTATTTTGAGATGTACCCTTGCATTGTACACATTAGGTGAGAACCCATGAAATGCTCTCTCTCCTCCTGCCACTTGCTCTCCCTCCTCCCCATTTTCTCCTCTCCCTACTTCTTTCTGGGCTGTATTTGAATTTTATCATTCGTATGATGTGAAAATGATTATATATTGGTTTCATAATAGTATTGAATATATTGGATACTTTTTTCCCCATTATTGAGATACTTTACTAAGAAGAGTATGTTCCAGCTCCATCCAGGTAAACATAGAAGATGTAAAGTCTCCATCTTTTTATGGCTGCATAGTATTCCATGGTATACATATACTATAATTTGTTAATCCATTCATGGGTTGATAGACATTTAGGCTGCTTCCCTGACTTGGCAACTTTGAACTAGACTGCAGTAAACATTCTGGTGCAAATGTCTTTTTTTTTTTTTAATTATTATTGTTCATCTGGGTAGATACCTAGCAATGGAATTACGGGATCAAACAGTAGGTCAACTTTTAGTTCCTTGAAAATTCCCCATACTTCTTTCCAAAAGGCTGTATTAGTTTGCAATCTCAGGAGCAGTGTAGAAGTGTTCCCTTCTCTCCACATCCATGCCAACATCTCTAGTTTTGAGATTTTGTGATGTGGGCTAATCTTAATGGAATTAGGTGATATTGCAAAGTGATTTTGATGTGCATTTCTCTGATGATTAAAGATGGTAAGCATTTTTTCATGTGTTTGTAGGCCATGTGCCTGTCTTTTTCAGAGAAGCTTATGTTTAAGTGTCTTGCTCACAAAGAAATGGGGTTGTTTTTTCTTTTCTTATTGATTAACTTGAGTTCTCTGTGGAGTCTAGCTATCAGACCTTTGTTGGAAGCATAACCTGCAAAAATCTTCTCCCATTCTGAAGGCTGTCTATTTGCTTTACTTGCAGTGCAGCAAATTTTCAGCTTGAACAAATCCCAGTAATATATTTTTGGTGTTGCTTCATTTGCCAGGGGCGTCCTCTTCATAAGATATTCTCCCAGGCCAATATCTTCACAAGTGTTTTCCCTGCACTCTATTCTAGTATTTTTATATTATCATGTCTTAAGTTTAAAACTTTTATCCAGTGAAAATCAATTTTTGTTAGTAGTGAGTGGTGTGGGTTCAGTTTCAGTCTTCTACAGGTTGCTAGCCACTTCTTCCAGCATCATTTGTTAAATAGGGTATCTTTTCTCCAATGTATGTTTTTGGTAAGATTATCAAGATCAAATGACTATATGTGGCTGGGTTAATCTCTAGATTCTCTATTCTGTTTGATATATCTATATCTCTATTTTTGTGCCAAGATGTTTTGATCAGTATAGATTTATAGTATAGCCTGAAGTTTGGTAATGTACTTCCTGATTTGTTTTTATGTCTAAGTGGTGTATTGGTTATTTGAGGTTTTTTACGATTACGTATTAAATGAAGTAATGTGGTTTTTTTTTTAAAGTTCTTTAAAGTATGCCATTGGTGCTTTGGTAGGGCTTGCATTAAATCTGTAGATTGCTTTGAGTAGTATGGACATTTTAACAATGTTGATTCTTCCCAGACAAGAACATAGTATGTTTTTCCATTTAATAACATCTTCAGCTATTTGTTTTCTCAGGGTTTCATACTTCCCATTATCAAGATCTTTTACATCCTTTGTTAGATAAATTCTCAGGTATTTCAGCTTCTTTGGCACTACTGTAAAAGGTATAGAGTCCTTGACTATATTTTCGGCTTGACTATTGTTAGTATTTATGAAAGGTATTGATTTATGAGTATTGATTTTGTACCCTGAGACACTGTATAGTCCTTGATCACTTCTAAGAGCTTTGTAGTTGAATCCCTGAGGTTTTCCAGGTATAAGATCATGTCATCCACAAACAGTGAGAATTTGACATCCTTGACCTCATTTAAATACCCTTGATCCCTTTCTCTTGCTTAATTGCAATGGCTTCCATTACTATGTTGAATAGCATAGGTGACAGTGGGCATCCTTATCTAGTTCCAGATCTGAGTGGAAATGTTTTCAATTTTACTCCATTCAATATGATATTGGCTGTAGGTTTGCTGTAGATGGCCTCTATCAGTTTAAGAAACGTCTCATCTAAGCCTATTTTCTCAAGTGTTCTCATCATGAAAAGATGATGGATATTATCAAAAGCTTTTTCTGCATCAATTGATGGAGTCATATGGTCTTTGTTTTTTTTTGTTTGTTTGTTTGTTTTTTGTAGAGACAGAGTCTCACTGTACCACCCTCGGGTAGAGTGCCGTGGCGTCACACAGCTCACAGAAACCTCTAACTCTTGGGCTTACGCAATTCTCCTGCCTCAGCCTCCCAAGCAGCTGGGACCACAGACGCCCACGACAACGCCCGGCTATTTTTTTGTTGTTGTTGCAGTTTGGCCGGGCTGGGTTTGAACCTGCCACCCTTGGCATATGGGGCCTGCACCCTACTCACTGAGCCACAGGCGCCCAGTCTTTGTTTTTATTTTATTTATGTGGTGTATTAAATTTATAGATTCAAGTATGTTGAACCAATTTTGTAATCCTGGGATAAGACCAACTTGATCGTGGTGTATAATTTATTTGATGTATCGGTGAATTTTGTTTGCTAGGATCTTATTGAATATTTTTGCATTGATATTCTTTAATAATATAGGGTCTATAGACTAGAGTGTATACTTTTCTTTCTTCATTGAGTCCTTTCCTGGTATGGGGATCAAGGTGATATTTGATATTTGATATTCATAGAGTATGTTGTGGAGGAGTCCTTCTTTTTTCTGTTTTGGAAAAGGTTATGTAATATAGGTACTAATTCCTCTTTGAAGGTTTGGTAGAATTCTGATGTGAAGCCTTATGGCCACAAACTTTTCTTTTGGGGAGGATTTTGTATAGTTGATGCTATTTCAATGCTTTATATAGGTGCATTCAAAATTTCTAATTTTTTTGTGGTTGAGTTTAGGAAGGTTCTATGTTTATAAGTATTCATTCATTTCCTCAAGATTTTCATATTTCTGAGAATAGAGGTTTTTGTAATAATCACTAAGGATTTTTTTGAATTTCTGTGGTATCTGTTGTTATTTCTCCTTTGTCACTTCTGATTAATATTATTAGAGGTTTTGCTTTTCTGTTTCTGGTTAGGCTAGCCAAAGGTTTATAAATGTTATTAATTTTTTCCAAAAACCAAAATTTAATTTTATTGATCTCCTGAATAATTCTTGTGGTTCCAATTTCATTTAATGTTGCTCTAATTTTTGTTATTTCTTTTTTTCTGCTGGATTTGGGCTGGATTGTTTTTCCTTTTCCAGTTGCTTGAGATTACCCATTAGGTTGCTGACTTTCTTTATTTCTGTTTTCTTGATAACATCTTCTAAAGCTATAAATTTCCCTCTTAGGATTGCTTTTCAGTATCCCATAGGTTTTGATAATTTGTGTCTTCATTATCATTTTGTTTCAAAATTTGATGTTTTATTTTTATATATTTATTTATTTATATTAAATCATAACTGTATACATTGATATGATCATGGGGCATCATACACTCGCTTCATAGACCATTTGACACATTTTCTTCACAATGGTTAACATAGCCTTCCTGCCATTATCTCAGTTACTGTGCCAAAACATTTACATTCTACATTTACCAAGTTTCACAAATACCCCTGTAAGATGCACCACAGGTCTGACCCCACCGATCCCCCTCCCTCTACCCACCACCCCCCTCCCTACCCTCCCTTTCCCACTTCCCCCTATTGTTAGGTTGTAACTGGGTTATAGCTTTCATGTGAGAGCCCCAAATTAGTTTCATAGTAGGGCTGAGTACATTGGGTACTTCTTCTTCTATTCTTGAGATACTTTACCAAGAAGAATATGTTCCAGCTCCATCCATGTAAACATGAAAGAGGTAAAGTCTCCATCTTTCTTTAAGGCTGCATAATATTCCATGGTGTACATATACCACAATTTATTAATCCATTCGTGGATCGATGGGCACTTGGGCTTTTTCCATGACTTAGCAATTATGAATTGGGCTGCAATAAACATTCTGGTACAAATATCTTTGTTATGTTGTGATTTTTGGTCTTCTGGGTATATGCCCAGCAGAAGAATTACAGGATTGAATGGCAGATCTATTTTTAGATCTCTGAGTGTTCTCCATATATCTTTCCAAAAGGAATGTATTAATTTGCATTCCCACCAGCAGTGCAGAAGTGTTCCCTTTTCTCCACATCCACGCCAACAACTCTGGTCTTGAGATTTCGTGATATAGGCTAGTCTCACTGGAGTTAGATGATATCTCAAAATAGTTTTGATTGGCATTTCTCTGATGATTAAAGATGATGAGCATTTTTTCGTATGTCTGAAGGCCATGCGCCTGTCTTCTTCAGAGAAGTTTCTCTTCAAATCCCTTGCCCAGCCTGCGATGGGATCCCTTGTTTTTTTCTTGTTGATGCATTTGAGTTCTCCGTAGATTCTGGTTATTAAACCTTTGTCAGAGATATACCCTGCAAATATCTTCTCCCATTCTGAGGGCTGTTTGTTTGCTTTACTTACTGTGTTCTTGGCTGTGCACAACCTTTTTAGTTTGATCAAGTCCCAGTAGTGTATTTTTGAAGCTGCTTCAATTGCCCAGGGGGTCTTCCTCATAAAATATTCGCCAGGACCAATTTCTTCAAGGGTTTTCCCTGCACTCTCCTCTAGTATTTTTATAGTTTCATATCTTAAGTTTAAATCTTTAATCAAATGAGAGTCTATCTTTGTTAATGGTGAAAGGTGTGGGTCCAATTTCAGTCTTCTGCAGGTTGCCAGCCAGTTCACCCAGCACCATTTGTTAAATAGGGAATCTTTTCCCCACTGAATGTTTTTAATTGGCTTGTCAAAAATCAAATAGCGGTAAGTAGCTGGATTCATCTCTTGGTTCTCTATTCTGTTCCAGATATCTACTTCTCTGTTTTGTGCCAATACCATGCTGTTTTGATCACTATCGATTTGTACTAAAGTCTGAGGTCTGGTAGTGTGATTCCTCCCATTTTGTTTTTATTTCTGAGTAATGTCTTGGCTAGTCGAAGTTTTTTCTGATTCCATATAAAACGAAGTATTGTTTTTTCAAGATCTTTAAAGTATGACAGTGGAGCTTTAATAGGGAGTGCATTGAAATTACATATTGCTTTGGGTAGTATGGACATTTTAATAATGTTGATTCTTCCTAGACATGAGCATGGTATGTTTTTCCATTTGTTAAAATTTTCAGGTATTTCTTTTCTTAGAGTTTCATAGTTCTCTTTATAGAGATCTTTCACATCTTTTGTTAGGTAAATTCCCAAATATTTCATCTTCTTTGGCACTACTGTGAATGGGATAGAGTCCTTAACTGCTTTTTCAACTTGACTGGTGTATATAAAGCCTACTGATTTATGGATGTTGATTTTGTAACCTGAGACGCTGCTGTATTCCTTGATCACTTCTAGGAGTTTTGTAGTAGAGTCCCTAGTGTTTTCCAGATACACAATCATATCATCTGCGAAGAGCGAGAGTTTGATCTCTTCTGACCCTATATGGATACCCTTGATCGCCTTTTCTTCCCTAATTGCCGTGGCTAAAACTTCCATTACAATGTTGAAAAACAATGGAGACGATGGGCAGCCTTGTCTGGTTCCTGATCTGAGTGGAATGATTCCAATTTAACTCCATTCAATATGATATTGGCTGTGGGTTTGCTGTAGATGGCCTCTTTCAGTTTAAGAAAAGTCCCTTCTAGACCAATTTTCTTGAGTGTTCTGATCATGAAGGGATGCTGGATATTATCAAAAGCTTTTTCTGCATCGATTGAGAGAATCATATGGTCTTTGTTTTTTAATTTGTTTATGTGCTGAATTACATTTATAGATTTACGTATATTGAACCAGCCTTGAGACCCTGGGATAAAACCCACTTGGTCATGATGTATAATTTGTTTGATGTGTTGCTGGATTCTGTTTGTTAGGATCTTGTTGAATATTTTTGCATCTATATTCACTAGTGATATTGGTCTATATTTTCTTTTCTTGTTGGGTCTTTTCCTGGTTTGGGGATCAGGGTGATGTTTGCTTCATAGAACGTGTTGGGTAGTCTTCCTTCTTTTTCTACCTTTTGGAACAGGTTGAGTAATATAGGTACTAATTCCTCTTTAAAGGTTTGGTAGAATTCTGACGTGAAACCATCTGGTCCGTGGCTTTTCTTTTTAGGGAGGTTTTGTATAGTTGATGCTATTTCTGAACTTGATATGGGTCTGTTCAACATTTCCACTTGATTCTGGTTACGTCTTGGAAGGTGGTGTGCTTCCAAGTATCGGTCAATTTCCTTCAGATTTTCATATTTCTGAGAATAAAGTTTCTTGTAATATTCATTAAGGATTTTTTGGATTCCTGATGAGTCTGTTGTTATTTCATCTTTGTTGTTTCTGATTGATGATGTTAGAGATTTTACTCTTCTTTTTATGATTAGGTTGGCCAGAGGTTTATCTATTTTATTGACCTTTTCAAAAAACCAGCTTTTTGATTTATTGAGCTGTTGTATTATTCTTTTGTTTTCAATTTCATTTAATTCTGCTCTAATTTTGGTTATTTCTTTTCTTCTACTGGGTTTGGGGTTGGAATGTTCTTCCTTTTCCAGTTGCTTGAGATGTCCCATTAAGTTGTTAACTTCCTCTCTTTCCGTTCTCTTGAGGAAGGCTTGCAGTGCTATAAATTTCCCTCTTAGAACTGCCTTTGCGGTGTCCCAGAGGTTCTGATAGTTTGTGTCTTCATTGTCGTTTTGTTCCAAAAAATTGGCGATTTCTTTCTTAATCTCATCTCTGACCCAGCTATCATTCAGCATAAGGTTATTTAACTTCCATGTTTTTGTATGAGTATACAGATTCCTGTTGTTACTCAATTCAAGTTTTATTCCATGATGTTCCGAGAAGATGCATGGAATAATTTCTATTCCTTTCAATTTACTGACGTTAGACTTGTGACTTAAAATGTGGTCAATTTTGGAGTAAGTTCCATGGACTGATGAGAAGTATGTGTATTCAGTTATGTTGGGATGAAATGTTCTGTAGATGTCTGCTAAATCTAAATATTGGATGGTTAGGTTTAAATCTAAGATTTCTTTGCTCAGCTTCTTGTTGGAGGATCGATCCAACACCGTCGAAGGAGTGTTGAAATTTCTGATGATTATGGAGCTGGAGGAAATCAAGTTACTCATGCTTGTTAGAGTTTCTGTTATAAATTGAGGTGTATTCTGGTTGGGTGCATAGATATTAATAATTGAGATCTCATCATATTGAGAATTACCCTTAACAAATATGAAGTGACCATTCTTGTCCTTCCTTACTTTTGATGGTTTAAAGCCTACTGTATCTGCACATAAAATTGCAACACCTGCTTTTTTCTGATTACCATTTGCCTGAAATATGGATGACCATCCTTTCACCCTGAGTCTGTATTTGTCTTTTAAGTTAAGATGTGACTCTTGTATGCAACAAATATCTGGCTAAAGTTTTTGTATCCAGTCAGCTAACCTATGCCTTTTTAGAGGACAGTTTAAGCCATTCACATTAATGGAGAGTATTGATAAGTCTGGTGGAATTTTGGGTATCGAGTTTTTCAAAGGTCCAGTGGACATTTTTAATCCTTTCGCCACTGTGGAAGTTGGAGTTTGATCCGAAGTTTCTGAGTGAGTTTACTTTTGTGGTATAGGTTGGGTTGGTCATTGTGGAGGATAGGTCTGAGAATATCCTGAAGAGCTGCTTTACTTATGGCAAATTTTTTCAACATATGAATGTCATTGAAGTATTTAATTTCTCCGTCATAAATGAAACTCAGTTTAGTGGATACAAGATCCTGGGTTGAAAGTTATTTTGCTTTAGGAGATTGAAAGTCGATGACCACCCTCTTCTGGCTTGAAAAGTTTCAGCAGAGTGATCTGCAGTTATTCTAATATTCTTTCCTTTGTACGTAATGGTTTTCTCTCACCAGGCTGCTTTGAGAATCTTCTCTTTCATGTTAACTTTAGTGAAGCTAATTATGATATGCATAGGGGATGACTTATTGGAGTTGAATCGTGCTGTGGTTCTGGAGCTGTCTGCTATCTGAATTTCAGATTCTCTAGGTATGTCTGGAAGATTTTCTTTCATAATTTCATGCAGAAGGGCCTCTGTGGCCTTCGAGGCCAGTTCATCATTCTCCGAAATCCCAATTATTCGTATATTGCTTTTCTTCAAATTATCTGAGAGTTCTCTGAGTGAGTGATCCATTTTTGCTCTCCATTTCTGTTTTTGAGAGTTTGGGAGCATTCGAAGACTTTATCTTCAATGTCAGAAATCCTTTCTTCTGCTTGCTCCATTCTGTTGCTGAGGGATTCTACTGTATTTTTCATATCTTTGAGGGCTGTAAATTCTTGCTTCAGTGCATCTAAGTCTTTGGTGGTTTTGTCTTTAAATTTGTTAAATTCTTGAGAGAACTTTTGAATTTCTCCTCGAATTCCTAATTCCATTTTATTAATCTTGTCTGCAATCCAAATTCTGAATTCAATTACTGACATCTCAGGCAGTTGTTTATGAATGGGATCTTCAATCACATCTGCCGTATTTTCTTGGGGGTTTGATCTATTCTGGTTATTCATGTTACCAGAGTTTTTCTGCTGATTCTGCCCTATGGTTATTTTACTCCCTTCGATTTTTCCCCTGGGGCTTTATAGAGGGCCCATACAGTGTTGTGGCCTGAGAAATTGGGGCCCTGTCTTGTGTGTTGGGGCTAAGTGTTTCTGTCTTGTTTTCAGCTGGTTTCTGTTCAATCCTATTGTGACATTTACTCTGGGTTGAAGTTTCAGCTGTGTGGAAAAACCAGCAATTAAGTCACCCTGCCCGCCCACCTCTGGCACCAATTTGATAAGGAAAAGGAAAATCAAACCTTCCTACAACTGCATACCCAGGGCACCGCGTGAAAAGTCCTCAGTCTATTATTTCAGTTCAAAAGGTCCAAATTGATTGTCTCAATCGGCATCTGTCATGGGTGGGAGAGTTCAAGAGGTCTCTGGGAACTGGATCACAGGGGTCTGGTGACTTCTCTGATATGGCTTACTCCAGTGCTGCGTGGAGTCAGGAGGAGCCATCTAGCAAATAGATCAGTCTGGGAAGGTTGATGTCTCCTTCCCCACTTTGCCCCTCCGTCGGACCCAGTCACTGGTATCTCTGCAGATGGCTAACCCAGTTGCCTGTAGTGAACAGATACTCCAGGGGTTTGCACCTGCCTGAATTGCAAGGAAGTCTGCCAGGCCCCTACAGTCTGCTGCTATCTAGCAGTAGGAGATGGGGCCTGACATCTTTGAGTGCTTGATGCAGGTGGTGAGAGGGAGGTGTTCACTCAGGCTTATCCCCGTCCCTGATTGATGTTGCTAACAGAACAGAGCAGATCAGACAACTTTGCGGTGTTCTGTTTCTGCTAAAATCGCCTACAGAAGATGGGCTGTTCTGAGTTCAAATGTCTTTGCTGCTGGAGGTTTGTGTCCAATTAGCTCTCTGAGTCAGCCCTGCCCTGGAAGCTTCCCGGGTTTGTGAGCAGTGTCAGGCAAATCCTTTGCTCACTGGTGGCCTCCTCTGGTTGCCCAGGGAGACAGGGGGTGTGGCTTCAGAATATCCAGAAGTGAGCTGTTTTGCTGTTAAAGAAAAAACGGCTGTTGATTTTCCTCCAGGAACTGCCGCTCTGGTGTGGGCACCCAGCCGACCCTTTTCTCCTCTGTCTCGTGCCCCAGAGTCAGCACTGAGGGGCCACAGTTTATGCTCTGTCCACACCCCTCGAGAGATATCCCAAGAATCCAGACTCCTGGGGGGGAGGCCCCTGGACCCCTGAGTGAGAGTGGGGGGAAGCTAGAGTTTCATTCAGTTTTATGCCTGGCCATATTGTTGCCCTGGGAGGGCTGCTGCACCCCACCACTGGAAGGGCCGCCAAGGCGTGACTCCCCCTTAACCGGGTGCTCTCTCCACACTCGCATGCCTCAGAGTCAGTGCTGACCAGTTACAGCTTGGGGACTGTCCACTCCCCTTGAGAAATCACCCAAGAATCCGAACTCCTGGGGGACAGCCCTCCATACCTCAGTGAGCAGGAGGGGAGTGTTGGGTATTCAGGGTTGCCGGCAAAGGATTTTTAAAGTTTTATACAGTATTTTATTTTATTTTATTTTTTTGTAGAGACAATGTCTCACTTTATGGCCCTCGGTAGAGTGCCATGGAATCACACAGTTCACAGCAACCTCCAACTCCTGGGCTTAAGCAATTCTCTTGCCTCAGCCTCCCAAGTAGCTGGGACTACAGGCGCCCGCCACAAAGCCCAGCTATTTTTTGGTTGCAGTTCAGCCGGGGCCGGGTTTGAACCCGCCACCCTCGGTATATGGGGCTGGCGCCTTACCGACTGAGCCACAGGTGCTGCCCTTTATACAGTTTTATGCCTGGCAGGAGAACGCCATGGCACCCTAGTAGGGGAGGTAGGTCCAGTTTCTAGACGGTATCTCCTGTGGAGTGTAGTGGGAGAGCCTTTAATTTCTGCCCGTTTGTTTAATTGTGGGGCTCTTGAGCCGGTCTCATGGGGGAGGGAGACTCCCGTCCGCTTGGTGTTGGATTTTGTACCTTTTGTTTGCGTCCTTGTGATCACAACTTGCCTCAGCGGTGTTGATGTGCGTTCTTCAACCTTCTCTCTTGGTGCAGCTCAGATCCACCAGGATAAATTCCTGTCCCTTAACTCTCCTTCTGGATGGGAGCCTCTGTTGAAAGCTGGCTTCAGTCTGCCATCTTGTCTCTCCTCCCCACTGATTTTATTTTTAATTTCATCTTTGATGCAGCTATCATTCAGACTAAGCTTATTTAGTTTCCATGACTTTGTTTGAGTATGAAGATTTCTGTTGCTTGAGTTCAACTTTTATTCCGTGCTGGTCTGAGAAGGTGAAAGGAATAATTGCTATTATTTTAAATTTGTTAAGGTTAGACTTGTGTCCTAAGATATGATCAATTTTGGAGGATGATCCGTGGGCTGATGAGAAGAATTGTGTATTCAGTTTTATTGGGTTGAAATGTTCTGTGGAGGTCTGTTAAGTCTTTTTGTTCTAGGGCCAAGTTTAAGCTTATTATTTCTATGTTTAGTTTCTTCTTGGAGGATCTATCCAGAAGTAAGAAAGGGGTGATAAAATATCCAACTATTATAGTGCAGGAAGATAACAAATTATTCATATCAATTTGGGTTTGCTTTATAAATTGAGGAACATTCAGGTAGTGCACATAAATGTTAATTACTGAAATCTCTTTATGTTGAGTGTTTCTCTTGACAAAAATGTAGTGTCCATCCTTGTCTTTCTTTATCTTGGTTTGGTTTAAATCATTTTATAACTGTAAATAAAATTGCAGCTCCTGCTTTTTTCTGATTTCCATTTGTCTGTATTATAGGTGTCCATCCCTTTGTACTTAGTCTTTTTTTATCCTTTGAGTTAAGATGAGTCTCTTGTATTCAATATATATCTGGCCCAAGTTTTTGTATCCAGTCAGCCAACCTTGCCTCTTTAGAGGGCAATTTAAGCTGCATTCACATTAACTGAAAGAATTGAAAGGTATGATAGTGTTTTGGCTGTCATGTGTTTCAAAGGTTCAGTGCATATTTTTAACCCTTTTATCATTGTGGAAATTAGGTTTTGTTTAATAAATTCTGGTTGAGTTTACTTTGGTGGTAGACCCCTGTCCTGGTCATTATGGAAATGGTCTGAGTATTTCTTGGAGAACTGGTTTATTTATGGCAAATTTCCTCAACATGTGGAACAGTAAAGTATTTGATTTCTCCATCACAAATGAAACTCAGTTTAGCTAAATACAGAATCTTGGGCTGAAAGTTGTTTAGTTTTAGAAGATTGAAGATCAAGGACCATTCTTTTCTGGCTTGAAAAGTTTCAGCTGAAAGATCTGAAGTCATTCTAATATTTCTTCCTTTGTAGGTAAGGCTTTTTTTGCATTACCTACAAAGGGAGAAAGGGATGCTTGCAGGATTTTTTCCTTCATATTAACTTTGGCAAAGTTACTTACAATGTGTATAAGAGATGCTTTATTTGGCTTGAGTCTTGCTGGGGTTCTGAAACTATCTACTATCTGAATTTTTTTTTTCTTTTGCGGTTTTTGGCCAGGGTTGGGTTTGAACCCACCACCTCCAGCATATGGGGCCGGTGCCCCACTCCTTGAGCCACAGGCGCCGCCCTACTATCTGAATTTTTGTATCTCTTGCAATGCTTAGGAAATTATCCTCCATAATGCTTAGAAAATTATCCTCCATAATATCTTGGAGTAGAGAATCCACTTCTCCTTCAGGAATTCCTCCTATAAGTAGGATGTTTGATCTTTTGGAATGATCCCACAACTCACTCAGGG
Source organism: Nycticebus coucang (assembly GCF_027406575.1). Classification (NCBI taxonomy): domain Eukaryota; kingdom Metazoa; phylum Chordata; class Mammalia; order Primates; family Lorisidae; genus Nycticebus; species Nycticebus coucang. Next base: position 101,097,956 of record NC_069788.1, on the reverse strand, counting down.
AATGTTCTGTTCTTGTTTTCCATTTTTCTTTCTCTTTAAATGCTTGGGATTATTCAAAAGACTTGTTTTCAATTTTTAAGATCCTTTCTTCTACCTGCTCAACTCCATTACTGATGGATTCTACTGTATTTGGAAGCTCCTCACATAATTTTTTCACTTCCTTGAGATCCGCTCTATCTTTTTTCATTATGTCCATATCCTTAATGACTTTGTCTTTGAATTTATACCACTTCTGAACTATTCTTCAGAATTCTATTTACATCTTTTCCTCCATTCTATTCATCTTATTTACCATCCATATTCTGAATTCTATTTCTGACAATTCAGCCATTTATCTATGAATGGCATCTTCTGTTGAATCTCCTTTGTTATGCCTTGGGGGAATTGATCTCTGATTTTTGTGTCACCAGAGTTCTTCCACTGGTTCTTCCCCATGAGTACTTTCTGCAATTTGGCAATTATAACTGGTAGGGGGATCCCAAGAAAATGAAGCCCCAGGACATGGAGTTAACCAGCCCCTTACCAATGAGCTGGGGCTTGTGATTGTGGCTTTTCCCCTATAGCCTTACAAAGGTCCCCTTCAGTGCTCCAGCCAGAGACTCTGAAGACCTGCTTGGTAAGATATCACCAACTGGCTTTGTTTTAAAATCAGCCAGCCTCTACCCAATCCCAGTGAGTCATGGTATTAGGTTGAACTCTCAGCTGGAGAGAGATAAAAGCAACTGAGTCACCCTGTGTCCCACCAGCAACAGCTGGAGGAGGAGAATCAGTCCTTTCCCTCTACACAACAACCACAGCTCAACCTCGAAGAGTTCCAGGTGAATAGCACAGATTGAGAGTTTTATCAGATTATCCCGGGCAGTAAAATCACTGCTCAACAGGGAGCTTTCAAAGGGTCTACAGTGGCCTGATAGAAATCCACAGGAAGTTCCATTCTGAAGACCTGAAGGGATGGAGCTTGTACCCCTCCAGTGAGCCACCAAGTCAGAAAAGATCACCTGCAGTGCCCCATTGAGATGTGTCTTTCCCACATGTCCCTCTCATCCTGCATCCCCCAGCTTCCCCTTGAGTCACTGTTTCTGTACTGCTGTCCTGTGGCCCACACAAGGCCCAGGCCTCTGAGGGAACTGTCAAACACCCTGGGCTCTGCATGGGGCAAAACTTCAGACCACCAGGCTAGAGGGGAAGGGTGGACTGGGAGTTCAGAATTGCAGGAAAAATATTTGTTCAATTTTATACCTGGCAGGATGATGCCTAGGCTCACAAGTGGAACCTCCTTGGAGAAAGTGACCCAGTGTTTAAGAGTTCTCTCCTGTGGGGTAAAATGAGAGGATTTCCCTGCTTTCTTGCTCTTGTTCTCTTGGCAATGGGGTGTGTACCTGGAGTTTGTTTTCTTGGTTCCTTTTTCTTAGAGTCACAGCTTGCCTCAGCAGAAATGATATGTACTTGTTTATCTTCTTTCTTAGCTCACCTCCCCACCTTCAGCTTCACTGAGTCCACTTCTTTCCAGCATCTCTCCCTCTGGATAGGAATCTCTGGCAAAAGCTGCCTCTAGTTGGCCATCTTCCATCCTTCAAATTTTATATGTTGAAAGCTAACCCCTATGGTGATGGTATGAAAAGAAGGGGTCTTTGGGAGGTGAGTCAGCCATAAGGGCTCAGCTCTCCTTTATGGGATTTGGACATTTATAAATGATGACCAAGAAGCTTCTATACTCCTTGTGCCATATAAGAACACAGCTGGAAAGTACCATCATTGAAGGGGAATGTGAGTCCTCAGTAGACATTCAATTTGCTGGTGCCTTCTTCTTAGACTTCCCAGCCTTCAGAATTGTGAGCAACAGATTTCTGTTGTTTATAAACTACCCAATCTAAAGTGCCTTCTTTATAGATGCCTGAGCAGACTAAGGCAGGTATATCTTAAACGGAATGTCATGTGTCTCATCAGTGGGGCGGCTGCTGATAAACTCCAACATTGTTGCTTTAATAGAGTGCTGGCCCACTCTGTACACTAAATAAAACATGCAAGTGAACCAAGAGAGGTGCCCTTGTTTCAATGCAGATGCTTCATCAGGTACTGAGGTCACCCCCTCCCACCCCATCTCCAAAGACACATTGGATGCTTTTCTAAGCATCACAGTTTCCTGCCCAGAGACATAATAGTTACAGTAATCATTATGGTCTTTGATAGGCATTGGGTTGCCACCAATTACCTGGAATTTCATGGTCTTTAGAGAGGTTGTAAATATTTCCCTTATATTACTCTACATACGAGGAGTTCAAGTATAATGATTTCTCTACATTTAAGCCTAAGTTTCTCTTTATCCTGTTAGTGCCTCAAAATCATTTCTAATTGAATTTTATCTGAGGGAGACTATTGTTCTAGCTCTCTGGGGAATGTGGGTCTCATTCATACTCTTATGTGTTTAATATTCTGGGACCTTTGAATATTTTTCATATCTTCCTGCAATCTGCACACAACAGGAGAGATTAGGGGAAGCAAATGATGGTTAGTGGGGTGCTTTTATTGTTCTGATCACGTGCGATTCTATTTTTAAATTTTAGTTTCTGAGAAAATTATTAGTAACCTGCATTTAGTTCAATATGAGTTTGGTCTTTTTCAGAAATCAAGAAGGTGATGAGCACTTTTAAAAACTGTTACTGACAGGTTTGATTACAGAGTCTATATCTGAAAATGGATTGTGCCAGAAAAATGATCTATTTAAAAATTTGGCAATAATCCTTGTATTGTTCTCATTTTCCTAGGAGAACATAGTAGAACTATTCAATCTGGTGGTATAAATTATAAATATTTATTTGATAATTTAACTTAAACTTTACTTCAAATCACTAATATAAATGAAATCTATGCCTTGCTCATTATCTTACATCAGCAAAATAAAAGTAATCAGATCATACTTTACCTTAAAATAATCCTAAATTCCATTTATCTAATCTGAAAAGTTATCATTTTGCTCATAGAACAGATATATTACGGTGCTTAATGATCTATGTGTTATGGAAGAAAATATTTAAAGTTTAAGAAAGAAAATATTTTCACTTAATAGAAAATATACTATTTGACAATCTTATGATGAAATTAGATTTTTAATTGACCCTTGAAAACAGTTTTTTGGTGTCTATCCCAAAACTTATTTCCTCATCTTTGTAAAAAATATGATCCAGGTAAATGGCTCAATAAGATTTTTATCAAGGTCTGCAAGTAACTGATATGAGCTAACGGTGAAATATCAAAATGGCCTCATGCCATGCCCCATTCAAAGCTGTGGCACCCATTGGAAGACAATTTAATTATTTCAACATATTTACATTAAAATTTAATATGATCTACCTTCATACAAGAATTGTCTACTAAGTTAATAAAAATCAAGACAAAAGAATAAAAACATGCTAGCTAATATTTTTGCCCCCAACACTCTGCCCAGTGGTTGTATCTTTATTTGGATACAGAGTTGTGAAATGATAAACCACTTAATTTTACAAATATGTTCTATATGCCCTAATATATATGTTTATACAAATATTTCCTTATTTTTGTCATTTGAGTTCATTACCTCTGAAAACAGCCCCAGTGAAATTTGAATAAAATCAAAGCATATGAAAGGACAATTTGATTTTTTGTTGCTTTCGGTCATTACATCCGTAAGTATAAAACATTTATACTTATGAGTGCCAGGCACAGTGTTAAATACCAAAGATTCTGTGTTGAATGAGGCAGGCAGAGTTCCTGGAGTTCATTGTATCATATGGTTGCAGAAAAGAAGCTAATGAAAAAATCTTCAGATTTCTATAGGGTTAAAGTAAAAATATGTCTGCATATAATAACAGTAGAGAATAATAACCCCAGAAAACCTGACTTCGTTGTTGTATTTTTTTTGGGGGGGGGGCATAGTATTCTAACTTACAGCCTAACTTACAGCAATCTCAAACTCCTGGGTTCAAGCAATCCTCCTGCCTCGGCCTCCTGAGTAGCGGAACAGTACCTGCTGCAATGCTCAGCTAATTTTTTTTCTATTTTTAGTAGAGACAGGGTCTCACTCTTGCTCAGGTTGGTCTGGAACTCCTGAGCTCAAGGGATCCTCCTTCCTAAGCTTCTCAGAGTACTAAGATTCCAGGCATGAGCCACCAGGCCTACCTGGCCTAGAAAACTTCACTTTTTATTGGAATGGAAGGCCCATGAAGTAAGAGCTCTGTCTCTCTCTCTCTGGTGTACCAACATATTCTTCATGCCTTGCAAAGTATCTGGCCCATGGGAACACTCAATTATCATGTGTGAACTGAACAAATGGATGAATAAAAGAATGATACATTTTTATTTTTATAGAATAGTAATAGTTATAATTTCTAAAGATGTCCCTTGATTATAGACCTGAACAATGAGGAGTTCACCATTAGAAAAATGAGAAAATCTGTTTGATAAGGGGGATCAGTAGGTAAAATCACCTGTGGTATGAAAGATTGTCACAAAACTGAGAGGTTTAAGTGGCTTGAGCAGAATCACCAGTGTGGTTATGGAAGGAGTGAAGTTGTGTTGTCAGCACAGCCTATTTCATGTATAGTGTTGTAGGCCATCTCACATTTAGGTTTTGCTTTTGAAAGTCATAGTAGGAGAGTCAACTTCTATGAAAAGGCTTCTGACAATTATAAACTCATGAGATGATTTTAATGGACTATAAAAGAGAATGTTATTGCATGCCTTGAGCTACAATCCTTTGTAAGCATTCCTTTCTGTCCACATCTAGGGACCTTTAGAATTTGGACAGTACATGTTTAGATAGTGAGTTTGGATAAGGCAATGTAAAACCTTACTTAATTTTTTTCCCGGAGCTTGAAATAGCAAGTAGTGAAATCTCAGCAAAGATTTCATGAACAAACATGCAAATCTATTGATTCTTGAATTCAACTAATGAGAGTTTGAAGAATAGAACTTTGGATGTCAAGAAACATCTGAATATAAAGTAGACATAGACATTTCATAAAGGAAGAGATTATATCTTTACAAAAAATAGGATTTTCATTGAATCAGGCACTATATTAATGTGTTTAATAATTAAGGATGACAAGTCCATCATAAAGGAGTGCAAAGAAAGTTTACATTCTGAATGCACAATAAAATAGCAATACTTTTTATAAACCAGTGCTGATGAAAATCCCCTGGAGAAGGCATTAATTGGACTGGTGCTTGAAAGAATGAATAGATCTTCTTCAGAAGGCACACCATGTGGACTTACAGGGTGGAAGTTGCAAATTGGTCTTCCTTAGGCCACATTTTTCTGCAATTTTCTTTTCTGTTTTCTTTTTAAGAATTAGAGCACCTATTCTCTAATCAATCAAAAGCCACACCATACTTTTATATTTTATACCATTTTGGCTTGATGTATTTAATTTACTTTCTGGCTACTATAAGAAAATGAAAGGGGAAAAAAAATAGAAACCTTTTGAATACAACCTCTATATGGTAAACTAAGTTAATGGCACAGTTTTGAAACATTTACTTTGTTCTTATAGATGATCTTAATGAGAGTTCAGCAAACTGCAACCCAAGGGACCAATTGCACCCTCCACCTATTTTTTTTTAATGAAGTTTTATTGAGACATATCTATAGATCTGTGCACATTCATTTTCATGTTATCTATGTTGCTTTAACATTACAATGACAGGGACCATAGGGCTAGGAAGCTGGAAATATGTATTATCTTTCCCTATAAAAAATATTAATAAAATTAAAATTTATACAAGGCAGTTTTATTTATGCATCATATCTCATCAATATACACAATGTATTGGAAACTTCTTTCATACTTTGTCTTACTTATACCCAAATAAATCCTTTGTGCTATCAGTTGTGGAGTTTTGGGGGTTTTTTGGTTGTTTTGTTTTTTGAGACAGAGTCTCACACTATTGACTAGGCTAAAATGCCATGGCATCAGCCTAGCTCACAGCAACCTCACACTCTAGGGTACAAGTGATCCTTCTGCTTCAGCTGCCTAGTAGGCTGGACTCCAGGTGCCCACAATTACACCTAGCTAATTCAGCTAATTTTTCTATTTTTAGCAGAGGTGTGACTTGCTCTTTCTCAGGCTGTTCTCAGACTCCTGAGCTGAAAGGATCTTCTCACCTCAGCCTCCCATAGGAGGCTAAGATTACAACATGAGCCACCACACTTGACCTATTCTGTCCCTTGTTCAAAGATGTTTTTCATGAACCCAGAGGTAGCAATGGAATCCATTTGAAGATTTATCAGCTGCAACTCTGGTAGCATAATTCTCCAATCTTCTTACATGCTATTTAGTGAAATCTAAAGGAATCTTAACAGAGATGATCTTGCCATCCACCTGTCATCATAAAGTAAAACCACTTTCATAGAGAAAAGTAAATATCTGAAGCTCAGTTTAAGTAAGAAGTTTTAATTTTAAGTTAAGTAAAAAATATAATAGTCAGAACATATGATATGAAAATAAAATAGATTAAAAATAAAAATAAATGCATTTCATAGCCTTGATTATACAGATATCTCCTGCAAATGCAGGACTGACAAGTAGAGGAAAGATCGAACAAATCCTATGATCGTTATCCCAATGTCATTTTCAGCATCCGTCTGTCTGTCTATCCATTGGGTTTTAAAAGCAAAGTGCAGGCACATATTTTAGAGCAACCACGAGATGATTAATAAGGGCAGCACTGTAAAGAAACATAAAACTGCCCTGTCTCCTTCATCTGTTCTTCTGGTGCAGTGATTAACCTTTGATTTTATGAGTATTTTCGCACTTGCTTCAGATAAAGTATTTTATGAGTTCTTTCCTCCCAGGCAACTTGGATTAAACTTATCAGGCCCAGGAAGATAGTGAACCATAATGGCTGTTCCCCTTGAAATCATAATCTTCTTTGCTAAATTATCTTAACATTCCTTGCACAAACCAGATGGAAACATCAAGTCATAGACAAGACAACTTGTTAAGGTCACATTCTAAACCGTATGCATCATTCATGCTTAATTGATTTGCAGCCCCACCTAAAGACAGATTGCCATACATTATGAAAGCTGAGAATATGAAAAGATCGTTTTTGCTCCCCATTAATTCCCATTTGGAATAGCTCTTGACTTTATAAAACTTTTTGGCAGCACGTTCACTGATGACTGATGATTCCTTTTCTGTGTGGAAATAGGGCATAAGCAGGAAGATTTATTTTTCAGTAAATTTCTAATGAAATAACAAAGTGTGTTGGATCTCCAACTCCAATATCATAATACCCTCCAAAAATAGCAAGTCAAAAACTATGACTGACTTTGCCTATGTTCTGAGATTCTATAGCTGTCTCATTGGGGGTAGGGAAGCTTGGCTCTGCTTCAGATTTGGCACCCTCTCCATGATAAAGGAATCGGGTTAACTTCTGTTTTCCACATCCTGACAATTTACATTTTCATGTATGTCAGGAAAACCCATCATCTTGTTACCTCTTCTAAATCTGAGTTTTTACACTAGCCTCAGTGAAATCCTGTCAGAGTTAACTCAGGACCTCCTTCTCATTAAAGGGGATCCCATTTTGATAGTTGAACTGTCCCTATTTATCTTCAGTTTGGGTAATTAACTTTACTAATGGAAAGACAAAAATGATAAAACAGTGACGGCTGCCTGTAGCCCTCTAACGGTTTGTGTTTTCTAATGAAGCAATGTTCCAGCAAAAAAGAGAGGCTGAGGTTGGAGGGAGACAAGATGGCAGACTGAAGCCAGCTTTCAACAGAGGCTCCCGTCCAGAAGGAGAGTTAAGGGACAGGAATTTAGTAAGTATCCTGGTGGACTTGAGCCACACCAAGAGAGAAGGTTGAAGAACGCACATCAACACCGCTGAGGCAATCTGTGATCACAAGGATGCAAACAAAAGGTACAAAATCCACTACCAAGCAGACGGGAGTCCCCCTCCCCCATGAGACCGGCTCGAGAGCCCCACAATTAAACAAACGGGCAGAAATTAAAGGCCCTCCCACTACACTCCATGGGAGAGACCTTATAAAAACTGGACCTACCTCCCCTACTGCCGTGGCGTTCTCCTGCCTGGCATAAAACTGAATAAAACTTTAAAAATCCTTTGCTGGCAACCCTGAATCTCCAACACTCCCCTCCCACCCACTGAGGTCTGGAGGCCTGTCCCCCAGGAGTTCAGATTCTTGAGTGATTTCTCAAGGGGAGTGGACAGTCCCCGAGTTGCGACTGGTCAGCATTGACTCTGAGGCACGCGAGTGAAGAGAGGGCACTGGGCTGAGGGGGAGTCACGCCTCGGCGGCACTTCCCTATGGTGCGATGCATCAATACGGCCAGGCATAAAACTGAATGAAACTCTAGCTTCCCTCCCACTCTCACTCGGGATCTGGGGGCCTGTCCCCAGGAGTTCGGATCCTTGGGTGATTTCTCGAGGGGAGCGCACAGTGCCCGAGCCGCGACTGGTCAGCGCAGACTCTGAGACACGAGAGCGAGGAGAGGGCACCGGGCTGAGGGGGAGTCACGCCTCGGCGGCACTTCCATGCGGTGCGGTGCGGTGCAGCAGCCCCCCCGGGCAACATTACTACACAAAGCTGAATAAAACTCTAGCTTCCCTGCTGAGCGCCCCTACTCTCACTCGGGGTCTGGAGGCCTATCCCACAGGATTTCGGATCCTTGGGTGATTTCTCGAGGGGAGTGCTCCTTGCCCGAGCTGTGTTAGGTCAGCGCTGACCCTGAGACACATGAGCAAGGAGAGGGCACTCTGCTGAGGGGAAATCAAGCCTTGGTGGCACTTCCCTGCGGTGCGGTGCAGCAGCCCTCCCTGGGCAACAGTACAGCCAGGCATAAAACTGAATGAAACTCTAGTTTCCCCCCCACTCCCACTCTGGGTCTGGGGGCCTGTCCCCCAAGAGTTCGGATCCTTGGGGGATCTCTCCAGGGTGTGGACCCAGCATAAACTGCGGCTGCTCAGTGCTGATTCTGGGGTGCGAGACAGAGGAGAAAAGGGTCAGCTGAGTGCCCACACCAGAGTGGCAGTTCCCTGGAGGCAGAGCAACAGCCGTTTTTTCTTTAATGGCAGAATGGCTCACTTCTGGATATTCTGAGGCCACACCCCCTGTCTCCCTGGGCAACCAGAGGAGGCCACCGGTGAGCGGGGGATTTCCTGACACTGCTCACAAACCCGGGAAGCTTCCAGGGCAGGGCCGACCCAGAGAGGTGATCGGACGCAAGCCTTCAGCAGCAAAGAGGACACAAACCTCCAGCAGCAAAGATGTTTGAACTCAGAACAGCCTGTCTTCTGTAGGCGATTTCAGCAGGAACAGAGAGAGAACCCCGCAAAGTTGTCTGTTCTGTTCTGTTCTGTTAACAGCACCCATCAGGGATGGGGCTAAGCCTGAGTGAACACCTCCTTCCCATCATCTGCATCAAGCACTCAAAGATGTCAGGCCCCATCTCCTCCTGCTAGATAGCGGCAGTCTGCGGGGGCCTGGCAGACTTCCTTGCGATTCAGGCAGGTGCAAACCCCTGGAGTGTCTGTTCACTACAGGCAAATGGGTTAGCCATCTGCAGAGATACCAGTGACTGGGTCCGACGGAGGGGCAAAGTGGGGAAGGAGACGTCAACCTTCCTAGACTGCTCTGTTTGCTGGGTGGCTCCTCCTGACTCCACGCTGCACTGGGGTGAGCCGTGTCAGAGGAGTCACCAGGCCCCTGTGATCCAGTTCCCAGAGACCTCTTGAGCTCTCCCACCCGAGACAGGTGCCGATTGAGACAGTTGATTTGGACCTTTTGAACTGGGCTAATAGACTGAGGACTTTTCAGGCGGTGCCCTGGGTGTGCGGTTGTAGGAAGGTTTGATTCTCCTTTTCCAACTGGGGCCAGAGGTGGGCGGTCGGGGTGACTTAATTGCTGATTTTTCCACACAGCTGAGACTTCAAGCCAGAGTAGAAGTTGCAATAGGATCGAACAGAAACCAGCTGAAAATAAGACAGAACCACTTTGCTCCACCACACCAGCCCAGTTTCTCAGACCACAACACTGTACGGGCCCTTAATAAAGCCCCAGGGGAAAAATCAAAGGGAGTAAAACAACCATGGGGCGGAATCAGCGGAAAAACTCTGGTAACATGAATAACCAGAATAGATCAATCCTCCCAAGAAAAGATACGGCAGATGTGATTGAAGATCCCATTCATAAACAACTGCCTGAGATGTCAGAAATCGAATTCAGAATTTGGATTGCAGACAAGATCAATAAAATGGAATTAGGAATTCGAGGAGAAATTCAAAAGTTGTCTCAAGAATTTAACGAATTTAAAGACAAAACCACCAAAGACTTAGACACACTGAAGCAAGAATTTACAGCTCTCAAAGATATGAAAAATACAGTAGAATCCCTCAGCAACAGAATGGAGCAAGCAGAAGAAAGGATTTCTGACATTGAAGATAAAGTCTTCGAACGCTCCCAATCTCTCAAAGAGGAAGAGAAATGGAGAGCAAAAATGGATCACTCACTCAGAGAGCTCTCAGATAATTTGAAAAAAAGCAATTTACGAATTATTGGGATTTCTGAGAATGATGAAGTGGCCTCGAAGGGCACAGAGGCCCTTCTGCATGAAATTATGAAAGAAAATTTTCCAGACATGCCTAGAGAATCTGAAATTCAGATAGCAGACAGCTTCAGAACCCCAGCACGATTCAACCCCAATAAGTCATCCCCCAGACATATCATAATTAGCTTCACTAAAGTTAACATGAAAGAGAAGATTCTCAAAGCAGCCCGGCGAAAGAAAACTATTACGTACAAAGGTAAGAATATTAGAATAACTGCAGATCTCTCTGCTGAAACTTTTCAAGCCAGAAGAGAGTGGTCATCAACTTTTAATCTCCTAAAGCAAAATAACTTTCTACTCAGAATCTTGTCCAGCTAAACTGAGTTTCATCTATGATGGAGAAATTAAATACTTCAATGACATTCATATGTTGAAAAAATTTGCCATAAGTAAAGCAGCTCTTCAGGATATTCTCAGACTTATCCTCCACAATGACCAACCCAATCCTATACCACAAAAGTAAACTCACTCAGAAACTTCGGATCAAACTCCAACTTCCACAGTGGCGAAAGGATTAAAAATGTCCACTGGACCTTTGAAAAACTCGATACCCAAAATTCCACCAGACTTATCAATACTCTCCATCAATGTGAATGGCTTAAACTGTCCTCTAAAGAGGCATAGGTTAGCTGACTGGATACAAAAACTCAAGCCAGATATTTGTTGCATACAAGAGTCACATCTCAATTTAAAAGACAAATACAGACTCAGGGTGAAAGGATGGTCATCCATATTTCAGGCAAATGGTAATCAGAAAAGAGCAGGTGTTGCAATTTTATGTGCAGACACAGTAGGCTTTAAACCATCAAAAGTAAGGAAGGACAAGAATGGTCACTTCATACTTGTTAAGGGTAATACTCAACATGATGAGATCTCAATTATTAATATCTATGCACCCAACCAGAATGCACCTCAATTTTTAAGAGAAACTCTAACAGACATGAGTAACTTGATTTCCTCCAGCTCCATAATCGTCGGAGATTTCAACACTCCTTTGGCAGTGTTGGATCGATCCTCCAGCAAGAAGCTGAGCAAAGAAATCTTAGATTTAAACCTAACCATCCAATATTTAGATTTAGCAGACATCTACAGAACATTTCATCCCAACAAAACTGAATACACACACTTCTCATCAGCCCACGGAACTTATTCCAAAATTGACCACATTTTAGGTCACAAGTCTAACGTCAGTAAATTGAAAGGAATAGAAATTATTCCATGCATCTTCTTGGACCATCATGGAATAAAACTTGAATTGAGTAACAACAGGAATCTGCATACTCATACAAAAACATGGAAGTTAAATAACCTTATGCTGAATGATAGCTGGGTCAGAGATGAGATTAAGAAAGAAATCGCCAATTTTTTGGAACAAAACGACAATGAAGACACAAACTATCAGAACCTCTGGGACACCGCAAAGGCAGTTCTAAGAGGCAGTTCTAAGGCACTGCAAGCCTTCCTCAAGAGAACGGAAAGAGAGGACGTTAACAACTTAATGGGACATCTCAAGCAACTGGAAAAGGAAGAACATTCCAACCCCAAACCCAGTAGAAGAAAAGAAATAACCAAAATTAGAGCAGAATTAAATGAAATTGAAAACAAAAGAATAATACAACAGCTCAATAAATCAAAAAGCTGGTTTTTTGAAAAGGTCAATAAAATAGATAAACCTCTGGCCAACCTAATCATAAAAAGAAGAGTAAAATCTCTAACATCATCAATCAGAAACAACAAAGATGAAATAACAACAGACTCATCAGGAATCCAAAAAATCCTTAATGAATATTACAAGAAACTTTATTCTCAGAAATATGAAAATCTGAAGGAAATTGACCGATACTTGGAAGCACACCACCTTCCAAGACGTAACCAGAATCAAGTGGAAATGTTGAACAGACCCATATCAAGTTCAGAAATAGCATCAACTATACAAAACCTCCCTAAAAAGAAAAGCCCGGGACCAGATGGTTTCATGTCAGAATTCTACCAAACCTTTAAAGAGGAATTAGTACCTATATTACTCAACCTGTTCCAAAAGGTAGAAAAAGAAGGAAGACTACCCAACACGTTCTATGAAGCAAACATCACCCTGATCCCCAAACCAGGAAAAGACCCAACAAGAAAAGAAAATATAGACCAATATCACTAGTGAATATAGATGCAAAAATATTCAACAAGATCCTAACAAACAGAATCCAGCAACACATCAAACAAATTATACATCATGACCAAGTGGGTTTTATCCCAGGGTCTCAAGGCTGGTTCAATATACGTAAATCTATAAATGTAATTCAGCACATAAACAAATTAAAAAACAAAGACCATATGATTCTCTCAATCGATGCAGAAAAAGCTTTTGATAATATCCAGCATCCCTTCATGATCAGAACACTCAAGAAAATTGGTCTAGAAGGGACTTTTCTTAAACTGATAGAGGCCATCTACAGCAAACCCACAGCCAATATCATATTGAATGGAGTTAAATTGGAATCATTTCCACTCAGATCAGGAACCAGACAAGGCTGCCCATTGTCTCCATTGCTTTTCAACATTGTAATGGAAGTTTTAGCCACCGCAATTAGGGAAGAAAAGGCGATCAACGGTATCCATATAGGGTCAGAAGAGATCAAACTCTCGCTCTTCGCAGATGATATGATTGTGTATCTGGAAAACACTAGGGACTCTACTACAAAACTCCTAGAAGTGATCAAGGAATACAGCAGCATCTCAGGTTACAAAATCAACATCCATAAATCGGTAGCCTTTATATACACCAACAACAGTCAAGTTGAAAAAGCAATTAAGGACTCTATCCCATTCACAGTAGTGCCAAAGAAGATGAAATATTTGGGAATTTACCTAACAAAAGATGTGAAAGATCTCTATAAAGAGAACTATGAAACTCTAAGAAAAGAAATAGCTGAAAATTTTAACAAATGGAAAAACATACCATGCTCATGGCTGGGAAGAATCAACATTGTCAAAATGTCCATACTTCCCAAAGCAATATATAATTTCAACGCACTCCCTATTAAAGTTCCACTGTCATATTTTATAGATCTTGAAAAAACAATACTTCGTTTTATATGGAATCAGAAAAAACCTCAAATAGCCAAGGCATTACTCAGAAAAAAAAACAAAACGGGAGGAATCACACTACCAGACCTCAGACTTTACTACAAATCGATAGTGATCAAAACAGCATGGTATTGGCACAAAAACAGAGAAGTAGATATCTGGAACAGAATAGAGAACCAAGAGATGAATCCAGCTACTTACCGCTATTTGATTTTTGACAAGCCAATTAAAAACATTCAGTGGGGAAAAAATTCCCTATTTAACAAATGGTGCTGGGTGAACTGGCTGGCAACCTGCAGAAGACTGAAATTGGACCCACACCTTTCACCATTAACTAAGATAAACTCTCATTGGATTAAAAATTTAAACTTAAGACATGAAACTATAAAAATACTAGAGGAGAATGCAGGGAAAACCCTTGAAGAAATTGGTCTGGGTGAGTATTTCATGAGGAGAACCCCCCCGGCAATTGAAGCAGCTTCATAAATACACTACTGGGACTTGATCAAACTAAAAAGCTTCTGCACAGCTAAGAACACAGTAAGCAAAGCAAGCAGACAGCCCTCAGAATGGGAGAAGATATTTGTAGGGTATATGTCTGACAAAGGTTTAGTAACCAGAATCCCCAGAGAACTCAAACGCATCAGCAAGAAAAAAACAAGGGATCCCATCGCAGGCTGGGCAAGGGATTTGAAGAGAAACTTCTCTGAAGAAGACAGGCACATGGCCTTCAGACATATAAAAAAACGGTCATCATCTTTAATCATCAGAGAAATGCAAATCAAAACTACCTGGAGATATCATCTAACTCCAATGAGACTAGCCTATATCACAAAATCTCAAGACCAGAGATGTTGGCGTGGATGCGGAGAAAAGGGAACACTTCTGCACTGCTGGTGGGAATGCAAATTAATACATTCCTTTTGGAAAGATATATGGAGAACACTCCGAGATCTAAAAATAGATCTGCCATTCAATCCTGTAATTCTTCTGCTGGGCATATACCCAGAAGACCAAAAATCACAACATAACAAAGATATTTGTACCAGAATGTTTATTGCAGCCCAATTCATAATTGCTAAGTCATGGAAAAATGCAAATGCCCTTCGATCCATGAATGGATTAACAAATTGTGGTATATGTACACCATGGAATACTATGCAGCCTTAAAGAAAGATGGAGACTTTACCTCTTTCATGTTTACATGGATGGAGCTGGAACATATTCTTCTTAGTAAAGTATCTCAAGAATGGAAGAAAAAGTACCCAATGTACTCAGCCCTACTATGAAACTAATTTGGGGCTCTCATATGAAAGCTATAACCCAGTTACAACTTAACAATAGGGGGAAGTGGGAAAGGGAGGGGGTGTGGGTACAGGGAGGGGGATCGGTGGGGTCAGACCTGTGGTGCATCTTACAGGGGTATTTGCAAAACTTGGTAAATGTAGAATGTAAATGTTTTGGCACAGTAACTGAGATAACGCCAGAAAGGCTATGTTAACCATTGTGATGAAAATGTGTCAAATGATCTATGAAGCAAGTGTATGATGCCCCATGATCATATCAATGTATACAGTTATGATTTAATAAAAAAAAAAAGAGAGGCTGAGAGATGGATGACAAGAATTAGGTATAGACGAGACTTAAAAAGTAGTATTTCAGAAAATGTAACATTAAGGGAAAAGAGGAAAATAAAAAAAGGCAGAGTTCCTTTGTAATATATTTAGTATCTTCAAAAAGTACTTCTGTTGGGCAAGGAAAGCAAAACAAAACAAATTAAAAATTTGTCACAAACAATTTAAGGTAAGAGGAGATGTGTAAATGAATTCAGAGATGGTTCCAAGCCATAGATTCAGAAACTGTGTACAAAACAAAGGAGGGCATGAACCATATCATATGCTGGTGTACAAGATACAGACTTGACCCATTTTCAGTGGGACTGGGAATGATACATTTAATGATATTTATACTGGTGCTTGCATTCACCACGGTGGGGTGGAGGTCAAGCAACTCATGTTTGTTCAATGATATTTCCTGATAGTTCAAACTCTTGTAAAACATCATTTTGAAAATCTTTTAAAGTAAGAAACATAGATCTCTATCTAAGAAGATGTATAATCTTAGGTTGTTGATAGAAGTTCTTGTTAATAATAATAATAAATATAATAACCTGTATCTTATAATCCAAACCATTATTCACAGAAGGAAGCTTCGCAGCAGGGGTGACTAGAGGGCCAATTTAAAATATACATACATATATATTTTGTATGTATAAAAATACATACAAAAAAAGAAATGAAGTACACATTTCTTTAAAATGAAGTACAATATTTATTTTCCTAGAAAAAATTTTAAGAGCATTGTTTAGGAAAGAAGTGTATAATGCCAAGGCCCATGCTGTTAGTGCAGGCACAACATACAAGGCACCTACCCTTTTCTGTGAAGCTGTGTTCTATTATTTGAATGGAAATCATACTGACAGGTGTACTAGGGAAAATGAGAGGAATGGATAACCAATCTTCTGTTTTGATATTCTGCTGGGCTGTGAGACTACATGGGAAGAAAATAGGAGGGGATCTATGCACTCAGAGCAGCTCTGTCCCCTGCACCTGCCACACTTCCATCATCTGAGTTAGGGGGACCACCAAATTCTGTATGTCCCTCACAGCACAATTTTTATACCCTATCTCAACAGTCACCATGACACTCTGTCCTGGGATTATAAGGATAATTATTTCTTTCCTTTATCTGTTTACACCAGTCCCTATAAAAACAAAACAAAACAGGTTTGCTCTAATAACTATGTTAGTCACTGGACTCTGTAACTCTGTATAGTCCATCTTCCATCTATTTTTAACTCTGAATTCCTTTCTATGTGCTCTCTGGAAGACATTATCAGTCATCTTCAAAATTCCTTACATACTAGAAAATTCATCTGAATGTTTTCTTTATCCTCTTTCTCAATGGAAAACTGATTCTCCTTGGAGGTACACTTCTTGTATAAAAAGGTGACTCCCCCCCCCTTTCTCTTGTTAATCAGCCCGAAAGGAAAATACAAACCTCTCCTACATCTTATTATCATTCACTTCTTCTCACATAAAAACACAGAACTTTTGATTTCATGGTGTCACATTGTCACCCTTATTTATAGTAGTCATTCACCAACTCCTAGGGCACTACACTCTTCCAGTCTTGAATATTTTATCTCTTAGTTACTGTTCCTTTCTCACACATGGTTTATTCTAGAGTCCTTGGCAATTTTAACATCCACATGATTGAATCTTTCAGCAAATTGGTCTCTCAATTTAGTAACCATTTTGTCTCTCATCTTAACAAAACTACTCAATGTAATAGTAATACACTGGTAGACCTTATCCCTACCTATAATTTGAGCACCCAGTTTCAAAAACACCACCTTCCAGCCAATAATTTCTATCTGGCTAGAGCTCACTCCACCTACTTTCTTGAGTCTTTGCAAAGCAATCTTATAAAAATCGATGTATTTAAAACATCAATTCCTTTGGCCATCTATTGAATAATATTTTATTGTCGCTAATTCTTTTTTTTTTAATTGTTGGGGATTCACTGAGGGTACAAGATACCAGGTTACACTGATTGCATTGGTTAGGTAAATAATGTCCTATAATTGTGTCTTGCCCCCAAAAGGTGTGTCACACATGTAGACATAATTCTTATTGTCATCCTCTCTTCTCTTCTTACTCACCATACATTCAACAATTATAATAAACAGTTTTTTTCTGACATCTTCAAACCTTACTTTGCTCTCATTTATTATACATCTTTGGCAAAATCACAAATCCTGTTGAACCCAAGTTTTCTCCTGGATTGCTCCTGTTTTAATAGCAAATAAATAAGACTGAAGAAAAACACAAGTATACTCGTGATGCTCATTTGACATTCATAATCACTCATTACAAATGAGTCCTATCAGTGCCTCTTGGTTTATATTTCTCTGGTATATTCAATTTAGAAAGCTCACTAATAATATTTTATACAATTTCCTCTTAAGTTAAAACTATTATTTTTAATACTGCTCCCATAGTCTCATTTTTAGTTGACTACATTGTTTTTTATTTCACCGAGAACAAATGGAAAACAATCTCTAAGCCCCCGACTCACCTCTATCTATGTGCGTGCTTTCGTTTCCCTGTGCTGCCTCTCCATTCCAGTTCCCTGGGAAGCCTTGTCTGTGTTTCTAGTAAAAGTTAGCCCCACTACTCATGCACTAGATTTCACCCCCTCTTACATAGTCAACGATATCACACAGTTTTTTTCTCATCAATATGTTCCTTCTTAGGGGGATCTTTCCATCAGTATTAAAATTGCTTGTATTTCTCTTATCTTTAAAAAAATCTCTTAAGTTTACCTCCCTCTCCAGCTATTTGGCTCATTTTTCTCCTTCCCCTTTAGGGAAACATTCCTAGGAAGGACATTCTTTATTTATTTCCTCCTCAGCTTGCTCATTTTTTATCATCAATATGTGCCAGCGTTTAATTTTCAACCTTTTATACTTTTCTATTTTCATAAAGTCCCCTGAGAACCTCACTAAACTTTGATTTACAAACATATTATCTATACAGTGGTAACTAATAAATATATGCCCAAAGCTTAAGGCCCCCCCTAAGCTCCAGACTTCTGTACCTAGCTCCTACTGTTGCTAAGCTCCACATGATTACCTAATATTTTAAACCTTAATAATTACAAAATTTAAATCTATTCCCCCGTCCCAGACATATTAGAAATTTTCTAGATCCAAAAATGTGTAGTAACCCTACTTTCCTTCTTTTTATTTTATGCTTTACATCCAATCAATTATCATATCCTGTGAAATTTATGCTCAAAATATTATATGTCAAAAATCCTAACACTTTTATCATATCTAAGATTATCGCCCTGTCCCAATGAGTTATAATCTTTTGCTCAAATTTCTGTAATATTTTCCCTCCAAGGGTAGAAGCAATTGATGTTTGTGCTCTACCTTTGGGTGTCATTAATCTAGTGTCAAAATTAAAGCTAGCATGATTAAAACGAGGCCAGGTCTTGCCACATTTCTTCTGAACATTTTCCAATTCTCTTACTCTGAGAAAAAGAGTAAGTGGCACATGAAGCCTTCCTGGGATGGACTTCTGCTCTGCTCTGCCTCAGGCTGTACCATCCACTGCTTGCTTCTCTCTTCCTTGAACTTGCCAGGCATGATTTTGATTCAAGGCCACAGTGCCCAGCATCCACTCTGCTTAAAATACTCTCCCCCTAAATATCCATGTCACTTTTTACTTCATGGTTTCCAATATCGATGGGACATGCTCCTCAAAACTATCATTATTCCAGCATAAGAGCAGCGCAGACACTTATCAGACAGTCCCTGGTGTTCCTCCATAGTATGCACCCTGATCCATATGAGATGCATTTTATTTCCTAGCTTTATTCTAGTTTTTTATGTCTCCTACATTACCATGTAAATTTCAAGAGGGCACAAATTTTAGACTTTTTTGCCTCTGTACCTTGTTCCCTAACCCCTGACTCCATCTAGAACAGTTCTTAAGTCACAATAGTTTCTCAATAAATATTATCTGAGATTAAATGCATGAATAGAAATACTATTTGCCCTCCATTCAGTCCCTATCTGATTTTGACTCTCAAAGAAAGAGACAAAATAGATTTTTCCAACTTAATATAGACTTTATTAAACTCTTAAGTACAATAGACTCAAGGTCTTAGAGAAACTGAGCGTCAATAAGAGTCAGATGTGACACTTATTTGAGGAGACTGTCCTTCCCACTTCTCTCTAGACTTAGAAACTTTTCCAGTAATTGTAAGGACCAGCACTACCTTGGAAATACAATTTTGATGGGCAGGGACCATAATGAACTTTCATAATTGACATTTAACAGCAGACAAGATGACTCAGCCAAGAAAGAAAAAACAAGGAGAAAAAAGTGTGTATGGGCTACAGGTGACAAGCTATTTGTTTTCACACATAAAATCCTAATTTGGAAGTCTCAGAAACAACTGGGAACTTTATGAAGGGGAACAATCTCCAATGACAGAGACTGTGGGGACCCCTTCCAGAGTTTGGGAATAAGGTGTGAGCAGGCTCTTGTTTTACAGACATGGGAAGATGAACCTGTGATAATTGGCTTACCTGTTATATAATCTAACTGAAACCATTCACCTTCAAGTAATGCTAAAGATCTTAGTTGAGAACGCAGATTACCTTGTCACCTGTCCTACTCACAGAAACGCCTTCCAGAAGCAGGAAACCTGCGCTATACTTTTGGAGGTGCCATTTCCATTAATTTTTTTTTTAATACCAAAAAAGTACTTTATTTAAAAGGAAAAATAAAAGAAAGAAAGATCAACCACTGGGTTTCCTTGCTTTGGGTGAAAGGTCAGGACAGGTACATTGCCACTTCCAGATTATCTGGCCAGGGTCTAATCCAATCTAATCTGATCAAATGAGATGTAATTGAGGCTGAAATTTTAATTATAAATTAAGACTATGTAGTTGTTCTTGTTCCATTAATGTTTAATGAATTTTTAAATTGCCTGAATTATGCAGAAAAACACCTCCTTTGTTCCTTAACAATGTATGTTTTAGGTCATTATTTAAAGAATATAAACTTTTTTTTTTTTTTTGGCCGGGGCTGGGTTTGAACCCGCCACCTCCGGCATATGGGACCGGCGCCCTACTCCTTGAGCCACAGGCGCCGCCCTAAAGACTATAAACTTTTAAACAAAATTGCTCTGGAATTATATCCCATTAGTAAAGATACTTGTTTTATGAAGAATTGCTTTGCAGCTTTCTTTATCTGAATGGTTTATTCTTTAAACCATCAGAATTAAAGCAAATACTTAGTTATTTCTAAGGTCTCATGAGGTTATTTCCAATTATGATTTTTTTCCTCTGTGAGGGATGTTCTGATCCTATGTGTAGAATTTATCTCCAATTAAGTATCACCATGTGTACACTATCATGTTTATTAATAGTCCCCTCTCCTCTAATGGAATATAGGCTCTTTATGGAGTAGAACCATTTACGTTTTATGCAGGTGGCACTTATGTTTGGCTTGAAATATACCAACTATTTTTAAAAAAGAAGAAGCAGAAAAAAATAATTTGCCTGCTCCTTAATGCAAAATTGTATTGTATATGGTAATATGAAAAGAACTCAGGGGGTTTAGAGTTGTTATGTGCAAAGTTTGTTCATTTGGAGCAGAATTCACATTTAACATCGGAGTCAATACTATTGCTAGTCACAAATGCCATCTAAATAGCAATTTTGCTGGTTCAAATGACAATTGTTTTGTAGAGAGGAGGCAATTTTTGAAATAATTGAAGTTTGTATTTAGACAATATTGAGCTTAAGAGAATCACAAGTGTCCTGTCCCTATTTAAAGAAAACACTTTTTAAAATTTAGGTTACTTCAATTAGTAAACAAGGATATCTACAAAACTAACTTTATTTTCATTAAAGTACATTTTGTTAGATAATGGCCCTCATGAAACCAGGGCCATTTTCCATAATTTACCCTAGTGACCAAGAGAAGTTGTTCTTAAGAGTAATCATCAAGAAAGGAAATTGCCATCTCCGTACCTTACATCTGAATAAAACAATATAGTTGATACAAGCAGGCTGAGAGAGAGGTCCAAGTTAACATGTCTATGTCACTGGGGCCACCTGTTCTATTATATTCATCTATTTCTGAAAATGTAAACCAGATGTTCTCTGATCACTTAAGACCAGGACTCAACATCCAGAAGAAATCCTTGCCTTTTGTTTCACTTGCTTCATTACCTTAAACTCCCCCAAGAGTCTTTTATGTGGCATTCAGAGAAAAAACTGATTAGCAATTTGGAAGAGAGGATTCTGTCACTGCAGCATTCCTGATAACCACAGAGATCAGATGCTCACTATGACTGAGGACAACAAACTGTCACAAGGGTAGAACTTTAAATGCACAACAGAGTTTGTTTATTTATTAGGCTCAAACATTTATGGATCAACTATGATTTCTTCCTGGCAAGATATCCTCCTTTTCTCCCCACCTTGCTCAAAGGAGCTGTCAGGTCAGGAAAGGGGAAAAATGAAACAAACGCTTTTTCTCTTTCAATTTCCCAGTGGGGGAGCCCTGTTGAAATGCCAGGCATGCCCTGCTGCTTTCTGCACCAACAGATGGCAGACGGCTGCATTCCTTGTGTTTGTTTCCCATTCAGCAAATTGCAGGTCACATCTGGTCTAGCCTCTGCTCAGTCTGAGCAGATGGGAGTTCACATTCTTTATAGGTGGCTGACTTATAAAAAGAAAGAAAAAAAGGAGCGAAAGAGAAAGGAAAATAGAAATATAGAGAAAAAAAGAGAGACAGTGGAGCAGTAACAATGGTGACAAGGAAATCTGAGCATCTGGTATGAGTTCAGTATCAGTAAACCATTTAGCCAGACCCCAGCCAACAGTTAATGGAACAGAATCACACTTGGAGACAGCCAAGCAATCCAGTAAATGGTGAGCCTCCAGATGAAGCAAAGAAGATAGGCACACAATGCAATATACCCTCCACAGATGCTTTCATTTATTTTTTTCCTACCCTAATTTTTTTTTTTTTTTTTTTTTGCAGTTTTTGGCCAGGGTTGGATTTGAATCCCACCACCTCTGGCATATGGGGCCGTCCCCCTACTCCTTTGAGCCACAGGTCCCACCCCTTACCCTGATTTTTAAGGGTAAGTTTTAGTAAGGTCATTCTTGGAGGTTGTATGTGTAATAGTTTTATTTTGTATTTTTTGACTATTCTATTTTTATTTATTTTATTAAATCATAAACACATAGATCATGTATACATTAATGCGTTTATGGGGTACAATGTGCTGATTCCATATAGAACTAGGAACGCTTACATCACACTGGTTAGTATATCCCTCATCTCATTTACTTAATTATTGTGTTAAGACATTTATACTCTATACTAATAGATCCAACACGTACCCTTGCATTATGCACCATAGGTGTGATCCCACCGTTCACCCTCCCTCTATACTTCTACTCTATTGCTCTAAATTATACCAGTTCCTATTGGAAAATGCTAAAATCAAACATTCCACTAAGTGGCTATGTGGGTAAAATAGTTGACCAGAGAAATCATGGTTATGTGCTTTGGGGCCATAAGAATCTTTCAGAGCTAGGTTCACCATGTAAAGAAACAGTTCTTGAATTTGGATACCTATAATAATCAGTTATAGTGATTAAATATGCAGATAACAGAGCCTCTGCCAAAGATTCTGATTCAGTGGCTCTAAAACAAGGTTTCTAGAATTTATTTTGCAAGAAAATCACTTGAGTATTTGTCAAATACATAGGTACAGGACCTTCCCTACACCTTCCAGGATTATGTTTCATCAGCTTTGGAGAAAGACATGATATTGCTCTTTTAAATATTCCATGTTTTATTTTTCTTTTAATACCAGTGAAGTTTAAGGAACACTGATTTAGAATAAGGCTTGGTGATCTTCCAGTATAAAAAGCCACACAGGTTTGCTAATATGAAGGGAGGCTTGTAAAGATCTGAGTTATGGTTAATGTGTGGGAAATGTGTCTAGATTGAACAGCATCAAATCCAATATGGTTATTTTATCATTGAAATGTCAGGCTTTAACTTTATTCATTCTGATGTAGCTGGAATCTCTTCTCTGCTGAGTCTGTGGTCTCTGAGATTCAAAGAATGAATATACAGACCATGTGAGCAAGCAAAAGAACAGGATTTATTGATAGATAAAAAGGTCAGAGTCTTCAGCAGGCCAACAGGGGATTTCCAGAGCAGAAAGCCCCTGTGGACTGCACCGCTTTTCTCACCCTACAGGCAGTGGGGAGTCTGGGCAGATGGAATGTCAGAACCAGACAAATGTCTGGCCTCAGAGGCTTGAGAGAAGAGGTTAATTTTAAAACTGCCCCTGTGTAGGAATGCAGTCTCCTTTAGGGTGTGTTCTCTGTTCCAAGAGTGGTGGCTTAGGTGGGACACTGGTCAGAGTGGCTTTAGGACCTGCTTAGGCCCAGAGAACATGGTTAAGCTTGCTTAGGACTAGAAAATGGGGGTTCATACTCAGCCCTGAGTGGGGTAATCCTGTATCACTCAGACAGTATGAACACCCATGAAGACATAATAAGGGGAAGATTATATTCAGTAAGTTATCTTTGTGTAAGAAGGAGTATGGGTAAGAACATATATTTGTATTCATATTTGCTTGTATAGTCAGTGGTTCTGTAACACTTGTTTTGAAGATATACATTTGTTCCATTGTGTTTGATATATTAGGTAGCATTTTGTGTATAACATAAATTTCATGTTTGCTTATGCACAATTTTGTCTGCATGACACACTCAGGAAACACAGAAAAGTTCATCTAGATGAACTCAGCTAAGTAAGAAATGACACAGAATGTACGTCCATGTGTCCCTGTGTGTGTACATATGCATTCACCCATCTCCAACTACTACCAGCTTCGTCAGTTCACCTGTTGTGTTATGAGCCACACCCTTTGATGTTCCATCTTTGAACTTGATCACAGATAACGCACCTTCCACTAAAGCATAACTCCTCACAGTAGAAAATCTACCAGACATAGCCCCATGCTATGCCTGTTCATTAATTTTCCCCACTTTGTCCTCATCCTGCATTTTTTTTCTCTTTCCATTGATAGTTTTCTCTCTTTTGCCTCACTATTTCTGTCTCTCTTTGCCCCTTCCCTCTCACATACAGGGTAGTAGACATGGCAGTCAGGCAAATAAACCAAGAAGATAATGGGTGCCCGTTTCTACAAGGAACCTCGGTCTTTTCTATATAAAATGTCATTTATTATAGTATTTAAGCAATGGTTAGCCATTTAATATGTGACAAATTTCGCTATTTTCCTTATCTGTTTCCTAACATTTTTATGTGTTACTGTCAAAGGTTTTTTAATGTTGTACCCTAGTAGCATTTTTCCCTTAACTCTCCTATAATGTTAATAAGCTTTCTTATTTTGAGCAGTTTCTGGATTGACAGAGATTGTAAAGAATGTAGCAGGACTCCTCATGTATGTTGAACTCAATTTCTCCTATTACTAACATTTTAAATTAGTATGGCACATTTGTCACACATAATGAACTAACTGATGCAAACTTTATTAGAGATCCTTAGGTTTTTTTTTTGCTGTTTTTGGTCGGGGCTGGGTTTGAACCCACCACCTCTGGCATATGGGGCTGGCGCCCTACTCCTTTGAGCCACAGGTGCTGCCCCAGAGTTCCTTAGTTTTTACCTCAGGCCCTTTTTCTGTTCCATGATCCTATCTAGGAAACCTCATTCCTTTTAGTCCACATGTGTCCTTAGGCTCCTTTAAGCTGGGGTACTGTCTTAGACTTTCCTGTGCTTTATAACATTTATAGTCTTGAGGAGTATTGGTCAGGCATTTTGTAGAATATCCTGCAATTGAAATACACCCAATGTTTTCTTATTAGACTGGAAATACGAGTTTTAGGAAAAGACCACAAAGGTAAAGTGTTATTTTCATTACATTACATCAAGGCTTCAAATGATTGCTATGATTTTCAACTGTGCTGGCTTAGGTCATCTCAATGAGGTAGGGTTTGTCCAGTTTCTCCACGGGAAAGTCACTCTTTTATCTCCCTTTCTACACTATACTCATCAGAAGAATGTTACTGTGTATATCACACACTTAAGGAGTGAAGAGTTATGCACCCACACTTTCTCTTTTTTTTTTTTTTTTTTTTGAGACAAAGTCTCATTTTGTTGCTCCTGGTACAGCGTCATGGCATCATAGCTCACAGCAACTTCACACTCTGGGGCTTAAGTGATTCTCTTGCCTCAGCCTCCCAAGTAGCTGGGAATACAAGGGGCATGCCACAACACCCGCCATTTTTTTTTTTTTTTTTCTTTTGGGGTGAGGTCTCACTCTTGCTCAGGCTGGTCTTGAACTCCTGAGCTCAGCTAATCTACCTGCCTTGGCCTCTGAGAGTACTGGGATTCACCTGCCCTTTCTTGAGGGCATTGAGGGCAGAGTATCTACATAAATTACTTAAAATTCTTTTGCACAAGAATTTTATTTTTTCTCCATTGTTTATTTCTTTCTTCAATCACTTAATTATATTATTGTGTGCATGGGTGTGTTTGTTTATAGCACTTTCTTCCTTTATGGCACTACAAGATGCCCTCTAGGTGGATATTTCCTCCTTTTTTTTTTCTTCAGCAAATTTTGAATTTATTAGTACAGTAATAAAAGCAGCTTCTGGTATTGTCATTTCTTAATAATCTGTTTATAAAGATTTTTTCTTTTTTTTTTTTATTGTTGGGGATTCATTGAGGGTACAATAAGCCAGGTTACACTGATTGCAATTGTTAGGTAAAGTCCCTCTTGCAATCATGTCTTGCCCCCATAAAGTGTGACACACACCAAGGCCCCACCCCCCTCCCTCTGTCCCTCTTTATTTCCTCCTTAGTCTTAAATTGGCCATTTCTTCTAAGAGACTTTGTTTCTTTGATTGGAGAATGATATTAAAAAATAACAAGATCTAGCTGCTAGGTGTGCTTGTTGCTAGTAGGGTACCTTTGTTTCTAGGCCTTCTCACCTAAGAAACTAAGAAAAATGATGTGTGTATACTTAACTATATACACATGTATATATAAATATGTCTCTGTGTAAACATCTGTGTCCATATTGAGCTAAAAATAGGTTCATACGGATGCCTTCAGCTGTAATGCATTATCCTACGGATGATTTTAGCCTCCTTCACCTGCTTATCTGTAACCTCCCATAACAGCAACAAAAATCCCGGCTCCCACCATGCGCTATTCATTTAGGTAATTGTTCATTTCCAGTATATGTATGTAACAATATCAGAATCATTCACCCATACACTCATGGGAACTAATACTATCAGCTAGAAGGCAATCTTTATGGACAATCTCTTTTGCCTTTACTCTTATTTCCAGCTCTAATTAGTTCCAGAGTTACTGAGGTCAGCAAATTTTCACCCCACAACCATCTGCAAGTTTGTGTTACACATTCATAAATTGATACATGCATTTGTAGATTGTTTTATCATACAGTGTTCCTTACCCTGGGACACCCTGCCAACCTCCTAAATTATTTTTTCATTTGCATAAATTTAAATTTACTCTGTACTATAAAATTCTACATGTCTTGACAAATGCATAATGTCACATATCTACCAATATAATATAGTGCTTACTAGTTTCACCACGCTAAAAAAATGTGTGCGTTTTATCTTTCGAATACTACCCTGCCCCCAGAAACCCCCGGCAACCACAAATGTTTTTACTGTAGCTATGCTTTTGCCTCTTCTGGAATGTCATATAACTGGAACCATATATTATGTATACTTTTTAGATGGACTTCTTATACCTAGCAATACGAATTTAAGATTCATTGCTGTCATTTTGTGGATTAATAGCTCACTTTTTAAGATTACTGAATAATAGTCTGTTGTATGGACACATCAGTCAATTAGTCTTCATTTATCGAAGGACAATTTGGTTGCTTCCATTTTAGGGCCTTTATGAGTAAAGGTGGTATTAAAATTTGCATGCAAATTAGTTTGCAAACTATCTAGTAGTACAATTGTGGGTCATATAGTAACAGTATATTTACCTTTGTTAGAAACCGCTACACAGTCATCCAAAACTGGGATATAATTTTTGCATTTTTCAAAGAAATGAATGACCGAGAGTTTCTGTTGTTCTGTTTCTTTAACAGGAATTGTAATTGTCAGGTTTTTTTTTTTTAATTTTATGCATTCTAGTAGTGCTATCTTATTGTGTTTTGATTTGTTATTCCATAATGAATGAAACATAATGTCGTGAATGCTTTAATATCCCTTTTTTGGCCATGGTCTATTTTGAGTCTGTTCTTTTGAAAAGTAAAAGCTCTGTTTCTAAATTCCATTTTTTTAAATTTTTGTATATGGGTATCCAATTTATCCAGAACTGTTTGATGGAAAAAACTATCCCTCATGCATTGAATTGCCTTGCTTTTTTGTCTAAGATCAATTCACTATGTTTGTATGGGTCTAAATCTCGGCTCTCTCCTCTGTTCCACTAATGATATGAAATAGATTAAATCTCAAGTTGGGTAATGTCAGTTCTCTGGCTTTGTTCTACCACTTCAGTATTATATCAGCTAGTCTATTTTTGTGTGTTTCCATATAAACGTCATAATCATTTAGTTGATATCTACAAGCTAGCTTGCTACTTTGATTGGGATTGCATCAGTCAAATTGGGGAGAATTAATATCTTCCTGATATTAACTTTTCCAATCTATGAATGCCAAATATCTGTCCCTTTATTTAAATCTTCTTTGATTTATTTCATCAGAGTTTTGCTGTTTTTTATATATAAGGCCTGAAAATAACTTGTTAGATTTACACCTAGGCATAATTTTGTTTTAAATTTCAAATACTAATTCGTCATTGTTTGTGTGTAAGCAAGTAATTAACTTTTGTATACATGTATTAAATTTATGTCCTTCTGCTCTGCTATGCCTATTAGTTCCAGAATTTTTTTCTGTTGATACTCTGGAAGTTTTCCATAGACTATCAGGTAGGCATTGATTAGTGAAAGTTTGATTTTTTTTTCCCTTCCAGTGTACATAGATTTTATTTTGTTTTTCTTGTCTTATTACAGTAGGTAAGAATTCAAAAATGATGTAAATAGAAGTCTTAAAATAGAACATTTTTGCCTGGTCTCAACTTCAAGAGTAAAGTTTGTCACCAGTGGGTGTGATGTTAAGTGTAGTTTTAAATTTCTTTACATTTTTTATAGACAAATAAAAATTATATGTGTTTATAGTGTACATGATGTTTGTGAGTGGCTAAATCAACATGCATCACACTACATTTTTATCATAAATTTTTTTTGCAAGATGATCTAAAATCTTCTCTAATAGCACTTTTCAAGTATACAATATATCGTTAGTAACTATAATCACCTGATGTACAATAAATCTTTTAAACTTATTTTTTCTGTTAAATAAAATGTTGTAGTCTTTGACAAACATCTCTCCAATCCTCTAATCCACCCATCCTACCCCTACCCCAGCCTCTGGTAACCATCGTTTATTTTACTCTCTGTTTCCATGAGTTTGACTTCTTTATATTACAAATATAAGTGAAAAATTATGAAATTTGAAAGTTCTCCTTTCTTCCTAGTTTGCTGAGAGTTTGCCATTAGGGGTGCTGGATATTTTCAAATGGCTTTTTTTTTTTTGCATCAATTTATATTATTGTATTATTTTTCTTCGTTAGACTAATGATGCCATAGATTACATTGATTTCCAAATGTTGAACTTAAATTGTATGCCAGTAATAAATCCACTTGGCCATGTATTAATTACTTTTTTTATACATTGTTGGATTTGATTTGCTAAAATTTTGGAGAATATCTGTGTCTATGTCTATAAGAGATACTGATTTGTAGTTCTCTTTCCTTGCAATGTTTTTATTAAGTTTTAGTATAAGAGTAACATTAGCTTCATAGCGTATGTCTGGAACTGTTATTCCTGCCTATTTTCTGAAAAAGTTGGGAGGGTAAACATTCTTCTTTTCCTAATTATCTATTGCCTTTTGTGAGTTAAGGTAGTTTGTGTTTTAAGAGAATTAAGTCTTAAAAGTGTTATTAATAGTATTTGTGTATTAGTCTTTTAATATACAATTTTAATGGCCTTGATTTCATCTGTTACATTAGTCATTTGTATGTGCTCTCTTTTTATCTTAGCCCAGTTTAAAGTTTACCAGTTTTAATATCTTTTCAAAGAATGGGTTTTCTCTATTGTATTCTCATTGTTGACTTAACTGATTCTTGTCAGTGTTTAAAAATTATTTCTTTCCACACTTTATGGGGGCAAGACATGATTGCAAGAGGGACTTTACCTAACAATTGCAATCAGTGTAACCTGGCTTATTGTACACTCAATGAATCCTCAACAATAAAAAAAAAAAAAAAAAAAATTATTTCTTTCCTTCACCTTCCTTTAGGTTTCAATTGCTCCTCTCTCTGTCTTTGTGTGTGTTTTTCTGTGGTGGAAAATTAGATTATTGATACAGTAGAACCTCCATAGTTGACCATTTCACTACATTGACCACCTCCTTAAGTTGATCTTATTTCATAGACTGGACATGCACATACCAGCATAATAGGCCTAGTTCCTTATGTTGACCACCTCAGTATGTTGACCAGTTTGTTGCACTACCATGGGTGGTCAACTTATCCAGGCTCTACTATAGTAGACTTTTTTTCTCCTGAAGGTTCTAAGATTAGTTTAATGGCTCTGAATGTGGTCTACCTTGAAGTTCTTCCATGTGAACTAGAGAAGAATATTTACTTTGCTGTCATTTGGTAGACTATTCTGTAATATTCTAGATGGATTTGTTAGATAGTGATGTTTAAAAACCTATATCCCTATCTACTTAATCTACCAAAGACTTTGAAGCTTTCATCTATAATTCTGAATGTGTCTACATTTTTGATGTTTCTATCTTATTTTCTCATTTATTTTCATACTCTCTATTAGTTGAATACACATTTAAAATAGTTACGTCTTCTTATAGTATGACCCATTTATCATTATGTAATGCTCCACTTTATCTCTAACAATTTTTCTGAATTCAGTTTTGTCTGAAATTAATGGCTACTCTGGATTTATTTTGATTGGTATTATCATGACACATAATTATTATTTTATCTTACTTATCTGAATCTTTATATTTAAAATAGGTGTTTTATAGTCTACCTATAGTTAGGTCTTTTCAAAATTTTATTTATTCTAAAATATATGACATTTAATCAAAATCAAATGTCCAGACTATAGTACTGTCTAACTGAAGTATTTATGATCTTATCCATTCATCGAGCATTTGCTAAAAGGTACCTAACCACATTTTATCAGTATTCTTCATGAGTCACTAGGGGACACTATAGAATTTATCTTACTAGGGGACATTACAGAATTTATCCCAGATAATTTTTATGAGAATTAATTAATTAAAAAAAATTTATACATAGTGTACTTAGTGCAGCGTTTGGCACATAGTGAGTTCTCAAAGTTAACTATTGTTATATACAGTATGATTTGACACTTTAATTTTTGTGTGTCCGTGTCTTTTCCTATTGTATCTTTGATTTCCATTCTGTTTCCTTGAGGTTTTTATTTTGCATGAGAATTTTGGCAGTATTTTACTGATACTCTTCACTCTAATCATACTGAGATATTGCAAGGTGACACTGTCCTAGTTTTGACTGTTCCCCAAATCCACCTTTAGACAAGAACATGAAAGCAAATAATTTATTTGGGAGATGATACCAGGAAATACCTGTAAGGGGGTGGATAAGTTAGATGAAGACATAAAGGAAGCCAATACCCTCAGCATAAAAAAGCCTGATGATAAGCTGTTCTGCTGGTAGACAGCATGAAACAACCATCACTGGTACAAGAGAAGTGCGGTATTGATCAACAATCTAAATGCATCATTGGCCAAAGGTTGCTGGCTAGAACTTTAATTCCCCTTTACCAGCCACACAGTGTATAAATTAAATCTAAGCCTTCACAAACAAAGCACAGGTACTTGCTGTAACATGCAGTCAGCACATGCTACAGGTAGGTTTAGGCTAGAAATGAGTGGGACACTAATAGCATCGGGTATATTACAATCTTTTATATTTGTGCATGCAAATCCATACTATTCTCTCTGAGATATACTGCTTGTTTCTTATTTAATTATTGACTTTCAACTTATCTGTTATAGCTCAGCTAAAGTGATGCCTCTTCTAGGAAATTTTTATAAGATCTGATGCAGGTGTCCTAATCTTTCATGTGACAAGATGTAGGCACAAGATCCTGTGCTTTTTTTTTTTTATCATATTATTCAAATTATGTACTTGATTTTAACACTCAATTCTTTTCTCTTACAAAGCTCGATTCTCAGCTTCTTATGGTTAAATATGCCAGTATCACATACCTAGAGTTTTGCATGGTATCTGGCACATGATTTTTTTCCCAGCAAATGTTAGGTTTTAAAAAAGATGGGGCAGTGCCTGTGGCTCAGTCAGTAAGGCGCCGGCCCCATAGACCGATGGTGGTGGGTTCAAACCCGGCCCCAGCCAAACTGCAACCAAAAAAAAAAGTAGCCGGGCGTTGTGGCGGGCGTCTGTAGTCCCAGCTACTCGTAAGGCTGAGGCAAGAGAATCGCTTAAGCCCAGGAGTTGGAGGTTGCTGTGAGCTGTGTGAGGCCACGGCACTCTACCGAGGGCCATAAAGTGAGACTCTGTCTCTACAAAAAAAAAAAAAAGGTTCTTTTTAATTGCTAAATTGTAAAAACCTTTGAGCACAATCAAGGATCTTCGCCTTTGTTCACAAATGAAGATGTATATGTTCTCTTTTGAGATTATTTTTTCACAAGCATAAAATGGATTCTTTTCTAAAAAAGTTTAAAGAACAACTTTATAAGCAATATAATAGGGATAGTTTTGAGTTTGTTTCTTCTCCTTTTTTAGTCTCTATGTGATTTTATATTCTGAGCATGTACTCCCTTTTGTGTAACTGCATTCCAAATTCTATGTTATACCATTGATATCACTTGCAAAGGTTGATATTAGTTTATGCTAAGTAGGTTAAAGTTATTCAATCAGAGTCTTCTTTGTTGTGCAAAAAAGTAGAAAGCAGCAGGGAAGCTCTAAGCCAGCCATCATCTTAGCTTCTATTCTGAATACAGGAGCTCTTACTCTCAATACAAACCATATATTGAAAGAAGCAATTCCTAGAACCCTAGCATTTACTACTTCTCCACAAATACCATAGTAAAATAGAACAACACAATCTTCTATACCAAGGAAAAAGGAAGATATAGTCATAGATAATACACATCCTATGTTTGTGAAATCACTACAGACATTTTTGGTAGAAGGAATAAAATATTGATGGGTAGATTGACATCTGAATGTGTCTAAATGTGGTGCTTTTGTTGCTTTTCCCAACAATTGGGCTAAAGCTAATATTATCTAAATTTTAGAGTCCTTAATAGATCTTAGATATACATGTCATATTTAGAAAGAGGACAATTTCAGTAATCATGGCTATCAGTATACATCACTAAGTCAAGTTTTGCTTTCATGGTTTCTATTTAAGAGAGAAAGACTTCTCCTTCCTTGAGAGGACTGGTATGAGTTGACTTTTAAAAGTAGTGAGAAGAGAGGACAAGTTTTTGATGAAAAATGGAACTAGTTTTGTCATATCTTGGGGTTTTATTTCATTCATACTTAACGCCTGTTTAAACCCAGTGATTTTTGTTAATGTATATACTTAAAAATGTCTAACAGAGCTAATATTTAATAACATATATTGACATTAGTTATCATGTACATGGTTGCAAAGCTTTTTATAATTAGTCAATAGATGAAGTAGAGTATTAGATATTTAATTCATACATTCTATTTTAAACTAGAAAATGGTATATTTTTTCATAGAAAAAGTAAAAGAGTTAAAAATATATACCTTCTATGAAACTTAAGCTCCCATTTCTAATGTCTTACATTCTTTACAACTCAGATTTCTTACTTATGAATTCTATTAAAAATTAAAGATTATACAGCAAGCATATGTTAAATTTGTCCAATTTTTTGAGTGGTGGGTGTTTAACAGA
Organism: Nycticebus coucang; assembly: GCF_027406575.1. NCBI lineage: Eukaryota > Metazoa > Chordata > Mammalia > Primates > Lorisidae > Nycticebus > Nycticebus coucang. The sequence goes on along the minus strand of NC_069788.1, from coordinate 101,064,547 downwards.
ATCATTTATAGGACCAATTTGCAAATACATACAAATTCACTTTATAAATTCATTCAAGACTGGGTAGATTCTCTGCAAAAAACAGTTACTGATATTTCTCCATCTTTGTTTTAATTGACCAATTCTTATATCGGAAGTTGGAGATTATTTCCCATAGTTAAACCTAGGATGGCCTTATGATTTGCTTTGATCATCAGAAGATGGTAGAGTTGATGAAGTGTGAGTTACAGAAACTAGGTCTTAAGAGAACTGCTGGCTTCCCTTTTACTCTCTTGGAACCCACATAGCATCATATCATAATGCTTGTATAGACCCCAGGAGTATGAAAAGCTACATGGAAGAAAATTGGATGTCCTAGCCAAAAGCAGTATCAATGCCAGTCATGTAAATAAGGCCATCTTGGAATTGCCAAGGCCAGCTGTTCCCATCTGCAACTTCACAAGTGAGCATAAGAGAAACCAACATAATAATTGTCCAGCTGAGATCAGCCAAGCATGAAAAGGAATAGTCAAATCTTTAAAACAATAATAAATTGTTTTTATCATGAGCTACTGAAAAAATACATAACTCTTGCAAAGATGAAAGTGGAAAGACAATGTTTAATCTAAAATTTACTCATCGTACTTGATAGGAAGCTTAAATATTTTATAAGATTATTTTTTTGCACTTGTTTTTTTAATTTACATTTCCCCAAGCCTAAGTTTTAAATAATTTTTTGGAAGTCAGGCCTGCTCTGGAACCATAATTTAAGACCAATGTATTTCAAAGGATTTTGAACATATACAACAATATAGGATATATACAAACACAAAAAAGATTATTCTGATAAAGCCTATAGCAACATTTCATCCCCAAACGTCTTAGAACAAAAGTCTGCCATATTGATTAGCATGGACTTTAGGCCTACATGGTGGATTGAATGCCTGTGATCATGAAGCCGCTTCCAGTAACACAAATTTCTGTTTGAGAAAGAATTTAAATATATTAAAAAGAAGATATTACCATATAATTAAAACTTCATTGAGAATTGTTATATGTCATTGACATTATTGCCACTGCCAAATATCCAAATAAGGTGTTATCTTACATTAAAATGTTGTCCCTACTGATTTGTCACAGATTAATATGTTCATATTTGTCAGGATGAACTTCTGAGTAAAGGTTGTGTCATTCCACTGTACTTTTTCTGTGAACATAATAGATGGACATGTATGGAGATTAAATGTTTACTGTAAGCAGAAAGCCTTGTTCTGGTTTTTTGGGCAATTTGAAATCTGGATGTTCATCAGAGTCCATCAGGTGAAATCTCTGGACTTGTGCTTGAAGTAGAATTTTTTTATTTTTTTTATGTTAATTTCTACACGTTATCTTCATATGTCATCAGGGCTGTACACTATAGCCTTATAGGAAGGTATCACTTCACAACTATAATCATTCTTTTTGGATACTTAGAAAAACTATGAAGTCTTCATAGCCTGTCAGGTATGTACTGCTTCCATTCTTTCACCGTCATGACACAGGGTGACATTATGAATGTTTTGAGATACACAAAAATCAAGAAACATAAAATCCACTCTGCAGAGATTTCCTAACACCAAGGAGGCCCTTAGCAGAAATGACCCCTCATTCTTGGACTGTCCATTCTCTAGAATGGATGGAGAAAAAGGTTTTAAAGTTACTCAGTTTCAGGTATTCTGTTATAAATAACAGAAAAAACCCAGAGAACCCATTTAATACTGGATTTTTATGTTCATGATGAAAGAGATTTGAGGTCAGGTGCAAACTTTGGCTTTCCCTTCTGCTTTCACTTTTTGAGAATTTAAGCATCGTGTCAGTGAGAAAGTAGTCCTCTCCACTGATGATTCCTAACTGGTGGGGGGCATTAATTTATATTTAGAGATAAACACTTTTGATGTGTAAAACTGCATTCAGTGTACTCTGAAATACACCATGTTGTGTATCCATCCCTTATATGGACTAGTGCCTAGTATACGAACCATGATGCAACTGGTTTGATCACATTAGTCTGTGTGTGTGTGTGTGTGTGTGTGTACAATGTTTGATTCTAGATGTTCTAGGAAGTACCAAGATATCCTAGAATATATGATGTGAGGAACTTTTCTATACTTTGTCAGCCAAACTGAAGATAACTTTATTGAAATAGCAGGTGTCCAGATGAAGAGTAACTGAAATTATGGTAGGAGAAGATTCAGATTTTTTTAATTGATGACAGAATTTAAGCAGGTAATTTCTAACTGTTTTATCTCAAATTTTCAGCTTTATATTAATCACGAAACAGAATAAACTAGGGAAAATACAGCAAAAAAGGAACGTAAAATAAGTGTTTTTAAATTACAGCATTACAAATTACACCCTAACTGATAAAAAGGTATATAATTATTATGTACTCATAATAATTTAAAAAAAAAAAACTAAAGAATTACAAAGTTCAACTTCCCTGTGAGAAGACAAATATACCTGCATCTTAATCAAATCATGGAATTGGAAAAATAATTATGCACCATCTGGTCCTCACAACTTATGTAAGAGAGAAGAGAAAGTTGAGAAAACTGAATTCTCTTTCTGACAATGTCATTACTTTTCCTTAAGACATTGAGCAAACCATGTATCTCACTGGGCTGAAGTTTCCTTTTCTGTAAATTTTTCACCAGAAAAGATAATTTGAGGGCTCTTAATTTTGGATAAGTTTATTGATAAATCATGGAGATTTTGCGTCATAACAAAATTTAAGACCAAGAATGTGTTATGCCAGGACAATAAACATTAATTTTATTGAGCATTTTCAATTTGCCGGTCACTATGCTAAGCTATTATGATGTATTTTCTATTTTTAACATTTATTGCAACATAAGGTTGTAGTTTTATTATTTTTCCCTTTTAACAGAAGTGAACTGAAGCACAAATAGTGAAACTTTTTCACTATTGGTAGTAGTTGAAGCTTGAATACCCCAGGGAGTATAATTATGAATGCTTCGTCTTAACCAATGTGCCGTGAAAATAAATTACTAACTTACTATGTGAATGGTGAGTTCTACTGGGAGAACAATAAAATTATCTGTAAACTTTGTAGTAAATGCTTATTGAGGTAAATTCCAAATAGCAGAAATTTTCCTTTTTTACTACCTGCTATAGTTCAAAGATTCATATTTGACAGACATTCCTGAAATAGAAAGTAAAAACGAGGTAATTAGCTCTACCAGATATTTAAACACTCTGTTAAGCCTCTAAAATTAAAGTAGTAGAGAACCACATAAACAAATCAATGGATAAAATAAATCACTCAGAAAAAGATCCAAGAACATTTGACACTTTCCCACATAAAAATATTGGCATTCCAAAATATGCTAAAATACATAAACTTTTGAATAACTAGTATTGAGATGACTATTAGTCATTCAAGAGAAGAAAACTGGAATCAAAATACATACTGTGCAACAGAATAACCCCTCAAAATAATAATGATCTAAATGAAAAATAAAATTGTACAAGACTGAGATGTAAACGTTAGTAAATTTATTCATTGGCAGAGATTAGAATCAACTTTTCTAAATTTTCCCCAAAATTCATAGAAATAAAATATTGATAAGTTGGCTACATTAAAGTTTTCTGGCATAACAGAATTTTCACAGGCAAAATCAAAAGACAATAACAAACTGCGAGAAAATATATAATTTTTATCTTACATTTTATCATCAACATAAATATTAAGAAGAAAAATTCCTTATGAAAAAAAATGTGCACAATAATAAACAGTGCCCAGAGATTTGTAATGTTAAACTTAACCTTAGGCATCTGAAAATTATATTCAATTAACTCTTTACCAACATATAATTCTTTACCTTTCAGACTGGTAAAATTCAAAAGCTTGTCAACATAGTGTCTTTAAAGAAATGATTGAAATACTAGTGTTCTCAAAATTGCCAATGGAAATGTCAAATGAAACAAACTCTATGACAGTAAATTTGTAAATATTTAGCACATAGTTATTTAAAGCTTTTTGTCATTTTATCCAGCAATCTCTACTTCTGTTTTATTTATTTATTATAGTTATTTTCAATCTGGAAGGAAGCTGTGGCAAGGAACCAAGTTCTAGAATTTTATCATGAAAATATTTTGTCAAAAATACAAGTAACCTATACACAGAGTTCTTTATAAAGGAAAAATATGGAAAACAACACAAATATTCATCCATAAGAGACTGGCTGAATATACTCCATTATATTCCAACAATTGGCTATTACATTAGCATATTATTTTATTTTATTTTCCAAATTATTTTAAAAAGGAATGAGAAAGATACATAATTTTTCAAGTCTCTAATTAACCATCCTCTTTGTTTCCTTTCAATAAAACACATTTGTGAATAGTGATTCCAGAGGAAGGGAGAAGTAAACCTTACAGTTTCCAAAGTATTTCTGCCTCTTAGTTCCTGATGTATTTCATTTGTATTTGGTAAGAACATTGACAAGAAAAAAGAGTGAAATGATACAGAAAACTACTACTTAAATATTTATGGGTGATCTTCAAAAAAAAAAAAACAATTACATTACGATAAGTCTTAGCAAAAAACAAAATTTAGTTTAATCCACAATGGTCATGGATATAAAAAAATTGCAAGCAAATCTGTATTGTGGGTTTGTGGATTTTTTCACAAATTTAAAATACTTCCACAAACTCCCTTCTATTTCTGTTCCAGATTCTGTTATTTCATCTTTATGTATATCAAGGTGAGATTAAACACACCTTAATTATTTAGTCTACATAGTATGCATGCATAAAATGGACCCAAAATTAAAGGTGTATTGCAAAAATTTTGAAAGTGATTCATTAGAAGAAATAAAAGTAATTTTTTATTGATAAACAAAGAGTTTTTGCTTGTTTTGAAGGTCAAAGGAATGGAATAAAGTCCGGATTTAATGAAATATTATATAGTGACATCAGTAAATTCTGTGAAGTAAGGAATTCCAAATCCATGCCTTCAAAAAAGCAACTAAAATTTTGGCAAACTATCAGAATGAATATTTTTTTCTCTTACAAATTCTAATTTTCTTGTCTTTATTTATTTATTCATTTTTTTATTTCAGATCTAATGAGGGTACATATAATTAGGTTACATTATTTGTGTTTGCAAGGTAAAATCTGAATTGTAGTTGTGTCCTTCAGACCATGTGCCATATAGCCATACACTATACATTTTTGCTTAACTACTATATTGGATGATTCAGATAACGGATTGTTTCCATTACTGCAGAAATTTCTGTTGTATTGCTATTGTACATCTAGACCAGCACTGTGTAGCAGAAATGTAATGGGAGCCACACATATAGTTTAAAATTCTCTAGTGGCCACATTAGAAAAGTAAGAAGGAACAAATGAGGTTATTTTTAATAATTCAGGGAATGCTAAAAATATATACATATTCCATGTGGTTAACCAGTTCTCCCAGCACCATTTATTAAATAGGGATTCTTTTCCCCAGTGTATGCTTTTGTTTGATATGTCAAAGATCAGATGACAATAGGTAGCTGGTTTCATTCCTAGATTCTCTTATTATATTCCATAAATCTATATCTCGGTTTTTGAGCCAGTACCTTGCTGTTTTGATCTTGTAGTCTCTCATCTATAGAATTGTAGTATAATCTGAAGTCTGGTAAAATGATGCCTCCAGATTTGTTTTTATTTCTTAGAATTGCATTGGCTGTTCAAGGTTTTTTCTAGTTCCATATGAAATGAAGAATTATTTTTTTAAGTTCTTTGAAGTATAATGTTAGTGATTTTCATGGGGATTGTATTAAATCTGTACATTGCTTTGGGTAGTACAAATATTTTAACAATGTTGATTTCTGCTAACCATAAGGATGGTATGTTCTTCCATTTGTTAATGTCTTCTACTATTTCTTTTTTCAGGATTTCATAGTTCTCTCTGTAGAGATTCTTCACGTCTTTTGTTACGTGTATTCAAAAGCATTTCATTTTCTTTGAAGCTACTGTGGTGGGTACTGTGTCTGTCATTTTCGGCTTGACGGTTGCTGGTGTATATGAAAGCTACTAATTTGTGGACGTTGAATTTATATCCTGAGATGTTTTGGTAATTTTTGTCATTTCCAGGAGTCTCCTGGTAGGGTCCCTGGGGTTTTCTAAGTATAAAATCATATCATCAGCAAAGAATGAAAGTTTGACCTCCTCTGTCTCCATTTGGACTCTCTGAATATCCTTCTCTTGCCTGATTGCATTGGCTAGGACTTTGAACACTATGTTGAAAAGTAGTGGCAATCGTGGACATCCTTGTGTGGTTCCAGTTCTAAGATGAAAAGCTTTCAGTTTTATTTCATTCAGTATGAAGTTGGCTGTGGGTTTCTCATCAGTTTAAGAAATGTTCCACTGATGCCTATTTTTTAAAGTGTTCTTGTCAGGAAAAGATGCTGAATTTTTTGAACGCTTTAGAGAATATTCTCTTAAGTATGGTATCATAAGAATGGAAAAACAAGCATCCAATGTACAGAATATTAATATGAAACTAGTAGATGAACAACTACATGCCCACATGCGAGAAAAACACATTTAAATTCAAGAAGTGGGAAGGGGGGATATGGTAAGCTTTCATCTATTGAGTACAATATAGGGGAATATGGCACAGGCACACCTGGATGAAGAGCTCAACTGCAACTTAGACTTTATCTAACAAATGCAAACAATGTAACCTAATTGTATATACCCTTACATTAATCTGAAATAAGAAATACATATTTTAAGAAATCTTGTTGGAAATAAAATCGATCATTCCCAAAGTAGTGTATGAATTTCAGGTAAAAAGAGATGTATGTAGCACATCGAGGTACACTTGACCAGAATGGCACTTTGAATTCATCTTTCTCCATTGAATTTTCTTTCTCCTTTTAAAAGTAGTTAGCTTAATCACACTACCTTTTTATCTCAATTGGGATATTTTAACTAAGTCATGAGATGTTTTATCCACATAAATAAACTCTGCCAGGACTTTCATGGCTAACCACTTCTTAATGTGTAAAATTTGAGACCATTTCAAAAGATGCATTAGGACAAAAAATATAGTTGAGAATATTTTGAGAAAGATGTGGTGAATGTTATTTGCTCTTTTCAAATTTGAATCATCTGCCCAAAGGCCATCATATCTACAGCCACTTCATTTTTTTGTTAATTTACTTACCCCTTTTACAGAATAAAGAAAAGCTTTATGGTGGAATGACCGGGAATTCTAACCCTTTATGTCAGTCCATGGTTCCTAAAGAACAAAAAAAAATCGATAGACCTTTCTTTGCCATGCAAGCTCATGGTCATTTTGCAATGAAATAAAACATATCTTCTCATATACTTTCACAGTAGTTAAGGATAAAAATGTGGTTATTTCATTCTGAAGGTTGACCTCCATTTTGAAATGGCTTAGTGAAAAAGAAATGGGATATATCTTAAAAAAAGAAAACATTTTGAAAGTCCCTAGTAACAACTGAAATAAAAATGGCACCATATTATGAGTCTAAGGAATATACTACTTAATAAAACATATTGTTAAATTGTGGTAAAATATAAATAACAAAAAATTTACTACCTTAACCATTTTTAAGTGTAAAGCTTAGTACATTAAGTACATTCACATTGTTGCACAACCATCATCATCACTTTTCATTTCGAGAACACTTTTCATTTTGTATAATGGAAACACAATACTCATTGAACAATAACTCTGCATTTATTCCTCCCCACATCCCCTGGAAACCACCATTCCACTTTCTGGCTCCATGAATTTGACTACGTCGAGTACCTCATATAAGTGGGATTATGTATTTTTCTTAGTGTGGATGGCTTTTTTCACTTAGCATAATGTCTTCAAAATTCATTAAGTTGTAGAATATGTCAGAATTCCCCTCCCTTTAAAAGTGAAATAATATTCCATTTCATGTACATATGACTTTTTTTTTTTTTTTTAGGAAGAAGACTTTTTTTTTAAATTAAATCATGGCTGTGTACATTAATACAATCATGGGGTACAATGTGCTGGTTTTATATACAATTTGAAATACTTCCATCAAACTGGTTAACATAGCCTTCACGACATTTTCTTAGTTTTTGTGTTAAGACATTTATTTATATACTACACCTAGTAAATTTCACATGTACCCTTGTAAGATGCACCATAGGTGTGGTGCCACCAATTACCCTCCTTCCTCCCCTCCCTCTCCCTTTTTCCCTTCTTCTTGGGCTATAATTGGTTTATAGCTTTCATAAGAAAGTTATAAATTGATTTCATAGTAAGGCTGGATACATTGGATACTTTTTCTCCCATTCTTGAGATACTTTGCTAAGAAGAATATTTTGGTATCAAGAATACTTTTGTTGCTTCCATGTTTTAACTGATGCAAATCATGCTGCTGTGAGCATGGGTGAATAAATATCTCTTTGAGATTCACCTTTTGATTCTTTTGGGTATATACCAAAAAGCAAAATTGATGGTTCATATAGTAAATCTATTTTTGGTTTTTTAAAAACCACCATACATTTTCAAGGCTGTACAATTGCATATTCCCATGAGTAGTTCACCGTGTTCCACTTTAATTTGTGTCCCTATCAATACTTGTTATTTCTTGTTTGTTGTTCCATAGTACCATGTTTCTTATTTCTATTTCCATAATTATTAAATACTTTAAGCCTCTTTTAATTTTCTGTGGAAAAATGCTTATCCAAGACTTTTGTCTATTTTTTAATCTGGTTGGTAGGTGGTTGTAGTTGAGTTTTACAATATTTTCATATATTCTGAATATATATTCCTTAGTTTATATATGATTAGAAAATATATTCTCCCATTCTGTGGGTTGCATTTACTCTATTTTTAGTGTCTAATGCACAAAAATTTTTATCTTTCATGAAGTCCAATATGTCTGCTTTTTCTTTTTGTTGTCTGTGTCTTTGAAATCCTATCCAACAAACCAATGTAATGAAACATCTGCCCTATGTTTTTTTTTTTTTGTTGTTGTTGTTGTTGTTCATAGAATTTTATAGCTTTAGCACTTTTATGTATAGGTCTCTGATAAATGTTTACTAATTTTTCTCCAATTTGTTAGATAAGGTCTGAATTATTATTATTATTATTTTTTGGCATGTGCATACCCAATTTTCCTAGCACCATTTATTGAAAAGACTGCCCTTCCCCATTGATTATATAAGTACCCTTGTCAAAATAATTTGATCCTATATGTAAGACTTATTTATGGATTATCTTTACTTTTTTATTAGCCTATTTATCTGACTTTATGCCAATACCATAGTTATGATTATCTTAGCTTTGTAGTAAATCAGAAATTGATTTTTTCAAAATCAGAAATTGTGAGTGTTCCAGCTTTGTTTTCTTTCAAGATTGTTTTAACTATTCAGGGTTTCTTGAGGTTCCATGTGAATCTTAGGTTGGGTTTTTCTATTTCTGTAGAATAGTCATTGGGTTTTATTAGGGATTGCTTTAAATTGGTGAATGGCTTTGGTTAATGTTGTCATCTTAACAATATTAAGTCTTTCAAACAATGAACATGGGATTTTCCATTTATTTATATCTTCAGCAATATTTTGAAAGTTTCATTGTAAAATATCTTTCATCTCCCTGGTTAAATAATTAATTTCTAAACATTTTAGTCTTTTGATGCCATCATAACTAGGATTATTTTCTTATTTTCCTTTCCATATTGTTAATTGTTAGTGAACAGAAATGAAACTAATTTTGGAGTCTTGATTTTATCACTTGCTGTTTTAACAAGTTTATTACTTCTAATAGGTTTTGTTATTTTTTGTAAAATCTTTAGGTTTTTCTAACAATAAGATCTTATCATCTGAGAATAGAGATAATTTTAGTTTTTACTTTACAATTTGAATGACTTATTTTTTTTTTCTTAATTAATTTGGCTAGGATTTCCCTGTGGAGAATAGATGTGGAGAAAGTGGGTATCCTTGCCTTGTTCTGTCTGATCTTACAGAAAACCTTTTCATTCTTTTGCCATTGAGTATGATGGTTGCTATGAATTTTTTATATATAGTTTTATTATGTTAGGTAGTTTCTATCGTTGCCTCGCTTGTTGAATGTCTTTGTCATGAAAGACTTTTGAATTTTGTCAAATGCTTTTTCTAAAACCACTGAGATGACATGTGGTTTTTGCCCTTCATTGTGATATCTCATTGTGATATCAATGTGGTGTCACTCATTGACCTATTTTCATATGTTGAACCATTCTTACATTCCAGGTTATTGTGCATAACATTTTTAGTATGTTTCAGAATTCAGTTCACTATATTTTGTTGAAATGTTTTACATTAATGTTCATAAGGAATGTTGTGTCTTTCATTTTCTTTTCTTGTAGTGCCTTTGTCTGACTTTGGTACTGTGGCAGACTGGCCTAACAGAATGAGTCAGAAAGGATTCCACTGCCTCAATCTTTCAGGAAAGTTTGGGAAAAATTAGTGTTAATTCTTCAAGTGTTAGAATTTATCAGTCCATGAATTCATCACGTCTATGGTTTTTATTTGTTGGGAGATTTTTGGTCACTGGTTGAAACACTTTACTATTAATAATTATTAGTTTATTCAAGTTATTATATTTTTGAGATTCAGTGTTGGTAGGGTTAGTATCTCTAGGAATTTATTCATTTCATCCGTATAACATATTGGTGTATAGTTGGTCATAGTACTCTCCTAAAATATTTTTTAAATATTTAAGCATTAGTAGTAATATGTTTACTTTCATATCATTCTTCTCTCTCTTTTTTCTTTCTTTTTTTTTTTTTTTGTAGTTGATATAGTTAGTGGTATGTCTTTTTTCTTGATGCTTTTGTAGGACAACTTACGGTTTTATAGATTTCTCTCTATTATTTTTCTTTTTACCATCTCCTTTATCTCTGCTCTGATGTTTATTATTTCCTTCTTGCTGTAACTGTTATGATTAGTTTTCTTCTCTTTTTCTTGTTCTTTAACTTGTAAAATATAGTTCTTGATGAGAGAGTTTTTCTTACTTTGTAATGTGGTTATAGCTATACATTTCCCCATTAGTACTGCCTTCACTGAATCCCATGTTTTAGTATGTCATGCATTTGTTTTCTTGTATATTTAAGTATTTTCTGATTTCTCTTGTGATTTTGTGATTTCTTCAATTTATTGGTTGCTCAATTTCTAAAAATTTGCAAGTTTTCCTTCTGTTATTGATTTCTAACTTTGTCTCATGTGGTTAATATTGCACTTCCTATATCTGTGCTTTTAAGTCTCTTAATACTTAATTTGTTTCTTAACATATGTTTTATCCTGAAGAATGTCTCAGCACACTTAAGAAGGTCTGTGTTGATATTGTTGGGTAGAGTGTTCTGTGTATGTTTGTAAGAGCAAATCACTGGTTTTCATGCATTAGTTTCTTAAACTATGTAAAAAACAAAATGTTAATTTACAAACCAAAGTAACAACAATACTATCTTTTAGGCTTAAATGTATTAGTTTCTATCTTAAATGTATTAGTTTCTTAATTCATATTGAAAACCTAAAGTGCAGTTATAAAACAAAGCTAAAATATTAGTTGATTATGTAATTACTTGTGCATTTACATTTACTGAGACTTTTATTTCTTTACATGACTATTTTGAGTTATAGCCCAGTGTCCTTTTATTTCAAACTATGAGATTATGTAAGCATTTCTTATAGAGCAGGTATAGTGGTAATAAACTCCTAGCTTTTGTTTATATGAAAAGGTCTCTATTCTGCCTTCACTTTGAAGGACGGTTTTGTCAAGTATTAATGATGTTTGAGTTTTTTCTTTTCAGTTTCAGGACTTTAAATGTATGATTCCTTTTGGGTTCCTGACAGTTGTCTGCCTCCTTATTTCTTGGGGTGCTCTTGACTGAAGAATGACCAGACACCTAAAGTAAAGCAAGAATGAAACAAAGCTTATTGAGGAAAAGAATGATAGGTTTATTGAGCAAGAGCAAGATATAGATATACAACGCAAGATATGTTTGCCATAGACAACAAACAGCCCTCCATTGTAGCCACTGGAAAAAGCTTTGGTTATGGCTGTGGGTTCTGTTTTACACTGCCTGGATTAGTAGTAACCAGAGTGGTACTGCACATGAGGACCTCCCAGAGCCTCTCTGAAAGTCCATTGGAAGAGTGTGGATAGCAGTGGTAATTTACACTAATGACATGATACTTAGACTTAGAACTGTTCTAGATCACCTTCAAGACTATTGTACCTATGCTGCTTGGCCTATGAGCTAAGGAATCCTCTGCATCCTTTTGCAGTTGGAATGCTAAGTTCTGATTGCTAGATTGGTATGGTGTCCTCTCCTCCCCAGGTGTAAGAAATCATGCAAGACATGATTAAAGTGAACTGCATTGAGATGGGGACCGGGGGACCTGCCCTTGTCCTCTTTCCCAAGAAAAGAACAGGATTCCTAGCCATCTGCCTAACAATTTATTGACTCACAGCCTTCAAATTTTCTAATGAAAAATATGTGAATAATCTTGTGGAGGAAAACTTGTGTGTGATAAATATATAAGTTTCTTCTCTGTCTCTTGCTACTTTGAAGATTCTTTGTCTGGTTTTTAATAGTTTTATTATAATACGTCTCATTGTAGGTCTCTTTGAGTTCATTATTCTTGTGATTCAATGAGCTTCTAGGATGTTTATATTCATGACTGTCATCAGATTTGGAAATATTTGACTATTATTTCTGGAATAAGCTCTCTGCCCACTTCTGTCTTTTCCTTCTGAAAATACCACAATCACAACATGTATATTTTCCTATTTCATGGTGTCTTTAGTTCCTTTGGGCTATTTAACTTTCCTTTAAACTATTTTTTCCCTGTTTTTCAAACTTAATAATTTCAATATAAACTATCTTTAAGGTCACTGTTTTCTGTTGGCCACCTAAATATGCCTTTGAATTTTTCATTATAGGTATTATACTTTTCATCTATATAATTTCTTTTTAGTTTTTCTATTCCTTTCTTTTCATTTATGCATCATTTTATGACTTTATCCAAATCTTGTTTTACTTCTTTGAGAGTGTTTAATGAAGTTGTTTTGAAGTCTTTTTCTATTAAGTCTGTATTGCAGGTGAACATGGGGGTACTTAAACAAAGAGTCATGTATTACTGGGCTTGCATTGCTAGAAATAATGATTTAATAACCTTAAAACAAATATTCAATTGTTATAGTAAATAGGTTAGAAATTGATTTAAGAAAATGACTACAGATGATGGACAAAGGAAAGAGACACAGGAGAGAAGTGGATCAGAGAGAAGCATGTACACATTCAGACCTCAGGCCCAATACTCAAACTCTGTTGCAAGAGTGACAGCTTGAAGCCTGGTCATTTAAAATGAGAAGATTGTCTTGCTAGAGCTTCACCCTTCACACAGTGGACTGGGCTCCAAGGTCTCTGAGCACACAGAGGCCTTGTTCAGGTGAGACTGCTCTCCTGGAGAGAGTGAGCACAGGGAAGGGGGAAAGATTTATAAGAGAAAGCAAAAATGCTGTAAACAACACAAGCACTTTCCTTGGGAAAGTGAGGGGAAAGTGCCCCTCCCCTCCCATTTCTCAGTATGGCATGGTGCCAGACCACTCAGAAGGCTTCCTGGGGCTTAATTACCATCTTGGGATTTATGTGTATGGTCCAATTGGGGTTGGCCTTGATGTCCTGCACCTGGACTGTGTTCCTATGCCAGGCTCTGTTTGTGTTAGGATCAAAAATAACTTAGAGTGATAAAAATAAGAAGCAAATCAGTGCAATTAAAGTCATTAATTAAAGAAATGGTTTGGTTAGAAAATGCAAGCCCTGCAAGAACCATGAAGTAAGGGTTTAGCCCCTCTCCCTCCATTTAATGTATGTGATAAAAACAGAGCTAGACCAAAGTGAGGGGCTTCCACCAGTCGTCATGCTTGGAGGTAGACAGTCACCCCAAACTAGCTCTTTAAAAAACTTTCTCTTTGTGTCTTGACTCTTCATTTTCCTCATCCTTTTGTCTCTGCCTGTCACTGGGAAAGAACTCACGGTGTAGTTTGGGGCTGGTCCCCAATGCTCCATTATCTTTTGTATCTCAGGGATGGTTTCTGTTGGTATATATTTTTTCATATCAACTATAATTTCTCATTTCTTTATATGATATGGGATTTTTGTTGAAATCTGTTAAAAATAATGTAGTAACTCTTTTTCCCCTTTCTTAGGGTTTTTGGATTATTATTTTTATTTTAGTTTATGTATTTTGAGTGTTTGTAGGCTCTTTCTATGCTGGGGAACAGCCCAAGCTTAACATAAGGTTGTCTCAGGTTTTTTCTGAAAGTGTGCATTTCTTTGAGCACAGGTGGTGATTCTAAATTTTTCCATATATATGGTTGTTTTTAAATTTCCCAGATCCTATATTTCTGTCTACCAAAATTAAAAAGCAAAGAGATAAAAGGAAAATAAAGAAATTTAAAGAAGTGCCAGCCCTTTAAATTCTCTGGGAGTTATTTCACTGACAGGGAACATAATTGAAGGAGTGTATATGAGTAACACTGTGAGGAGGAGTGCAACAATGGCTAGCCACCTCTCTGCATGCCTATACCACCACGATTGAAACCAGCAATCAGTAGTGAGGAAATAGGTCCCTGATGTCTGGAAGATAGGGTCCTTATTGCCTAACGTGGCTACCACAAGCTACATGAAAGCAGTTTCTGGCACATATGCACAACTGCCTGCCAGAAAGCTAGTGAAATAGAAAATGGGTAGCTAGTACCATAAGAGCTAAAATGGACTGAAATTATCCACAATTTAACGTGCAAGAATATCCCTTAAAAACTGCAAATCTTCACATAGACTCTAGATTTCCAAACTATTACATTAGATAGATTCCACTGGGATAATAGTGGTCTATGTGGGGGAAATGTATTCCTGATATTTTTCTACTCTACTATCTGTCCCAATTTCCACCTGTGAACCTACCTTTTATCATTTTATATATAATATGGTTCAAAAACCATTATCTTATAATTTAGTTTTGCTTTTGTTGTTTATATGTGAAAAACTAAATGTGAGGACATGTTTTCTCATTGAGAAAGATGGCAAGTGCTTTTTCTTCATATAATTTTAGTTTTCCAATGTAGGCATCATATTTAATAGTATTCTAGCCACACTCTGCCCACTTATCTTTTCCCCAGAGATTTTATTATTATGTAAAAACATAATAGAACCTACTAAGACATTAAGTCTTAGATAATGAGAGGTTCAAAACACAAAACTCTATATAAAGTTTTAACAGTAAGGTTATAGGAAAATTGACATTTCAGAGAAGGAAGGTTTATTTTGGGGGGGTGGCATCCAAGTATAACATCCTTTGGATTGATATATTAAGCATAAATACAAAACTATTAGAGAACAAATTTAGCAGAAAGATGGATTCTATTATAAACCTATTTCATTTATAGGAGATTATTCACTAACATAACAAAAGCTGATATTGTATGGTGATTTCATCATTAAATAATATAAGGCTTATTTATGTTTAGCAGAATCAAAGGAGTGTATGTGAGAAAGTTTCATGTGTTGTTGCTATTGTTTCTGTGGTCTTGCTTAGCTTTTCTATAATTTTTATTACTTTATTTGAATTAACTTCTATAGTCAATGTGTTAAATTCTGTCTCATATGTTCATTTGTCAAAATATTTATTTAAAAATTGTAGTGGATTCACTTACTTATAGTCTGCCCATAAGATGAGAGTAAAATAGGTTATAGAAAATTGTGGGAAAATGTGTTCTCAAATTACAGAAAAGAAACTGTAGCTTAATGTTATCTAAAATTTTTTCCAATAAAGTGAAGAAGCTTATTTATTTTTTATTTTATTTATTTATTTATTTATTTATTAAATCATAAACACATAGATCATGTATACATTAATGCATTTATGGAGTACAATGTGCTGAATTCATATAGAATTAAAAGCGTTTACATCACACTGGTTAATATATACCTTGTCTCATTTACTTAATTATTGTGTTAAGACATTTACACTCTATACTTAATAGATCTGAGATGTACCCTGCATTATGCACCATAGGTGTGATCCCACAATTCACCCTCCCTCGATCTGACCTTTGCTCTCCCCTCATTTCCCTCCTCCTCCCTCCTTTCTCCTGGGTCATAGTTGTAATTTATTCTTCATATGAAAGTGTGAGTGATTGCAAATTGGTTTCATTATAGTACTGAGTACATCGGATATTTTTTCTTCCATTTTTGAGATACTTTACTAAGTAGGATATGTTCTTGCTCCATCCATGTCAACAGTAAAAGAGGTAAAGTCTCCATATTTTTTAAGGCTGCATAGTAGTCCATGGTATATATATATACCACAATTTGTTAATCCATTCATCCATAATCACCAGTCCCAGTTCTTTGGTAAAGGGCTGGTTAATTACTTATTTATTTTTTAAATAAACCTGTTGACTTTAAAACCTTTTTTGGTCCAGCTACATTAATAAAAGATGTGATATGTATTTATTTGTTGTTTTATTGTTGAATCCACTTTGTCTTTTTTCTTTTTTGAAGTTTAATGAAAAATCCCTGACCACATATCAGATCCTACTAAATTGATAATTTCTTTAATTAAAGTCACTGAAATAGACTAACAAACTGGCAACATTATTTTAAATGCCTCTGGCTATTTGGTATCCTATGCTGATAATGACAATTTTAGCTACATTCAGCAGATGTAAAATTGTTTATTATAGAACTGAAAATTCTGCAATATTACTATATATCAATGTACACAATTCTAAGTACTTCTTTTTTTGCTTGATAGAATAACTTCTTATTATAAAATCCCACCTATATCCTGGTCCCTATTGAATACTGCATATTCTTAATTCCATGTATATATTGAAAAATTTGGTCATAGAAAGCACGTAAAAATGTATGTTGTCTGCTTTGAGAAGTATGCAGGACTATCACTATTTCCTTTGCCAACCTATGGTTAATGGCCCACTTTACCAGCTTAGAGCTGTAACTTGTACAATATTAAAATTATTACTAACAAAATTCTCCAGAAACACCAGAAGTGTTAGTACTATGAGATGCCTTGTAGTTTTTGTAGTAATTGAATTGTAGTTCAATTACTTTATGCAATTCAGTAATTCCAGTCCAGTCTTTTGTTTAATATGGCACTTGATAGTTATGTGGGATTATTTTGAGGTATCTTAAATGGAGCAAAGAATCTTCTACATGTGAGACAAAGAATCAAATAGATTTGCTTTTAGGTGATGGGTGGATCTGAAGTAAAAGTATAAATCCATCTTTTTGTCTGGCTTTCTGGTGAGCACGATTAGACATCAAGGTTATAATGAAAAGAATAGCAAGTCTGAGGTAGCACAAGATTGTCAAAGGGAAAGAAGTTAAAACTTCAGTGATGTTTGAACTTCAGTGATTTGTCAACAAATCTTGTGTGGTCATAAATTCTTTGCAAAATTTTGTGATACAAAATGATATTAAACATATTAAGACAGAGCTGGGCATGATGGCTCACGCCTATAATTCTAGCACTTTGGGAACCTGAGGCAGGTGTATTGTTTGAGCTCAGGCATTTTTTTTTTTGAGAACAAGACCCCATTTCTAAAACTAGCTGGGCGTTGTGGTAGGTTCCTGATGTCCCAGTTACTCGGGAGGCTAAGGCAGAAGGATCGCTTGAGCACAAGAGTTTGAGGTTGCTATGAGCTATGAAGCCAGGGCACTCTACCAAGAGTGACAAAGTGATACTCTGTCTCCAAAAAAAAAAAAAAAAGAATGAATGAAAACAGAAATTACCATTTACCCAAAATTATCATGTGTTAGCAACTTCTTTGCATATTTACAAATTCATTTACTTTAACATAATATAAATGGAAAACTAAGATTAAGAGAAATATAATTGTCACTCAATAAATATTTAACAATTTTAATTGATGTAAATAATCTTTAGGTGTTTATATAGCACTTAACCTAATTGATCATTTTACTACTTTAAGGGAATTTGAGGGGACCATATTCTGTAGTTTTGTTCTAGACTTTAATTTCACTGGGGAATAAAATAATATTTACCTTACCTGAGGAGTAATTTTGCATATTATTGTTTATCCTTAAACATTTGTCAAAACTTAGTATATCAGTTCTGTCATGAAACTATTAGAATAATATGATATTTACTTTTGTGCTGACAGCAAAAAAAGGCAAGCTTCAAAATGGTTTCTTTTGGAGTAGGGCGCTGGCCCCATATGCCAGAGGTGGAAGGTTCAAACCCAGCCCTGGCCAAAAACTGCAAAAAAAAAAAAAAAAAAAAAAAAAAAAAATGGTTTCTCTTGTGACACTCGCTTAACTCAGGCAGAACCCACCTAGCTTCTTTACCTTGCCTATTTGTTTCAAATGGCCTAATATTGTTGGAATAGTATGTCAAACCTTGCTGCTAATTCATGCATAGGTTGAGATGGATTTGTTTTCACTACAGCTTTCAGATCATCATTATGCATCTTTGTTGCAGATTGCCCTGTGAATCATTTTCAAGATTAAAATCACCAGAACAGAACTTCTCAAACCATGGCATAGTGTGTGTTTACTAGCCACGCCTTTCTCAAAACTCCTGTGATATTTCAAGCTATCTGGGCTGCCCTGGTTTCATGACAGAACTCATCTTCAAAAATGACACCAATTTTTGACACATATTTAAGGACAAACAATACTGATAACTATTATTGTTCTTAAATATGAAATATCCAATATCAAATCAAAAGTGTAGTTTGCATATTTCAAACAAGAAGCAGTGCTTAAAGGAGGATCCTAAACTATTGACAGTTTTGTCATCTCAGTAGTAGCTTGCTTATGCCAACAGTGAGGAAGGCTGGAGAGTGAGTGGCAATGAAATTACCAAAGATGTTTTTCAAACGTGGTTCAGAATTGAAAATTTTTCCTTGCAAGAAGTGGTCCAAAACCTGAAAGAAGTAGTGGTCAGTTGGTGTAAGGTCTGGTGAATACAGTGGATGACAGAGAGTTTCCAATTGTAGCTTCTATAGTTTGAGCAGCATTGTTTGTGCAACATGTGGTTAAGAGTTACCTTGCAAGAGGATTATCTGATTTCTTCACCAATTTCAGCTGCTTAATTAAAAACATCCTCATCATTTCATTCAATTGGTTACTAGAGATATCTACTATAATCAATGGGCCAGTTTTCATGAAATTGTAGTGGATTATAATAAGGACTGCACCACCAAACACACACCATTAGCATTTTTGGATTGTGTTTGGCACTTCATCTTTATCCAACCATTGTGCCCAAGGCTTGCAATTGTGAAAAAGAATCCATTTTCATCATATGTAACTATACTGTGCAGAAATGATCCACCATTGTCCTGACAGCAAAAAAGGCAAGCTTTGAGATGATGTCGCTTCTGGCACTTGCTTAACTCAGGCAGAACTCATATATCTAGTTTCTTTACTTTGGTGATTTTGTTTCACATGGTCTAATATTGTTGGAACAGTATGTCAAAACTTGTTACTCATTCATGCAGAGGTTGAGAGGGATTTGTTTTCACTACAGCTTTCAGATCATCATTATCCACCTTTGTCTAAGGCTGCCCCTCTGACTCACTTTCAAGATTAAAATCAACAGAACAGAACTTCTTAAACCATTGGCATACTGTGTGGCATGCTTTTCAAAACTCCGTTGATATTTTGAGCAGTCTGGGCTGCATTGGTTTCATGACAGAACTCGTATTCAAAGATGGCACCAATTTTTGATTTATCCATGGTTTCAAAAAAATTGCCCTAAAACTTTTTTGAAAGATAATCACAAGCCAAAATGTGAGTTTGAAAGACTGAGGATGTACCTTCACAATAAAAATAAAACAGGAGTAATCAACTTAGTAAATGTGGAATGTAAATGTCTTAGCACAATAACTAAGAAAATGCCAGGAAGGCTATGTTAACCAGTGTGATGAAAATGTGTCAAAGAGTCTATGAAACCAGTGTATGGTGCCCCATGACCACGTTAATGTACACAGCTATGATTTAATTAAAAAAAAATAAAAAATAAAAATAAAACAGGAGGGTGGTGCCTGTGGCTCAAAGGAGTAGGGTGTTGGTCCCATATGCCAGAAGTGGCAGGTTCAAACCCAGCCCCAGCCAAAAACTGCAAAAATAAATAAATAAATAAATAAAACAGGAAATGTCAAAGTGCAATGGCAGCAATAGCAACTGTCCAACTTGGTACTTGAGGAAAGCAGACACACCTTTCTTTCTTGATAACCTAATGTTTCCAAACCCAGAGTGAAAAGGGGAGCCTCCAACACAGTTTAGTGTTAATGTAATCTGGAAAAGTTAAAATGTGCTTTGAGATTTTCTGAGAAGAACGAAAATAAATGAAAAGCAAACCAAAACAGTAGGCAAGTGAGTGAGAATATTTCAGAACATTAAAACAATTTTAAAGTAATTTAATTTTACTATTTATTGTACCAAGTGATTTATTTTAGTATGTTGATGGTGCTGCATTCTCAGACATATTTGATAGAAAAGGAAGAAAGAAGAGCAGATGAAATGGTTGTGGTGGTACTATGTACAAATTGCTATTCAACTCACCAGTGTCTCTATCCAGTAAATCTTCATTCTTTGAAATTTTTTAATAGGGTATAACTGGATCCATTTAAGAATATCTCCTATACATCACCAAATTAGAGAATTAATGCATTATAGAGTGTTCTATTTTTCCACTATGATATAATGGCATTGATACGGTAGAGACGAGCCTCCATACTAGCTAGACTGATGCTCTGACCCAAGGAATAAATCGAAAGAGGTGCCTGCAATAGATGACTGGTTGGTTGCAAAAAAATTGCTTTTCAGGCTGTTTTCAGGCAGAATTTAATATGGCTTGTTCAGAAAGAAAGTCAGTGAATATCTATTAAAATTGTGAAATTCTATTTCTTTTATGTCTCTGTCTTGATTGAAAATCACACAGGTAGCTAAAAAGCCATTTTTGAGTATAGAATCTTGTTCTCAATTGTTCTGCAACCTAAATACTTAAAAGCAATTTTTCTCTGGTAGGGATGGAGGATAGACAGAAGAATATTTTTTTCATCCAGCTCAAGCTAATTTTCTTCTACGTTTTTCTCAAAGTATGATTTAATAAGTATTTATTTGGTAATGCTTTATAAGCCAAACATAACGGAAGACTAATCATGGCTAAATTCAGTCTCTCTCAACTGACTACTGAGAGAATAGAACAAGTAAGATTGGAAAGAGATGGGCGAATAAGACGCTTGTAATAAATAGATTTTCCCTTGACAGGAGTAAAATCTATTTTAGCTGTTCCTAGAAAAGTGAATTTTAAGTATCTTTTCTTGGAAAAGGAAGAAGTTTCATTTGTTATGAATGTAATTTCTAAACCAATTCACCTATTTTTCTATTCCTAAAATAATTTTGTTGATTTGCTGAATTTAAGCTCCAAGGAGTGATAAGTTTCAAGGTAATAATGTATTTAAAATACTTGCATAAAAAAGTATTTAAAATCATCTAAGTTTTGAAAAAGGTGCAAATGTTTCAGCCTTGATTCAACTTTGTATTACCTTAAAGTACAAATTTATTTCACCATTTTTTTTAGGCATGTGGCTAGTTGAAGAAACAAAATGATTTTTGATACATACAGCCTTATATTTATGAGATGTTGTACATCAGATTCACAATACAGAAAATCAAATATGTCAATTCACTAACAGTTCTATGTTTCAGAATGGTGAGTTTTGCATGCAAACAATCAGTTTTGGTAACACTTTATAATTAAAAACAATAAATATAAATTGACCTCCAATTAATTTTAGGAACATAATAGACTTAGTTTATTATCTGTAGGTGGTTATTAATTAATGGTCTCAATGTTTTTAACGAACAGGATGGAATGATTGACATTATATCATTCTAACACTTAATTGACTACTAGGTTTTCTTGTCAATGCAGGATAAATTGGCTGTGTATTAAGGTCAATAAGTAATGGTTCTTGGATCTTAGCACCTGCCATCTATCAGATGATCCAGTCCTATAAACTGGTAATTGTAATAGATTTTGATCTGTGTTATTATGGTGAGTGTGTACTCAAAAGTTTTGTGGGCACACAGGGAGTGAGAGAAGAATGCTACTTTTCCCCCGAACCTGGCTAATGATGTGCTTTTGAAAATGTTGGAAGAAATAAAACTTGTATACACCCTCTTCTTTTCTATCTTGTCACTCTACTGCTTCCAGCTGAGTACCTATATTTTAGTTGCTTCCTTAACATGGTTTCTTAGATCCTCTAGATAGATCACAGATCATATGCAATGGCATTGAAGTACCTGTTACATTACGATGATATTCAAGTTTTAATGTCAACGTGCTTCATTACACTGGGTTTCCTGAAAACCAATGGAAGAATCTTTTGTTAATTTATGTAGCAACAGAATATGACACAATACATGTGCTAACATTTAAAAGGATAGAAAATCGGAGGTAAGGGCATTCCTGGAAGCTGAAATGTCACCCCCCAAACACAATAAAGAATATAGTAAGAATAATTTCAAAACTAGAACTCAACATAGTTGGAAGTAATTTACCTTGTTCTAGTTCTTTATTTTCTAGAACATTTACCCTCTTCTCCCATACTATCATTTATATTTTTATTATATGTATTTATTTTCTCACCCACATATAAGATCTTTAAAAAAGAAAATAGGACTCTCTTATCGTATGATATTTCGCCAAGACAAAGAAAAATGCCAAAGGTGAAATCAATTTCATAATATCAAAATTGAAATTGAATCTTGGGTCTCAGTGGTTCAGAAGTTAGTTTTTCCAAACTAATGGTCGAAATTAGATAATAGCTAATGAAGTTTTTAAATTTTATTTCAACTGAACAGTTACATATTGAGGACCTACCATCTATAAAATAATCTAATAATAATAATAAAACATAAAAGTGAGCAACATAGAATCTATTTTCTTGAGTTAATAATGGTCTTCTATATAGTTTAGATAGTTATAGGTGAAGAAATATTAGTTATGACAGAAATAGAAAAATAAAGCATTAAATGGAAACAAAGGATTCAACCCTTTTTGGGAAGGCCGAGAAAGGGTTTGAGGATGAGGTCTTATTTGAACTGAGTATTTATCCATCACCTTAAAAAAATAAAAAAAAAAGTTATCTCCTTTCTAAGCTTAGCACTGAAGTAATACTTTACACCTGGGAGATATACTTAGGTATATATACACTTTTTATTTTTGCCATCTAAGTTTCAACAGTCAGTAATTACCTAATGCCCTGTATTCTTGTCTCAGGAGTAAAAATGTCAAATACTCATGAAAAGGCAAATCATTGGGGACAGAGTATTTCTAAAGGATCTAACTTCCTTTGTCTGTGTGAATTTTCTCCCTTCAGTGACAACTTTGTAAGGCATTGATTATATTCTTTTTTAATTATAATTCTTTTTATATTCTTTTTTAAGCAAGGGGATGATTCCTTTATAGAAGTCAGATTTCAAAACAGAGACCTTAAACAGAAATCTCAGTTTCAAGAACATGGGACACCAATGTACAACTTTGGAAAGGAGACATTGCATGTGGTAGGAATTCTGAGGTTAGAATTCCGTGTAAGTTTGATAGTGTGTAATGAGAAGAACAGAAAAGTAAAGTGAGGCAATGAGACCAAGGGAAGACGGTGGGGTGAAGCAAGTGTTCTCCTGCTCTCTTCTTAAAATGACGCTAATCAGCCTAAGGGCTCCACCCCAGTGTACTAGTTACCTCCGGAGACCTGCATGCAAATACCATCACATTAGGATTAAGATGTCAGCATATGAATTTTGAAGAGAAACAAATATTAAATCCCTAGCACTCTACCTCCAGGCCTCCAAACTTCATGTCCTTCTCACATGCTAAATATTCATTCTATCACAACATCCAAAAGTCTTAAGTCAGACTTAAGTCTTAACCCTTAACTAATTGTCATCTAAATCAGATATAATTTAGATGGTGAGACATGAGGTAGGATTTATCCTGAGGGAAAAATTTATCCCTAGTTGTGAACCTGTTCTACCACTGTATTTTGGAGACACAGAATTATGAAGCAAGTTACAAGCTTCCAAAATAAAATGGCAGATTGGGCAAAGGATAAATGTTTTCATTCCAAAAGGAAAGAAGGAAGGGGTGGTTGGTCCCAAACAAGTCCAAAACTTGCCAAGGTGACCTACGTGAGATCTTAACCACCAAAGTCATCCTTTTTGGCTCAATGCTCTGTGGCGGCAATGTCACCCTCTTGGCTCTCCAGCAGCCCCACCCGTGCTGTGGCAGGGCCAGGTAACAATGTGCCTACTTGGCTCCAGCCATCCTCATAGCTTCTATTGAATACAGCTACACTGCTCAAACATAGGCAGTGTGCTGATGATTCTGAGTCACTTTGGGGGCCATTCTGTCTTTGTTTTGAAAAACTGTGACGATTATTAGCAGCAACTAACTTTGTGATTACATCCTGTAAAATTCAAGGAGTCTGGCATTCTTCCTTTATCCTTTCCTAATTGTATCCCCTTTAGTTAAAACTGGCAGTTTTCTTGGTGGATTAAATCACTGGTTCACACTTTCTATAGTTGGAATGCCCCCGAAATTCATGTGTTGGAAACTTAATCTCCAATGCAACAGTGCTGGCAGATGGGGCTTTTGGGGAAGTGTTTAGTTTATGAGGGCTCTGCCTTCATGAATGACTTAATGACATTGCAAAAAAGGGTTTGCAAGAGTAGCTTCTCTCTCTCTTCTGCTCTTCTCTCATGTGAACACATGGCATTCATCCCCTCTGCCCTTCTGAGTCCACACAGCATTACTCTCCTCTGAAACACACCACCCTTACCACACTCCAAATGCTGATTCCTCCATCTTGGATTTCCAGCCTCCAGAAACATGAGAATAAATTTATGTTCCTTTTAAATTATCCAATCTGTAGTATTCTGTTACCAAAGTACAAGGACAATGAAATAATCTCCTTAAACACTGTTTGTTCAGCAACCCCATTGGTTCCTTCTGCAGAACATATTTTCTCATGGTTGCAATATTATTAGTCTAAGAAATTTCCAAATTTTAATTCCTGGTTCCTTCTTCCTTAACAATTCTTTCTTCAGTTCCTACTCCTCTCCTCACATTTTTTGATAAGCTGTTGGGAGCTCATTCAGTACTTTGCATAGAAGTCTGCTCAGCTGAGTATCCCATTGTATGGCTTCCCAAGTGTTCCTCTTTCCACAAAACACTAGAATATAAACACAGTTCAGCCAAGTCCTTTGCCACTTTGTAACAAGGGTTGTCTTTTCTCCATTGTCTAATAACAGGCTCCTCATTTCCATCTGATATCTCATCAAATGGCTCTTTCTGTCTATATGCCAACCAGCCTCTGAGCATGCTTAGTTATATACACAGTCTCTGAGAAGATGGAGGCTTTCTCGTTGTCCCTCCTCTTTTCTTTCTGATCCTTCACCAGAATCTGTTTTGAAAGTCCTTTGATGTATCTCAAAAATTTCTCCAGGCTGGGGGGCGCCTGTGGCTCAAAGGAGTAGGGCACCAGCCCCATATACCGAGGGTGGCGGGCTCAAACCTTACCCTAGCCAAGCTGCAACAGGCCTTGGTGTGTGTCACACTTTGTGGGGGCAAGACATGATTGCAAGAGGGACTTTGCCTAACAATTGCAATCAGTGTAGCCTGGCTTATTGTACCCTCAATGAATCCCCAACAATAAAAAAAAATTTCTCCAGGCTTATCTGATTCCAAACCTGCTTCCACATTTTGGGGTATTTGTTAAGAGTAGCAGCAAACATTTTAATACAAATTCTGTCAAGTTCTTTAACAAAATCCCCCCACATTCTTAAAAGTTGTGATTCTATAAATGCATATATGCATTTATTTCTGGAGTTTCTAGCAAATTTTGGGTGGAGGAATTGTTTAACTTTTATGGACACATGAGGAAGTAATAAATGTGTCGAAACTGTTTTTAATTGCTCTATTAAGAAAAAAAAATTATTTTTTCCAAGCATTTTGCTTTTTTTGTTTTTTCCCCAAGGTTTATGTTATTTTTAAAATTATTTTTCCTGGTCAGGATTTTCTGCCAAACTATCTTTATTATATTATTATTATTATTGACAGAGCCTCACTCTGTGTCCTGGCTTGAGTGCCATGACATCATCAGAGCTCACAGCAATCTCAGACGCCTAGGCTCCAGCAATCCTCCTACCTCAGCTTCCTGAGTAACTGGGACTACAGGTAGCTGCTACACAGCCGAGCTATGAACTAGTCTTTTAGTTTATCAATTCTATGGTTTGTTGTGTGTATTCTGTTGCTAAGTCCATTTATTTATGTATAGATCACAATATTATATTAGAATAATTTTTATTTCATTAATGGTGAATCCTAGTAATGTTAAAAAAGAAACAAAATATTTTGAGAGAGAAGTTTGCAGTATTACAGCAGCTGAAATGTTGCCTTTCAAAATCTGACAGATTGATGAACTCTGTCTACAAGAATTATTTTTAAACAACTCCTTAGCCTGGCAGAATCCCACTTGAGGTATGGTGTCTGTGATACTTAAATGAAGAATAATACAATCTAGTTTTTTATATGCCTATCACTGACTCCCACAGTCATTCTAGGTCTCAGAAAAGAGCAGAAGGGAGTTCTCAATACTTAACTGATTGCTGAAGTTTCGTTTATTCTTATCTCCCATTCACTCTTTGGGAACATACAATAAAAAGACTGAAACTGGACCCACACCTTTCACCATTAACAAAGATAGACACTCACTGGACAAAAGATTTAAACTTAAGACATGAAACTATAAAAATATTAGAAGAAAGTGCAGGGAAAACACTTGAAAAGTTGGCTTGGGAGAATATTTTATGAGGCGGATCCTCCAGGCAATCGAAGCAACACCAAAAATACATTGCTGGGATCTGATCAAACTAAAAAGCTTCTGCACAGCCAAGAACACAGTGTGTAAAGCAAGCAGACAGCCCTCATAATGGGAGAAGATATTTGCAGGTTATGTCTCTGACAAAGGTTTAATAGCCAGAATCCACAGAGAACTCAAACATATTAGCAAGAAAAGAACAAGTGATCTCATCTCAGGGTGGGGAAAGGACTTGAATAGATACTTCTCAGAAGACAGGTGCATGGCCTACAGACACATGCAAAAATGCTCATCATCCTTAATTATCAGAGAAATGTAAATCCAAATCACTTTGAGATATCATATAACTGCAGTAAGATTAGCCTACATCACAAAATCCCCAAACCATAGATGTTGGCGTGGATGTGGAGAAAAGGGAATACTTCTGCACTGCTAGTGGGAATGCAGACTAATATGTTCCCTTTGAAAAGATATTTGGATATCACTTAGAGATCTAAAAATAGACCTGCCATTTGATCCTGCAATTCCTCTACTAGGTATATACCCAAAAAAACAAAAATCACTTTGTAACAAAGATATTTGCACCAGAATGTTTATTGCAGTCCAATTTATTTGCTAAGTCATAGAAGAAGCCCAAGTGCCCATTGACCGATGAATGGATCAATAAATTGTGGTATATGTACACCATGGAATATTATGCAGCCTTAAAGAAAGATGGAGACTTTACCTCTTTCATACTTATATGGATGGAACTGGAACATATTCTTCTTAGCGAAGTATCTCAAGAATGGAAGAATAGTAGGGCCAATGTATTCGGCCCTACTATGAAACCAATTTTCATATGAAAGTATAACCCAGTTATAACCTAAGAATATGGGGAAAGAGGAGAGAAAGGGGAGGGGAGGGGGAAGGATAGGTGGAGAAAAGTAATTGGTGGGACCACACCTACGGTGCATTTTACAAGGGTATACGTTAAATCTACTAAGTGTAGAATATAAATGTCTTAACACAATAACTAAGAAAATGTGGTGAGGGCTTTGTTAACCAGTTTGATGAAAGTATTCCAAATTGTATGTAAGACCACCACATTGTACCCCATAATTGCATTATTGTACACAACTATGATTTAATTAAAAAACATTTAAGATGAAGTCACTGGAGCCCACACGGTTAACACCTGTAATTACATCTAATTAAAATGAATAACAATGATAGCATAGATTTTACTTACCATTTAATAATACCAGAAAATAACTAAATAGAAAACCACTGTAGATCATTTTAGATGTACAGTGACTTTGTCAGCTGGAGTGGATAGGAAAATAGTCTGGACTCATTTATTATGCCTGACTGAAATCTTCCTCATTTAATACCATTATTCATTTATCTTTCATATTAGAAGAATAAAGACCTACCTCAATTCTCTTTTTCAGATTTGGTATATTGTGAAGGTTTTTGAATTGATGGTTATTCCTTAAGAAAGTAAGTCTTTTGTGTTTTTGGTAAAGCATGGTATTTTTTAAAAAATCCAATTAGATTAGAAATATAGCTGAGAAAAGAAAAAAAAAAAAAAACCTAAAGCTGTCCAATCTTTCCTTTTCTTCCAAATCAGGAATTGGGAATTGAAGACTTTCAGTTGGAGTGGGATGTGTCCAGGGATGGGAGGGAATCTCTTTTTCTGACAGCCACATGATTCTGCTATGGCAAATGTCAGCAAAATGTAAGGAAGAGCTAATATTGTTCACTAGTGGGTGTGTATTTCTAGTTGCTAGATTTTATCAACAAAAGACTTTTGAAAAGTAAACACAAGAGAACATTTTCTTCACCCTAGTGACACAAAAAGGAAATTGATATTAACATGGATACTAACTGATCCTAAGAACTGTCTTGGTGCATAAATCTAAGAATTGTGAAGGCAAAGATGGTGGTGGTCCATTTGGATGACTTCCAAATGTCACGGGAATGAATGCATGGCTCCCAGATAAGGTTGTTTCTCACCAGTGATTAATGCTAAAATGATTCTTTACTGTCATACATACCAAAAATAAGGTTGGTAAATTAACAAGGTCAGCAGAGTGCAACCCAAATCTCCTCTTACTCTTTTGAAATTCTTGTCATTCATCTTTTATGGAAACCAAAATATATATTTCTTAACTAACTTGGTTTTTTTGAAATCTTAACTTACCTTCATTTACTTTCTTCCTTTCATTGTGTTGTAAAGCCCTTAGATGGAGTTTTATTATTAGCCTTACAGGGTTTATATTTGCTAATTCCTTCTTATATAGAATAGAAAAGTTAGAAAGACCTTGCAGATCAACTTATTAATAACAATAAAACAAAACAAAACAGGATTTGGATAATTTTTTGACTTGTCTAAAATCAAATTTTCAAATCAGAATCCTAAAGTGGAATTTTATAATACCATGACCTGGATATTTTTTATTTTACCTTGTGACAGTTTTTATTTCACCCAGTTAGTGTATAAACATAGAAATGAAAATAGCTACAAGTATGAACTCATCAATTACTCTTTAAGTCCAAAGCTGACCTAGTACCTGACACAGAATCAGATTCTATGTATATGTATTCATTTGCTTAGCAAATATTTATTAAATACCTACTATGATTTAGGAACTGAGTAAATGGTCACAGTGCAAAAATTTATTCCCCTCCATATAAACTCTAAAAGTTCTCATCCAGTTCCAAAGTTTTAAGTACCATTTAAATGTCAATTGTTCCCAAATGCCTACCTTCAGCCCTGACTTCTCTACTGACTCCAGAGTCATATATCCAACTGTCTACTTAGCATATCCATATGGTTATCTAATAAAGATGTCAAATTTTACATTTGATTTCACTCACCCCAAAATGTACTCTCCCAGTTGTCACCATCTCAGCCAGTTCATCCAATTATTTAAGCAAAAATCACAAGAGCACTTTAGAGTCCCATGTGAACCATAGCATTTACTTATAATTCATCAGAAAGTCCTGAAAGCTTTATATTTAGTGAGAAAGCACATGCCATCTTCAGTTAAGATGGCTTGCTGGAAATCCTGGCTCCACCATTTGCTAGCTGTATGATGTTGTCCAGGCAATTAACTTCTTCACAATTCATTTTTTTCCCACATAAAGTGAAACTGACAGCAATGATGTCTGTGTCTTATGATTTCTATAAGAATGAAATGGAATAATTCATGTATTTAGTACAACTTTTGACTTTTTTGGAGGAGGTAGTGATTTATTGTTTTTTATTGAAGGAGACAGAATCAACAGCAGTTAATGAAAGAATAGTGACAGGGGTGGGCATAGTGGCTCATTTCTGTATTCCAGCGCTTTGGGTGGCTGAAGCAGGAGGATTGCTTGAAGCCAGGAGTTTCAGACCAGGCTGGGTAATATAGCAAGACCCCATCTCCAAAAATAAAAGAAGCTAAAAACAAAAAAATAGCCCAGTATAGTGGTATATGCTTCTGGTCACAGTTACTTGGGAAGTTGAGGAAAGAGGATCACTTGAGCCAAGAGTTGTTACAATGAACTATGATCGCACCACTCCACTCCAGCCTGGGTGAGAGAGTGAAACCCTGTCTATAAAAAAATAAAAAAAAGAATGGCTACAAAGATGAAGGAAAAGAAATCCAGCCATACTTTTGTCTTAGGCAAGTGTTTGTTTTTGGCAAGTGGGTGATTGCCAGTAACCAGTTCACAAAGGTAAGTATCATAAGAAGGATATACAGTAGAATCTTCGTGGTTGACCAGCTCTCTACATTGACCACCTCCTTAAGGGGACCTGATTTTCATAGAACGGACATGTACCACATGTACATATAGGTACAGTAGGCCTTCCAAAGTTCTGGGATGTTCCTTATGTTGACCACCTCTGTTATGTGTACCAGTCTGCCAGAGTCCCATGGGTGGTCAACTTATAATGGTTCTACTTTATTTGAGGATAATGATGTTGAGTTTTATGTGGTACATGTTGAATTGCCTGTGGTATATTTTGGTGGAGACGTCCAATTAGCAGTTGTGTATTTTTAGGGCCATCATGTTGCACAACCTTAGGAGAAAAAAAAAAAAAAAAAAGAAAGAAACATTTCCACTGCAATTTATGTAATTAATTCCCCTCTATTGTCTGGTGACAGAGAATTTCCTTCCTGTTAATATTTTGCTGGTAATGAAAGCATTGACAATACATTTGGTCCTTGAGGGAACATGTATACTATAAGGAGATATAGAGTCAAAAATGAAATCCAGAGAAGTTTCTCCATATAAAAGACAAGCTGAGCAACATGAACCCACGAGAGCAGTTCAGTAATAAACTGGCAGTAGACGTGGAATCGATGTGTGGAAAACCAGTGCAGCAAGTTTCAAACAAACACCCGGAGGGGCCATTCTGATATTAAATTATCAGTCATAGATACATGATAATTTCAGTAGTCCGAAAGATATTTATAACTTAGCATTTACAGATGAAATAAGATGGTTTTAGGTGTCAAATAACTGTGTCCAAATGTCAGTGGACGGCCTGTCCTTTTTGGAGCTGCTGCTGCTGATTTCGATGGTGATGATATAGTTAGTATGTCAGCACTCTGGCAAACGAGTAGCAGTTCAAAGTATGCTGTGTGCAAATATGATTCATAGTTTACAAGTAGAAAAAAATGCCCTTCCAAAATTCAATAATGTCATCAAATCAATACAGCTAAAAAGTTGGAAAACTTAGACTTAATGCAGGCAGCCTGATTCCAGAGGCCTCTCTACTAAAACGAGTGCTAATACAGGTTATATTTTCACCTGTGTGAACACAGGCTTTCCTGTGTTCTCAGCTCAGAAAAACAATTGTAAATACCCATCTCGAGTCATTGTTGTGATAACTGAATTTAAATTTAACGAAGTGATATATATGTGAAGTTCTATAAGGATAGTTAAAACTTAGATGACACTCAGATCCTAATTTTCTTTCTTCTATTTTCAACTCTAGTTACATGTTATAGAATGAATTAATGACTTTTCTAATGGAAAAGTTTCTTTACTTTCCTTTATTAATTTCCCACCTAAAATAATTCTTCCTTACTTTCCTTTACTAATTTCCCACCTAAAATAATTCTTGTCTTATTGTATCCTGATGCATACATAATTTAAGAAAAACTTGAAGTGAAAACATCTGTTATTTGCACCTCTGGATAATTCCATTTTTGCAACTGATTTTCAGGCTAATAGTGAGAGCTTAGCTTGTCTTGAAAATGAAAACTGTTTTGTCCACTAAACTGTGTGCACAAAAAGCACTGGATAATTTATGCCAATGATTACATATTAATTCATTTATGTGAAGTCACAGCCCTCGTGTTGTCCTCTGTTCACTCTACAACAACTGTCTTTGAACTTCTGAGATGTGTTATGTAGTTTATGCAATTGGAAATAATTTGAATGGGGTGTAGATAAATGTAAATGTATCAGCAGTGTGAGAAATGATCATGAGCAGTGTAAAAATAACTCTTATCACTAATGGAACATAAAAATGGCACTCTCTGGGTAGCAACTTAGCTGCTAAAATTGCTCTGGGGAGGTCGAAGTAACTACAATTTTCTCTGACCTCCAGGGTGGTCCAAATTTCTTTGGTTGAAATAATTTATTGTGAATGACTGATTATGAAATAAAAAAGAAATAGCATGCAACAGTTAATATTCTTACTCAGTGGGATAAATCAATTAACCATAAATTTAGAAATAGTTCAGGAATTTATACGAAACTGCTGAATGTGTTTCAATGTTAATTATATTTATTTTTGCCTACATCTAATTTACTCCTCATACAAGAAAGATATAAATCCATAAAGATATTTAGAAAAGTATAATAATTTCCATAAATAAAAATAAGTAAATTTTATATTTTAGACTCCATCTAGACTTCTGTTGTAAGTTTCTTTTTTATTTTTTATCCACTCTGTAGTCCCAGGTGAAAGCCAGCTCATACCCTTTAACAAATATTTGTTATTTCTTTAGTATTTATTTTAGAGCATTTAATATGACATGATCTTGCATCCCGCTAATTGTTAACTGGTCTCTAGTTCAGATGTTGGCTCTGTTTTGTCTCTTTCTTGCCAAGTAACTGAGCATTTTACTTTGGCTATGAATTCTCACATGGGTCCTGGATATACAGGAAGAGTCAGAGAAATTAACAATGAAGGAATCTGCTTATGTGGAAGAGATGTTTTCTGTTCTCACTCGCTGTAAACTGTTTCTCTTTGAGGATTACAGGGTTGGACCAGGAACACAACATAATTATGATTCTAGCTTTTAAAAATTTTTCCTTGTGAGTGGAAGATTTAAGCACCAAAAGGCCACGCCACATAAAACCGGGGTTCCAGTTGTTAGGGACGCCCTCACCTATTATTTCCTGTGTGCAGTATTGTTTCAGAAAATCACTGTTGCCCCACACATTTGAATGGTGATGAAAGTGCCTACTTTTAATCATTAGAAATTATTTGTTATAAAGATTACATTTATTATTCTTACAAAGTAGTTGACATTTTCTATATTATTGTATCCCTCTTTTGAAATAGATTGAGGAGACAGACACTATAATTGAGATTACAAAAACAACTTTTGTCTTTATGGAAAGTTTAACAAAGTAATTATTTTTGGAGGAAATTTTTCTATCTTTGTTTGGCTGATCTTTTAAACCAACGTAAAGTAGTAAGAGTTTAGTTATGACTAAGGCAAAGATGAAATGACAAAGCTTTACCCAACCAGAAATAAATTCAACCAACACCTAATCTTATCAGTGCAAGTTATCAAAGTCTCATTTCCCATGGTTCTGCTCTAATACATATGTACATGTTTCTGAGAAGTTCAGGTTGAGGTAGAATAGGATGCCTGCATTAGAGACAATCTTCTTTAGAAGGGATTGCCAACTTGGTTGATTTTAAATGATCTTGCTATTAAAAAGGCACATTTCATTTTATTGCCTGCCTAATATAGATAAAGTTATTTTTTGTCTGCTGTTTGGTAGGCTTTTGTAAAAAAGAGGATTTGAACAAAATAAATATGTGTATCTACTCTACCTTGGTCACCCCAAATGAAGGGATTATCTTTTCATAGGATGTGAAAAGGTCAAGAAAAAGTATTTTATCACCCTCTTATTTTCTTGTTTTGTTTTGGTTTTACTAGTCAGTTATCTCAGTTTAAGTATTATTCTCCCTGGGAGAATCCAAACCCCTATACACTAATAAAAAGTGTGCAAATGTTAGAGAAATGTTTTCCTACTCAGGTCAACTGAGGAAAAGATTCCATGGAGGGTTATCACGGCATCTCGAGGTTTCATGCCTAAGCCAAACACAGAATCAGACAAGCTACTGGGATCTACTTACTCTATCATACAACCTTCCTGTACTCTGGGTAGTGGGGATACGGAGTTTAGTTTGAATAAACTTATTTGAATATTTGTCACTAGCTAAAGTATTTAAGAGAAAGACATCTTAGGGTTTTCTTGCAATTGCCCTTTTTATGACACCAGCAAATTATGTGAACATTGAATCTGTGGTTACTTCTCTGTATACTATTTGTGTTATAAATAAACTGAATACTGTTGCCATGTTTCCAAAGTCTACTATAGTTTATTAACTTGAAGGATGGCAAAAGGGAAGGTATGATCTCCTTTTTTAAATTTTACTTTTTGATTGTTATGGGTACATAATAGTTATGTATATTTATAGGGTACATGTGATATTTTGATGCAGGCCTATGAAGTGAATTAATCTAATGAGAGTAATTGGGGTATTGATTTCCTAGATTGATGTCATTTCTCTGTGTTAGGAATAGTCCTTTTCCACTCTGAATTATTTTACAGTATAAGCTAACTTATTGCTGATTTGTGCTATTTAACAGTCCATCATGTATATGTACACAACTTCTTTATCCATTCCCTTACTGGTGGATACTCAGATGGATTCCAAATATTTGCCCTTGTGATTAGTGCTTCACTAAACATGAGAGTGCAGATTCTTTTCAATATGCTAAATTTCCTTCTTTTGGATATATATCTAGCAGTAAGATTGCTAGGTCATATGGTAGTTCTATTTTCATTTTATTGAGCAACCTCTATACTGTTCTTCATAAGAGTTGCACTAATTTACAATCCCACCAATAGCATACAAGCATTCTTCTTTTTCCACATCCATTCATTATTGCCTGTCTTTTTGGTAAAAGCTATTTTAACTGGGATGAGCTGATATCTCATTCTAGTTTTTCTTTTTCTTTTTTTTTTATTAAATTATAGCTGTGTACATTAGCACAATCATAGGGCACCATACACTGGTTTTATAGACCATTTGACATGTTTTCATCACACTGGTTAACATAGCCTTCCTGGCATTTTCTTAGTTATTGTGTTAAGACATTTATATTCTACATTTAGTAAGTTTCACATGTACCCTTGTAAGATGCACTCATTCTAGTTTTGATTTGCATTTCTCTGATGACTGATGATGTGGAGCAATTTTTTCATATACCTGCTGGGCATTTTTTGTATCCTTCTGAAAACTGTCTGTTCAGTTCCTTTGTCCATTTTACCACAGAGTTATAGAAGTAAGCCAACAGACAAAGAAAATCAGAGTGTACGCTCTGTTCTACATATACAATTTTCCAAAAACAATGAGGTTCTCATCTGTGTCTAAGACAATTTACTTAAAAAATTAGATAATACACAATGATTATTGCTTAAGGGAATTGGAGACAAATTAAAAGTAATGCAATATATTGAGTTGGCTTTTCCTCAAGGAGAACTCTCTAGAACTGGGTAACAATGTAATACGAACTATGAATCTAAAACAGGTATGCTTTCAACATTGCCATCCGTATTGAATTTACACTTTGTATGTAAGGGAAAGGGATGTGTCAGAAAATGTGGTTAAAGAGTGTATTCATCCTTTCACTGTAAGCATAATTGTTAAAACACTGGTTTCTCAGGGCGGTACCCGTAGCTCAAGGAGTAGGGCGCTGGCTCCATATACCCAGAATGGTGGGTTTAAGCCC
The DNA here is from genome assembly GCF_027406575.1 of Nycticebus coucang. Lineage (NCBI taxonomy): Eukaryota > Metazoa > Chordata > Mammalia > Primates > Lorisidae > Nycticebus > Nycticebus coucang. The sequence continues at coordinate 101,028,550 of NC_069788.1, read as the reverse complement.
GGCCACAGCCAAAACTGCAAAAAACAAACAAACAAACAAAAGACTGCTTCCTCACTAAAATATAATACCATGCCAAAATTATCTTTACATCCTATTCTGATGGAAAAGCTAAAACTGTGTTTCAGTGTGGGTACAGCAGGAGCAGTCATGCTTAGTGGGTCTGTCTAAAATAGGATGATTCCAGTTTGTTACCAGAAGACCTGAATACAACCCTGTGTCGTAAGTGAATGGATCACAACAGAAAAAATATATAATAAAAATCACCACAACACCTGCCCAAGGTAAACTGGCATTCAATAAATGATTATATTAAATAGGCACAGTGGCTGGCACCTGTAATTGTAATCTCACCTACTCAAGAGTCGAAACAAGAAGATCCCTTGAGCCCAGGAGTTTGAGGCTACAATGAGTTGACTGATTGTCCCATTGCATTCCAGCCTGGATGACAGACTCTAAAAATAAGTAAATAAAAAGACAGATACACACTAAAAGAATAAAGACCACAACCATATGATATCATTTAGTGTACATGTCCTTGCCAGTTAACAATACATGGAAGGGGCATTCGAGAATGCTCCTGAAACCTTGGCAAGCTCCCACACAGGATGAGGGAGGCAGATTTCATAGACGTTCCTACAAGTACCAATCTGATGGCTTCACTGGGTCTTGAGAGGCTCAAATATTATTCTCGGTATTTCTGCGAGGTGTTTGGTAATGAGATTTTAATATTTTAATGGTAGAATGAGTAAAGCATAGTGCTGCCCCAACCAGTTGAAGGCCTACCTACATGGAACAAAAAGGCTGTTTCTTTTATCTTTTTTTTTTTTTTTTTGAGACAGAGTCTCACCTCGGTAGAGTGCTATGGCGTCATAGCTCACAGAAACGTCAAACTCTTGGGCTTAAGCAATTCTCTTGCCTCAGCCTCCCAAGTAGATGGGACTACAGGTGCCTGCTATAACACCCGGCTATTTTTTTTTTTTTTTAGAGATGAGGTCTCCGTCTGGCTCAGCCTGGTCTTGAACCTGTGAGCTCAGGCAATCTACCCACCTTGGACTTCCAAGTGATGGGATTACAGGCGTGAGCCACCACACCTGGCCAAAAAGGCTGTTTCTCCCAAAGTAAAAGAGAACCCCTCTTGCACTGAACTACATTGGCTTTCCTGGGTCTTGAACCTCCTGGCCTTCAGGCTGAAACTATACCTGAGGCTCCTTTGTTCTCCAGCTTGCTGACTCCCCACCTTGGGGCTTGTTAGTCTCCATAACTATATGGGCCAAATACTTAGAATAAATCTCCTTTTTATGTGTAATGTTTAAGAGTGTGTCTGTGTGTCTGTTTGTGTCATTAGTTTTATTTCTCATTGGTTTGGTTTCTCTGACGAATACTAATATAGCCAGAATATTGGTTTCCTCTACCATTTTTTTCTATTCAAATACATTAAATGCCACAAAGATATTACTTGTTTTTCGTTTTATGGCACTGGGATTGACTAACACAAAACATGGATTATCTAAATAATACAAACACACACTTCTATGGCATAGAGCTGATAAGAGCACATCTCTTTAGCAGTCTAATTACCTTTCTGCTTTATGTTGACCTATTGTGAGAAATTAAAGAACTATAGCCTGTGATCACAGGGCTTTGAAGAAATGTCATACTAGAATTATGATTCAATATCTAATTTTCTGTTAATAGTTAATGTAAAAATTACCCAAGTGAAGAGGCGCCTTAGTACACCCATGGTCTCCACTATGTCACCCATTTTGTAAAGGTAAATATGATAAATAAAGGTTGAATTATTTTCAGCAAATAAAGACATCTGAAAATGAATATTTGGTCTGTACAATCATCAAAATATTATCCAACTTAAAGTGTTCTTTTTTTAATTTATTTATTATTAAATCATAGCTGTGTACATTAATGCAATCATGGGGCACCATACACTGGTTTTATAGACCATTTGACGTATTTTCTTTTTTTTTTTTTTTTTTTTATTGTTGGGGATTCATTGAGGGTACAATAAGCCAGTTACACTGATTGCAATTGTTAGGTAAAGTCCCTCTTGCAATCATGTCTTGCCCCCATAAAATGTGACACACACTAAGGCCCCACCCTCATCCCTCCATCCCTCTTTCTGCTTCCCCCCCCATAACCTTAATTGTCATTAATTGTCCTCATATCAAGATTGAGTACATAGGATTCATGCTTCTCCATTTTTGTGATGCTTTACTAAGAATAATGTCTTCCACTTCCATCCAGGTTAATACGAAGGATGTAAAGTCTCCATTTTTTTTAATGGCTGAATAGTATTCCATGGTATACATATACCACAGCTTGTTAATCCATTCCTGGGTTGGTGGGCATTTAGGCTGTTTCCACATTTTGGCAATGGTAAATTGAGCTGCCATAAACAGTCTAGTACAAGTGTCTTTATGATAAAAGGATTTTTTTCCTTCTGGGTAGATGCCCAGTAATGGGATTGCAGGATCGAATGGGAGGTCTAGGTTGAGTGCTTTGAGGTTTCTCCATACTTCCTTCCAGAAAGGTTGTACTAGTTTGCAGTCCCACCAGCAGTGTAAAAGTGTTCCCTTCTCTCCACATCCACTCCAGCATCTGCAGTTTTGAGATTTTGTGATGTGGGCCATTCTCACTGGGGTTAGATGATATCTCAGGGTTGTTTTGATTTGCATTTCTCTAATATATAGAGATGATGAACATTTTTTCATGTGTTTGTTAGCCATTCGTCTGTCGTCTTTAGAGAAAGTTCTATTCATGTCTCTTGCCCATTGATATAAGGGATTGTTGGCTTTTTTCATGTGGATTAATTTGAGTTCTCTATAGATCCTGGTTATCAAGCTTTTGTCTGATTGAAAATATGCAAATATCCTTTCCCATTGTGTAGGTTGTCTCTTTGCTTTGGTTATTGTCTCCTTAGCTGTACAGAAGCTTTTCAGTTTAATGAAGTCCCATTTGTTTATTTTTGTTGTTGTTGCCATTGCCATGGCAGTCTTCTTCATGAAGTCTTCCCCCAGGCCAATATCTTCCAGTGTTTTTCCTATGCTTTCTTTGAGGATTTTTATTGTTTCATGCCTTAAATTTAAGTCCTTTATCCATCTTGAATCAATTTTTGTGAGTGGGGAAAGGTGTGGGTCCAGTTTCAGTCTTTTACATGTAGACATCCAGTTCTCCCAACACCATTTATTGAATAGGGAGTCTTTCCCCCAAGGTAAGTTCTTGTTTGGTTTATCAAAGATTAGGTGGTTGTAAGATGTTAGTTTCATTTCTTGGTGTTCAATTCGATTCCAAGTGTCTATGTCTCTGTTTTTGTGCCAGTACCATGCTGTCTTGAGCACTATGGCTTTGTAGTACAGACTAAAATCTGGTATGCTGATGCCCCCAGCTTTATTTTTGTTACTAGGAACTGCCTTAGCTATACGGGTTTTTTTCCGGTTCCATACAAAACGCAGAATGATTTTTTCCAAATCTCGAAAGTACGATGTAGGTACTTTGATAGGAATGGCATTGAATAGGTAGATTGCTTTGGGAAGTATAGACATTTTAACAATGTTGATTCTTCCCATCCATGAGCATGGTATGTTCTTCCATTTGTTAATATCCTCTGCTATTTCCTTTCTGAGGATTTCATAGTTTTCTTTATAGAGGTCCTTCACCTCCTTCGTTAGGTATATTCCTAGGTATTTCATTTTCTTTGAAACTATGGTGAAGGGAGTTGTGTCCTTAATTAGCTTCTCATCTTGACTGTTATTGGTGTATACAAAGGCTACTGACTTGTGGACATTGATTTTATATCCTGAAACATTACTGTATTTTCTGATGACTTCTAGGAGTCTTGTGGTTGACTCTTTGGGGTTCTCTAAGTATAAGATCATGTCGTCAGCAAAGAGGGAGAGTTTGACCTCCTCTGCTCCCATTTGGATTCCCTTTATTTCCTTGTCTTGCCTAATGGTATTGGCTAGAACTTCCAGCACTATGTTGAATAGTAAAGGTGACAGAGGACAACCTTGTCTGGTTCCAGTTCTAAGAGGAAAAGCTTTCAGTTTTACTCCATTCAGTAAAATATTGGCTGTGGGTTTGTCATAGATAGCTTCAATCAGTTTTAGAAATGTGCCACCTATGCCTATACTCTTCAGTGTTCTAATTAGAAAAGGATGCTGGATTTTATCAAATGCTTTTTCTGCATCTATTGAGAGGATCATGTGATCTTTATTTTTGCCTCTGTTAATATGGTGGATAACGTTTATGGACTTGCGTATGTTAAACCAGCCTTGCATTCCTGGGATGAAGCCTACTTGATCATGATGAATGACTTTTTTGATGATAAGCTGTAATCTATTGGCTAGGATTTTGTTGAGAATTTTTGCATCTATATTCATGAGTGAGATTGGTCTGAAATTCTCCTTTTTGCTTGGGTCTTTTCCTGGTTTTGGTATCAGGGTGATGTTTGCTTCATAGAATGTGTTGGGGAAGATTCCTTCTTCCTCAATTTTTTGGAATAATTTCTGCAGTACAGGAATAAGCTCTTCCTTGAAGGTTTGATAGAATTCTGGAGTGAAGCCATCTGGACCAGGGCATTTTTTAGTTGGAAGCTTTTTTATTGTTTCTTTGATCTCAGTGCTTGAAATTGGTCTGTTCAGGAGGTCTATTTCTTCCTGGCTAAGTCTAGGTAGAGGGTGTGATTCCAAATATTGATCCATTTCCTTCACATTGTCAAATTTCTGGGCATAGAGTTTCTGGTAGTATTCAGAGATGATCTCTTGTATCTCTGTGGGATCAGTTGTTATTTCCCCTTTATCGTTTCTGATTGAGGTTATTAGAGATTTTACTTTTCTATTTCTAGTTAGTCTGGCCAATGGTTTATCTATTTTATTTATTTTTTCAAAAAACCAACTCCTTGTTTCATTAATTTTCTGAATGATCCTTTTGTTTTCAATTTCATTGATCTCTGATTTGATTTTGGATATTTCTTTTCTTCTACTGGGTTTAGGCTTAGATTGTTCTTCTTTTTCCAATTCCATAAGATCTCTTGTGAGATTGTTGATGTGCTCTCTTTCTGTTTTTTGAATGTAGGCATCTAAAGCGATGAATTTTCCTCTCAAAACTGCTTTCGCAGTATCCCACGGGTTTTGGTAGCTTGTGTCTTCATTGTTGTTATGCTCAAGGAAGTTAATGATTTCCTGTTTTATTTCTTCCTTCACCCATCTGTTATTCAACAGAAGATTGTTTAATTTCCATGCCTTTGGGTGGGGTTGAGCATTTTTGTTAGAGTTGAGTTCCATCTTTAGTGCCTTATGGTCTGAAAAGATACAAGGTAAAATTTCAATTCTTTTGATTCTGTTGATATTTGTTTTGTGTCCCAGGATATGATCAATTTTGGAGAATGTTCCATGGGGTGATGAGAAGAATGTATATTCTTTATCTTTGGGGTGGAGTGTTCTATATACGTCTATCAAGCATAGTTGGTCTAGGGTCTCATTTAAATCTCTTACATCTTTGTTTAATTTCTGTTTAGAGGATCTGTCCAGCTCTGTAAGAGGTGTGTTAAAGTCCCCTGTTATTATGGTATTATCAGATATCATATTGCTCAGACTGAGTAAGGTCTGCTTCAAGAATCTGGGAGCATTTAAATTGGGTGCATAAATATTTAGAATGGAAATGTCTTCTTGTTGTAGTTTTCCCTTGACCAATATAAAGTGACCATCTTTGTCTTTTTTGACTTTAGTTGCTTTAAATCCACATGTATCTGAAAATAAGATTGCAACTCCTCTTTTCTTCTGAATTCCATTTGCCTGAAAAATTGTCTTCCAACCCTTGACTCGGAGCTTTAATTTGTCTTTTGAAGCCAGGTGTGTTTCTTGCAGACAGCAAATGGATGGCTTGTGTTTTTTAATCCAGTCAGCCAATCTATGTCTCTTCAGTGGGGAATTCAAGCCATTAACATTTATTGAGATAATGGATAAGTGTGGTAGTATTCTATTCGTCTTATTTGGTGAGAGTCCATTGCTTAGTTTTATCTTTTGCATCAGTGTGGAGGTTAGGTTCTGTCCTTTGATTTCTGAGTTCTTACTTTGCTGCTGATCCATTGTGGTGGTCAGTGTGCAGAACAGGTTGAAGTATTTCCTGTAGAGCTGGTCTTGTTGTGGCGAATTTCCTCAATGTTTGTATATCCGTAAATGATTTGATTTCTTCGTCAATTTTGAAGCTTAGCTTAGCAGGGTACAGAATTCTGGGCTGAAAATTGTTCTGTTTAAGTAGATTAAAGGTAGATGACCATTGTCTTCTTGCTTGGAAAGTTTCATTAGAGAAGTCTGCGGTCACTCTGATGGATTTGCCCCTGTAGGTCAACTGGCGCTTACTCCTGGCAGCTTGCAGAATCTTTTCTTTTGTCTTGACTTTGGACAGGTTCATCACAATGTGTCTTGGAGAAGCTCGGTTAGAGTTGAGGCGACCCGGGGTCCGATATCCCTCTGAAAGCAGTGTGTCAGAATCTTTGGTGATGTTTGGGAAATTTTCTTTTATAATATTCTCTAGTATGGCTTCCATTCCTCTGGGGCATTCTTCTTCCCCTTCTGGAATTCCTGTAACTCGAATGTTGGAACGCTTCATAAAGTCCCATAATTCTGACAGTGAACGTTCTGCTTTCTCTCTCTTCTTTTCTGCCTCTTTTACTGTCTGAGTTATCTCAAGAACTTTGTCTTCTACCTCTGAAATTCTTTCTTCTGCATGGTCTAACCTGTTGCTGATACTTTCCATTGCATCTTTAAGTTCCCTAATTGACTGTTTCAGTTCCTTCAGGTCTGCTATATCCTTTTTATATTCTTCATATCGTTCATCTCTTATTTGATTCTGTTTTTGGATTTCCTTTTGGTTATTTTCCACTTTATTAGCAATTTCCTTCATTGTTTCCATCATGTCTTTCATTGTTTTCAACATGTGTATTCTAAATTCCCTTTCTGTCATTCCTAACATTTCTATACTGGTGGAATCATCTGCAGTAGCTACCTCATGGTCCCTTGGTGGGGTTGTTCTAGACTGGTTCTTCATGTTGCCTGGAGTTTTCTGCTGATTCTTCCTCATGAGTGATTTCTTTTATCTGTTTGCTTGCCCTAATTTTCCTTTCACTTCCTCTTGCTCTTTAAGTTCTTGTGCCTGTGGAAGTTGTGGGCGGGTTTAGACGGATTGAACACACGCGACCACTTGCCGGTTTTCCACGGATTTAGTCCTCCTCTTGGGGTCCAGAAGTCTCTCGCTGACTCCCTGTATCCTCATAGGAGTGATGATAGGCAGTTCTCACCAGCCAGAGACGCCTGGAGTCCTATCTCCCCAGACTCACGGTGCCCAGATGCAAGGAAGCTGTTACTCGGCTGCCATCTTGCTCCGCCTCACCATTTGACGTATTTTCATCATACTGGTTAACATAGCCTTCCTGGCTTTTTTTTTTTTTATTAAGTCATTTGTACATAGATCATAATGAGATTCAATATGTTGATTATTTGTACAATTGGAGTGCTTACATCCTACTAATCAACATAGCTTTCACCTCATTTACCCAATTACATCATTAAGACATTTGTGTTCTACACCTGATAGATCCAATGGGGGGTGGATCGATAGAGGGAGGGTTAGTAGGGGGACCACACCTGTGGAGCATATTGAAAGTGTTCTTTTTTAATCACACGATGGGAGAAGGTGTTTCCCAATTTGTGTGCAACTTAACCAAAATAACTGAAATCCTTCTTCTTCTATGTATTTTAAGTTATTAGATTTTACTTTAAATATCATAGCTATTTTTATATGTAAGTTGGATTTTATCAACTTACATATAAAATAGAGCTTTTTTTTGAAAGGAGAGCTTGTTAACATATAATAATAATTCCATATTTAATCACTCATGTAGGTTGAAAGAGTCATATCAATTTTAGTTCATCTTTTGAGAGAAAGAGTAATGCATGTAGTAAGTGGGCTCAGTTCAGTTGGAAAAATAGATGTTACTTCCTTTGCATCTTTGACTCCTTTAGGAATTATGAAATCCAGGGTTTCTGCGTGGAGAAACCAAAGGCACAAGGAAGAAAGCACACACAGCCTTTTTGAACTTTGCTAGAAATACATAGAGAATTTTTTTAGAGCACAGGTGAGTATTACCTAAAAATGGAGGCCTGGATGAAGGAATCAGAGACCAATGGATTGAGTCTTGAACAAAGAACTACATATTGGCTAGATGAAGAATAGGAGTAGATGAGACTCGTTGGCAGAAGAAACCCAACACTAAGGCAAGAACCATAAGAGTTCATGATATATGAAACAGAAACTATTTAGTATTGGTGTATCATAAGAAGAGGTCAGAGAAGCAATGGACTGAGTATGGTGTTGTAAGTATTTTCTCTTTGCCATTCATAAAATATGAAATATCAACAGCCACACTTCATAGAAATGAATAGAATAAAAAACATGTTTGATGCAAACAGAGATTAGACAAAGACAAAATGACCTTTAAAAATATGTTTATTGAGATACTATTGAATATAAAATAGTACATCTACATTCCACTATTTGACAAGTTTTGACATACTAATCACTTGTACAACCATTAAAGAAGTATGAAAAATCCTCAAAGAACTTAAGAGATCTTCCAATTGACCCTACAATCCCACTAGTAGGCATCTACCCAGAAGAAAAAAAAATAATAATTTTATCACAAGGACATTTTCACTAGAGTGTTTATTATAGCTCAATTTACAATAACCAAGATGTGGGAACAACCTAAATGCCCATCAACTCAGAAATGGATTAAAGAGCTGTGGTATGTGTATACCAGAGGATACTATTCAGCCATAAAAAGATGGTGACTTTACATCTTTTGTATTAACCTGAATGGAGCTGAAACACATTCTTCTTACTAAAGTACCACAAGAATGGAAAAGCAAGTATCCAACGTACTCAATGCTAAAACGAAGTCGATAGACAAACTAATAAATGCCCACACAAGAGAAAAGCTCAATTCAATTCAAGTTGGGGGAGGAGCCAAGTAGGAGAGAGGAGGGGAAATAAGGGTGGGATTGTTGTGCTCCTACCTAATGGGCACAATGTAAAGGTATATGGCACACCTTCTGGGTACAGTACACAACTAAAACAGGGCCTTTACCTAACAATTACAAACATTATAACCTCATTATACCCTTCTATTAATCTGAAATAATAAAAAAGACATTGAACATATTTATCACTCCAAAATTTCCACATCTCCCTGTGCAGTCCTTCCCTTTGAACTCTCTGTCACCCACTCCCTCATCCCCAGTCAACCACTGAGTTGTTTCATGTCACTACAGATTGATATGCATTTTCTAGATTTTTACATAAAATCATACAGTGTGCACCCTTATTTTATATGGCTTCTTTTGCTCAGCCTAAATATATTGGGTTGTACTGTAATTTGTTTATCCATTTGCCTTTTGATGGCTACTTAGAGTTTGAGGCTATTGCAAATTAAGTTGCTATAAACATACATGTACCAGTCCTTATGCGAATATATGAAGTCATTTCATGGGAGAATAATGAATGAAATGGGACGTATATACTTCCATTTTTAAGAAACTTTCCTATAAATTTTTAATTAGGTACCATTTTCCCCTATTGCTCACTTATCGTCCCCCTCCAAACCCACCATAGCTCCTGGAATTTATACAGTTTTTGTGGAAAATGACACATAGTCAGCCACCAATGGATATGAAAGACAATTATTACTCACACAGCAAACTGCTACAATTTTCCCCAAGGAGAAAAGGGTGGGATCAGTCTACACCAAGAGTAAAGCAGAGGACATACAGCAGCTGAGAAGTGGAGCTGGGGAAAGGGTTCAGAAAGTCAGAGTTTGTATCCTTTGAACTTTTGGGATGCTTTATACAAGGGAGCAAGCAGACTTTTTTATTGACTTCCCCAGAGGTGGGGCAAGAGCAAAAAGGGAAAGGTGACATTCAAAAGCTGTCCCGAATCAAATACCTAAAATAGAGTCTTTCCTTTTTTATGCTGCCAAACTCTTTTCCAAAGAGATTTTACAATATTTTATTCCCCCTAACAAAAATATTCCAGTTTCTTTGTCTCCTTGACAACACTTGCCATGTTCCTTTTTTTTTTCCAATTTAATATGCATTTAGTGATATCTCTGTGTAGTTTGATTGGCATTTTTTCTAATAACTAATGGTGCTGAACATTTTCTCAGTATCCATTTAGTTTTCCATATACTCTTCAGTAGTTACCTGTCTGTTCAAATCATCTATAAATTATGGTTGAGTTCTTTGCTGCCTTAATTTTGAATATTGACTATTCTTTATATTCTCAATCACATAGCTCTCATCAGATATGTGATTTAGAAATACTCTTCCCCCCATATGTGGATCGCCATTTCATTCTGTTACCAGTATGTTCTGGAAGTGTAGAAATTCTTAACTTTGAGCAATTTATGATTTTTGTTATGAATCATGTATTCAGTGTCATGTATAAGAACCCAAGGTCCCAAATACTTCCTTCACTTATCTGGAAATTTTATGGTTATAAGTTTTACATATAGGTATATAACCATTTTAAGTTCCTTTTACAAAAGTGAAGCATGGACCAAACTTTAAATTTTTACATTTGCATAGAAAATTATTTCATTTGAATCAATCCATTAACAAATATGTGTAGGTCTATTTCTGAATTATGGTCTGTGTCATTGATCTATTTTTCCAAATTGTCAATGATACCAAATGTCTTGAATACTATTAAGCTCAGAATTGAATTCAGGTAATGAAGTCTTTCAAATTTTCCTTTTACTTTCAAAGTTCTTTGAATTTTCAGATGAACTTTAGAGTCAGTTTGCCATTGTTAATCTAAATATCCTGCTGAAATTTTAATTGGAATTTGACTGACTCTATTGATCAATTTGAAGAAAGTTTTTATCTTAACAATGTTGTTTTTTTTGTTGTTGTTGTTGTTTGTTTGCCTCATAAACACAGTGCCTATATTTTTCTCCCTTTTTTATATCCTCATCTCCTTTTTTTTTTTTTTTTGTGCCCCTACTAGAGTGCAGTGGTGTCATCACAGGTCTCTGCAATCTTGAACTCCTGGACTCAAGCAATCCTCTTGCGTTGGCCTCCCAAGTAGCTGGGAATACAGGTGTCCACCATCATGCCTGGCCAACTTCTCTATGTTTTGTAGAGATGGGGCTTCACTTTCTAACTCCTGAACTCAACAATCCTTCTACCTCAGCCTCCTAGGATGCTAAGATGACAGGTGTGAGCCACTATGTAACATGAATTCTTTAAGAAAATTTTATCATTTTCAGTGTATACTTCTTGTCCATTTATTGTCAGATTTATGTCAGAATTTCATAGTTAGATTTAGTTTAACATAGTAATTTTTGAATTTCAGTTTTCAATGATCCATTGAAAGTATAAAGACATATAATAGATATTTTGTATAATGATCTTGTATCCTGATAAACTCATAAGCTCTAGTTGCTTTTGTATAAATTCTTTAATCTTTTCTAAATATAAAATTAATAATATTGCTGTTTTTCTTTTCAAACAAGATGCATTTTACTTCTTTTTTTTTTTTTTTTTTTTTGTGTGTGGTTTTTGGCCGGGGCTGGGTTTGAACCTGCCATCTCCAGCATATGGGACCGGCACCCTACTCCTTGAGCCACAGCGCCACCCACATTTTACTTCTTTTTCTTGCCTTATTTTGATACCTAAAATTATGAGTAGAATAGTATACATAGAAAGATTAGACATCATAGTATTTTTTCCAAATTATAAGGGTAAAATATTCAGTCTTATCATCACATGTGGTGTTAGCTGCATGAGAACTTAATAGGAGTTTTTATTCCTTTTTTTTTTGTTTCTATGTATGTGTGATTATCAGAAATGGACATTGGATATCAATAAATGTCTCTTTGTGCATGTATAGAAATGATTTTTTAATTCTCTTGATATGCTAAAATGCATTCACTGATTTTCAAATATTAAAACAACCTGTTATTGAAAATAAAACTTCTTTATACATGGTGTGTGTCACACTTTATGGGGGCAAGACATGATTGCAAGAGGGACTTTACCTAACAATTGCAATCCGTGTAACCTGGCTTATTGTACCCTCAATGAATCCCCAACAATAAAAAAATAAAATAAAATAAAATAAAACAGAGCATTTTATCCTTTTTCCCTTCATCTACAAGATAAATTAAAACAAACTAGAAATCATAAAGTTAAGAATAGATACAGTTATAAGGAAATATTAAGTTGTTACCATATTGAATGAGTTTTTATTTTCAGGACCAGGCACCTATTTTATAATCACAGAAAAACAGAGATGGTAGATACTGTAGGTTGGGTTCTCTGAGAAGCAGACCCTGAGACTGAGAATAATATTCAGAGATTTATTAAGTGATATTTTGAGATTAATACCTGTAGTGGAAGTGAGGGAGACAGAATTAGGTCAGAAAATAACCGGTTCTCCCAAGACCTGAGAAGAGTTTCCAGGGAGCTCTGAAGATGAGACAGGCTTACAGAATTGTCCCCATTTGGGTTTATGGCTGGACATTTAGGCTTTTGTATTCTAGCATGAACTCATCAGTAGAAGCGTGCTGCCCCAGGAAATGGCAGCATGGCTTCAGACTCGTCTTCCCTCTTCAGTTGAGGGCAGTTCTCAGAGAGAAAGCTGAAAGTCGCAGCTGTTATCTGGTTTCACTCACTCCTGACCATGGGCAGAATAAGTTCTTTCTTCCCATAGGGGCGTCGTGGGTATTTCAACAGTGTTGACTACATGGGCAGACGTGCCAGAAGTGACTCAGCCTTTAGCAAAACACTGTAATTCAATGGACAGAAAGCCTGGCAAGATTATGAAATGGACCATGAACTAATATTTTATGATGGCTTCACATTAAAGTTCAGTTTCTGTAAGTTGAACTGTGAATTTTAAATGAAAAAAAAAAACCCTCAAATTCACCTACTTTCTTTTGGGAAGACTTTTATTAGAAATATGGCATATATAGTTCATGTTAATTTCAGCAAGGTATTATATATAACTGTTAGATCGGGAGTAATATTGGGTAAATGATGGTCCAGTTGCAAAAAGTCAAAGTTTGTTGATGATACTCAACTCATGTTGACAAATGAATCTTGGCAACCTTGACTCTTTTCCTGTCCCATGCCAATCAGATTTACAGAGAAATGAAATGAGAAAAGGCCTTTAGATTTTTTGACAACAGACACCAAAGCACAATAATGGTTACAAATAGTTATAAACTGACATTGAATTTTATAGATGATCAGGATTCTGCATTGTGCATTAAATGTTAGAATCATGTCTATTTTGGATGGAAACACATGTACAAATATATATCTTATGTACTTATATATGTATATATATATATCCTTAACTCTGAGAGAATCTTTGTACTATTTATATAACTGTCACAACTTATTATGATGTTATAGTCAACAGGTTAGTTACCACCAAGCTAGTGACTAAAATTAATATACTATCAAAAATATTGTTTCAACTTTAAATAAAAATGCAGTTTTCTATAGAAATATTCTTGTAAATTTAATGCTCCAAAATATCATACTATCAAATTGACAGATAAATGATCCTAGAATTATTTAAATGCTTTTAAATTTTTATAGGAAACATATTGTATGCTTGAGAAAACATCTGGAACTCAGGCTAATAATTAAAAAATATAAGAAGAGTATAGGTTTAACCTAAATTGTAAAACTAAAATGTAAAGGTTTTCAAAAGTTCCCATCTCTCTAAGCAAAATTAATAAAAAAGGTAGTGCTTTGACTTCTCCAAAATATTTTCTCACAATTGCTTTGCTTACTTCTCAGTAAGTACTTCTGAAAATTAAATATATGTTTTCACTACAGTTTTTAACAAACGCTACATTAAAAATATTTAGGGACCACGTGCAAACAAATATATTTTCTCATTGCAGCAACTACTCATTGATACTGAAGAGCTACCTCCTTTTTTTTCCTCAGTAGCAGAATATTAATTAATAGCTGCCAAGTTGCTCTGCAACTGAAAAGTGGTATATATCATAGTAGCTCCAGGAGTTGGTAGATGCACTCTAAGGAACTTCTGTGAATTCTCTATCAAAAAATAAAATAAAATAAAATAAATTATGCTTTTTTCCTGGTGCTTCCATCTTGCTGCCAGGAATGCATATTTGATGGCTAGATAGCCAGCAGCCTTTTATTTTTTTTGACCAAAAAAAATTTGATGAATTTAGATTGGTCACGCCACCCCTATAGCACTGACTTCAGGCATTCATTCACCAGGGAAAGAAAGAAATTTCATATCAGTCACTTTTACTTTCTTTTGATATATTATTATAAAGACAACTAAATTATGATAAGAAATAATGTAAATTTTCACTTCTAGGATACGTAATCATATATGGTAAAATCCACATCAATTAAATAAAAAAGACCAGGGTTTAACTTGAGCAAAAAATATTCTCAATGAGTTAATAACAAGGCAAAAGTGCTTTCTTAGCATATTGGAATCGAAGTTCATTGGTGTGTAAAGTAGACATTTATGTTTTCTTCCCATCACATGGTTATACCCTGGGGATTCCTGAAGTACCACAGATTTCTGACATTAGTGCATCTAAGTAGAGCCAGACAGGCTAGGGTCTATCCATATGTACAGGCATATTAAATTTAAACTATAAAAAGTTAAGAAAATAATACTTACATCCCTTTTTCTAGTTGTATTTTGTAGGAAAATATAAACGTAGAAATGGCTGCGAACCATGCCAGAGCTTTCGTCTTCTCCCAAGTCCAGGGATATAGTAAAGAAGTTCATTTACATAGACCCGTAAAGAGTCCCAGTGGTGTCCAATTCCTGCTCCCTCAATTCCCTAACATTGGCATCTCAGCCCTGCCTGGGTTTGTGTGAGCCAAAATAACCTCATTTTATTTTTTTTTTCCAAAGTTAGTTAACATTTGGAACACAGAAGCATACCCACTCGTCAAATACGTGAGAAGCTGTCAGATGTAATAGAAACATAATTTGTACACAAATTAGAAAACTAAGAATGATGGCTAAAGGTTACCAAGAGGTATCGACACAACGTTCAAAAATAAAATAATTGCATTGAGTGTATTTCCGACAAAAGAAGAACATCCTGCTAAAGAGCAGCCAGCACGCTCATGCGATATACGTCCTAAATCGAAATCCGTTACTACCCATTAGAGGTTGTGTGGTGAGAACTTCCCTTGGTAAAAGTTCATCTGAGTAGATATGCTCAGTTTCCTTTACATAGGATTCTATGGCTTTTTATCTCTGTATTCTTAATGTCGAGCAGAAAATCAGGGACTCAATATTATGTTTTCAGGAAGGAAACAAGTGAATACATGCTCCATCGAAATTTTTAATTATGCCTAAACAGCTCAGAAAATTAGAATATATTGTAAATGGGAATGCCTTGATATTTAGAGGTACAAGAAACTTCCAGAACATTAGTCTTCACTTCTTCATTCAAAGTGGATATTCATCAACATTACAATTTACATCATTTTTATGTTGTGTATTCATTAACAAGTTACTATAGTTATTATAGTTATGGTTATTTTTAATAAGCTTCTTTTTAACTTTTTTTTTTTTGAGACAGAGTCTCACTTTGTCACCCGTGGCGTCACAGCTCACAGCAACCTCAAACTCTGGAGCTCAAGCGATTCTCTTGCCTCAGCCTCCCAAGTAGCTGAGACCACAGGGGCCCACCACAATTCCCACTTATTTTTAGAGGCAGGGTCTCGCTCTGGCTCAACCTGGAGCTCAGGCCTCCCAGAGTGCTAGGATTACAGGTGTGAGCCACCGCGTCTGGCCATTATCTTTTAACTTTTATATTAGCAAATTGGCTATTTATCATATGTTGATCATTCCTAGGGATAGAGTTAAGGGATGTTATAAAAACAGAATGATGTAATGCCCGTGGTACTGACACCTGGGCATGAACCTTGAGTGCAGCAACATCACCCACAGCTGTCTCAGTTACTTTGGACAGCTATACCAAAATGTCATAGGCTGGGTAATTTATTAACATTAGAAATGTATTGCTAATAAATAGTTCTGGAGATTTGGAAGTCCACATTCAAGGAGCTAGCGGATTCAGTATCGGTGAGGGCTCATTCTTTGCTTCCTAGTCGGCATCTTCTTGCTGGCAGAAGGGGCAAACAAGCTCCTTTGGGTCTCCTTTATAAGGAGATTAATTACATTTGTGCTGGCAAAGCCCTCATCTTCTAATCACCTGCCAAGGACTCTACCACCCTGTTAAGGATGAAATTACAACATATGAATTTTAGAGGATACACATATTCAGACCATAGCAATGGACATATGAAAATATATTACGTACGACACTATTCATCTTTATTTTCATTTTTGTATTTTTATTTATATTTTATATTCATCTTTGCCTATTCATCTTTATTATAGGAACCAGAAAAAGAAAATAGTTACTTTTAGTAATGTAAAACAAGTTGGTGCCACCCGTCTGTGTTTTTCCTGCTCACACAGACATGATATTTTTCTTTTCTTAAAAGAGTGAATGAGTAGTTACTAACTCAGTGTTTGCAGAGCAACTGGATTTTACAGGAACCCTCTTTTACAAAGAAAGAAGAGATTTATGGTGGATTCAGGTGGACTGAGTGAAGGGTGAAGGGACATTTTCTATAGAGTGCGCAGCAACATCAGAAGTCATTTCACAATAGCCATGATATCCAGCCTGCAACAGCAATAGTCTGTGAATATTCACACACTATTCTCATGCCATACGCAGTGCTAAATTGATGAAATTATATTGTGTTGAGAAAATTGTTAATTTCAGCTGGAAACACACTTGATAAAATTTATATTTTTCTAGCATCCAGTCTTTCTTTTGCTGTTTTTCTTAGGGTGTAAGAAAAGCTCACCTAAACCAAATTCTGAGAAACCTTGTTCTCTTCATTAGATGGTCTTCTTGAAAAATGCCTTTCTGGGGGAAACATTTTCTATCGGCAGAAAAGAATGCCTCTGTTATCTATATTTTTATCTGATACCATCATTTAAGACATAATATCTCATTTGGAAACCAAATTATTTCTGTTAAACTACAATTTTTTTTATAGCTATAATATCCATTGAGTTCAGCCAGCAATAATAACTTGCTAAGGTGAACACTCACTTAATCTGTTCTGTTAATTTAATGAAATAGGTGGAAGCTGATTTTAATAGGCCCTATTTTATTTTGTACTATTTAACTAACACATATCAGGATATATTTCTGTGTGTGTTTTTCTGCCCCGCCTCCGTCACAAGACCAGATTATCAGAAGAAAAGTAGGTACTTACATTAAGGGTGTAATTTAACTTATAATTGTTAAGTATTCCATACATTGTAACTATCTCATTAGGTAGAATGCTATAATGTTTAAAAAGCTAGTCATTTGAGAATAATTAGCAGCCATGCTGTAGGTTATAAGATGTTTAATAGACTTAAGCTTCAAAGACCATCTTATTTCTTGGAATAAATGCATTGTTTGCAATTGATAGACATCTGACTCTTGGTTGCTTGTTTAGTGTTTATTTTAAAAGGTACTCCCTGGTTTTGACTAACCTTTATGCTCTGCTAAAGGACTATTGAAACATAGACCTGTGGAAAATATTAAAACATAATTTGTAGTTTATTCTCTAATCTTGAAAATAAGGCAAAGCAAACAACAACATCATACACTACAGTCCATTTTCCAAATGAAAAATAATTCATATATTTTAAAAGATCAAAGTGACATTTATAGGTGAGTAAAGGAATGCACAGATGATTTAAGAAAAGAAAGCTTCCTGGTTTCTGCATTATATGTGTTGAGTATAATTCATGAACATGAGATAATCAACAGAAAGTTATAATAATAATTGATCTACCTAGCAAAAATTTGGCAACAAAGGAAAGTAAAGTAAAAATAGTATTAGTTATGTTCTCCGTATTCAGCAAAATGTACCTGTATAACATGGTGATAGTATTCTGTATACAACACAAGGACAGTTGTTTATCTATTTTAACTAGTTTCTACTCTCAGACTCCAGTTGAACACTTGTGGTATGAACCCACTATTTATTATTAGACTAAGGAAGAGACTGCCTTCACAGAATATTAAGATAACACATTTGGACAACTAACTAGATTGGCAAATAAGTTATTTAAGTTATCTCAAACATAGGATTTTTTTAATGAAAATTTAAGCTGAATTATTTAAATAACCCCTCGATATCAGCTTCACTGTTTATTAGCAAAAGACCTAAAAAATAAGCAAGTAGATTAATTGACATTCTAGAGACATAACTAATTGCAAAGGGGAATCTGATGCCATGTGAAATGCAAGGAGAATTTCTTGCACATAAAAGGTGAATAAAAGCTTACTAAATAAATCAATTCAATCACTCACATATCAAATATTACCTAACCATTCAATCATATCAAATATATGAATGTGGGATACTAAAATGTGTAAAAGCACTCCAACTCTCCAATGCTAATCAATCTCTTGTATCAAAAACACATTATTCATTATAGACAAGAAGGGATAGTGTTACCAATATCAATTTTTTTTCCTTTTTTTCCTTCTCCTTCTTTTTTTTTTTTTGGCCAGGGCTGGGTTTGAACCCACCACCTCCTGCATATGGGGCTGGCGCCCTGCTGCTTTGAGCCACAGGCGCCGCCTCAATGCCAATTTTTTTCTATCATTACTTTCTAAACTTTTTAAAAGTAAATAATAAAGCTGACAATGCATGTTATTATGAAGAAATACATATTATTTTTTCCCCAGTGAATCAATTTACTTGAAACCAAGTCAAGATTACTTCAGGGTGACTCCCAACTATCACGAAAAATCAGAAGGAATCAAAATGGAGACAAAGATGTTATCCGTTTTCATAAATCTGTCTGCAGGGCTTATGTTTTGCATATTATTGTTTTTTTCAGCTGTGCTTTATTCTTCTATCTTGCCCTTCCCTAAAATAATTGAACAAAGAGGAATCAGTAGGTTTTATTATGTTTTGTTGAGAGAAGTTGGTTAACAGTGTGCAAAAGACGAGTAGTTATATTGTTTTGCATTTAGTGGCATCTTGCATGTATCTGTGAACAATTGTATCTGTACCAAATCGTTTGTTGAGTTATAATTTAAGGAAGAGTTTATTAGCCAGTACATATTTAGTAACATAAATCTTTTTTTTTTTTTTTTTTGTAGAGACAGTCTCACTCTAGGTCCCTCGGTAGAGTGCCGTGGCATCGCACAGCTCACAGCAACCTCCAACTCTCCAACTCCTGGGCTTAAGCGATTCTCCTGCCTCAGCCTCCCGAGCAGCTGAGACCACAGGCGCCCGCCACAACGCCCAGCTATTTTTTGGTTGCAGTTTGGCCGGGGCCGGGTTTGAACCCGCCACCCTCGGTATACGCGGCAGGTGCCTTACCAACTGAGCCACAGGCGTTAGCAGTAAAGTCGCATGGAGGCTTTTAACTGAAAATGGTAACACTCTATTTGACAAACTTCAGTTTGGAAATCAGAGCAAAACACTTTCATAAATGTGTCTTTTCAGATGACAAAAGTAGGTAGGAAGTGCAGGTTCAGATTCATGGAAATGCCTAAATACAAAAGATTACAGGAGAAATTGAGGTATGTGCAAATTCTAATTTTCAGTTATTTAATAAAAATATAACATGCACAAGACATGATTGCAAGAGGGACTTTACCTAACAAATGCAATCAGTGTAACCTGGCTTATTGTACCCTCAATGAATCCCTAACAATAAAAAATATATATATAAGACACAATAGCACTTTAATTAAATAACTAAGTTAACGCTAAAGAATATAAAGGAGAAATGACCCTGGTTGTGGATTTCACCAGGGCTTAGTCATCACGATCAATAATGAAAGGGTGGATTAGTTATTATAATAACAACAATAACAATAAAAATATGTCTTTGGGAAGTAGAATACTTGTAAGCCTAACAATTCCTTTATTTGTTTGAAATGTACAATATATTAGACTTATTTTTGAAAGGCAGGCACAAGACTTCAACAAAATATCATATGTACAAAAGGATGTCTCTGAAGGAAATACTTGCTTAAACAGTTTAGAAAACGTTAGCTATAGAGAGTTAGATATTTATTATTAGTAGACTTTATTACTTTGCATATTTGTGTTTGAATACATTTTAAATCCTCTGATCTTCCAGAACCTCTAGGAGACCTGTACACTCTCAGCATGCAGCAGTGATTTTCATGCATTCGTTAGCAAATCACTTGAACTTCATCTAGCTGTTCTCCAACTCAGTTGCCTGCAGTTCCCCCAGAACAATCACTTTTTCCTCCTTTCCATAGTCCAGATATTGCGGTACTTACAAAGAAGAAGGGGATTCTGGGAAATGTAGTTCCCAAGTTCACTTCAGGAAAGAGAAAGGGATAGATTTAGAAGGTGGAGAAGGAGGTGATGGTGAGGGATACATAAGACAGTCCAGCTCTCTGACTACCTACATGAATCTATCTCTAATTTCTGTACACCCTAAAAGAATATGTAAGCATTTAGTTACATACATGATAGCATCAATTAAGAACTTATTCATACACATCTAAAATTTTTATCCAGGCCTGGTGAGGTGGCTCATGCCTATAATCCTAGCACTCTGGGAGGAAGTGGTGGGCAGATTGGTTGACGTCAGGAATTCAAGACCAGCCTGAACAAGAGCAAGATGCTGTCTCTACTAAAAATAGAAAAACTAGCTGGGCATTATGGCCAATGCTTATTGGCCATAGTAGTTCCAGCTACTTAAGGAGGTGGACGCAAGAGGATTGCTCAGGCCTATGACTTTGAGGTTGCTGTGAGCTATCATGATGCCACAACAGTCTACCCAGGGTGACAGAGTCAGACTCTGTCTCAAAATAAACAAACAAAATAAAATAAAAATTGTATCCATAATCGCAAATCCAAAAAATTTCAGGAAAATCAAGGTATTTTTTATAACCCATTTGTTGACAAACCTGACCGAATCTGAACTCATTGAAAAACATAGCCTTAGTGTGAAGGTCCTACATTAGTTTCATAATAAGGGTGAGTACATTGGGTACTTTTTCTTCCATTCTTGAGATACTTTACTAAGAAGAATATGTTCCAGCTCCATCCATGTAAACATGAAAGAGGTAAAGTCTCCATCTTTTTTTAAGGCTGCATAATATTCCATGGTGTACATATACCACAATTTATTAATCCATTTGTGGATCAATGGGCACTTGGGCTTTTTCCATGACTTAGCAATTATGAATTGGGCTGCAATAAATCCAGTTACAACCTACGAATAGGGAGAAGGGGGAAAGGGAGGGGAGGGAGGGGGGAGGTAGGTGGCGGGAGGGGGATTAATGGGATTACACCTGCGGTGCATCTTACAAGGGTATATGTGAATCCTAGTAAATGTGGAATGTAAAGGTCTTAGCAAAATAACTAAGAAAATGCTATGAAAGCTATGTTAACTAGTGTGATGAAAATGTGTCAAACGATCTATGAACCAAGTGTATGGTGTCCCATGATCATATTAATGTACACAGCTATGATTTAATAAAAAGAAAAAAAAAGAAAAAAAAATTTACCACTCCAAGAAAAACATGGCCTTCTCAGATATGAAATAACACATATTCTTTACATATGACTTTTGGATTGAATATCCTCATTTTTACTGGAAAAATTTCTGAGCATTTGACTGTGGAGTCCTTGTCAAATTAAAAAACCTCCAAATTCTGAAACATATAGGTCTGAGTTCCAGATTGAGCTTGTGGACAATTATTTTATTGACTCCTTCATCTGTTAGCTTTTATTCTACTAAAATGATACTTTGTCAAAATAATTTCTCAAACCATTACCTCAAATTGTGGCACATACCACTTTATATCAAGCTTAAATCAAAATAACTTGTCTTCTCGGATATAAAACTGAAGTATATCTAAATTGCATTTATATTTTTTTAGGTAACTACCATGCTGAGATTACTTGAAAAGTAATACTGAATGTTAATTTAACCAAACTTTACCTGACAAAACAATTAAATATTTTATGTAACCAGTTTGTATGGATTTAATCTAATTATTCTGTCCTTAGTTGATGTCATTATTATTTAGCATAAGAACAAATCCATGAACATAACCCTAAACATTAAGCCTTTCCCAAGATCGAGTGCATTTCATGAATAAACCAGCCACTAAAGGTCTTCTTCCTTTTCATGACAAAGTTTAATTGTTAAAGACCAATGTATTAATATTTACCTTTAGTTTTTCAAGCATAGTACATGGGATACACATATAATTTTAATCATCTTATTAAAAACAATCAAAATCCCTAATTTTGACCACAGGATTAGCAATTTTATATGGAATAGTTATATATTTCCTCTTTTCTAAACATTCTTTATTATTGTGCTCTGTCATTATCACACGCACTCATAATTGTAACTGATGGATGTTTTTATTACTTTACTGGCTGTAGCAATGCTTTGAGATGATGGAAGCAAAAATGCGAGTCTGACTCAATTGTCTATTTACTTCAAAGGGGAAAGCTTCCCCATGGAGAAGTTCAAACCTATGGCAGGTACTACTTA
This sequence comes from Nycticebus coucang, assembly GCF_027406575.1. NCBI lineage: Eukaryota > Metazoa > Chordata > Mammalia > Primates > Lorisidae > Nycticebus > Nycticebus coucang. The sequence continues at coordinate 101,005,870 of NC_069788.1, read as the reverse complement.
AGTGGTACATTTATATTAAAATACTTAAATTCAGGAGTTATATATTAGAATAGTACAGCCTATGCTCATCCTATCTATATCCTTCCATACAGTTACTATCCATGATGGGAACCAATAATGGGATAAATGTACAGACTGTAATTATCAGAAAAATGAGACAGAATTACCGATTTTCAGAAATGCTTGAGAATTTAAACATTTATTATTGTCACGTTTGTCATCTTTGCGGACTTAGTGGTTAGATAAAGTCTGTTTGCAGTTGCTTTGGGATTGCACCCCTTTTGAACAAGTTTTCTACTGTATGTAATGTCTGCAATTGATCAGCGGCCTTAATTACAATGATCTTTCTACCTTTACAAGAATGGTGATAAAGCCATGGGGCTTCAATTTGTGTTTTAAAAATAATAAATGTTTTGTAAACCGCACAGACACAATACAAATCCTTTCTTTGTTATTTTAATAAAGATAATTTTAAGAAGTATCTTTGATAAGGGAAGTTAAACAGATATTAAATTTGTTTTCATTTTAAATGTATAATCTTTTGCTGTATTTATAAATATTTATTGTTAACTACTAGAAAATATTTTGTATTTCTTTCATGCAATATTTACAAATTTACAAAACTGAGCTAAGTAGAATAATGTATATGTAAATTTTTTTTAAATAATGAATTTCAGTATCTTTTATTTGGGGGAGAAATTAGAAGTCTTTCAGACCAACATTCCATCCAATGCCAAAGTTTCCTCTACCTTTTTAAATACCATAAATGCTAGAAAATTCCTGAGTCCCAGGGTTTTTGTTATAATTTTGCAGAAGAAGCATTGTGAAATTTTTTCCTGGCATAGAAACAAAAGCTAGCACCTTAAAACTCATCAGTTGGTGTTCAACTCTTATTAGGACACTGCAATATTTCTTCTGCTTTCCACTTAGAAAGCTTCAAATATTTAAAAACACTCAATGTGGCTCCCCTTCTTCCTTTCTTGATACGTTGTAACTAACTCATCCAGAGTGTGCAAACTCTGGACTCTGAAAAGAGATCAAATTCTGACAATATCATTGACTGAGAATGTTTGGGCATAAAAGTTTCTTGTAAAATAAATAGGATTAATAACATAACCTAACTTACTGGGCTATACTGGGACTTTTAAAAATGTCATGTATATCAAGAACTAACTTGACACAAATACATGTTAAACTGATTTTAAATCATCCTTACTCAGTTAAGATCAGTAAGTTATCAACTACATATATTTTTTCTTAAATAACCTTTTCTGTGGCATGTAAGTTGAGCTAGAGTGATTTGTTATGTACTCTGATGATGGAATTTCCATACTGTTTCCAATTATTAGGAATTTAACTTTTGTTCAGCACTACTGAACTCAAACAGAGCACTGAGCTTAGAGACTGAGCATATAAAATAAGTAATCTCTTATTAATTTATCAAATTTCTCCACTTAATAGTGCTGCTTAAAATACTTCTACATAGCAGTGAATGCTGAATATCGTTCAGAGCAAATTAAGGAGAGGTTTCATTTCCCTAGAGATTATAACATATAGGAGTATTTCTAAAATGGGACTCAGCAATTTCAATGATTTCAACTTGATTTATGACAAATTCAATACAACAGGGCAGTGTGTAAAGATTGTCTTTCACTAAATGATGTCGGTCAATTCTATATCCATAAATAAAAATGAAAACTTCACCCTAAACTTCACACTAGACCTCATACACAAATCACAGGCCATAATTAAAAAAGATTTATGAACTTCACTACAATAAAACTAAAATTTTAATTCATTGATAACTTGATAGAGCTATTAAGGAAGTGAAAAAGAAAGCATGAAAATGGGAGCGGACACCCAAATGACAACAAATAACAAAAGTAATGTTTAAAGAACTTTAACAAATCAATAAGAAAAAAAAACAAAAACAAAAAGGAAAAATGTGGCTTGATGTCTTTAATAGAAATCTCACAAACTTGAAGATTTGCATGGCTCACCTATGAGTCTTTTCAATGGACTTTTGAAAAGGTGTCGACTTCATTAATTATCCACTATAACATACTCAATTTACATCTCCAGAATTGCAAAGATTGAAATCTGATAATGCTAAGCATGAATAATTTGTTTCCCTTGAAAATCTATGTATTAATGCTCTAACCTTCCAAGTCACTGCTTTTGAAGATAGAGCCTTTAAAAATGTATTTAAGGTTAACTTAGGTTGTAAGAGTGGGGCCCTAATCCAGTAGGACTGGTGTCCTTATGAGAAGAAGAACACAGGAATGGATATCACGGCAGGAAAGGCCATGTGAGGACACAGAAAGAAGTCTTCAAACTCAGGAGAAACCAAGCCAGCCAATACATTGATCTTGGACTTAACAAATTCCAGAACCTGAGAAAATAAATTCTGTTGTTTAAGCCACCCAGTCTGTGGCATTTTGTTGTGACAGCCTTAACTAATTAACACCAAATCTTGTTGAGAATGTTGAACAATGAAAAGTCTCAGGTGGGCGGCGCCTGTGGCTCAGTCGGTGAGGCGCCGGCCCCATAACCGAGGGTGGCGGGATCAAACCCAGTCCTGGCTGAACTGCAACCAAAAAATAGCCGGGCGTTGTGGCGGGTGCCTGTAGTCCCAGCTACTCGGGAGGCTGAGGCAAGAGAATCGCTTAAGCCCAGGAATTGGAGGTTGCTGTGAGCTGTGTGATGCCATGGCACTCTACCGAGGGCCATAAAGTGAGACTCTGTCTCTACAAAAAAAAAAAAAAAAAGAAAAGAAATGTCTCAGGTGTAAGTGAAAATTAGAAATTTTGCTTTAAAAAATGTTTGCCATTATTTACAGAAATTAAAAAGACTCCCAGGTGAGTGAGTTTCAACCAGAGGCAGAGGACACTTCCCTTGGGACACTTGGCAATAACCAGAAACTTTTGATTGTTCACAGTGGTTGGGGGTGAGGAATGGATATCCCGTGGGCTGGAGACGTAGCATCCTATAGTTCACAGGACAGCTCACCAGAGCAATGACGTATAGGGCCTCAAATATCAAACGTGCCTCTGTCTTAGGTACAAAACTTATAAAATTGTGTATACACATGCTCCAGGAGACATGTAGAGGAATGTTAAATGTTTATTATAGTCTAAATTTGGAAAGAACTCAGTGTTTTAATGACCTTAGAATAAAGTGTAAAGTATTCAGACTCTCTTATACAACCAGAAAAATGATGAAGCAACAGCTACGTATAATGCATGGACTTTATCTCACAAACGTAACGTTCATCTAAAGAATAGAGGCACAAAACAATGAGTATGGTGAGTGTTCAGTCATTCGGATTCACTGGAAAAAGTATTGAGAAAAGTAGAGATGGGGAGAAGAATTTAAAATTTAGTGGGGAGGAAGAAAAGGGCTTTAATGTGAAAGGACATGCAAACCTTCAGGGATGTTCACAACTCTCAACTTCTTCTCAAGGGATACTGTTATTCAAGTGTTCATAAAGTGTTCTTAAATGATCCATTATAGTCTCCATTTATATCTTATGCGCTTTTCCACATGTGCATTCTATTTTCCAATTTTGAAAAGTCCTTTTAGGCAGAAGCATGCACACACACTCATAGAATAATTTCAAGTTTTTAAGTTGAAAAATTGGTATCCACTTTTGTGACAACTATTGAATTTATTCCTTTTTATCAGGTCACAAAATTTTCACAATAAGAAATAGCTATCACATAATAAATATTTATTAATAATATTATTCTGCAGAAAACTTTCTCACTCTTTGTGTTTAATTGTTCATCCATACCATATTCAATATAGTTCTAAATTTTGTGCAAACCTCAGAGCTAATGGGTTAGAGATTGGTATAATTCATTTTCTATAAAATAAATAGCTCATGATCCTATTCTGGAACAAGATTTTGTCTTGTGAGGTCATTAGAGAATAATTCGATGCCAAACTTTGTGTTACTGAATCCAAGTTTATTCAGATTTTAGATATGGTAGAGATCAGAAAGGTCTGGAATTGTCAGTTAAAAAGAAAGTAAAAAGCTCCACAATGGAAGTATAATTTTAGGTGGACTGAGAGAAAGACTAGAGATAATCCAAAATTTAACAAATTATTATAAATTATCCACAGGCAACTCAATAAAATTTGGGTATCCCTGTCCAAGAGAATCACTTAGTAAAAAACTGTTCTTTGGCTTTAAAATAGTACATGCCTTCCCCAAAGTGATACTCTTATACCCAGTTACTAAAGAAAGCACTTTAATGGGAAATCTTTTCTTTTTCTTCCACTAGTTAATCGTCAAATAAAGAATGATGTATTTTTGTAATGGATATCCTACTAACTCAGACTAATTCCTAAGTACAGAGCAATGTGTTTTCCTAATGACTGGTTGTATTTCTTTGAAAAGTGTATCTGGTTTTCTTATTTTAACAGGATACTCTTAAGTTGGTAAGTTATCATTTATGCTATTTCCAAGCTGGGAAACCATTATGTTAAGGGTTTAGAAATGTCAGTTTCCACAGCAATGGGAAGATATAAGTGTTTTTGTTCTTACTTTTTACATTAGAAGACATTTTCTATCTTGAATTCACTGCTTCCATGTAATTCTCAAAAAATAGTAATTAATATATTGGACTGAGAATATACATACCTAGGTTCTGATCTGCCAACATCCATATATTTGTTTTTTGACAAGTCATTTTATCTTTCTGGATCCCTGATTCCTTTTCACATCTGTAATGTGACACATTTAGATGATCACCCACATCTTGTTTAGCCCTCTGACCTAGACTACATTATACTGTACTCTTCCAGTCCAGAAACTATGACTTGGAATTCCATTTATACTGAACAAGAAAGAACAATTGTGTTTTGTGATTGCTTAACTTAATGCTTTCTTTCTTGATTTTGTTCTATCTGAGAAGATAGCCAAAAATAGAATGGCATTAGCTATGGCAATTGCATGTGCAGTAAAGATATTATTGTAGGACAATCATTTTCTCTGTGGATTATATATAAACCTAGATTGAATAATACATATGCAGCAGAACAGAGGGAGGATCTTTTGTTCGTTTGTGAGTGAAAGTCCCAGAATAGAGGATAAGGAAAAAATATACATGATTCACAGCTCTTAAAATATTTACAATAATTTTGAATGATATATGCATATACATGATATATATGTGTATATATACGTATATAGGATTGCTCCAGTTTTTTTATGATGTATCTATAAGTTATGTTAATACTTGAGTTTTCATGTTAAAATTAGTCACTACATTTATTCTACTAAATCTGTGTTTGTAAAAAAAGATTAGAACATTTTATAACTCACCATGCATAGTCTAGAAGGAATCTGATACATCCTCAATAATACCACTACAAAAATGTCAAAGATATCAAGTTATAATTTCTTGTAATTTGTAAGATAACAAATGTATTCTGGGGATGATTAGTGAAGGAAAATGAAGGGAGGAGGACATGGAGTTGATGAACAAGAATGCAAATTAAAAGCTCATAGGAAGAACACAAATTTCTTTCCTTCCTGGTAAATCAGGAAACTATATGCTGTTTTTTATTAACTAAATTAAAAACAGTATGTAATGTTGGCTTCCATGGTGTGTCATCTATTATTTTTTTTGCACTGCTTAATTATATTAGCAGGCTGATGACAGCCTCACCAGCCTCTCTGTGAATTTTGTACTCAGGCAGTAGCAACTTTTACACTTGATAGTTAATCATCATCCTTCACATTTATTATGAGGACTGATTGGAAGAATATTGGTTTTTAGAACTTCGCATTATGGTAATTTTCCTTTAAATACAGTACATTAGTTTGCAACCTGAATGGCAAATGATTTCTGAAATCCCCAACGCAGGTCTTCCTGCACGAGGACAGTAATAGAAATTGCAAGTATTTAGAGACACGTTTGACACCAGCCACTTCACATGAGGTGAACCTATTATATCCAGCCATCACTGCCCAGAGCTTAGGGGCTTTACTACACTCTGTTCAGCTATATCATGTTTGATACAGGCAGTCTCCGAGTTACAATTGACTTATGTACAGCTTTCACTTATGAATGGAGACTATCACAGTAAGTCTCTGAGTTACAAACATCCAAAGATGTAAGACTCTCACTTACAAATGAAGTTTATTACAGGTAATAGGTAAATGTGCTTTCTCTGACTTACATGCAAATTCACCTTAAGAATAAACCTAGAGAACCTACCTCATTCATAACCTAGGGACTGCATGTACTTACATAAGCATTCAGGACTGTCATTCCTGTAGTCAATAAAGATCTCATTAAGCTATGAACATTATTAGTTGTTTTTTTTTTTTTTTTGGACAGAATCTTACTACGTTGCCCTCAGTAGAGTGCTGTGGCATCACAGCTCACAGCAACCTCAAACTCTTGTGCTTAAGAGATTCTCTTGTCTCAGCCTCCCAAATACTTGGGACTGCAGGCACCTGCCACAATGCCTGGCTATTGAACATTATTAGTTTTGTTTAGTTTTGCTTTGTCTTCGTGATTCCTTGGCACATGTTAACTGCTTCAGGTTTATGCCTTGTCTCCCCAATTAAAGAAGTATAGATAACATTCTTTTTAGAAAAGGAATTAAAAATTAATATATGCCTAATCCAAAAAATATATATTCTTGAGGAAATATAGCAGACTAGAAGAAGCTTGCAAACACCACTTTCTGAGAGGATTGAAACTGATGAGGGGTTGTTCACTTTCTGACCAATCATCTTGGAGAGAGCATTGGGAATCAATACAGAGAGAATAGAGGACTACCCAAGTGAAGGAGAAGAAAGAGAAGCAACCTGCTCTGTGGGATCAAAGGCACATGGGGAAAACATCTACAAGGCATATCATATTATAGCCCACAAAACAAGTCTCAGAGAAATGAGGGAAATCAAAATCATATCATGTATATTCTCAGACCACAGTGGAATGTTGCTTGAAATAAATTCTGAGAGTATTTCTTAAATGTAAACAAATTCAGGCAAATTAAACTTCCTGCTGCTGGATGATCTTTGGGTCAGTGACAAATTTAAGGTGAAAATCAAAATACTTTTTTGAGTGAACAAAAAAGATGAAACAAACTTCCAAAATACATGGAATACAAAAGAAAGAGTGCTGAGAGGGGATGCCATAGCCTGAAATGCTTACATCAAAAAGAAAGATCACACATTAACAACATATTGGCACACCTCAAAAAACTAGAGAAAAGAAGAATAAACAAAATGAAAAGTTAAGACGAGAAAACAAATATCAAAGCTTAGAAAAGATCTAAATTAAATGGAAACCAAAAAAAAAAAAAAAGAAGAAAAAGTACAAAGTATCAATTAAGGAAAAATGTGTTTCTTTGCAAAGATAAACAAAATGGATAGACAACTAGCTAGATAAAATAGAAATAGAAGAGTAAGGAATCAAATAAGCTCAATCAAAAATTAAAAGGAGACTTTAGAACTGATATCATAGAAATATAAAATATCATCTGTGACTACTACATAACTTCTATGAACCCAACCAAGAAAATCAATAACAAATTGGAAAATTTTTGGAAATTTACAACCTTCCAATTTTGAATCAGGATGAAATAGAATTCCTGAACAGAATAATAACAAGTAGAGAGATTGATACCATGTACAGTAATAAAATAAATTTTCCCAACAAAAAAAAAAAGCAGACCAGACATATTCACAGCCAGATTATAGCAGAACCAAAAGAAGAACTGGCATCTATCCTACTAAAACTGTTTGAGAACATCAGGAAAGATGGAATCCTCCCTAACTCATTCTACAATGCCAGTGTCATCCTGATACCAAAGCCAGAAAAAGACAGAAGAAAAAAAAACTATAGACCAAGGTCCCTTATGAACATTGATACAAAATCTATAAAATACTAACAAACTACATCGAAGAGCACATAAAATGGTAATTTGCACAACCAAGTGGGCTTTATCCCAGGGATGGTTCAACATATGCAAATCAATAAATATGACTCACCACATAAAAAGAATTAAAAACAAATACCTATGATTATCTCAATAGATGTGGATAAAATTTAGCATCCTTTCATAATAAATATGTTCAACAAACTAGGCATAGAAGGAATATGCCTCAAAATAATAAAAGCTATATATGATAAAACCACAACCAACATCATACTGAATAGGGAAAAGTTGAAAGCCTCCTCTTATGAACTGGAAAAAAATAATCATGTCCACTTTTACCCCTTCTATTCAACATAGTACTACAAGTCCTAGCTGAACCATTTGGGTAAGAGAAAGAAATAAAGGGCCTCCAAAATGCGAAAGAAGAGGTTGAACAATCCATGTCATATTCATGTTAATATGTTCTTATATCTAGAGAACCCTAAAGATGCCACCAAAATACTCCTAGACTTGATGAATAAATTAAGCAAAGTCTCAGGTTATGTAATCAATGTGCAGAAATTAGTAGCATTTCTATATACTGTAAACAGGCTGAGAGTCATATCAAAGACTACACACCACTTAACAATAGCTGCAACAAAAATAAAATAAAATAAAATAAAATAAAATAAAATAAAATAAAATACCTAGGAATATTTTTACCCAAAGAGGTGAAAAATTTCAACAAGAAGAATAACAAAACATTGTTGAACAAAATCATAAATAACACAAACACATGAAAAAGTATCCCATGATCTTAGATTAGAAGAATCAACATCGTTAAAATGTCCATACCAACAGAAATGATTTAGAGATTCAATGCAATTTCCATCAAAATACCAACACTATTTTTCAAAGATCTAGGAAAAAATGATCCCAAACTTTGTATGGAAATAAAAAAAGATACCAAATATCCAAAGCAAAATTAAGCAAAAGAACGATTTTTGAGATATCATATTACCTGACTTCAAATTAAACTACAAGGCTATATGAGCCAAAACAATATGGTACTAATATAAAGGTAGACAAATGGATCAATGGAGCAGATTAAAGAACCAAGAAATAAAACCATATTGGTATGGCCATCTAATTTTTGATAAAGGGAAGAAAAGCATCCATTTGAGAGAAAGCTGTTCTGTTCAACAAATGGTATTGGGAAAATTGTATAGCCACACAAAGAAGAACAAAACAAGATCCTTATCTCTCATAATATTCAAAAATTAACTCAAGATGAAACAAGACTTCAGTGTAAGACCTCAAACTGTAATAATTCTAGAAAAAAAATTAAGGAAAAACTCTTCTGGACATTGGCCCAAGAAAAGAATTTATGACTAAGACATCAAAAGCAAATATATGGGGAGGTGCCTGTGGCTCAAAGGAGTAGGGTGCTGGCCCCATATAGCGGAGGTGGCAGGTTCAAACCCGGCCCAGGCCATAAACTGCAAAAAAACAAAAACAAACAAACAAAAAAGCAAATATACCAATAGTGATAACAAAAATTAAAAAATGGTATTTAATTAAACTAATAAGTTCCTGCACAACAAAGGAAATAACTAAAAGAGTAAATAAACAACCTACCAAATGGGAGAAAATATAACAAACTATACTTCTGGCAAAGGGCTAATATCCAGAATGTACAAAAAACTAAAAAAATTGGCAAGAAAGAAAAATCTAAATGTTGGCAAAAGAAATGAACAAAAATTTTTCAAAAGAAGATAGATAAATGGCCAAAAATTAAAAACAGTGAAAATATTCTTAACAACACTAATTATTCAGGATTTACAAATTAAAACCGCAATGAGATACCACCTTACCTGTCAGAATTGTCATTATTAAAAAGTCAAAAAATAATAGATGTTGGCATGGATTTGGGGAAAAGGAAATGCTTCTAGGGTATTTGAGGGAATGTGATCTAGTGACCTAGTACAGTCTCTGTGAAAGATAGTATGGCGATTTCTCAGAACTAAAAGTGGGTCTACCATTCAATTCAGTACTCTCATTACCGGATCCAGCAATCTTACTACTGGTATCTACCCAAAGGGGGAGAAATCATTATATCAAAAAGATGTTGTTCTCTGAATGCTTATCACAGCACAATTCACAATTGCAAAGATGTGGAAGCAACCAAAGTGTCCACTAACTGATGAGTGGATAAAGATACTGTGGTATGTATACAACATGGAGTACTATACAGTCACTAAAAGGAATGAAATAATTTGGATGTAGCTGGAGAGAATTATCCTAAGTCAAATATCTCAGGAATGGAAAAAGAACACACATATATTCTCATGAGCAAGTGGGAGCTAAACAAGGGCTATACATGCACTTTATGCAAATAAGTGGTCCTCAAAGTTTTTGACATCAGGGACCAATTTCATGGAAGATAAGTTTTCCACAGACATTAGATTTTCATAAAGACCACCCAACCTAGATCCCTTACATGGGCAATTTACAGTAGGGTCCATTGTCCTATTAGAATCTAATGCCTCCACTGATATGACAGGAGGTGGAGCTCAGGTTGTGATGCCAGGGATGGGAGGAGTCTGCAATCATTGGACAACCACTCACCTCCTGCTGTGCAGCCCAGTACCTAACAGACATGGACTGGCATTGGTCCATGGTCCATGGGTTGGAGACCGCAGGCATAAAATACATTAAAAACCAAGAAAAAGGAGAATGGGAGGAAGAGGGAGGGATAAAAATTCACCTATCAGGTATGATGTTTGTTATTTTAGTGGTACACTAAAAAGCCCTGGCTTCAGCACGACACAATCTTAACATGTAACAAAAAATACTTGTACTCTCTAAATGCTTCGAATATATATATATATATATATATATATATTCTCAAGTATTTGGTTAAGGAGATGAAGAGGATGGTATTCTTTATCATAAGACAGCCAATGGCTACAAAATAGATGTTAAAAAAGCAACATACTGTTGTCTAGTAGTTAGAACAGTGCCTGATAAATTTAAGTATTCAATAGGTATTTTCAAATAAGTAAATGAGTCGACACAAATGAATGAATTAATCTGGGTTTATCTAACACAGCTCTCATTTTATACTGTCTAAAATATGCTCATTTTCCAACATAATATTGAAATTTAAATTCAAATTGATTTGAACTAAACTGATATCACCCCAATTTTTTACTAGATTGAGCAATTATTTGTGATTCTTTCATAATCCAACTTATTTGTGTTGGTTGCAATAAAAGATATTGTTAGATTATAAAATTCGTATATAAATGGTAGATTTGATAAACACATGCAAATGGATGAGACTCCAATTCCAGTACTCAGCAACATGTTGTATGAAAGAGTTCTTTCTCTCCTATTTCCTTATTAATTCATCTTATTATTGATATTGAGTTATGACTTTGTAATTTCTATTGATGTACAACTTATTATTGTCTTCAAATTTTGCCTCTCAAATTTTTGCAAATTTGAACATTGTCATTCCTTCACAACTGATTCCTGTAACATCACATTTTTTTCCTTTTTTTTTTTTAATTGTTTGAGATTCAGAGAGGGTACAAAGACTTAGGTCATACTGATTGAATTTATTAGAGAAAGTCTCTCTTATAATTGTGTCCCACTCCCAAGAGAACATTATATTTTTAATGAAATATTTTGGTTGTTGTTGAATCTAACTTGATATTCAAGTATAATTAAGGATGGTTATGTATGATTCAAGTCTGGAAATATCTGAGATTGTCAAACAAACTCAAAATTCAATTTTCCAATTATGACATATGATTAGCAAAACTCAATTCTTCTCCCACAATTTTTTTCTACAAACTCTTATGAAAGTATTTTGGTGCAGTGCAGTTCAAACTTTATAAATTCACTTAGCCAACCCTCAGCATGGATGCATAATGTGTTTGCCTTTCTGTTCTATTATTAGGCTGTGCCAATAAAATTAGAACTACTTCTATGCAATGTAAGCAAAACCAGAAATGCACATGTGATCAGCGTAATTACATAAGCATAAATGAGAGTTATTTGAATGGTCCAGAATGTACTTGTAGTATTATTAAATTTTGGTTTACATATGTGTGGAAACAAAAGAGGAAAACATTGGCAGATTCTAGGGGTCTAGAAAGTATGTTTAAGAAGTAGTCATTTATACATTTCTGATGTATATAAATCCCTTTGCATCCTAAACAATTATGTGGCATTCCGTGCCATTCCGTTGTAGTTTTGTTCTGCTTTGTCATTTCCTTATACACAATATTAATCACATTGAACTAATACTCAAAGCTGATCACTCATCAACAAGGCAATGAAGAAAGTCATTGCAAAACATTGGGGTGACAGTATTGCTCTCATTTTCAGAAAAGCAGTAGTGATTGAACGATCTGCCCATAGCTAAGATGTAAGTTATTTGCTTTCCATATCCAGGCTCTTTCTCCTCTATCTCCACATGTTATCGCTCGGGCTACTCTTCCAACATGGAAAAAAGTGGCTGTTAATTTCCAATCCCTGCTGACTCTAACACATGAATCAATTGTGTCACAGATCAAAATACCACCACAATACTTTGCCTAAAATAAAACGACAGCATACATACACACACACGAACATACACGTGTATGTGTATTGATCAGCAGCCGCAGGCTGGGATAGCAATAGAACAATGTGTTTTGAATAAATATTGAATCATTTTTATAAGAGAAGAACTTCAGAATATAAAGCAGAATATGCAAGTGTTGGCATTCATAAGCACAGCAGCAAATCTTATATAAAAATAGGCACCATCATCACCATTATCATAGATGCAACCTAATCACTGTGTGCAGAAATCTACAGCTTCCGCATTACTGCTTTCTTATTCACTGTTTGATCAGATTGATGCTTCTGCCACAAAATATTCATCTGAAGCCCACCATTAAAACACCACTTTTCACAAGAGGATTAATTGACTTTTTTCTAATAGTTTCAAAAATAGATATGTGTGAGATAAATATTACAATTAAATAAATCCAATAGCTCACTGGCTGCTACCATACTATTACTTTTTGCTTAATAAAAAGTGAATCCAAATTGCTGTTTTATAAATTAAAGAATAACAGGAGGAATGAATTCTGTATCTAACTGCCTGTGAACTTTTCCTTTCACAAAAATAAAGAAGAATGAGAACAGGGTTTTGCCAAATGAGAAGATGGATTGGTAAATGTTTACCAGATTTTGATGTATGTATTTCAATGGTAGCTGAATACAATTAAAGTTTTCAAAGCACCAATAATGAACAGACATACTCTCTCTATTTTACATACTCTAGACTGAAGAACAGTTAGAAGTGTGATGATACCAAGTCATGTTAAAAATGCAGAACATCCTTAATTCTTTTTTTTTTTTTTTTTTGTAGAGACAGGGTCTCACTTTATGGCCCTAGGTAGAGTGCAGTGGCCTCACACAGCTCACAGCAACCTCCAACTCCTGGGCTTAAGCGATTCTCCTGCCTCGGCCTCCTGAGTAGCTGGGACTACAGGCGCCTGCCACAACGCCCGGCTATTTTTTGGTTGCAGTTTGGCCAGGGCCGGGTTTGAACCTGTCATCCTCGGTATATGGGGCGGGCGCCTTACCGACAGAGCCACAGGCGCCGCCCAGAACATCCTTAATTCATATGTTTCTCAAAAAGACTAAATAATGTCAAAATATTTTCGAAAGCAGTTTGATCTCACCCAGCAAACTGAAAGATAGACATCCTCTATGGCTTAGAAATTCTACTGGCCAGCATATATATTTAAAACATTATAGTATACAAGTTAACATGTACATGATTGCCCATGGCAACACTGAAAAAGTTGGACCTTGTAAACAATCTAAGTAATTTCAAGAGAGTAATAGAAAATAAATTTGTACATATTTATACAATGAAAAATACTATATAGAAATAAATAAATTATGACTATACTGTACAACATATATAAATATTCTAAAAATATTATTGAATAAAAATATTTCCTATGGATACACACAGAGGCACAGGAAACATAATGAATGCATGGGAATGAAAATCACCAAGTAATTTCTAACCTGTACATACATCAGCAAAAGTTACACTTTACTTGTATTTATACTAATTTGCTCTCTGAACTTCAGGTGTTCAATATATATTCATGATATCACTTATATGTTTAAAATAATTCAGAAGAAATTATCTTGGAATGTACCTGCAGACAAAAGTAGAACTCTCCTGCTTTGCTGTAGTTTGTGATTAGCATTATCTAATTTGAGGAAACCACAAAACTACATCAGGGATGTCCTGATGGTTCACGTAAACAAGCTACAGTTAACTGTCAAGATTTTCTTTCCTCAGACAATGCATCTGGCCATCTCATTAAACAGACTCTTTTAAAAGCTCTTGACACATCACAATAGCTCCAGGTTTGCACCGATTCCTCCCACCAAAATTATATTTATAAAATTCTAACTGATCACTTTATTTCTCTGCTCCCCACTCTTCATTCATGACCTACAATTAATGGGATCAAATAAGAAAATCTTGTATGTGCTATCTATGGCAACCCATTATTTTAACTTGCCTACTTCTTCAGAAAATTCTTCTATAATAATTTATGACATGGTCTACCTTCAATCCCCCCAATCATCTGCACCCCAAATAATCCTTTAACTATCCAAAATTTCTAATTGTATACCTAGGGTACTATGCCATTTCCTCACCTTGCATCATTAACAAATTCTTTATTTGACAAGATTGTCATCAAACACTACTTTTCTCTTATCATTATACACGTACATACATGTATTGACCTTGTATGTTTCTCCTGTTCTCCCACAACATAGTGTTCATTTCATATCATTGTCCTTATCATACTTTACGTTAATTTTAATTTGAGTCGGATTGCTACAATTCACAGATCTACCAGGTGCAGTTTTAAAGCTCAAAGAATCTGGTTAGACTTCATTTATCGCAACAACTTAGTTAAATACGTGATTTCAACATAGAGCTACATCTGCCTAATGTTTAACTTATTCACTTCACCCTTCTGCACCGTAGACAAAGAAAAGCGTGGGTAGTTTTGAAGGATGGAAAATTTATGCCCCCACCTCCACACCATAAACAAGAAAACCACTGCCCTTCTCTGCTCCTCCAGCAAAAGTCCCAGACGCAACAACAAAACTGACGAACATTCTAATTAAAGTCAAATATCCTCTGTCTCCAGGACTCATGGTGATGAATTCACTAGAAATATTGAGAGTAGCTCAGAGCATTTAGAAAATAATACCAATTCTATTTCTACCATCGATGTACTGTAGGGCAATTGTCAAAAGTCAACTTAGCTGAATATTTTAAGTCTTCATTGACAAAATGGTGATAAAAATAGCAACTATGAAGCCAGGTTTTGTTTGGATTGATGAATTAATATTTGTATAAAGCTTAAGAAAGTACATAGTAAACCGTGAGCATTTAATTAAGTATATTGCTTTCCATTAGTATTATTTTTAATATCTAGAAGCTAATAGCAGTGTCTGTTCTCTTTACTAAGTGAAAACTGGAGTAGTAAAAATTTATTCCAGCCAGAGTTCCAAACCCTCTAAAAATATTGACGTACTAAGTTCATAATGAAAACCCTAAGAAAAAAGGTTTATTAGCATTTGTTCTTGTTTTTCTCATATGCAAATTATTCGTCCAACGTCATACTACCTATGGAACTTCTAAATAACACTAGAGGATTCTATGCCCATGTTTTTATGTTTTACTTACACTCCTGTTAGTCAACAACATTTTACTAACTTTACTAACTTTACATACTTACTTTCATAAGTATGAAGACTAGGTCTAGAAATAAAACATTCTCTCATTAGTCCCTTACTCTCTCAAACGAAAGAAAATTAAATTGTAAAATTTTTTAATACGCTGTAATAAAAAGAAAAGTAAATAAAATAACTGAAAGCCCTATGCTGAGAAGATATAATACTTTATCATTGTCTTGGAAATAACACACACTCCCTTTTGTCACCTACTAAATGTTAATATGTAAGGAGGTAGGTTTATCTGAATAAGGAGCTATAACATTTTCAACAAAATAAATGCAGGTGCTTGAGTTATTGAGGTAGTCTTATTAATTTGATATAAATACTTTTATCTTTAATGGATGGTTAACCACCTTGGCAACATTAAAGAAATTTGACATAACAAAGCTGCTTCCCATCACAGTTTATATACCATGTCAATTTAAATTTTTTGCAATATGTGTAACTCTGAGTCTCGTTATGATGCTACTGCTACAATTTCTAACTTCTTTTTGCTTTAATGGCATAGAAGAAGAATCTGCTTATTAAGAGCGATAGCACTCCAAGTTAATTATTTCCTCCTGCATAAAAGCCAAGGCTATTTCTTCACTTTTAACTTTTGTCTGAATGGAAGAGATACTTATAATATATTAAACAATTTTATTTTTCTACGACAGCTACAGTTGGATGATTTAAAACAGAAGTAGGCTAATGTAGAGCATGAATTAGGAAGAAACATGGTCACTGTTAAAACCAATGAGATTGTCACACTGGACATAAGATATGGCTAAAGCCAAGGCATTTATGGAATGTTCTTTTTTTTTTTTTTTTATTAAATCAAAGCTGTGTACATTAATGTGATCATGGGGCACCATACAGTAGTTTCATAGACCGTTTGACACATTTTCATCACACTGGTTAACATAGCCTTCCTGGCATTTTCTTAGTTATTGTGAAACTAATTTATGGCTTTCACATGAAAGCTATAACCCAGTTACAACCTAAGATTATGGAATGTTTTGATGAGGACAATCCAGGAAGAAGTCTTGCTCCTCGCTCCTCTCTCTCCATTTTCTCAGGAGAAATAATGTATTCCTATTTTATTTAATTTTCTAATTTTCCCAGTCATAATTTTCTGTAACATTAATATTTCAACATGTAGGGATTTTGGAAACTGAATAGAATCAGACAGTATTCTAGAAAGGTCAGACTGAAATAGGACTTATCAATTGGCATCATATGAAAATTGAATGAGATGACCTCAACTAAAAGCCTTTGCTCATTTTTGTTGAAAAATGGTTCACAAAAGATGGCAAAGCAAATAACATTAGGTGATTTTTTTTTCTTTGCTTTTGTTATTTGTTTCTGCAAAGGACTCTAAACTCTCTCATTTACAAGTGAAGAAACTGGGGCAGAGATGAAATAGATTCTTCTAGAAAATCACACAACTAATTAGTGGTAGCACTGGTATTTATACCCAGACAGGTTAATTCCAAATTTTATGCTCAGTCACTAAGCTGCATTTTTTTCATTAGGTAATTTATATTTCATGCATATAAAATATTACTCTTTCTTCATTTTAGCTTATTTTATGAACCTGTTTCATAAAAGAGGCAGGTTAAAACTGCCATATAAAATATTTATAAATCGGCTTCCAGGCAAAAGTGGCAACAGGGAGGGGAGCCAACAGCAGGATATAGTGATAAGAAAAGATTGTGGAAATGCCCAGCAAACAGAGACTTTGACTCACCCTCTACTGCTTTATTATTTTCATCAATCTCTCACCCATATTGTATACATTTAAACAAATTATACAACTGCTTCCATCCAGAATTTAATGCAATATTCATGTATTTATTTATATAGTAAATATTTATGAATACATGTAGGATAAGAAATTATCTCCCCAGTTCTAGTGGCAAATCTGAGAAAAATAGACACAGAAAGACACAGAACTTGGTAGACTTGATGTTCATGGTAATAGGTCTGGGTATCCACAAGATACTGTTTATTGCCTAAAAATATAAATAATTGAAAGACTGCTTAGGATTATTTTTTAATTCAGATTACTATGAGAACACAAGTGATTAGGTTACATGGTTTGTGTTTCTAAGGAAAAGTTCAAGTTGTCCTTGAGGCATTTGAGCCCTTCATCTGGGAGTGTGATGTGCAGCTCACAGTATGTCCATCAGGAGGGAGCCTGCCGATCTCCCGCCTTCCTCTCCTTTCCACTTTCCCCTTTCCCTCCTCCCTCCTTCAATATATTTGTGTGATTCTCTTGTATGGGAAAGTAGTTGCTGCCTGGGATTAAGAAAGAGATAATCCCAGAAAGTTCCTGACTCACAGGATAATGGGGGACACCATATTGCACAGTAAAGAATATGGTTCGTTCCTATTTAAGGGGAAGGAGAGAAATTCTCAGGTGAGAAAAAACTGAACCAGAGTTGAAGGAGAGAAGGATGTCGGTTCCAAAACAAATATATGTTTCTTTTATAACTGTCAGAAAATTTCTGAACTCCAGTAAAGGCCTTAAGAAAGTGAGTGATGCAAGGGTGGTGCCTGTGGCTCAAGGAGTAGGGCGCTGGTCCCATATGCCAGAGGTGGTGGGTTCAAACCCAGCCCCGGCCAAAAACCACAAAAAAAAAAAAAAGAAAAAGAAAATGAGTGATGCCAAGTTATTATGTTGCATTCATTGGCTAAATAGCTCCAATGAGTGTATCATAGGGTATTTTTGTACAGATGGTTCCATATGCTCTTTTACTTAGTTAAATATGGAACATATTTGATTCAGCTCATCAGATTTACTGGACAGTTATTTCAGGGAAGGGTGGGGGCCAGAAGTTAAATTGCCATGGTTTGAAGAGTGAATGATAGGATTTAAAAGGAGATAGTATGCATGGATTGATCGTCTGAGAAGTTTGTCTATAAAGGGTAAAAGGTGTGAAGGATAAAGGAGTAGCAGCCATGAGGAGTTCATAAAGTGCTTTTTCATTTCAACACAAGACACTTGATCATTATAAATAGCTATTGTAAAACTCTATTTCCAAAGTGAGGTTGAATACACAAAGAGAGAAAGAATAAACATATTTACTAGTGTATGCTGTGAAGCCAGAAGGGTTCAACATCAGGTAAGATTACCCACAGCATCTTCACCCTAGCAAAAGATAAGAATGGTACGAAAAATGCTGATACATATTTGATATGGAGAATTACAATCTGAGTAAAATAATCTACCAAAAATAAACAAGAGAGAGAAAATATGGAAGGAATGGATTTTTTTTGTTTATAGGGATGACAATGAAGTCCAGTTTATAGAGTTAAAATAGTAATAAAAAATAATGAAAAAAAATCATTTATTAAGTACCAATTTCCCCATCATCTAGAATATAATAGGTGCTCAATTAATTCATTTAACAAATATTTGGTGAGGACCTACTACGGTGCTATGTACATAATAATGGAGGTTGTGAGACTCAATAAATGCTAGTTTTTATTACTATTATTCATTCTATTTTTAAAATTCATGACTCCCATTTTATTTACTTATTTTTAATGGGTACAATGTAGTGATATATGGCACATTGGATTTTACCTTACAAATGCAAACAACATAACCTAATTGTATGTACCCTCATATTAGTTCAAAATTTTAAAAAAAGACTGGATATTTGAAGAGAAGGATAAAAAATTGAAATAGTAAAGGATAAGAGATCAACGTGATCTGAAAAACATATTAGTATTCCCTACCATCAGAAAATAAATTTGAAAAATTGTTGGTTACAAATAAATATCTTTTACAGTGAAAAAGCCCTTTGTCAAAAATATATACTATTATATTAACTACCCAAAGGCCCACAAAATCCAAAGAGAAAATGAAATGGGATGTTGACATAAATATATGGACAATTCTTTTCCTCATATGTTACAGAAATTTCCAAATTTTAATGGATTGTAAATTAAATTTTATATTTTATCATTTATATTTATTTTTTTTTATTATTTTTTATAAAGACAGAGTCTCACCTTATCGGCCTTGGTAGAGTGCTCATGGCGTCACACAGCTCACAGCAACCTCCAACTCCTGGGCTTAGGTGATTCTCCCGCCTCAGCCTCCCATCATTTATATTTCTTACCTGCATTATAATTGATTTATTTATTCACTTGGGTTATTTTTCTGTTCTATAACCACTAAACCTGATTAACATTCTTTTTGTTTGTGTGTACAAAAACCTGTGTAACAATATGTATACTAGAAGTGAATTTCTAAGTCATAACATATACACCATTATACACCCTTTCAATTAATATATTTTGAAAATTCAGAAACCCAATCAACTTTAGTGACTCATGTGCCAAGTACACATGTACTCATTAATCCAGTGTTAGCTAATGTTTGTAATTACCTACATTTCTTCGGGTGTTTTAAAACAAAGTTAGATGATCACAGATACTGCTCAAATCCGTATTGTTTCCTTATAAAGTAACATCCCCCTTCTCCCTCTCCAGAGGCAACATAACAAATTTTATGTTCTTCATTTGTCTGTTATTTCTATTATATATATTTCTATTTCATAAACATGTAAAAAATAGTATTTTGTTTTAAAATTTGCTTATGCAATTATATTTTAAAATTTTCTGAAGTCTTTTATATTGAATATATATGTCTGCAAAAGGAAATTATATGAGGTCCTTCACTGCACTGCTATATACTATCAAAAAAACAATGTAGAAACCAGCATAATAGATCAGTCTGGGAAGAATGATGCCTCGATCAATAAATTGTGGTATATGTACACCATGGAATATTATGCAGCCTTAAAGAAAGATGGAGACTTTACCTCTTTCATGTTTACATGGATGGAGCTGGAACATATTCTTCTTAGTAAAGTGTCTCAAGAATGGAAGAAAAAGTACCCAATGTACTCACCCTTATTATGAAACTAATGTAGGACCTTCACATGAAAGCTATAACCCAGTTACAACCTAAGAATAGGGAGAAGGGGGAAAGGGAGGGGAAGGGGGGTAAGGAGGGGGATTAATGGGATTACACCTGCAGTGCGTCTTGCAAGGGTATATGTGAATCCTAGTAAATGTGGAATGTAAAGGTCTTAGCAAAATAACTAAGAAAATGCTACAAAAGCTATGTTAACTAATGTGATGAAAATGTGTCAAACGATCTATGAACCAAGCGTATGGTGCCCCACGATCATACTAATGTACACAGCTATGGTTTAATAAAAATAAATAAAAAAAAAAGAAACCAGCATAATATACATTGACATGGGAAGATAAGAATAAACTGTGTTCTATGAATTTGATGGACAGTTCTATATTAGTTAATACATGAAAGGTATCAATAGGCATCAACATAAATAAACCCCTAAAATATAATGATATTGTTGTTTTTATGATGAGAGGGAAAAAACACTAAATACATGAATAAAATGAAGTATGGAAATTCAGCTCCTTTTGATGTTCTAAATGAGGAGACAAAGTTAATATCTTGGTGTAAGACTTTACCAAATTATTTTCATAGCTATGTTAGGCCTTGGTACCCAACCTTTTTAGCGACTGAAAAACTCCTACTTTTTTTCTCTCCAGGGAGCATTATTTAATGCTTACATACTAGCTATTGCTTCCTGTAAGACTTTGCTCAGATCAGACCGATATATAAAATAATCTTCACATTCCTGCTTCTTTGTAGTATTTCCATTTCATCTATTAAGGCAGAATTCAAGGCCCCCCTTCAGAAATAGGATTTTACTTGAAGTTCCAGAGGAATGGTACCATAAAATCAGATTTTTCAGCTTCAAGGTCTTTATACCCCTGGCGTGCATAGGAACTTATGAATTGCAGGCTAATCTCGCCTTACTTTTAAAGTCCACTCTCACTAAATCTGAGCTTGATCCTGATAGGTTATAAGTGTTTCAGTGGTGGAAACTTGGTTTTATTCATATCAATATGCTCTTAACTCGGTAATCACATATAAATTTCATAGTTATCAAGTTTTAAAATACGTAGATAAATTATTCTTTAACACTCAAATTTTCTTACAAAATTTCTATTTGCGCCTTGAAGAAGGAACGTGTATGAGTTAGTTCTTACCAGAATCACACTTGGTTTATGCATCATGCACTGGGATTCATCATGCCCTGAGCTGCAGGTTGGCTGGGGTGTGACTTTTCTTCATGGGTCGCTAGACCCATCCATGCTACGTTCCTCTCATAACTGTCACGGAAGCACAAGCAAGCAATTCCAACCACTTTTGCTGTGTCCCAACATCCCATTGAATAGAATATGCCACAAGCCCGTCAAATATACGGAGAAGTATTCTGTCTACCATAACGTCATGAAAACAGTATGGATGTATCATTGTATAATAGGGAGTGAAAATTGAACCTAATAATTCAAACTATTGCAGTGCTCAACTTCCTGCTTCAATTATAGTGCTAAATGTATATACGGCTCTGCTGAGCATATGGATTTGAGGGCTATCTATTGGTACAAAACAGAAACATTTATGGCTCGGCACCGATAGCTTTTGTGGTTAGGGCACTGGCCACAGAAACCAGGGATAGTGGGTTCGAATCCAACCTGGGCCTGCTAAACAACAATGACAACAATAACAACAACAAAAATTAGCCTGATGTTGTGGCAGATGTCTATATTCCCAGTTACTTGGGAGGCTGAGGCAAGAGAATCACTTAAGCTCCAGAGTTTGAGAAAACGAAAGAGAGAGAGAGACAGACAGAGAAAGAGAGAGAGAGAGAGAGAGAGAGAGAGAGAGAGAGAGAGAGAGAGAGAGAGAGAGAGAGAGAAGAAAGAAAGAAAGAAAAAGAAAGAAAGAAAGAAAGAAAGAAAGAAAGAAAGAAAGAAAGAAAGAAAGAAAGAAAGAAAGAAAGAAAGAAAAGAAAGAAAGAAAGAAAACAGAAACATTTAAACCAACATGTTTTCCTGGTTCAAGCAAAAAGTTTTCTTTAATTGCCAGAAAACTAAGTATATATCCAGAAAGTATAGTAAACTTGTCATCTCTGAAATCTATAAATTCCTAAATCTTTTTTTTTCTCTTAATAGAGGAACTGTATTTTATTTGTAATTATCTGGTTCTGAATTATGTTTTAAATTACAAGTTTTTTCAAGTACTCTGTGAAGTAGGCAGGGCTTTTGAAACATGTTCTGGTGTGTGGGTGAAATTTATTATTGAACACTTTAATAAGTAGCAAAATGTCAAACCAAATATATTTTCAGCTTCAAAAAAATCCTATAGGCAAACGTTAGGATACGAGAGTGGTGGATATGCTCTCCATAAAGAACTAGAATAGTATCTGTGTTTTATCTTTTTTTTTTTTTTTTTGTAGAGACAGAGTCTCACTTTATGGCCCTCGGTAGAGTGCCGTGCCCTCACACAGCTCACAGCAACTTCCAACTCCTGGGCTTAAGCAATTCTCTTGCCTCAGCCTCCCGATCTGTGTTTTATCTTAATGCAATGCAATATCTTTCTTCTCATCCTCCTGGAGCCATAAACAAAAGTTTCTTAAATTTTGTGAGAATGAAAAGAGAAAGAAAGAGAGATATTTTGATTCTGTATTCATTCTTTCTAGAGTGTCTGGTTTTGTCTCAGCAGAAAGAGTCAATGTAAGGTCAGGTTGGATCTACTAATAGTATTAGGAAATCATTATTGTTACATTATTCCCAATAAATAGAAATAAATAATATTATTGAAATACATCATAGCTATGCTCTAATAAAAAAGCTTGTGTAAATTACAGCTTTAATCATCATTAAATAATAATTATGATTTATTTTTCCTTTTCCCTCCAAGTCATATTCAGCAGAAGTAATAAAGATACTATAAAAATTCATTTCTATGGATAAACACATTTAAATACCTTGATGAGTCATCTCAAGTTGAGTACTAGGATTCTTTATGTATTTATTAATTTAATAAACATTTATTGAGAGCCTGTTGTATGCCAGATGCTGTTCTGGGAGCTAATATGAAAAACTGAACAAGACATATCAAGTCTCTACTATCATTTACTGTGGTATACAAATTTTATGTGCATATACATACACACATATATACACATATGGGGTAAGTAACATAACCAGTAGTTAAAAGTATTTTGGTAAAAGTAAAACATAATAATACAATATGGTAAAAATAACATAGTAATACAACTGAGATTGACTCAAATTCTGGTTAAGGACTATGGGGAGATGACATTTCATCAGAGAAACCAGAATCTGAAGAAAGAATTCCAGTCATAGACAATGGCTAGTGTGAATCCTTCAACACAGTACAGTGAAGTGTCATGTTTAAAGAAAAGAAAATCACCAAAATGTCTGAAATGTAGACAGCAGAATACAAAGTGGTGGAGAATGAGATCAGAGTGGTAGGCAGGGACCAGTGAGGGAGACTTAGAAACCAAGTAAGGATTATAGATTTGTCACATATGCAGTGAGGGCACTCTGAAGAAATCTGAACCAGGGTGTGAATTGATCTAACAGATATTTGTGAAATATTATTCTACTTACTGTGTGCAGATGAACCTTGGGAAGGTTCAGATATGCAAGTCAAGACTAGCTGACCACTCGACAAACCAATGATGAGGCTCATATTTATGAAACACTTGGTTAGATTAAAAAAAATTAAATCATTCTCTTTAACACTTGAAAGTGTCAAACTAATGCTATAAGGCCAATTGTCACATGCAAAGGAGATGACCACTTTTACATTGTTTGTATCTACGTAGACTATTCTTAACCCTAAAATTGTTTTAAAGTGAATATTTTGAAAGAAAATATCATATACCTATCATAATATATAACACATATGAGCATAAAGAGAGGAAATCTGAATTAAAGAATGAAGAAAAAGATGTTTTCCACTTTATTATTTTTACCTTAGTTTACTCATAATTATAGAGGATTTTCTTCTCTTGAGATAAAGAAGTACAGTAGATACTGTGAGTATTAAAATTAAAAGAGCTTTTTAATTTAACTCCATTCAATATGATATTGGCTGTGGGTTTGCTGTAGATGGCCTCTATCAGTTTAAGAGATGTCCCTTCTATACCCATTTTCTTAAGTGTTCTGATCATGAAGGGATGATGGATATTATCAAAAGATTTTTCTGCATCAATTGAGAGAATCATATGATCTTTGTTTTTTAATTTGTTTATATGCTGAATTATATTTATAGATTTACGTATATTGAACCAGCCTTGAGATCCTGGGATTAAAACCCTTTTGGTTATGGTGTATAATTTGTTTGATGTGTTGCTGAATTCTGTTTGTTAAGATCTTGTTGAATATTTTTGCATCAATATTCAATAGTGATTTTGGCCTATAATTTTCTTTTCTTGTTGGGTCTTTTCCTGGTTTGGGGATCAAGGTGATGTTTGCTTCATAGAATGTGTTGGGTAGTCTTCCTTCTTTTTCTATATTTTGGAAAAGGTTGAGTAATACAGGTACTAGTTCGTGTTTAAAGGTTTGGTAGAATTCTGATGCGAAGCCATCTGGTCCTGGGCTTTTTTTTTAGGGAGATTTTGTATAGTTGATGCTATTTCAGAACTTGATTTAGGCCTGTTCAACGTTTCCACTTGATTCTGGCTAACTCTTGGAAGGTGGTGTGGCTACAAGTATTTGTCAGTTTCCTTCAGATTTTCATATTTCTGAGAATAAAGTTTCTTGTAATATTCATTGAGGAATCAGGCAAGGTTGCCATTGTGTCTTCTGCTCTTTAATATTGTAATGGAAGTTTTAGCCATTACAATTAGGAAAGAAAAGGCAATCAAGGGCATCCATATAGGGTCAGAAGAGATCAAACTTTCACTCTTCACAGATGATATGATTATATACCTGGAAAATACCAGGGATTCTACTATAAAACTCTTATAAATGATCAAGGAATATAGCAACGTCTCAGGTTATAAAATCAACATTCATAAATCAGTAGCCTTTATGTATACAAACAATAGTCAAGCTGAAAAAACAGTCAAGGACTCTGTTCCATTCACAGTAGTGTCAAAGAAGATGAAATACTTGGGAGTTTATCTAACAAAGGATGTGACAGATCTCTATAAAGAGAACTATGAAACTCTAAGAAAAGAAATAGCTGGGGGATGAGGACAAGATGGCGGACTGAACCCAGCTTTCAACAGAGGCTCCCGTCCAGAAGGAGAGTTAAGGGACAGGAATTTAGTAAATATCCTGGTGGACTTGAGCCTCACCAAGAGAGAAGGTTGAAGAACGCACATCAACACCGCTGAGGCAAGCTGTGATCACAAGGACGCAAACAAAAGGTACAAAATCCACCACCAAGCGGACGGTAGTCCCCCTCCCCCATGAGACCGGCTCAAGAGCCCCACAATTAAACAAACGGGCAGAAATTAAAGGCCCTCCCACTACACTCCACGGGAGAGACCTTCTAAAAACTGGACCTACCTCCCCTACTGGGGTGCCGTGGCGTTCTCCTGCCGGGCATAAAACTGAACAAAACTTTAAAAATCCTTTGCCGGCAACCCTGAATCCCCAACACTCCCCTCCCGCCCACTGAGGTCTGGAGGCCTGTCCCCCAGGAGTTCGGATCCTTGAGTGATTTCTCAAGGGGAGTGGACAGTCCCCGAGTTGCGACTGGTCAGCATTGACTCTGAGGCACGCGAGTGAGGAGAGGGCACCAGGCTGAGGGGGAGTCATGACTCGGCGGCACTTCCCTGTGGTGTGGTGCAGCAGCCCTCCCCGTGCATCAATACAGCCAGACATAAAACTGAATGAAACTCTAGCTTCCCCCCCACTCTCACTTGGGGTCTGGGGACCTGTCCCCCAGGAGTTTGGATCCTTGGGTGATTTCTCGAGGGGAGCGCACAGTGCCCGAGCCGCGACTGGTCAGTGCTGACTCTGAGACACGCGGGTGAGGAGAAAGCACTCACTAAGGGGGAGTCACGCCTCGGCGGCACTTCCCTGCGGATTAGGTGCAGCAGCCCTCCCCAGGCAACATTACGGGGCCAGGCACAAAACTGAATAAAACTCTAGCTTCCCCGCTGAGAGCTGAGAGCCCCTACTCTCACTCGGGGTCTGGAGGCCTATCCCCCAGGAGTTCGGATCCTTGGGTGATTTCTCGAGGGGAGTGCACAGTGCCCGAGCTGCGTCAGGTCAGCACTGACTCTGAGACACGTGAGCAAGGAGAGGGCACTCTGCTGAGGGGAAATCAAGCCTTGGCGGCACTTCCATGTGGTGCGGTGCAACAGCCCTCCCCAGGCGGGCGTAAAACTGAATGAAACTCCAGCTTCCCCCCCACTCCCAATTGGGGTCTGGGGGCCTATCCCCCAAGAGTTCGGATTCTTGGGGGATCTCTTGAGGGGTGTGGACCCAGCATAAACTGCGGCCGCTCAGTGCTGACTCTGGGGCACAAGACAGAGGAGAAAAGGGTCAGCTGAGTTCCCATACCAGAGCAGCAGTTCCCTGGAGGTAGATCAACAGCAGTTTTTTCTTTAACGGAAGAACGCTCACTTCTGGATATTCTGAGGCCACACCCCCTGTCTCCCTGGGCAACCAGAGGAGGCCACCAGTGATCGGGGGATTTCCTGACACTGCTCACAAACCCGGGAAGCTTCCAGGACGGGGCCGACCCAGAGAGGTGAAACCTCCAGCAGCAAAGACGTTTGAACTCAGAACAGCCCGTCTTCTGTAGGCGATTTCGGCAGGAACAGAGACAGAACCCCGCAAAGTTGTCTGTTCTGTTCTGTTAGCAGAATCCATCAGGGACGGGGCTAAGCCTGAGTGAACACCTCCTTCCCATCACCTGCATCAAGCACTCAAAGATGTCAGGCCCCATCTCCTCCTGCTAGATAGTGGCAGTCTGCGGGGGCCTGGCCACTTCCTTGCGATTCAGGCAGGTGCAAATCCCTGGAGTGTCTGTTCACTACAGGCAACTGGGTTAGCCATTTGCAGAGATACCAGTGACTGGGTCTGACGGAGGGGAAAAGTGGGGAAGGAGACGTCAACCTTCCCAGACTGCTCTGTTTGCTTGGTGGCTCCTCCTGACTCCACACTGCACTGGGGTGAGCTGTGTCAGAGGAGTCACCAGGCCCCTGTGATCCAGTTCCCAGAGACCTCTTAAACTTTCCCACCCGAGACAGGTGTCGATTGAGACAGTTGATTTGGACCTTTTGAACTGGGCTAATAGACTGAGGACTTTTCAGGCGGTGCCCTGGGTGTGCGGTTGTAGGAAGGTTTGATTCTCCTTTTCCAACTGGGGCCAGAGGTGGGTGGGCGGGGTGACTTAATTGCTGATTTTTCCACACAGCTGAGACTTCAAGCCAGAGTAGGAGTTGCAATAGGATCGAACAGAAACCAGCTGAAAACAAGACAGAACCACTTAGCCCCACCACACAATTCAGGGCCCCAATTTCTCAGGCCACAACACTGTACAGCCCCTTGATAAAGCCCCAGGGGAAAAACCAAAGGGAGTAAAATAACCATGGGGCGGAATCAGCGGAAAAACTCTGGTAACATGAATAACCAGAATAGATCAACCCCCCCAAGAAAAGATACGGCAGATGTGATTGAAGATCCCATTCATAAACAACTGGCTGAGATGTCAGAAATCGAATTCAGAATTTGGATTGCAGACAAGATTAATAAAATGGAGTTAGGAATTCGAGGAGAAATTCAAAAGTTGTCTCAAGAATTTAACAAATTTAAAGACAAAACCACCAAAGACTTAGACACACTGAAGCAAGAATTTACAGCCCTCAAAGATATGAAAAATACAGTAGAATCCCTTAGCAACAGAATGGAGCAAGCAGAAGAAAGGATTTCTGACATTGAAGATAAAGTCTTCGAACCCTCCCAATCTCTCAAAGAGGAAGAGAAATAGAGAGCAAAAACGGATCACTCACTCAGAGAGCTCTCAGATAATTTGAAAAAAAGCAATATAAGAATTATAGGGATTTCTGAGAATGAGGAAGTGGCCTCGAAGGGCACAGAGGCCCTCTGCATGAAATTATGAAAGAAAATTTTCCAGACATGCCTAGAGAATCTGAAATTCAGATAGCAGACAGCTTCAGAACCCCAGCACGATTCAACCCCAATAAGTCATCCCCCAGACATATCATAATTAGCTTCACTAAAGTTAACATGAAAGAGAAGATTCTCAAAGCAGTCCGGCGAAAGAAAACTATTACGTACAAAGGTAAGAATATTAGAATAACTGCAGATCTCTCTGCTGAAACTTTTCAAGCCAGAAGAGGGTAGTCATCAACTTTTAATCTCCTAAAGCAAAATAACTTTCAACCCAGGATCTTGTATCCAACTAAACTGAGTTTCATCTATGATGGAGAAATTAAATACTTCAATGACATTCATATGTTGAAAAAATTTGCCATAAGTAAACCAGCTCTTCAGGATATTCTCAGACCTATCCTCCACAATGACCAACCCAATCCTATACCACAAAAGTAAACTCACTCAGAAACTTCGGATCAAACTCCAACTTCCACACTGGCAAAAGGATTAAAAATGTCCACTGGACCTTTGAAAAACTCGATACCCAAAATTCCACCAGATTTATCAATACTCTCCATCAATGTGAATGGCTTAAACTGTCCTCTAAAGAGGCATAGGTTAGCTGACTGGATACAAAAACTCAAGCCAGATTTTTGTCGCATACAAGAGTCACATCTCAACTTAAAAGACAAATACAGACTCAGGGTGAAAGGATGGTCATCCATATTTCAGGCAAATGGTAATCAGAAAAAAGCAGGTGTTGCAATTTTATTTGCAGATACAGTAGGCTTTAAACCATCAAAAGTAAGGAAGGACAAAATGGTCACTTCATATATTTAAGGGTAATACTCAACATGATGAGATCTCAATTATTAATATCTATGCACCCAACCAGAATGCACATCAATTTATAAGAGAAACTCTAACGGACGTGAGTAACTTGATTTCCTCCAGCTCCATAATCGTCGGAGATTTCAACACTCCTTTGGCAGTGTTGGATCGATCCTCCAGCAAGAAGCTGAGCAAAGAAATCTTAGATTTAAACCTAACCATCCAATATTTAGATTTAGCAGACATCTACAGAACATTTCATCCCAACAAAACTGAATACACATACTTCTCATCAGCCCACGGAACTTACTCCAAAATTGACCACATTTTAGATCACAAGCCTAACCTCAGTAAATTTAAAGGAATAGAAATTATTCCTTGCATCTTCTCGGACCATCATGGAATAAAACTTCAATTGAGTAACAACAGGAATCTGCATACTCATACAAAAACATGGAAGTTAAATAACCTTATGCTGAATGATAGCTGGGTCAGAGATGAGATTAAGAAAGAAATCGCCAATTTTTTGGAACAAAACGACAATGAAGACACAAACTATCAGAACCTCTGGGACACCGCAAAGGCAGTTCTAAGAGGGAAATTTATAGCACTGCAAGCCTTCCTCAAGAGAACGGAAAGAGAGAAAGTTAACAACTTAATGGGACATCTCAAGCAACTGGAAAAGGAAGAACATTCCAACCCCAAACCCAGTAGAAGAAAAGAAATAACCAAAATTAGAGCAGAATTAAATGAAATTGAAAACAAAAGAATAATACAAGAGATCAATAAATCAAAAAGTTGGTTTTTTGAAAAGGTCAATAAAATAGATAAACCTTTGGCCAACCTAATCAGGAAAAAAAGAGTAAAATCTCTAATCTCATCAATCAGAAACAACAAAGACGAAATAACAACAGACTCATCAGAAATCCAAAAAATCCTTAATGAATATTACAAGAAACTTTATTCTCAGAAATATGAAAATCTGAAGGAAATTGACCGATACTTGGAAGCACGCCACCTTCCAAGACTTAACCAGAATCAATTGGAAATGTTGAACAGACCCATATCAAGTTCAGAAATAGCATCAACTATACAAAACCTCCCTAAAAAGAAAAGCCCGGGACCAGATGGTTTCACGTCAGAATTCTACCAAACCTTTAAAGAGGAATTAGTACCTATATTACTCAACCTGTTCCAAAAGGTAGAAAAAGAAGGAAGACTACCCAACACGTTCTATGAAGCAAACATCACCCTGATCCCCAAACCAGGAAAAGACCCAACAAGAAAAGAAAATATAGACCAATATCACTAGTGAATATAGATGCAAAAATATTCAACAAGATCCTAACAAACAGAATCCAGCAACACATCAAACAAATTATACATCATGACCAAGTTGGTTTTATCCCAGAGTCTCAATGCTGGTTCAATATACATAAATCTATAAATGTAATTCAGCACATAAACAAATTAAAGAACAAAGACCATATGATTCTCTCAATTGATGCAGAAAAAGCTTTTGATAATATCCAGCATCCCTTCATGATCAGAACACTCAAGAAAATTGGTCTAGAAGGAACTTTTCTTAAACTGATAGAGGCCATCTACAGCAAACCCACAGCCAATATCATATTGAATGGAGTTAAATTGGAATCATTTCCACTCAGATCAGGAACCAGACAAGGCTGCCCATTGTCTCCATTGCTTTTCAACATTGTAATGGAAGTTTTAGCCACCGCAATTAGGGAAGAAAAGGCTATCAAGGGTATCCATATAGGGTCAGAAGAGATCAAACTTTCGCTCTTTGCAGATGATATGATTGTGTATCTGGAAAACACTAGGGACTCTACTACAAAACTCCTAGAAGTGATCAAGGAATACAGCAGCGTCTCAGGTTACAAAATCAACATCCATAAATCGGTAGCCTTTATATACACCAACAACAGTCAAGTTGAAAAAGCAGTTAAGGACTCTATCCCATTCACAGTAGTGCCAAAGAAGATGAAATATTTGGGAATTTACCTAACAAAAGACGTGAAAGATCTCTATAAAGAGAACTATGAAACTCTAAGAAAAGAAATAGCTGAAAATGTTAACAAATGGAAAAACATACCATGCTCATGGCTAGGAAGAATCAACATTATCAAAATGTCCATACTACCCAAAGCAATATATAATTTCAACGCACTCCCTATTAAAGCTCCACTGTCATATTTTAAAGATCTTGAAAAAACATTACTTCGTTTTATATGGAATCAGAAAAAACCTTGAATAGCCAAGACATTACTCAGAAATAAAAACAAAACAGGAGGAATCACACTACCAGACCTCAGACTTTACTACAAATCGATAGTGATCAAAACAGCATGGTACTGGCACAAAAACAGAGAAGTAGATGTATGGAACAGAACAGAGAACCAAGAGATGAAACTAGCTACTTACCATTATTTGATCTTTGACAAGCCAATTAAAAACATTCAGTGGGGAAAAGATTCCCTATTTAACAAATGGTGCTGGGTGAATTGGCTGGCGACCTGTAGAAGACTGAAAATGGACCCATACCTTTCATTAACTAAGACAGACTGCCACTGGATTAAAGATTTAAACTGAAGACATGAACTATAAAAATACTAGAAGAAAGTGCAAGAAAAACTCTTGAAGAAATTAGCCTGCGCAAATATTTTATGAGGAGGACCCCCACCCCCGGCAATTGAAGCAGCATCAAAAATACACTACTGGGACCTGATCAAACTAAAAAGCTTCTGCACAGCCACGAACACAGTAAGTAAAGCAAGCAGACAGCCCTCAGATGGGAGAAGATATTTGGAGAAAGGTTTAATAACCAGAATCCAGAGAACTCAAACAAGTGATCCCATCTCAGTCTGGGCAAGGGACTTGACGAGAAACTTGTCTGTAGAAGACAGGCACACAGCTTATAGACATATGAAAAAATACTCATCATCCTTAATCATCAGAGAAATGCAAATCAAAACTACTTTAAGATATCATTTAAATCCAGTAAGATTAGCCCATATCACAAAATCCCAAAACCAGAGATGTTGGCGTGGATGTGGAGAAAAGGGAACACTTCTACACTGCTGATGGAAATGCAAACTAATACGTTCCTTTTGGAAAGATGTTTGAAGAACACTTAGAGATCTAAAAATAGACCTGCCATTTGATCCTACAATTACTGTACTAGGTATATATTCAGAAGACCCAAAATCACATTATAACAAAGATATTTGTACCAGAATGTTTATTGCAGCCCAATTCATAATTGCTAAATCATGGAAGAAGCCTATGTGCCCATTGACCCACGAATGGATCAATAAATTGTGGTATATATACACCATGGAATATTATGCAGCCTTAAAGAGAGATGGAGACTTTACATGGATGGAGCTGGAACATATTCTTCTTAGTAAAGTATCTCAAGAATGGAAGAAAAAGTATCCAATGTACTCAGCCCTACTATGAAACTAATTTATAGCATTCATATGAAAGCTATAACACAATTATAACCTAAGAATGTGGGGAAAGGGAGGGAAGGGAGAGAATGAGTAGAGAGAGGGTATTTGGTGGGAACACACCTACAGTGCATCTTACAAGGGTACATGTGAAACTTACTAAATGTAGAATATACATGTCTTAACACAATAACCAAGAAAATTCCAGGAAGGCTACGCTAACCAGTGTGATGAAAATATGTCAAATTGTATATAAAACCAGTGTATGGTGCCCCGTGATTGCATTAATGTACACAGTTATGATTTAATAAGAAAAAAAGAGCTTTTTAAATTTATGTAATCTATTTGTGATGGAACTAATTGTATCTAATCTCATGCAATAACTACCCATTTTCCTGGGAGTTATTTCTACCTATTTCACTTCATGAGAGTTTAAAAGGTACTCTGGCAAACCAAGTCATTATTAATCAAGCTTGGTTTAATAATAGTGATGTGCCACCATTAAGAGCTGGTGAATCTTTCTTGAAGAAATAAAAAAAAATTGAAGTTAATTCTTCCCTAGAAAAAATATTTATTTTCAAGTTAATTCCATCTCTGTCACTCTTAAACTATAAGCTAGTGGGTTTTCTTGCTTGTGAATACGTAAGATAAAAAAGGCCAGGGCCTTTCTGTCAGGCTTGAGTCTCTTTGTGCTGAATGTTCTTCTCTTCCCCTCCCTATTTTACTTTGTTTTATAGGAAGATTGAGTTCCACAGGCCTACTGTGCTCCCATCAGGCCCCGTCAACTGTTTTCCACCATGCTGGGCCAATGAGAGGTACCAGTGGAAGGAGAGATGTGGGAAACCTGGCATTTCTCCATTTCCCTCATCATTTCCAAGGGTACTGGCTATGCTTTTGTGGTTCTAGTTCTTACCAGAGCAGCCTCACCAGGTGTTCTAAGGCCTAGAACTCTACCAAGGGAGCTTCCTGTTGGTTCATCCAGTCTTGTGCTGCTGAATCCTGGGATTCCTCACTGTCTCTTATACCTCCCAGTTGTTTTGCTGCTGTTGTTTTCCTTTTCTGTTTCAAATATACAGAATCGTTCCTTTTTGTCTGGTTGGTCTTTGACGGACACCTCAGTCAATATACAGGCTTTCTCTGCACTGTAACTCCTCACTCCCATCCCTCTTTTTAATGACAAGGGCAGTTCATGTTCAGAATGGAAGCTTTTTGCCACTGTCTTCATTAGGGACTATGTGACAGATAAAAATATTAATCTGGCACCAATGAAAAATAAGCTTCTGCTTAATCCATGCGCTCTTACTTTGTCATCTTTCTAGAAGAATAGAAATCTTTGATAGAGTTTGGTTTAAATTTGTGTCTGTGTATCATTTCCAAATTTGTAATCCAAATGCAATAAATCATATCAGATCACAGACAATCAGATTTTCATCTTTCCTAGCATGATGACTGCAGCTATGGGAACTCAATTTAAATTGGTGTTAGATGCATCTTGTTTTGCAAATTTTATCTGTGGTATCTCAACTCTTAAGCTCCTTCACTCAGCTCAGATTTCTTCAGCCTTTACTAGATGTTGATGGTGATTAAGGCAGATGGCTTCTCCCCGAGGCCAGCTACATAGCTGAAGGAATGTATCAAAAAAATAACACCCTGATAACTGTACACTGAGAACTTCCCAAAGTGCTAGGCAAGGAGAGTGAATGATTATATGACAATGTAAAATAGAGATTCAACTTTTTTAGAATTCAGTTTAATAATATCCCTTTCCTGAGGTTCCAACCCTCAGCTGTGATCTGATGAATGGACAGAGGCTAAGTGTGTGAAGAAGTCAAGACAATATTTCAATCAGAGCAATCAAGCACATCTTAGGCAAACAGAAGAATGGCAGAAAGAATTGGCTACAGCAAGAAGAGTGAGACGAAGTGGCTTTAGGGACCAGAACTTCTGATTTTAGAGCATTAGTATTTTTTTCTTCTGCCACATAACAAATGAGCACATTGATAGCAACTTGTAAAAATTTTGTTAGCTCAAAATTTTGTAGGTCAGAAGTCTGGTGGGCTTAGCTAGGTACTCTGCTTAGAGTCTCACTACGTGGAACTTAAGCTTGCCAGATTCCTTACTGAGGGCCCTAGGGCAGAATCTACTTCCACTATCATTGAAGTTGCTAGTGAAATTCAGTTCCTCACCTAAAGGATAAAGGTCCTGTTCTCTGATTGGTTATCAGCTGAACACTGGAGTTTGCTCCGAGAGGCCATCTGCACTTCTCATTTTTCCTCACATCACCTTCCAGAAACTGTGGATTGCGTCCTGTCAACACTTTTTGATTGACTTCCCTTTTGATTGCATACCTCTGAGACTTTTGTCACCCTCTTTTTCATTTTAAGGGTTCATGTGATTACATTGGGCCCACCTGGATAATCCATAGCACTAGTCTTATCTTAAAGTCGAGTACCATTGATTTCATCTGAAAAGTCCCTCTACCGTCATAGTAAGAAACAGTTATTTCTTTCTTTCATGTTGCTACATGATTTTATACAAAATGATGGTGATATAAGCCATGGTAATGCATCATTAAAATATGCTACTAGTAAGAGAATAAATTTAAAAAGATATTTCCATCAAGAAATACTTTCACCTATGGTGTATGTTCCAAGGGTATATGACAAATCTATTAAAAGTAGAGGATAAATGTCTTAACACAATAATTATGTAAGTGAGGTGAAGGCTATATTAACTAGTTTGATGTAAGCAATCCAAATTGTATATAAAATCAGCACATTGTACCTCATAGATGCATTAATGTACACAGTTATGATTTAATAAAAAAAGAGAAAAATAAAAATCAATGTTTAGATTAAAAACAAAGAACTATGATATAAAAAAGGCATGTGGACAATGAGAAAATTTAAGAGAAATTCAAGTAGTGAACTCAGCCTTAGATCTATATTCAAATAGAATGGATTTGAAAGGAAGGAAGTGTTCTTATTCCAAGGAAATTGGCTGCTAACAGAGAAAGCTGAATAAACAAGTAAAATAGAAGAGAGAAGGTTGAAGTAACATATATTGTCAAAATTGTTTCCTAGGGAGTTCACTAAGAACATAAAAGATATTCTAGTAAGGAAGGAGATCAAATGGAGCTGGGGGTGGGAAAGGGGTGAAAAGTAATGTTTTAGGGTGATGAAACTGTTTTGCTTAACTGTTCCGTTGTGGTGGTAGTAATACAACTCTGTACATTTTTGAAAACTAAAATGAATGAAATGTACTCTACGTAAACTACACTTCAATATAAGAATGAAAAAAGAATAATGCAATGAGTTTCCAATAAAACTATTCAACTTAAAAAAATTTGGAGATCTTGAAATTCATATGTCTATTTCCATTAGATGTTAGGTGCTATATATGTATTAGAGTCAAATTGTTTTAAATTTAGTTTGTGTTTTTAATGCAGGGAGCAGTGGAAAAAGCATCCCAGTAGGAACTGAACCTATCAGTAGCTTTGAAAGCATGACAAAAATCAAGCACAAAGAACTGTGTTATATAAGGGAACTTTAGGAGGCACATTATGGATTGGCTATCCGTCTGAGACATACTATCTGGAAGTGTATATACTTTCCCTAGGGGTCTAGTTGGCAAACTCAAATTAAGACAGCATGTGCTTCTCAGGCAAAATGGACATGCTTATATTAATACATTTTGTTCATGAGGTGAAAGTGAGAGTAATTAAAGATATTTCCTTTTTCTCTTTATATGAAACCTCCAGCAACTGAGAGTTGAGATTAGAAATCAGTATTCATAATGAATGCATATATAACACATTTTGATTTTCTATGAATACTAGATGCTTAGAATAACCCTCACTGCTCTCATGCAGGTTTCTGGGAGAATAGGTCAAGCACAAGTTCGAGGAAAATACAGAAGAAAATGTGGGAGGATCTATGAGCTGAGAGTGAGTGTGTTTTAATACTGTTTTGCCCTTTTCAGAATGATTATTAGATTTCTTACATTTATTTCTAATAGCAGTCAAATAATTTTCAAGTCTTTCTGAAATGAAAATAGTTTTATCAGGAGTAGCCACTTTAATGGTTTCCAATACAAG
Organism: Nycticebus coucang; assembly: GCF_027406575.1. Taxonomy (NCBI): domain Eukaryota; kingdom Metazoa; phylum Chordata; class Mammalia; order Primates; family Lorisidae; genus Nycticebus; species Nycticebus coucang. Next base: position 100,968,757 of record NC_069788.1, on the reverse strand, counting down.
GTCACATCATAATTTTCCTATAAGTCTCCACTCAGAAATATTTCCAAAATTTGATTATTTGTGAAAACAAGAATATTGCTGAAAATGATTTATTCTCTAAATTAAAAGAAATTTATTTTGGCTCTCTTTTAGGATAATTTTCCAGAGTAACTATAGAAAACTCATAACTTTGACTACTCAGAACTGAGTCTCATTTTTAATAGCCATGCAATTTGGGGGGTGAATAACTTTTTCTCCTCTACCTGTGAAAGGCAATTTCACTTCCACCCCAGAAGATGAGGTTACCGTATTGTTTTTCTTCCTAACCTAGATTTGGGGAGAAAGAGATGTAACTTAAGCTTGACTGTTATCATGCTCTTGTCCAGCATTTGAGTAATAATTAATTCTAAGTCTTTTTTATTTAGTGGAAGCACACATACAACTCTCTGAATACTTACAAATTTATACACACACGTACACTGCCACGGAAACTAAGGTATAGGGAATTTCTAGCACCCCAGAGGTTTCCTTCACGATCCTTCCCAGTCAATCTCTCTCTCTCAGACATAATCCTTCTCACTATTTCTACCCTCACTACTTTTGCCTCCCCTTAAACTTCACTTGAAAGAAATCATGCAATATACATTTCTTTTTTTGTATCTGACTCATTTCATTTAATATTTTCTGAAACTCATCCATGCAATATCACATTATTTTTGTCTTTATGCAGTATTCCATTCTGTGAGTATGTCAGCTATTTATTCTTTTTCTTATTGATAGATATTTAGTCTATTTTCACCTTTTATCAGTAATGAATAAAATGCTAAATACAATCTTATGGCTGTGATAAATGTGAACTCATTTCTCTTAGATTTATACATGGCTGTGAACAGCTTTGCTATAGAGAAGAGATATATATATATATATATGCTTAGGATTAGTAAGTATGTCAGGCACTTTTTAAAAGTCTTTGGAAAAATTATGCTTCGTAATAGCAATGAATTAGGGTTGCAATTCCACATCATCATCTTCAGTACTTGAATTTTCAACATTCTGTTGAATATGTAGTGGCATCTCATTGTTTTAAGTTGCATTCAATTTGGCCCAGTGGGGTGCCTCATGCCTGCAATTCTAGCACTCTGGGAGGCCGAGGTGGGAGGATCCCTTGAATTTAGGAAGTCAAGATAAGCCTGAAGAAGAATGAGACCCCCATCTCTACTAAAAATAGGCAAAAAAAGGGAAAAGGATATCCAGTGTTGTGGCAGGTGCCTATAGTCCTAGCTACTCCAGGGGCTGAGGAGGGTTGCTTGAATGAAGAGTTTGAGGTTGCTGCAAGCTATTCTGATGCTACAGTACTCTAGGCAACAGAATGAGACTCGCTGTCTCTCTAAATAATTAAATAAATAAAATGACCTTGCGTGAATAATAATGTTGAGACTATTTTATATACTTAGTAGCTATTTAGGAAATTGCACTGTTTCAAAATGAATCTGTTTATTTATTAATTATTAATTTAAAAATGTTGAGATATGGCACACCTCTTGGGTGAAGGGCTGAACTACAACTGGGACTTTACCTAACAAACGCATAGCATGTAACCCTTGGGTGAATGGCTGAACTACAACTGGGACTTTACCTAACAAACGCATAGTATGTAACCCTTGGGTGAAGGGCTGAACTACAACTGGGACTTACCTAACAAATGCATATTATGTAACCCTCATATTAATCTGACATTTAAAAAATAATTCTGGGTATTAATCCATGGTATATTGCATAAGTCTTATTCTAAACTCTAGCTTTCTCATTCTTTTTGTCAAAGTTTTTTTCCATACATATGTTATTAATATAAATGAAATCAAATGTATTACTTTTTCTTTTCAGATCAATGCAATATGAGTGTTAATTGTATTGCACTAACACATCGTGGTGGAGATATCCCTATGTCTTCTTCTTGCATCTTAATTGTTTTATCCTTACTTTTTGGATTTCAGATTATTGTGGGGATGCATATGTTTTGGTTACATAGTTTGCTTTTGTATGGTTAAACTCAGAGTTACAATGTGTCCTTCCACAAAAAGTGTGCAATACACACATAGAAAGTACCATTGGGTGAGAATTTATCCTTCTCCTGCTCCCATCTCCCCTACTTAGGAAATGGACAAATTTTTGGAATCACATTGCCTCCCTATACTCAACCAGAAAGAAATAGAATTCCTGAACTGACCAATATCAAGGACCAAAATTGAAGCAACAATAAAAAAACTTCCAGCTCCTCCACTTCCCCCCCCAAAAAAAACCTAGACCAGACGGTTCACACCAGAACTCTACCAAACCTTCAAAGAAGAGCTTGTACCTATATTGCAGAATATTTTCCACAATATTGAGAGGGAAGGAACCCTCCCACATCTCCTTCTCTGAACAAATATCACCCAGATACCATAACCTGGAAAGAACATAACAAAAAAAAAAAAAAACAACTAATGAATACAGATGCAAAAATACTCAATAAAATCTGCTCAAACAGAATGCAACTGGACACACACAAAAATAATCAAGAAGGCTTCAAACCCAGGGATGCAAAGCTGGTTCATTCAACATAGGCAAATCTATAAACATAATTCACCCCATAAACAGAAATAAAAACAAAAACTACCTGATCCTTTCAATAGATGCAGAAAAAGCATTTGACAAATTTCAGCAAACTTTGTGAAAAAAATCAGTTAATAAAATTGGCATAGGTGGGATATCCCTTGAATAGATGAAAGTCATCTATGAAAAAAATCCCACAATCAAAATCATATTAAACTGAGAAAAATTGAAAAAATTCTCCTTAGACCTGGAACCAGACAAAGATGCCCACTATCACCACAACTATTCAACACAGTGCTGGAAGTCCTAGCCAGAGCAATCAGACATAAGAAGGACATCAGGGTATCTGAATGGAGAGAGGAGAGGTCAAACTTTGCTACTGATATACCTAGGAAAGCCCAAGGACTCAATCAAGAGGCTCCTGGAATTGGTAAATAAATACAGCAGTATCTCAGGATATAAAATCCATGTACATTTATCAGTAGCTTTCATATACACCAACAACAGTCAAGCTGAGAATCAAATAAAAAACACAATACCTTTCACAGTAGCATAAAAGAAAATGAAATACCTCGGAATATATTTAACAAAGGAGGAAAAGGATCTCCAGAGAAAGAACCATAAAAAACTGAGAAAAGAAAGTTGACAGGTGGAAAAACATATCATGCTTAGAGATTGACAGAATCAACATTGTTAAAATGTCTATACTACCCAAAGTGACTTGCAGATTCAGTGTGATGGTCATTAAAATGCAAACATCATTTTTTGCAGATCTCAAACAAATAGTTCTTTGCTTCATATGGAATCAGAAAAGACTCCAAATAGATAATGCAATCTTACAAAATGAGAACAAATCTGGAGGCCTCACTTTACCAGGTTTCAGGCTATACTACGAGGTTATAGTTACTAAAAGAGCATGGTACTGGCATAAAATAGAGACACAGACCTATGGAATAGAATAGATAATCTAGACATGCAACTATCCTCATATTGCCATTTGATCTTTGACAAAGCAAACAAAAGCATACGTGAGTAAAAATATCCCTATTCAATAAATAATGCTGGGAGAACTGCATAGCTACATGTAAAAGTGAAGTGTGACACAGGACCCACACCTTTCACCACTCATAAAAATTAACTCAGGATATAGCCCCGCGTTGTGGCGGGCACCTGTAGTCCCAGCTGCTTGGGAGGCTGAGGCAAGAGAATCGCGTAAGCCCAAGAGTTAGAGGTTGCTGTGAGCCGTGTGACGTAATGGCACGCTACCCGATGGCGGTACTGTGAGACTCTGTCTCTACAAAAAAAAAAAAAAAAATTAACTCAGGATAGATAAAAGATTTAAACCTAAGAGATAAAACTATAAAAATCCTAGGGGAAAAAGTGTAGAAAAACTAGTATCAATACAAGGTAGGGAAAGAGTTTAGGAAGAAGACCTTATTGGCAATCACAGTAACAACCAAAATTAAAATATGGGACCTGATCATAATTAGCAAAGCAAACAAGCCTACAGTATGGGAGAAGGTATTTGCATGCTACATATACAACAAATGGCTGGTAACCAGACTCTACAAAGAAATTAAGACAACCAGTAAAAAAAGATCAAACAACCCCATTTAAAAATGGGCAATAAACATAAATAGAAAGTTTCTTACAAAGATAAACTAATGGCCAACAAACACATGAAAAAATGCTCATTTTCTCTAATTATGAGAGACATACAAATCACAACCACATTGAGATATCACCTAACCTCCTAACCCCAGTGAGAATGGCTCACATTCTAAAGTTTTAAAGCAGTAGATACTGGTATGGCGGCAGAAAAAAAGGAATATTCTTACACTGTAGGTGGGACTACAAATTAGTACTACCATTGTGGAAAGAAGTATGGAGATTCCTCAAAGCACTAAAAGTAGACCTATCATTTGACCCTGTAATCCCACTACTAGGCATTTATCCAAAGGAAAATATCTCTTTATCATGAAGATATTTAAACTCAAAGATTTACTGCAGCACAATTCACAGTCACAAAGATGTGGAAACAGGGCGGCCCTTGTGGCTCAGTGCATAAGGTGCCGGCCCCATACACGGAGGGTGGTGGGTTCAAACCCAGCCCCGGCCAAACCTCAACAACAACAACAAAATAGCTGGGTGTTGTGGCAGGTGCCTGTAGTCCCAGCTACTCAGGAGGCTGAGGCAAGAGAATTGCCTAAACCTGGGAGTTGGAGGTTGCTGTGAGCTGAGACACTACAGCACTCTACCAAGGGTGATAAAGTGAGATTGTCTCTACAAAAAAAAAAAAAAATGCGGAAACAACTCAAGGGTCCTTCAATATATAATGGGTTAATAAATTATGGCACATGTATACCATGGAATATTATTCATCCATTAAAAAAGGATGGATTTTTTTTTTTTTAACAACCTGGATGAAATTGGAGACCATTCCTCTAAGTGATGTGTCACAAAAATAGAAAAACAAATACCACATGTTCTCAATACTAAATTGGAACTAATTGCTCATAGGGTAGCACAACTCAATGTTTTATCTTTACTTTTAAATCTATAATCCAAGCCAAATTTATTTCTATTTACATTTTCATAAAAGGGTCATTATCATTCTTATAAACATCCAATTGCTGCAGCATTACTTTAAAAAAAATGTATCATTTCCTATAAATTTGAAGTGACTTCTGTCGCAAATGAAGCAATTTTTATATGTTATTGTATTTCTAGATTCTATATTTTTTCATGGCTCTTCCTTTCTCTTTCTGTCTTTCCCTCTTTTCTTCACTGTGTGTGTGGCTACATATACTAGACACACACAGATGTATTATTAATATTGCATGGTATATAGTATGTATTCATATATGTCCATAAAGAGAGTCTATGTATAATATGTATATTGTACATATATACATACATATATATACACACACACATGCATACACACACAACCCGATATTAATTACTATAGCTTTACAGTAAGTCTTGAAGTCTGCTACTATAACTGTGTTCTTCTATTTAAGGCTGTTTTGACTCTTTGGAGTCTTTTGCCTTTCAGTATAAATTGTCAAATCAATGTATCCATTTCCATAGGGTACGAGGAAGGAAAACTTCCTGGAATGTTAATATGATTTACATTTAAAACTAGAGACTAATTGGGTGAAAGTTAGTACCTTAAAAACAATATATCTTTCTACTCATGAACTTGGAACACTTCATTTATTTTTCTCAGCAACATTTTATATTTTTAAGGTAAGACAAAATGAACATCTTTTTTTTTAGATGTATCTTTATGCCTGTGATGTCATTTGATATTTTTGATGCTTTTTGAATGGTATTTTGGAGAAATTCTAATGCGCCTCTCATCTATTCATCAATTTTGTTTGTGGTTAATATTGGACATTGACCTTGTGTCCAGTCATGTGAATAAATATACTTATTTATCTTGTACTAGTTTATTTCAGGTTATTTTGCATACTCTTTTTTTGTGGTCAAATAAAGACAATTTTACTTCTTTTTAAGAATATTAATAGGATTTCTTTCTTTTTTTTGCCATATTAAATTATGTAGGACTTTTACAATATTGTTACAATGTCATAAAAAAGAATATTATTGTCTTATTCTTCACATCAGGGGTAAGTTTTTAAAATTTTATCACTATTCATTCTAGTATTTTAAAAGACATTCTGGAAAATAATATATGCATTTATTTTTATTACTTATCTACGTGGGGTACCTTAAATTTTTTTTGTTAATAGACACTTTTGTATCAGTTTTAGTCTTGTAGATATATAAAGGATACTGTACAAAGAGTTCCCATATATCCCACACTCAGCTTTCAGTTTTTCGTATTATACTACCTTAAATTAGTATGGTTATACTTGTTAAACCTATAAACCAACATTTCTGTTTTATTAACTAATGTCAATAGTATACTCGGACGTCCTTAGTTTTTACCTAATTTCGTTTTCTTTTCTAGGATTCCAGCCAAGAAACCACCATACATTTTATTGGGTCTCCTTTTAGGTGCATCTTGGTTGTGAAAGTTTCTCAGACTTGCCTTGTCCTTTTCCTCTTCTTTTTTTTTTTTATTCCCCAATGATTAGCAATGACTTTATTGTTTCATGGATTAATTTTGCCTTGTTCTTGATGACCTTGATAGTTTTGAGGCGTACTGAGATTGCAGAATGATGCTTTACTGAAATGTGTCCGATATTTTCCCCACAATTAGACTGATGCTATGGATTTGGGGGGAGGATACTCACAAAGATAATGGGCAATTTTCATCACATGATGACACGGTTACCTAATATCAGCATGATTATAAGTGTTGTTGCCAACCTTGATCCCCCGGCTGAAGCAAAGTTTGTCAAATTTCTCAACAGTAAAGTCACTTTTTTCTCCTCCACCCCCTTCCATATTTTACTCTTCGGAAGTAAGGAAGTAAGGTAGTTGCTGAAGGTAGCCCACTCTTAAGGGGTGAGGAATTATGTTCTTCTTCCTTCAAGATGGAATATCTACACAATTTATTTGAAATTTTTCTGCATAGGAAATTTTTCTCTTCTCCAAGTACTAATTTCTTTAATTGCTTATTTATGTGGACATGAACTCATGGACATATTTTATCCTGAGGGATATAGTCCAAAACTAATTTATATATGTTCTTATCTGAATTGTTTCAGTTATGGCTATTAGCAACTCTTTTCATCGGTTCTGTTCTTATTTGACAGACCTCTCTCCTTCCCCCATTTGTTTGATTGTTTGGGGTACTTCCTGGCTTTCTGACACTGTGAGATTCATGAAGCTTATTTTGTACATTTCCTGCATTGGTCTATAATCATCCATATCTCCAAGGATCCCTGTTTTTTTTTTATTGGAGATGATACTGTAAATGAAGATCTGGATGCTAGCCTTAATTGTTTTTTCTAGGATATCATATTTATGCCCTTTTAGCTGACTAAATAAATATCTGCATTATACTAACTCATGCACATACACATATCTGCAAATATTTCTTTACATATCCATCTATAGCTATATTAGTTTCACTAAGAAATCTCCATGTTGTCTTCCACTCTAATGCATTATCACATGGATCATTCTAGCTCCCTTCCCTTGTTGAACTGTAAATTTCTTCTTCAACAATGAGAAACTTGGCTTTTGTAATTCCTCACCTATTTATTAATCGTTCAATTCCAATGTACATGTATCATTCTATCAGAATTGTTAACCTGTGCTCCTGAGGGAAACAATGTTATAAACTAGACTAGCATACTTAGATCCATTTCCTTTTTCATTTAGGTGTTCAGATTTGATTCATTTCCAAAGTTACCTCTGCCAGCACATTTAGCTCCATCTCCTTTGGTGAGGTTGTTTTATACATTTTAATACAGTTAGATTCTCTTGTCACTGTCTCAGTCTTTCTGTGGGCCCCTCAATCTTCTAAATGTTTTTTTTTTTTCTAATTTACATACATTAAAGTTCCCTGTGTTTAAAGTTCTGTAGGTTCTGACAAAGGCATGGTCCTGTACCTTCCAACACAGTAGCATACCGACTGATTTCACCACCCTAAATTTCCCCTGTGCTACACTTATTCATACCTCTCCCTCACTCACTAAACACCTATCAATCACTTATAATTTCACCATTGTGTAGTTTGCCTTTCCAGAATGTCATGTAACTGGAATCATACACACTGTCAGCTTTTCAGACTATTCTTAGCAATATGTGTTAAAGGCTCCCCCATGCCTTTTTGTGGCTTGATAACTTATGTCATTTCATGGCTGATTAATATTATATTCAATTCTCTATGGAATAAATGTATCACAGTTTGTTTACTCCTTCCTAAAAAAGGACAAATTGGTTGCTTCCTTTTAAAATTTGTAATTATGAATGAAGCTTCCAGAAGCATTTATGTGCAGGACTTTGTGTAGACACAAGTTTTCAAGTCAGTTGGTTAAATACTTAAGAGCATGATTACTGAATTGTATGACGTGACTATGACTTTGTAAAAAGAAACTGCCCTGTGTCTTTTGTCAACGTTTTGCATTCCTACCAGAAATTAATCAGAGTTTCTACTATTTCACATTCTTGCCAGCATTTAATATTTTGGGGTTTTCTTTTTATTTAGGCAACATAATAGACGCATAGTTGTACATTACGTTTTAATTTGAAATTTCCTGAAGACGAATAATATTGTGAATTTTTTATATGCTTATTTGCTATCTATGTAACATCACTGGTCAAGTATCTGTTCAGATCTTTTGTTGATATTAAAATTGGGTTGTTTGTTTCCTCTATTGAGTCATAATAGCTATTGCATATTTTAAATTCCTTTATCTGATATGTCTTCTGCAAATATTTGTTTCCTGATTGTGGCTTGTGATTTTTTATTTTCTTAACAGTATCTTTGTGGAGTAGAAGGTTTTAACTTTAATACATCCCAACCTGTATATTTTTTCTAACATGAATTATGCATTTAATGCTACAACTTATTAAAAAAAAACAAGGTCATATAGATTTTTTTCCTATGTTATCTTGTAGGAGTTTTAAGCTTTGCATTTAACATTTCGGTCTTGATTAGTTTTGAACTAAGTTTTTCAGAGAGGGTGAAAACTGTGACAAAATTTTCTTAACATGTGGACATCCAATTGTTCCAGTGACATTTGTTGAAATGTCTATTGTTTCTACACTGAATTGGCTAATTTTAAAAATATTATTTTGCTTTATCTGTGCAGATCTATTTCTGAGCTTTCTATTCTATTCTACTGACATGTTTATTTTTTTAATCAATATCATGCTATCTAGATTACTGTAGCTTTATAGTATGTCTTAAAGTTGGGCAATGTCACTCTTCCACTTTTGTTCTTCTTCAGTCTTGTATTGGTTATTCTATTTTTCTTCTTTGCCTTTGCATATGAACTTTACAATAAATTTGTCAATATCCTCAAAAAGCCTGTTGAGTTTCTGAATGGGACTATGATAAATGTACAAATCCAGTTGTGAAGAATTGACATCTTAGCAATACCAAGTCTAAGTCTTCTAGTCCATGACCATGGCATATCTCGTAAGTTATTTAAATAATCTTTGATTTTTTTCTTTAGAGTTTTGTAGTTGTCTTTCTTTATTATTTATTTATTTATTTGTTTGTTTTGAGTCAGAGTCTCACTTTGTCGCCCTCGGTAGAGTGCCGTGATGTCATAGCTCACAGCAACCTCAAACTTTTGGACTTGAGTGATTCTCTTGCCTCAGCCTCCCACATAGCTGGGACTACAGGTGTCCACCACAACGCCCTGCTACTTTTTTAAAGATGAGGTCTCACTCTAGCTCAGGCTGGTCTCCACTTCATGAGTTCAGGCGATCCACCCACTTCAGCCTCCCAGAGAGCTAGGATTATACGCATGAGCCACTGTGCCCAGTCCCAGTTGTCTGCGTTTAGATCCTGCACAAATTTTGTTACTTTTATAACAAAGTATTTCATTTGTATGCTAATATAATACAAATTGTATGACAGCTTAATTATTAATTCCAATTGTTCATTATTGGTGTAATAAGCAATTGACTTTTTAAAAATATATAAACCTCATATCCTGGGACCTGGCTATAACCACCAATTAGTTCCAAACATTTTTATCAGTTCTTTGGAATTCTCTATATAGATATCTATGTTACCTGTGAAAAGGCAGTTTCCCCTCTTTTTTTCCTAATATGTATATTATTGTATCAATTTATCAATCTTCTTGTAATAGTATATTTATCTATTTCTCTATGTATTTCTATCAATTGTGTTCACATATTGACATTCAATTTTTAGATATATGCAGATCAAGAATTGTTACATCTTCTTGAAAAATTGATCATTTTATGGCCCGGTGCCTGTGGCTCAAGTGGCTAAGGCGCCAGACACATATACCTGAGCTGGCAAGTTTGTATCCAGCCCAGCCCACCAAACAACAACAACGGCTGCAACCAAAAAATAGCCGGGCATTGTGGCAGGTGCCTATAGTCCCAGCTATTTAGGAGGCTGAGGCAGGCGAATTGTTTGAGTCTAGGAATTAGAGTTTGCTGTGAGCTGTGATGCCACGACACTCTACCCAGGGCAACAGCTTGAGGTTCTGTCTCAAAAAAAAAAAAAAAAAAATTGATCCTTTTATATACGTAGCATGAGTTTCTCATAGACAACATACAGTTACATTTCATTTTTTTTAACCACTGAGAGTTGTTGTCCATTAATCAGTCTATTGAGACCACACATATGTTCTACAAGATGATTGACAGTTCTGTTCCAAGAAACAGAGTGGAGGAAATGTACATGCTCTGTTATAAGATACCTACAGTAACTGTGAAATTATATAGTGTTACTATTTAGGGGGTAAAATTTCATTAGCTGTAAATGTGTTTTGCAAACTCCACAATCATAGCAATTGTTAAAAACATGCAATTGATATGCTAAGAAAAGAGAAAATATGAAATCAGTTAAGCTGAAAGTCAAAGAAGGCAAAAAAAGGCAAAGATAGAAGAGGAAAAAGGACTATTGAAGTGAATAGAAAACAACATGAAAATGTCAGATGTTAATCCAACTATGTATCAATATTCACTTGTAATTCCATTAATTTTCCTTTGCCAAATCCTATGTAGCTTTTAAGCAGGATATATGTGATGAGGATGTTTGATGCTTTACGAAAGCTTTTGTCATTGTTTGTACTTTTGCTCTAAGTAGCTTTCATTTTTCTGCATATGTATATGGGGGGGTTTCTTCTAATATGCTCTTCAAGATGTTAGCTGTGGCTGTGTGATACTAGGGTTCTCCATCCTTTGCACAAGAGCACTAAGACTGCATTTTTTCTTTAGCACTACATTTTTCTTTGGAACTGAGATTTTTCTGCTTTTAGAGAGTTTCACTCTTGATCTATCATTTTTTAATTGAAATGATTTCCCTATTTTGTTTTTTGATTCTTTTTCTCATCAACCAGAAGTTGTGATTTTTTTCTCCCTCAGCTTCCTGCACTGTTTCAGGTCATAGTAAAAGCAAGAAAATATTTGGAACTCTAGGATAGACACAGTTTTATAAAAGCAGATAATGGGGGAATTGTCTACAGTTACTGTACAGAAAATATTGATATATCCCTAGTAAGTACTCATAAAATAGTGAAACAGCCAGTTATGCTCCCTTATCGTATCCTGTATAATTATGCAAAATCGGAGTTTCTTAGAGCTAGAGCTTCATGTGAGCTCAAGATTATACTTCTTTCTCCTGTGGTGTCCTCAATATTTCCATCTGAGGATGAACCTTTATTCTCCCAAAAGGGACAAAGACTTGGCTCAAACTTATGAATACTCCTGTGTCAGTACTGACAGAATATTCTCTTCTACTTTCTAAACTACAAATGAGATTATCGGTGATATATCTGTAGTGATTTCTTATAACCCACAAATGTCCTCATATTTCTAGCTATCATTTTAGCATCTATAGCAGAAATAGGTCATACAGAAGGAGAGATTATTATTCCGTCGAAATTCAGCATTATCTGTAATCTGAAGTTACGGAAATGCCCATTTAGGCCTGTATGAAGTATCTTCTCAACTGTGTTGATTAACGCTCTTTACCTACATTTTTGGAAAAATCAAAGTAAGAAAATTGCATCTGTATTAGCAACTTTCTTGACCAAATCCAAAACCTTCCCTGCAAAATTAAGGTACATTTGTCTATTTCTTTCTTTCTAACTATAAATGTATCTATTCCTCATTTTATAAGAGGTTGAGTTTCTAGCACTATTGGTTGAATGCAAATATACTCGTTTGATTAGTGATGCTTTTGTATTTGAGCTACAACCCCAGAGATTTTACTTTTCTTCCCTATACCTAGTTCTCTTAGGCAGATACTTGGGTTTTGGCTTTCTTTTGTACACAGTAAACTTACGTTGGTCCAAGGTAAGCAGCAAACCCTATCTTGAACACTATGCTTTTTTTAAGTGACACTGTGCCTGAAAATTCACCAGTGGAGATAAAAATCTTTTGTTTGAGGTGCCTAATCAATTTCATATAAAATAGCTGCCTGCCTAGAAGCAGAAATGGATAAAGCTCATACTAGTCATTTATGTTTTGTTGTAAAAATATTACTTCTTTGGTGTTATTAAATTAGCTGTAGGTAAGCCTATGGAAGGGGCAAGATTGGCTATCTAATTATATTGCCAGGACTATATCTAAGTAAGTCTGAACTGACAGGTAAGAATAATATAATAGTTTGTAATTAAAAGATTGGACACAGAATTAGGTACATGGTTTCTAATATTCTTCATAGTCGTAACAAATCTAAACAGCTAGCTAAAATTAATGCAATTAAATGGGGTGGGGAAGAGAAGAAATGATCAGGTAAACATGGAACTTTCAGATAGCATTGTCATGGGTCCAGGACACTAAATATTCATAATATAGCTTCATTATTATGGGAGGAGAAAAATATAGGTCACAGAAGCAAAGATAGAAGCTCAGAAACATGAGAAGAGAAGAGCTAGAGGAGAAGTTGGAAGAAGTTTACTTCTTTTATGTTAACATGGAGGGACCTGGAACATACTCCCCTGAGTAAAGTATCTCAAGAATGAAGAAAAAATTATCCAATATACTCAGTATTTCTATGAAACCAACTTATATTTACTCACACTTTCTTATGAGAGATAGAACACAACTATAGCCCAGGATGAAGGAGAGAAGTGGAGTGGGAAGGGAGGGGAGAGGGGAGGCTTAAATGGCAGGCCACACCTATGGAGCATATTGCAAGGGTACAAGTCAAATCTGTGAAATGTAGAACATAAATGTCTTAATACAATAAGCAAGTAAATGAGGCAAAAGCTACGTTGATTGGTTTGATGTAAGCATGTCAGATTGTGTAAAAAAATCAACACGTTGTACCCCACATACACATAAATGTATTCATGATCTATGTGTGTATGACTTAATAAAAAAATAAAAATATATTTTATAGCAATATTAAGATAACAACAACAACAACAAAAGAGAAAGGTATGAAAGATGTGTTTGGCCTGGGGTCCCACCCCAGGCAACACGTATACCAGGGTATGTTACTCAGACATATTCTATGTATACCACTGATACAATACCAAGTTTGTTTACAATGGATTGGCAGTAGACTGGGACTGAATTTGCACTGGCTGAGTGGAAATGACAAAGGCGGAGCCCGTGACCGGCAGAGACCCAGGTGGGAACACAAGGTGATTGGGTATAAGAAGAGAGAAGGCTTGGGTGGCGCCTGTGGCTCAGTGGGTAAGGCGCCGGCCCCATATACCAAGGGTGGCGGGTTCAAACCCGGCCCTGGCCAAACTGCAACCAAAAAATAGCCGGGTGTTGTAGCAGGCGCATGTAGTCCCAGCTACTCGGGAGGCTGAGGCAAGAGAATCGCTTAAACCCAGGAGTTGGAGGTTGCTGTGAGCTGTGTGAGGCCACGGCACTCTACCGAGGGTCTCTACAAAAAAAAAAAAAGAAGAAGAAGAGAGAAGGCTGCTTAGTTTGAGAAGTCTTGGGAGGACCAAGGAGAAGAGGAAGAAAATAAAAGATAAAACAACCTTCCGCCCCACCCTCTGGTGCAAGTAAAACACAAGACAGTTATATTTTTAGGTTTTGTAACGGATCAGTCCTTCTCAAAGTAGAGAACATAACAAATATTTTGAAGCTGTTCTGGACTACTAAAAATTAAACTTCATTTAAGCTAACATGTATGTCAATGGATAAGAAAACATAGACTCAGAGAAATCAATGACTTACAGCATTTCTTAAAGTGTGGATTAACTGCCTTCACTCCCTGCCCTTTGGTGTTTCCTCTGTTACTCCAGGTTGGGTCTGACAGAGTTTAGGGAGTTTATTAGGGAGGCTTTTGAGAGCAATCACTAGAGATGGAAAAGGAAGGCAGCAGTGTTGGGCTGGGAGAGAAGTCAAGTTTCAGTGCTGTCTCAGTGGAAAACCCTAGAGGGGGTCTCTTAGATAAGATAATTATTCACAGCCATCCCATGATAGAAGGCAGAGCTTCATACTCCAAGATTGATTGATCCTTGAGCATCATTGGCCTGGAAAGGTAGAACAACCTTGGCTATGGGGTACTATTTATCTGAAGCAAGGTGGAAAGAGGCTAAGAGATTAAAGGTTATCAGCCCATGGTAATTTCACTTTGCTGGTAATAAGGTCTTCATTCTTGAAGGTGCATGGCTTGGGTGGCACATGACACCTTTGACTGTAGAGAACTTCTTCCTTTAATTAATAACGCAGGAGTAATGAAATAGTGACAGAGACAGAGTGCTCCATCTGGCAGGAATCATGGCTTCAAAATGGACAATAGCTAGACAATCATTTGAAAATGGTTCTGACATCAAGAAAATAGAAGATGTTGTTGGCACTGTCGAAGTCAGGATGTAGCAACTTGCAGATGGTGTGAGCTTCACTGCTGCAGTTTTATGGGTCACCATTTACTGAGATATACTTTATTCTAGATGGGCTGTGAGAAAGAACACTGAATTTGGAGGCTGGAGGCCATTGTCCTTTCCCTGTGTCTGTCATTATCTCACTGAATCAATTTCTTGCCCCTTGCAGTTCATTTCCTCATCTCTATAATAGGGTACTCAGATCTCTGCCTCTGCTTTTATCTCCATCAGAACTATAAGAATAAAGTAAACATTGATGTAAAAATGCTTTGTGACTTGAGGAAAATTGTATTAATATTTCCATGAAATCCTTTGAGATCATGCAGTTTGGCTCAATTAACAGTTCACATTGAGACCTTACTTTGAATTTCTCCTTTACTGTTTTGTTAATATTAACTTGACTGATTCTCACTCATCAATAATCATGGTAGGAATTATCTCTTAAATAGAGTTTTTGAAAATTTGTAGCTATTTGTAACAATACACATGTCTTTCTTATCCAGTTCATCTGAAAAATGTAAAAGCAACTAAAATATAATCTTTTGTTTAGCCTATCTCTCTCCCACAGAACAGTTTCTGTTTGCTCGTACAAAAGGACCATATACTTTCAACTTTATTAGATCATTAATTCTCAGCCTGAGTGAAGTTGTGGTGCCCTGATAAAACCTCGTACTATCATAAATATCAGAAAAATAGAAGCTGGATTCATGGATCTAACTCTTAATTTGTGACCTCCAAAAAGCTTTAGACCTCTTTTGTACCTCAATCTGACTTTTTCAAAAATATGAAATAACAAATTATACTAAAATTTAAGGATGAAGCATAATTACTAATGAAAATGACAAGCCATAGAAATAGGGCTTTTCACTAACATTGACAATACTGATACTACTAAAGTACTTTAAAAACTATCTTTCACAGAATTCAAATGTTAAACGTGTTTCTGTAGTCAAAAGGAAAATGAGGTGCTCGCTTCGGCAGCACATATACTAAAATTGGAACGATACAGAGAAGATTAGCATGGCCCCTGCGCAAGGATGACACGCAGATTCGTGAAGCGTTCCATATTTTTACAAGTAATAAAAAAAAAAAAGGAAAATGAGGTGTCATCTCTGGATATGTTTTATCAAACTTTGCAGAGATCTTTTAATCCTGTTTTCAAATTCTGCCAAGTGACATCTTTTACCGGTGACTTAAGTTCTCAATATTATTGCATTGACTTAGAATTGCTAAGTTCACTACTAAAGCAAAATAGCTACACAAGATTATCTTCATGAGAACCTCAAGACCGTTTAATGCTGAAAGTAGCTAATGATTTACCTTCTGAATAACAAGAAATAAGGCAAGTGAGTTTTATTGAAAGAAATTGGGAAGACCAGATTTGGGAATGTTACATTGAGCAGTTCTGCTCTAAAAAAGGATCAATGATATTTATGACATAAATTTCTGGTATTTATGATAGCACGAAGTTTTGTCAGGGCACCATAACTTCCCTCCGGCTAAATTTTAAAACAAATTCTGAAGACTTATCCCCCCAAAATACAAAATTTTGCTTAGGGTAGCTATTCCCTGTTTTGAGTAGATAGACATTTCACATTTTTGTTTTCCAAAAACATGGCCAGATTAGGTAGCAAGCAAGTTACTGAATTATGAAATCTGCATATTTCTGACATCTTCATATGCTCTTGTCATACATTAAAATTAGCAGTAAACCAAGAAGGCTATAAAAAGAGACTGTATAACTGTTGTGAGCTAGAGTGACCTTTTATCTGGGCTATGAATTGTTCTGCATAATGAGCCAGGCCTCATCTCTACCCAACTCCAAATCAGCCAGTGCTCTGCAGCTGTCTTGATGAATGAATGAGTACTGAAGACGTTGTTCCCTAAAGGGCAAAATGACAAGTTACTAAAGGGACCAGAAATTTTGCTTTGGACTCAGCTATTGATAATGATTAGGATGATTTCTCACTGATTAACCGGAGTGTTCCTTTGGGGCAAAAGATGTGTCTTATTTGTACTTACTTTTTAAGGGTGTTAATTAGTTTCTGTCTGGATGAAATTCTGAAAATCATGCAGTTCTTCAATTTCACGGAGGAAAGATTATCAGGATAGATGGAGAAGTAAAAATATTAGGAAGAACTCAGTGTCCTGAACTCATGAAAAACTTCCCTCTGGGATTCATCTCCGAAAATTGTAGTTCTGGGGGCCTTTCCTACAAGACTCAGCTGCCTCCTCCTTTCCTAATTCTCTCTGCCTGTACTTCTTTTCTTCTCCCAATTAACTTTGTTCCTACCTTTTCCTTTTTCTTATTTTTTCAGCCTCATGGTTTATTCTTTTTTTGGCATTAATCTTCTTCTTCACTCACCCCCTGTTTCAATTTATTAACTTCTGCGTGGATAGCTCCCATAGAGAATTTCTTTCTTTTTGTATCTACACGTAGCCATTTACATAATGAGGTTATAATATAACATTATTTCAAAATTAAGCATCCTTTTGGGGAAGACCACTCACTTTAGGCTAACCCAAAGCTCCATGGTAAACATATATGGCAGTCTATTGCTGTGAGACAAGAGTACATCACCTCTGGTTTCAGCACCTGCTGCCGGATGATCAGATCACATATTTCAAAGTATGTCTGCTTCCTTTAGAAGGTCACAGGGTGTGTCAAGGACACATAAAGCCGGATATTAGTTAAAATACTGAAAACAGATTTTATTCACTAACCATTGACAGTAGGGGAAAGAGTTGACCTCCATTCTGATTTGCAGACAGGTGACTGGGTGTTAAAAAGGGAGAGTAAGGAATAAGGAAGAGAGAGCAAGTAGAGGCTCAATTAGAGACAAGAAAGTGAAAATACAGAAATGTTGTTCCATGTAAATGAGATTAGGGCCACTGTGTCGGTTCACTAGCAATTCTGTCCTTTCCCCAGAGACTAGAAGACAGAGGCTTATATTTCCTGAGGATTATGTCTAAAAGGAAGAGTTTTTCATGTCTTTGAGAAAGACATTTCTCAGTTGTAGGAGATAAGCAGACATCTGAAAAGGGTTAGGGAAAGGATTCACAATCGTACACTTTTTAAAATAAATGTTCTAAGAAAAGAAAGAATGAAGTATTTGGGGGGCTAGGAAAAAAAAACGGTTTTAACAGCCTTGATATTTTATTTTGTTTCTGTTTATTTGTTCTGGCCTGGAACTCAAAAAGAGACTGGGTGGGCAAACTTTGACTGCTAGAAGTTAAACTTTGGTCAAGTATCTTAGTACAAGACTTTAGACAGTTATTATGTGCCAAGAGTTCTTTTGCAGTTCTCAGTTGTATATTCTCATCAGTATTTTTCAGAAGTTTTGCAGCTACATGTGTTTAATACAGCATCTAGAACAGCATTTGTTTAAGGAGTGAATGCACACACAATTACATGCAATACTATTAGCTGTGAAAGTTATGCTTTTCTTTTAAAAAATAGTGCAAAATTTTATTTACCTATCAATAACCACTGTCAATTACCCTCAGTGTGAAAACTGATTATCTCAGAGAAGTTATAGAAATCGTGGTAGCATGTTGAATGACAATTGGGAGACTTGGATTCCCACTTTCTTCTGCTCAGGAATATACACCAGCTGTCTAGACTGTATCTCTTGTGAGGATACAAATGCAGCCTTGCCCTGGGAGATATACGTAGGGAGTGGTATGTACACTAGGTTTCAGCTACACTTATCTCTTTGTCTGTAACTCCTGGGAGACAGGATGCCTTTTCCTAATTCATTCAAACATGACATAGTGGCAGGCAGTGGGCCTGGTTCTGTTGGTATATATCTTTACAACCTTTTGAAATGAATTTTTTTCATATTTTTTTTTTTTATTGTTGGGGATTCATTGAGGGTACAATAAACCAGGTTACACTGATTGCATTTGCTAGGTAAAGTCCCTCTTGCAATCGTGTCTTGCCCCCATTGTGAAATGCATTTTGTTCATAGTGGACTATGAGTGAAATTCAAAACACATACGAAGTTCATTTACCCCATCATGTATTTTCTAAACATTTTTGTTTATTTATAATTCAATTATATGAGAAATCTGAAAAAGTCAAATTCATGGACAGAGTAATTGAGTGATTACCAGGAGTCAGGGAGTGGGAGAAGTTAGAGACATGTTGGTCAAAGGGTATAAAGTTATAGTTATAAGATGAGCAAGCTGTGAAGATTTAATGTCCAGTTAATGTACACTTGAATGTGCTAGTAGATGTTAAGTATTTTCACCACACACACACACACACACACAAAGGTAACTATGCGAGGTGATGGATACGTTAATTAACTTGATTTTGGGCATAATTTCATGCTATATATCTTTATCAAAACATCATGTTTCACACCTTAAATGTAGACAATTTTTCTTTGTTAATTACATTCAAAGCCGGAAAAAAAGAAGGATAAACAATAGTGCTGGTAAAGTTTGCTGCTTATGTAACATATGTATTGAAATTTAATTAAAAGATAGGAAAAAATTCAATGTATACTGATAGAAACATTCTTGATTTTGCATTTGGAAATTTATTTATAACTTGCGATTTTATTATGGTAAATGAAAATGTTATATTTAAAGAAGGCTACATGGATTCGCAATGATTTATAAGCTACCATTGTCATAAGATTTAATTATACGTTTCTGTTCAGATTCCAGATAATGACTCGAATAGCCAAAAGCTTCAGTCTCCTTAGACCCCAAATCCTCCTGATGATACTGTCTCTCTACCCTTTCTAGTAACTCTAACGTCTTCTGCCTCCAGCAGCATTGCTTGAGTTCCCCTTGTGAGCTATGGTCCTTCTCATTGTGACTTTACACATGTTATTCCTGGTCTGTTCTGCCCTTCTCTACTTCATTACCATTTTGTAGTTTTACACGTCTTTTTTTACTTAAAATCCTTCTTGTTTTTCTCAATTAAATTGTAAATTCCACGAGAAAGCAGGTTGCTTCTAGTAAGTGTCATTCAAAAATAATTGTTAAATAAATAAAGGAGAACACAAATAAACGAATACATTCTGCCTCTTATGTTCAAAAATAAATACAATTTTGAAGCTTTGTGCATTTTATTTCTATACCAAAATCTGTTTTTCCATTAAAGGTTAGTTTCCTTCATTTTGGTTTTAGGAAGAATTTGGAACAGTTTAAAGGCTATGTGCAGCTCTCCACCATGTTTCTGAAAGTAAAGATGTAAAGATGCTGGCTAATAGGGAAGAGTTAAGGTCTTGGTTTGTCAGTGAACTAAATATGAATGTCAAGTACAAATCTGAGTAGCCCACTGTTGTGGGTATAATTGATCTTTGCACTGACATCAAATATATTAAAATCCTAATTCCCAGTGAGAACCTCTGAATGTGACCTCATTTGAAAATACGGTCTTTTCAGACGTAGTCAAGTTATGATGATTTTATTAAAAAGATATTGGATGAGCCCAGTCCAATGATTGGTGTCCTTTTGAGAAGAGAAGAATTTAAATACAGACACATTGAGAAAAGTGCTATGTGATGATACGGGCATGTCTTAATCTATTTGGGATTCTGTGAAAAGTGCCTTAAATTTGGTGGCTTATAAACAACAGAAATTTATTTCTTACACTGGTTCTGGAGCTTGGGGAATCCTAGACCAAGATACTGGCCTGTGTAGTATCTAGCGAGGGCCTTCTGCCTCACATGAAGTGCCTTCTTGCTGTGACCTCATATATGGAAAAAAAGAGCTCTGGTCCCTTTATCTTCTTATAAGGACACTAATCCTATTTATAAGGGCTCCAGCCTCATGGTCTATTCACCCTCCAAAAGCCACACCTCTTGACACCTTTGCATTAAGCAATGGTTTTCAACATATTAATTTTGGGGAGATGCACATGACGGGATGTTGGAGTGATGCATCAACAAGCCAAGGATTGCCAGCAAACATCAGAAGTGAGAAGGATCTTCCCCTAGACTCCAGAGAAAGCAGGACCCTTCTAGTATCTTGAATTTGGGTTTGTAGACTGTAAAACTGAGATAATAAATTTCTATTTTCTCAAGACAATCAGTTTGTTATATCCCTGATAAAGTCATATACCTAAAATTACTTCATTGTTACCAACAAGTCTTCTGGAATACGTAATAAATTTTGGCCTCTGAAAGATCCAAGGGTCTTTTTATTCTTTTTTATTTATTTTATTTACTTTTCTTTGGAGACAGTGGCTTATTCTGTGAACCCAGGCTACAATGCCATGGCATCAGCCTAGCTAACGGCAATAATCTTGGGTTCAAGCAAGTCTTCTGCCTCAGCCTCCCAAATAGCTGGGACTATAGGTGCCCACTGCAATGCTTGGCTAATTTTTTCTATTTTTAGTAGACATGAGGTCTTGCTCTTACTCAGGTTGGTACTGAACTCCTGAGCTCAAGCAATGCTTCCACTTTAGCCTCCTAGAGTGCTAGAACTATAGGCATGAGCCATCTTGTCCAGCCACAGGGGTCTTTTTAAATGAGGGATTCTTAACCACTATGCATTTTCTTTAGCATTCTGAATGGACTAGAACTGGTCAATAATAGGGACACATTTCCACAAATGCCTATGTTTGTGTAATATATTTATAAGATATATATGTAATATATAACTAATATAGTTAATATATATACATTATTTATATTTATATAATATATAACATATATAGTTCACAGACTGAAGGAAATGATTTATCAAACTGTATAAGATGACCCCGTGTTTGGAAAGGAAAAGGTGATTTGTGTACGGTAACATAATCCTGTGAAAACACAAGGTTTAAATAGAGATCATTTTCAATTTCAGATTTTTTTCTCCTCCCTTTAATTACTTCTCAATGAAAGGAAGTGGAAAGAGGATGAATATAACTGTTAAAAGTCTCAATAATTAAAATATCACCTAGAAAATGTATGAAGTGCTGGTACAAAACTTAGTACTTCATTTGAAAATAAAGATTTCACTATCTCATATTCACAGTTGGGAGTTCAGCAGGATTGCACAGCTGTGTCTACATTGAGCCAAAGCATCTTGATGAAGAGTTGCATTCCACCCAACATTCACAGAGTCCCAGGTAGCCAGATGTGAGGTTTCAGATGACTCACAAAATGATTCATTTTAATTGTTGTTTTGTCATTCCATGGGCAATGCTTGAGTTAGTTTAGTTAAGGACTAAATGCTAGCAGAGATGGCATCTTAATCTTTTGAAAATTTTATTTTTATCTTTATTCTGTTCATACATTTTCTTTGGCCCTGTGTGGTGGTTCACATCTGTAATCACAGCACTCTAGGAGGCAGAGGTGGGAGGATTGCTCAAGCTCAGGAGTTAAACCAGTGTGAGAAAGATAAGATTCTAGTCTCTACTACAAAATAGAAACCAATGTATCTTTGAAACCAATATATATAAACAACTACACACCTACATGAAAGTAAAATACAAGTACAGTCTAGTAAGGAGGAGGGGAGAGGAGGGGAGAAGAGAGAGAAAGGGAAGGGGAGGAAAAGTAGAGGGAAGGGAGGAGGGAAAGTGACTGGCCGGATCTCACCTAATGTGCACAATGTGAGGGTGTTCAGCACATCCCTTCTGTGAAGGGCTCAACTACAACTTGAACTTGACCTTAGAAATGAAAACAACGTAACCTAAACATTTGTGTCCTCATATCAATCTTAAAATAAAAAAAAAAAAAGAAAAAGTAGCCGAGTGTTGTGGCGGGGGCCTGTAGTCCCAGCTACTCAGGAGGCTGAGGCAAGAGGATCACTTAAGCCCAGGAATTTGGGATTGCTGGGAGCTATGATGCCCCTGTACTCCAGCCTGGGCAACAGAGTGAGACTCTGTCTCAAAAAAAAAAAAAATGTATTTTATTTACTGAAATTGCCTATGACATTTTGATTTTATCACACATTCACTCACTTATTAAAAATTAATTGTACAGCTATTATATGTCAGACCCTTCACCTGAGGGATGTTTCACAGTTGCCTCACTTGCTTAGAGCTGCCGGAGCAGATGCTGTACTCTCCCCTAAAGTAGCCAACATCAGCTGTTGCAGTTCTTTAGTCTCAACCAGGGATATCCAGCACAGGATGCAGTTTGCTCCAGAGCTCCCTATAGGGCTGGCTAAGGTTGATGTAGTTTAGAAAGGGCCCAACATCCATGAGAATTTCAGTGGTGGCTTTCTGTGGTAGGGCAGATTGTATAAGAGGCCTTTATAGAACTGGCCTCCTGATAGCAATTACAAGGATAATATTTGAACCCATAAAGACCAGATAGTGGTGTTTAACAACCAGAAAGCTGGAGGCTACAATTTTCATAATGAGCTGCTAGGTTGCAGTAGCAGCCAAGGAACCCGATGCTTATGGAGTTATGGAGCTGATTAATAGAACACAGCACCTCTAGGGATGTGTAGCCAACAGGGGCACTGACAACTCTAAAAGTCATAAAGATCTATGATGTTAGGGCAGCGCCTGTGGCTCAAAGGGGTAGGGCGCCAGCCCCATATGCCAGAGGTGGCGGGTTCGAACCCAGCCCCGGCCAAAAACTGCAAAAAAAAAAAAAAAAAAAAATGATGCTGCCCCAGCTCAATTACTTACCAGCTGTGTGACATTAGTCAACTCACCTAACCTCTCTGAATTTTTACTTTTCTATAAATCAGAGGTAATAAATCTTGCCATCTTAGATTGATTAGTGCTAGTTCTAAACCAGATTTTATATAGCAGATAGATTTGGTCTCATAGTAGAACCTCAGTAAGGATAATTAATTATTCTATTATTTTATTCATGATTTTGTTAAATGTAAAATTAGTGAATTCTTCAGGATATTTAATACAATCATCCCTAAAAGCAATGGAGTAGGAAAAGTTTGGAAGTCAATAAATAGCAGATATACAAACTGGCTTATCAGTGATAGAATAATCAGAAACATTATTGGTATATCTAAATTATTTCTAGATAAAACAGTAGAAATGAAGCAAGGTCCTTTTGGAAGAAATAATACTTACTAAAAAGCTAAGTTAAGAGGAAATTTGAGATGGGCTTGGTGGCTCAAGCCTGTAATCCTAGCTCTCTGGGGGGCTGAGGTGAGAGGTGAGTGGATCACCTGAGCTCAGGAGTTCCAGACCAGCCTGAGCAACCATGAAAACTCATCTTTACTAAAAATAGAAAAAACTGAGGCAATAGGATGTCTTGAGGCTGAAAGTTAAAGGTTTCTGTGAGTTATAATGCCATGGGACTGTACCCAGGGCGACAGAGTGAGACTTTGTCTCAGGGAAAAAAAAAATTAATTAATAAAATAAAAAGATAATTTGAGACCCATTTTCTACTTCATATGGTGAAACTTACCTAGATCTTTAAGTAAACACATTGAAAGAAAAAAAAAATCATTCCTTTGAAGAAATACTCCAAAAGAGAGCAAAAATACAGATAATTTAAGAATTGTAGAGGAGGAAGACAGATAATTTAAGAATTGTGATTTCTATTTTTATGGTAGGAGATAATTTTATATTATGCCTTTTGAGCCTTTCCTAGTAAAATGACTATATTCCTTTAAATACCAAATATAAATGCATGGCAGAAAAGAAAAGACAGAAGCAGCTTGTCAACATGTGACAGCCAACTGCCAAATTAGAAGTGAACAATGATAGTAAATGAAGACATATGACATAAAATCTGTTCTCAGACTCAGGAAGGATTAAGTTTAGCAATATTATACATTTTTCACAGAAACCAAGAACCAAGAGAGAAGGTAAGCATATCTGAGAATGTATGGTCTCTATTTTCTGAAATGAAAATGTTTTCTGAAAACATTTAACTCTCCAAACCTTATAGTTAATTTTATCTCAAGGTAGATGTTATGATGGTAGAAAAAAAGTGATGATGTTTTAAATGCCCTTTGACCACTTTAATCTTTCCTAAGTCCCTCTATAAAGCTCTTTCTTTCTCCCTCTCAGATAATTTCATTCTCGAGGAGCTATGAATAATGCAAATGTGACTTTGGTGTAATAATTTATCTACTAAGAAAGTCCTTCATGTGAAATAGACCACTTGAAATACAGAAATTAAATCTTCAAGTGTTTGAATTCAATTCCCTTCTACTACATATGAGCTATGCAATTTGGGAGGGGCCGTTTCCTATTTGAACATTGTTTCACCATCTATAAATTCGAGATTAATAATATCTTCCTGGCGTAGGTGACTAGTTTTTTTAATCTATTCATTTCATTGTATATAGTATTTTATACAAAAAGGACATTAGGTACATAAAAACTTTCAAATGTTAAAAGATTTGTGAGTCATGTGTTTTTATTATCCTCATGAACTGATTTTTGACTGAACAGTTAAATTAGATGTAAATCTATTTTATGCCACTTCAAACTAGGTGACGTAGAGGACTATACAAATAACCCTGGCATATCGCTAGTCAGCGTTCCATGATGGCCTTGACTTTGAATGGGTTTCCTGGGACATAAATTTCATACTCCCCCTCACAATGGATATTTTTCCTCTGTCAAAATTCATAAACCTACTAAAAGAGAGAAAGTAAAAAATATGAAGAAGGAAGAAAGAGAATAAGTCAAATATTAATCATTTTTATTGAGATGTATTAAATATGCCTCATAAAAAGGTATGTACTTTATGTATTTAGATAAAATATTAAGTCAAATACACAGATTTTTAGTATTCAGGTTGATGATCAGTGTAATGTCACTACTATCCCAATCAAGTTAGAGAACATTCCCATCTCTAGAAAGTTCCATTATGCTCATGCCAGGTATTTCCCTCATCTTTTAGGCTTTTGGTTTTATTAGTTCTACTACCATATCTATTTTGTCTGTGCCAGTATTTCCCGCACATGGAATCTTATAGTACATAGTTGTGTCTTGTGTGACTTTCTTCCAGAAAATGCATTTGAGATTCCTTATATCAATGTCCATGTCAGTAATATTTTCTTATTGCTGGAAAGTATTCTAATTTATGGATATAGAACCATCTTATTTAATTGTTCTCCTGTTTTTGTATATTTGAATATTTCTGGTATTTGTGATTATGAATACAATTACAATGCACATTTTAATGCACTCATATCTGAGCACATGTTTTTATCACTCCTAAGTAACTGTGTAGGAGTGATATTCCCCAGGGTATACGCATTTAAAGTCAAATTATTTCTCAAAGTGATTACATATTGAACACTTTCATAATGATGCATAGGGGTCCTAAGTGCTCCATTTTATCCCAATCATTGCTATTTTCATTCTTTTTTAAAAAAAATTAATGAGTGATGATTCACTGTGGCTATAAGTTTTCATTTTAATTTCTCTGGTGGACAGTAATGTTGAGTACTTTTCTGTGTTCATAAAGAATATACTCTTTTTTTTCCCCCTGGAATTGATTCAGATATTATGCTCATTTTTATTTGTCTCTTTTTCTTTTATTATGTTAAAGTTCCTGGATTGCAATTCATTTTCTTAATGGTAATGTCGAAGAACAGAAATCATTAGTTTTATTAAACCTCAATTTATTATTTTTTAGAGTCTCATGAGCTGTGTTCCCCCCCAATTCACGTACTGAAGTTCTAACCCTCACGGACTCAAATGTAACAGTATACAGAGACAGGGTCTTTGAAGAGGTAGTTAAGATAAAATGAGGCCTTAGGGGTAGACGGTAATGTAATATTACTGGTGTTCTTTTAAAGAATGGGAAGTTAGAACAATATCTAGACATATAAAGCAGGAAGACCATGTGAAGACACAGGGAGAAAGCAGATGTGTATAAGCCATGGAGAAGTGCCTAGAAGAAACTAACTTTACTGGGACCTTGAACTTGAACTTTCAGCCTCCATAACTACGAGAAAACAAATTTCTTTTATTTTAGCCACCTAGTCTGTTGTACTTTGCTATGGTACTCTTAGAAAACTAATAAAATAACTAATTTCATTTTTGTCATATCTAAGAAATCTTTACCTACTCCGAGACTTAAAGCTACTCCCTCTCTCTTTCTTCCTAAATTTAAGTTTAATAAGTTCACTTTTATTTGTAGTGTTAGAAACACTTTTTTCTCCCATGTGGATATCCAGTTTTTCTAGTGTCATTTGTTGAAAAGCCAATCTATTCCCCCACTAAATTACTTTAAGACCGTTTTTGAAAATTAATTGTCCAGGTATGAGTAAATATTTTTTAAGATAGTTACATTGACTATGCTTATACAAATACTATACACTCTCTTGGCTGTAAAACATTAAAGTATTAATATGAGATAATGCAAGTCTTCTATTTTTTCCCACCTACTCAAGATTGATTTGGCTATTCTCACATTTTACATTTCCATATACATTTCAAAACCAACTTGTCAATTGTCGTTTAAAAAGTCAAATTAGTAATATACTCAGTACTACTGTGAAACCAATTTATAATAACTCACACTTGCATATGAAAAATGAAACACAATTTTAGCCTAAGACAAAGGAGGGAAGGGGAGAGAGAGGGATGGGGAGGAGGTGGAAGGGATAGTATGGGATAGTAGGGGGACCACGACTATGAAGCTCATTGCAAGTATAAGTTGGGTCTATCACGTGTAGAGCACAAATATCCTAATGTTATAATTAGGTAAATGAGGTGAAAGCTATATTGATTAGTATGATGTAAACACTCCAATTTGTACAAATAATCAACACACTGAAATTGGCATAAATGTATTTATGATCTATGTGCAATCTTATAAAAAAGACTAAAAAATAAGAAAAAAATTAAAAATTAAGTAAAATAAAATAAAAATAAAAAGTCAAATTAGTGCTTTGACCTTTGGTTCTCAACTTCCTAATGCCTCAGTCCTTTAATACAGTCCCTGTAGGTCACAACCCACAGGTTGAGAACCCCTGCTGTAGACCATTTGGGACAGGAATAATATGTCAAAACACTGACTCTTTCAATGAGTAAGTATGCTATATCTAGTAATCTATTGCATATTTCTTTAATTTTCTGTGCCATATTTTGTAATTTTTCAAAGTAGATTTCTCACACATTTCATAATTTTATTATGTTTTGATGATATTATAAATAGTACTAATATTTAATTTGATTTTCCAATTTTAATTTGTTAGTATGTAGAATTGTGTCTGTGTGTGTGTGTGCTATATGTATATGTTGATATATATCTTTGTTGACACGGTAAATTCACACATTCATTCCAATATATATTTTTTTAGATTTACATGAATTTTCCTCTTAAACCAACTTATCATCTATAAATAAAGACAGTATTATATTTTTCTATCCAATCTGTATCCTTTTTTATGTGTGTGCTTGATTTTATTCTTGTTTTATTGCCCTGGCTAGGAATTCCAGTATGATATTGAATAAAGTTGGAGAAGGCACATATTCTCACTACATTCAAATATTAAAGTGATGACTTTTAATGTTTTGCTCAAATGTGATGTTAGACCCTGGCTTTTTGTTTTCCCTTTCTCTTTTCCTAAGCATTTTGAAATGCTTACAACAATCTTCTCTTCTATATTTTTGTATGTGTGAACTGAAAGTTTTGTTAATCTTGCATTATTGGAATAAATGCATTCTTGATCATAATGCATTATTATTATATATATAGTTAAATTTGTTAAGCCAATATTTTATTAAAAATTTTTATTTCTGTATTCATGAATATTTACCTGTATGTTTCCTTTTGTAAGATCAAGGTTAGGTTTTGGTATAAGAATTATGTTGGTCGCAATCATGTCTTGCCCCCATAAAGTGTGACACACACCCAGGCCCCACCCCACCTCCTTCCGTCCCTCTTTCTGCTTCCCTCCCCACAACAATAAAAAAAAAAAAAAAGAGTTGAAGAAAAAAAAAAGAATTATGTTGGTCGCAACACAACATTATTAATTGATCATTTTCTTCATAGTGTATTCTCTTTTTCAGGCTCATCGTATTTTGTTTTATTCAAATAAGACTGTAGAGTTTACTAGGTGAATAAAAGAAGTCATCTTGATATTAAACCAAAATGGGAATTGGACATGAATTAAGACTGTTCTGCTGATTCAATTAGCTTTGTCAATTGTTTGACAGTGAGCTTGCCCATGTCTTTGCTTTGTTTGATTGGATCTCTTATGAGAATGTGTGTCTTCAGACACAAACAGTATGCGATGTGAGTGTGAGCTCTTTAAATTTTTATACTCATACCACCTAAAGAAAGTAGACACAAACAGGGGTGCCTTGTCATTGTTAGTCCAAGAGGTTAAGAGGCCTCAGAAACACAATTGTTTATGTAATCTAAGCAAGTAAGTCTTGGTGAAATTATTTTGAAGCTAGAGAAGATTGATGTTGACCTCATTAATAAGTTTCAGTTATGTATATTTACAACAATTATTTTTATAAAAAAAAAATATACTAGATGGCCAAAAACAAGGTTTTGTTGGTGAGAGGAATAAAAGAATGAATCATTTTAATAAAACTTGAGTCATCACAATTTGTAGTAATTTTGACTCCCCCAAAATTATTAGGTATGCATTTTTCATTTTTGAAATATAAATTTATAGAAAACTGAACAGACTAAAATCAAAGTCAGTCAAATTTAAAATTATGGAAAGCTAGAAAAGGTTATTCTTTCTTTTACATTTAGATCCCATAAAGTAGAATGTATATAATTAGTTCACAAACCTCTCGTATATTTATTTCACATGTCTTAAAAGGTATTGTCACCATATACCTTCACATAACAAAGAAAGTAAAGATCAATGTTAATAAAAACTATAGTTAGCAGTTCTAGCATGTAGTTCAAAAAGATTAGATGTCCTTGTGGCTTTTATTGATTCAAGTTTTTTTACTGGTTAAAATACCTCTGAAGATTTGATCTTCATTCATTTCTCACTCTAAGTGATCTTCTTTCTTTTATTTTGGCATTGAGAAAATAGAGACAAAACCATTGTACTTGTCAATAATTTATCCAGTTAATTCCAGGGGGCCTTATATATACGTATGTTATTTTTTTTTCCAGAGAAAATGAAATATCGTGTCTAAGAACCAATATTGTTCTATGCTTTACATTTTAGGCCATTATTATTTGTGGTGTTACGATGGCATACAAAATTTAGATTTTTTTTTTTAAGGGAATGAAAAGTAAATGTCACCAGACCCTTGTACTTAATAGACCCCTGTAAGTCATTCTCCAGATAAGCACCCCTTTCTCACTGTAAGCATGGCTTGAGCTACATTTTCTAGATTTCTTCACAGTTTCCTATAGCTGAGTGCTGAGTGCTGAGTGCTAGCTGAAGGAATGGAGGTGAATGTGGAAATGCCACTTACAGTTCTAACTGATTAAAAGCAAAAGATGAAAGTCAACTGCACTGTGATTGTTCATCCTCTCTTTTTCATCCCTGTGGTGTTTAAATGAGGATGCGTCAGCAGGGCATGCTGATGCTCTTCTACATGACAGAGCTGAGAAATTGAAGCAGCCCAGGGCTCTGAGTGATTACATGGAAGTCCACCCACCCATTACGAACAAATTTACTGGAATTTGCATGCCAGAGAAATCATCTTCAATTGTGTTTAACCAATGATATTTGTGGGTTTGTTTATTATACCTAATATAGTTACTTTTCCTATTATAGAGGATATAGTATTTCCTTCCTCTGAGAATTTCCTTACTTTCTTCACTTTTAGTAATTAATCAAAGTATCCAATGTATATCAACTACTCTACTGAACAATGTGGATATGGTAAGAGGGATCTCAGGACAACTTCCCTTGATAAAAATAAGATTATTTTCATACCTAAAAATCAGGCCTTCCTCCTCTCCCAGTGTGTCCAGACTCCCTTACCTATTGACCTTTAGAGAGTTAAGACTCTCAAGTTTTTATTTTTAATTAATTTACTTTTACACCCACTTTAGGTAAGCTGCTTAATAGTGGGAAATTTTCTGTTTTGTTTGTAATTATCTAGGATACTCTCTGGGACATTTCAGACCTTATAAATATTTGTCCAGTGAATGTCCGGATTCAAGAAAAAAAGAGATTCATTGTGAAATGCTTGCAATGTTGCTAAATTGTTTCCATATTATCCGGTTTTCTAAAATATAAACTTTTTCCATTTTTTTTACCTTTTTAAAAATTTGCCTTGCATATTTTTGAACATGAAACTATTCTATTTTTAGTTTTAATTTGAAAGCATAGATATGTATTGTTAGTGAGAAAGTCTGGCTTACCAGTATCCGAAATCCAGTATATAAGTAATGATCAGGGAAAATCTTCAGCTTATTTTGTCTTATTTGTTCACAGATATATTATAGAATATTTTACCATAATATTATAATTTTCAGAAAATATGGCTTAAGAAAACTAGATAATTTTCAAGTGACACAGCCTGCCTTCATAACAGACAAACTGGAGGTGGCCCCTGTAGTTCAGTGAGTAGAGTGTCAGTCACATATACCAAGGCTGGTGGGTTCAAACCTAGCCCAGGCCAGCTAAAACCACAATGATAACTGCGACAACAATAAGCTGGGCATTGTGGCCGGTGCCTGTAGTCCCAGCTACTCGGGAGGCTGAGGCAAGAGAATTACTTAAGCCCAAGAGTTTGAGGTTGCTGTGAGCTGTGATGCCGCTACACTCTACCCAGGGTGACAGCTTGAGACTCTGACTCAACAACAACAACAAAAAGACAAACTGTAATATACCATGGACACATAAAGTAAGTACTCTTAATTTACTTACACCTAAAACAGCTTTGCTTTTTAATTAACAGCAACAAACAATAGCAATAACTGTTTCATTCAGGAAACATTAAATGATGTCAGAAAGTTAGACATACTTTTCCTGTTTTTTTCACTTTTTACATTCCCTGATGTTAAATGGTATATGTGCATGTGTGTGCATGTGTATCTCTTTGAGAATTGCATCAGCCCACCATTAGCAGATGGCAACTGCAAATTCATAGATGCAAGTGTATTCTAAAATCAAATTATGGCAGTTGTAGAACAGCCACATTTTGGATCGATGCTTCCTATTAGCACAACTATACAAACTAAACAAAATATAAAAATATTGCATTGGAAATTACCAAAAGTAGAAAGACATTGGACCAGGAGGGCTCATCTGGAGGAAAAGATCAAAACTCAATAGAATGCCTTTTTTTTTTTTTTAAGTAGCTTTTTTCCCCTTGAGCAAGCTTCCATTGGTGCCACTTGTGGTGATTAATGCTTGGGTACAAACCTATCATCTTACTTTTTGGATAAACCTGAACATACTGCCCGGAAGCACACAGAAGATAGATAATGAGATATAGTCCAGGAAAAGAGTTGTCCAAAAAGAGTCTTACTTGTTTTTACAGTTTACTTAATTTACCCTGTCCTGTTCTCTGGCTGGCACTTGCATGGAGCATCCTCCAAGCAGAACGGGTAAAAGAATGATACAGAAATTTTAGCTGCTACCAAGAGTAAGGGAGACAGAGTTTGGAGTTTAATTCCAACCCAGTTAACTTGTTACTAAAACAAAACAAAGCAAGAAAATAAACAAGTTCAGAATCTCTATAACAAATTGGTAGGATCTGAACATCCTAGAACAAGTCCTCCCAAATTACTGAAACAGAAACTTAATCTCCCATACTATAGAATTAAGAAGTGGGGCCAATTGGAGGTCATGAGGACTCCACCCTCATGAATGATATTAGTTTCCTTACAAAAGAGGCCTAAAAATATATGTTCCTTCCTTCTACCATGTAAGAAGAAAGAAAGAAAGAAAGAAGTGTTAGAAAACACTACCTCTGAAGAAGACAGAGCCAGGTCGTAACAGTCACCGAATCTGCTAGTGTTTTTCTTTTGAACTTAATAGCCTCAAGAACTGTGAGCCACAAATTTCTATCCATATACAAAATATTAGGGTTTAAGGTATTTTGTTATAGTACCCTCAACAGACTGAGGCATATACCATCACGATGACTAACACACTGTCCTGTGTTATTAGATAGATATGCAAGCAATGGATACTTTTGACTTATACTCAAATACTAAAGGACACAGATAGAATTAGAGAAACTTCTTTTCCTCTTTTAAAAGTATAAATGATACCTCACTGTGGTTTTGATTTGCATTTTTTTAATAATTAGAGATGTTGGCATGTTTTCATGTGTTTCTTGGCCATTAGAATATCTTAATTTGAAAAGTTTCTATTCATCTCTTTTGCCCACTTTTCAATGTGATTGTTTGACTTTTTTTTGCTAATTTGCTTGAGTTCTTTGTAGATTCTGGTTACTCAGCCCTTCATCAAATGTGTAGCATGCAAATATTTTCTCCCATTCTGTAGATTTTCTTTCTTTTTTTTTTTAATTTTTTTTATTGTTCCAGTTTGGCTGGGGTTGGGGTTGAACTCACCACCCTCAGTATATGGGGCCAGCACCCCACTCACTGAGCCACAGGTACCGCCAGTGATTTTCTATTTACTCTATTGATTATGCCCTTAGCTATGCAGAAACTTTTTAATTCGTACAAGTCTAATTTGTTAATTTTACTTTCCATGAATGCTTTTGAAGTATCCTTCATAAATTTCCTATTTAAATAAGGAGGTGAAGACTTCCATAGGGAGAACAATCCCAAAGATGTGAACAGGTGGAAAAATGTATCAGGTTCCTGGATTTCCAGAATCAACGTTGTTAAAATGTCCGTACTACCCAAACTGATTTACAATTCAACGTAATTCCCATTAAAATTCCAATATCCTTTTTTTGCAGATCTAGATAAAACTGTTCTATGTTTCATATAGAACCAGAAAGGACCCTGCAAACTTACATAATAAGAACAAATTGGGAGGCATCACTTCACCAGGCTTCAAACTATACTATAGAGCTACAGTAACCAAAACAGCATAGGACTAGCACAAAAAACAAGACATAGCACTAAGGAACAGAACAGAGAACCCAGAGAAAAAACCATCCTCACATTCTTACGTGATCTTTGACAAAGTGGACAGAAACATAACACAGGGGGGAAAGAATCCCCGTTCAATAATGGCACTGATAAAACTGCATAGCCACGTGTAAAAGACTGAAACAGGATCCACACCTCTAACCACTCACAAAAGTTAATTCATGATAGATAAAAGATTTAAACCTAAGGCATGAAATTGTAGAAGAAAATGTTGGAAAAACTCTTTCGGATATTAGTCTAGGGAAAGAATTTATGAAGAAGACTTCCAAATCAAAGGGAAATGCAAATCAAAACCCCAATGAGATATCACCTAACTCCAGTGAGAATTGGTCTTGTTAAAAAGTCCCTAAAACACAAGTGCTGGTGTGGATTTGGAGTGAAAGGAATGCTTATACATTGTTAGTAGGACTGCAAACCAGTACAACCTCTATGCAAAATGGTACGGAGATACTTTAAAGAACTAAAAGTAGACCTACCATTCAATCCTACAATCCCACTACTAGGTATTTACCCAAAGTAAAAAAGGCCATTTTATGAAAAATGCACTTGCCCTTGAATGTTTATAGCAGCATGATTCACAATGGCAAAGATGTGGAAACAACCTAATGCTCATCATACACAAATGGATTAATAAAAAATGGTATATGTACAGCATGGAGTACAACCCAGCATAAAACGTGGTGATCTAGCATCTTTTGGAATAAGCTGTATTGAACTAGAGACCATTCTTCTAAGTGAATATCATAAGAATGGAAAAACAAACACTGTATGCACTTAATACTAAATTGGAAATCAGTTGATTCACATTTTGTGCACACATGAAAGTAAAACTCTAGGGGAATCAAGGAGGTGGGAAGGGTGTGGAGGGATTTGGTTAATTCACACCTATCTTGTATAATGTACACATTCAAGGTGAAGGACACACTTATAACTTTGCCTTAAAATGTATGAAAGCAAATTATGTAACCAAAACATGTATACTCCAGTAATATTCTAAAATTAAAAAATAGTACAAATGAAATACTCTTATTTTCTACAGTTGATTCTTCTGCCTGTGATCTGGATATTTTTTTTCCTTGTACTTTCTCTAGCAGGCCCCACCCCCATCATTTTTCTCTGCTTTTCCTAATATTCCTTCTTCTTTTATCACCGGGGTTTTCTCCTCAGAATGTAAGATTGTTCAAGGTATAACTATTGGAAAACAGAATAAAATTATCACTATCTATCCAATTTACATTGTCTTTCAGCTAGCATCCTAATTTATTTCTCATAATTCATGACCAGAGTACTTGAAAAATCTTGCAATGGCTTCAAGTATACTCTTTTCTCCTAAATTAATTTCAGTCTTATTTTAAACAGCACTACAACATTATAACTGCTCTAACCATGATCACAATTGCCCTTTAAGACAGTAACTCAAAGACCATTTCTCGACATTTCTTTATTTATCCCATATGTATCTTTTGAGTCTAATGTAAATTTTTTAATTCTGTAAACTCCTTTCTTACCTGATTTCCAGAGTACTAATCTGCCGCAATAGTTTTCTCATTTGCAAAATAATTTTTCTCAGTCTTCTTTGTGCCATCTTTTGTTTTTCAATCTCTGTTTTTTCTAGGAGAGGTTTATAACTAAGATCTATGTGCTTATAAATTCTTAATCTATTTATCCAGCCCAACACTTATCCCTAAACTTCAAATCCATGGATCTAACTGTGTAAAAAAATTTTCTACTTCCATAGTGTAAAGTTACCTCAATATATGCAAAGCAAAGCTTTCTAAATTCTTCCCAAAATCTGGCCTTAGGGGGGTACCTCCTATCACAATAAGAGGTCTCATTTTCCACTTAGTAAATCAATTTAATTTCTCCAAATACTAAGCTTCTTCAAATATGTTTAAAAAAATCCTATTGCTTCCAAATATTCTATACCTTTACTCACTGTTTTTCTAACTTGGTGTTAGACTCTCATCATTTCCCAGTACATTATCTACGCCTGCCCCTGGCTGGTCTCTCAGCTTCCATTCTTATTCTTCCCAATGTATTCTTTCAGGTGCTAATAGAATATTTTTGTAAAATGAGTTTACATTACTCAGTTCCCTAAAGTTCCTCCTTGGCTCTCAATTGTCTCTGGCCTATTCTAAACTTTTTGGCATGCTGTTTCTTCTCTTCCTTTCTTACATTATCATACTTCTAGCCATTAGACTTGTTACAAGCCCATCTTTCACAACTTTGTGCTTCTGCACATCTGCAAGAATATTAATCAGCTTTGCTAAAAATAATTCTGTACAGTAAATAATCTCTGGACTCAGTGGCTTACACTAATAATAAAATAGTTCTTATAGTTCTGATGATCAACTGTGGCACTGTTAACTTTATTATGGTTCCAAAGTGTGAGTTTGAATGAAACTGGCTTTAAATTTCTCCTCAATCTGTAACCAACATGTAAGTGGGCATAGTCTTCTCAGTGGAAAGCAGAATCAAGAGAGTGAGTGGTATTTGGTCTCATATTTGGAAACAGAAGCCTGTTCATTGTGCTCATTTTCCATGGGCCATAGCAAGTCACATAATCAAACTCAGTGTCACTAAAGAAGAGAATATACTCTGTCCACCAGGAAGGAGTACAGGATTATATAGTAAAGGATATGGCTACTATGGGCTGGTGAATAACTGTGAATGAATGACACAGTCCATTCCATCAGGAATAACCTTGCCACTTTATTTAACTGCCTAGTATTATCTTTACTTTTGAATGTGCTCCAGCCATCTTTCTTTGATAAAACCTCTTCTCTCTATCTCAAACTCAGTAGATGAAGTCTTATTCTAAGAGTGTTCACCCAGTCCTATGCTTTAATCCCTATTAACCCTCTTTACCATATATGTTATGCCTGATTCCCTCCTCCCCACTTTTCTTAATAACCTTAGTGGAAATCTCGGGTCATTCTATTTGTCTTCACCTCAGCATTCAGATACTCTTCAGGACTTTGAGTCTGGTGGGCCACAGAATTAACATTTGGAAATGTTAAAGAATGACTAACTGAATGGATGCTTTATCTATACTTATTCTTATCTACACTTACTTAATTTTACTTCAAATGGAGCTATGAAAAAAGATGTAAAAGTATAGCTCCTAGGAAAATGTAATGTTCCTAATTCACTTTTCACAAAGTGACTTCGAATATGCTCAGGGAAAAAAAGAGAGAGAGAGAAGAAAATAAAAAGTTAAAAAAGAAAAGATTAGGCCAGAGTTTCAATACCTGAGAAGGGGAAAAAAAAAATCAAATAGGTATGGAGACAATGTGCCAAGTGAAAAATATGCTTACAAATAGTATGTTAAAAATACATGCAATTTAGTACAACCCATCCTTTCTTTGATTTTCAAAGAAACTATTTCTATTTAATTATTTTAACTAAGTTCCCCCCCCCCCATGTTTCTATTTTTGGTGGAATGAGTAGGATGTAAGGATAGGAAGATGCTGTACAAAATTTTAGGTAACAATATTATGATTTTGTGTAAGACAAATAAATGAGGATTCCCTTTGTGTGCTAATTGTTTTTTATACACTACAGATGTTAAAATTTAATACAGCCATTAGAGGGAGATCTGTTTCTCTTTCTAATTTACAGATGGGGACATGACTTTAAACAACTCTATTTCTCAATGACATTCAATGATGGATTACAGAGCCAGAAGTATCTAATATATTTAATTTTATAAATGATGTGTACACATTTAAAAAATAAAGGAATTCTCACCAAAGCAAGTTCTCAGTGGAAACACTGAAGATAAGGTAGAAAGGTCTTATAGTGTCTGGAATTATTTTCTTCCTCTTAACTTTATCTCTCTAAAATGCATGAATATGTTTACGGTCCAATGCTGATCGCCCAAGAGCTACAGTGGAATTTTTTCTTTTAATTCTTATAAAGAAGATAACTGCTCTACCCTTTTATTCATTTTTAGCCTTTGAAACTTAGCCTCAGTATGAGCATATTCTCAGCAATTACTGTCATCTGGAATAACTTTTTATGTTTTTTTTTTTTTTTTTTCTGAAGGGGCCTTTTACCTAGTCCTCATTACTCACCACCAAACAAGATGTCTTCTTTTTGTTAACACTTTTTACCTCCATCCTCTTTCAACTGTGATTCATTATCGACATATGCTATGTATTTTGGCAAAGAAATTCCTTTGAATTGCCTAATCAAATTAAGTCCTGATGCATAATAGACAGACTTTTAAAATAGCAGCCCTACATTTCTGGGGATAGTTCCTTAGTCTGAAACACCCACAACATCCATTAATTAACACACTTTAATGGGTGTCCTCTTTGTTAAAAGTATGGAAGTGCTGTTTGCAGTGGAACTCTATAAAGATTAGATCCAGTTTCCTGCCTTCACAAATTCAGTCCATCCCAAGGGACTCAAATATGAATATTAAAAGATAACACATGCTTAGAATAAAATGTGGGGTACGCCCTATGTTATAGGCTCTATAATGGTGCCTGAGGTAATAGCAATATACAAAAAAGACAAAAATATAAAAATTATTCCTTATATTTTAACAGAGACCACTAATGATGAATAATAAATATGGAAGGTTAATAACCAAAGAAGTTACTATATGTAAGTATTATGAGAAAACATATGAATGGAAGGTGCTGGGTATGGAATGGAGTTGCAATTTTACAACAGTAAAAATTCAGTCAATTTCATTGACTGTACTGAAAAAATGTGGCTTTTTCTTTTCTTTCTTTCTTTTTCTTTTTATTTTTTTTTTTTTGTTTTTCGAGACAGAGTCTCATTCTATCTCTTAGGCTAGAGTGCTAAATGACATCAGCCTAGCTCATAGCAACCTCAAATTCCTGGATTTAAGTGATCCTTCTTCCTTGGCCTCCTGAGTAGCTTGGACTATAGGTGCCTGCCACAACACCCTGCCAGTATTTTCTGTTTTTAGTAGACACAGGGTCTTGGTCTTGTTCATGCTGGTCTTGAAAGCCTGAGTTCAAGGGATCCTCTCGCCGTAGACTCCCAAAGTGCTAGGATTACAGCCATGAGCCACCATGCCTAGCTAAAATGTGACTTTCTTGCTAATGAGTGTCCTTGGCAAATAAAATAGACAGACTGAAGACCCTGAGATAGGAGTGCCTACTGTACTGGTATTTAAGAGACAGCAGTAGACCAGTGTGTGCAGCCAAGTGTGCACCAGGAAACTGATAGGAAATCGGGTAGAAAATGACTAGCTGATAGTGTCTGTAAGACCTTTTAAGTCACTGCAACCTCCTCCACTTTTGTTCTGAAAGAAATAGCATTGGTAAAAAATTGGTATTATCTAACTCTTTGAGGACAAAGATGTCAGGAGAACACAGCAATAACCTAGGTTAGTGATGATTGAAACTTGAACTGGAATGTCAAGTGTAGATGTTGTGAGAGGTTGGTTTCACATCAAGTAGTGAGACCTTCTAGATACATACACATATACATATTTTCTGTGAGTTATTTATTTATAAAATTATTTTTAATTTCAGGTTAATGTCAGGGTACAAACAACTAAATCACAATATTTGAATTGTTAAGTGAAGTCCCTGTTGTAGCTGTCCTGCATTCAAAAAGTGTGCCATATACCCTTACATTGTGCCCATTCAATGGGAGCACCCTAACTCTCCTTCTCCTTTTACCCCTTCCTCTTTCCCTGTCCCCCCAACTTGAATTGAAATGAGTTTTTCTCCTCTATGGGCATGAATTAGTTCATCTACTGGCTTCATACTAGCATTGAGTACATCGAACATTTGCTTTTCCATTTTTGTGATACTTTACTGAGAAGAATGTGTTTCAACTACATCTAGGTAAATACGAAAGATGTAAAATCACCATCTTTTTAATGGTTGAATAGTATTCCGTGGAATGGATATACCACAGTTTGTCAACCCACTTCTGAATTGATGGACATTTAGATTGTTTCCATGCCTTGGTGATTATTCGTTGCACTGCAATAAACAGACTAATAAAATATATCTGGATATATTTTAAAGGAAGAACCAACAACCTTTTATGATTGAAAGTAGCATTTGAGAAAATAAGAGGAATGAAATCAAGATTTTTGAACCAAAAAAAATGTAAAATAGAAAATTCTAAAATAATACTCTCTTTCTGAAATGGAGGTGGCTTGATAATATGAGGAAAATAATAATGTTTTGTGCATTGATGAGAGTGCTCAAAAATAAATAAAAAAAAATTTAGATGAGGTAGGTTTAAAGCAGAATTTTCAGAAACAGGTACTATGTAGATAGAAAAGAGGATGACATATTTTCAGAGGGGTGCAAGCCACAAGTAGGAGACATAAAATGTGACCATATTTGTGTAAATCTAGTAATCTTGTTCTGAACTAAGAATCTGGGGAGCTAAAAGAAAACAAAACAAACAACTGAACAACAAGAAAAAAACAGAAATCAATTAGAAATTGTGTCAAATATGTTAGTATTTACATTAGTAGATGGAGTAAAAACAAAATTATCCTCATCAATATGAGCAGAAATCATCTACTCCATTGAGGGCCTGAATAGGACAAAGGGGCAGGGGAAGAGTGAATTTGCTCTCTTCTCAAGCTGGCACATTCATCTCCTTTATCCCTTAGACATTAATGTTCCTGGTTATTGGGCTTGAGGTCTTAGACTAGGTCTTAACAACATTGGCTTCACCATTGGCTTTTTGGGGCCCCCGGTTTGCAGATAGCAGATCATGGGACTCTTCAATCTCAATAATCATGTGAGTCAATCCCTTGTAATAGACAGCTATCTGTCTATCTATCTATCTATCTATCTATCTATCTATCTATCTATCTATCTATCTATCTATCTACATCCTGTGGGTTCTGTTTTTCTGGAGAACCCTAACCAATGCAAGACTTTAACACATCAGATAAAGTTTAATGAGACAAGATGGAAACATATATGATAGTCTACAGATTACCTGGAGATAATAACAAGGAACAAAATAATAATCTTTAATCCAAATCTACTTTTGTTCTAATATAAATATTGACACCTATGCTAAGATATTCAATGCTTGGATTTGGTTCATAAAGCATGTGTTTTATTCATTTATCTATTTAGATCTCTATTATGCTATCCATTTAGAAACCAGTCTATAGATACCAGTGGTTTTTAAGTGCAGTAAAAAAATGGACAAAAGAGTAACCTGGACAATTTTGTCATCATTTCATAAATTCAGCTACTACCACTATCAAATTCCAAATACCTTAAGTATTTTTTTTGCATTTAGTTGAGAGTGACACTATTGTTTCTGATTTATGTTTTAAGCAAATGATCAAGTATCACCTAGTAAGATATTGTTGACTATAGAATATCTGAATGCATCAGAACTGTTTTCTGGTTTGCTTTCAACAATTCAATGACTTAATTGCAGGTGCTTTGAAAATAGTGTTTATTATCTTCTCAGTAGATTACACAAAGGCTTTGTTTATTCAACTGGCTGTGATTTTTCCTAAAAGAGGACCTAGAGTTGTGCATATTTATATTCTTGACAGTCTCGGGTTGTACAGTCTATTTATGGTCATTGATAGGAAAATCAGAGAAGATGGGGAAATACAATACTATATTTCTACAATACTGTGCTACCTCTAAAAAAATACTAAAAGAAACATACTATACCTTGCTTGTATATTAAAAAAGCAATGTAATATCAAATTGAACTCCTCTACAACTTTCTGTAAATATGCACAAACACATGCACTTTGAAAGAGTGATTCTTTATAATATGAATTAAAGTTTTCCAGGACCATAGCTAGAGAGCTTAAATATTTTGTAGACGATTTTCTGAAAGGTATTTTCCTCAAAAATCACTTTCACTGTAGAATTTTTGAAATGAACCAAATGGCCAAAATGATTAAATCTAGTCTCTGTTCAGAGGAAATTCTTTACAATTCTTTTACAAAATAAACAGAGGTACTCATCACTGGTATGAATCTCATTACAGCATACTTATGACTTTTGTGTACTCTCCAATGAATGTTGGAGAGCCCAGCGAACATGTCACCAAATTTCTATGGCCCCAGAATCTGAGAAATAGTGCAATTATTCAAATTACTCACTCACAGCAACTTTCTCCAAACAGTCACCAATGTACCTATAGAAGAAGTAATACGTCAATTCTCTCTTTCTGATTACTTTTCCCTAACCAAATTATCCAAAAACAGTATTTGCAAAGCTTCAGTTATCCATATATTGTTTAACTACCTGTGGTATGATTTAATTAATATTTTCATTAAATAAATACATTTTAACTAAAATGTTATACGTGTACTAATGATATGTTTTGCATAAATATTAAAACATAAATATCTTTGGATTTGTACCATTGAATATAAACTTGCATGCTATGTTTCATGTTTTGTAACATACAGACCCCAGGTGATAACTGGCAATGCATGTAATGTAAGATTCTCCTCAAATCTACATTTAGGTCACACTCAGCTATATTCTCCTGTTGGAAAACAATGAAAAGCATTTGACAAATTTCTTCCATCGAAATATCCTCAGCTCCTGATGTGTAAAGGCATACCCTTCTTACAGTAGAGAATCACAGGAGGACACAGCTTAGTAGCCAATTTCAAACAGAATATAAAACATCAGGGACTCATATTACCATGTTGTAAGAAACTAAGAAAGTAAAGATAAAGATTATAAGGAAATTCAAAAGAAGGAAACGTACTTCTGATTAGAGGATTAGGAAAAAATTTAGGAATAGAGTTTATCCTGGGCCTTTCATAGGCAGTGTAAACATTTAGTCT
Organism: Nycticebus coucang; assembly: GCF_027406575.1. Classification (NCBI taxonomy): domain Eukaryota; kingdom Metazoa; phylum Chordata; class Mammalia; order Primates; family Lorisidae; genus Nycticebus; species Nycticebus coucang. The sequence goes on along the minus strand of NC_069788.1, from coordinate 100,926,050 downwards.
CATGAATTTATGAGGGAGGGGGAAGATATTCCTGAGAGATAGTTTGGATTTCAGAAACGACATTAATAAAAAAAGTAACAAAAAAGTGCTGGGCAGAATCAGGGGATTGCATATGGCTCTTACAAGAAAGTGTAAGTGGAGCTGGATATTGGATTATGAATACCTTTATTTCCAGTGTATGACATTTGTGATTCTGCATCAAGTAATTCTGTAATTATTTTTCTTTTAGGAGGAAATAACTACCCTGTTTCCCCTAAAATAAGACATCCTCCGAAAATAAGACCTACTCACAGGAAAGATAAGACGTCCCCTGAAAATAAGACCTAACACATCTTTGCAAGCACACCTTAATATAAGACACTGTCTTATTGTTGGGGAAACAGGGTATTATATACATATATATTCATTTACTATAATGTATAATGTGTTATCATCATCATTATTACTGCAGTTATAATATAAAATCTCATTATACTGGTAGTATGATTGATGTGATGTGGTATATGGCTAATATTTATATAGTATTTCATGCATATGTGTATATATGTGTATGTATACAAAACATACATATGTATTGCTGTTTTGCACTCAAAAAGTATGTTATTAGATACACTTTGCTGTTATTTGTTACAAACCTAAAAATTGACAACCAGAAATATTAAATCTCTAATTTAAGTCACAGAGCTATAATTCATACCCTGTATATTATGCTTTAGACTATGCTCCTGAGCAATGGTATATATTGAATGAGGTAAACAAGCTTCTCTTATTTAGATTCCTCAGGTTTCTTAATCTTGTTTTCATAAATTATAAGTACAGTCCCTCCATTTCAGAGGCAGCATGTAGTCTCATCTAACTCCACAGTGATAATGTAGTATCCATCACACTAAGAGTCACAAGCAGGGTCAGAAGTTGGATCTCCAGCCTCTCACTAGCTGGGTATTTTACAGAGGTTACAGTTTGACTTAATCTCAATTTCTTCATTTCAAATATCAAGATCTTTGAAATCAAGTATCTTAAAAATTGTTTACCAATGTTAGAAGAGAATAATAACGTATTTACCACCATAGTGAAACATAAACCGTAGCCATTTCATCATTTTATCATTTTCTTGATTTCAGTGTTCATAGTGGTCATTTCTACAAAACAAAATAATTGAGGAATTTTTACAGAATATTATCATTTTTAGAGAGATTATCTTTGTTGTGCTTCAATTTTGGAATTGTGGATTCTAAAAAACTTTTTAAAAAACCAAACATCTGAGGCAAGAGAATCGCCTAAGCCCAGGATTTGGAGGTTGCTGTGAGCTGTGATGCCACAGCACTCTACCTAGGACGATAAAGTGAAACTCTGTCTCTACAAAAAAAAAAATAAATAAATAAATAAAAAGAAAAGAAAAACAAAAACAAAAACAAACATCACCTTGATCCCCAAACCAGGGAAAGACCCAACAAGAAAAGAAAATTATGGACCAATATCACTAATGAATATAGATGCTAAAATACTGAATAAGATCCTAACAAACAGAATCCAACAACACATCAAAAAAATTATACACCATGACCAAGTCGGATTTATCCCAGGGTCTCAAGGCTGGTTCAATATATGTATCTATAAATGTAATTCAACACATAAACAAACTTAAAAATAAAGACCATATGATTCTCTCAATTGATGCAGAAAAAGCTTTTGATAATATCCAGCATCCCTTCATGATCAGAACACTTAAGAAAATTGGTATAGAAGGGACATTTCTTAAACTAATAGAGGCCATCTACAGCAAACCCACAGCCAATATTGTATTGAATGGCGTTAAATTGAAATCATTTCCACTTAGATCAGGAACCAGGCAAGGTTGCCCATTGTCTCCATTGCTCTTTAACATTGTAATGGAAGTTTTAGCCATTGCAATTAGGGCAGAAAAGGCAATCAAGGGTATCCACATAGGGTCAGAAGAGATCAAACTTTCACTCTTCGCAGATGATATGATCGTATATCTGGAAAACACTAGGGATTCTACTACAAAACTTTTAGAAGTGATCAAGGAATATAGCAATGTCTCAGGCTACAAACTCAACACTCATAAATCTGTAGCCTTTATATACACCAACAATAACCAAGCCGAACAAACAGTCAAGGACTCTATTTCTTTCACAGTAGTGCCAAAGAAGATGAAATATTTGGGAGTATACCTAACAAAGGATGTGAAAGATCTCTACAAAGAGAACTAAGAAACTCTAAGAAAAGAAATAGCTGAAGATGTTAACAGATGGAAAAACATACCATGCTCATGGCTGGGAAGAATCAACATTGTTAAAATGTCCATACTGCCCGAAGCAATATATAATTTTAATGCAATTCCTATTGAAGCTCCATTGTCATACTTTAAAGATCTTGAAAAAATAATACTTCATTTTATATGGAATCAGAAAAAACCTCGAATAGCCAAAGCATTACTGAGCAATAAAAACAAAGCAGGAGAAATCACGCTACCAGACCTGAGACTGTACTATAAATCCATAGTGATCAAAACAGCATGGTACTGGCACAAAAGCAGAGAATTAGATGTCTGGAACAGAATAGAGGACCAAGAGATGGATCCAGCTACTTACCGTTATTTGATCTTTGACAAGCCAATTAAAAACATTCAGTGGGAAAAAGATTCCCTATTTAACAAATATTGCTGGGTAAACTGGTTGGCAACCTGTAGAAGATTGAAACTGGACCCACACCTTTCACCATTAACTAAGATAGACTCTCACTGGATAAAAGATTTAAACTTAAGACCTGAAACTATAAAAATACTTGAAGAAAGTGCAGGGAAAACTCTTGAAGGAATTGGCCTGGGTGAATATTTTATGAGGAGGACTCCCCAGGCAATTGAAGCAGTATCAAAAATACACTACTGGGACCTGATCAAACTAAAAAGCTTCTGCACAGCCAAGAACATAGTGAGTAAAGCAAGCAGACAGCCCTCAGAATGGGAGAAAATATTTGCAGATTATACCTCTGATAAAGGTCTAATAACCAGAATCCACAGAGAACTCAAATTTATTAGCAAGAAAAGAACACGTGACCCCATTTCAGGGAGGGCAAGGGACTTAAAGAGAAACTTCTCTAAAGAAGACTGACGCAAAATCTACAAACACATGAGAAAAAGCTCATCATCCTTAATCATCAGAGAAATGCAAATCAAAAGTACTCTGAGATATCACCTAACCCCAGTAAGAGTATCCCACATAACAAAATCCCAAAACCAGAGATGTTGATATGGATGTGGAGGAAAGGGCACACTTCTACACTGCTGGTGGGAATGCCCACTAATACGTTCCTTCTGGAAGGATGTTTTGAGAATACTTAGAGACCTAAAAATAGACCTGCCATTCGATCCTATAATTCCTTTACTAGGTTTATACCCAGAAGACCAAAAGTCACAATATAACAAAGATATCTGTACCAGAATGTTTATTGCAGCCCAATTCATAATTGCTAAGTCCAAGTGCCCATCCATCCACAAATGGACTAGCAAATTGTGGTACATGTATACCATGGAATACTATGCAGCCTTAAAGAAAGATGGAGACTTTACCTCTTTCATGTTTACATGGATGGAGCTGGAACATATTCTTCTTAGCAAAGTATCTCAGGAATGGAAGAAAAAGTATCCAATGTACTCAGCCCTACTATGAAGCTAAATTATAACTTTCACATGAAGACTATAACCCAACTATAGCACAAGACTATGGGGAAAGGGCCAAGGAAGGGGAAGGGAGGGGGGAGGTTTTTGTGGAGGGAGGGTAATGGGTGGGGCCACATCTATGGTGCATCTTAGAATGGGTACAGGTGATTGCACTAATGTACACAGCTATGATTTAACAATAAAAAAAAAGAAGAAAAAATAAAAATAAATAAAAAACCAAACAATCTATGAGTTCAGACATGATTCAGTCACTTTCTGCCATTGTGATATTGAATAATCTATCTACAGACTCTGCGTTTTAGCTTCTGCATGTGTGAATGTAGAATTTTGAGGATTGGAAATGGTATATTTCAGAGAATAGCCATATATATGGTGCTCAGTATAATAAAGATAATATAGCACACTGTTTAAGAGAACAGACTTTGGCATCAGCTAGGTCTGGGTGATGGGTTCTAAAACTTTGAAGGCACATAACTTAACCTCTATTACGACTTTAAAACAGAAATAATAATAATACCTGTTGCATAGTGTTGTTATAAAAAATATAGGAAAATTACACAAATATTGCAACAGTGCCTGGTACAAATTTTATATTCTTTCTATATACATGGAAAAAATGAATATAAACATTCTTTGTATAAAGATAACTAGTTTAAACAACTGTTAACAGCTCTAATAATATAAACCACAAATGATACTGCTGTTATTGTTCCTATAAGAGCCATGAAGACCATGTCTTTGATATTTTAGCTATATGAAATATATACTTTAAAATATTAGTCAGTTTACAATTTTGAAATGAGTATGCATATTTATAGTGACATAACCCATGAAGTGTTTATTCCTGACACTAACCACTGCAAATCAGATGCCAAGTTCAGAATTTTTCTAAGTGGTGAAAGTCATTTAATTTTTAATTCTTCTTTGTCATTTTTCTTTTAAGAAGTAAATAACTGCCTAAGGTTGCCTAACCAAGCCATTACAAAACAACTTTTCTTATATGATATGATTAAAAGGTGTGGGAGATAGAAAACAATAACATTTCTTAGTGTTATTTCTGAAAGCTCTGGGAAAAACAATGTCTCAAATCTGTATTTTAGTCATTGTTTATAAAAGCTGATAAAAAACGCCTAGCCTTTTTTCCAATTATAAAAATAAGAATATATATTCAGTTTCGGTGTCTAAACACAGTATTATTAAAATATGCAGTGGAATCAATTTATAATGATTAGGAGTTTAAACAGGCCTTCCTGGTATCATTTTTCTAAAATACAAATCCATTTCATTATTTAATCATAACCACAAGACCTTTCATTTTCAGGGCAAAAGAGCTAGTATTACTTTGCTCCTGGTGTGACTCCTCTCCAAGTTTATTTATTCTTGTCTGAATGTTTGTCCTAATGAATGCCTTATCTGTTCTTTCCTAATCCTGTGGTACAGGAATAGTAAGGGTTATCCTGCACGAATGGCTTTTGACCTTAATCTTAAGTGCATTGCAACATTCCTAAAAGTCAACCAGCATGTCTTTTCAATTCTCTGATCCTGAAATTCCATACTTAAAGTGTGTTGTGTTTGTCTGCTGTTTTTGCCTCAGGACAGAAATCCTGACCTTGTGAGCCATTGACTCTGTCATGCCCCTTTGCAGTTTCTGAAAGTTACTTCATTCTGGGGAAAATGAGGTAGAGCAAGAAAAAAATGAAGATTAAGGTTATTTTATAAATGAAGGAAAGGCAGATTAAGAAGAAGCAATCATTTAGACTCTCTTAGAGTTTTTCCCTCATGTGTATGTGTGTGTGTGAATGTGTGTATACACATACACCTATACTACATGTAAATCCGTTATACTGGTATGTATAAATCAAAGCACATAATAGTCCTTCACTTGGTTCTAAGGATTGTCAGCAAGACATCTTGCTGATACCCAAATCCACAAATACTCAAGTCTCTGATATAAAATGGCATAGGAATACTGTGCACTTGGATGCTCTAAATCATCTCTAATAACTTGAATGCTGTGGAAATAGTTATTATAGTGCAGTGTTCGGGGAATAATGACAACAAGAAAGTCTGTAAATGTTCAATGCAGACTTAGTTTAGGGGGAAACGTTTTGATCCATGGTTGTTTGAACCCTTGGATATGGAACCCGTGGGTACAGAGGGCTGACTGCACATACATACATCTACACACTGATTTTCCATTAGTTAGGCATATGCATACTCTGGTCTTACGTTAAGTTTCTATTGACATCTATTTTAAAAGAGGCAGTTGGGGCTATCACAAGCTTACAAAGTTATATTTGCATCCATCATAACAGATGAATCTCACAAACTTAATTTTGAGCCAAAGGGGTCAGATCCACAGAAGTACATAAGTTGTGAGTCCATTTTGTACAAAGCCAAGCTGTTGGAGATCATTCTAGTCATGATCATTTGCAGGGCAGTAATGACCGGATAAGAGTATGAGGGGTAATTCTAGTTATTAATGCTTGCACATGTGTGTGTTCTTTGTGACAGTTCACCAAGTTACGCTATCATGACTTAGATTTTACTATACTAGAGGTTAGCCAAAATCCTGAGAAGTGATATGACACAGTCTTTGACGTATATTACTATTCAGTAAAATTGTATAGAAAACATACCATCAAGAGAATCAAGTTCACAACTTTTAGTCATAGAAATGAAGGTTTCTTCTTTTTATATTTTATTTTTTTAGTTTTTTATATTCCGTATATACATTTATAAATCATAAACACATAGATCATGTATACATTAATGCATTTATGGGGTACAATGTGTTGATTTTAAATACAATTTGGAATGCTTACATCCAACTGGTTAATATATCCTTCACCTCATGTACTTAATTATTGTGTTAAGACATTTATACTCTATGCTTGGTAGATTTGACAAGTAACCTTGCAATATGCACCATAGGTGTGATTCCACTGTTTACCCTCCCTCCGTCAAACCTCCCTCCTCCCCTCCCCCTCCTCTTTCCTCCTTCATCCTGGGCTATAGTTGTGATTTATCTTTTATAGGAAAGTGTGATTATAAATTATGTGATTTTAAAAAGGCACCACAAATTACATTTCATGAAAGGAGGACTTCAACATTTCAATAAGAGGGAAGGGAAGGATGTGTATTTTAGCACAATGATACTAAATTTTTTTTTTTAATTGTTGAGGAATCATTGAGGATACAAACAGCCAGGTTACCCTGCTTGCATTTTCTGGGTAAAGTCCCTCTAATAATAGTGTCTTGCCCCCAAGAGGTGTGTCACACACCGTGAACCCCAGTCCCCTCCCTCGTCCCTTTCTCTGCTCCTCCATTCTCCCTCCCCCCTACCATGTACTATTATCAATTGTCCTCCTATCAGAATTGAGTACATTGGATTCTTGAGCACTTGCTAGTTATGTAATTAATTCCTCTCAGATTTTGGAAATATGGAGGTGATTAAAAGTAGGCCCTGTCTGTATGCATCTTGCAATCTAGTGCGAACAACAAAAATAAAAATGAAGGGAAATAAATACTTCTAACATGGTAATTACTCTAATAAGTATGCATCACATATGGTGATATTGGAATTTTGAGGAGGAACACTTGGGAATGCACACAAGCCTGTGTGGATCAAGCATTTCGAAGAGAGCTGATATTTGGCTATTGGAAAAGTCTGAGTTAGCCCAGCAGAAAATGTGAAAAGGATGCTCTGGACATCCTTTAACTATCCTATTGGTAGCTGGTGATAGGTATGTAAATAAAATCCCTCAAATACTTTGCTCTCAGCATTTTCTCAGTTGAACACTAGACGGACCACTAATAGCCCTTTCTAAAGATAAAGGCAAAAAAGAAAATATATGTGCCTTCTAAGTCCCAAACCATGCTGCCCTAGAGGAAGAGAATGAGTATGAAGGAGGAAAAGATTCCAAAGAAAGGATTGTAAAAGAAATTAATTCCTGCCCCAAGGAAACAGACTGTGGTACATGTAGGATGGAATATTAAGGGCTGGATGTGGGGACTGGGACATAGAAACTGCTCTTCACAGAGCTACGATTCTCCTTATTTATAGTCCAGTAATGAAATTTCCAATATTTAGATCAATATCACTAATAGTATATGGATATCTTGATTTACCATCTACATCCGTATAACATAAAACAAGTTCAGAAGCTCTAAGTCATTGACACAACAGGAATTCTAAAGCACTGTTAACAAAGTTAAGAATGCCTCTCAATCTTGGCTATGACAATCAACCATATTAGGATGAGAGTGGCTCCCAAATAGGGTTATAGAAGTTAGCCTCAAAACATGTATGTTTCCTCTTCTCTGGGTAAAGAAGACAGCAATGTGGATATCTATGGGGAAAAATTAAGAGCAAGCAAACAAACAAAACCAAAGAACTTTTCTAGAAGAGAAGTAAGTTTCAAAAACAGTCTTCTTCTGGACTTCCAATGGTAGATACTCATTACATTATGATAAACTCCTTATTATTGAAGTTATTGAAAATAGGTTTCCTTGAGAGTTCAATGAGATAAAGGGTTAGTTGAATGAATGGAACACCAGCTCAAAAGAGTTTAAATTAATCTTAAATTGTATCATTGAATATCACATCACAAAACTAGCCCCTTTATACATGTGAAAAGCTCCCTTTGTCTGCATAACAAAATCAAAACTTTACCATTATGGTCTACAAAAATCTTTATCATCTAGATTCTGTCTATCTTTCTGCCTTATCTCTAATCCTCTACAGTCACAATGTGTTTCCACTCTGATGACTTCCTGAAATGCCCAAATTATTATTATTTTATTTATTATTTTTATTAAATCATAACTTTGTACACTGATGCATTTATGGGGTTCAGAGTATTGCTTTGATATACAATGTGAAATCCTTCGTTTTACTAAGTAATATATCCATTACAATTATACTCACTTCTTAATAGTTTTGAAATGTACCATTGCATCATGCACATTAGGTGAGGTTCCCCCCAAATAACCTCCTCCTTCCATATCTCCCATACCCTCCTTTCCCCTCTCTCTCCTCTTCCTTTCTACTTTCTGGACTATAGTTGTGTTTTGTCATTCATATGAATGTGTAGGTGATTATATATTGATTTCATAGTAGTATTGAGTACATTGGATACTTTTTTTTTACATTCTTGGGTTACTTTACTAAGAAGAATATATTCCAACTCCATCCAGGTAAACATAAAAGATGTGAAGTCTCCATCTTTTTTATGGCTTCATAGGATTCCATAGTGTACATATACCACAATTTGTTAATCCATTCATGGATCGATGGGCACTTGGGATGTTTCCATGTCTTGGATATTATGAATTGGGCTGCAATAAACATTCTGGTGCAAATGTCATTGTTGTAAAATAATTTTTGATCATCTGGGTATATACCTAGTAGAGAAATTGCAGAATCAAATGCTAGGTCTACTTTTAGATCCTTGAGTGTTCTCCAAACTTATTTCCAAAAAGGTGGTACTAGCCTGCAATCCCACCAGCAGTGTAGAAGTATTCCCTTCTCTCTGCAACCATGCCAACATCTGTAGTTTTGATATTTTGTGATGTGGGCTAATCTTACTGGAGTTAGATGATATCTCAAAGTGGTTTCGAATTGCATTTTTCTGATGATTAACGATGATGAGCATTTTTTTCATGTGTTAGTAGGCCAGGCGCCTATCTTCATCAGAGAAATTTCTGTTCAAGTCTCTTGCCCACATAGAAATGGGGTTATTTGTTCTTTTCTTATTGATTAGTTTGAGTTCTCCATAGATTCTAGTTATCAGACCTTTGTCAGAAACATAACCTGAGAAAATCTTCTCCCATTCTGAAAGTTGTCTGTTTGCTTTACTTACTGTGCTCTTGGCTGTGCAAAAGCTTGTTAGTTTGATCAGATCCCAGTAACGTATTTTTGGTGTTGCTTTGATTGCATGGGAGGTCCTCCTCATAAAATATTCTGCCAAGCCAATTTCTTCAAGTGTTTTACTTACACTGTCTTCTAGTATTTTTATAGTTTCATATCTTAAGTTTAAATCTTTTATCCAGTAATAATCAATTTTTTTTAATAGTGAAACGTGGAGGTCCAGTTTCACCATTTTTTTAATGGTGAAAGGTGGGGTTTCAGCCTTCTATAGGTCACCAGCCAGTTCACCCAGCACTATCACTTTCTCATTCTTTTATATTCTTAAGTATGCCTTTTTCTTAATGAAGTATGACCATCCCACAAAAGGTAATACAACTTGACACCTTCACTCAGTGCCGAAATATTGAAAGCTTTAAAAATGTCTTTAGGAAATGGGAAAATGAGAAAGCATTAGATTTATGTGTGTGTACATGTGCACATGAGTTTGAAAATATTGTTCAAGGTTATAAAGAATAGTAAATCTGAATAATCCCTGAAGTTACACATAATGACCTTCTCCACCTCCTCCTCTGTGTTAGATCTTCATCAGGCACAGCTCAGTTACTCTCACTGAAGGCCCAACATGAGGATATTTCAGTAGAAAACACAAGTAAAAGGCAGCCATTCTTTTCAAATAGTTTTGAGACAGAGTTTACATCTTTAGTGAAGTGAAAGAGTTTATTTCTTTTTTGGTATTTTCCAAATTTAGAACATGAAGTGGTGAAATTCTCTTTCTCTTCTTATGTCTATTCTAATGTCACCACTGACTTGTAAATTTGTCTTGATTTTTAATATCAATAGCTCATAAACCTCTAAAATAGTACATAATTGTTTTATTTAATACTTTCAAAAACTCCATCAGTTACTTGAAAGGTAGATGCAGACTTTACAAATGAGGTATTTAAGGCCGAAAGATTTGGGTCAAGGGCACGCAGCTGATAAGAGATGTAGGCAGGATTTTAAAACACGAAGCATCCTTGTTCTTAGTTACTATGCTGTGATGTTCCCATGACTCTACTGAACTAACATGCATTTCCCACTACATTCTAGGAACATAACTCATGTTTTTATTAACATGATCCCATTTGATGTTTGCCACAATTCCATTTACCATATAAATGTCAAAAATGTAATTCACATACATAAAGGCTCTTACTCAAAGTTAGGAAATTATTAATTGTCAAAACTAAACTCTAGGTCTCTTTATTCTAATTTAGAAAAAAAAACTAAGTATATGGTTTGGAAAAAAGATCAAATTATTTTGTAAGTTCTTTTCAGTATGACAACAGCTTGAAAATACAAAAGTAACAACCAAGGGAAAGCTAAGAAACACAGAGATGAAAGGAATACCTCAAAGGAGTTATGGCAACAGGCAGGGCGTTATGAATTCTCTCCATTTTTCTCCATTTTGGCTAAAAATGATTAGAGCTTTAAAAAATGTTATGTGCAAGTAAAACTACGAAACTGGTATGTTTTCAACCTCTCATAATGCAATTAGAGAAGAAGGCTCATATGTAGCCTTCTCTCCTCCAGTGAGATTCTTCCATTTTATGTATAAAACATGTCTGTTTGATCCTGCTTCTTTTCTTGTATCATAGCCTGTGATATTTAGAAAATTATATGAGAATATAGAATTATGGCTCAAAATGACACCTACTTAGTGGCATTGGCAGGCTAAGGACCGAGATCTTTCAATTCATTCTTTTCATTGAACACTATATATGCAATTTAATACTCATCATTTTATTCTCAGAGCCCAGGGCAAAACACCTCTTCTACAGAAAAGAGTTTACAAATAGAAGAAAGAAAACTGGAAAGGCTTTCAAAATACAAGACAAGTTTACTAATGTGGAGATAAAGCATTTTATGAGTCCATAGGAGTAAATGGATAATTTAGCCCAAGGGAGTCAAGAAAGCCTTTCAACCTTGGACTTTTCCCCAGTGTCTTTCTACTGTAGAACTGTAGAACTGTTTACTGTAGAACTCAAACATCTGATGACCCTAGATACTTATTGTTTAAGAGGAGATGTTCCTTAAAATTACTTTGTTCATTTTAAACTGAATGCAGCCTCGCTATTATCCATGATTTATGTGGGTTTTATTTGGGGTGTAAGGTATTCAAATCCTTGAGTAAAATTAAAAGACCAGAGAGAAGCTCTCTGTCATAAATGTACTCCGCTTTGAGAATGAAAGCATATTTAGAAGATTGCACTTGGTTAAGAGAAGGCCTTATGTAGGAGGTGACCCAAGTAGACATGGCTCAACAAGTGCAAGACTGCATTCATTGAAACCTAAGAGAGCTGGCATGTCTGGTGATTGATGGGAAGTTCAGGAAGGTCAGACTATAGGGCAAGCCAACAGTGAATTCCCATGGAAATGTTAGTTGTATTAATCAGCCTTATGAGGATTGGGAAAAAAGCCCAATAACAAGAATTAAACATATCTTTATTTTTGCAAAACATGAGGGAGTTTACAAAAGTTTTTGTTACAAGGATACCTTTTATAATGTTCAAATCAAGGCTGTTAGTGGGTCCATCAGCTGAATAGTGTTCATTGTACCTGACAGGTATGTTTTCACTCCTCCCTCCTTCCTTTGCTTTGTCCTTCTTGATTTCCTGTGACTTTTACATCTTGTTTTTCTCTATTTGTGCCTATCAACTACTGCCCAATTATTAGAGAGTACGTGTGGTATTCATTTTTCCTTTCCTGAGATACTTCATGTAGAATAATTGTCTCCAATTCCAATTCCATCCAAGTTGCTGCAAAATATTTCATTTTTTTATGGCCAAGTAGTATTCATGGTATGTGTGTCTGTATATATAATATATATACACAGTATAATAATATGTATATACAGTGTATATATTACATGTATCTATTATATATATACACACACTGTGCATACATATAAATATTATATATTTATTATATATATACACACAGAGACACAAACACCACATTTTCTTAATCCACTGAAGAACTTATGAGCATTTAGGTTGATTCCACATCTTGGTGATTATGAATTGTGCTGCAATAAACACTTGAGTGTCAGTGTCTTTTTGATGAAATGACTTCATTTCTTTTAGGCAGATACCTAGAAGTAGGTTTGCTGGCTGGAATGATAAGTCTACATATGTTTCCTTGAGGACTCTCTATACCATTTTCCAAGCAGGCTGTTCTAACTTGCAGTCCTACTAACAGTGTGTAAGCCTTCCCCTCTCTCTCTGAATCACCCAGCATCGATTGCATTTTGACTTTTTAATACTGGCCGTTCTGACTGGGCTAAGTTGTTATCTTATTGTGGTTTAAATTTGTATTTCCTTGATGAACAGTGATGTTGAGCATTTCTTCATAAGTTTGCTGTGTATTTGCCTATTTTCTTTTGAAAAATTTCTGTTTTCATGACTTGAGGAAAGCTATCAAAGCTTTTTAACCTCAGTTGCTTCCTGAGATAGCTTTCACAGAGGATGATCTTTTGTTTGGGGACATCTCTTGTTATTGTGAGGGAAAAGTAATACTTTGGGTTCAAATGTTATCATTCTCCTAAATTTCTTTTTTTATTCATTGGGCTATGAATAAGCAGAAAGTAATGGCTTAAATTTTATTTTTTAAAAATTACTATCTAAATACTATAGGAATAGGAAACACCAGATTTTTTGAGAAGTTTACTGTTTATTTTTATTGTTTTATAATTATAGTGAGCAACTTCTATTATCAGAGCATTTTTTCAAGAGAAATTTATTCTACATCCCCATATAAAGCCAATTTTTATCTGATTCTTCACAATGATTTTTGTCACTGAAAAGTCACAACATTCCATATAGAAAATTGCTACATTTTTGTCTGATATGTGAAGTGAAAAATCCAAGTTCCACTTCTCACTGAGAAATGAACACCTCTATGTATAGACTCACGCATACACTTCAGGCCTTAAAATATTCTCATTAAAGTCTTTGCTCTTATAAATTGCGAGCCGTAATTGCTTCTAGCAATATAATGCCTTACCACACTAACATAATCATACTGCAGTTACTAAATATTTTTTACATGGCAATATCTGTCTTTGAATAACTATTATGTTAGATACCATTATAATTCTCTCTGTTTATACTATTATAGTTTGAAGATGTGTAGACCAGAACTGGCTTCTATCTGCAGGGCAATTAACTAGCATATTATAAACAGGGCAGTCTATTCATAAAGCCCAACAGCTTACTTGCTGAATTAGTGCTCGGAAGAGAAACAGCTGCAGCTCAGAGTGCTCTAGGAAAGAACACATTTCATCTAAAATAACACAGGCGGCATGTGTCTGTTATGAGGTCTGATATTCACTTCCCTGCTATTAGAAGGTGATAATAGGGCAAGCAATCCAGAAAGGTTCCACTATATAAGACAAGGAGGATATAAAAACATCCCTTATTTGGCTCACATTCAGAAAATCTGCTGATCAAATGGGATGTTAATAAAAACTGGCATTTGGATTGTGACCTTCAATGCAAAGATCCCAGCCCATGCAGACATCTTTCTTCCTGTTTAAAATGTGATCACCATCAGACAGGGGGAAGCCAATTGCTTCTAAAGATCTTGGTTACCAAATATCTTTACATCATAATCCATACAAAAATACATTTAAGAGTATAATGCAATCAGTAATTTTGGATAAATTATTCTAAGACTTGTGATAGCTGAAAGTATATGAGACCTATTTTCACATATTTCACCAATTATGGCCCCAAATTAGTCATTAAGATCACAGGTCCCCAAAATTTATTATAGAAAGATGTTAGCAAGTTTCTGTACTGTATCTTCTTATCTTTTTTAGAAAGCCCAATCCAAATAAATTTCCCTCATTCAGAATTCTTACAACTTTTGCATCAATTTCTTGCTTCCTTATGCAATGGGTAGAACATATTTCACATTTATTTGTCATTAGGAATACAAATTGTTTGGAATATAAGATTGTATTCCCTCCTTTTTGCACCTACTGGAGTTTAAGACTTTAAAAAGTCAACAATTATTAAATTAAATAGTTTCAGGGAGAGTTCTTTACCGGGTGTCTTTTCTATTTCTTTGAAAAATAGTATTAAATGTATTCATTTTAAGGCACAGCAGAAATACACTAGTTCAAAAAAGAATGTATTTCTGTGGAAGTGACACACACTCCTCTTATTAAATCATTCATGTTTGTAGGCTACTTGGATTTAGAAGTTCTGGAAAATCATAGTTTATTCCATATTACAGCTGCTTTACAACTAGGCAGGCAAACTTCAATCCAAGGAACCTCTGATGTAGACCAAATATGCTTGTTTATAAAATAGAAACAAATGTATTTATAACATTATGAGAATTAAAACTAGACAAAGTTGTAAAGCTAAGTACAGAGTTATCGGTTTGATCTGTCACTTTGCTGTCACGGAGCGAAATCTAATCTTTGTCACACAGGTAGGACTCCGACTCTCACATCCAGACTGTTGTTTACGGCAGAAGGGAGGAAATGTAAAGAGGGTGAATCATTACTTGAATTTGTTAAATTTGAAGCCAGCTAACTAATCCTGCCTCCTTGGGCCAAAAAATAACTAAAGCTCTGAAAGAAGGGTAAGTACTTCCTAAATTATTTAAGCCTTTACCATAATTAATAGACAGCGCTATTGATTTAATTAAACTAAGCTGCTTCCTTACCAAGGAAGGCCCAAAGTTAATTAGCACCATAGCCCTAAGCATTGCAAATATACCGAGAAAGTAATTTGATGGTAAAATGCTTATTTATCTATTGTAATTTCAAAGACCTTAATTACATGAACAATTTCTTATCATTATTAGTTTTTTCCCTCATGATACTCCTCTCTTATACAGCTATATTAAGATGTATTACTTATTAAAAAATATTAATGTACTGAGGGTGATGATACTTTTACTAAATGTCTATTTAGTTAGTAAAGACTCAGATTCCAAACTCCACGGAGAATTGGCAGAATGCTCTGGATTCAAGATCCCCAGAGATGAAAAGGACTCTTCACTCCCCTTTCTGATGTTTATCATCAGTATTTATTGAAAACCTACAAATAAAAATGAGTACCAAGAACACAGCAGACAATCCAAGTGAGACCTGGGAACCATTTGTCAGTTGTCTTCCTCCTCCTATGTCAAAAATAACCCTTGCTGTAACCTAAATGTGTCATCCAAAATTTATGTGTTAAAATCCTAACCCCCAAGGTCATGGTACTAGGAGATGGGACCCTTTGGAAGTGATGAGCTCATGGGAGCCGAGCACTTATGAATGGGATTAGTGCCCTTATCAAAGAGATTCCAGAGACCCTTGCCCTTCCACAACAACAAGGCTTCATCAAGAAGGCGCCATGAACCAGGAATTGGGCCCTTATCAAACACCGAATCTGCAGGCACCTTGATCTTACATCTCTCAGTCTCTAGAATTGTGATAAACAAAATAAATTCCGTTTTTTATAAGCCATATAACTCATGGAATTCTTGTACAGCAGCCTAAATGAACTGATAGGAGCACTATTTCCTAATTCTGCCTCCAAAAAGTCTTTACTGACGGAAACAGTGAAGGCAAAGCTCCCAGAAAAGACATTTCTAAAACCCTGATCTTCCTCTATTTTGAACGATCCACTCACTTGAATTACTCTTCTCCCTTTCTAACCAACCTCCCTTTGGACCCTGATAATTCTTTGCAGTTTTCAGGAGACCTTTTTATTTTTCAGTTTAATACCAATCTGTCCATGTTATCCCTCCGCTTTATTACTTCAATGGCTCCTTCTTCTCTACCAAATAAAGTCCAGACATTTTAACATGGACACCAACGTTTCTGCTTAGGAGTAAAAATGAATCTGCAACACATCCAAGCCTATAGTTTGAGTATTAGCAATAGAAAATTGTGATAGCAAATTCTTAGCGATCTCTCATGTTTTCCTCACTCACCCTGTCAGCCTCAGCTGCCCAACAGTTCCCACGCGTACCTCTTACCCTGCTCTTTGAGACAACAGCATATACTTGTGGATAGTGTATCTATCCCACCTGAAGATGAGCTCTTTTACAAGGAACATACTGATCTTTCTATCTGTAGTGTCTGCTACAATGCCTGCCTCATCCTAAGATTTAAGGAATTACATTATCAACACACTTTATAGCATTGATCTCTTCGAGGTATAAAATAACAACACCCTATTCTTGTATACCCTCTAAATGCTAAGCACTTTGTAATATATTATTTCATATAATTTTAAAATCACTACAGGACATTCCCTTTCCATGATGCCTGAGGAAATTGAAACTCAGAGAGCTCATGAGACTTGCTGTGTGCATACAATACACTTCACTGTTTTATTCTTGTATGTAAAAGAAGTGCAATATGGAGATATATATAGTCCTTGCTATAGTAGGTTGATAAACTATTTTAAAAATTTTGTCATTTTGCTCAAAATGGTGTAGTATGTCACGGGTGAATCATAAATCCTATGATGAATGGTGGTATAATTTAAAGTTTTCACCATGTTATATTTTCTTTGAAGATACTAATTTAGTAATTTTATATTTGGGAAAATAAAGATTTTTAATTTTATTTAACCAGGATCACTGCCCTCCTGTAATTAAACATTCTGTATCACATCTGTATTAAAATAACTTTGCTGATTAAAAACAACAACAACAACAACCATGTGTTGTAGAGCAGAAGTGTGATCTCAGTCAGTGGCTCCAAAGTCAACATTCTTCACCACTACTCCACAGAAAATGATAATCTCACCTATATGAGGTATAATGATTGTTTATGGACTTGTCCTAGGAAAAGTGCTACATAGCTCATTGTTGAGTATCACTATAAGCACCTTTGAGGTACTCCCCTTGGGAAGCTATGCACTGACACCACCAACTAGTCCACCTGTCAGAGCAATTTTAGAACTCTTTTTCTGGAATGACCATCAGAGCCACCATCGTATAAAGCTGACAATTAAGTTTACGAACTTGTCCTAGAAAAAGCGCTACATACGTCATTGGTCACCAGATGGCCAAGGGAAGTACTTCAAAGATAACTATGAAGTTAGTTAATTGTTAGTTAATTGTTAGTTAAAAGTTAGTTAATTGTTCAACCTTCCTATACCAATAAGCCTGGGATGTTGTTGGCATGCTGCCCATAAATATAATTAATATTCAAAGGATCAAAGTAAAGTAAAATGACAGCCTAGAGTTACAGGTGAAGTTTTACGATAAAGTTAAGACTTGATTCTGATTTTATCTTACTTTTCTCACCTTACTCTTGCTGTTCCTCCCCATGCAGTACTAACTTACACTTTTATTGTTTCCATGTTCTCCTAAACAGCAAACTTCTGAGAGTTTTTTTTTTTAACATCTCTTTGTCTTTAATATCTGAGGGTAATAATAGAAATGGCTTGTTCTTCAAAAATGCTGCAAATTTTGGTGACTTTGACCTCGTGCTGAGAGTATGCATCATTTCTCACAGAAAATTAACCAGATAAACATATGTTCTCATAAAGTCAGTAGCTGACATAACACATCTTCTAGTGACCTGTCAAAAGAAAGAGCTCCCATAAATCCAAGCATCTGTAAAATGTAAATTTCGAGGGCATAAAAAGCCTGTACCATAGTACAAAGCAGAATCCAGTCAGGAATACAGAGATGATGGCAAGGATTTATGCTTTTACTATAAACGTGAATACATTAAAAACAAAGCATCTGATTAAAGTATCTTTTTCTCCCTCCTTGGTCTAGTGCTTTTTCTGAAGAGGAACAAAAGAGAATGGGCTATGGGGTTTAGACAATGGAAAGGACCTTCAAATCTAGCCTAAATGGTAAATGTCAGGTCAAAATGCATCTTTTCTAGCTTCAGAATGGGAAAAACATCAACTTTCTTCTTCTTGGCACAACTCAGTGTCTTATAACCCACTGGAGAAAAACCTTACAATTTGTACCCTAGTGTTAATTGCTAAGGTATTTTTTTTTTCACCCGGAGGGGTGTTTGTATTTCTAGCCTCCTTTCACAGCTAAGTATGAAAATGTATTCGCGCTTACTTTTTAACCCCCCAGAGTCTAGCATCTTCACATATTTCATTCTATCAACACTGCTCTTTAAATAAGTAAGGTCTTTTTGCCAAATCTAATATTCCAATATTTATTTTTTTTACTGACATCATATAACCTTAAACATTGTGACTAATTGCTTTCTTTAAAAAATTATAGTATTCTTTTACCTTCTGATTTTTTCTCCTCTGACTTCTTCCTGACATTCCTTTTCTCTGTTTATCCTTTAAATGCCAGGATTACTCAGCCTTCTTTTTTTCTGCCCCTTTTATCATTCTTGTCTTTTTTTATGGATGACGTTATCCAAGTGCATGCCTTATATATTAATCTATGTTACCAATGACCATAAAATATAAATCTTATCCCAAACTGCTCTCCTGAACTGAAGAACATATGCCCTAGCACCTCCTGGGTATTGCTGGTTTAATGCTCTTTAGATGTTTCCAAATAAATGTCACTAGAGTCCAATACAGGGCCCCTCCTTCCATTTCTCCTGTATTCCTCCACCCAGTAGGTGAATCATTCCTGCCAAAACCTTTCAAAGAAAACTATTTTATAGTTTACATGGTATAAACATTATGCTGAAGTTCCCCCAATGTCTTGGGCCCTCTTAGAGAAGCAGAACCAAACTATGCTTCAGCCAACACTGTAACTACAACATGGCCAGGGGTGCAAAAAATTCTCTAATATGATACAGACCTGCTCAGAACTTTCATAGCTTTGACTTTCATGTGAAGGCTGTCAAAACCAGTTTGGTGGCACTTCTGACCAACTGATCCCAAGGAGGAGGTCATTATAGGCACGTTGTAACAATAGGAATTCTTGCAGGGCCAAGAGATGTTTACTTTTCAAGGCAATTGGGAGAGCATCCTGGAGATTCAAAGCTGCTCTTCATTACAGGATCTAGATGACTTTCCCTGCATCTTTAGGTAGCCTAAATACTATAGAGACAGAGAGATTGACAAAGAAAAGAAGGGTGAATCCACTCACCATTCTCTAGGAAATCTGCCCACCCAGCCGGCACCAAGGGGACTTCCTGCCTTTATTTTTGAATGTATTCCAAGGTTTTTCAATGGGATTTCTAGAATCTAACATGCCAGGAGGCTATCATCCATCTGGTTTGTCAGAGTTTTAATGATCTCTGTGTGGAGGCAAGGTAAAGGGAAGGTGTGCTTCTCTGAACTTGATAGCCCAGTTGGAGTTGGCTCTCTTTAGCCCCCTGCCCTTTCTGAATCATGTGCCCTGGTAGCTTTATCTCCTCACCTGTGGAAGCAATGCTAGGGATTTACAGAATGCCTTCCTTCTGTGCAGCTCCAGAGACTAGCTGGCAAGCAGCAGGTAAACTGTGTAAAAGGAGTTTTTTAGAATCCCGTACTTGGATGGTTTTTCTCTAATTCAGAAGAAAGTTAACAGAAAATAGCCCTTCCCCTATGTTATAGAAGTCCTTGGATTAGCTGATGATCATTCAATTTCATGTTCCAAAGCCCACAGCTGTGTTAAATGCCATACCTAAGCAGAACTGAAAGTTTTTTATACTGTTCAATTAAAATCCAGATTTAGAAATTATTTATTGATCAGAGATGATATTTACAAAGTTAATGAGAGACTTTGATCTTCAAATAGTTACCTCCTATTAAGCTGATTCATTGCCTAACATTTAAAAGATTCCACTATTATTTGCCTTATCACCACACTGCCTCATCCTTCATCAGCCTCCAAATAAGAGCAAAAAGCAAGAATATTTTTTAAAAAGATTTTAACAATGGCTTCATGTAGAAGTGAGTGGACTGTCTCCGTTTTGTTACCAGCTAGTCAACATTGAAGCCGCAGGAGGAACTGCCAGGGATTTTTCCGTAGAGGCTTTTTGCCCACTTATGATGGTGCAGATAATGTCAGGTTGGGTTATTCCATGCATTCCAGCATGGCGGTGGGCTTTTCATTTCAGTAATAGTATGGTTCCCATACGTGTGCCTTCTAATACTGCGTACAGATCTTTTGAGGTTAGGGGCTTGAATTCCAAATCTTTTTTTCAGAAGTTGTTTCATTAGGGACTTTTCTCCTATTACCACTTCTAAACACTTGTCTGTACTTATTTTATCTGCCAATTCAGCTGTACTCCTCTTACTGAGGAAGGGAAGGAAAAAAACAAAATGTGATACTTAATTAGTTCTGCATTCCTTCCAATGTTATTCCTAACTTAAAATACCATAAAAAGTAATTTCTTGTCAGAATGCATTTTTATTGAATTTCCTCCTATGCTTAACTTCAGTGGCACTGCCGAGTCGCCGAGTCTTGCTTCAGTGTCTACTCACTGGCACAAATTATTTGTATTTTATTTCAGGAAACTATCAGTGGAGCTCTCTATTTCCTTCGATGAGGGAATCAAATCTTTGGGCCAGATCTTAAGAGCTAGGTCTGTGAAGAGATATAGATAGTCCTGCTAAGTGAAACATACATTTCTTATATCGGATGAAGTCCTTATTTTATTCTTTTACTTCAGTTTTAAAGAAGTATAGGAAATTATGCTTCTAGGGGGTAACCTTTGTAGAGATTTGGTGATATGTTTTTGTGAAATGAAGGCCTCTATAGCCTGGTCGTAAACATCAGATGCTCCATAATTGCTACCAGAGAAGGAAAAACAAGCTTTAGTTTATATAGCAGATAAAATAAATATTAAGAGCTTCTAGGGCCAATATCAAGTTATTTATAATTCATCAACTAAAATGTTCATAGCTTATGTCAGTGGATCAATTCTGCTATTACATTGCACAAGAAATCATACTTAAGTGCTGGCATTTTCCAAATATCTCAGAATAATCTTCTAAAACTAGATCAAGAATATTACCACTAGCTTATTGAGAGATTAACAGAAAGAGTCTGTTTTATTCTGAGGGTGACTTAGTCTCGACTTATGCCCATAATCCTTCCTTGTTTTTAAAGGACACGGTTAGTATAAAAAGCAAAGTGACTGTACATTGTCCAAGATAATTGATAATTCCTTCCATCTTGGTTATTTGAAATGCATATATAATATACTGAAGAAGACGTCTCACTTATTTAATTTTTTGAATATTTAATTTAATTGATGAAATATTTTAAGAAAATCTGACTTTTGTTATTCAAGAATCTGAAAAGTCCAAATATGGTGATAATGCCATTAGAATGTACAATTATGATAGCAGATAAAAGCACAAATATGTTCCCAATTTGGTTAAACAAACATGGCTGCTATATGCTACCAGCTAGGAGAAATCTGGAGGAACTAATAACCAGGGTCTTTTTCTGCCCTAGAAAAATCAAAACAACTGTAAAAAATATGTAGAATATTATAGGTACCACACTTCATCAAAGAAAGAGAGCTGAGTATAGTCATTTGGAGAAGTCTTCTCTGACGATCTAACTGTGAAGGATGCCAGGATTTGGGCAGGTGGAGATGAAAGTGGAAAACTTTTCCCACTGAGCTAACTTAATAGCAAGAGCATGAAGACAGCCTTGCAGTTGTACAGTAAGAGAGAGAGTAAAAACAAGAATTAGGAACCAAGACCATGGATTCTCCCTCTATGGCCAGATTATGGGAGCTTTAATGTTATATCATTATTATAATATAAAAAATAAGTAAACAATTAAATAAAAATTTATATTACTCTCAGGATCTTTGCATCATAAAATTTAAGCAAAAGCAAAACGAAAAAGAAGGCAAACTGCTTAACCCAACATGCTAACTTCATAGTCTTAAGTTGAAAACTCGAGCATGTACTTTTAATATTCACCCCCCCTCTGCTCCCTTCTATTCTCACTTCTTTTATAGTTTGCTTGTCCTAACTATTTAGAAAACTCTCTGAATTATAGATGCAACATTTTACACTAAATGTCACTGATCCCCCAAATCAGTTTGTAGAACTTCAACAGGAACAAGAAAAAAATCTGAGCAGCCAATGCAATTCTAAGAAATAAAAACAAATCTGGAGGCACCATGTTATCAGACTTCATGTTACACTGCAGGTCTACAGTGATCAAAACAGCATGGTGCCTGCACAAAACTAGAAATACAGATCTGTGGAATATAATAGAGAACCTAGAGAACAACCCAGCCATGTATTGCCATTTGGTTTCTAATAAGCCAAACAAAAGTATACACTGGGGAAAAGAATCCTTATTTAATAAATAGTGCTGGGAGAAGCGGTTTGCCATAGGTAAATGACTGAAACTGGACTTGCACCTCTCACTACTTATGAAGCTTGATTCTCGATAGATGGAAGATTTAAATTTAAGACACAAAATGATATAAATTCCAGAAGAAAGTGTGGGTAAAACTCTTAACAGCATTGGCCTGGGAAAAGATTTTATGAAGTAGACCCCTTTGGCAATTGCAGCAACACCAAAAATAAACAAATGGGACATGATTGAACAATAAAAATTTCTGCACAGCTAAGGGTATGACTAAAGAGAACAGCCTTCAGAATGGGAGAAGACATTTGCATAAAAGAATAAACAATCCCATTTGTAAGTGGGCAAGAGACATGAACAGAAACTTCTCTGAAGAAGACCGATGAATGGCCAACAGCACATGAAAAAAATGCTTATTGCCTTTAATTGTCAGAGAAATGTAAATCAAAACTACCCTGAGATATCATCTAACTCTGGTGAGATTAGCCCACATCACAAAAGTCCTGTTGCTGCAAATGCTGGTGTGAATGTAGGGATAAGGGAACGCTTTTACACTGCTGGTGGGATTACGAACTAATATAGCTATTTCTTTTGGAAGGAAGCATGGATAATCAGCTAAAAGCTCAAAGTAGACCTTCCTTTTGATCCTACAATAAAATTATTAGGCATCTATTCAGAAGAAAAAAAATCATTTTGTCATAAGGACATTTGCACTAAAATGTTTATTAGAGATCAATTCACAATTGCCAAGACCTGGAATCAACCCAGTGTCCATCAATTCATCAATGGATTAGTGAACTGTGGTATATGCATACCTAGGAATACTATTCAGCCTTAAAAAAAAAGATGGAAACTTTACATCTTTTGTTTTTACCCAGATGGAGTTGAAGCACATTCTTCTTAGTAAAGTCACAAGAACGGAAAAGCAGGTATCCAATGAACTCAATACTAATATGAAACCAATAGATAAACAACGACACCCCCACATGAGAGAAAAACAAAATTAAATTCAAGTGATGGGGGAGGAGGGAATGGGAAGAGGTGAGGGGGTAGAATTGGTAAGCTCTCACCTAACGGGCACAATGTACGGGTAAACAGCACAGCTCATGGGTGAAGGGCTCAACTCCAATGTGAACTTTACCTAACAAATTCAAACAATGTAACACAATCATTTGTACCCTCATACTAATCTCAAATAAATAAACAACAACGAAAAGCAGACTGTAGAGCCCCAAGAGGGTTTCCTCAACTACTTGCCTCAGCAAGTCTGAGATTCTCAGAGTTGCTTGGAAGAATAAAGATTTTGAGCTATGTTTCTGGAGATTCTAATTCAGTAAATCAAATATGAAAACCAGAAAATCTCTTAAAAATAAGTAAGACAGTCTATCTTCTTAACCACAACCTCTCCATTGTGCTCTTCTTTATGTTTTAGTTTACGGCAGATTCACCCAAACACAGTTGTGCTACCATTACTGACAGTTTGAAATGATACAAAACATCCTTTAGAAAAAGGATAAAGCCAAAAAGATCTTGCTAATAAGTTTTATTTAAGTTTGTTTAAGAAAAGAAGAGCAGAGAGAGGGAAGGAGGGAGTGGGGTGGGGCCTTGGTGTGTGCCACACCTTCTGGGGGCAAGATACAATTGCAAGAGGGACTTTACCTAAAAAAATGCAATCAATGTAACCTGGCTTATTGTACCCTCGATGAATCCCCAACAATAAAAAAAAAAGATAGAAAGAAACAGTGGCAAAGCCTGCTTGCCCACATAATATCTACCATATTTTTAACCAATAGAAAGAAATGAATCAAATAAATAACTGCATTAATTAATTTATATTTTCCATATTAATATTAATGACACAAAAGTAAGGTAGGAGGTTTGATACATCCTTGTTAAAAAAGTTTGTCATAAGTAAAAAAGGCAGCCCCCGTTGGTGTTTTTCTAGAATAATCTTTAATTTTTGGATAATTAAAATGTTTTCAAGTCAATAATCCTATTATGCATAGTGATGCCATTGCTCCAAATTTTCTTTTTAAACAAGCTAGAGTAATATTATGAAAACAAAAAATAATCCACTGTGGATTCCCTGATGTTTAATAGGAAAAATATTTAACAATGAAGACTTTTCTATGTCTTTAGCAATGATAGGGTTTGTCTTTAGTCTTGACTCTTTCATTTTGGAAAAGTTGCTTCTTTTGCTGGAGAACTTACCCATATTCAGTGTATTCACAGCATTTATCTCCAATTTGAATTCTCCAATGTTGCAGGGGATGCATTCTTAGTGAGAGATTTCCCACATTCGTTATTTCCATGGAACTTGGTATACATATGTGCTCTGATGTTCAGTTTGACATGAAATATGTTTAATGTGCTTTTCCATGTGTCTCACATATGTGGGACTTCTTGTAGCAACTGTCTGCTTTGTAATAGGAATTGATCTCACTCTGAAATTGATCTCATATTTCCATGGAGTTCTTTCTTCTGGAGAATTGCAATTTACTTCAACTTTATGAGCTTAAAAAGCACATCTCCAGGATTCTTCTAATCTGAAAACTCACTTTGTGAATCTTTTCCTAATGCTCATTTCCCAGAATAGCCTTACTTTGATGATGGTGTCTCAGTTCAGAGGATCTCTCATTATGGAAGGTCATAGATAAATTTAAATCTTAGCGGAGATCTGAAGACATAATAGATGTGAATAGCAAAGTTAGATGCAGAACAAAATACAAATATTCTAAGCAAATAATGAATAAACGGCTTCTAATTTATTTTTATTATTAAATCATAGCTGTGTACATTGATATGATCATGGGGCATCATTCACTAGCTTCACAGACCGTTTGACACACTTTCATCACACTGGTTAACATAGCCTTCCTGGCATTCTCTCAGTTACTGTGCCAAGACACTTACATTCCACATTTACCAAGTTTCACATATACCCTTGTAAGCTGCACCGCAGGTGTAATCCCACCAATCCCCCTCCTTCTATCCCCCTTCCCCCTCCCTCCCCTCCCTTTCCCACTTCCCCCTATTCTTAGGTTGTAATGGCTTCTAATTTGTTAATGGCTCTCACCCTCAGAAGAAATACAAAAAGAAGTCCCTCAGAGGTCATTTTGTAGCAGTATTTCTTTGAAGAAAACTATTCTGTGAGCTTCTTTCCTATCAAGGAGAGTAGGGAGTATCCACATAACCAGCTTAAGAGGACTGAGGCAGACCTTCAACATGAGTGTTAGGAAAAATTAATATCTGACTCTTGCACCTGAGAGACATAAGGTGCTTTAATTTTTACATGAGACCAGGCATTCTAACTGAATGTGACCAGTCTAATTGCATGAAACTAAACATTCTTATTGAGACTTTAATAAGAATTTAAAGTTCACTAACATTTACCTGGAGAATGAGCACAATTGTAAGCATCTGAAGTTTTCAGCCAGGAACATGAAAAAACTAACCCCACTGAGAGAAAATTTCAAAGGGAAAGTGGGGGAGAAAATAAAGTTATGTATTGATCAACTCTTTTGAAGCTGTTCATGATCACATACAGGTTTTGTGAATTCTGGAGTATGCCCGTGTTTGTCATTTCTAACAATGCCTTCCTCCAAATTGATGATAAATTCAGTAGAAAGTATATTGAGAAGACTTGAGTTGGCTCTTCCTCCTCTGTGAATTTCACAGACTTTGATAATAAATGTTTGAATGATAGTGAGTTTCAGAACTTGCCAACATACTCTCTTTTTTTGTGCTAGATCTTAAGTTTTTGTTTGCACAAAGAGAAAGAATTCCTAAGGCAACCAAGAGAAATAAATCAGCCCAAGGTGTTGCGCTGTCCTTTCATCTTTTAAAATGAAAGCTAAAAGTTATGGTTATGTACTGTAGACTCTGCCTGAAAGTAGGGGTCTTTATTGGTCTTCAGAAGACAGGTGCCCTTAAACCCAAGCCTGATTTAGTTCTGTGGTCTTTAGGGATAGTGTACAGAATGGGTGTCCACTATCTGCCTATCTGCAACCAGGATCCACAGGTCAAGTGGGTACAGGCACTAAATGTTTTTTTTTTCTTTTTTCATTTTGTACTTGAAGGAATGTTTAAGTCTAAATTATTTTTATTAAATCATAACTTTGTACATTGATGCATTTATGGGGTTCAGGGTACTGCTTTGATATACAATGTGAAATTCTTATATAGAACTGAGTAACATATCCATCACAATTATACTCATTTCTTAATAGCTTTGAAATGTAGCATTGCATGAAATGTTTAAATCGAATACATCATGGAAACATAGAAAATATGGAGATATACAATTTCTTTTCTTTTCTTTACTTTTCTTTTTTTGAGCCAGTCTCACTTTCTTGCCCCCATAGAGTGCTGAGGCATCATAGTTCACAGCAACCCCAAACTCCTAGGCTCAAGCAATCCTCTTGACTCAGCTTCTCAAGTAGATGGGCCTACAGTGCCCCCCACAAAACCTGGCTAATTTTTCTATTTTTAGTGAGACGGGTCTCACTTTTGCTCAGGCTGATCTCCATCTCCTGAACTTAAGCAATCCACCTGTCTTGCCCCCCAGAGTGTTAGGATTATAGGTGTGAGCCACCACGCCCAACCAGGCATACAATTTCTAGCCAAAGAGAAATTTTAATAAGAAACGTTTTACTGTCTTCTGAAAAAAAGACCCATAAAACATCATAGCACACTACTCAACAAGAGGAAGAGTCACAGTGTGTTAATAATTCTGATTCTGTGACGACTGTAATAAAAACATTCATGCTGCTCTTCAGTTTAGTGACCTTTTAGTTTAGTTCACTTTTTCTTGCTCTTTTCTCCTTCCTGGGGAAGTTGGATTCCTGACAGTCTTTCCATCTTCAGAGATGGTGGTCAGCATTAGCACTCACGATAATCATGTCTACATTGCTCTTTGGATATTTTAATGTTACCCAAACCTGGGTAGTGTGGTCTGCATGGTCAAGACCTATCCTATAAAAAGAATTTGCAGAATATTTTTGCATTTCAGGAATGGCTATGTGATATAGTGTCCCCAATTGCACAGTGTCTATATGTTGAAATGAAATAATTTTGTAAAATCTAATGTCCCATTACTAGTCATCAAACTATACTACAAGGCTATAGGCACAAAAACAACATTGTATTAACACAAAAATAGACATTGACCAATGCAACAGAATAGAGAACCCATATATATAAAACTTTCCACATGCAGCCAATTGATCCTTGATGACACAGACAACATACCCTGAGCGAAAGAAACCTTATTCCATAAATGGTGCTGGGAAAATTTTATAGCTACATGTACAAGAATGAAACTGGATCCATATCTCTCACCACTCACAGAAATTAATTCACCATGGGTAAAAGACTTAAATGAAACCATAAAACTTCTAAAAGAAAATGTTGGAAAAACTCTTCTAGACATTGCCCTCGGCAAAGAATTTATGAGAAAAGATCCCAATGGCAATCACAGCAATCAATCAATCAATCAATCAATCAATGGGGAATGATTAAATAAAAAGCTTCTGGAAATAATCAGCAGAGCAAATAGATAACCTGTAGGACAGGAGAAAATATTAGCAAGCTATACATCTAATAAAAGGCTAATAGCCAAAATCTGCAAGTACCTCTAGATAGTCAACAAGAAAAAAACAGAAAGCCTCATTAAAATAAGGGACAAAAGACATGAGCAGACTTTTTTCAAAACAAGGGAGACAAATGGCCAAAAAACATGTGAAAAAGTGCTCAAATTACAAATCATCAGGGAAATGCAAATTACACACTAATTGCCATGTGAATTTCATTTAACTTATAGTAAAGTTAAATGAAGTGTATACAATTTACACTTATCTTGACCTTACATATTATGTTATGAGTGCTTTCTGGGAAAAACCCTGAAGTTGGTTTGTGACAATCTACTGGATGTATTTATTGTTACAATTAATATGGCTAATTTACTTGTAAAAAGTGGATTAATTGAATAGAAGTTGATAATTTTCATTTTTATACTTATGTTTACCTTTAAATTACACATAAACCTGATAAGTCAAGAAAAACACTTTATACTTTTGAATTATTATTCAAGTTTCACTTTACTAATTTTCAAGTTTTTGTATTACTTTTTATTGATGTATATTTTAGGATAATTTTCTTTTCAAAGTTTTTATTCTGTTTTCATAGTTAATCACCATGGCCCCAAGGAAAAACATTTATTCTATTTTTTTGTAGTGTGGCAGTCAATATGTTAAAACTGCAATGAGACATCACCTCACACAGTTAAGATGGATTTTTATAAAAATCCAAAAACAATAGATGCTGGCATGGATGCAGAGGGAAAAGAATGCTTATGCACTGCTGATGGAACTACAAATTAGTGCAACCACTATCAGAAACAGTATAGCTACTCCTTGAGGAAGTAAATGTAGACATACCATTTAATCCAGAAATCTCATTAGTGGATATCTACCCAAAGGAATTAAAGTAATTTCATCAAAATGACACCTACCTTCAAATGTTCACCAGACCATAGTTCACAACTGCAAAGATGTGGAATCAACTCAGGTGTCTATCAATTCATGAGTCAATCAGCAAAATATACCATAGAATACTACTATGCTGTAAAAAGGATAAATTAATGCCTTTTGCAACAATTTGGATGAAACTGGAGACCATTATTCTAAGTGAAGTATCTAAAAAATAGAAAAACAAACACCACATGTACTAGCTATCAAATTGAAATTAACCAATGAGTACTCATGTGCAGAGAGGGAAGAAAACTCAGTAGACATCAGCCATGGTTTAGGACAACCTACCTAACTGCTACAGAGAATACTATCTGGAAGGTAGACGCACTTACAGCCCTGACTCAAGCATTACAAAAGCCATTCATGTTACTGAAAACATTGCAGGCCTATATGATTTTTGAGACTAAACAAAAAAAAATGTAAAAACAAACAAAAAACCCTATTCTCAGTATCTACTATACAGCCTAAATTTTGGGTGGAGTCAAACAAAAAAACCCTATTCTCAATATTACTATGCAGCATAAATATTGGGTGGAGTCATTGAAAGCAAAGTCACTAAAATCAGTTTACATTTTCAAAGGTTAACCAAATTCCAAACCTGGAACAAAGGCCAAATATATGAAAATAGTATTATTGGCCAAAGCTCTATTTAAGAAAGATTTTTGGATTTCTGGGTCACAGCCATATGAATCATTTTGGTCAAGCCATCTACTTATACTTACCCAGACTTTGTTCTACGAAGATAGAGTAACGTTCAAGGGCAGAACCTCAGAATAAAGATTTTTCTCTGGACATAAAAAAATTATCTGATAACCTTCAGTTTAAATTGGAAATGTCTTTAAGTCAATTGTGCTCTGAACTTCTGTTCCATAAACTCACTATATTAGTTGTGATTCTCCAGAGAAATGTGTGTATGTCTGTGTGTGTGTGTGAATGCACGTACACACGCAAATATAGTGGTACCTCATTGTATTGTGCAACTATTGCATTTTTTTTTACAAATTGAAGTTTTGTGACAACCCTGCATGGAACAAATATGTTGTTGCCATATTTTCCAGTAGCATGTGCTCATAGTTGTCTGTATCAGCATGTGTTAGCAATAAAGTATTTTTAATTAAGGTATATACATTGTTATTTTAGACATAATCATGTTACACACTTTACCGATTACGATATCATGTAAACGTAACTTTTATATGCACTGGGAAACTAAAAACTAAAATAATCACTTTATGGCAATATTCAGTTTATTGCAAGGGCTGGAAACTAAACCTGGGGTATCTTAAAGGTAAGGTATATATGTTTATATATATACTTATATACACACAAGTACATATACGTATTATGCCTATATGTGTGTGCATATATGTGTATGTCAGTACATTAAATGTCTATTTCTATAAATATAAAACAATTTTATATATGTATAAACAATTCTTATAAGAAATTGGCTCACATGATAATGAAGATTGGCATGTCCAAATGTGCAGTGGGCTTGGCAAACATTTTAAGGTTGACAAACTAGAGCCATACTTTCTCGCTCAGTAAAGTTTTTTTTGTTTGTTTTGTTTTGTTTTGTTTTGTTTTTTTACAACTCAAGCCTTCAGCTGATTAGAAGAGATCTATTTTATCCAAAGTTCACAAATTTAAATTTTAATCTCATCCAAGAACAGCCCAAAGTTGACACATAAAAGTCATCTTTATACTTCCTAAGACTGAAGATTATCACTGGAAAGAACACAAAATCTATAGAAAACTTGAGAGCAAAAAAAACTCACAAAGTGGCACACACAGAGGATCAACTGTGCCTACAGTTGTAAATTTTGTTTGTTTTTGAAAGATGCTTTAGTCTGTTCAGAGTGCTATATAATAATGCCATAAATTAGAGAAATGGCTGGGAAGGCCACATGTCTCCTGCAGATTCCGTGTCTGGTAAGGGTCCTCTTTCTTACCCGTGAACAGCTAGCTGTCTTTTTGCTCACATGGTGAAAAGACAAATGTTCTCTTGTTCCATCCAGGGAGGTTCTTTCATCATGAGGTAATTCCTTCCAAAGTCCTCACTTCTAGTACCATCACACTGTAGCATGGGGTACAAATATTGAGAGACAAAAACATTCAGATCAAAGCACAAGGAGAAGCTTGAACTGCTTGATGAGTAAAATCTCTTAGCTCTAAAATTCAGAGTGGTATGGAGTTAGGCAGCTATAGTTAATATAAAATAGGAAAAAATGCAAAGGATAATTTTCACGTGGTTTACACTGAATTATACTGAAACAAGTGGTTCAATTTTCAAATTATTCAAATGCTTATTTTCTCTTTTCATCCACATTCTATTTTTCAGAAAAGACTCTGTTTCCTCACTGTCAGTTTCTACCTATAAGTGAAAAACAGGCTGGGAGATAAAGTTATAATCAATGAATTTTGCTACCGATAAAATTTTTTACATTACCTATGGATTTCAATTATACAATTTTGAGTTCTCTATTATCATAGATAGTCAGTGGTTTATATAATCTATGGGGAGTGCAGAAAATGTTAAATTACAGAAATTATGTGAAAATCAATGAACCTAATGCTATCTAGTGATTCAAATAGGTTAGATGACGAATCTGATATTTATAAGGCTTGGATGATTGGTAAAAAGAAAAGAAAAAGCTCTTGAACATTCCATTTCCAGCAATATCCATTCATTTGCAGTAGAAAATGTTTTTATGAACCATATTAGTCTTGTAATAGGATATTAGATAGCATACTGAAGACAATTTTGATTTACACCTGAGTACTCACTTTGACTAATGGAACTTTTTGAATCATTTGAGTAAATCTTGAATATAAGAGATACTAATGGAGAAAGAGCCCATAAACCACTTTTTGTCCTTATTTCCTTAGAAGCTTCGCTGCACTGAAAAAAAAATCTTAAAAATGATTTTAGCTTTCCACCCTTCAAAAGATAGAATTTTCAACCTGTACCCAAAACTATCATTTTATTATTTAATTATTTTTCAAATGATATAAAACACATTTGAATAGGGCAGAGATAGTTCTCGATTTCATTAACACAGTCAAATGAAATAACAGCAATGACAATTCATCTGGCATTCCTTGATAATTAAAATAAACAAAGCCTAAAAGTAAGTTGCAAATTATTCCTCTTAAAACGTGTTTTGTCTTTTTATATAGGCTTATTTGTACATAATACCCAGCAAATTGGACAAGATTAGTTAGAGGAAGGGCAGGATTTATTAGTATCACAAAATATGCAAAGTATTCCATGAACATATTGAAGTGCATGTACAAAGAGACATTTTAATATCTTAAATTGATTTTCAAAATATTAACTAAATAAATAAAGACAATAACAGCAAGCATAGTTGAAGATTTTCACAGTAACTAATAAAGCAAGTAGACAAAAAAAAAATCCATTAATGAAGATACAAGTTATGAGAACAAATATCAAATACCTTCACCTACTTAACATTTCAGGATATTGAACAACTACAGAATTCACATTCCTTCCAAGTGCACATGGAGTGTTCCCTAAGACAGACCAGAGGCTGGGCCACAGAATAAGTTTCAAATCTGATTTAAAGACATGAGATCAAGAAGAGACACAAATATTTGGATAGTCAATAACACAGTGCTAAATAATGATGACTCGAAGATGGCACCAGGGAAAGTTTGAACTAAAGAATAATGTAAATATAAAATGCATAAGTGCACAGATGCAGGAGGACTTCTTAGGGATAATTATAAATAAAAGAGGCCTACATTAGAAAAGAAAAAAATATTTTAAGTCAAATATGTAAACTTCTATACTCAAAAGATGATAAAAAGACCAATAAAAGCCAAAGTAAATAATCATATAAAATCAGATGACAATAAAATCAATAATAATAGAGAAAATTAACAAAACCCTCAGTTCATTCTTTGGGAAGATTTAAAAAATGAGTAAATCCTTGCATATAGATTAAAGAAAGTAATGGAAAGAAGGAAGGAAGGAAGAAATTACTAATATCAGATGTAAAAGAGTTATGTCATTATAGCAGCACAGAGATTTAAAAACAAAAAATAAGTGAATATTATGAACAACTTTATTGCAATTAATTCAAAACTTCTGATGAAATGGATTATTTTAAAAGCATAAGTTATTAAAACCAATTCAAGATGAAACAATCTGAATAGTCTCTTTATATTAAAGAAATAATTTATAAACAATACCCTTTTGATGGAAAACTCCAGATTCAGATGATTTTACTTATAAATTCTATTAAACATTTAAGGGTTAAATAATGATTATTTTTAAAAGAAAAAGAAAAATGTATAGAAGAAAATACTTCACAATTTGCTTCTTTAGCTAGCATAACACTAACAACAAAACAGAATAAAGATACTATAAATTAAATATACACTAATAAACCTGGATGTAAAAACCTTTAAGAAATAACATATTAGACAATAAATTTGTTCCTTTTAAAACCATCTGAAAGGGGCGGCACCTGTGGCTCAAAGGAGTAGGACCCTGGCCCCATATACTGGAAGTGGCGGGTTCAAATCAGGCCCAGGCCAAAAAAAAAAAAAGAAGTTAATAAAACCACCTGAAAAGAATTTTGTTTTCCTTTGATGATTAGAAAGTCTGGCAAGGTCTTGCTCTGTGTTAGACTGTAAACCTGAGCAACTAATTAGCAGCCTTCCAAATCATAAAATAGCATGGAATTCATCTGTACCAACTCAGCCCTTTAACCTGATGGTACCCTTTTTGAATGTATTGCTTTTATTTTTTTGCTTGCCCAACATCTCAGCCTCCTAAACTAAAATGGCATAATACAAATCTATTGGAATCTCCCAACTTTTAAGATCCCAGAGAGATAGATAATGGTATTAATGTTAACCTGAAGTGATCCTAATATGTGACAGAACTCTTATTTTCCACTTTAAGTTATAATCATCCTTTGAGTTTCTCTGACTACAGTTCAAGTGTGCTTTCATGAGTGTGAATGATACTAAGATTGACTAAGGAATGAATGTGATTCACATGCAAATGAGCTCTTATAAATGTTAAATGTTTGTTAATAAAAGGAGTTAATTCTGGAAGCCTTGAAACTCACGTTTCTTACACAGTGGAACAAAAATGATGAGAATAATATATTTTGTTTTGCTATGTATCATTTTTACTTAGGTAAAATAATTACATACATATATGTATATATATATATTTTTTTTGAGACAGAGTCTCACTATGTCACCCTCAGTAGAGTGCTGTAGCGTCACAGCTCACAGCAACCTCCAGCTCTTGGGCTAAAGCAATTCTCTTGCCTCAGCCTCCCAAGTAGCTGGGACTACAGGTGCCTGCCACAACACCCAGATATTTTTTGTTGTTGTTATTGTTGTTGAAGTTGTCATTGTTGTTTTAGCTGGCGCAGGCTGGGTTCAAACCCATCAGCCTCAGTGTATGTGACTGGCACCGTAACCACTGTGCTACAGGCGCCGAGCCTAATCAGATATATTTAATAAGAAAAAATATTTAGAGAATTATTTTCAATTTCAATAATAATTTACGATCACTATTTATTTTGTGGCATTAGAAACACTCTGACGCAGTAACTTAGAGCCAAGCGCTCGGCGTGCTTAAGGAATACATAGAATAACAATTCTAGAAAAAAATAACATTTGATAGTAGACCTGTCCCACCTACAGGCTTGCCATGTGACCTTGGACAAGGTATTCAACCTCTCCAAGACTTTCTGCATTGTAAGTTCAGGTAATAATGATGGGTCTAGTGCAACGTTATGATAAGAAATGAATGATGAAATTCTCCTGAAATAGCTCTCACTGTGACTGGCACATTGACTGATTGCATAAATACTGGTCAAACACATATAAAGTAGATTACAGGGCTGTAGTTGTAATCACCAACAATCCCACGGAAGAGCTGCCTTTAAATTCACAACTTCTCCCTCTGAGCAGTCCCTGGGGGAACTTGACTGGGAGGTGGTGACACATCGCATCACTGAAACAACATGACGTGCCAAAGTGTAAACAAACAAAGCTAGGCCCTTGAAATTAAAGGAACCCAATAGATTTATTTAACCAATTTTAAATCTTACCCTAAATACAAAATTCTTTGGTCACATAATGAAAACATATGCAATGTGTAGAATGGAGCTGGGGAAGACATGTGCCTGTGATTATGGCGCCCGCCTCTACGGACACTCAATGATTTGGAGCCAAGACCTGGCTGACTTTCCCAGAATAACATTTTGAACCTTCTACCATTGCTTTCTGTTTTTTTTTTTTTTTTTTTCCTTACATATAGTAGTAGTAAAAATTTAGGTATTATACCTGTTTAAGCCACATGGAGCATTCTGGACCCAGTCAATATTACTTCTTATTTCCTCTCATTCTTTATCCTCTGACCAACACCCCGAAGACTGTTCATCACTCTGCCCTTAGTTTCCATCTCCTGACCTAAGTAGAAAAGAAAAAGTGATAGATGATTTTAAAAGTGCAGTTGTCCTCCTTCTTTTTATTTATATAAAGTAATTTATGCCAGATCAGTTCCTCACTCCTGCCTGTTACAATTTTCCCATTTTTCTTGTGATTCAGGTACAACCATGCTGCCACATGCTGACAAAGTGTAAGTCCTTCAGCTCTGCTCCTATCCTTGCACACACATAAGTACACACTTCATTCTTGCTCCTTAGTCTGGTTTCCTTTAAAAGGTGCCAGGTGCTATGCTAAACATTTTACAAACATTAGCCGACTCATTTTTCCTAGGCATTATCGACACGTTACTGAAATCGAGTCTTAGTTTCTTTTGCAATATTACAACCTATAAAGTGGTAGAATCGCATTTTTTCCCTCTAACATCAAACCTGGAGCCATTAATCACTAAGTGGTACACCCCCACAGATAGGGCACCTATGTGTGGGTCCATACAGGTATTTTACAAATACGAAACATTATGCAAGACTTCATGGATTTAGGTCGAGTTTCAATGAAACCAGCCTTAAATTAACCAGAAAGAACAAACTCTGAGTTGGTCTCTGATAGAGAATAAAGCTAAATATTGAGGGTCACCATGGTTAAGGACCCAGATTGTCCAAATTCTTTTCAGACCTCCCCTCTCCTGATGTTGTAAGGAATTTCTGTGCACAGTGCAATGACAAAATGAACACCTAAGAGCAATTAGCAACTAGTGGTAATGCTTAGCACTGTGGCCGAGTTAGACCCAGTAGGGTTTTATACTTAGCTCTCTCTTACTCCCAGCTCCACACTTAGCTTTTCCTTCAACCCCAGGAAAAATACTTGTTAAACCAATTCAGTGCTTCCTTAAGTCTATTTACCTTCGTAATCACATAGAATCACCAGAGAAAAAGAAATGAGAGGATGCAAAGTGCCTCATTCCTCTGGTGTATTGGTGTATATAAAGTAAGGGAAGTGAGAAGGAGTGAAGTCTACTCTCCTAGCAGGATCTGTTTCCTCATTCAACGCGTCAAGCTCTGGCCAATCACAGTATCAATCTTTATACTGTGATTGGCCAGAGCTTGACGTGTTGAATGAGGAAACAGGTACACACAGTATCAAGAATTTGGGGCGCCGGTCCCATATGCCGGAGGTGCCGGGTTCAAACTCAGCCCCGGCCAAAAAAAATAAATAAATAAAAAGTTCCAAAAAAAAAAGAATTTCTCTTTAAGTGTATGCCTGTGGGTGGGTGACAAGGCATCTGACAAAGGTGGTGAAAAGATTCTTTACAAGGGGAGAAAAAGCCGAAAATACCCCCACTCACCTATACGCACTCCCTGCTGTTCATTCATTTACTTTACAAATATCTACGTGGCAAGTCCTATGTTCAGTCCTGTAGATACTTCAGTGAATAAGACAAGCACATGGGTCATCACAGATATTGTATCTTAGTATGAATGTGGGACAAAGGACACTATTATGTGAAAAGTAATTTGGGAGAATGATATTTGCTATTAAAATGCAGTGTCATTCCATCCAATTTCACCCAGGGAAGGAAGAACACAGGATTTGAAATCAAAAAAGCCTGAGTTATTCAGAAACACGGTATCATTCAATTTTCTGATGGATAATTAACTTTCTAGGAGTCACTGTATCCTCATTGGTAGAACACAAAGACCAAAAATATATATTCATAATTCTTGCAGGAAACAAATATAAATTATAGCTAATGTTGGCTGAAATTTTGTTTTGTCCAAGCACTGCACTAAATACATTGCTTTTCATATTAATTTTCATTCTCAATACCATCCCAGGAGTTAGATGTCTTATTAATGAAAAGTACTCAAGTTCATGGATCTAGCAGTAAAAGTAACAGAAAATGAACCAACGTAATCTTCTATTAAATGTGAGCATAACACTATACCACAGCTGCTTTTTAAAAATTTTTATAAAGCTATATATATAGGTGCTTCTTGCAATTACTATAGTTGATTAATTTGGGGGACAATTTTTTTTCTTGGGCTAAAGAAACACAGGTGGAGATCCAGGAGGTCTCAGAATAGAGTTATGACTCCTGTTTCTCTTAGGCGAGATTCTCTTTCATAGTAGAATTGAGAGTGGGGTTCTTAAATATGTAGATATATTTTCCTTAGGACATAAATTCTACTGCAAGGGAGAATGGTAAGTAAAATCAATACATTTCACAGTTTTGTTATTGTCATTTGTTTCATTTTCCCCCCTAAATTTATTTTCCTCTAGGTAAAATATGCTTTTAATGATATGAAATTTGAAAAGTTATTGCATTCTCTGGAGCAGTGATATACAGACACAGAGGGATATTAGGAGACAGAAAAAAATGCAGTGCTTCATAAAATTGACCTAAGGTTTGCCCAGTTTCCAGGAATGTAAAAAATAGTGTGGAAATATGAAAGTCAAGTAAGATATTCACTGCTTCTCAAGGAGATTCAGTCTCATTGCAGGGACCAAGCATGAGTAAAAAAATCAATAGTCCTTTCAAAGCAGAGAGCATTATAGGATTCAATATACAAAGATTGCAAAATGTTCTGGAATTTAGACGGGAGAGGTAAGTGAGTTGAAGTTGCCACTTTTACTGTCTTCTTTTTAGCCTTCCCAGGAGCGCTGTCAGGTTAACATTCTGTGCCCTGCACGGTAGATTCAGATCAGTGGGGATGACAGCAAGAAACTCCATGGCATCATAATGTTAGAAATAATCTTCAAGGTCTTCTACCAAACTCACGCTGACTGTAGGAATATAGGGGCATCACAAAAGTTTTAAGATACTCAAAAATCTGCATGGATGGAAACAAACGACACCCTCCCTGCAATACCAATAAGCTGAGCAAGTTGAAACGTGCAAGGGTGAATCAGAAAGGGCGCTGTCGACTGTGTTTCTTGAAAGTGAAAGAATGGACCATAATGCAGTCTGCCTCAAAACGTTCATAGTTCCCAGATGCAAGTAGCGTGAGGTGGAGAGAAAGGAAGGAGAAATTGTAGCAGGGAGAGGAATAATGGTGCGATCTGTTGAATACAGGATTTTTGGTGGGAGTGATATAATGTGAGGTTGAATACATTGTGAAGGACTTTAAATTCCAGGCAAAGTAGATTGAACCCAAGTCTCATTATCTGGAGAAATTGCCTTGGCCAAAAATATTATTTGCTTAAAAAGGTGAGCTCAGCATCTAGGTACAGCAATAACACTGGGTAGCTTTGCCTGGCCTTCGGTGCTGTCTCAGCGCTGGCCTGAGCCACGTCAAAGGACTTAGAGCTTAGGTTTTATATGCAGTGCCATCATTATGGGACAAAGCAAGGCAGAGATTTAAATGAACAGATTAAACATGTATGTCACTCAGGCTGGATGTGTGTGGTGGCTAAAGCAGACGGCTCTGCTCTATTTGAGCCAGGTATCTGGGGATAATTTAAGCAGTGTGACTTAAATGGAGTCACTGTACATGAACATGTACAGGGGAGCCACTGAATATGTCATGGGGGACTCAGGCTGTTTGTGTCAGAGAATAGATGACAACCTGAGGGCTGGAGGGCAGATTGCATTCTAAAGGAGGACATTGAGTCTTCAAAGCAGTTAATATGTTTCCCAGAATTACTGCAGAAGTGAAATTATTCTCTGCTATCAAGATTGAAGCTATTTACATATGAAATATATGTTTCAGTGTGTGACATTCAGCATATGTCTCATTTAGAAATAACAAAGAAAACTTACAAAAGCAGGAGGGCAAAAAATGAGAAGGTAGGTCTTCCAGATCTGGGCTCTCTGGTTATCTTTATGGTGTGTGGGCACAATAATGAACTTGCAAAAAGAGCAATCCCCATAATATTAACATATGTAAATGAGCTCTTTTTTACATCGTAAACAGCAATTATTGTAAGAAAAATGAAAATAGGAAGAGTTCATGATTTAGAAACAGATAGTCTTGAGTTCCAATACTAGAACTAATCAATAACTAGAACTAACAATACCTAGAAATAGTTATAATAATATATACTTGTGATGCTACTGAGAAGTTAAATAACAACCGTGTCGTGGGTGTGTAGTAGGCACACATCTGATAATGCTATGTCTACTTTTTCCAGTGGTTATCTTTACTTTAAGCACTTCTTTGAACTTTTCCTTATCTAAGTTTTCTCAAATAAAGGACCTTTATATATTGAATGAATGAATGACTTACAGAGCTTCTTTGCTACAAATTAACATTCTTCTTATTAACCTGTAATCAGATTACAGGTCCAAAAAACAAATTTACAAGTAGGGTGCTTAACAAGCTAGTCAAATAATGTTGGTGCCTTTTTCCTGAGCCCTTTTTTTATATAGGTTAATGTCCTTAGATTTCACATGTTATTCTGCAGCCTTACTCCTAATGATTTGGGGAAACTTTCTGAATTCAAATCTCAGGCACAAATCACAGACAGGCAGGTTGTGAAATCCATCACCCCATTTACTGCCAGGCTTGACTCAAATGACCCATCCACTAAGTGGATAGAACCTTCCTACATCACAGCTCAGGAGGCATCCCTCCTAAAGATGCAGGATCAGAAAGGATGAGTTTCATGATGGGTTCAGAAAGAAGGGGTGATATTTTTCCAATAGTTTGATGCAAATAGCTGACCTCTACCAGTGTCTTCAAATCCTTATGAAGGATGATTTATAGGAGAAAATAAAACTTAACTTTAAAGGACAGAGTTTGGACATGATGACAGGTATCGTAATCAGTGTGCTCCCCTCGTGAATCAGAAGGAAATATCCAAAACAGAATCCCAGAGATATTTCAGTGACAATATTCACTCCTGTGGAAATTCTTAGGCTCACATATGCTTTTAAATAAATTGTATCTGATTCATTCATTTATTTTTGAATTTCAAATGTTAGAATTGCAAGTAATGAATAAATGTTAAAGTGAAACAATTTGGATATATAACTTTTTAAAAATCAATGCTATTGCTTTTAAAACTTAGTTCCCCTACGATTCTTGTTAAATATGCCATATTCCACAAATGTTACTTTATAGAGTTGTTTTTCTGAAGTCTCTGACAGAAACATATTATAACCAAGAGATGACTCGAGTTTAACTTCAACCATCCCGGGTTTAGATGCAGTAAGAAGCTATAATAAATTTTGGTAAACATTCACTATTATCACATCTGAGATAGAATGCCATACTTCACTGATTGTTTTATCTAGTACGTAGTCCAGATCTTAAAATTATTACATTTCAGGAACACCAAATATCTTTCATTGCTTGAAGTTTGTAATAATGAGACTCCCTTCAGAATCGTTGCTAAGATGCTAGTTTAAAATAAAGTCCATTTCACTATCAATAGTGTAAGGAGCACAGCTGAATCGGATGTTACTTGAATGGGAGTAAAGCCAGGTAAAAAAGAAGACAAACTCAGTGTCAGAAATTGTAGTCCCCTTTGTTGCCGCTGATTGGTTTAGGACCAGTCCAGGATACCGAACATGTCTAGGCTTTGGGTTCCTTGAATAAGAATACAGATAATAATTTCTACCTCCCAGGACTGTTGCAATGACTATAAAAAACAGAATAAGTGACAACATACTATAGATCTTGGCACATCATAGGTACTCAAATCAACACGTATTCACAAAGGGCTTAGTAGCAGTAGACTTCAGATTATAATGCAGGGTTATTTCCAGGGACAATTTAGGGAA
The DNA here is from genome assembly GCF_027406575.1 of Nycticebus coucang. NCBI lineage: Eukaryota > Metazoa > Chordata > Mammalia > Primates > Lorisidae > Nycticebus > Nycticebus coucang. The sequence goes on along the minus strand of NC_069788.1, from coordinate 100,884,522 downwards.
CTTCAAAAGTTTTCATGAGCTAACACTGAATTCTATGTCTATTATTATCCAAGTCAATATATGGAATACTAATGTCTGATAAGATAGCTAGATATCTACATAAACAGGAATTTCAGTGGAGGGTGTTCATTTGGAGAACATAAACTTTGGTTTGATATCTGGTAGTTAACAAATGCAGCTGTCTTGATTCACTCATGAAAAGCGTTCTCTGCAAGCACCCAGTGCAGTATTTTGGCTCCATTTAATAACCTCTTAATATGAGGGCTCCCCACAGTCAATAATATCATTCTATTTTAAGGAGCCCTTTTGGGGAAAGGGAAACAAACATGCAAATCTGTGCTAAACTTGAAAATGTCAATAAAATTCCCCACTGTTGGATTCATCTCTTGGTTCTCTATTCTGTTCCAGACATCTACTTCTCTGTTCTTGTGCCAGTACCATGCTGTTTTGATCACTATTGATTTATAGTACAGTCTCAGGTCTGGTAGCGTGATTTCTCCAGCTTTGTTTTTATTGCCGAGTAATGTTTTGGCTATTCGAGTTTTTTTCTGATTCCATATAAAATGAAGTATTATTTTTTCAAGATCTTTAAAATATGACAATGGAGCTTTAATAGGAATTGCATTAAAACTATATATTGCTTTGGGTAGTAACAACATTTAACAATGTTGATTCTTCCCAGCCATGAACATGGTATGTTTTTCCTTTGGTTAACATCTTCAGCTATTTCTTTTCTTAGAGTTTCATAGTTCTCTTTGTAGAGATCTTTCATGTCCTTTGTTAGGTATACTCCCAAATATTTCATCTTCTTTGGCACTACTGTGAAAGGAATAGAGTCCTTGACTGTTTTTTCAGCTTGGTGGTTGTTGGTATATATAAAGGCTACAGATTTATGAGTGTTGATTTTGTAGCCTGAGACATTGCTATATTCCTTGATCACTTCTAAAAGTTTTGTAGTAGAATCCCTAGTGTTTTCCAGATATACAATCATATCATCTGTGAAGAGTGAAAGTTTGATCTCTTCTGACCCTATGTAGATACCCTTGATCGCCTTTTCTTCCCTAATTGCAATGGCTAAAACTTCCATTACAATGTTAAAGAGCAATGGAGACAATGGGCAACCTTGCCTGGTTCCTGATCTAAGTGGAAACGATTTCAATTTAACTCCATTCAATACGATATTGGCTAAGGGTTTGCTGTAGATGGTCTCTATTAGTTTAAGAAATGTCCCTTCTATACCAATTTTCTTAAGTGTTCTGATCATGAAGGGATGCTGGATATTTTTTTTTTTTTTTTAATTTGGCCGGGGCTGGGTTTGAACCCGCCACCTCCGGCATATGGGACCGGCGCCCTACCCGCTGAGCCACAGGCGCCGCCCAGGGATGCTGGATATTATCAAAAGCTTTTTCTCCATCAATTGAAAGAATCATATGGTCCTTATTTTTTAGTTTGTTTATGTGCTGAATTACATTTATAGATTTACATATATTGAACCAGCCTTGAGACCCAGGGATAAATCCCACTTGGTCGTGGTGTATAATTGTTTTGATGTGTTGTTGGATTCTGTTTGTTAGGATCTTATTGAGTATTTTAGCATCAATATTCATGAGTGATATTGGTCTATAATTGTCTTTTCTTGTTGGCTCTTTCCCTGGTTTGGGTATCAGGTGATGTTTGCTTCATAGAATGTGTTGGGTAATATTCCTTCTTTTTCTATATTTTGGAAGAGGTTTAGTAGTATAGGTACTAGGTCTTCTTTAAAGGTTTGGTAGAATTCTGGCATAAAGCTATCTGGTCCTGGGCTTTTCTTTTTAGGGAGATTTTGTATAGATGATGCTATTTCAGAACTTGATATAGGCATGTTCAACATTTCCACTTCATTCTGGCTAAGTCTTGGTAGGTGGCGTACTTTCAGGTATTGGTCAATTTCTTTCAGATTTTCATATTTCCAGCTACTTACCGTTATTTGGTATTTTACAAGCCAAGTAAAAACATTCAGTGGGGAAACGATTCCCTATTTAACAAATGGTGCTGGGTGAACTGGCTGGCAAGCTATAGAAGATTGAAACTGGACCCACACCTTTCACCATTAAATAAGATAGACTCTCACTGGATAAAATATTTAAACTTAAGACATGAAACTATAAAAATACTTGAATAAAGTGCAGGGAAAACTCTTGAAGGAATCGGCCTGGGTGAATATTTTATGAGTAGGACTCCCCAGGCAATTGAAGCAGTATCAAAAATATACTACTGGAACCTGATCAAACTAAAAAGCTTCTGCACAGCCAAGGACATAGTAAGTAAAGCAAGCAGACAGCCCTCAGAATGGGAGAAAATATTTGCAGATTATACCTCTGATAAAGGTCTAATAACCAGAATCCACAGAGAACTCAAACGTATTAGCAAGAAAAGAACAAGTGATCCCATCTCAGGGTGGGCAAAGGACTTGAAGAGAAACTTCTCTAAAAAAGACAGACGCACGATCCAGAAACACATGAAAAAAAAGCTCATCATCCTTATTCATCAGAGAAATGTAAATCAAAACTACTTTGAGATATCACCTAACCCCAGTAGGAGTAGCCCACATAACAAAATCCCAAAACCAGAGATGTTGGCATGGATATGGAGAAAAGGGCACACTTTTACACTGCTGGTGGGAATGCACACTAATACGTTCCTTCTGGAAGGATGTTTGGAGAATACTTAGAGACCTAAAAATAGATCTTCCATTCAATCCTATAATTCCTTTACTAGGTTTATACCCAGAAGACCAAAAATCACAATATAACAAAGACATCTGTACCAGAATGTTTATTGCACCCCAATTCATAATTGCTAAGTCATGGAAGAAGCCCAAGTCCTCATAAATTGTGGTACATATATACCATGGAATATTATACAGTCTTAAAGAAAGATGGAGACTTTACCTCTTTCATGTTTACATGGATGGAGCTGGAACATATTCTTCTTAGTAAAGTATCTCAGGAATGGAAGAAAAAGTATCCAATGTACTCAGCTCTACTATGAAGCTAAACTATAGCTTTCACATGAAGGCTATAACCCAACTGTAGCACAAGACTATGGGGAAAGGGCCAAGGAAGGGGAAGGGAGAGGGGGAAGTTCTGGTGGAGGGAGAGTAATAGGTGAGGTCACACCTATGGTGCATCTTAGAATGGGTACAGGCAAAACTAACTAAATGCAGAATACAAATGTCTACACACAGTAACTAAGAAAATGCCATGAAGGCTACATTGAACAATTTGATGAGAATATTTCAGATTGTATATGAAACCAGCACATTGTACCCCTTGATTGCACTAATGTACACAGCTATGATTTAACAATAAAAATAAATAAAAAATAATTTCCCACTGTTTATAGAGGAATCTGTTTAAAATTTTACTTTTGAGAATATCAAAAAATGGTAGAAACTCTGAAAATGAAGTGTTATTTCCCAGTAAGGCTTGTAAAGGTAGATTAGGGGCTCTCCCTATCTGACAAGGGTTATCTCTGTCATCCAAACAATAGAAGACAGGGTCAATATTAAGGCTACTTGATTTAGCCAGTAAAGATACAACAGTTTATTGTACATTCAGACAGTTTGTCTTTTAGAGAGATAGGAAGGAGAGTCGAGAGCGCCAGCTCCTGGTCCTTCTCCTGCACACAGAAAGGATGACACTGAAACAAAAGAGGGCCAGAGGACTACAGGGGGATGTGGAATAGATCCCATCGCTGACCAGCCAAACCTGGACTGCGGGTAAGCGGCTGCATGTCCGGCAGCTCCATTCTGAAGGAGGCAGGGCAGGAAGCCCCAGAGCTCATCAGAATCCTCTAGGCAATGAAAAGCATCTCAAGATCCAGGGAAGATAGGGAGGCAAGTGGGCAGGAGGTGGCTTCCTACCAGCAACCTACAGGTCTCTCATCCTGGATGCTCACACTGAATACCTCCATGACACAGATAAATCCTGGTCCAAATCTTGCCTGTGTGGCCTGTGCAAATGTGTGTGTGCAAGATCCCCAGAGCACAATGCTGGAGGTAATACCCCATATTCACACTTTTTCCCATAAGAAATGTATATGATTTTTCATTTTCCACCCAAATTTTATCAGAGGTCAATAATGTCATGTTAAGGCTAAAATTATAGAGTTTTTATGCATTGTTTCTAACCTATAATTTAATTACTATGGGCTAGAAATGAAAGTTCAATATTGCTCAGATGACTGAAAGTTAGTCCTCTGTAGCATTTTAAAATTAAAAATTTTAAAACCACATTAAAATGGTTTTTGTCAATAAAAAACTCTGTTGTCTTCTTACAAAATATGCTTCCTGGCCTCCATCATAATTCCCCTTGAAATACAATGGAAAAAAGCTAGAGAATGAAACCCCCAAAACTCTGAAGAAAAATTGATTTAGAGTCCCAAGATACAAGGGCAAATAGGTCTTGTGGTAATCGTACAGGGATGAGCTTTAGGCTTTCTAACTTGGAATCATTCTCCATCAGCTTGCTTGTCCCAGGATCCCACTGGCATTGTTGGGAAAGAGAAAATAAAGCAGCTGTAATACACAGCTCTCTGAGTCCTGTCCACCATTCATGCACATTGTTAACCCCTGTGGACAAAAAGCTTCATTTGGGGAGGCATCTCAGGAACTAAAATCAGAAGATCTCTGATACATCATAGCTTTATAACAAGGGACAAATTAATAGGGGAACCTTAGCTTCACTTTCCTTATCTGCCAAATTATGTGGTAAATTTTGAGAAAATATTATTGAAAAGCAGTTCTCTTGAGGAGAGCACTAAATTTGTTCAAAAGAATTATTTTGGTGAAGAAACAAACTCCAAAGGAATACACAAAAAGTAGTTAAAGGGGGGTGTTGGGAAGAGGGCCACTAAATCTATTAGCGTGAGTTAAATTTATTTTGCATCATAGATAAATTTGATAAAGGGAAGAACCGGGAAGAGGAGAGAGGAGAGCAGGAAAAAGAGGTCAGATGAGACTGTAACACGTGAACACCTACAACTTCTGCTAAAGGGACTTTTAGGAGCCTCGGGAGCCCTGAGAACCAGTGTGCGCAGCACCTGGAGAGTGCTAGAGTGTTAATACCCTTGGGAGTAGCCCAGGGTCTTGAATAAATAAATACCTCAGCCTTCATGCTATGCTGCTGGCTGGGATGACAACTTTTCAAGCCTATTCCCTGATGTCCCCAAGTGTTCCTCCACAGAACCAAGCTTCAGTTGTCCACAGTGGTAACTGGCTTGATTATGTCACCTTACCCCCTTCTTTTTCCCTACATCATCCATCCTAGTAGAAGAGGGGTCCTCTTGGATGAACCCCATCCATACATTATGGGCACCTATATCTTCGCCTCATAATCTGCTTGTGGAAAAAACCTGAACCAAAATATGAGTTCACAAGATGAAACACACAACTGGTATGCACTCCAAGGCTCTAAGATTCAAATGCCACCGTAAGAGAGTAAGTTGCTTTGAATTTTCAGAAAATTATGACGGTCCTTGTGTTTACACAAGTCATGCAATTAGTGCTAAGACTTCCCTTCTTAGAGAATTAAAATAGGCATGTGAGAGGGTCATCTAACATCTGACTTATATTTATATAATAAGCCCTACCAAACATATTAGGTGTTTGTGAGCTTTAAACTAAATAATACACAAACATGTTATAATGTGTATCACATTTCAACTTCGTGATTTTGATACATCAATAAAACTTGTTTTTATCAGATGTATATTGTACCCTTGACCTACTTGGTCAAATCCATTTACCTTTCCTCTAAGTCTGAATGAGAACATTTGCTGTTACTCTGTATACTTCTGGTTCCGTCTACAGTCTGTTCTTTTCTTCATATTAGTTAAGATCTGCCACTACCGCAGTTTTTGTGTGAAATCCCTCTGCTAAAATAATCAGCATAGGGGTAGGTCACAAAGGGGATTCCTTGCATGGAGAAAATAAAATGTTATTAGAATCTTACACCTGACTGCATAACTGCAGTGGTTATGAAAAAGCCAAGCCTGTATTTGTCATGCATATTTTGTGTGCCAGGGTTTAGCTTTCAGAACCAGGCACCAATCACAGCACAGTCAGTAATTGAGACTCTGAAAACTGGTTTTCGTTTTGCCTTGTTATCATGTTTTTTAATTGATGACCACTACCCTCCTTTGGGGTCCAAACCTCATGGCATCAATATCCTTAGTACCTTATACTAATCTTCCTTTTTGACGTTGGGACTCCTAAAAAAAGACAGATTTACATGGAGAAAAAAGTTTTGTTACAAAAACAGCAAGCAGACTAGTTCACAGACTATTATGACAGTGTTGAGAGATATATATTGTGGCTCTTTGTTCAGAGGTATTATGAACCAATCTCTCTAGATATCCAAAGTAATTACAGGTCAGCAAGAGAAAGAAGGTATTTGTTGTTCCAGGATTCAATTTTATGACTCCCAAGCTCACCATAGCTTTGTTATTTGCAGACTGGTAGTATTGTCCAAAGTTTGCTCATACTTTTAAGAAATCATAGCTAAAAAGAATATCCAGTGTGCAAATGGCAGAATTACCACATTGAAGGAGGGCCATCATCGAAAATGTGACCCAGAGATTCCACATAATGGCCAGCAAGAGACTTTTCCCTTAACTCATTTCAATTTCCTAAAAGATGAGAATTGAGATCATTGACCTTTCAAATTTTTGTTGGGTTTAATCGTTGCTGCACATGTACATGTGTAGGTCACCATAAATGCACTGGGATATTCTCCTGGGAGCCAAGGGGGTGCAAAAGCTTGTCACTGGGCCGAACTTGCTCACTCTGTCTCTTGGGTGGTTCACAGTTGCCACAGTTAAAGATACAAGTATTGCTAACTGACCATGAAATTGAGGCCATCACCTCCTACACACTATGTTAACCAATAGACTCACCTGGGTCACAAGCATGCAAAAGAAGAAAGAAAAAGAGGAAGAAAGAAATGAATGAAATGAAGAGACTGTTAAGAAGAATTAGATTCTTCCAGTACACTTATTAAAACTAGAATGCTACTTACGTGAAGTTTGTCAGAAAGTAGAAAGAATATCAGGTAAGGATTAAGAAAGAGTTTGAATCCTTATGAAGTGGCAATTTCAGTTTCATCATCTGGAAAACAGAAATATCTACCTCAATTTATTTACTTATTTTTTTTTTACCAAAAAAAAAAAAATCAAACAAGAACTGTTGTAATAATCAAAGCCTGTATGTGCAAAGTGAATAGTAGCTCAATATCTAGGGGAAGAAATGAGGTTCAAATCAAGGTGAATATCAATGTGAATACTCAGTGTTATTCAATGAGGAACTTTTTTTTTTTTAAAGTAGGTAAGCCAGAAGCTATGTATATTTGGAAAAGCAGTACAATACTAATTTTGATGTCATCTGTACATTATAAACCTGAATTCAGATAAGCACATGGCAGAGACTGGAGTATTATCAAGTAATCAAAGTTTTGTTTCGTTATTTTTTTATTTTATTTTATCATAATTGTGCTCTTTGGGGACAGAATCCTACTCTGTCACCCTGGTTAGCGTGCCGTAGGATCAGAGCTCACGGCAACCTCATACTCTCTACCTCAAGCGATCTGCTTGGCCTCCTGAGTAGCTGTGACCTCAGGTGCCCACCACAATGCCCAGTCAGTTTTTCTAATTTTCTTAGTAGAGACAGGGTCTCGCTCTGGCTCAGGCTGGTCTTGTACTCCAGAGATCAGGTGATCCACAGACCTCAGCCTCCCAGAGTGCTAGAACTATAGATGTGACCCTGGTCATTGAGTTTTGATCCCTAATACCTGAGTCTAAATAATAATTCCTCAACCCCTCAATAACATTATTAGCCCTCTTATAATATACTGAATTACTTTGAATATTCCAGTATATGAACTTCCCCTAAGACACCTACTTAGCTGATTTTGGCCTTGGATAAGATAGATGTTGTTTGTTACGTCTAAAATTACATGGTTATAGAAAATTCAATAATTTTGTGAACTAAAAGATGAATCCAAAAATGATGTTTTTCATGAGTCATGAACCAACACCAACATTTTGTTTAAATAATTGCACAGAGTTAGGAGTCTCTTTATTAAAAATTTAAGCTTAAAAACATTATATATATGTTGAGCTATTCATATCACCAGTATGAAGCTGTAGTTGAGTTAGTCACTACTTTGACACTCCCTGGCCATTTGCCTATAAATCTCTTCCTCAAGGCCAGAGAACAATGGAGCAAAGAGAAGAGGAGTTAGTTGCACTGCTGAATGGACTTAGGGGTAAAAAGAAGATGAATTATTTGCTCTGCTGAACATAGGAAACTTAAATTTGCTCAGATTATGCATTAGATGGACCTTTTGTAGCCCATCATTGTAAAGAGATATAGAAAAATATAGATGCATCTTACCTTCAGGATACATTGCCAGACTATTTTGAATAGTAAATTCAAAATTATAGAATAAAGGAAATTTTTGTACTTTTACATTCCACAAGGCTTTATTATACTTACAGAAATTGAAATGGAAATCAGGTCAGTCAGCAGAAGTATAAACACACAAGATGCTTTACCGGAGTGCATGGGCAGGTAGCTTGGAATCAATTTAAGTATATGTATTTGATCGAAGTAATATACTTTTTGGCCTTAAAATCTTTATCTAGGCTAAAATAAAACAAGCTGTGTCACATGAGTCTTCTTTCCTATGTTCCCATCACCTCTCAGCTAGTCTATAGATTGCTATCCACATGCAAAACAGTCTTTCTCTTTTTACTGTATAACCAGGCTCCATGGTGTTTATGTAGTAGTTTGGGGACAAAGTGGATTATTTCAAATGTTCACTTCGCAAAACAAACCAATGCTCTGTTCCTCAGAGATTGAAGCTCACTAAATGTTTGCTGCTGGCAAATAGATAGGCTCCAAAGCCATCCTAGGAGCTTGCTTTGACAGATGTCAGCTGATGGACATCTGCACAAAAGTCTCTGAAATGCCTTATTTTAACACCCATGTCAGTTGGCACATTACTTTCTTATACTTTCTGTGTTTCCATTAAATTGGGTTGGAAACAAAGCCTCCTATTTACTGAGCAAATTCTTTTCTATGTGAAATGGTGAACAATTACAACCATTACTCTGTCAACCACTTCCATCAGCTCCATTAAAACGCCTACATCCTGCATTTTGAATCATAGTCACCCTAAGCAGAACCTGACTATGCCATTCATGACTGGTGAAAAGTCTCTGATCACACTGGGAAGACAGCAGAAGGTTCTTTCATTTGTAACCTTCTTCTGGATTCTGAGAAAGTTAGCCATGTTCTATGGACTGTTGGCAAGATGTCATGTCCCCATTCAAAGAAAGAACTTCCCGTGGCTTACCAAAAACTCCATTAGAAATATCAAAGAGATACTATGAAAGTATGTTTTGATGAATTAAGTAGAAATGAAGACAAAACACATTAGTTGGAGATTGTATTTTTACAACCAAGAGTTGAATGTCTATGTATTCCAGATATTGTCAAATTCAAAAGCATTGTGAAAATGGGAAAAATTACTAATTTTAAAACTCTAAAATATTATTATATTCTAATTTCTTTCTATAAGTGGTCTTATAATTACCACATGCCATTTTATCAACCTGATCATATGCAATTGTGGTAAATACTTCTACATTAGTACCTAACGAGCCATCCATAGTAAAGATATAGCCAAAAATTTCAACCTAAATACACTTATTATTCATTTATCTTATGATTTATTTACATAATATTTTACTTAGTGAATACAAAGTCCTTGGCTCTTTGCTAGAACATGAGACAAATTAAATTGAAAACAAATCTAGGTACCCTGTTATTATAAATCTTAGTGGTTAGCAAAGTATTCATTGCAGAAATAGTATGTCAATACAAGTTAGTACATTATTATAACCTCAAGTTATGCTCACAGAGGATACCTTGACTGAATTCAGGAGTCATGAAAAGAGTCATTTGGAAATGTCTGATAAAAGACACATTCTAAGGTTGAACTTGAACTTAATATTTTTACATAATTTATACAGTTATTTTTATCCAAAACTGATCCAAAGAGATCAGTTGAGAAAACCCTGCAATATGTGAGATGAAAATTACAAATTACATGTTTCAATTACAATTTCATGTTTCCATTTTTGTTGCTATTTTAAGTTTTGGGTAAAAATTAGTTTTAAAATAGCAATAGTGCCATTGATTGCTGCACTGAAATAGAAACAGAAAACAACACAAAAATATATTATAGACCAATTCCAAACTATGTCTAATCTCCTAAGCTCTATTTTTCTGTAAAATTTTTGATAATACTTTAGATATGGAACAATATACCAATAAATTCCTAGTTTACAATTCAGAGCATATCTCTTAATAAGTAACAAAAGAAAGTGAATCGTTCTGTGAATAATTGAGTTCCGAAGTTCATTCATATCTATTATTTAAATTATTTCTTTGAAGTTCTCTTGCTCGCTTGTTTTTAATTGTAATATTTCCATTTAAAATCTAAAGATTTTTTCAAATAACATTTTGAATTAAAAATATAAATCAAATTTGGCCAAAGATTCTTCATGATTCCTTCATTAAGATATCTCTGTGAGACCAGTAATGAATAGAGAAATTGAAACAATAATAAAAAAGTTCCCCAAATAAATAATGTTCCAGCCCACATAGATTCATAATCAAATTCTACCAGGTCCACAGGAAGAACTGGAACCCTTTCTACTGAACCTATTCCATTAACATTGAGAAGGAGGGAAGTCTCTCTAACTCATTCTGTGAAGCTGGCATCACTTTGATACCAAAGCCAGGAAAGGATACAATAAAAAAGGAAAATTATAGACCAATATGCCTTATAAATATAGATACACAAATCCTCAACAGAATAGTAGCAAATCAAATTCAACAGCACACGAAAAATATAACCCATCATGATTAAATGGGTTTCATCCCAGGGATGCAACCTACACAAGGATGGTTCAACATACACAAATCAATAAATATGATCCACCACATAAACATAAGTAAAAGCAGATCATATGATCATTTCAATGGAAGCACAAAAAGTACTTGATAAAATCCAGCATGCCTCATGCTAAAAATCTTCAACAAACTAGGCATAAAAGGAACATATATCAAAGTAGTAAAAGCATATATGAAAAGCCCATATCCACCATCATACTCTTTGTTGATAATATACTCTTGTATCTAGAAAATCCTGAGGGCTCCACCAAAAGACTCCTAGAATTGATAAATAAATTCAGCAAAGACTTGAGTTACAAAATCCACGTAGACAAATCAGTAGAATTTCTTTTTTTTTTCTTTTTTTTTTGGGGGGGGATTCATTGAGGGTACAATAAGCCAGGTTACACTGATTGCAATTGTTAGGAAAAGTCCCTCTTGCAATCATGTCTTGCCCCCATATAAACAGTCAAGCTCAGAGTTAAATCAAGAGTGCAATACCACTTACAATAGTTGCAAAGAAAATATAATACTTGGGAATATACTTAACCAAGGAAAGACTTCTACAAAAAACATTGCAAAACACTGATGAAGGAAATCATAGATAAATGGAAAAACACCCCATGCTCATGGATGGGAAGAACCAACATTGAGAAAATGTCTATACTGTTCAAAGTGATTTACAGTTGCAGTGTAATTCCCATCAAAATACCAATATCATATTAATAGGTCTAGAAAAAATAATTCTACCACGTTATAGGATATTAAGAATAGTTATAATTATAGCCAGGATGAAAACATTTTTGGCCTGTCTACCATTAGAAATTGGGCATGCAATCGGAGGTCAGGAGAGAAGAGAAATGGTACACATAGGAACTTTCAGCCATCTTGAAACAAAATTCTAGTCTTGCTCTCGCCAGCAATAGCCCTGATTCACACACTTCCATTTAAACTTGGGTTTAAACTAGCGAAATTAAATACAATTAATGATGCATCCCTGTCACAGTGGTCACACTTCAAGTCTTTCACAGCTATCACCTCGGATGACCAAAAAACCAATCATTTTCATCATCATCACAGAAAGTTATTATTATTATTTATTTTTTGCAGTTTTTGGCTAGGGCTGGGTTTGAACCCTACACCTCCAGCATATGGGGCTGGCACCTTACTCCTTTGAGCCACAGGCACTTACCCCCAGAAAGTTATTTTTGATAAGCTGTCCTTTAGAGCTGCAGTTCTCAAACAGGAGCAGTATCCCCCAACCCCCCGGGGGGAGATTTGCCAATGTTTGGAAACAGTTTAGCTTGTTGCAATTGGGGGGTAGAGGGCAAGGATGTGGCTAAATACCCTTCTCTGCTGCCTTGATTAGGCTAGGCTATGTTTCAAATATGAATTCCCCTGGTTATGGCTCAGGGCAAGGAATTCACTCTGGGAAAAGTCACTTCAGCTTTTTTGAAAGACTCTATGTATGATATTAATTTGTTGCCTGACCTGCTGCACAGAGCAGAGAGCTCTGGGAAATGCTTGTAGGAAACAAAGGAAATCAAATGAAAGCAAACATGATTAGGAGGAGCTACAGTCATGCTTTAGAACATGTTATTAAGATTAGAAAGCACACACTAGTGTTCTTATCTTTAGTTTATGACAGATGAAGCAAACGCAAGGAATTAAAAGGAACAAGATACCAAAGCAACCACCCAGGCACCACCTGGGAAGCAGGGAGGCAATGTAAGGAAGGAGTTAATACAGTCAACATTCAGAAGTCTGTGCTGTTTGTTTGTAAAAAGAAACAATAAAACTGGTCGCTAGCACCAGTGTGTTAGAGATTATCTCCTTCAAATATTAATTATTTTTGAACTTGAAAAAGAGAATAAATCATAGTAAGTGTAGCAAACACCGCCCACATCTCCTTGGATTCATCTTATCAGTTCTGTACCTCACTCCTGTCTAGTCCATGACTGACTCTGGGAGATATGAAAACCCAGCTCCCCTGCATTGAGGCCGAACAAACTCTGACCGTAATTTATGCTCCAGAAGTCTGTGGAGGGTCCAAATGAGGTTAGAATTTTTTGCCTGAAATTACATCTTTGGCTTCTTGCCCTTCCCTGTCCTGTCCCCATTCCCTGGCTTTCTCTTCTTTGAGCTCTGGCACTTGTAACGTGCTTCAGGGCGATTGTCTGGGAAATCTGTTCCAACACAATACTGTTGGAGGTCACTTATTCTTGCTTTTGTTTTCTGATTTCTAGTTCTTTGATTTCTACTCTTACTCTGATTACTTACTTTCTTTTGATTGATTTGGGTTTACACCTTAATTTTTTAGTTAGATTTTGTGAACATAATTTTATATCTTTCTCCTTTTCTCTAATGTATGTATTTAATGCTATATGTTTCCATCTAAGCACTGTTTCATCTGTATTCTGTAAATTATGGGTTTAATTTACAGAATTAAATTATCTGTAATGATGTTGTGCTTCCATTTGTATTCAAATCAAAATATTTACTTGTTTAGCTTGTCTTATTCAATTCTACTATTATTCTCAGTGCAATTCTGTTGTAGTGTGAAAACTATTTGCTATGATTTCAAATATTTGAAAGGCACGGTTATTTGTTTTATGATATATTTGATGAATGTTCCAAGTACACTTGAAAATGTTTGTGTTCTTATATTGTTTATGGAGTGTTTTCTAGGGTCAAATAAGTTCAAATTGGCCGATAGTGTCATCTATATCTTAGAGATCCTTTCTTGATTTTTCTGGCTGATTTATGTATGTATGTATTTACTGATTTATGCATTTATTATCGATTACAGAGGTAAAAGTGTTAAAGACTCCAACTATAACTACGAATTTGTCTGATTTTTTCTTTATGTTCTACCAATTTTTCTTTCATATAATTTAAAGCTTTGTTGTTAAGGTACATTCATATTTAAAATTATTACATGTATACATTCTATGGAAATTTACTCCTTTTTAATTATATACACTCCTTCTTTACAGTGAATAAAAGTCCTTGTTCTGAATCTATTTTTTTTTTCTGACATTAATGTAAACAAACCAGCTTCCTTTTGAGTAGGGTTACAGGACATATTCTTTCCCCTTCTTCTGTTTTATTCTACATGTAACTTCATATAGAGAGCAGGTTTAGACAACATCTAGATTTTTTTTTAAATAGAATGTGGTAGTCTCTACCTTTATTTAGCATGTTTTATTTAAATATTTATTTATTTATTTTATTTTATTTTTTCAGACAGAGCCTCACTTTGTCACCCTTGGTGGAATGCCGTGGCATCACAGCTCACAGAAACCTCAAACTCTTGTGCTCAAGTGATCCTCTTGCCTCAGCCTCTCAAAGAGCTGGGTCTACAGGTGCCCACCACAGTGTCTGGCAATTTTTAGAGACAGAGTTTCACTTTGCTCAAGCTGGTCTCGAACTCCTGAGCTCAGGCAATCTACCTGGCTTAGCCTTCCAGAGTGCTGGTTTTACAGGTGTGAGCCACTGCGTCCAGCCTTTCCTTTGGTGTGTTTACACCACTTGTATTTGGGTTTGTGTTGTGTCATTATCATCATTATCTTTTATATCATCACCTTCAAATTCTGCTACCTTGTGTTGAGTATGGGTGCTGGGGTGCCTGACGGTCTTCCTCGATGTTTCTGCTCCATCTTTATCTTCAATTTACTGGTGACCCTGAATCACAAAATCTTTTTCTCTCCATGTTTTTGTATTCTCTTCAGACTTGAACTCCTAGTACTTCTTACTCAGCGATGTCTGGCCTGGTGGTTGGGGACACAACTTTCCTCTTCTGTCCTCATACAGCCAGGGTCACAGGCAGACTCTGTTTACCTAGGTATCAGGAACAGAGATTTCTCAGTGGCCCTGCCATTGTGTGGCTTTTGTAACCTTGGTAATGATCTTGGTATAGAATTCTAAGCCTAGAAATTTTGCTTGGCCTTCTCCCAGCATAATTTTTTTTTCCTCATTCTGCCCCTTCCTGCAAAAGTTTCTTCACCTGTCTATGGGAGGTGACAGGTTTTACTACCCTCCATTAAAGGGTTAAGAATATTTTATGTAGGAGAAAAATTTCTGGCAAATCATTGTGCCTTTCCTGTAGTGGTGACCAATTCACTTTCGATGTCTATATTGCTGAATGTTGGGGTCCTGCCCCTTAAGCACAGTCTGCTAAAACCTGTGGAAACTGGCTGCAACTGACTGAAGAAATATAGAGATAGAAACGATGGTAAAGAAAGAGTTTTGAGACATAGAGTAGAATTAAAGGTGGGAGCTCAGGGCCCCATTGCGTGGTTGTGGGCTTCTGGCAATGGCCCGGAATGTTTGCTTCACTCTGATTTTATTGAACTCTATTTGCCCAGAGGGTAAGATGAGGGAGGGAACAAAGATGCCCGCAGTTTCTGAGAGAGCATATCGGCTCCTAATGTTTTATTACTAACCTTAAGTGTAGCCTTCAGAAATCTGAAATCTGAGCCTTGTGTTGGGAGAGTCTCCTGCTTGAAATCACACACACAGGTTTCTAGGGAGGTGTTACACTCCGCTATTTGTCTCTGGAGTAAAATGCCAGCAGTGTTAATCTCCTCTGAGGAATTGGTGGGAGGGAAGAATTTTCCTCCCATCACCACCACAGAGGATCTTCCTCTGTGCTAAGATTATAAGCTCTTCCGCCCATATATCAGAGCTTGAGCTACTCCCTTGATCTCTGCCCCAGTCCACTGCAAATCTCCACAATGAGTATCTGCTTTGCCTGTTTAATGGGCAGGAAATGCCCTAGAAGATGCATCTTTCACTAGGACTTGTCATAATCTTTTCTAGGGCCATTATTTTCCTAGGAGTGTTCACAGACCCGGCAGGGTGTTTGTAAGCTGTATCCTCAACAGGCTACAATTTCAGAAAAGGCAAGAGGCTTGTTAGCAATAGCTAGCTTAAATGTAAACTAGCTGACTTTTCTTTGTTCTGACCCACTCAGTTTACCTTTTAATTTTCCTCTTTTTCTGGGTGTGCTTTCCCTTGCTAATAATGGGGTCTTCAGTCCCCATTCTCCCAGCAGCTGAAGAAAACTTACTCTGGTTTCTCATTCTATTCTCAATTTTTTATGTGAGTAACCAGTAGGAATCAGAGAGAGCATCCTGTGAGTGTTTGCGGACTCTCTTGTTTCTGGGAATCCTAGAGGTTCTGTATTATCATGCTAGCAGAGAGTAAAACATCACCAGTTCAATTTCTTACACCCTCTTTTATGTCATACAGTATCTTCTCCTATGCTATATCACAGCTGGTCACAACTCAGTGTCATCCTTCCTTTCAGAGGCTGGCCTTTCCTTGGATCTTAGACTGCTTTTATTTATTTTATTTTATTTTATTTTTGCAACCTGAGCTCTATGGTGAGTTCAAGAAAAGATAGTCCTGGTAGTTTATTTATTTATATTTTCTTGCCGGTAAGGCAGGAGCGATGCTCTTTGCAGTTTCTTACAGCTCAGGACATGTGGAATCCTTTTTCTTCACTTTTAAATCTTGAAGTATTTATGTTTACAGGTGAGATTCTTTTGAATAGCATATAATTGGTGCTTGTTTTTTATGCTTCCTGACAATTTATCTTTCATTTGGGGTGTTTAGATAATTTACATTTATGGTAATTATTATTAATATTATCACTGGATCCAATAGCTTAGTGATTTTTCTATTTTTTCACTTTGTCATCTTTTTAATTTTTTCTTGTATTTATCTGTTTATGAATTAGTTTAAGTATTTTTTATTGTTCTATGTAATCTTCACTTTTTACCTGCTTTCCCTATTTTGCTATTTAATTTTAGTTATTGCCTTCACTTTTCATAACAGCTTGACTTTTCACTTTTGCCTTCACATATGTTATTCCCGGGTAAGCGTAGTACAAGAATCTTACAGCAGTGTACTATCAATTCTTTCCCTCCACGCTTTGTGCTATTGTCATGGGTGTTTTATTTTTATGTATGTGCATATATCTTGCATAAAATTCTCTGGTTTGATGACTTTCATTGTTTTAAAAAGTTTTTCAGTCATTATTATTGTTATTATTTTTTTGTAGAGACAGAGTCTAACTTTATGGCCCTCGTTAGAGTGCCGTGGCCTCACACAGCTCACAGCAACCTCCAACTCCTGGGCTTAGGCAATTCTCCTGCCTCAGCCTCCTGAGCAGCTGGACTACAGGCGCCCGCCACAACGCCCGGCTATTTTTTGGTTGCAGTTTGGCCAGGGCCGGGTTTGAACCCGCCACCCTCGGTATATGGGGCCGGCGCCCTACCGACTGAGCCACAGGCGCCGCCCTTTAGTCATTATTTTTAAAAATCCTTTTTCTTCTGTTTCTTTCCTCTGCTGAGATTTCACTTGACACGTAATAGACTACTTAATATTGTTCCCCTGCTCTTAGATGTTCTGTTCTTATTTCTCTTGTGTTTCAATTTGGGTGATTTCTAGTATGGTGATATTTACCAATTATTTTCTGGATAATAATGATTCCTTCCTCTGCCTCTGATACCATGTACTTTAATTTTTATTATTTTTATAGTTTTGACAAAGATTCTTTTCATGACCCAGCTCTAGCCAGGCTCCTCAGAGGCCTCTACTCAACTAGGCCTCAACCATGGTCAGTGAAAACCACAGACACATGATTTTTCCACACTGACAACCTCATGTTGAAGGACTTAAATAAATACTAACATAGTTTCTAACATCTCAGAATGTCCCTGTCCACCTTAATGTGCCTGTATGTGGAAAACCTCAAGGTTGACAAAATTACTTACTCATTTATTTATTTTTAACTAATATCCCATAATAAGCCCCCAGGCCACCATTTTTCAGAGGATTTGCTAAACAGGGCATACAGTTGTGAATCCGTCCTCTGTCCCTTTGGTATCCATGATTCATGTGAAACTATGACTCTGGAGTGACTTTCTCAAAGACCCAGGAGTCATTCCAATAAAAGATAACCATCAGGATGTTAAGACCTCTGTCCCCTGCCCATGTGGAAGGATCAAATTCTAAATTTGGTAACTGCCAGTTAACACTGCTTGTCTAATCAGCAATTACACTGAGAAACCCTGTGTTATTTTTTACTTTCCTGAGGTTTCATTTCCCAGTTCTTTCTTCATTTTCTCTTTAAAATGCCTACTCACCCCTGTAAAAAGCAAAGTTGAGCTCAGCCAGCTATTCAATTGAATTAATTAAAATTTGTCTTTATTTCTTTAGTGAGAAACTTTATCTTTGATGGTTCCCTTCTTTTTTCTGAATTCCTCTATCTCTTGTCTGTTGTTTTCACTGGATTTTTTAACATGCTAATCATAGCTGTATTATGTTATACGTCTGTTAGTTCTGAGTCTGGTCTTATTTATTGATTTGACAATTGGTGATGGACTTTTTTTGATTGTTGGTGTTTATTTAATACTTTGTGTGTGTGCTACATATCTGGTGGAAAGGGAAGGCTGAGGTAAGCAGGTTGATTCATACATGGAAATAGACAGCTAGTGTGGAGGAATGAATAGATCTTGTCACTTGAGCTGGCTTGGGGTTTTGTTGCTTAGGCATAGTTCAGTATGCCATAGAATTCTAACTTTTTTTTTTTTTTTGTAGAGACAGAGTCTCACTTTATGGCCCTCGGTAGAGTGCTGTGGCATCACACAGCTCACAGCAACCTCCAACTCCTGGGCTTAAGCGATTCTCTTGCCTCAGCCTCCCGAGTAGCTGGGACTATAGGCGCCCGCCACAACGCCCGGCTATTTTTTGGTTGCAGTTCAGCTGGGGCTGGGTTTGAACGCACCATCCTCGGTATATGGGGCCGGCGCCTTACCAACTGAGCCACAGGCACTGCCCAGAATTCTAACTTAAAGTTTATGTCTTTGGATGGAGGCTAAAATCATAAGAGTATTCTCTGAGTGTGTGCTCCCCTTGGGGTCTTCAGAGTCCCTGTGTGCCACATAGAAGCTCTCCATGCTCTTCACCTGTTGTCTTGATCGAGCTTCAGTTTTAAATACATTCTGCATTTCTGGATCTCAGAATAGGATTTTATCAGAGTAGCAAAGGATTGAAAGCAGGAATTTTGACACACCATTATTGGAAAACTGGGTGAAATGGTATCCATTGGGGTTTCTGGGAACTATTACCCAAGTAATATTCAGAGTTGTCCTACTAAGGCATTGATTGCCGCCTCTGCCACATTCAGAAATCTGAGAGATGAAGAATCCAATGTCCTGGGTTCTGGTCCACCATCACATCTTCTTAGCTCTGACAAAAAGGTTAGGAAGAAACTTCCCATTGTCTTCACAGCTATGCCATGCCTGCTAACTCCATGCCAGCAAAACATACCCTTCACATTGGTGGCCCTTCCTCCCAACTAACTGAGGTCCACATTCAATTTGATTAGTGTTATTGATAAAACTGTGTTATACTAAGAATAATAATTGTAAAAATTTTAGGAAATATGGTTTCTTTGTGAAGTATAGTTTATTTACAGTAGAAGCAAAAACCTCTAACCCCTCTAGGAAGTTAGAATAGGGGTTGAACAAGTCTTTCTATTATATCTCCTACTGATGACAATTTTTCTCAAATTGATCAATGCAATTCTAGTCAAAATCTACAAAAACTTTTTTCATGGGTCCCTAAATGGACTACCATATTTATATAGAAGAACAAAAGGGGACGATAGCCAATAAATTATTGAAGAACCAAATGGCAAGGAGTAGATTTTCTGTCCTAGATGTTATTATTTGTTACAAAATAAAATAAATAAGACATTATGGGATTGTTATGATCGTGAACTAATAGGTCAATAGTCCAGAATTAAATTGAATTTTTACAAAATAAAAAAATTTACTTTATATGTATAGGATTTTACACATATATACAAATTTTCAAATATCTTATTGATCTAATATTTACAAGGCAGAACTCAGTAAAACATGTTTACATCTATCTTTTTGATGATAATAGAAAAATATTTTAAAGCAAAAGTGGTAATAATAAGAGAAATGACAAATACATCTTCTTTAATATTAGAAATGTGTGTTTCTCACTAGACCCCACAAGTAAAGTAAAAACATCCAACTGGAAAGAAATGTTTGTAACATATTATTATGAACAAAAGGTTACTATAAAAAATAATGTAATGTCAGAAAATATAAGATAAATTAGATAAATGGGCAAAATACGCAAAAAAAATATTTAACAAAGAAGAAAAAAATGGCAAATAAACATATGAAAAGTCTTTTGCTTTGTTGACAGGCAATGTAATGCAAATTAAAATAATGAGATATTATTTGGACTCATCACATTGGCAAAAACATCTGCTAAGATCAAGTCATTGAAATAATTTGGATTAATAGGAAATAGGAACATATCCACACTTACAGAGGGAAAATAAATTGGTATCACTATCTTGGAAAATAACGTGAAATTATCTAATAAAATAGAAGATGTGTGTCTTAATCTTTTTGTCTATAACAAAACACTTTAAGCTGTGAAATTTATAGAAAACGGAAATTTAGTTTTAATAGTTCTGATGGCTGAGAAAAACAAGATCAGGCAACCAACAAGTTGTGTGTCTGCTGAGGGTGACATCCTTACATGGTCAAGGGAAAAAAGAGAATAATACCATGTCCTCACTCATATGGCAGAGAAATGGGAAGACAAAGGGACTGAGCAACACTCTGACTCCTCTTTTATAAATGCATAAATTTCACTTATGAAGGCTGTGACCTCATAATGTAAGCATCTCCTAAAGGTCTGACTTCTTAATACTATCGCATTGAGTCTGAGGTTCTGACATGTGAATTTTGAAGGAACACACACATTCAAACCATGACACAACCAGTCCTAAGTATATACTTCTGAGAAAATTTTGTATGCGTAGACTGAGAAAAATGGAAGAGAGATACAGCTGAATATACTTGTATGGCTGATTCTAACAAAGCTAATTTGAATAAAATTAAAACTCACAAAACAATACTTATAGAATTATAACAGTTATACAATGTTCAAGAACATAAAACATAGTATCTAAGCAATATGCCTTATATGCATAAATAAATACATAATGAGATTAATAAGACATACAAGGGCATGATAAATGAAATTTAGATTTTTATTAGCTGAAGGAAGAAAAATGTGAACAACTTGACACAGAGATTATTTTGTGTCCTTATCAGAGTCATGAACAAAGATGTTTGCTTATTATTACTGTTCAGAGATAAATGATATTTATGTGAACTTACATATTTGCATACATTTATAGTTATTTGTATATATATGCAAAAATGAATAAAATTGTTTTGCAACAAAGTCACTGGCAAGAAGGGAAAAATGTTATTAATGTTGGGATAAGCAAGATTAAGGAAGCTTTTCCATTTTACATGTCACGACATATTTTCATTTTGGCTATCACCCCCATGCATCAGCCAACAAGAAATTTCCTATTCTATTTTCCTTTCTTCCGTGTCTTCTCCCTTATACTAATCATGGTCTAGTCAGTAAAGAAGAGGTGTGAATTTCAACTATAAGTGATGCAATACAATGATGGATTGATTACTGGATGTCCCAAATTGACATTATTACGAATGGGGAAAAAATTGAATATCAAATACAGAAAAAGGAGGTAAACTAAATTATCAACTACAGGAAGACTGGAGAACAAAGCAGATATCAAAACCAGTAAGTTGAAGAGGGTCCCTTCTTTAACGGTTGCCACTACCATTGACGGCAGAACTCTGAGGCAGAACCAGACCTTGGATGCCTGGACAGTAGAAGCCACACAGCTCCCTCAGGGACACCGTCAAAGGAAGGAAAGGGCAAATAATAGAAAAAAAAGATTTCTCCTTCCGCCTGCCTTTGAATTAGCTAGCAGGGCTCCCAGAACCTAACAATAAGCCAAATGGCAAAGGAAAATGGGAAATACGATTTGTAGACTCCTCGTTTTTCATCTTAGTTTTTCAAAATTTGTACAGCAATCTCAAGGTTTTCATACAGAGCCTACCCTCCGTAAACTCAGGGTGAAATTGCATGTTTATATTCAAACATACCATATTGGCATTTCTAAATCGGGTCTTCCTAAGTAATTTATAACAAAATTCTCATTTGTTATAGAGGACTCTTAAGATAAATAAAATGATGATTTTACTGAAGGACTCAATGATGAAAGTGGACTGGTGTGATGGCTTATAAATTCAGAAGGCTAGCCTGTCTGCTGAGATAGAGGGGCTGTGATTTTTTCTGGTCTACTCAACAATGAGACCTCTCAACCTGAGACAAATATAGACAGGAAAAATAAGGACTCCTCCCAAAGTGTGACCATGCACTGCCAGATAGGATGTAGAATCCAGATCCACAGTCAGTGATCTCTATCCTAGTTTAGAAAGAAAGGGTTACATATTTGGGGGTGAAAGACTAGTACCATTGGCTTTCTGACCTTTTCTTTTGTCCTTATTTAATTTTTTTAATTAAGTATTTTTCTTCACCTAGTAACTGATATTCTCAAATAGCTGAATCATTTGAATCACCGTTTTAAAAATATACCTAGGATTTGGGATCCTAGTTATATTTGGGGGTCACTGAAGAGAATACCGAGGTTGGTCTCAGTTGGTCTCTAAAGAGAGAGTGAGAGCTAAGAGAAAGCCTTTATAGGGTTTCCCATGAAGGTTTGCACAGGGCACAAGGACTGACCAGGTGAGGACTGGCTAGGTAGAATAATTTTATAGCACTCTGGTGTGAAAGGGCTGCCCTAGTTACTGACACCTGGCCCTGGAGTGATTAGGGCAAGTGTAAAGAACCTCAGGTAAAACAAAGCACGAGGTGGGGAGAGGGTGTGAACTCTGGATTGGTTGCTTTATATATTAAAGGAATGCTCACAGAGAATTGCTTGCCAATGTCAAGGCATCAAATACACAAACCTGAAAACCCAGTGAACACAGTATACAATGGTATGACAGAGAAACTTAGTATCGTCAGCAAATTCATCCAGGTGTCCCAGTTCCTAATAACCCGCATGGGGAATGGAAATTTATTTTTAAGCTGATGGGTGTTCTCACCTATTCTCATTTAAAGCTCTACACTATGGGCTTCAATCCTTCATATTGCTATAGCCTATGTTATATTAATCAACTCTCTTTATGATACTTCCTTTTCAACATGTTCATTCATTCTTTATTCCTTTAAAGGACACATACAGGACAAATATTGTTCCCTGCACACCATCAGCCCCAGCAAAAGTCTAAACACCTTCCCTGTGTCCTTCAGCTGGTGGATGTGCTCAGAGTTGACTTTCAACTGGCTGGAAATGATTTATTTCTCTGGTCTCTCTTAACTGTGCTATTATTATTTTTTTAATACAAATTTGAGAATTTCTGAGACCAGAGGTGAGAACCTTTTCATGTTGGAATTCCACATTAATTAGGCTGGAATCAAATAAGGCTACATTCATGAAACTTTGATTAATTATACAGTAGAACCTCTAAGTTGACCACCCATGGGACTATAACAAACTTGTCAACAGATGGAGGTGGTCAACATAAGGAAATAGCCCTACTGTACTAATGCATACATGTGGTGCATGTCCAGTCTATGAAAATTTGGTGAACTTAAGATGGTCAATGTAGGGAGGTGGTTGACTATGACACTTCTACAGTACTTAAAAATGTACCTTATTAGGTAAAACTCTAGCTACTATGTACTTAACAATTTCAAGAAATGAAAATTATTGCTTAATTTTAAAGTTAACTAACCTTTTAATGACTTTGTCTTTTCTTTGTTGAAAGCCTTTGGATATTCAGTTGTGGCATCAAGGTCTATAGCTATAGTGGATTATCTACATAGGTACCAGTCATTTCTGACTTTACGTGCATCTTCATTTGGGTTAGTTATGTAGGAGAATATATATTTGCAACAATTATGTGGTTAAAAAAAGGAAGCATTTTTACTGGTTGAAAACAAGGAAGCATTTTTTCAGCATGCTGCCGAAGGCACATGTATTCTCCTACATTTGTTCATATTTCAATGTCATCTTTCTTAGCATCGAACAATGACTTTAAAATATCATCTAGTGAGAGATCAATCAATCCCCTTGGTAGGTCTTTACATGCTTTGGTGATATCAACGAGCTGAGGGTGAAATACTACTTTTGAGTGGGATGTCACGAGTCTCAAAAAGCGCACATTTCATTGTATTCTCCAATTAACAGGCCTATAACACCTCTGTGTTCTTCAAATGATTTGTAAATATCATTCTGATCATCAATTACCATTGCTAACTTGGGAAAATGTTCATCTGAAATTTCCTTTTGAAGAAAGGAAAAAAAAGTTTTTTGTGAAAATGCTTAGATTTTTTGCACATATCATATATAGGCTTAGTTTTACTTTGCAAAGAAATTTTTAGGGTGGTGCTTGTGGCTCAAAGGAGTAGGGCGCTAGCCCCATATGCCGGAGGTGGTGGGTTCAAACCCAGCCCGGGCCAAAAACTGCAAACAAAAAAAAAAAAAAAAAAAAAAGAGAAGAAAAAGAAAGAAAGAAATATTCAAGACATTTTTCATTGGACTGTGTATCACACAGAAATCATGCATTCTTATAGAAATCCCCTTTTAGTAATTCACAATGCTAATTCTATTTTTCGCAAAATTTAACAATCTGTTCTGATAGAGATAAAATTTTGACTAAAACCTGTCCCTGTGATAGCCAACACACTTAAAAATGGTAAGACAAATCCACATGGAATCCTCATTATTTAATTTTAGCAGGTTACAAAACTGAAGATGCCATGTTGCATTTGAAGGAATATGATTAACAATACTTACAACTTTTTGCAGGGTGCCACTTAAATTGCAGCTTTAGCACAGAGATTTTGCTGATGCCAAGATATAATGAAAAGAAATGAGAGCATGTGGATGGATCTGTTAATAATTTTTTTAATCTGTGCAGTAAACCCTTCGTGTTTTTTGGTCATGGAAGGTGAATTGCCTGTCATACTCTTACTAGCTCAATGAAATTCAGTCCAACTTTACAGTTGTTTAGAAAGTTGTTGAAGAAACCTATTTGCCATGTTCTGTTGGCAAGAGTCCCCAAAGACAGTAACTCTTCCTGGCAAAGAAAATCTGCTATGAGCTGAATGAGCTATACAACCTGCACCAAGTCAGTAGTATTAGCTGATTAATCTAAAGTAACCAAATTATATACGTTTTCCTTTAGAAGTATTGCATGAAGTTGTTCTCTTAAGTTGAAGGCTAGTTCATGCTGCCAATCGGTTATGGCTCTTGAAAGAGATAGTTATTTGTACTTTGAAACATTATCCAGGGCCTAAGCATCCTCCAACTTCAACACTGCATTCTTTCATGATTTCTATACTACCAAAAGGCTCCCCCCAGTATATAAGCTACTTTATAAGTGGCATCAATGGCATTATTTACAGGTCTTACTGAAAGAATAGTCTTTCTGTTTGCATTTCATCTTTTAATTTCTGCAATACAACCCCTTCTGCACCTCCCCAGTTTAAAATATCTGTGGTCTTTGTGTGTAGCATAATGCTGTTGAATGTTAAATTTCTTTAACATTGATATCGCAGTATCACAAAGCAAGCAAATCACTTACCTTTAGCAGAAACAATATAATGTTGGATTTCACAATCCTCATGAAAAAAAAAACAAAACTGTTTTCTTCCCTTAGTATTCTTTTGGTATTCTTTGAAATGATGGGCTTTGAACTGATAAGCAGACAGAATTAAAGAATATTGTTGAACCATGCAACTATTCCAAATTTTACTTCAAGCACTGTAGTCAAAGGCTTATAACAGACTGGCATGCTCAAACCCCATAGCTCTCGCCAACCAGCCTTTGGGGGGGGGGGCATCAGTTAGAACTAAATCATGAGTGTAGCCGTCGTCAATTTAGTCCTCACGACTTACTAATGTTCTAATTGTGCTGGTTAATCTGGGAAGATTACGTCATTAAAACTTATATTACTCATTGGTATTTTAAATACATTCATTTAAAAATAATATAAAAATAAAAAGGAATAAACACATATTCATACAAATGAAATGATTTATTCTATAAATTTTGAATTCAGTGAAAAGGCAACACTTAACAACCTAGAAGGTCCCGTGTGGCTTGAAGGCTGCAGGTTCGCAAGCCCTGCCCTATACCTTGACGCCAGTACTGCACTGCTAACCCAGAGAGAGAAGTTGGGGTGTAGATGGCTTAAAGGAGTTTTGAGAAATCAGCCTAGGCCTCATTTAAGATGAGTTACCAAAGAACTTTTGGATAATTGTACATTTTATTTTCTGGAGACAAGATTGGAACATTGGGATATGAAAAAAAGAGTGCCTGATGCATTATTTAAAAATATATATATATATATTTGGTTGGGATGTAAGAATAACAGACAAAAGCCTCTGGGTTTAGCAGAATCATTAGTGTAAAATAATGTACCTGACTCCAAAGATACGTCAAAAAGCAATATGGAATATGAGCCAATTCCCAGCAGTTTGAATTTATTATTTATGACGCCAGTTAAACAAGGCTAATGTGCTTTGCAAAAGTGGTTATAGCTGCTATGCAGTATTAGTAGAAATTAGTCAGATGTTACCAGCTCAATACAAAGTAAATTTGCAAAGGTTTCTGCAAATGACAGTTTGGCTGAGTTAACATGACAGTTGAGAGCATCCAAGCTGCTTCAGTATTGGCAAGTGGGTTTCGAACCAGAGTCAGCATTTATCACTGTAGGGAACAAATTAAGCCAATCGAGGGAAGAACCAGTAATGAGCTTCAGCACTTTATGCATCATATAGAAACTGTCCCTAACATTTTCCTGCTCTCTAATCCTGTCAGTTTGCAAGAAAAGCTGTGAGGGTCCCTTTTATACATTATTTGTTTTTTTCTCTATCCAGCTTCCTCTTAAAATGTGCCCCTGTGATACCCTTTAGCAGTGAGTTCTGCCCTACAGATCTGTCTATAATTATGTCACTCTGCTGTTTCCCAATGAGATGGTACAGGAGAATCTTCTTTTGTAATACTGGGCTGATTAGTAAAATTATTATGCTAATCAAAATACAAATAATCATAATACTTTCTTAAAAACTTATAAACACTATCTCATAAATATATTGATGATATCTTTTTATAAGCTGCTTAAAGTTATAAAATATAAGTTTACGAAAACTTATACCACACTTCAAACACCAGAGAATAAGTATATATTGAAAATTTTCATTTACTTTTCTCACTTTGAGCAAAGAGATGTTAGTCTACCTATTTAAGCTTTCTGTTGGAAGGGTCCATGTTAATTTTTAAGAGGACTTGGAATATTTTTTAGGGTTAAGGAAGAAATCTCTTCAGTGGAAAGATGGGGCTGGTGTTAATTCATCCTCTGATTGGGTTTAAATAATTCCTGCTCCTTCCTTTCTTTTCTCTTCCCTTTCCTTTGATTGGAATGTACTTGTGGTCTGATTAAAAATGAATTGTCTTCCTTTGGGGTAAAAAAGAAGCAATGGTCTATTCCCCATGGAGGTTGCCTCCAAACACTGGATGGGTAAACTGGGAGCTTTAAAAATACTTTGCACATTTCAGAGAGTCCAAAGATAACTAATAATAGTTTAATTTTCATGATTAACTTTATACTTGGAACATAAGACTTTAGAATCTGTATACAAATCAATGTGAATTTCAAACACGTATAAATTTAGAATCAGTAACCCAGGCTCTTAAACCCAACATAAGGTTTCTAAGTTACATTCATAAAAATTATAATACATAGGTCACTATGAAATTTTTGAGACTGCGTTTTGGTCCGTTATTTCACTTCCAAGAAGCGCCATTGACGAAGTCTTTTCTGATTCACGTGTGCAGGTTTTATTGGGCTTGGCTTATCAGTGTTGCCTGGAGGGCTTCATTTGTTTCTTCATACCTTTCTCTTCTTTTTTGGTGGTTAAATGCCTGTCTCTACAATTCTGAAATAACTGTGTCTATTCTAATCGATTTCATTTTAGTTCTTGTTTCTCTACCTAGATTATTGCCCTGGTCTCTAAACTATTCTTGGTGTCATTCTGAAAATTATCCATAGTTTGTTCATGTCTTTAGCCCTTAGAAATGAATAATACTTAATTTCAGATATTTTAGCAGTAAAATGATCATTTTAAGCACTATGCAATTTTATTCCTATGAACATCTACTTGTGGCCCTGGCACCAAATAGTATATACCATAGTATATACTTTAGCTATTTCAATCATCATTATCTTAACCCAAGTTTTTCCGCTATCTTCAAAATAGTTGAAGCAGGGAAAATTATTGCTGTATTATATTTAAGCAAACAAAGGCCCAGAAGCAAGAATTCACAATCCCCAGGTTACCTGGAGAACAACTAATAGTTGCACATGTTGGTTTGGCAGGTCCACTACAGCACAGCAAAGGATCACAGACTGGACAGCTTAGACAACAGAAATGTATTGTCTTACCATCTGGAGTCTGGAAGTTCAAAATCAAGATGTTGGCAAATTTGCTTCCTCCCGAGGACAACGAGGGAAGGATATGTTCCCAGCCTTTTTGCTTGGCTTATAGATGACTGTCTTCATTTTCCAATGGCATTTTTCTTGTATGCCTGCCTGTGACACCAGCCATATTGAATTTGTGTCCACCCTAATAACCTCACTTTAAATCAATTACTTCTCTATGTAACCTATTTCCAAATAAGGTAGCATTCCCATTTGGGGGGAGAGTGCATTAGGACTTTAAGCTATGATCAGACATACTTCCATGAAATAACAGTAAAAAACCCCACAGCACTAGATTTGCTACTCAATACCTTTACTGCTAAACATGCTGCCAAGGAAAGATGGGGAAAGATGGGAAAGTGCTGGCAGGGAAAGATCAAAAGAAAGCTTAATGATGTGAAAATAAAGCAAGGTGGGTGCTTATGGGAAATGATTAGAAAAATCAAATACCATAAATTGAATATAGTTTGCAAAATTATGCCAAGATGATTCTAAGTTTGACAATATGTACTTTCCTTTTTTATACTTTGATAGAACCAACTACAACAAAATTAAAGTTTAGGAGGAAGAAAGAAAGCACTTGCCTATTCTGGTAATAAATTCCAATTATTTTGAATTGACATTGTTCTACACAGCCCAAAGTTGATTCCAAGAACTTCTTTCTCTGTTCTGTTTAAGAACCAAAGACAAATGACTATGCCGAATTCTTTGGCATGGCTCCATTTATTTAAAGCTCAACTATGCCTCTCTTTTTTTTCTTTGGGGGCCCTTTGGGGGAAGAAAATACACACCAACTAAAATCTGAGCCTATTGTGAATGCTGTGATTTCAAAAGAGTAGGGAGCTAAGCCTGAGATTCAGCCCCTCTCTTTTAGTGGCTCCTGTAGACAAATTATCCTAATACAAATGAATATCAATTTTCATCTGTATAAACCTGGGAGGGGTGGCTGTCCCAGCCTGCCTTTTTACCCACCTCTCTCTCTGATCCTCCCACCTCATAAAATATCGAAGCTATTAATTCAACGGACATGTGCACAGATCGCATTTAGTTCTGCCTCTAATCTTACTTTCATAAATATTTGAAAATTACAGCTAAAGCCAAATTGTGCCTCTTACATAATGGAAGTGCAGGCTTAGTATAACAGCACAATGCTTTAAAGTTCATGGAGGAGGGAAGTAAGAGATGATGAGATTTGGGGACAGTTTATGTGAGCCATTTGTTATGCACGCAGGAGGAATGGTGACTTGATGACAGATTCACTTTTGGGTCCTGAACCTTAATTAACAAGGCCCTCTGAGTAACCTGCTGAGGAACAATAGGAAAATTCTTCTGAGCCTTTCACAGATTATTCACTGATAATCTTTGGGGATTTATTTTATTATTATTTTTCTTTCTTTGTGAGCTGCAGCTTTGTTGCCTTGACATCCACACTCAAGAGTTATTGGTATCAAACCAAGCTATATAAAAAGCTATCAAGCACTTCTCAGATTTTCCACAGTTCAAAGCCATGTTGGCAGCCTGCCAGCCGTGAAAGATGAACTGCACCCCAACGTGATGAGTGTGGCTGCACGTGCAAAAAGGAGCTAGGGGGTGAGGTGGGAACGGCCGCCAACTCTGATAGCTCCAGAGGGAAGAAAGCTGGATGCTACCCCACACACCTAAGAGTCACATTCTCCCCCTGCAGGGAACAAATGGAACTACAATGTTGTCGACTCTGTAGGACCATGGTAGAAAGACCGCACTCTTGGAGAAAAAAAAAAAAAGAGAAGATCCAAATATACTATCCAGAAAAAAAAAAAAAAAAAAAAAAGAACGAGGGTATTATTCATTTTGGCCCTAGGCCCTAGTAGACTAGAGATATTAAGGTTTGGGAATCTGCTGAGGCCAGTATCAAGGACCTGAGGTAATGATACTCTCTTCTCTTTGAAGAATATAAAATTAGGAATTTCTAAGACATTTCGGAGCTTTCTGTTAACCCTGATTCTATCCCAGGCACAAGGTTAAAATTCACTTTAAATTTTGTGGTCAGTATTTTCTAATCTCAATTGGTAAATAGAGGTGTAAACACAAAGTACACTTTAGTTTGTTTTGTCTTTCCAAAACACAGTGGTGTTTGGGGTTATTTTAAGGTCAAGTGATAAACAGGTAGCCAGTGTTGTTGATATTTCTAAAATGAGGACATTAGATACCCAGAGATGTCCTGTTTTTGTCAAAGCCCATGTAGCTAGCAAACACCAGAATTAAAACCCAAAGTCATATTTTTTTTCCCATCCCAGCTCATTCTCTAACATAAGAATGTCTTCCCCAGCTTAATGGCATATGTTCCTATAAATGTAGGCATCATTTTTGAAAAGAAGTATGGAGAATCCACAAAGAACCAAGAGGGAACCTTCCATTTGATCCCGTGATCTCATTATTAGGTATCTACCCAGAATAAAAAATCATTTTCCCGTAAGGATGTAGGCAATAGAATGTGTATTGCAGTTCAGTTCACAATCGCCAATATGTGGAATCAACCAAAGTGCCCATTTACATCTGCACAGACTAATAAACTGTGATATATGTATACCATGAAATACTATTCAGCCTTAAAAGTAATGGAAAGTTGACATCTTTTGTATTAACCTGGATGGAGTTGGAGAACATTCTACTTAGTGAAGTATCCATTCTATTCTAGTAAAGAATGGAAAATCAAGTATCCAATGTACTCAATACTGCTACAAAAGCAGTAGATGAACAAGTACATACCCACACAAGAGAAATACACAAATAAATTCCACTGGGAGGGGAAGAGGAAGGGTTTGGGTGCCCCCAGCTAATGGGCACAATGTAAAGGTGTATGGCACACCCCATGGGTGCAGAACACAACTGCAACTTGAGTCTACCTAACAAATGCAGACAATGTAACCTAATCATCTGTGCTTTCACATTTACCTAAAATTTTTAAAAAGAAAAAAGAAAAGAAATATTGGCATCATTTAGAGGATGTAGATGATTCTGATGGTGCCTCGAGCACTTTCTTTGCCAGTCATCTGTGGGCATTTTGGGGTCCACATATCGGAACTCCAACTTAACCATCCGGAGTGACCCTCAGCCATGAGGAACAGAAATTGGCAGGCAGACAGCACAGCACCCTCACTGCTCGGTGGCATGACTTCAACACACAGTCAACTCCGTTTCTCACATTGGCCTGAACTTCAGTTGTCCACAGCAATGACTCATCATCAATATGCCCTTTTTGCTGATTGCCTTTCCCTATCTTAAATCTTCCTCTCTCACTTTCAAACATACAATTTATACCCAAATCCATCCTAACACTGCTAACTTGCATACTGTTCACTTACTACACTATTCAATAGACCCTGAACCCAAAGCTCTCATAGCAATCAGAAAAATCTCGCTGGACCCTTGGCTTGTATTTCTGATATATCTTTACTTATGACTCACAGTGATATATTCTTCTAAAGCATTTTTGTACCATGATAGTTTAAGAATACTGTAAGATGATTGAACTGTAGATTTAAGTAAGAAAACACCAAAAGTTAATATCTAATGTGAAATTCTGATAAGAACTAATTATTATTCACATCTTGGTGAACATAGAATATATAAACACAGACATATTTACAAAATAAAACAATTTGCATACTGTTTTATAACCTTTTACTTAATATACCATTACCATCCTTGAGTCTTCAAACATTATTTTATAACATTATATTTGTAACTGCAGAAAATTTAATGTGATTATATGAAGAATTGTAGTTAACCTGATAGGACTTTTTTTCCCCTATTTTCTACTAATAAAAACATTCTCAAATTTAAAAAGTGTTCTTATTTGCATTCCTAACAACAGTAAATAAAAGTTTCAGCAGCTTCACCCTTGCCAGAAATATATGCTTGAAGTATCTGCTATTTACTTAGTTCACAATCATACTTTATTACTTTTAAACATAACTTTCCTTTGCCCAGTGATCTTCCTTTTATATGATCATCATAAGTATAGCAGCCTTCCTGTTTGAGAATGGGGAAAAAGTTTGTTGTGAACTTTTCAACTTACATTTCTTTGTGGTTGAAAAATATCCCCAACAGCTGTCTGTGAATTCCATCCTGAGCAGCTGCCGGGCTTTGGTGGATATTGGGGTAGTAAGAATGTGCCAAAGAATTGAAGGAGTAAGGAGATAGGACTTTCTGAGGTATTGGGAATTGAACTTCAACAAGCTATTTTCTTGTGGGTTTTTTAATGTGTGGGAGAAAGACTTTTAACATGTGACCTTCCCATAATGTCTAAATCAACAATATCCTGTCTGCCTCCAGGTTTAAAAGTAAAGCTCCCTGAAAAAATGCAATAGAGCTGTATATGAATCTGCCGTTATTTAATCTCCGATTTCCCCTATTAGGAACATTGCACCATGACTTGCATAGTTCATAGAAGGTTATGAGCTTATCTGCCAGGAATACTTGAGTGATTTTGGAAACTTAGGGGGAAAAAAACTCTCTTCTAAATATCTGTATAGTCTAGCATCAGATTCCCACCATGTAAGCAGGCTAACCACAATGTCAGAGGAAATGGTTTTATTTGAAAAGAAGGAGAAGGTGGGGAAGGAGAGAAGATACAGAATGAGAAGAAGAAATAGAGAGAGAAGAAAGTGGAGCGGAAAGTTTAGGGGGTAAAGGAATGAAGAAAGAAAGGGAAGGAGGGGGAGGGAAGGAAGGAAGGAAGGAAGGAAGGAAGGAAGGAAGGAAGGAAGAAAGGAAGGAAGGAAGGGAGGGAGGGAGGGAGGGAGGGAGATGGAATAGTTATATTTAGTGGCAGGCTACTTACATCAAGAATTCCATAGTATTCCCCTAGGAGCAATTTCTATCACTACTTATATCCCAGCGTAACAATCAGTTCTTCTTTGGAAGGAATGGAGCTCATATGAACTATGCTTATTTCAATGAATTTTGCCATTCTTCTATAACCGACATTGTTTCTTGGTCTCCTTGGTGTGTACACTGAATTCTATAATTTGAGCCGATGGATTTACTACCCAGACAGATTCAGCTACACGAGTCTTTGCTAATGCTGTCCAGTGTCTTCCATTTGCTCTCTTATACGACGTAGACATCTCTCCAACTCTGTGCCAGACAAAAGAAGACTGAAAAATCATGCTTTCTGATGTAGCCCATTGCTACACCTCTTCCCACTTAACCCATATCTCTTGGTAGATAAAGCAAATTAATTCAACTGTCAGTCCATACACATTCTCTTCTAGAATACGCCTCCTCAGAACTGGCATTTTCATTCTTTCCCATCTTACTCCCTCAACACCTAAACCAGCACTTATTTCAGTTCTTCTCCTGCCTTGTTCAAAGGAGAGCCCAGAGCACCATTTCAGTTCCATAAGGGTTTATAGGCACATTTTTGCCTAGAGCAAGTTCGTCCTCCCTACATACTTATTTGAGGTTTGTCAAGCATCCTCAGTGAGCACTTGTATGACTGAGGCTAAGTCGATGAACCATGTGACCTTTCAGTAATCAGTTCTGATCACTTCCTTTTATATCCCAAGTCAATGTGAATTATCTGCAAATTGAAGAGAGTAAAATAAAGACTATCCTTAATCAATAAGCCAGTGACTTTTATACGAAGAAGTGCAATGTAACCTACAATGAAATATTAGTAGCTCCAAAACTCATCAGTCCGTAGACACACTATTGCAACAATGTTGAAATACTTACTCATTTAGGGAGTGTTTATTATGTTCCTGTATTTGAATTTGAGGCATTATTATATTAATTTCTCAAATTGTTGGGGAAGAGCTACCATGTGTGATAGACTTTTAACACGTTAAAAATATAGCTGTAAACAGCCTCAAAATCAGAAAAAAAAATTATTACACTCTTATTACAGATTAACAAGATGAGGTTCATTGACTGAGGTCATCTGTACCATGTCAGCCTTAAGTATGGGCAGAAGATCTGAAGCGAGGTAACTGATTCTTCAGTCTGGTATGTGCCGTGATTCACTTGCACACAGGGTTGAAGAATCAGTTTCTACACTTAGCTTATTTATATTCTGCTTCTATATCAAATTTGAGATGGAAAGGGAATTTATGTCACACTTCTCTTCCTTTTCCTCTCTCTTTTTCTCTTCCTTTTTCTTCCCCGATCACTGCATACTTTCTATCTTGAGGTACGTTCCTTACAGTGGTAGAGGATCCATTGTCATTCTCTTAAATGAGCATTAAAAAGTCAAGATCAGGGCGCACAGCATGCTTAATTTCTTCTTGCCTCAATATCAAAATACTTAAACTGCCTTTATGATCAGTAAAAATGTGAATGGTTACACGACTTTGGTATGAAAGAGTTTTATTTTAGTTTGTGAAATTACAACGCATTACAAGTCAAGCAGGTCGAAATGCATGACACACACACACAAAAAAAAAAAAAAACCCTGGGGTTCTCAGGGAGGGGAGTAAAGTAATTTTGGAGTCATGCAGAGAAAGAAATAGCATGACTTTGCTGAACTGTTAATAGTTTAAGCACAGTACAGATTTGTTTTTTCAAGTGGACACACCAGAACTCTCTAGTATTCCAAACAATTGAGACAAATATCTTACATAGCCCATAAATCAAGAAGGATGTTTATATTCTCTGAAACATTCTGTTACGATTTCCTTCTTGAATGATAAGCTTCTCTAGGAGATTGTTAGATTTGAACTACAAAAATAGGAATGCTTTCTATTCCAGCTAGACAGTCACCATCTTTAACATAGGAAGTGTCTTGCTGTTCTAGGAACTGCTTTTAAAATGATTTCTTGGAAAATGAGATAAATAATTCTTTTCCAGATGTGGAAATGTGCTCCAGAAAGACAAGACTGAAGAAGGATTATATGTAGGAAATAAACAGTTTTGTGGTTGCAAAAAGTGAAGATGAGGGTGCCACACTTACGGGGGTTACTGTTTGCTTGTTTTATTTTTTGTTGTTTTTATTGTTTTAATTCAGGGGCTTTCTGGGTTCTATAAACTCAGTTCACAAAAAATTCTGTTTGCGTCCTTTTCGTGTAGTTGTTTTTATTATATGTGAACAGAAATAATGGATTTAAGCCTCCTTGTTTGTAAAAAGAAATACTACCTAAATTATAGGCTTACTAATGGATTCGAATGAGTTAACAAAAATGAGCATCCGTAACACACAGTCATCGTAAACTCCCTTCATCATTAAGATTTACGTAAACTTGGTTTGAGCTCACAATTTCATTAATTGTATGAATACCAGCATCATTGGTTAACTTCAGAACAGTCCTGATCACATATTTCTTCCCGGCCCTCACTCTCTGAGCTTATGTTCTTTCTCAGATTTGTTTTTGGTCAAATGGTTACCAAGCTCATTTACTTCTATATACAGAATTCTTTTTGTTGTTAAATCATAACTGTGTAGATTTATGGAGTACAATGTGTTGAGTTGATATACATAGCATTCTACTAATTTTGTTTTAATTGAATGTAATAACATATTACATTTCTTACAGCACTTTGCCAATTTCTGTGTCCAGCCTATACTCCCGTCTGCACCTTGGAAAGTGCAAACTGAAAATCCTTGCTGGCCTCAAGCAATGCAGTTTTACTCGTGAGCAGATCCCTCAGATATTCTGATCCTGCCCCATGTTCTTAATTGGGAATTTCCTTAGTATTTTATTTTGGAAAGTATTTAAGTATCTAAGTATCATTTCATCAAACAGATAAAATGTGCTATATTTTTGTACTGTAAATATTTTAATATGTGTTGAGTTATGACAAATTGATTCTGCCTCTTGCTGATAGTATGAGAACTTCAACATGGGAATCATAAATTCAAAATGCTTATTAGGGTCTCCATCTTGTTCTTAGGTCCTAAAGCTCCACAGAGAGTTTGTGTTCTGCTCTGCTTATCTCCTCTCCCTCAGTCTTTACTGAGCACCTACTGTGTGTCTGGGACAGTCTTAGATACCTTGGAGATATCTAATGGCTACCAAAGGATGTGTGTTACTGGTTAGATAAGATGCCTCCTTCTGTGGTTTGTTTAGAAATATAAAATTTTTAATATAGCATTTTTAGTATGCATTTTATTCAGATTCTATTTGTATTTAGCTCAGAAGTTGTCAGAACAGTCTAGGCTAATTTAGATAGTACTCTAAATCCCAACATTATTATTATCATTATTATTTGATGTGTTTCTTGAATTTCTCAGTGCTCAGTGACCTTTGACCTCGAAATATTTTTCTCATTTGAGACCTGTTTTAACCTAAAGCATATAGTTTTTAGCTCAGAAAGAGATAATAGGCTTTTTCAGTTTCCCTTAGTGGGTTTTTGCATAGCTCTGAAGAGAGAGACTGCCAACCTTCAGTATAAAGCCAGCACCTGATGCGTGTCACTCCCAGCTGGCCTCCGAAGTGGTATCTACAGCCCACCCACATCAGATTTTTACAAGTGGTTATTTTAAGTAGATATTCTTGGAGTGCATGCTCCTAGAGAACACTGGACACTGTACACACATATTTTCGCACATACTCGCGCACACACACACACACACACACACCACCATGGCCCCAAATGTTGACATTTGCCCTTTCCAATTATCACCAATGATATCCTTTGCAAACTGATATAATCAATTGTTTAGCATATTTTGCAGAAGTGGTACATGTTTATTGATAAGGGGAACAAGGATGTGACAATATAGGATAAAATAGAGAAAATAACTTTGCATAGAATAGAAACTATTTTTTTTTTTTTTTGAGACAGAGCCTTAAGCTGTCACCCTGAGTAGAGTGCTGTGACATCACAGCTCACAGCAACCTCCAATTCCTGGGCTTAAGCGATTCTTTTGTCTCAGCCTCCCAGGTAGCTGTGACTGCAGATGCCCACCCCAACACCCAGCTATTTTTTTTGTTGCAGTTGTCATTGTTTGGCAGGCCCAGGCTGGATTAGAATCCGCCAGCTCTGGTTTATCTGGCCACTAGAGCTACAGGCGCCGCCCAGAATAGAAACTATTCTATGGGAATAATGGGAAGAGAGGCTGAATGCAAAAGCCATGTTGTCAGCTATTTAGGATCTGGGTTTCAGTGAGTGGCTACGGACACAAAGGAATGACACAAGGGTGTGACACAGTTCTTCAGTGGAAGGAGACAACGCTCTATAGAATCAGGCAGCCTATCAGGGTCCCAGCTACATGGGCTGAGATGTCAGACATTGTACCTGTCCTTGCACAGCTGAACACTGCACCCAAAATCAGAAGTGGCGTCATAGTAATGGGCTCACCTGGTCCAGATGGCAAGGGACGAGTTCAGTGACGCACAATATGTGGTACACAGCTGTGTTTTTGGCACAAATAGCACTGCAGACATAGCCACAATTTCTACTCTACTGGATGGTAGCTAGAAAGCCTGCTGGTTCACTTGCCTGCCTGGACAGCTGTGTTCATGGGGTCCCAAAACTGACAACTTTAATTTCATGGTTATATATAAGAAGGACTTTACTACTCTGTAAAGACTTAATTTGTGATAATGATGACATCAAAAATCGCTGAGAAACTATCTGTAAATTAATTGAATAATTACCATTTTATACTGTTATCTACACTTAACCTATAGGCAAAGTAAGTGTTATAAATAAAACCACAAAAAATGTAGAAAAGGGTAGTAGCGAAATTACTTTCTGTATTCACAAACAATGGTAACAAAAAAGGATTATAATATAATGAACTTTATGCATATCTAAAAGTCACCATTCCTCAAAGCGTAGTGAAAGGCCAGAAATAAACACACAAACAGCATTGTGACAAGTAAGACACACAAGATAGCTATGAATCACCTGGCCTCAAATCCACTCGTATTTGGGCCTTATTCTGTTGATATATTCATGGCTCAGCTCAGAAATACTCTCCTGAAAGAGGCATTTCTACCCTGCTGTTCCCTCCCTCTGCCTTAATGTATTTCCTAATGTTGATCATAATTTTATCTTGGAACATATATGCCATTTTATTTCTTCATTGTCTCTCTCTACCACTAGAATTTAAGATTCATGAAGGCAGATACATTCCTCTCTTTTCTTAGGTACTCAATGAATATGAATTAAACAACTCAATGAATTAATTAATGAGGAAAAAAATCAGAATTAACCAAAAGAGCAACAATCGAAAAATAGTCAAATTAACTGAAATATTTGAAAAATGTTTACTAATCCAAAAATAAATTAATATTAACTGAATTATCACGATGTAATGTGTTTACAGTGCTTGATTGAATTTACCAAGTGTTCTTATATCAACAAAAAGAAGCTTAATTTACAGTAATTATTTCTGAGCTGTAATATTAAGGATAATTTTTATTGCTTTTGTATAAAGTATTTTATCTTACGATTTTTTTTTTTTTGGTAAGACAGGTTTTTATTGGTGAGGGAGGGATGCTGCGGAGCAGCACCAAGGAGGAGAGAAAAGGAGAGAGAGAGAAGGGAGAAAAGAGAGAGAGGAAAGGGAGGGGGGAGAGAGGGGAGACCGAGAGAGACAGAAAGAAAGAGGAGGAGAGAGGAGGGGAGAAAGCTATCTTACAAAATTTTTATTTTCCTTTAATATTAAAGACAAATTTGTTTCTCCGTGACAGTTCTGAAACCAAGCTTAGTTCCAACCAAGCTTGCCATTGGTAGGACTGTTTGAGATTTGTTAAGATCAAAGCCAAAGTGGACATTTGATCAAAGACCTCCATGGAATCATGGTGCCAAATACCTTTACTTTGTGTCCTTGGGTCTACAGTCCACCTTCCTCATCCACCTTTTTACTTCAGAAAGGTGACCTCAGAGACCACATCAAGCTGTCTTGCATTTTAGTTTCAGCAAATGTAGAATCCCAATAGGCCACGGAGGGTAACCATCTCTCTCTCTGCTAAGCAGCTTACTGCTGGCTGCCTCTCGTTGGCAGGCCACTGCTTCTCTAGAGGAAGCTGAATATACTCATCTCTTGCTACCTGGTCATTTGAAGGTGGTAAATGTGCAATTGTTACTAAGTTCTCACTACTGCTCCATCCCTGCATTCCTCCTGTCAAATTGTGAGAAACAGCATCTTCAAATTATTATATCCAATACATGCTATTTATTATCTCTGAGGATTCCAATGAGACTACTCTGATACTCAATCTCATATATTCTCCTCTCGCCTTTTGAAACCCTTTTTTCTTGCAACATCGAAGCAGGAAAATAGGATACACAGGAGGCATGGGTGCCTCACCTCTCATCAGTTGCTCCCTGTGCTTCCTTCCCCAGGCCCAGGGCTCTGGGCTTCCCTGTAGGGAATGCCTCCAAACATCAACCTACTATTCTGCTTTATAAGCATACTTGGAAATAAAGAGTTTACCATCCATGAGATGGCCTTTGACTAATAAGACAGAGGAGCTAATGAACAAATATTCTCTTCCCCCTTCTCTTGTAATGACAATTCTGAGCGTGTATTTTACAGAGATCATGCAGTGTCTCAGCAGGAATAATCTCTGGTTTCTCATGACAGAGAACCAGTTCAATAGAACATCTTTAGCTTGGCTTCCCTCCGTCCTTACCTCATTCTTTTAGGTCCCTAAAGCCTGTCCCTTGAGACCATCCCAAAATAAACTTTACTGTTGCAAACACTTGTCTCAGTCTGTGATTCCTGGAGAGATTTTAGCCTTATACATATTGTGATTGATGAAGTCATTACACACACACACATGCAATTTTATTTCATGCCAAAAATCTTTGTTGCATAGAATTATTAAAGAAGTAATCACTGAGAGTTGTCCAGTGTTTGCCATCAGTATTTATTTGTCCCCATCTTTGCTCTCCAGCCACCATCTGCACCCTCCAACTTCCTCATTCTTACCATCTTCACATGAATGGGACAAAAAATCTTCAGTTCATACTGAGTAACCCAGTAGAGGGTCTGACAGGTCTCAGAGTGGTTCATAACACTTCCCCTGAAAGCAACAACAGCATTAGTCAGAAAAGGAAGTTGGAAAAAATTCATATTCTCTACATTTTCAAAACTGAGCAAACATCCGTTTCCACACATATAGAATAAATGTCTAGCTTAATTTCTATAGCAAAGCTATAGACAGGCAGGTGCTGCAAGGAATTCAGATCTCTCCCTCCCATAACCTCATTCACAGGAACCTCAGCCAGCTAGCGAGCACCTGCATGGAGTCTGCGCAGGCCATTTGGGAAGGTGGCACTTTCTTGGGCAGAGTGGTTTCCTCTATACTCACGGATTTCAGAGAACAGGAGTTTGGAGGGTTTCTTAGGTAGATAAATGACTCAACAAGGAAACCAGACTAAACATCACAGCAAGAATTAGACCCACACAAACTCTGTGAACATAACCAAGTGTAAACTTAAAAAGATAAGCCAGTGGGCGATCAGCATAACTGATATTTTTACAGTGAATAGTAGCCGTTGCTTGGATTTTTTCTTTTCCTAGTGGAATGTGGTTACATATAGAAAGCAGAGAAGTAGAAGTACTGAAACAGAAAGAAGGATCTGTTCTTGGGCCAGTTCCGGGCAATATCTGAAATGGGAACTCCCAGGGAGGAGGCACAAAACCCTGCTCTCTTGAGATTCCCAGAGAGGCTCTGCATCTGAAGGAGTTCTGAGTTTGCAGAAGATGCCAATTAATACCGCTGCCTTGGCACACTAATGTAAACCTCAGCTCATGTGAGGTTTGCCCTTCTCTCTTTAAAAATGCATCTAGTACTACAGATTAATGTAAAAACTGAAGGTTATTGTCTCTCTTCCTTCTTAGTTCTGATTTACATTTACAGGAAAGTCAAGTGGAAAACCATAAGCTGGGAAATGCCACACATTTGCAAAGAGTCATTACTCTTCCCAGCTTGTAGGCTGTATCATTCAGGGCCTGAGGGCCCCTGCCTCCTATACCATACACACAGCCCTTGTTCTAGCACCACCCTGTAGATCTAGCTGACTTTCTAAGAGAAATTAGTTTCTTGACTCATGTACCATGAGTGACATGTGATATACATCTGTGTGGAACCAAGTGCCCAGCAAGCCCAGGAGGCAGCTCAAAGATTGCCTGAACTTTGGGCTCCTGAACCACCTTCTGGGTTGGGAAGTCTGTTTCTAGTGGGAAGAAATTAATCTAACTAGTCTTTAGTTTACATGTATTTACCTTACAAAAAGAAAAAAAAATTCCTCAGCCCACAAATTCTTAAGATAGAAACATACTTAGCCTGTGTTTCAAGCTCTATTTTTTTTAGTCCGGGTCATCCAATTCTTCTTCTCAGACTGTGAACACTGGCGATATTATCCTTTTGTCTGTGTAAGAGATTTTTATGCACCAAGCACATGAACATTAAAAATGCATCAAAGACATATTTATAGTCAGATGTTCTCCTTTGGAATTCCTCTTACTTCTTGTTAAAATGTCACTGCAGATTTTAGATGTTTTTGTTTTCCATTTCCAAATTGTCTCATAGTCGATAGCTTAGCATTTCCAGTTATAAATGCTACTGAAAAGTTGCAAAAGAACATTTATTATGTTCCTTAGTTTTTTACCTGTTGTAACTTTATGATTAAAGAATTCTTTTACCCCCTGGCCAAAGTCATTTGGATTGGGGAAATTGGAATTTGTTGACAGAGATACATGAATAGATTCAAATGCATAGTCACAGTATTAAGACAACACAAACATTTCCCCCACTTTCTAAAGTACAATCCTGGCTCTCATTATGTGTGCAATGTTGAAATAGAGTAGTTCTCATTAATTAGTAAAAGTTATAGAAGACACTGAGTTGATGCCTCAATATTTTATAGAGGAAAGTGCATTATTTGGAAGTAGCATAAGATGGGAATTTTATTGGGTTTGTTTTATTGTTTTTGCCTTTAAAATGGATAGCTGCAATTTCCTGGAGGAGGTATCTAAGCCACCATACTTTCCACTATTAATATGATTCATTACTTTGAAGTGCTGTTATTCAAGTCATGGTGATAAAAAGATGAATCTCCCATGTAATGGCATGTGCCTTCATCCAGCTAACAAGCTATGGTGGGCATTTGTTAATTTCCTTTCAAACACATATTTTTTTTTTTTTTAACTTGGGCACTCCATCAATTTCTGTCTAGCATCCATTCTCAACCCTCTGCCCCACTCTTAGTCCTGCTGTAGTGAGACCACTTCTATTTCTTTATTCGGGACTAGAACATGTGCTTTAAGTAAGTATGGTCCATGGCTTCAGCTGCAGGGACTGGTTTATAGACAAATGTATGACTTCAGCCCAGTGGACAAGGTCAATGAGATTCCATTCTGAAATCCTTCTTTGAGCTACACATTGGCAATAAAGTTAATTTCACTCTACTTGGATTTGTAATATATTAGCCCAAATGTTCCAGAGAACATAATCTCGAATCTGAGAATGAAGCCTATATTTTAAAAAACATAGGTAGGTGAAAATCCATTATAACCTCTAGAAAAGCAATTGAGATCAATGCTTAACAGTGTTACTTATACTTTTTAACTTCAAATTATAAATATACAATATCTTTTCTCAAAGCATGGGTGCAATTAAATAAGATTAGAATAAATTCTAACCTACCTACACAACTTGAGTGACTTCTGAAAATATCCTAGGATGAAATTGCATATTTTTATTTAGAGGAAATTTTGATTGAGTAATCGTACCTAATCTGTCAGAACTTTTTCATATATACATGTATACGTAGTGCATCTATATGTACACATACTTACACATATGTATGAATATACACATGCATACAAAAAAAAACCTCTTCTTTTCTAAGGGTCCTATGAGTAACATACTTGTGATACTCTTTCTTCTTTTGAGATAGCGTCTCACTTTGTCACTCTCAGTAGAGTGCGCTGACATCATAGCTCACAGCAACCTTAAACTTTTGGGCTCAAGCAATTCTCTTGCCTCAGACTCCTGAGTAGCTGGAACTATAGGTGCCTGCCACAACACCCAGCTATTTTTAGAGACAGGGGTCTCGCTCTGGCTCAGGCTGGTCTTGAACCCGTGACCTCAGGCAGTCCACCTGCCTTGGCCCGGCCTAGTGCTGGGATTACAGGCGTGAGCCACCGCTCTCAGTATGTGATACTCTGATTATAAGAAAAATTTTCCAAATCCTTCAGTAAAAATAAAAATTAAAATAAAACTAAATATTCTTAAACAGAACTAAGAAGTGAACCAAAGCTTTTGAAGACTGTTACATTGAAATGAATTGAATTACATAATTGACTAAAAAATACCCCAGTGTGCTTTTGTTTTGCTGACATATATTTTTTTTAATACTCAAATGTCTACCATTTTATAAAAGTTGGCAAATTAGAATAATCAAACATTGCATGAAGTTTGATTTGTAAATTTTTCTTCATGGTGTGGTTTGCTAAGTTATAAATAGTTGTCATGGTCCAAACGAACCCTCCTTTAGACTTTACCATAATCTACAGTTTAAGGTATGGAAGGCTGTGGACCAAATGCAGCCAAAGTTGAGAAAGATAACATTTAGATTATGACAAAAATATAATTTATTTTATTATTGTTTGCAATTCATTGAGGGTACAAAGAATTAGGTTACACTGATTGAGATTGTTAGGTAAAGTCACTCTTGTAATGATGCCCTGTCCCCAAGAGGTGTGCAGTACACTGTGTGCCCCCCATCTGCCTCTCTCCTTCCTTCTTCATCCCTCTTTCCCCTAACCTATCCCTTGTATTAGATCATCTACTGCCTTCATATTAGAATTAAGTACATTAGATTCTTGCTTCTCTATTCTTGTGACGCTTTACTATAAAGAATGTGTTCTACCTTCATTCAGGTTAATACAAATGATATAAAGTCTCCATCTTTTTAATGGCTGAATAGCAATCCCTGGTATACATACACTAAAGCTCACTGATCCATTCCTGGGTTGGTGGGCACTTAGGTTTTTTCCAAGTTTCGGTCATTGTAAATTGAGCTATGATAAACACTCTAGTGCAAATGTCCTTATGATAAAAGGATTTTTTTTTCTTCTGGATAGATGCCTAGTAATGAGATTGCAGGATCAAATGAGAGGCCTA
This sequence comes from Nycticebus coucang, assembly GCF_027406575.1. Lineage (NCBI taxonomy): Eukaryota > Metazoa > Chordata > Mammalia > Primates > Lorisidae > Nycticebus > Nycticebus coucang. The sequence goes on along the minus strand of NC_069788.1, from coordinate 100,839,955 downwards.
ATTTGAGTTCTTTGAGGATTCTCCATACTTCCTTCCAAAAAGGTTGTATTAGTTTGCAGTCCACCAGCAGTGTAAAAGTGTTCCCTTCTCTCCACAACCAAGACCACACCTGCAGCTTTGCAACTTTGTGATGTGGGCCATTCTCTCTGGGTTAGGTGATATCTCAGGATGGTTTTGATTTGCATTTCTCAGATGATTAAAGATGATGAGCATTTCTTCATGTGTTTGCTGGCCATTCACCTGTCATCTTTAGAGAAGTTTCTGTTTAATTCTCTTGACCACAAAGAAATGTGATTGCTTGTTCTTTTCTTATTGATTGATTTGAGTTCTCTGTAGACTCTAGTTATCAGACCTTTTTCAGAATCATAACCTGAAAAAATCTTCTCCCATTTTGAAGGCTGTCTGTTTGCTTTATTTACAGAGTCCTTAGCTGTACATAAGCTTTTTGGCTTAATCAGATTTCAGTAATATAATTTTTTGGTTTCTTCAGTTGCCAGGGAGGGTCCTACTCATACAATAGTCTCCCAGACCATTGTCTTCAAGTGTTTTCCCTGCACTTTCTTCTAGAATATTTATAGTTTCATGTCTTAAATATTTTATACAGTGAGAATCAATTATTAATGGTGAGAGGTAGGGGTTCAGTTCCAGTCTTCTAAAGGTTGCTTGCCAGTTCTCCCAGCACCATTTGTTAAATAGGGATTCTTTTCCCCAGTGTATGTTTTTGTTAGGCTTATTACAGATCAAGTGACAATATTTGGTTGGGTTCATCTCTAGATTCTCTATTCTGTTTCATATACCTGCATCTCTATTTGTATGCCAGTACAAGGCTGTTCTGATCACTATAGATTTGTAGTATAACCTGAAGTGTGGTAATGTGATGCCTCCAGATTTGTTCTTATTTCTAAGCAATACATTGGCTATTCAGGTTTTTTTCTGATTCCATATAAAATGAGGTACATTTCTTTCAAGTTCTTTAAAGTATGAAATTGGTGCTTTGATGGACCTTTATAAGCTAACCTGCTTAGCTAATAAATTTCACAAGAACATTGGACCTACAGTGAATAAAATAATATGAGAATTAGGCACAGAAAATTATGTGAGTATATTTAGGACAGAAAAAAAAAACACTGAAAATAAATCTACTTTTATATTTCTCTCTTGGCTAAAACACCTAAAAATTGATTTGTAAGGATGTGAACCTACCTTAAAGAAACCAGGCTTTTCACTGTACAAAGAACTTTCTAAATAAAATGTGATCCACCATACCTTACTACCTGAATTCCCAGAGGCTAAAGCGTAGGCTTTAGCAAAAAAAAAAAAAAATTCCAAATGGGATAATTAAAACAGAGATATAGGTTTAGAGGCTTAATCACGACTATTGAGAATATTTTAAACTGATTCAGGATCCTTGACTTGTATGCCCATCTTACCCTTGCCAAAACAAGGCTCTGAAAGATGACAGAATCAAAAGATGGAAGGCGTCTGGATCCCTGAATCTTCACTGGGAGAACAGAATGTCTTCCCTGAAGCCTTATGTCAGATTACCAGTTATGTGACCTTCTATAGTTTTTATATTATAATATAATCTAGTGTAATTAATACATAATAAAAAGCTAAGAACTTGTGGCTGAAAGTTTTTTGAGTTTCTAAAACACAGTCATCCTTCAAAATTTAATTCAAATGCTGATATGCTATAATACTCCACAATCAATAACACTTGCCTTTGCACTTGGTATTTTGTATATACTTCAATGGTACATAAATTGGGAACCAAATAATTGCCTTATAGTTTAATAACTATTGATTAGATAGTGAGCTCCTCAGAAGGGGAGACTTTTCCTCATTCAACTGCATATCCTCCTGGATCTTACTGATACTTAACAGTTAATTTATAAAAGAATAGGTGGTTATTTGAAACAATGAGTATGCTTCACTGCACAAGATTGGGTAGCTCGTTTCCTTGTCCAATGTACTGCATCTTTAATAATCCTTGTTAAATCCCAAGCTTTGATAATATTTACTTCTTTCATGTCATTCCATGCTCTGTTTGCAGCCCAGACTGATACAATAGAAGATCTGAGTACTTCATTTCTTTTACCTTAAGAGTGTTTTCCTTTGGAGAATCACTTGCTTTGTTAAAGTTTTTACCTATGTATTTGTTTTTCATAGTTGAAAATTAGAAGGAGACATCTAATTCCCAGTAAAGCATATAAGGTAGTAATTAACAGATTTAAATTATAACATGTTTTCCACTTACATTCATATTTTGATAGGGAGAAAATAGAGAAAACAGACCTGTTTGCTTCTATTTATTATACTGATATTATAAAATCTCATGACTCCATACTTATTTTTTTAATGTTTTGATTTTTTCATTTCAAATTAATATGAGGTACTAATTTTAAGGTTACATTGCTTTTACTTCCAAGGTAAAGTTCAAGTTGTAGTTGAGCCCTTCACCTAGGGGACATGCTGTACCCCCTCACATTGTCCATATTAGGTGAGATCCCACCAATTACCCTTCCTCCTTGCATCAACCTCCCTCCTCCCTCTCCTCTCCCCTTCCTCTCTCCCTCTCCCCCTTGTTAGACTAGATTTGTGTTTTATCATTCACATGAGCATGTAATTGCTTATATATTGGTTTCATAGTAGTATTGAGTACATTGGATATTTTTCCCATTCTTGAGATACTTTACTAAAAAGAATGTGCTTCAACTCCATCCAGATAAACATAAAAGATGTAAAGTCTCCATCTTTTCTTAATATTGACTAGTACTCTGTATGGTATACATATGCCATAGTTTGTTAATCCATTCATGGGTTGATGGACATTTGGGTTGCTTCCACTACATATTTAAATGCATACCAGAACTCAGAATTAAGCTCAGAACTCTCGGAAGGAACCCCTCAGAAGATTAAGAGTATCATGAAAACAGAAGTAACTTCAAATATAGTAATTGGAAAGAATTCAATGGACACAAAGTTTCTCATCTTAAAGGGAACTCATAACAATGTTCTTACTGAGACATGTGCAATATATAGAACCATTTGCAAACAGTTGCTGTGGCTCAGTAAGAATTCTTTTCCTAGGTAAAGACCAATACAATTGAGCCTTCTATTTATTCATTTTTTAAATTATTATTCTGACCATTGTTGATGGGTCAGGGGAATAGTGAATTTTCAGATGTCAGACTTACATAACATTTCCACAGTTTTTATGTGGCTTCTCTGTTCCAAAATAAATACTTCTCCTCCACCACCACCGACTGCAGTTGGAATCTCCTGTGAATTATCTTGAAAACAATGAAGCTATATTTTGAATTATAGAAGACTCCCCTTGTTTGTGGTTTCAGTTATCTGTGATCCACTGCATTTGGAAAATATTAAATAAAAAATTCCAGAAATAAACAATTCATAAGGATTAAATTGTTTGCCATTCTGAATAGTGTGATGAAATCCCATGTCATTCCACCTGGGACATGCAACGTATTTTGTTTGTTGTTTTTATGCTGTATGTACCATCCACCCTAGAAAATGTGAATGCATGGGGGAGGGAGGGATCCAATATACAGAATTCACTGGCATCCACAGCATAAGCACCCACTAGAGTTCTTGAAATATATCCCCTGTGGATGAAGAGAACTGCTGTAATTTCTTAAATGACCTTTTAAAATGTCATATAAACTATTTGCCTTGAAACTTCTGCATTGTGGGTGATCGCAGAGCCATACAACTTTGTGGGAAGAACAGTAACTGTAGTGTCACATGGAGAATTAACAAGGCTAGCTTTGTGATGAATTTACCTCCTTTGTTGAGAATCTAATCTTCTGAGTCTTCCTTGGGAGGTATTGTTTAGAAACCGTTCTTGATCTCTGTTGGAGTTAACTAATGTGAATATGATTTACAGTTATTGCTTATGTCTTATTCTGTTCAAAGGATATTTCAGTCCTTTCTTCCTGTAATATTTCCATAGCACGTATTTTGCGCACTAGGTTTTGTGTGATCATCTGTAGGAATCAGTTTTATTCGTTTGTTTTTGTATATATTTTAGTTTGTTTTATGTATATGTGTATATGTGTGTGCGTATGTGTGTATGCCTTCCCCCACCCCCCCACCAGTATGTGACCTTTTTCTTCCACAATTCAAGAGCATTTGTTCTGTCTGGTTACTGAAGGGCGATTAAGCATTTTCTTTCTGAGTAGATGGATTATTAAGGTCTTGGTAGCTAGTGAAGATTGCTTTTGATTCATGAACAGGATTTGCAGAGACTTTACTAACAAGAAAACAGAGAAACATCTCACCTGAATTCATTGATTAATTGATTTATTAACAAAGTTTGCAACTATTCTTTATTATTACCAAATACAATAAAGCAATAATTTAACACTATTTTTAGTTCAAACAAAAAGGCTTACATTTCTGTTATAATATGTCTGGTTTTACCTATGAAATAGACTTGCAACTTTTCATTCTGAAAACCACTACCTTCCATACTCCTTTAAGGAACTGTTCTCTTTCTCATCCTGAAGGCAATCTTTAGGAAGTAAGTTGAAAGAAATGTGCATAATCTCTCACAAGCTGCATTGTACTAATGGCTTATTTATTTGTAAGATCTGTTATTGTTGCTCCTCAGTACATCCTGAGTACTAGGTAACCCAGTAGTTAAGACACTAGTTGAGTACCTGAAAACAACAATCTTCTCTTGCACTCTGGTTATTTTATCCACCTGGGAGATAAGATGAAACTTAGCTTTATGAAATATAACTGTTCTGCAAATAAGATTACATGGCATTTGAGGAAATGAGAGATACACCTTCCTTTTCTTTCATATTGAAGTAATTGATCTATGTATTCCTCCCCTGCTTGAAGTGCACTCTCTCTAGTGAGGAGTTAGAATAAAATCTCTGAGCTGAATGTGTAGAAAAAACTTGCTTGCTCCTTATTGTATCTTTAGCTCTACTTGTTATTATCTCATAAAACCAACACTCTCAATAAAATTTCAAGATTTCTTACAAAGAAATGTAAACTGATATAAAAACTATATTTAAGCCATCAAAACTAGTCTGAGAGTACTTTTCCCATTTATTTTTAAAACTCTGAACATTTATTAACATTGTATCCAATTTATAAGTTTTTAAAAAAGCATTAAAATCAGAGAAATGCAAATCAAAACCAGTTCGAGATATCATCTAACTCCAGTAAGACTGGCTCACATAACAAAATCCCAAAACTACAGATGTTGGCGTGGATGTGGAGGAAAGGGAACACTTCTGCACTGCTGGGTCGGAGTGCAAGCTAATACGTCCCTTTTGGAAAGAAGTATGGAGAATATTCAGGGATCTAAAAGTAGACCTTCTGTTTGATGCTGAAATTCCTCTGCTAGGTATATATCCAAAAGACCAAAAATCACTTTATAACAAAGATATGTGCACCAGATTGTTCATTGTAGCTCAATTCATAATAGCCAAGTCATGGAAGAAGCCCAAGTGCCCATTGACCCATGAATGGATTAGTAAATTGTGGTATATGTATACCATGGAATATTATGCAGCCTTAAAAAATATGGAGACTTTACCTCTTTTACATTTACATGGATGGAGCTGCAACATATCCTACTTAGTAAAGTATCTCAAGAATGGAAGAAAAAATATCCAATGTACTCAGTACTATTATGAAACCAATTTACAATCACTCACACTTTCATATGAAGAATAGATCACAACCATGGCCCAGGATGAAGGAGGGAGTGGGGAGGGAAGGGGGGAGGTCAAATCTAGGGAGAGTGAATGGTGGGATCACAGCTATGGTGCATAATGCAAGGGTACATGTTGGTACCCTTGCATTATAAATGTCTTAACACAATAATTAAGTAAATGAGACAAGGTATATATTAACTAGTGTGATGTAAACACTCCTAATTCTATATGAAATCAGCACATTATACCCCATAAATGCATTAAAGTATACATGAAAAAAAGTCTATCAAAAGAGAATGGCTAAATAAACTGCAATTCATTCAGAAAAAAATAAATAAAATAAAGAATTTTTTTAAAAAGAAAATTAAATAAATAAAAATAAAAAAGCATTAATACATTTTTTTCCGCAGTCCATGTGCTCATCTTTTTTGTGAAACCATAAATTTTACTTAGAATACTGGCCATAAACAAATTGTGGTTTGGCAAGGACAGAAAAGCAGCAGCAGCAGGTAAATGTATCAATACGACCAAGGGCAAGCTGAGAGGAGGCGGAAGGGAGTGAAGCAAAAGGACACACCTGTTCGCTAGGGGGAGCCTTGAAGTGAAACTGGGAGCCGGTAAAAGAAATTGGAGACCATAGAAGGACTTTTACTCAACAGTGCAGCATACATGGAATGCATTCAATTAAAGTACATTTATTAAGAGAAAGTACCTTTTTGTTGCTCCTAATGTCAGCTTCCTATGCTATGAAATTCCTGGTCCCAAAACCTATGCTTAGGATCATGAGTCTAAAACATTTTGTTCTGAATTGAACTGTTCCTTCTTTTCCCTGGCTTAGAAAATGAAAATGGCATTTTGGTAGGATCACCTGCGTTAGTTTGCAAGAGCTATCTTTTAAAAAGTACCCAAACCCTTCAGATTTACATAACAGAAATGTCTCACAGTTCTGGAACCTAGAAATGTAGAACCAAATGTTAGCAGGATTGGTTCCTTCTGAGAGCTGTGATGGGAGGGTCTGGTTTAGACCCCTCTCTTTAATTTGTGAGCAGCGTTAGTTCCCCTTGTTTTCATATCATGTTTCCTTGCAGGTCTCTTTATTTTTACATGCATTCTTTTAATAAGCGTATCAATCATATTGGATTCGGAACCACCCTGATGACCACATCTTTACTTAATCAGTTGCATCTGTGATGACCCTATTTCCAATGCAGGTCATGTTCTGAAGGATCAGAGTTTAGAAACTTCAGGGAATGAATTTGTGTATGTGGTGGGGGGAGCACAATTCTTCTTATTATATGATGAATTTTTTCTATATCACGCTCCTGTCCCTTTCCTCTTTTTCCATTACTAGATAGCAGCAAAAGTTAAGCTCTGTTCAGTGAAGTATAACTCCAGAGGCAATATGATGACGTCACAACATTGGTTCTTCCACCTGGGTTTGTGTCCAGACTTTGCCATTGCCACTCACTCATTAGCTCTGTGATCTTAGCCAGATTGCACATATTCCACTTAGAAATATATATCATAAAATATTAAAGAAATGAATTGCCTTCCATTTCCAGGTAGTTGCCCATCACGTTGATTATGAATGTTTGCAATCCTAGCAATGAGCACATAGCTAGTTTGGAAAATATTGAAACATGAGTTCATATTTGTTTAGAATACGAGCGTACTTCTGCCAAAGAGGGCAATGATTCACATTTTACATATGCTTCAGGTGTATCATAAAAGACATTTACATTCCAAGTATCTTTTTGCTCTGAAATTAGGTACCAGCCTCATGAAAGAGTCAGTTAGACATTCTAGTTTCATCTTTCCAACTCAGTGTCATAGAAAAACCCAGATATAGAGCAGGAAAAAAAGCAATCCCTAGGTAAGTGATAGAGCATGGTGTATGTCTGTAATGTCAATGTAACTTTGAGTGCCATTGACTTACGTTTGAAGAAGCTTTCTCAGAGTCCCTATGAAGGGATGTTCCTTTAAGACTCTCCAAAGTGATTAGAAAGCTAATCATATAGGAGTCAGGCCCTGAAGGCAGAATCTAGCTGGCTCTGGAATGTCCTAGAAGGGATCTTGAAAGTGGAAAGCAAGATAAGTTAATGTGCATCTCAGTTACAGGTTGCACCTGTTTTCACAGATGAACGGCTGAATAAGGTTTTTTGGTTGCTCTGTATGGTTTCTTAGACAATTTGCAACCAACTAATTTTATTATTAGAAGGTGTACATGCAGAACTTAGTATTATTAAGAGTATATAAACTTGCAAGAAATAACATTAAGGGCTGCATGCCTGAGCGAGCTGTAGCCCTCTGCTTCTCCACAGTTTTGACTGCTGGTCTTATCTCTGCAACTCTGGCCCGGACCCATTACAGCAACATATGTCCAACCCAAAGTCCCTGCTTTAATATCTAACTGCTTCACAAACATTTTATAAAGGCTGACTCAACCTAATAATTTCTTCTCTCTCTCGTCTATTTCTGCTTGACTTGACTCTCAGGGCACTTTATTTATCGTCAGCTACTACTGATTATTTCTAGTGCAGACTAAAAGCTAAATGAGCTCCGGGGCATGTTTCTCTTTATTATAGCAATGGCTTTTCAGGTTGTGACATGAGTATTTATTATATATTATCACATTTAATTCTCAGAGCAACTCTTGTAGGTAAGTATTAATATGATAATCAAAACATGGGGGGAGGGAAAGAAGAGGCTGAAGACATTAATGTTGCCCAAGTTCACAAATAAATAGGATTTGAACCCAAATTAGCATGACTGCACTACCTCAGTTCATTGACAAATACTCTTTTTTTCTCTACAGACATGGGAGTCTGATATCTAACAATACTCTTTATTGGAATGTGGTAGGGCCCAGATCATTATTAACAGTTTTGATAATGAGATTATTTCTGTATAATTTATAGTCCTGTATTTTCTTAATCCAAAACAACCTCAAGTCAACAATGTGTTTACAACTGTAATAACTGCAAGTCAAAAGATTATTCCTCATACATGTGAAATGCAGCAGAAGGTACGTTAAAAAGCATAAAGATAACTTCTATAATAATTCTTAGATATAGGTTCATATATCTGTGCCACAAATATTAATGGACAAGTACACAAAACAGACATTTATTTCCTCAAGTTATGGCATCATTTGTTAGTAGAGTTCAAAGCCCAAACGACATTAGAATTTTTGTAAGTTCTCAAATGTACTTGGATTAGGTTCTCACATATACTTGGTTTAGTTTAGATAACTCAAAAGGTTATCTATAAGTTTGATTTTAAAAATCTAGTTATAGATTATGTTTCTAAAAGTGCTTTCCAATTTGGAATTTTATACACTTTGAATAGCGTAATTTTTACAATTTCATGTATTTGAATTCATGAAATAACTCCTCTTAAAGCAGAAGATATATTAAGTTCAAATAGAAAGATAGGATCAGACTTAAGTAAACAAATATTTACTAAGAAACTACAATATGTCAGATTTTGAAGATATCAATAGATGGATAGATAATGATAGATATCTATAAATGTTGATGTAGACAGAGATAAATATATGTCTGTCCATATTTCTATATTTATTTCTTGGCATCTGATATTGGACAAATATGATGATTTTTCTATGATACAGCAAAGTCCAAAACTGTACCAAGGATGAACTTCAAATGCATTCTCTATGTTTGTGATACTATTATGACACAGAACCATTCAAAACTGGGTAAGCTGAAAGCAAAGTGAAAAGATTTTATTCAATACCTGAGCTCTTTTTTTCCTACTAGTTTTCATCTTCAAAACTATATCTATTAGTAAAGTAAGAGCATTATGTTGCCAAGAATATAACCAGGAGTTATTATAAATCAAAATTTTATCTTTTGAGGAAGTAAGCAGGAATAGTGGTAAAAAGGTTAACAGAGAAAAAAAGGTAATCAGTCCTGGCATCCTCTTCCCCCAACTTTTACATTATCTTCCTCTTTATTTTTTCCTAGTAAAATTATACTAAGAGATAAAATTGTATGCATTCATTCTAAATAATGGCAAAATTGTAGTTCTAACACACCTAGAATGTGATTTCCTTATCATTTTGCTTTTGTCTTATTTATAGTTTTACCTCTTAAACTGTAAAGATGTATTTAGAATTATAAGTTTCAATCTTCATGGTTGAATTAACACATGTGACATGTTTCATGTCTACATTACTTTCTCTGTCTGAGTTTGATTGTTCGCCTTTGGGGTAGAGACTATGTACCTATGTACTATACACTACCCTATAATGCATAATTTGGAATCAACAAATAATAAACAATAAAGAAGGATTGCGTAGCAAAGTTCCAACTCCCATGCTAAGATAAATTGGCTAAATGACTTAGAATTATTTGCTTTTATATTGGTAATCAGTGACATAACATATTTTCATTAAACTGAGTGATGCTTTTCATCTTGTCAAAATTTCAGATTAATCTAGTGTGCAAGTTCTCTCTTGCTTCCTTTTGAAGCTTTAAATCCAACTTTGCATATCTTTTTTAAAAGGGCTATCATTTTATTAAATATGCACTTTTGAGGAAGATTGAATGAGAACACTAGTGAATTTGCAAATGATATACTCTAGTTCATCAGCCTACCACAGTATATGTGATAACATTTGGAGCCATTCCAAATTAACTTACATAATGGAGGTGAAAGACTTTCACTTATTTTACCTTGATTTCTGGCTTTATTACACCATTATCTTTCATATCATGAACCTCAGTCTTTTGTATTATTACCAGTGCTCAGTTCTGTGACATTACTGTCACCCAGGTTCTCTCCAGGATGTCAAATTGAAAAAGAAAATCTGTAATGGTTCTGGCCTGTCCTGGTATCCATCCAGACTGAAGTTCAAGGTGAGAGTCCTACAGAAGCCTGGGAGGGCCCTGCCCACTCTCATCTCTGAGTCTCTGATATGTGTTTGCTGCCTGGAAGATTCTCCCACTCCTCCCTCTTATATCATTTTCTCATCTTTTCTCTAACAAGCTATTACTACTCATCATTCATATTTCAGAGGAAACTACTCTTCCTCAGAACAGCCTTCTCCACTTCAACCTTCCCTTACGTTAGGTCCCTTATGGAAGTTACTCATCATCCTTATACTTCCTCTAACATTACATGCATTAGATTAGTCATCATTTAGCGCGATGGATCTTTGCCACCAGGTAATAAACCCTATAAAGGGCTGAACTTCTGGAATTAATTACTGTCATACCCAGAATGCCAACCTCAGTGCCTGGCACATAGCAATCATTCAATAAATGTTTGCAAAATGAGAAAAAGAACATTGTTTGACTTTTTAGGGCCACTGCACAGGAAGATCACACATCCTCTTGAGGCTGAAGAGTTAAGGTTTGCTTTTGAATCGTGCCTGTAAGTCACGGAAGGCATTTTATTCTCACAAATTGCTTTGAGCCACAATCAATCAGTATTTGATACAGATCATGTGCTTTCCTTGAGCAAAGCTAATATACCCAAGCAAAATGTTCAATGCATTTTCATACAGGCTGGACATTTCGAGGTTCATAAACTGCTGTTAGTTAAACTGGTAAAGTTAACTTTGATTTTTCTGAAAAATGATACAAGATTATAATGTATTGGCATCCTCTACAGAAAAAAAAATGTTCATTAATTTTCTACATTTGAACTTAGCAAAGACTGAGTAAAGTCCATTACAGAGCTTTGTTTGTATTTTTTGGAGAGACCTCTTGAGTAGAGTTGTGCAAGTTGACAGGAGGGATTATGAAAATTAGAAGAAATAGCTACACAAGGCTGGAAACAGGCAGAACCTAAAGTCATGAGCTGATGAAACTAAGAGGAATGAGCTTTCTGTCTGAGAAAAGAATCTGAGTGGCAGCATCAGAGCACATGGGCATCTGCTTTGTAACTTCTCTTTTTTTTTTTTTTTTTTTTGTGGTTTTTGGCCGGGGCTGGGTTTGAACCCGCCACCTCTGGCATATGGGACCAGCGCCCTACTCCTTGAGCCACAGGCGCCACCCTGCTTTGTAAGTTCTCAAAAGACAGAGTCTTTAGCAAGGGGGATCCAGAATGGCAATGCAACATAAATACCTGTGTGTAATTGGCACAGTAATATGTAAATAATGCTGGGCTCTTTTTGTGTGTGTGTGTGTTTTCCTTTTGGTGAATCAAGAAATTCTTGTACTACTAGGAATTATGAAGGAAATTCCTAAATAGTTTTATATATATGTGTGTGTGTGTATAGTATATAAATATTTTATAAAAAAGAATAAATGCAATATCTAATTAATATTTCATGATCCAATGAAATCAGAATTCTCTCTTTCCTGATTTCCTAATCTAGGCCTGCATATTTTCAGGAATCAAATCTCATTTGTTATTTTTTAAAAATCTTTCCTAAGACCCAGCATTTAATATGAAAGATAAAGTAAACACATTATCCTAGGAGTTCTGAAAAATTACCTTCTTATCTTGAAAAATCTTGTCTATCTATTAGAAATCTAATCTAATTTAGTGACTTTAATGGTAGATTAAATTATTGTAGGGCTTTCTGTAATTCAAATCACCTGTTTTTTTTTTTAATGTTAAGTACAGCTTTAATAAGAAAAATCTTTCACTAATGTGAGAGTATGAATACTCCATAGGTTTGAGCTAGCTGAAAATAAAGCAAACGGCTTTTACTTGGTCTCCCTTTAGCCTACCAAACAGCTCTTTTAGAGGAGAAATTCATGTTTGATTTCTGGACCATCATGATTTAGTAATGAAATAACATTTGAAAGTTAAAAAACAACAGAAAACAACTGCCTGGTTTAAATATTAGAACTATTTGTTCTTTTTGTCTCTCCTAAAATGTTTATCATATTGAAATCAGTAGTGAAACTTTATCTTCTCTTGATTTATATACTCACTTACAAATTTCAACTGGCAATATTTCCACCAAAATGATGTAAGAGATGTAAATGTAGTTGAATAGGAATACTAATTTATTAATTCATATGTTTCCATGAATAAAAATCAAGAGGGTAGGGGCAGCACCTGTGGCTCAGTCGGTAAGGCGCCGGCCCCATATACCGAGGGTGGCGGGTTCAAACACAGCCCCGGCCGAACTGCAACAAAAAAAAATAGCCGGGCGTTGTGGCGGGCGCCTGTAGTCCCAGCTACTCGAGAGGCTGAGGCAAGAGAATCGCTTAAGCCCAGGAGTTGGAGGTTGCTGTGAGCTGTGTGATGCCACGGCACTCTACCCAGGGCCATAAAGTGAGACTCTGTCTCTACACAAAAAAAAAAAAATCAAGAGGGTAGTATCATTAATTATTTGTAGCCAGTTCCTTCTGTCAGTTTATTTGATCTCATTAAAAGTCAAACCTTTATGGTAACGGCTTCCGTGTTGCTTAGAGGACATTAAAACACAGAGGATTTGAGGGTCTCAGAAATGTGGGTACCCGCATTTTTTATATAAAATACAGTTGTGAATTTCATCATACTGTACAATCTCTATCTTTATCCAATTTCCTATCATTTCACAATATTCAATATTTTGTGTTTACAAAACAAAAAATTATTCTGCATAATCCTATAATTCCAGTTTCAGGGTGAAATGCAGTTGGAAGGAAAGCTAAACCTTATACTAATTACTTTGAGGCATAGCACTGGTTTAGATTGTTCCAGGAAAATAGTTATTCTATTGAGCTTCCAGAATGTTGAATGCATAGCTAACCAAGCATTAAGTCTTTTATTTCTGGTCTTCTGTGCACTTTAGAAATGGCACCAGTTGCTTTAGCAGTAAAGTTCTCCTTAAACAAATCAATTCTGCAGGAAATTGAGAGTTCCAAATGTTGTAGAGAGGATCTGTAAAAAAATCTTCAAGCTCAGGGGCACCAGAATTCTTAAGTGTGAAATCCATGATTCGACCATGATTAAGGCAGTTCGTCACCAATTACAGCAGTTGTTCTTAGTTAATCAATGGAGGTTAAAGAATTTTTTTCTTTCTTTCTAGAATTAGTTTCCTAATTAATAAAAGTGAATTTTAAAATGGCCTTCTGAGGAACAGCTGCGTTATCTATTGTTTATGGAACAGCCTTGCAGTCATGCTTGTTTTTTGGCATTGAAATAAAAATGAGAGTGATTTGCATAAGTGGAATATCATTTGCTCTCTTGATGATTTTCCTCTCTTTTTCCTCTTCTGTATCCTGTTCATTTCCATTATTTGAATGATAACTGACTTCCAGGCAGAGAACCACCGTCTATTATTTTCTGATCTTCCAAAACAAGCAGATAATATGTTCATATGAAAGTAGGATTAGATGAGACTTTGCTTCAAATGAAGCACAATATGTACTTAGAACAAGAGTCAAATTCATCACAAATCTGTTCAAGGCATCCAGATACAAGCTGAGCATCCCTAAGGAGAAACTCTGAAATCTGTGATGCTGCAAAACCTGAAACTTTTTGAGCACTGATGTGATGCCACAAGTGGAAAATTTTATCCTTGACCTCACGTGATAAAGGAGTCAAAATGCAGTCACACTTTGTTTCATGAACAAAGTTACACATAGGTTATCTAGTAAAGAAAGCTTTGGAGAAGTTTCAGTTGAAGTCATTAACATGGAACAAAGTGTTATGAGGTCTTCCCCGTGACTCTGAGATAAAGAAAGCTTTATTTTGTTTCATGAACAAAGTTACCAAATGTTACATAAAATTGTCTCTAAGCTACGGGTAGAAGATGGATATGAAACATAAATAAATTCTCTTGTTTAGACTTGGGTCCTCTCCCCAACATATCTCATTATGAATATGGAAATATTCCAAAATTCAAAAAACAATCCCAAATCTAAAGCACTTCTAGTCCCCAGCATTTTGGATAAGGGATATTGAACATGTAGCATGTATCCTAAACATGTATCTTCCTTTGCATATAGACTTCACAGAGTAGTTTATAACCTAAAACCATGATTTTTGAGTGAGTGGTGTCGTATTTCCTAAACCACCTTAAACTATGGGAGTTTCATATATTGTTTAAACTAAAACTCCAAACAAATATTTTTGTGTCCCTTAAATATAATGAATACTCCTTTTAAAGGAAACATAATTTTCCATATAAATTTTGCTAGTATGTTGTTTATTTTATATGAGTCCAATGTTTTCTCCCAAAATTCTAATGTTAATGTACTAAGCCCCGGTACCTCAGAATGTGACCCTTTCTGGCCCTAGGGTTTTTATAAAGGCAATCAGGTTTAAGTGAGGTTTTTAGGGAAGGCTTTAATTTAGTATAACTAGTATCCTCATAAAAGGGTGAATTAAGATACAGAGATACACAGAAAGGAAAGATGATGTGAAAAGATATAGGTAGAAAACAGCTATTCCAGGGCAAGGACAGACGCCTAGAACACACCTTGCACTCCTGACCCTTAGAAGAAGAAATCGACCCTGTCAAAACCTTGATTTTGGACTTCTATTTTTTAGAACTGTGAGAAAATACATTTTTGTTGATTAATCTTCTTGGATTGTGGTCCTTTGCTATGGCGATTTTAGCAAATTAATAAAGAAATGCATTCATAGCTAATTTTTTTCAATACATTTTAACTGTAAGTTAATTATGCCAATCAAGACTTGTATTTTTGAAGTGAAATAACCATGCTAAGAAATTGAGATTTAATAGTCTACTCGCCTATCCTCTAGCTGTGAAGCAATGGACAATTTCCACAGTTTTCCTGTGGTGTGATTTCCTCATTTATAAAATAGAAATAATAGTAGTTTCTAACTCAGGAGAGTGGTTGTGAGGATTCAAATAGATGAATGCATAAAATGCTGATCTAACTGCCTACCCTCATGTTAATAGTCCGTGGATTTTAGTGGCTATGACAGTGATAATTTGATACAAATTGTTATTAAAGTTCCAGCTACCTTGAACAGAAAACACAACTGGGAATTGGCTGTATTTCTAAAAGTTAAGATAAGCAGATATTTCATAGCCATGGGGAAGCCCTCCCTAATACTGTGTTAGTGACTTCAACCGAAACTTCTCCAAAGCTTTCTTTATTGGATAACATATGTGCACCCCGCACTGTCCTCCGTGCTGTAAAGGAGCACCCACCTTAATGATGAGATACTGATGCTTAGCTAGAGAGACAGTGCAAGATGCACATGGCTCTGTTACAAAGGAATTATTCCTAGCACAAGAGAACAGTGCTAACAGTGAGTCCCACATCTGGATTTACAGTTGACTAGTACATCTCCATGACATTCCAACTTCTCCACTCCTATCTATGCTCCCCAGAGAAAACGTTTGTAAAGTACGTCACCTCCCTGCTTAAATCCCTTAGCAAGCCATCCATCTTTGTATGCATATACAGGGTGTCCATAAAGTTTGTGAATTAATACTAATATTTACATCTTCGGGTATGTCAGGTTTTGTGCTAGACTCATCATTTAAGTATAAGAAATGAAGGAGCAAGGGGTAAAGCTATGGAAAACTCTACTACCAGTAAGTATATTGTTGTGTACTTCCTTGGATTAATAACAAGTGAAATATTGGCACAGAGAGAAGCCCTTCCCCAAACAGAATCTGTCACATTTGTTTGTTTTCATGTATGCTGTGCTTATGCACATCACTGAGTTTCACCATCCTCTGTTACTATTGATTTATAAGAAAATCTGTGCACTCTGCCACAATTTCCAATGTGTGAATTTTTATAAGGATAATGTTTTCTTTTTTATATGCTCAGAAGCTCGTGCAGTGGCCACCACGAATCAGGTGCTACATTAATAAAAAAGCGAATTCACTCTTATAAAAGAGGAAAGGGGGTGATGAGGTAAATAATCATAAAGGATTTAGTATTCTTACAGAAACTTGCATAGGGGAGGGAGTAGACAAGCTAATATGATAGTGGGAGGAAGACCTGGCAGATGGAAAATCAAGTGCTAAAGCAGCCACATGGGGAAAGGATTTGTACTAAAATCACAAACAGGGCGGTGTCTGTGGTTCAAGGAGTAGGGCACTGGCCCCATATACTGGGGGTGGTGAGTTCAAACCCAGCTCTGGCCAAAATTGCAAATAAATAAACAAATAAATAATAAAATAAAATAAAATCACAAACAAGTCTATTTGGCTAGGGTCTAGGGCAGGTGAACATAAACGAGGTAGAGTTATAAAAAGCAAATCCCATTTACATGGTGGAGGCTCATAAATGCAAGGTTAGAGAATATCAACCTTAATTGTTCCTGCTCTGAAAATAACACTCTATGCTTCTTTGTTGCCTCTGGAATCATCTGTCAACAGTGAATAATTTGGAAAAGACATGTGAGCATTTCATTGGTATCCAGATATATTAATTCAAATTATTCTTCTGGGGGGATCGCTGGGATCACACCTGTGGTGCATCTTACAGGGGTATTTGCGAAACTTGGTAGATGTAGAATGTAAAGGTTTTGGCACAGTAACTGAGATAACGCCGGAAAGGCTATGTTAACCACTGTGATAAAAATGTGTCAAATGGTCTATGAAGCGAGTGTATGATGCCCCATGATCATATCAATGTATACAGTTATGATTTAATAAAAAAAAAATAAAAAAAATTATTCTTCTGATTAACTCAACTCAGATATACTTTAATCCACGAATAATAATATTTTTAAATTATTTTCATGCATTTGAATATATTTTGTTGAATATGTTATGTTTCATGTCTTAGATTCTTTTCTCTTAAATAGACAGTAATATTTCTGCTGTGTCCTATAGATGCAAATAATGTCAACCTATTTATGTACATGGAAATGTCCTGGAAAATGTGAGATTTATGTAATACTGACACATGACCAGTAATAAAATAAGATTATAAGAGTTTATTCAGGAACACAAGAATATTAATTTTCCTAAATATATTCGTCAAATTCTATATAAAGCTCAAAGTAAAACAGAGTCAACTGCAAGGCTGGAGCTACTTGGTGCTGAGATAACTTTAATGAAAAGTAATATAGGACACAGTCCATCGTTTAAGTTAATTCTGGGGACTTGGCCGAATGATATACCCAAAACACCAAAATGCTGCTTTATTTACACATTTAAAAATAGATATATTATTTACATCTATATAGTAAATATTTTGAGAGCAATCATGAGAAAATATTCATAATAACTTTATCGATTTGTGTCTCTACGGATAAATCTCAAAAACTAAGACTAACTGAACAAAAGTTGCAAAATGTATTCTTAAACTTGAATGTCATCTGACTTTATTTTAATAAGTCTCCAACAAAATGTACATTGTGCATTGATACAGACATATGTACTAGAATTATAAAATGCTCCTTGGGAATGACATCTTGGTTAAGTATAAGTATCAATGAGACGGCAGTGGAAATATTGGAAGAGGTGCTGGTGTTTGGAAGTACGGATATTCATTTGTTTTGAAAACAAATATCTCTATTTGTTTTGAAAACAAAATACAATATTTGAAGCAAATGGAAGTCATTAGGAGGAATATCACTGTGAGGGCAAAACCCTGACTCATAACACCTTACCCTCCAAAAACAATAGGTACACGTGCCCTTGATGAAAGGCATTTCAGCTAGACTTTCTCTAAATTACATGCTATCTTTGCCTTCAGAATAAGGAAAGCAGCATGCTTTTCTATCAGGAAGACAGAGTCTCACTGTACCGCCCTCTGGTAGAGTGCCGTGGCGTCACACGGCTCACAGCAACCTCTAACTCTTGGGCTTATGCGATTCTCTTGCCTCAGCCTCCCGAGCAGCTGGGACTACAGGCGCCCGCCACAACGCCCGGCTATTTTTTGGTTGCAGTTTGGCCGGGGCTGGGTTTGAACCCGCCACCCTCGGCATATGGGGCCGGCGCCCTACTCACTGAGCCACAGGCGCCGCCAATCTAGACATAATCTTATCATACAGTCCAGCAACTGTGCTCCTTGGTATTACCCAAATGCGTTGAAATCTCATGTCCATACAAAAAACCATGCAAGGATGTTTATGACAACCTGTTTATAATTGCCAAATTTGGCAGCAATAAAGTTGGCCTTCAGAATCAGGAGGGGGAGGGATGAATAAGTGGAGGTTTATTCATACAAACATTTATTCATTACTAACAGGTAATGAGCTTACACAGCTATGAAAAGACATGGAGAGTCTCCATTTTTTTTTAATAGCTGAATAGTATTCCATGGTATACATATACCACAGCTTGTTAATCCATTCCTGGGTTGGTGGGCATTTAGGCTGTTTCCACATTGTGGCGATTGTAAATTGAGCTGCAATGAACAGTCTAGTACAAGTGTCCTTATGATAAAAGGTCCTTCGTATTAACCTGGATGGAAGTGGAAGACATTATTCTTAGTAAAGCATCACAAGAATGGAGAAACATGAATCCTATGTACTCAATTCTGATATGAGGACAATTAATGACAATTAAGGTCATGGGAGGGGGAGGAAAAGCAAAGAGAGGGAAGGAGGAAGAGGGGTGGGGCCTTGGTGTGTGCCACACCTTCTGAGGGCAAGACATGATTGCAAGAGGGACTTTACATAACAATTGCAATCAGTGTAACCTGGCTTATTGTACCTTCAATGAATCCCCAACAATAAAATTAAATTAAATTAAATTAAAACAAAAGAAAAGACATGGAAAAAACTAAAATGCATATTACTGAGTAAAACACATTGTTTTGAAAAAGCTACATACTGTATGATTTCAACCATTCACATTCTGGAAAAGGCAAAACCATGGTGAGGGTAAAAAGATTAGTGGTTGTCCGGGGCTAGGGAGGAGAGAAAGATGGATAGGAAGAGTACAGAGATTTTTAAGAGCATGAAACTATTCTGTAGGATTCTGCGATGGTGAATACATGTCATTTGACGTTTGTCAAAACCCCTAGAATGTAGAACACCCAGAATGAAACCCAATGATCGGATATTAATGGCGTGTCAACATAGGCTCCTCCATTGTAACTAATACACACACCACTCTGGTGTCATAAATAGAGGGGAAGATTGTGAGTGTGTGGGGGCAGGGAGTTTATGAAAACTTTTTGTACTTTCTGCTTAATTTTTCTAGGGAACTAAAACTAGAATAAAATATAAAGTATAATAAAAATAAATTAACTACATATATTATTTTTTTTAAATCATGGAACCTGTAAACATCAATAATTACCTTGTTCCTCCTTTAGTGAAATAATTTTATTTTAAATTAGCTCAAATCAACAAATGTTCATTGAGTGGCATATACTTTATTGAGATGGATGCCTATCGTTTTGAAGCTGAACTGTTTTCAATTTGTTCAATTTAACTAAACTAATTTTAAAGCACTGTAGATCCATGGTAGGTGATAGAATGATAAACATGGCACGTGTTTTTCCTTGAACAAGTTCACAGCATGGTAAAGAAGAGTGAACCATACACAAATTCCAATATATTAAAAGCGTTATTCTGTGTGGAAGCCCCTACTAAATGGGCCTAAAAAAGGCTTCACATCAGGTGGCGCCTGTGGCTCAAAGGAGTAGGGGGCTGGCCCCATGTGCTGGAGGCGGCGGGTTCAAACGCAGCCCCGGCCAAAAGATGCAAAAAAAAAAAAAAAAAAAAAAAAAGAAGAAGGCTTCACATAAATTTAAAATATGAATGTTGCAATATCAGAGAATACGCTCCTAAAAAAACTCCTCACTTCTACATAGATGTACAGAACCTCTCTCCATGTTTAACATCTCTCACTTTCCACAAAGTAGGCAAATTTGTTAGTACTGAACGTTCATTCATCTGTTTTAATTTAATTTATTTTTTTAACTTTTTTTTTGTAGAGACAGAGTCTCACTGTACCCCCCGAGGGTAGAGTGCCGTGGCGTCACACGGCTCACAGCAACCTCTAACTCTTGGGCTTACGCATTTCTCTTGCCTCAGCCTCCCGAGCAGCTGGGACTACAGGCGCCCGCCACAACGCCCGGCTATTTTTTTGTTGCAGTTTGGCCGGGGCTGGGCTTGAACCCATCACCCTCAGTATATGGGGCCGGCGCCCTACTCACTGAGCCACAGGCACCACCCAATTTAATTTATTTTTATTTACTTATTTGTTTGGGAGAAGGACAGTGTATGCAAAGAAGAAATAGTTTTCCTCATGTAAAATGATGGAGTAGCAAAGGCTGGTTCAGAGCAGCCTCAATGTCCTTAGTGCCCTGGGCCCCTGAGCTCTTTCATTTCTTCACCATTTATGTGTCGCTCCCACAATCCTAATCAGTTCAAGGTTACAGAATGGTCCCTGTAACTCCAGCCATCCTATCCTCCTTCTGGGAGAAAGAGAAAGAATACAGGGCAAATAGTTTTAATTAATTAAATACATTATTTTTAAGAAGCTTATTTCTTGAAGCATTATTTTTATTTTTAAGATGCTTATTTCTTGAAGCATCATACAAATTGTGCAAATCTAAGTCTACCACATCAATTAATTTTTCTAAGTAAAAAGGGAAATCACCATACCATCTTCTCTAAGAACAAATTATTTTTTCCTGTTTTTAAAGGTACCCAAATAACATTTGACAGTCTGTATTCGTGTCTTGCTCATTCTGCATTGTTACAACATGACTCTGTCATGTTAATGAGCAGGGTGTTTGTGAAGGTTTGTTTTGCAAAGGCTTCGTAATATTTCATTGTGTGCAGGAAAATTTAGGTACTTTCCACTTTTAGGCTATGGGAAGACATGTTGGTGTAAACATTTTTGTCTGTATCTTTCAGTGAAGCCACATACTTATTTCCTTTAATATACGCCCGCAGCTGGAATTCCTGAGCCATATTTGTACAGCAGTAATTCGAGAACTCCATTTACTCCACATCCTTACCAACACTTTGTATTATATATATTAATATATATAGGTAATATATATATAATATATAAAAATATATATGCATTACAATTTTAGCCTTCTGGTAGAGGTATGGTAATATCTGCTTACAACTTTTAACTCACATTCCCTGATGATTAATGAAAATGAGCACCTATTTTAATGGTCCTTTCTATAACGTCTTTTACAAAGTGACACAGTATGTATTTCTCCCATGATCTGCTGGACTGTCTGGTTTTTCTTGTTGATTTCTACGATTTAAAAAAAAAAATCTCCATAAGAATCTTTCATCAGATATATGTATGGCAAATGTTTCTCTCAGATTGTGGGTTGCTTTTTCACAGTCCTAAGTTGTCTCTTTGAATAAAAAGAAATTTGAACTTGTCTATTTATAATTTCTCCCTCCTAGTCACTGTTACTGCCTCATAGTTACTCCTGGTTTATAAGGTTTCTGTATTTCAGGGTTGAACAGATACAGTGCTTTCCAGAATCTTTATTTTTTTTCATTTAGGTTTATAAGACATTGTATTAATTTTTATATAATCATACATAGAGTAATGGCTTATTTACTTCCAGATAGAGATCCAATTGCTCCAGTACCATTTCTTCAAAATATCAACTTAAATAATACCTTTGCTATTAATCAGATGACTCTGCATCTTTAAGGTACTATTTTCATGTCTTTTCTGTTTTCTTTGTATATTTATCCATTATTGTGATAGTTCCATAAGGTCTTAATTATGTAGTTCTAAAATAAATCTGATAATATGTATAAATCCTTCAGGTTTATTACTATTTTATCTTATGTTAAAATTGCTATGGCTATTCTTGGCTCTTTGGACATAAATTGTACAATATGCTTTTTCATTTCTGCCAAAATAAAACCTAATATGATTTCTTTTTGTAATTTCATTTAATTTATGGATTAATTTGGGGAAACACATCTTTATAGTAGTGAATTGCCAAACCAAGAACATGATATCTCTTTTCTTTCATTTGTCTTTCTTAATTTTTAGAAATAATTTGTATTTTTTTTTTGTTTTTTTTTATTTTTTTGGTTTGGTTTTCACCCAGGTTAGAGTGATGTCATAATAATTCACTGCAACCTCCAATTCCTGGGCTTAATTGCTCCTCCTGCCTTGGCCTCCTGAGTAGCCGGGACTATGGCACATGCCACCATACTCAGTTGATTTTTCTACTTTTTATAGAAACAGGGTCTCCTTATGTTGCTCAGGGTGATCTTAAAACTTGGCCTTAAGCGATCCTTCCATTTTAGCCTCTCAAACTGCTAGGATTACAAGTGTGAGCTACCATGCCTGCTCCTAATTAATGTTACTTTTAATTTATAAGAAATTTATATCTGGGGTGGTGCCTGTGGCTCAGTCGGTAAGGCGCTGGCCCCACATACTGAGGGTGGCAGGTTCAAACCCGGCCCCGGCCAAACTGCAACCAAAAAATAGCCGGGCGTTGTGGCTGGTGCCTGTAGTCCCAGCTACTCGGGAGGCTAAGGCAAGAGAATCGCTTAAGCCCAGGAGTTGGAGGTTGCTGTGAGCTGTGTGAGGCCACGGCACTCTACCAAGGGCCATAAAGTGAGAGACTGTCACTACAAAAAAAAAAAAAAAAAGAAAGAAACTTATATCTTTTGGTAGATTGAGTGCTACATATTTGATGTCCAAAATGCTGTTATTAATAGCATATATGTGATATACAACACTTTTAATATTTGTTTTTACCGTAAGTAAATGCAATTACTTTGTTGTATTTGACCTTGTACCAGTTATATTGTTAAGTTTGTGCATTAGTTCTAAAAATTTGTGTCTAGATTCCTTAAAATTTTTTACATGCAAAAGCATGGTTGGTATAAGAAAAAAAGTTTTGTTGCTTCCCTTAGATTCCATTTTTTTCTTTTCTTTCTTGTCGGTATATTTATTATTTAGCATAACACACAGCTAAAGAAACACAAACTCCTTCAAACAGTGGCTTAAATACATGGAGAATTATTTCCTCACATCGTTAACAGTCCTTACATGGTTGTTAGCATTGGCTCAAGAAGTCAGATATTCTGGTCCTGTTCTTAATGGTTATAATACGGCTAAAAGGAGCCTGTGATGCTGGAGACTAGCAGAAAGCCATCTACAACCATATCTTTTACCAGAAAAGAAAAAAAAAATCCAAAAAGTCTTCAACAAAATCCCCCTCTTGTCATACTGGGTGTGTAACATGAACTTACTCATCAGAAAGGCACAGACAGTGAGTAGTTACAGGTTTTACTCCCCGGGAAGAAACAGATAAGGATGAAGTGTTTGTGAATTACTTTTGGGTCAGCTGTCTCTTACTATTTTTCGTAGTTATGTTTTCTAATTTTTTTTTAATTCTTTGGTGAATTTTTTTGAAGGTGAGAGCAACCTTAAGATCTAGCTATTAAATAACTTACCCAATATCATGCATACTTCTAAAATTTCTTTTCTTTATTTTTTATTAAATCATAAACACACAGATCTCATATACATTAATGTATTTATGGGATACAATGTGCAGATTTCATATAGAATTAGGAGTGCTTACATAGCACTGGTTAATATATCCCTCATCTCATTTACTTAATTATTGTGTTAAGACATTTATACTCTATACTAATAGATCTGACATGTACCTTTGCATTATGCACCATAAGTGTGATCTCACCATTCACCCTCCCTTGATCTGACTTCTCCCCTCCCCTCCTAACCCCCCTCCCTCCTTCATCTTGGGCCATAGTTGTGATCTACATATGAAAGTGTGAGTGATTGTAAATTGGTTTCATAATAATACCAAGTACATTGGATATTTTTTCTTCCATTCTTGAGATACTTTACTAAGTACAATATGTTCCAGCTCCATCCATGTACATGTAAAAGAGGTAAAGTCTCCATCATTTTTTAAGGCTGCATAATATTCCATGAATTGATGTTAATCAATTCCATTCATGAATTGATGGGCACTTGGGCTTCTTCCATGACTTGGCTATTATAAATTGACTTGCAATGAATTATCTGTGATTTCTTTGAAATTCCTGGATTATTTCTGTCATATGAAGTAATACAGGTTATATTTTCTCCTCTGTGTTCCTCTTGTAGACTTATATTAATTTATACCAAGAAAATGTATTATTATAGAGAAGCAGCAGAAATAAAAACTGAGATTCTACAATCATGCAGAGGGCTATGTCTGAAATGTTGAATCACATATCAGTATACACATATCACATAAACAAGTTATTTGTCTTCTCAGCCTCAGTTTCTTCTAGGCACGTTGCTATTTATATTTCAGGAGGCTTATAGAGAGATACCACATGTAAAATAATCAGCATACTACTTGACAAATGGTAAGAACTAAACATGCATGAATATCGTTATTATCATTATTACAACTTTATAACAATTGTATTACATCTTCAAAAAATTCTCATTTTCTAAAATAAGGAAATACATAAAAATAGAAATAAGTGTAGTGAAACAGGTCAATTATCAATAGAAAATGTAGCATTACTAATATTAATTATCTATTTTCTACAATTTAAAACAAGCAGACATTTAATGCATTTATACAAATTTGGATAGGGTAGCAATAGCAAAATATGAAAATCTGATTACTGCTATGCATACTCTTTCCATAAAAGTACATATGTGCATATGTGTGTGATTTTAGAAATTTTGATATGTACCCACACACATATATTTTGGTGTGTAAGTTAAGAGATTTTGCTTATCTTCTGAAACCTGGACGTACCATGGACCCCAGAGTAAAGACCGTGGATCTATCATGACCTAGTCCAGACTACCTTTCTATTGGTAGAAAAAAAAAGTGTGCCTTTGCTGTTAACATTTTCATTCATCAGTGTTGTTTAGCAGAAGAAATAAATAATCTCAAGCCTGTGGCAAAGCACACACTTATAAAATCATTTTGTGGGTAATCTGTGAAAAGGGACTACATCAAGGAATTAGGAAACCTATTTTTCCCCACATTTTAGTTGTTTCCTTTCTGTTCTCTTTTTTCACTCAATTCTAGCTCCCCTATCAAAGCATTGAAAGAAGGGAGAACACGTCTTCTTCCTGAGAAATTACGTCTTTTGTGCGACTGTCTTCTATAATTCCTTCCCTGTCTGTAAATTGTACATTCTACGCTATGAAATATTCAACAAATACAATCCTGATGCCTTTTCTTCCCGAGACCTCTATTTTACAAAACAGATTGTTTACAACTGTGCTTCCCTTCTGCCTAATGGGCACCCTGGGGGAATGTTGTTGGCTTTGAGACTCAACCACATATTTTCAACAAATAACAGTCTTGAAGCCAATGAAATCTGATAGCAGCCAACATTATTCAGTCGTCTCTGAATGGAATAGGTTCATATTTCTCTTCCCTTTGGGGTATGAAGGAAAAGGACACACTGGGATGTGTGAACTGCAGCCACATATAAGCAAATGATTTCAAAAAGTAGTGGAGCATTTCACATTCTCTGGAGTCAAATGGGAGTCCTAAACTGTCAAGCTTAGCTACAGTGGTAAAGGGTTTCTCTTTGGGGACCAAGATACACATTCATTTGCTTCCCATTTGGTTTGCTAATACAGCAGCCATACCCCGGCAGGTGCTGCCTAGGACTGCCAAAGGGATGAAAGGAGAAATAAATCACATTGTTCTATTGGGTTCTCAGGCCAATAGTAAGAATTAATGCTGCCCCATGAAGACCAAAATGCTTCTTAGGAACCTGGGAAAACCAATACATCACTCATGGTGCTGGCCAGGATTCTGTATGAAAACAAGCTTACTGAGTAGCAAGATAAGAGAACACAACAGAGAAAACTGCTAATAAAGGACCAGCAGTATCTTGAATACTGGGATTTAACAATTTTAACCATGTTGGCTCATCTGTATTAAGATAGATGTACATTAAGCTCAATGTCATTGTTTAATATCAATTTACTGTGCACCTACTGTGTGCCACACCCTAGGAATATAGCACACAAATCATAGTTTTTGACATCTGAAGATTAAAATGTAGTATTTAAAAAAGTTAGTAAATAGGGAAGCGCCTGTGGCTTAGTGGGTAGGGCACCGGCCCCATATACTGAGGGTGGCGGGTTCAAACCCCACCCTGGACAAACTGAAACAAAAAAATAGCCAGGTGTTGTGCCGGGCACCTGTAATCCCACCTACTCGGGAGGCTGAGGCAAAAGAATCACCTAAGCCCAGGAGTTGGAGGTTGCTGTGAGCTATGTGACACTACAGCACTCTACTGAGGGGGATAAAGTGAGACTCTGTCTCTACAAAAAAAAAAAAAAAAAAAAAATGAAAAAAAAAAGTGAGTAAATAATTGTTTGCAGATGGATGAAGCACAGGATGCTGTGTGGCAAATAATAGAAATCGTTCTCATAACTTCAGGGAAGTTCCCAGAGCAGACCTAGGTGCAGGAGAAGTGGCCAAGTTAAATCCTAATGGATGAGCGTGGAGAAGCCAGGGAAATTGGGGAGTGGTTGGGGGATGACAGAAACATTGAAAGGCTATTACTATAACAGAGTTGACAGAGTATGTGACCTGATTCAGTGCTAAAGAGAAACAAAGAAAGAAAAAGAGAAATTAAGAATGCCCTAGTTGGGGTGTAAGACCCAAAGCAAAAATGTAGTGAATATATGTATGTCTTAATATCTAAGGAAAACAGAAATAACCTCAAATGCCCCAAGCTCAAGTTCATCTCACCATCATCTTCCCACAGATAAGGTTCCACAGCCATGCAACCATCTTTATCATAGAGATGAAGCACAGTGTCTGATTATCTCTGAATAAATTTTTTCAGTTCCCTACCAGCCCAGTGGATTATTAAACAAGCCAATCAGATCCTCCTGTGGGAATCAGGGTTGTGTCCTACCCTCTTGTTACTACAAAGTCCACCTCGCACCATCTCTGCTGATTCACTCATCACCTGAGGCCTTGCATGACAAAATGTCTTCATTATACAAGCTGGGAAGATATGTTATCAATAAACTGCTATGAATATCACTGTCCAGTTTTGGGTACTGACTGTTCAACCATTACCATAACTCTAAGGCAGTGGTTTTCAACCAGTGTGCCGAGGCACACGGGTGTGCTGTGAAAACTTTTAAAAGATCATTAATTAAATTATTTTTGAAAGAAGTTCAAATCACGGTATGTTCTCTTTTTTACTCTTCTTTTGTTGATGGACATAATTTAAGTGTGCTGTGAGAGTAAAAATGGTGAAAAACACTGCTCTAGGGTAAGGATTCCTTTCTCAGCAATGAAATGAAGAGGAGGTGCATTAAACGTTAGCTTGGCCAACAAGGTCTTTATGTATTTATTTTTTTTCTCATTACTGTGTAAGAGAATGGTCAGGAAGAATAGATTTATTTTGTGTCTGGTGAGTATGAGGGTGGGGATGGATAAGGAATGAAGAAGATTCAGTTTTGAACACATGGCAGTGGGTAAGCTTATGGAAAAGAAAATATATAGCTTGGGCTTGGGTGGTGCCTGTGGCTCAAGGAGTAGGGCACTGGCCCCATATATAGGAGGTGGTGGGTTCAAACCCAGCCCCGGCCAAAAACAGAAAAAAAAGAAAAAAAAAATGTGTGTGTGCGTGTGTGTATCTTTTTTTTTTCTATAAGCTTACCACACAGGATGGGAAGGAGAAGGAAGAGGGAGCTTACAGGTGCATGTGAAAACATTGGAAGGAAGGAGGAAGTTCCTGCCTAGGCACTTCTGTTTTGTACATGACCTGGGGAAAATAAAATCCCTGTAAAGTAGTAGCTAGGAGATTTGGGGAGTAGGGAGCAAGTTGTAAATGATTAAATAACTAGTGAAGAGTAAAAAGGTACATCACTTAGGACAGTTCAGTGACCATTGTCAAAATCTTTTAGTATTTTTGGTGTAAAATGAACATAGATTTCTCATACTGTGTAGCTTCAGAATCCTTGTATAATAAATTAGCAGGATGTTAAGTTGATAAAAATTACTCAGGGAAAGACTTTTGGAATTACGTTGTATAATGTATATATGTCGATATATTTATGTTTACACTGATCTGATGCATAGTAGTTTATTTGTTAATTTGTATATTCTCAATGTAAACACTTGGCAGGAATAGTAACTTGCATTTTTGTAAAAGCAAACTCTTGAAAAATTGCTTGGAGATAGGAATTGCATAACAGAAGAAGAATAATGAGAAAGAAGGAAACATGTGCCTTCTCAAAATGTGGAAAACATATATAAGGAAAAACAGATGATGAGTGGTAAGTCTTATGATGGCAGAAATCCTTAGTGTGGAGAAAAAAGTTAAATATGACATAAAGCAAAGAGATGTGCTTCATAATTTTAAGTACATCTCTCTTAATTTGTTGTTCTTAAAAGAAAAGTTACTTTTTATGCATTCACAATGAAATTACATTTATCTGCACATAACTGAAAGATTAAGAAGACACTTCTCATTTAAATCTGAACAAAAACAATGTTTAAATCCTAAGCAAAGTGGCAATAAAAAAAAACAATAAAACTGACTCAGCAACATTTTGAACAGTGTCAGATACTGTGGGTTGTATTGTGTCCCCCCCAAAAGAAATTGTATGTGTTGAAGTCCTAAACTCTGGTACCTGAAAATGTGACTTTACTTGGAAATAGGGCCTTTGCAGATATAGTCAAGGTAAGATGAGTTCATACAAAGATGAAGAAATTTGGACACAGAAGACACAGAGAGAATACGATGTGACAAGCAGAGGTAGAGATTTGGGTGATATGTCTAGAAGGCAAGGGATTAAGAAATGTTAAATATTTTCATTGCCCCACTACAGAAGCTATGAAAAGGAAAGGAAAAATGTTCCGTTAAGTCCTTCACAGAGTGTGGCCCTGAGACTCCTTGATTCAGACTGTTAGCGTTGAGGAGTGTGAGAGTGTCCACGTGTATTTCTTTTCTTTGAAGCCATCCAGTTATAACATCCCTAGGAAACCAATGCATCAGGTCAAACATTCAAAAATGCTTGCAGAGGGCGGCACCTGTGGCTCAAGGAGTAGGGCGCCAGTCCCATATGCTGGAGGTGGCGGGTTCAAATCCAGCCCCAGCCCAAAACCACAAAAAAAAAAAAAAAAAAAAAATGCTTGCAGAAAGCCCACCAGTAACACAAGAGGAGCCCTTTTTCTGAGATGCCTGCTTGTTAAACCAGATGTCCTTGCTTACTGAATCATTCCGTTTTTGCTGAGGCTTTCATCACCAAAGTCCTCACCAATCTCTTTTGTTTTAGAAATGCCTTACTTTCCAAATTCTATAACCGGAACACTCCAGGATTATACCAGCATACAAATCAACTCTACAAACTCAGAAATATATATGTTGTGCGTCTAGACTTAAAAATTCTCTTACAAAGAATGAGTTCACAGAAACATTTCCATCTAAGCAATCTGCTCAGTCTCAATCCAACAGGTTTTACTTCACAGTCTTTCTGCATTCCTCTCTCTTGGTTCCACATTTATGTATAGTATCTGCAGAGGAAAAGGGAAAAAATGGACAGAAAGGAAGAGGGAGAGGAAAAGAAAAAATAGGAAATGTGGGATAAAGGAAAGGAAGAATATCCTTTAAAAAGTTAATGGGTAGCTTTAGCTAAAATCTTCTTTTGTTAAACTTTAATCAGAAAAACCACAATAGCTGTTTTTTAAAAAATGGAATGTGATGGAAAATAAAGGTGAAGTAGGAGTTAAAGAACATTTTAACTCTCCAGGTACTATAGCACACCTTTTAAGAAATACATTGTAGTTTGTTGGGAGAATGGGGACTGAAAACCCCATTCTTGGCAAAGGAAAGCACCCCCAGAAAAAGAGGAAAACTAAAATGTAAGCTGAGTGAGTCAGAACAAAGAAAAGTCAGGTAGTTTACATTTAAACTAGCCAGTGCCAGCAAGCTTCCTGCCTTTTCTGAGATTATACCCTGTTGGGGGTACAGTTTACAAACACCCTGCTGGGTTTGTGAGCACTCTGCAGAGAGTAATGGCCATAGAAGAGACTGTGGCAAGTCCTAGAAAAGATACATCTTCTAGGACATTTCCTGCCCATTAAACAGGCAAAGCAGATACCCACTGTGGAGATTTGCATTTGTCTGGGGCAGAGACCAAGGGAGTAGCTGGAGCCCTGAGATATGGGCAGAAGAGTTTATATCCCTTATCACAGAGTAAAATCCTCTGTGGTGGTGATGGGAGGAAAATGCTTCCCACCAATCCTGGTGGAGTTTTACTCCACAGAGAACTAGCAGGAGGCTCTCCCAATACAAGGCTCAGATTTCAGATTTCTGAAGGCTACCCTTAAGGTTATAGTAATAACAAAAGGAGTTGATATGATCAATCTGAGAAACTGCTGGTGTCTTTGTTCTCTCCCTCATCTCACCCTCTGGGCAAATAGACTTATAATAAAATCAAAGTGGAGCAAACACTCTGGGCCATTGCTGGAATCTCACAACAGGCAATGGACCCCTAGGCTTCCACTTTTATTCTTCTCTATGTCTCTTGTCTTTCTTTACTATTGTTTCTAACTCTATATTTCTTCAGTCAATCCCTGCCAGTTTCCACAGGTCTCAGCAGACACTGCTCTGGAGGCAGGACCCTGACATGTTTAATATGACACATAAAACTAAAATGAGAGAGATACTTGCATCATGGGTCAACTTTGAGGTTTTCAGCATCAGTGTTGCCAGCATATCACAAATTTGCAATATTTCCTTTGTTTCAACATATCTAGATTCAAATATCTAAATATTCCATTATTGGTTTTCCCTATTACGTCCTGAATTAATAGAAATGTGGGCCCTCTGTAAGAAGACAAGCTATAAAAGAGACTTTGAAAATCTGTTTCATTCAGAGGCTCCCTCTTATTATTTACATTTCTATTCATATTTCTTTTATCCTCTCACTTAATCAAGCTATCTGAAGGCATAAGCTTTAGGCAAAACCAACTTTGTTTTAAAGACATGAGAAGTTCTAAATGGCATATATATATTAAATGCCTAAAGTTGCAGTATTTCCCTAAGAATTCAGGTGTGTTATTGAGTGTTTACTTGAGGTTAGAGGATCCATATAGTATTGACAATAATTGCAGGCTAAGTTGTTGATATAAAGCTGAAACTTCTTAGAAACATTAGATGGAATTTAATTTACTTCTTCCTACTCAGATTCTTGACCCCTAATGGGAAATAAGTCTTCCTTTTAAAATGAGCCTAAATTTATGAATCATCCACTTGATACTTAATCATGTAAATTAATGACACTTGATAAATATGCCTTTGCAATTGCAATGATGACTAAACTGTGTGTTTTGTTAACTGTGCCATTTATAGCTCGCTGATTTTGGATTGGAAAGAATACAAATTTATTTGTTCCATAAGTGTTTTCAATGCCACTGTTCTGTCTTTGAGTTTAAAATAACTTTGAAAGCTTCTTAACTCCTCATCAAATATCATCTCTTACTGGCTATTAATAAAATTTATACTTACTGCCCAGTCCAGAAACAGACAAATAAGTCAGAACAAGAGGTTCTTCAGCTACATCTATTCTGTAACTACTCCAACATTATTCCAATTTTTCCCCTCCAGAATAAACAACACAGTAATAGCCAAAAACACCACAATAGAAGACTGGTGCACTATTTATTTACTCTCTTACTGTGTAGCTTTTACTCCCTTGGATTCAATTTCAGCCAATTTACATTTGGCACTTGCTCACCGTTTACCTCCTAACACCTAGGTTGTCAACTGGCTTTGGTTCCAGGATGACCGTTTCTCACTCCTCCTGTCTCCCATTGCTATCCTGAGAGATTTCCTCATCTCCAATGATAATACAAACAGCTGCCTTGATATCTTCTTTGATTACTACATTTCAAAGAGATGGCATCAAGCTCTTTAAAAGGACATTCCCTTGTTTTTGAAACTGGCTAAGGACTTTTAAGAACATTTATATACATTTCACAAAAGTGAGGCTGGGCATGTAATCCCAGCATTTTGGGAGGCTGATGTGGGAGGATTGCTTAAGGCCAGGAATTCTAGACAAACATGGGCAAAATAGTGAGACCTCATTTCTGTAAAACTCAAATAAAACTAACTAACCAACTAAATAAATAAACAAATCTATGAAGTTATAAAAAAATAGTGGAAAAAGAATTTGCAGTTGCAAGTTTTTTAAGGTAAATGTTCTAAGAAAAGGAAGGTCAGAGGCCGGTAGTGAGAAAGGAGTCTTATCTAAAGTTTAATCAAGTGGAAGAAAACATTGAAGCTTTCTCAGTCATATTAAAGCAATAATATTTTTCTTTCTTCTCATATTCTGTACATTGACTTGTATTAAGGTGTTAATCCTGTTATGTGTACTTTTTGCTAGAGCTGTAGATTCTGGTGTCCTGATTGCGTTGAAATGCCGAAGATGTCACATTTGCCTATTTGGTATCTCAGGGGGATAGCTGGATGGCTGGGCTCAACTGAATTGTTAGGATACCTAGGGCTCTCTCTTCCCCCATGATGTCTCAGGTGCCCCTTCTGTTCATGCCATTTACCTTTGCAGTATCTTCAGTGCAGAAGCAAGAATTCCCACATGGCGGCACCAAACCTTTTCAAGATCAGCTCTCTAATTGTCACTGCATCGCTTCCACCACATTCTGTTGGTTAAATGGAAGGATGAGAACCTCAGGAAATCAATGTGGGAGTGAGTGTGAAAACCAGGAAGCATAGTTTATTGGGAGCCTTCTTC
This sequence comes from Nycticebus coucang, assembly GCF_027406575.1. NCBI lineage: Eukaryota > Metazoa > Chordata > Mammalia > Primates > Lorisidae > Nycticebus > Nycticebus coucang. The sequence goes on along the minus strand of NC_069788.1, from coordinate 100,806,667 downwards.
CAGGATTAGCTACAACAGATATTAAATAATTATTACTTGATGACCAATTATGATACTCATGATAAATGGTAAAAACCCACAAACAAACCACTTTGAACTTAAAAATATAATTTAATCATGTGTGTCCCAGTGAGGTAAAATAACTTATGTACTTTTACATTGGCAGCATTATAAATATTAATGTTTGAGTTAGTCTTTCTAATTCTAAAATGTCCTTTCCATTATACTGAGTTTCATGTACATGAGCTTCTATCAGCCAGGCTTCAGTTTCATTAGGCTTCCTACTCAAAACCCAAGATTGAGACCAATTGTCACCTGAGTATCACTGAGTTGATACCAAATATTGGGCATAAATTCTAGCCCTCACATACTGGTGGGCAGGAATCTTATTCTAATTATTAAATCATAACTATGAACATTAATGCATTTATGGGGTATAATGTGCTGATTTGATATACAATGTGGAATGCTTATATCAAACTGGTTAACATAACCATCACCTCACTTATTTGTTGTGGTAAGACATTTATACTCTACTCTTAATAGTTTTGAAATATACCACTGCATTGTGCACATTGGGAGAGGTTCCACAAAATACCCTCCCTCCTTCCAGTCTCCCACCTCATGTCCTCCCTTCTCCTCTTCCCTCACCTCCCCTCTCCCTCCTCATCCCTCCTTCTTTCTGGACTATAGTTGTGTTTTATCATTTGTATAAATATGTAGGAGATTATATATTGGTTTAATAATAGTATTGAGTACATTGGACACTTATTCTTCCATTCTTGAAATACTTTACTAAGAAAATGTGTTCCATCTCCATCCAGGTACACATAAAAGATATAAAGTTCCCATCTTTTATGGCTGCATAGTATTCCATGGTGTACATATACAACAATTTATTAATCCGTTGAGAGAATATTTTATGAGGAGGATCCCCCTGGCAGTTGAAACAACACCAAAAAATAAATTACTGGGGTATGATCAGACTAAAAAGCTTCTGTGCAGCCAAGAACAGAAATAAACTAAATAGGAATCTTTTAAATTATTTTAGGTTCATTCTTTCTGGTTTGGGTATAAGTTCAGTTTGGGATATTAGTTGAAATATTCACTAAGCAGTATTGGAATTAAAGGGAAATCTCAATTCTTGTGTGACGCTTCTCATTTTATTTCAAGGATAAAATAATGCTTTGTGAAATTATTGACAGTATGAGTTATAAGAAATGTAGTCCTTCAACATCTTGGAGATATTTAGCAATTGTGTAGACATGTCTTTTGGTTGCGCTTTACTATTGTTGATATTTAACAAGAAGGTGTTCAAAATCTTAAGAAAATAAAAAATATTCCAGTGGAAACATAGTGCTGAGAAAATATTTTGTGGAATAAAAGTTTGAAATTCTAATTTAAATACAGTCTTTCAGGAAAAAAGACAAGAATTTTTCCTCCTGCCATTTCTATTAAATGTAGTACTAGAAATCTCAGCCAAAGCAATTAGGAATGAAAAATAAATTAAAGGCATTTAAATAAAAATGAAGTAAAATCATCTCGGATAACATGATTCTATATATGGATAACCCTAAATATTTCAACTAAAATCTGTCAGAAGTAATAAGCAAATATTCAGTATAGCTGTATGTTACAAAATCAGCATGAAAAATGTTTCTATACGCTAACAATGAACTATGCAAAGAAGAAATCAAGAAAATCCTATTTACAATAGCATAAAAAATAAAATATTAGGATTAAATTTAACCAATAAGTTAAAGATCTGTATATTGGAAAATATAACACATGGATGTAAAAAAATTAATGAAGACACAAGTGAAAATATAACCTGTGTTTATGGATGTGAAGAATTAGTATTTTCAAACTATTCATAGTACTTAAGAGATCTACAGATTCAATGTAATTCATATCAAAATCCTAACGACATTTTTTTAATAGAAAAAGAAAAATATTATCCTAAAGTTAGTATGGAACCACAAAAGACCCTGAATAGCCAAGGAAATCTTGAGCAAAATGAAAAAAAGCTGGAGGCATCATGCTACCTGAGCTCAAAATATACTATAAAGTTAAAGTAATCAAAAAAACATGGTATTGACACAAAGCCTAGGGGCACAGAATGGAGAACTCAGAAATAAATCTCTTCATTTATCCTCAGTTTCTTTAAAAAAGGTGCCAAGAGCACACAATGGGAAATTATAATGTCCTCAATAAATTATTACAGAAAAATTATATATCTGCTTGCAAAGGAATCCATTTGGCCACTTATCTCACTCAATAAGCAAAGAGGAATTCAAAATTGGCTAATGACTTAAAATATAACAGCTAAAACTATAAAACTACTAGAAGAAAACACAGGGGAAAAACTTTTTAATATTGGTCCTGGCAAAGATTTTTTTGTAGAAAACTGAAAGCATAGGCAACAAAAGCAAAAATAGGCAAATGGGAATGCACCAAACTAAGAAGTTTCTGGGAAAGAAAAAAAGGAACGAAGGAAGAAAGAAAGGAGGGAAAGAGAGAGAGGGAAGAAAGAGGGAATGAAGAAGGAGATAGGGAAGGAAGATGGAGAGAAAGAGGAAGGAAGAGAAGGAAGGAAGAAAAAAAAATAAAGAAAAGAACCAAAGCCAATAGAGAGAAGAAATAATGTATACAATGGGACAAATTATTTGTAAACCAAGTACCTTATAAATAACTAATATTTGAAATATATGTGGAACTGAAACAACTCAATATCAAGAAAACAAATAATCTGCTAAAAAAAGGAGGGGCAAAATACCTTAATAAATATTTCTCCAATGAAGACATGCAATGGCCAACAGGTATATGAAAAACTGTTTAAAATCTCTAATCATTAGGGAAGTGCAGATAAAATCAATATGGTATTACCTCATATCTATTATAACTGCTATTATAAAAAGACAAAAAGTAACAAGTGTTGGTAAAATAAAAAAAAAGGTAATTCTTGTACACTGTTAGTGAGAATGTAAATTAGTATAACCATTATGAAATAGTATATGTAGGTATTTTTTAAAAATTAAAAATAAAATGACTATATGGTCCAGTAATCCCACTTCTGAGCATATAGCCAAAGCATGTTAAACAGTTATCTGCTCTTATTCAAGCATTATTCATAATAGTCAAGATATGGACTCATCCTAAGTGTCCATAGATGAATGAATGGATAAAGAAAATGTGCCTTATATACACTGTGGGATATTATTCAGCCTTTACAAAAGAAAAAAATTTTATCATTTGCAATTACATGAGTGAACTTGAAGAACATTACATTCAATGAAATAAGCCAGGGACAGAAAGACAAATAATGTGTGATCTTACTGACATATGGAATCTAAAAAAAATTGAATTTGTAGAAGCGGAAATTAGAATGGCTATTACCAGAAGCTGGAAACTATGGGGTGGAGGATATGGAGGAATGGAGAGATGTTGGTCTCAGGGGACAAAATTTCAGTTAGTTAAAATAAAATAAAATAAAATAAAATAATGAAATAAAGCAAAAATATAGTTTCACTGACAAATTGGTTCATCTGTCCATAGCTTCGATATTCTCAAGATCACTCAAAGATAATTAACATTAAATGAGAACATGTCATTAATACATGTATCATTAATACATGTATCTCATGACCATGACAATTAAAACGAATCCTTGATCAGCTACCATTAAATTTATCTGATTTATATTTTCAATTGGATTTCAATGTTTGACTGAAAATCAGTATGCATTCTATGTAAATAAACATGCATTCTATATAAATACACACACAAAATACGCACACACTCATAGGATACAATACGAGGCAAAGCTTTGAGAAAAAGGTGTAAATTGTATATAATCACATTTGTAAAAAAACAACATGAATAATGAAACATTTGCCCCTTTTTTATGAACTTATCACGTTACACTTTAATGCCAGATATGGAATTACTTTGTAAACAGACCACAACATTTTCCTGGAAAGAAAGCAACCACAGATGTCTAAGACTGGAACATATGTGTGTGCCAAAGTGGAAATCTGGATATAGACTCATGTAAGGAATGCTATTTCAGAATCAGCACTGTGGAGTTGAAGTTCTTCTAATTATTCAAACTTTCTGGTAGAATATGGGGAATGTCTTGGGAATATCATTAAAAATAATCCTTAGAATTTTATCTGACATCCCTTAATATAGTCATAACAGTATAACCATTTCTGTGACTTGGAGCTTAATGAATATATATGCACATTATCTAAGCAGAAGATCATAACCTGCTTTCAAACAATTATAATCCCCCCCCATTAATCTTTATTTTGTATGCTATTCAGCTTCAAGGCTCTCTGAGTCATTTGAAGTAACTTATGGTTTCAATATACATCTTTAAAGGAATGGGATATTTGTATCCATTGATCTAGAAAAATTCCACATAAAATAATTTCTCTAAATGATTTCTTGAGTTTCTATTAGAAAAGACACCCTCCTTGTACTCTCTCAAAATGAATAAACCATAGACCATTAATTATCTATGAAAATCTTACATTTGTTATTGTATAATAACCATTAGACTTGCATGAGTAAAATAGGCAAAATCTTATCAACCAATATTATGTATACAATAAAAAATTTCCAAGAGATTTTGTAATTACATTAGAATCTTAATAGCTGACCACCTCCCTACATTGACCACGCCCCATACAGAGGCTCTACATAATTAAAAAGAAGCAATTTTTTTGATGTTTTTAAATAATTCTTTATAAATGTATTATTTACCTAATTTACTATAATGCAATCTTTGAGGGTCCCAGATGTAGTTTTTAAATAGATGTAAAAGGAATTAAAAATTTGTCTGAATTATTATGATCTACAATGGAAATAATTGTTCATATTAAATGCTCAGGTTATTTCAATCAAAAAAAAAAATGAAATGTACACATATATTGCCACCAGCCATTCATGAGTCTTCCAACTTCTCCACATTCTCACTGATACTTGTTATTATACTTTCATTATTTTAGCCATCAAAATGGGGGAAAGTAGTGTCTCACTGATGTTCAACATCTTTTTCTGTTTTTATTGGTCATTTGTATATTTTATTTATAGAAATGTAAGATCTTCGACCAATTTTAATATGGATGTTTCCCATTTTATTGCTAAGTTGTAAGAATTTTACATATTACACAAAATAGTACAGTTACCATATACAAGTAAGATCCTTTCAGGAGAGCTGTAGAGCTCTATGTTCTTAAAAACTTCCTCTTTCTCTAAGCAAAGTCTCTGGACCAATGCTCAGAGCACATGATAAGGATTCTTTGCTTATGCTCTTCACAGCTCTTTGCAGGGACTATCCATTGTTCTATGATTATGCTGGAGTGAGGATGATTGGGCTTCAGGATTCTCAATCTTGCATGCCTGGAGTATTGCCACCTCTGAATGGAGGTTTGGAAAAAAAAAAAAATCCCCTGATCTCTCCAAGTTTCAGTGAATGGGAAATACTAGCCACCTGTCACACCACATAAGCACCCGTATCTATACATTGAAGAGGAGAGGAAGTCCCCTATTTTAGCCACACCCACCCTTAGTCTCATCTGGGTGGCGGGAACGGAATAGAGTATGGCTCATTTGCCACAGACTTCTGTTGTTCTTACTGCATTTGGTAAATTTTTCTGAATAAGTGTTTCTTCATTTGTTGTGTGCCCTCTTTGTTTATAATTTTCATTTGTTATGGTTGTTTCACTGGGGAATGGGTTTCCTAACACTGCCTTTAGGGACATACATATAATTATAAATTATGTAAATATAACTTATACAACTATACAAATAGAATTTCTGGACAAAAAATAAAGTTTAACTTTTAATATATATATTCAGCTTTCTCTATAAAAAACTGAATGTATTTATATTCCTATTGATTCCTATTGAGTGAGGGAGGGTATTTTTTAAATTTTCTTTTAAAGTTTTATTATTTGTTTTGTGTAGGAGATGGAATAACTTCCAAGTTGTGGGGAAGGGATTAGTTGAGAGGAGCGGCTTGCAGATATATGAGAAAAGATCATGGATGAAGCATTTTGGAGAGAAGTCTGAATCATAAATACAGAATAAGTAATTAGTCTTGGATCTGAAGGATAAACAATGGAAGAAAAGATTGTGGTCAACAATTTAAAGCACTATTAAATTCCAAACATTTTCATGGTTTAGAACAGGCGTCCTCAAACTGTGGCCCACGGGCCACATGAAGTGGTGTGAATTGTATTTGTTCCCATTTTTTTTTTTTTTTACTTCAAAATAAGATATGTGCAGTGTGCATAGGAATTTCTTCATAGTTTTTTTTTTTTTTTTAAACTATAGTCCAGCCTTCCAACCGTCTGAGGGACAGTGAATTGGCCCCCTGTTTAAAAAGTTTGAGGATATCTGGTTTAGAATGTGCATGTTTCCCATACTGATTCTAAGCTTTTGTGGGAAAAACTGCAATCCCTGTCCTTAATAAACACGTAACTTAGGGGGTTTGCAACCTTAGCACATGTACCCATCTCTAGTCATATATGTTTTTTAAAAGATTTTTTTCTTAATTAGAAACAATGAAAACAAAATATAAGACTTGTTTTTATGGCAGATTGTGTGGTAAATAAAACTCTATGAGACTCTTAAACAACTGTAATTTGTTTAAGATATTTATACTGTAGTAAAATTTACTTTCATTTGAAAATTCACCCTTATATTCCTTTGGTACCATCCACCATCATGTCATTTTAGATGGGTGAGTATAGAAACAAAGCCAAACTTAGACTGATAAAACCTGGAACAAATAGAACATCATTTTTCAGCAAAGCAGTTTATCCGAGGTTATTAGTTTTGTTTTGATGATTATTGTCAAACCCTCTCTTTCATCATTAGTAGCTGAATATTGAAATGAATTCATAAGATTGGGATTTACAGCACTATTTTGGTCAGTTTGTGGAAGAAAATGTGCATATAAGTCTGCATTTTATACAACAGGAGATAAATATGCTACTGGCATGTGTCTTACTAGTCTGCTCTTATTTTTCAAAAACTTATATGTTGAACACCTTACGTTCTGCTTTCAGACATATTATGTAATTCAGCCTTCTATGCTTTGGAGCCAGGAAATCACCAACTGGAGAATATCCAGAAAAAGCCAATCAGAAGAGTGAATGATCTGTAAATGATCTCTTAAGAGGAAAATTTAAGGAACAGAAAATATTTATCCTGGAGAAGTAAAAGTTAATTGTGAGGTTAAAATTATCCTTAGAAACACTGGAGGGAAAAGCTATTTGACTGACTTTTTAAAGAATCATAATGATTAACATAGTTATTGAAAGAATACTTTATTAAGAGTTAAAAGAGGGGGATAGCCGGGCGTTGTGGCAGGCGCCTGTAGTCCCAGCTACTCGGGAGGCTGAGTCAAGAGAATCGCCTAAGCCCAAGGATTTGGAGGTTGCTGTGAGCTGTGTGACGCCACGGCACTCTACCGAGGGCGATCAGGTGAGACTCTGTCTCTACAAAAAAAAAAAAAAAAAAAAAAAAAAAGAGTTAAAAGAGGGGACGGAGACAAGATGGCTGACTAAAGCCAACTTTCCACAGAGGCTCCCATCCAGAAGGAGAGTTAAAGGACAGAAATTTAACAAGTAACCTGGTGGATTTGGGCTGCAGCAAGAGAGAAGATTGAAGAACACACATCAACCCCACTGAGGTGAGCTGCGACAAGGATACAAACAAAAGGTACAAAATCCATCACCAAGCAGACGGGAGTAACCTCCCCCATGAGAACGGCTTGGAGTGCCCCACAAACAAATGAGCAGAGTTCAAAGGTCCTCCCACTACACTCCACGGGAGAGACCCTCTAAAAACTGGACCTACCACCCCTACTAGGGTGCCATGGCGTTCTCCTGCCAGGCAAAAAACTGTATATATTCTCTACCTGCAACTCTGAGCTCCCAGAACTCCCCTCCACTCTCACTCTGGGTAATTTCTCAAGGGGTGTGGATAGGGCCTAAACTGCAGCTGGTCAGTGCTGACTCTAGGGCATGGGAGGGAGGAGAGGACAGTTGGCTGAGAGGGAGCAGTGGTGCCCTGAGGCGCAGAGCAGCAGCCATTTTTTAGCAATAATAGGGCTCACTTCCTCTGTAAAGCCACACCCCCTGTCTCCCCAGGCAACCAGAGGAGGCTGAGCATCTACTCAGGTGGCAACCATGATGGAACAGGTATGGGACAGAAATTCAGGCCCTGTGAGTAAAGGGTTTGCCTGAGGCAGTACCCACCTGGGTAGAGTGCAAGGACTAGAAACACACTCGCAGACATGGGAAGTTCCCAGGGCAGGGCTGACTCAGAGGACCACTTTACTGAGCCTAAGACGCACCCGGCCCTCACAGGATCATCAGCCTATAGACAAAGGAAGACAGGAGGCTAGAACTGCCAGGTAACCGAATAAAAACCTGCAGGAGCTAAGACAGGCACAGTCTCTGGGAACTCAAAACAGCTTCTCTTCTGTAGGGGAATTTAGCAGGGACAGAAACAAATTCCTGGAAAATTGTTCTGTTCTATTCTGTCAGTAACATCAATCAGGGGTGGGGCTGGAACTAAGTGAACGCCTCCCAGCCTCCATCAAGCGCCTGAAGTTGTCAGGCCTCACTTCCCTCTGCTAGATAGAGGCAGAATGCAGCAGGCTGGCTGAGCAGAAATACATTTCTTTGTAATTGAGGCAGGTGCAAACCCCTGGAGTATCTGTTCAGTACAGTCAACTGGGTCAAAGCCCTGCCAGACTATCAGTGACTAGGTGTAACAGAGGTGCAAGGTGGGGAAGGAGGCATCAACCTTCCCAGACTGATCTATTTGCTGGGTGGCTTGTCCTGACTCCACACAGCACTGGAGCAAGCCACACCAGAGTAGTCACCAGACCCCTGTGATCCAGTGCCAGAGAAATTTTAAACTCTCCCGCCTGAGACAGGTGCTGACTGAGACAATTTATTTGGACCTTTTGAATTGAGCCAATCGCCCAAGGACTATTCAGGTGGTGCCCTGGGTGTGTGGTTGTAGGAAGGTTTAATTTTCCTTTTCCAATTATTGCATGTGGGGGGCGGGGTGACTTAATTGCTGGTATTTCTCCACAGCTAAGACTTCAACCCAGAGTAACTATTTCACTAGGGTCGAACAGAGACCAGCTGAAAACAAGACAGAACCACTTACCCCCACCACACCAAACAGGGCCCCAGTTTCTCAGGCCATAGCACTGTATGGGTCCTCGACAAAGCTCCAGGGGAAAAATCAAATGGTGTAAAACAATCATGGGGCAGAATCAGCAGAAAAAAACTCTCATAATATGAATAACCAGAATAGATCAACCCCCCCACCAAAAATAAAAAAGCTATGGCAGATGTAACTGAAGATCCCATTCATAAATAGCTGGCTGAGATGTCAGAAATCGAATTCAGAATTTGGATTGTAAACAAGATTAATAAAATGGAGGAAAATTTGGAATTAGAAACTCGAGCAGCAATTCAAAAGTTGGAATTAGAAATTCAAGGAGAAATTCAAAAGTTGTTCAAGAATTTAACGAATTTAAAGACAAAACCACTAAAGATTTTGATGCACTGAAGCAATTTGCTGCCCTCAAAGATCTGAAAAATACAGTTCAATCCCTCAGTAACAGAGTGGAGCAAGCAAAAGAAAGGATTTCTGACATTGAAGACAAAGCCTTTGAATGCTCCCAAACTATTAAAGAGAAGAGAAATGGAGAACAAAAATGGATCATCCTCTCCGAGAGCCCTGGGATAATTCAAAGAAGGCTAATATCCACCTCATTGAAATCCCTGAAACTGATGAAGTGGCCTCGCTAGGCATAGAGTCCCTTCTCCATGAAATTATGAAAGAAAATTTTCCAGACATGCCAAGAGATTCTGAAATTCAGATAGCAGACAGTTTCAGAACCCTAGTACGATTCAATCCCAATAAGACCTCCCCCAGGCATATGATAATTAACTTCACTAAAGTTAATATGAAGGAGAAAATTCTGAAAGCAGCCAGATGTAAGAAATCCATTACCTACAAAGGGAAGAATATTAGAATGACTGCAGATCTCTCTGCTGAAACTCTTCAAGTCACAAGAGGGTGGTCATCAACTTTTAATCTCCCAAAGCAAAATAACTTTCAACCCCGGATCCTGTATCCAGATAAACTGAGTTTCATTTACAATGGACAAATTAAATACTTTAATGACATTCATATGTTGAAGAAATTTGCCATAACCAATCAGCTCTTCAGGATATTCTCAGACCTATCTTCCATAACGACCAGCCCAATCCTCTACCACAAAAGTAAACTCACTCAGAAACTTTTGATCAAACTCCAACTTCCACAGTGGCAAAAGGATAAAAAATGTCCACTGGACTTTCAAAAAACTCCATACCCAAAATTTTACCAGACTTATCAATATTCTCCATTAATGTGAACAGCTTAAACAGTCCTCTAAAGAGCCAAAGTTTAGCTGACTGGATACAAAAACTCAGGCCAGATATTTGCTGCATACAAGAGTCACATCTTACTTTAAAAGAAAAATATAGACTCAGGGTGAAAGGATGGTCATCCATATTTCAGGCAAATGGTAATCAGAAAAAAGCAGGTGTTGCAATTTTATTTGCAGATACAATAGGCTTTAAACCAACAAAAGGAAGGAAGGATAAGAATGGTCACTTCATATTTGTTAAGGGTAATACTCAATATGATGAGATTTCAATTATTAATATCTATGCACCCAACCAGAATGCACCTCAATTTATAAGAGAAACTCTGATAGACATGAGCAACTTGATTTTCTCCAGCTCCATAATCGTCGGAGATTTCAACACTCCTTTGGCAGTATTGGATCTATCCTCCAATAAGAAGCTGAGCAAAGAAATTTTAAATTTAAACCTAACCATCCAACATTTGGATTTAGCATACATCTACAGAACATTTCATCCCCCCAAAACTGAATACACATATTTCTCATCAGCCCATGGAACATACTCCAAAATCGATCACATCTTAGGTCACAAGTCTAACCTCAGTAAATTTAAAGGAATGGAAATTATTCCTTGCATCTTCTTGGACCACCATGGAATAAAAGTTGAGCTCAGTAACAATAAGAATCTGCATACTCATACAAAAACATGGAAGTTAAATAACCTTATGCTGAGTGAAAGCTGGGTCAGAGATTAGATTAAGAAGGAAATTGCCAAATTTTTGGAACAAAACAACAATGAAGACCAAATTATCAGAACCTCTGGGATGCCGCAAAGGCAGTCCTAAGAGAGAAATTTATAGCACTGCAAGCCTTCCTCAAGAGAACGGAAAGAGAGGAAGTTAACAACTTAGTGGGACATCTCAAGCAACTGGAAAAGGAAGAACATTCCAACACCAAACCGAGTAGAATAAAAGAAATAACCAAAATTAGAGCAGAATTAAATGAAATTGGAAACAAGAGAATTATACAACAGATCAATGAATCAAAAAGTTGGTTTTTTGAAAAGGTCAATTAAATAGATAAACCTTTGGAAAACCTAACCAGGAAAAAAAGAGTAAAATCTCTAATATCATCAATCAGAAACAACAAAGATGAAATAACAACAGACCTTTCAGAAATTAAAAAAAATCCTCACTGAATACTACAAGAAACTTTATTCTCAGAAATATGAAAATCTGAAGGAAATACTTGTAAGCATGTCACCTTCCAAGACTTAGCTAGAATCAAGTGGAAATGTTGAAAAGGCCCATATCAAGTTCTGAAATAGCATCAATCATACAAAACCTCCCTAAAAAGAAAAGCCCAGGAACAGATGGCTTCATGTCAGAATTCTACCAAACCTTTAAAGAGGAATTAGTACCTATATTACTCAATGTGTTCCAAAATATAGAATAAGAAGGAAGACTACCCAAGACGTTCTATGAAGCAAACATCACCCTGATCCCCAAACCAGGAAAAGACCCAACAAGAAAAGAAAATTATAGACCAATATCACTAATGAATATAGATGCAAAAATATTCAACAAGATCCTAACAAACAGAATCCAGCTATACATCATACAAATTATACATCATGACCAAGTCGGTTTTATCCCAGGGACTCAAGGCTGGCTCAATATCCGTAAATCTATAAGTATAATTAAACACATAAACAAATTAAAAAACAAAGACCATATGATTCTCTCAATTGATGCAGAAAAAGCTTTTGATAATATATAGCATCCCTTCACGATCAGAACACTTAAGAAAATTGGTATAGAGGGGACATTTCTTAAACTGATAGAGGCCATCCATAGCAAACCCACAGCCAATATCGTATTAAATGCAGTTAAATTGAAATCATTTCCACTCAGATCAGGAGCCAGACAAGGCTGCCCATTGTCTCCACTGCTCTTTAACATTGTGATGGAAGTTTTAGCCACCGCAATTAGGGAAGAAAAGGTGATCAAGGGTATCCATATAGGGTCAGAAGAGATCAAACTTTCGCTCTTCGCAGATGATATGATTGTATATCTGGAAAACACCAGGGATTCTACTACAAAACTCTTAGAAGTGATCAAGGCATACAGCAGAATCTCAGGTTACAAAATTGACATTCATAAATCGGTAACCTTTATATATACCAACAATAGTCAAGCTGAAAAAATAGTTAAGGACTCTATTCCATTCACAGTAGTGCCAAAGAAGATGAACTATTTGGGAGTTTATCTAACAAAGGACATGAAAGATCTCTATAAAGAGAACTATGAAACACTATGAAAAGAAATAGCTGAAAATGTTAACAAATTGAAAAACATACCATGCTCATGGCTGGGAAGAATCAACATTGCTAAAATCAACATTTGTTCCATACCACCCAAAGCAATATATAATTTTAACGCAATCCCTATTAAAGCTCCACTGTCATACTTTAAAGATCTTGAAAAAACAATACTTCGTTTTATATGGAATCAGAAAAATCCTTGGATAGCCAAGACATTACTCAGAAATAAAAACAAAGCAGGAGGAATCACGCTACCAGACCTCAGACTATACTATAAATCGATAGTGATCAAAACAGCATGGTACTGGCACAAAAATAGAGAAGTAGATGTCTGGAACAGAGTAGAGAACCAAGAGATGAATGCAGCTATTTACCATTATTTGATCTTTGATAAGCCAATTAAAAACATTCAGTGGGGAAAAGATTCCCTATTTAACAAAAGGTGCTGGGTGAACTGGCTGGTAACCTGTACAAGATTGAAACTGGACTCACACCTTTCACCATTAACTAAGATAGACTCTCACTGGATGAAAGATTTAAACTTAAGACATGAAACTATAAAAATACTAGAAGAGAGTGCAGGGAAAACCCTTGAAGAAATTGGTCTGGGCAAGTATTTTATGAGGAGGACCCCCTGGGCAATTGAAACAGCTTCAAAAATACACTACTGGGACCTGATCAAACTAAAAAGCTTGTGCACAGCCAAGAACACAGTAAGTAAAGCAAGCAAACAGCCCTCAGAATGGGAGAAGATATTTGCAGGTTATGTCTCCCACAAAGGTTTAATAACCAGAATCCACAGAAAACTCAAACGTATGAGCAAGAAAAGAACAAGTGATCCCATCCCAGACTGGGCAAGTGATTTGAAGAGAAACTTCTCTGAAGAAGACAGGTGCATGGCCTACAACATACATATGAAAAAATGCTCATCATCTTTAATCATCAGAGAAATGCAAATCAAAACTACTTTGATATATCATCTAACTGCAGTAAGATTAGCCGGTATCACAAAATTCCAAGACCAGAGATGTAGGCGTGGATGTGGAGAAAAGGGAACTCTTCTACACTGCTGGTGGAATGCAAATGAATTCATTCCTTTTGGAAAGATGTTTGGAGAACGCTTAGAGATCTAAAAATAGATCTGCCATTCAATCCTATAATTCCTCTACTAGGTATATACCCAGAAGACCAAAAATCACATCATAACAAAGATATTTGTACCAGAATGTTTATTGCAGCCGTATTCATATTTGCTAAGTCTTGGAAAAAGCCCAAGTGCTCATCGATCCACGAATGGATTAATAAATTGTGTTATATGTACACCATGGAATATTATGCAGCCTTAAAGAAAGATGGAGACTTTACCTCTTTCATGTTTACATGGATGGAGCTGGAACATATTCTTCTTAGTAAAGTATCTCAAGAATGGAAGAAAATGTATCCAATGTACTCAGCCCTACTATGAAACTAATTTATGGCTTTCATATGAAAGCTGTAACCCAGTTATAACCCAAGAATAGGGAGAAGGGGAAAAGGGAGGGTAGGAAGGGGCTGTGATTGGTGGGATTACACCTGCGGTGCATCTTACAAGGGTATATGTGAAACTTAGTAAATGTAGAATGTAAATATCTTAACACAATAACTAAGAAAATGCCAGGAAGTCTATGTTAACCAATGTGATGAAAATGTGTTAAACGGTATATAAAACCAGTGTATGGTACCCCATGTTCACATTAATGTACACAGCTATGATTTAATTAAAAAAAGAAAAAGAGTTAAAAGATCTCTAGGCATATCTTGTACTAAATAACTCTATGCCCTTGGGCAAAGGCTTTATTAAGTCTAAATTTTTATTCCCCTCAACCAGCTCATTTTGTTGTATCAAAACATACAGCTTTCAAATGTTCTGTTTCTGCAGAGGCTTTCATAGCTCACCATTATGTATCTTCACTTGGTCCATGAAGCCCTTCATGGAAGTAAAAAGAACCTGTAAATCATCTATTCCATTAATTTCTTTGCAGTTTTGGCTGGGGCTGGGCTTGAACCTGCCAAACCCGGTATAAGGGGCCAGTACCCTACCTAGTCCTTGAGCCACAGGCACCACCCAATTCCATTAATTTCTACTAAAGCCAAAAGTAAGTGCCTTTACAGATGCAGCATGAGCAACAACAAAACACTTCTTTAAGCAAGTCCACATTCAGTGCCGTCCCCTTCTCTCAATTTTGAGCTAACTGCTTTTCCGAATAAATGGTTATGCACTTAATGAAGCAATGATGAAACATATTAGTACCAAATTAGTAACTTTGCTAATATTAAGGAACTACGTAAGGATTCATGTCTAACAGAATGAAGGTTAATAGAGATAAATCAATAATCCTGAATTTCTTCTAATTTTCATAAATATGAGATGATGGAGATATCATTTATTAAATAGCCATTTAGAAGAAGACTAAAGGGCATTAGCTGATGATGAAATCAATGAGACTTCACAGTGGTGTGTAGGAACCAGGATAATTAATATTAGATCATAGTCACACCCTAATAGTACAATACATAAAACAAGAGAAATGTACTTGTAAAGCAGAGTAACCTAGAGTAACCTAGATTATTATGAGCAGTTCAGGGTCTTAGTAGTGAAAAGAAATATAAGCAAAATACATTCAGAAAATGGCAATGGTAAGACTAACCTAGATTATTATGAGCAATTCAGGGCCTTAATAGTGAAAAGAAACAAAAGCAAAATACATTCAGAAAGTGGAGATGGCAAGACAAAGCAAAACCATGTTTCAGAGAAAAAAGTTGAGGAAAATAGGATCATTTGTCTAAGACAGCTATAAAAAAAGGGAGGTCATAGTAGTTGTTTTTATAAACTTATATTGAAAATTAAATTGTCTTATATGACTGCAGTGGATAAAAGCTTATTTTATGTTGCTAGGATGATGTTTTAATGCCACAAAATTTGGATGTTTTAAAAAAATAAACCCCTTTTTCTTAATTCAGTTTGATTTGTAGAGTAAGCCCTTACTTGGAGGATGTAGTAGAGACTTATTTTCATTCAACTCACAAAGCCAACATACATTCCAAATTTGTGGGAAGCTTTGTTTAAGTTCTGGGTACTCTTAGGCTTTTCAGGTAGTGTAGGAAGCAGAGTGGTTTACCGCATGATTCTTAAGTGGCCTGTCCACCATGTCATGTACCTGGAACTTCCTTCGTCCCACCTGGTATTTGGTAGAAGGCACCACAGACCACCAGTGAGCAGTGAATGGTTCTCACCTAGGCACTTGGCCATACTGGGCTTGATAACTCTTTCTACCGCATCATTAACATTCTTGAGTGAGGAAGTGAGTTGTAATAATACACTGTGCAAGACTAGGACTTAAAAGTCTCTGCAAGGCTGTGCATGGTCACATTGTTCTAGAAAAAACAGACAATGATTCTCTCTCGGCAATCTTATTACCTCTCTGCCACTCAACCTAGAAAGAAATGAGACATTGACACCCTCTACTGTTTTGCTCTGGAATGCTTTAAACAACATCCCTAGGAGTGTGCAGCCTCACATGCTCTGAACTACGGGGGTGTATGTACAACCTTACTTCTGTTCTCCCTCTGCAAACGGGGGAACTCTTTCTATTCTCATCCTAGAAATTCTTTTCTTAATCTTGAAACATATTTTGCAGATACATTCCCATTGTCTCAAGGTGTGTGCCTCAGAGATGTGCCTTTAACTCAGAGATATTGAAATACTTAAAGATCATGTCCAGTATCTGAATGGTTGAGAAACGAGACACAAAAGTGGCTAAAAATGTTCATCACTAAAAACAAGCAAAAAATAATTAGAAAGAGCTTAATGTAAGATACAAATGGGCTTGATAACTTAGTTCCAAAATTAGACTATTACCAGGAAAGAACCCCACTTGAAAGCTTATCAGGAAGAGACAGAGAACGCAGAGAAGCAGAAAGCAATGTCCCCTCACTGTTAGGGTGCTCAGTGCAAGAAAAGAAACTTAGACCAAAATCTTGGGTTTCACTGTTAAAGGATCCACATCGGTTTCTGTATATTATCTGAAATGCAATAATGACTGTATTTATTTATTTTGAGACAGAGTCTCAACTACATTGCCCTCGGTAGAGTGCTGGTGCCATCAAAGATCACAGCAGCCTCAGACTCTTGGGCTCAAGTGAGTCTCTTGCCTGAGCTTCCCGAATAGCTGGGACTGCAAGTGCCCAACACAACACCTGGCTATTTTTGGTTGCAGTTGTCATTGTTGTTTAGCAGGCCCCGCTGAGCTTGATGCTGCCATGCTTGGTGTATGTAGCTGGCACCTTACTCACTGAACCACGGGCACCGAGCAGACAGAATTTAAATTTAACTGGGGAAAACCTCCTTACAAGAGGCTAACATGTGACCTATGTTTTTCCTTTGTCTGAGGATAAGACCTATCTTTTTATAAAATCTTAATTTCAATTTTCCTCATTTTCAGTTTTCTCATGGTAATTAAAAAACATGTTCTACCTGGAATCGTAGCATCAATACTCCCTTGTGAGCAGGCATTTTAAGTTCTGTACGTGGCTCCTATTGCCTCTTTCTATGGGACGGCTTATAGATAAGGAGTCTGGCTCCTGAGTCAAGTCATCTCTTACTGTGCAGGTAATACCACCAGAAAGCAAATTGGGTCTTTAAGGTGTGAGATGACTTAATCATGGAGACAAAACAATGTGGTGTAATCTCCTCTATGGTTTTCCCCTTGACCTTTAATTCAGAAAGCTGTGTGGGGAACAGGTCAGAGCAGCCTACCTAGGATTGAAAATAAGAAAGAAATGCTAAATTTTCTTTGACTTGAATATAAGCACAAGTTTGTCTTCATAATCATTTAAATAAAGAAATGAAATGAGGCATTCTGAAATAGCTGGTTGGAGCCAGGAGATGTCTCTCTCTAATCTCTTAGTAGATTTCAGAAATAAAATTTTAATTTAGAAAACAAATGATGAGTTGCAATTGTGGATGATGAGCCACCATTGGAGGGGCTAAAATGTATTTATTTTTAACAAATGACATAGACTTAGAGAAAAAAATAAACTTTATATGTTACAGCAATTTTAGATTCACAGCAACATTGTGTGGAAGATACTCCCCTATACTGCCTGCCCCCACCTATGCACAGCCACCCCACTCTTAGGATTCTGCCCCCAGAGAGGAACATTTGTTACAGTCTGTGAACCAACAATGACATGTCATTACCACCCAAGTCCATAGTTTATACCATGATTCGCTCTTTGTGTACATCCTTTAGCTTTTGCTAAGTGTATAATGTACCCACTACCACTGTATCATAGTTTCACTGTCCTAAAAACCTCTGTCATTTACCCATTCTTCCCTCCCTCTCTCCCAACTCCTGGTAACCACTAGTTCTTTTATCACAATTTTATTTTTTCCAGAATTTCATATAGTTGGAAATAAACAGTTTGCAGTCTTTTCAAATTGGCTTCTGTCACTAAGTAAGATCCATGGAGCCATGGTTTTTCATGGCTTGAATGAAAATTGAATGAAATTTTTAGCACTAAATAATATTTTACTGTGCAGATGTACCAGTTTATTTCTCCATTTATCTTCTGATGGATATCTTGGTTGATTGCAGGTTTTGAAAATTACAAAAAGGCTGCTATAAATATCCATGTGTGGGTTCTTGTGTGGACAGACATTTTCAACTCATTTGGGTAAATTTCAAGGAGTACAGTTGCTGGACTGTATGGTTAAGAGTATGTTTACTTTTATAAGAATCTGCCAAAACTGTCTTACAAAGTGACTGCACAATTTTGCTTTCTGCCATCATTGAAGAAGAGTTCCCATCACTCCATGCACCCTGCGTCACTCCATGCCCCTCCCCCCTCACTCCATGACACCCCCGCGATCTCATTTCACACACCCCACACACACACTCCACACCTTCATCAGCATTAGTTACTGTCAGGGTTTGGGGCTTTGGCCATCCAAATATGTGTGTAATGTTATCTTATTATTTCATTATTCTTTTAATAAATTGACTTTCTAGTTTCCAAATATAAACCAATGACTGCAATAAAGTCAATTTAAGATGATTTAATTTGGAAATTGTATTAGGGCAGTAGCTCACACCTGTAATCCCAGCACTTTGAGGGGTCAAGGCAGTTCAATCACTTCAGTCCAGTTATTTGAGTCCAGCTTGGGCAACAAGTGAGACCTGTTGTCTACAAAAATTTTTAAAAGATGTCTGGCTTGGGCGGCACCTGTGGCTCAAGGAGCAGGGCGCCGGTCCCATATGCCGGAGGTGGCGGGTTCAAACCCAGCCCCGGCCAAAACCACAAAAAAAAAAAAAGATGTCTGGCTTGGTAGCAGGAGCCTTTAGTCCCAGCTGGTCAGAAGGCTGAGGTGGGATGATTGTTTGAGCCCAGGAGTTTGAGGTCGCAGGGAGCAATGATCCTGCTACTGTACTCCATCCAGCCTTGGAAACAGAAAGAGACTCTGTCTTTTAAAAAAAGGTCTTTCTAACGCCATAATAAAAAACAACTCTTTTTACACACACAAAAAAAAAGAAAGAGAGAGAAAGAGAGAAAAGAAAACAAAAAAAAGTCAATTTGAAAAATAAATAATACTACTAATAAAAGGCATTGTGCATTTACTCTTTGATAAGCTCTATCATTGTGGGACCATTAGCTTTAGAAATTAATCTGCCTTGTAGAATTGCAATATTTTTTCTTCTTTCTCTTTATTCCCTTTGAAAATTGAGTCAACTATCCAATGTTTAAAAGGATAGACTAACAACTTGATTTTTTATTTTCTTGTATATTACATATACAAATATGAATCAACCTAGTGTTTTGTTTTAAATAAAAGCCAGAACCATCACTCTCTTTAAAATAACGTGCTCCACTCACGAAATCTTATGAGAGATGAAAGACATTTTTCCTTGATTAATGACCAAGAGCACTTAAGTGACTTATCTCTAATCAATTATCTAATAATAAATATTTTAAAAGCAATCTCATGTTTTCCAGGCATTCATAACACAACTGTTTGTTCATCTACTTAATTTTGATTTCATGATCTAAGTCATATTTTTTCAAATTTCCTTACTTTAACAACAAAACTTAAGTGACTTATTAACTTTCAGAAAGATTTTCTTGAACTCGTTGCTCTTTCAAGACAGAAATGCCCTGGGTAAATAAATTTATTTTTGTTTATAGTTCACAGAGTAAGGTGCATTTAATAGACAGTTGGTGACAAACTGAGTTTTCTAAAGGTTATTACTAATTTGTTTGACTGTCTTTACATTTTTGAAAATAGAGTAGTTTGAAGACTGGGAACCTGTAATGTTAACTCTCTGGAAGGCCGAGGCAGGTAGATTGCTTGAGCTCACAGGTTCGAGTCCAGGCTGAGCAAGAGTGAGACTCCATCTTTAAAAAATAGCTGGGCATTGTGGCAGACACCTGTAGTCCCAGCTACTCAGGAGGCTGAAGCAAGAGGATCACTTAAGCCCAAGAATTTGAGGCTGCTGTGAGCTATGATATCATAGCATTCTATAAGAAAGGGAGTCTCTGTCTCAAAAAAAGAAAAGAAGAAAGAAAGAAAAAGAAAGAAAGAAGGAAAAGAGAAAAGAAAATACATTAGTTTGAATAAACATTTTAACAGCTATTTTAGCCCATCTGCATCCTGACTTGATTGAAACACTGCACTATGCTCCTGACCCAAAACACCACACTTTGGGAAAAAAAAAGGATAATGAAAATGGGAAAATTATTTTGCTACTGAACTTAACAAATAAATTGGCCAGTTTCTTCCAAAAGAATGTCTCATAAATATGAGTAACAGTGTCATTTGTTATGAAGTAAAATCAATTTGGTTATAATATTTATTACAAAATAAATGTATTGCAACTTAGTTTCACTTATATTCTTCAAAGATGAATTGATTAATTGAAACATTGGTTAAAAAATGCTTTGAATAGAGTTGAATAATAGGGGAAGTTACAATTTCAATGAACATCCATATTAACCCCTAATGAAATGAGAGACAGAGCCTATCTATTAAGAGGATTGATAAAGCGTGTTACTGTGAACTTAGCAAACATTAGCCATAATTTATTTTTCTTAAAATGTATGCCCTTGAAACTGGCATGTAATAAACCCAACCTAACTGCAGTGGTGCAAGGCCCTGAGATTTGGGGACGAGAACCGGCAAAGGACCAACCCTAATGACAGCACTGGGTTAAAGTTAAGTCCTACAGGGTTAGCTTAAGTCTTAAGCTACTATTAAGAGGCAATGGCAGTGAAAGAGACGATTGGCTTAGACTCATAATCATCCTCCTCTTTCTGCTGTGATACCATGAGGAAAAGTTGTACGCATATATAGTTGTGAAGGAGAATGCCAAAGTGTCTGAAATGAGGCTTGAAAAGACTATATTTGATTTAGACGAAAACAAGAACACAACATGTTTTGGCCTTCAGAATTGTTAAGTAACCTTTGTACTCTCTATATGTGCTCTCTATATATTTTCAATATTTTAGATTATATTGATGAGTATGTTCTGGGTGCTTTTAGAAGAAGGTTATTGTTGAAAGCAAAGCCAAATGCACTTGAGAGAAAAAAGTCAAACATTCTGTATGTTAAAAGTTAACACTGCATATATGTAATATTTGTATATATATAAAATCATAAATTATATATGGGCGATACAGATAAAAGAATCACACAGAATATATGTGTGTGTATATGTGTGTGTGTGTACATATGTATGTGTGTATATATATATATAAAATAAATGTTATATATAGAAAAAGCAAGTCCACTCTTCAGTAACAGAGAATATCAGTGACAACTGGAGGCAGAGGTGGGATAAAGCATTGCCTCAGCATGAGGCCTAAGGGAACATGGATAAATAGAAACACTTTATACACTGACTGTGGTTGTGTTTACATGCATACATATATTTCAAAACAAAATGGATTAATGTTGTTTGAAAATAATACTTCACTGAAATCAGAAAAAATCCTCTCAATTTCTATTTATACTGTATATCCATACAACTATTGCATGAGAAAAGTATACACGTATCTATGTACAGAAAAAGATATTAAACTCAATTATTTAATTATGGAAATTATTTAATTGAGGAGGCAGAGCCTCATTTCCATAAGCAAACACATAGAAACAAGAGGGGTTGTTAATATTTGATAGAAGAGAGCTTCACTAGATAAAATTCTTCTTGAAACATCTGTTGAAAGAAAGGAAGGAAGGAAGGGAGGGAGGGAGGAAAAGAAACAAGAAACAAGAAAAAAGGAAGAAAGGAGGAGTTTCTGTTTTCTAAAAAAAAATGGCTACCAATGATGTCTTACTCAAGCTCTTATAGAAAAATACCATAAACTGGGTGCTGTCTAAAAAAGAGAAATTTAGTTCTCACAATTCTGGGAATTGAGTAGCTGTTGAGGGTGTGGTGTATATATTAGTTCATAAATGGTGCCTTCTCCTTGTGTCCTTACAAGGTCATATAAAAGAATGATCAAATTATAGCAGGGTGTCTATTTCTTTATAGCAGCCAAAATGATCCTACTATAATTTGATCAGTTTTTATATTCAAGATTTATTCTAATGCTTTTGCTATTCTAAATACAGGAACAATTAATGCAGCTCTTTTACCTAATTGTTTTGAGACAACCATACAATATTGAATATATGTAATAACAGTAACATATATTACTATTACAAATAGTACATAGTTACATAATAGTAAATGTATTACTATTACGTTAAATATAACAATTATTATAATAAAATCCATTGTTTTTATTTTTAAAGTAATTAGATAGTCTTTAAAGTAAATAGGTATTTTAAAGATTTTCCATATAATTAGATTAATTCTGAATGTTTGTTTCAGATTATTATTATTATTATTTTGAGACCCTGGGTAGAGTGCTGTGGCATCACAGCTCACAGCAACCTCAAACTCTTGGGCTTAAGCGATTCCCTTGCCTCAGCCTCCCAAGTAGCTGGGATTACAGGCACCCATCACAATGCCGGCTATTTTTTGTTGTTGTAATTGTTGTTGTTTGGCTGGCCCAGCAGGGTTTGAACCTGCCACCCACTGTGTATGTGGTCGGTCGGCATCCTAGCCACTGAGCTGCAGGCACTGAGACTTATTTCAGTTTCTATTTCCATTAGTAGGACATTTGCCTCAAGACTGAATATTGGTTTTCTAAATGCCAAATTTTTGTGAATTATCTCTTTCACAAATTTAACTGCTGCTCTTTTTTCTCTTTATTTTCCTCCTCCTCCTTTTTCTCCTTTTCCTCTCCTTTCTTCTGAGTATATATGTAATACATAGACGTGAGTATGTGTATCTTTAACTATAACCTCCCACTTACCCATGGGATATTCAGAGTTGAGCCCAAACTCTCTTCCCAACACAAGCCTCTGTTGCAGTAGACTCTAAAGGATAATGATGGCCCTGACCACAGTCTTCCTTACCATTCTCTAACAAGTGTCATTGAATAATTGTTTCTTTAATGATTCAAGCCTGAGTTATAATGTTACTGGCCACAAGTTCAGTGTTAATGAATCAACAACATGTATTAATCAAGGTGTAATTAAACACAAACACATATAAAACAAAGTTACATGTTGATTGATGAAAATATCACCAAAGGCTTTCAGACAACTTAACCTGTATTTTCCTCCCAATTAATGCTCAATAGATATTTATCTGTGTGTGTATGTGTGTATACTTAATTTGTACTCCAACTTTTAAATGTATTTTTTCACTTTTCAATTTATACTTTATTCTTTGATGCACAGAAAAATACTTTTCTGAATTTTCCATTTACATTATATATAGGAAACCTCTCCTTGTCCAATGAACTAATACATATGTGCACATGTTTTCTTATGGTTGAATGATTTATTTTTTTGTTCAATCCTTCAATACATCTGGATTTCATTTTTAAGTTTAAGGTACATACATACCACCGTTGTTTAAGAAACTTGCTCTGTAATTAAAATGTTTCCTTTTTGTTTCACATACCAAAGGCAAATGAAACTAATACCCCTGTATCCTGTCACATATGTTACTTTTTTTGAAGATAGCTCTTGGTTAATTAAATGCACCATTATTGGTAAAATACGGCTCCCATGTTCTCAGTTTCCTAAAGAGTTTAGGTTGGGAGTTAACCTCAACTTCAAAGCAACCATGTAAAATATATTAGTTTTAGATTATTGTTTGTGTGGAAATATTTTAATTGTTTTTTTCTGTTTAGCTTGGGGCATTTTATTTATCTCATGGTATGTCAAATTCTGAAGACATGTACTACATTTTAATGAAGAGAGTTAAGTCCCCAACAGCTGACTGCAGGCTCTTGACAGGAATGTGATATCAGTCTGCTGCCCCAGACATCAAAGTGTCCCTGGCAGGCATGGCAGGAATTGACACATTCCTTGAGTCTAGCGACAGAGCATGGAGGAGAATCATCCCTTCTCATGCTTACAGCATGGATCCCTACATCAAAATTCTGAGTTGGCTGCCTGAAACAAACAACCTAAATCCACATAATCCTCCTATCCTGATTCCCTACTGAGTCCTTCCTTTGAAACACCAAAGACAAAACTAAAAAGTACTTGAGAAAAGTCTTTGAGACTTGCTGCCTGAGCTCAAAAGCCACAAGAACAAGGTAGTCAGTCTCCATTCAAATGTATATGTCAGCTTGCACTTGGCATTCATTATAAATAGCTCTATGGCCCAAGAAACCAGTCTTGGGAGTACAGCAAGAACATCAGGATAAATGCTTTATAGGATATGAAAATCCTTTTGCAATTCACACTGTATTCTATGTCTATCTAGAAATCCTTCCTGCTACAAAGCGTTCTTATCAGTAAGTTGTATGCTAGTAACTGTCAAAAAGAGTTCGGTTAGTCTTTATATCCCTTTCATTCTTTTAATGAAAACGGGGGTGGGGGTGAGGTATAAATGTGCTTTATCTCACATGTCTAAACTACATTGGACAACAAATTTTAAAAGAAACTGAACCCTTTATGGCTGCGCAGAACCAAAATTCTAGTACCAAATCTGTATTTCTCAGAGAAAAATTTCACCAAAGTGTCGATAAGTTGACAAATTTATTTTAATTGTCAAAGACAATTTAACATAGTTAATAGTTAATGAAGTATCAGTAAAAAACTGACCAATGTCTTTGAACACTCTCAAGGCAATTGCCATAGCTTGAAAAATAAACGTATTCGAATTCTGGTTTCGTTCCTTTCATTTCTTCAAACGGGGCTTGCCTTCACCGACTTCCTCTGGACTGCATGATTTAGATTCTTTCTCCCTCATACTATCAGGCTATTATTATGGAACACCACTTTTCTCATGTTATTTCACTACTCAAAAATTCTCTACATACACCAGTTTTCCAGTATATCTACCCTAAAATCCTCTGACTGTATGTCACCTGTGTCTCATCTAGACCCACTTTCCCTTCTTCAGTTTGAGCTGCAGTAACAGTACCACAGACAGGGTGGCATATAAACTACAGAAATTTATTTTCAACAACAAAATGAATTAGTTCTGGAGGCAACAAAGTACAAACTGGTAGAGTTGGTGTCTGGTGAGAAGTATGCACCACCTTCTGGTTGAGAGGTGGCCTTCTCTCTGTGTCTTCGCATGGACACAACAGTGAATGAGGCTGAGGTCCATCTTATAAGGACATTAATCTCAGTCGCAAGGAATAACCACATACCAAAGGCCCCACCTCCTGATACTGTCACATTGGTGTCTTAGTCTGTGTAGGCCTCTATGCCCAACTACCTAAGACTGGGCAACTATGAAGAACAGAAATTCATCGCTCACAGTTATGGAGGATTGAAAGTCCAAGATTGAGGTGCCAGCAGGTGTGTGCCTGGTGAATGCTTGCTCTTGGCTTCATAGAAGATGCCTCTTTGCTTTGTTTTCGCATGGTGGAAGGTGGCAAACAAGCTCACTCAGGCCTCTTTCATAAGGTAGTAAATGGGCTGAGGGCACACTGCTGCATGCCTAGAATCCAAGACACTCAGAAGGCTGATACACAATGATCACTTAAGCCCAGGAGGTCTGAGTTACAGTGAGACTTGATCACACCATTTCCCTCCAGGCTATGTGACCCTGTTTCTAAAAATAAAAAAAATTGAAAAATAAAAAGGCACTAATCCCTTTCATGAGGGCTCCCCCAATGACATAATTATGTCCCAGAAGACCACAACTCTTAAGATTAAGTGTCTACATTTGAATTATGGAGGGACATAAACATTCAGTTTTTGATACCTGACCATTCTAATTCTTTTATATTCTTAAAATGACATCCTCTGTCCTTTAGTTTCCTTTCTGTTTCATCTATCTACTGTACTCATTTGTTGTTCTGATAATCTGGTTCACCATCTTTAAGGAGTGTTTTATTTTAACTTTCCCTCACTTATTTACCTTCCACATACTACCAGATTTACAATTTAAAAATTACAAGATTAGTTAATGTTATGGAAATTCTGCTTGTTTTCTAAAATAAATTCCAAGTGCTTTGAAGGTATGAATAATGTGGTAATTCCTGTTTCTAAGGCACATTGAACAAGATAACTAGTATTTTGGAAAATAAAGGACAATATATAATTGATGATGATGATGGTGGTGGTGGTGGTGGTGGTAAATATTGACCAAGAAATTTTACTTTGGCCTTAAAGTAAAGATCAGTTACAAACAGTCTTTGCAGAAATGGCTTTTAAAAATCAATTTTGATATTATTACAATTTAATTCACTACATACTCATCAAAGGAACTTTGAACAGAATTACAACCAGGTGTAAAGAGCTTATTAGCAAAGACTATATGGGCAAAATGAGCTGGAGAGGTTTTGTTTTATTTCGTTGTTCAACTCCTGGTGGTGCTCGTTTCACTAATAAAAATGAAAGTATATTTAGAAAATAAATGAGATTACAACAAAAAAGAATGCAATGTTAAATCTGTAAGTTTTTGTCTGCCTGGTTGCAGCCACAATTGCAAGATTAAAGGTGGGCTGAGAGGTTGTGAGGTTGGCAGAAGGTGTATCAGACTTTGCCCTGCTTGAATCCATTTGTGCCCTCCAGTAAGTCCAGTCTTTCACAAGAATCTTCAAGATGATGAGTGGCTATAGTCTCCATAAGAAGAATTAATACAGAAAAGTTAATGCAAGAAGCTTCTACCCCAGCTATAACTGGCTTAAAGCCATAATTACTATTCATAGTCTTCATCCTCCATCAGCCACCATTGAGCCATTGAAGCAGTGGGGTCATCAGACTTTCATCATCAAGTGTTACAACTGTTCAGCTACTTCGCTTTGGTTAGGCTATTGTTATTGCAATCGATTATTTACTTATTACTAAACATCAAAGCAACATTAGATACATAACAAATTTTATGAATTCCTTTCAGCCCCCAGTGGGTAACTGCCACTCTAGATCCTTCTAGTCACAAGAATCTTTACCTTTTACTTCTCTGCTGCTATAGTGGCATGGGGAGACCAAAATTACCAGGTGGTGATCTACCTACAATTCTAGTGGAATCCTTGGGACTGTTTCCTCTATGGGAACCAGGATCAAAAATCCAGCTGATTGTAAAGTCATAGAAATCAACAGTGCAAATTCTGAAAATGAAACATTGAGAGTGCTTGTGAGAATGAAATCCACTACTATTTCCCAATTTTCCAGGGAATTGTTCTAGATCTTGGAATTTATTTGTTCTTCATTTTACCATTCTATGAGGCTTGCTGCTTTCGGACTGTATAACATATAATAGGATGGGTTGGTCTCATGTGAAGTAAATTTTGTTATATTTGCTTTTCTATAAAAAGGATCATGTGATCTGACATATTCAGAAGGTTTCAGCAGATCATAAATTTGAGAAGTTTGGGGACTGTAGTACTGACACACATACAGACAGGTCTCAATTCTGGTAAGGACAAATTACTGCCTTTTGGAAGAATGGTGTCCAATATAATCAACTTGCCATTCAATGGGTAGCTGAATTTTCTCTTAGTAATGCTGCCTTATTAAGCAATTTTGTTTGTTTTTGAGACAAAGTCTCACGATTTCGCCCTTGGTAGAGGGGTGTGGCATCACAGTTCACAGCAACCTCAAACTCTTAGACTTAAGCACTTCTCTTGCCTCAGCCTCCCAAGTAGCTGGGACTACAGGCGCCTGCCACAACACACAGCTTTTTTTTTTTTTTTGCAGTTGTCATTGTTGTTTAGGAGGCCCAGGCCAAGTTTGAACCTGCCAGCCTGTGGCTGGTGCTATAACCACTGTGCTATGGGTGCTGAGCCAAGCACACAGTTTTGACTTCTGCTGAGAATGGATTGGGAATTCAGCAGAGGTGGCTACTTAGCCAGCCTTAATGAGGGAGAATCCATGCTTTGGGTGGAGGCACATTATCCTTTCCATCATAGTTTTTTTCATTTCTGGCCTCATTCGCTAAGCTCTGCAGTACCAAGAAGAAAGGCAGGCTGACCTCACCTGAATGAGTCATCCTGTCCAGCTGGGTTTTGAATAAACCTGTGCTGTGGATGTGCTCTGACACTTACCAACGTGAGATCCAAATGTCTGCATACTCTCTGATGACGTCCCCATACTCTTCTAACTATCCTATCCCAAAGCTTCCTTACCTCCTTCCAGACCTCTAAACCAAGACAACCATTTTTCTACTCTTGGGATTCTGTGTATATCCAGACTTCAAGTCATTTTTGCTCTTCTGTAAAATATACTCAACTAAATATATTGTTTAGAGCTCTGTCAAATGAGAGGATAACTCTTTATGACAAAGGCCCTTGGGATGAAGAATGATGGAATATTCAAATAAGAAGGTAGCCAGTGTGGTAGAAGATGAGAAAGAAGAAAAGTAGGCAATTTCTTTCCAGAATATATATGGCCTAAAATATTAGAGGCATTTGAAACATAAATGACGGTTCAGTAATTTATTTATACCACTTTTGACCCTTTTACATGCCTCATGTCTTAAGGATTCTTTTTTTTTTTATTGTTGGGGATTCATTGAGGGTACAATAAGCCAGGTTACACGGATTGCAATTGTTAGGTAAAGTCCCTCTTGCAATCATGTCTTGCCCCCATAAAGTGTGACACACACCAAGGCCCCACCCCCCTGTCCCTCTTTCTGCTTCTTTCTTTCTTCCTTTCCCTTTTCCCATTCTTGTCCCCCTTTTCTTCCCTTTTTCTTTCTTTCCCTTTCTCCCTCCCTTTTTCTTTCCTTTTCTTTTATTCTTTTATTTTCTTTCTGTTTTTTTCTTTGTTTCTCTCTCCCTTCCTTCCTTCCTTTCCTTATCTGAAATGTCTTTATTAAACTTGATATTGAAATACAGTGAATGTGAATACTACTGACTACTTTCTGAGCTGGCCACTGCATTAAGAGTTATGAGCAATACTGAGTTACCTTGGTGGAATAAACTAGACCAGCCTCAGTGTCACAAGGCTTTGTAGCCAGGAGCATCTGCAGAGATAAATATCTTAGGTGTTACCTTCCTCACCTTCTCATCCAACGTAAAAATCTTAGTTGGACAGTCAACTTCTACATAAAATTTAACAATGTAAATCCTACTGCTTTATCAAAATACTATTGTCATTGTATTACTAAAATTGGATTGAAGCTGAGGGTAATTTGGGTTGCTCTAAACTTCTCATTCTAGTTTTAAATCTATATTCTCCAGATTGTTATCCACTGGTACTATTCCTGTTCTCTGGAAGAAAAACAAAAATGAACAGACTAAAAAGCTTATTCCAAAATCAGTTGCTGTTCAGATAGTTTCATATTTTTCTCATTCAGTTTGAATCAAGAAACACATGACCACTTACATTATTCTGTTTAAACTTCAATTGTAATCCCCATCGGGGTTAGTAATAAACAAGTGTGAAAAAGTTAACATGTACCTAGCATTGCAAATCCCACCCCAACCCCATACCCATTCCCTATTTCTAGAAGAAGCCATAGCTCTGAACCTTAATGTCCCATGAAATGTATTCTGGGATATTTAGTTGAATTGTAGTCTGCCAAATAAAGTAGTCAAAATGACATACAGCAAAACCTTTCCAACCATTCTAGCTAATCCAGTAGAAAGAAAAATATCATGGTTTCTTAGAACAAGGGAGACCTTTAATAATCACTAGAGGAATGTTTGGAAATTACTGTCACGAACATGGTGTTCAAGCATAAAAGGTTGCAATGAGCCCAAACAATGGGCTTCATATGATCAAATACTCAAATAAGTCCATGAGAATATTTCCCTTATGTTTCTTTATCAATAAAAAATAAACGTATATGTTCACTAAATTTTTCTAAATTATTTATTCACTGTAACTATTACTAAGCTCTGTTTTTTCAGACTCAGCTTTTAAAGATGAAAGATACTGACACTTTCACATCTCCAGAGATTTTACAAATCATTCAAAATATATCTAACAAGGATGTGCCAGGCACAGTGTTATGCATTGAAAGTAAATGGTGAAAAGACCCGAAGGTCTCCTTTTCAGAAATGTCTAATAAGCAATAGGTAATGTGTATCTAGAGTTTTGTTCAGAAGTCAGAAGTGGAGTTAGAAATGTCAGTCTTTGAAATTAAAAAGCACTGCTTATTTTCCAAAATGGTTTTCAAACTGTGCTCTAGAAAATTCTAATTCCTTGAGACCTTAGCAGGCATTACTACCTTAAAACATTAAGATATCTTGCAGAAAAGAAATAAGTTGACTTTGTTAAGATGATACTTACCAAATCCTTTACTACACAACCTTTTCTCACAGAAGCCCTCGGGACATATTACAGAATTGGTTTTCCTGAAAACACAATTCAAGAAAGTCCCTGACTTGTTCATTCAATTTCCCCAGAATGGCAACAATACCAACATATTCATGAATGCTCACATAGTTTATCATAAAAACATGATATGGAGACTATTGTAAAGGTTTGCAATTACCAGCACTTTGCAAAGGATCTTTGACATTGATCAAGTTTTCTCTAAGTTTTCCAAAGGGCCTGACATTTCATCTATTCAGATAAATAGTAAAGACCCTCTTCCTTATCACTGCTCTAGCAAAAGCTAGAAGGGCAATTCATACCCACTGTACATTTTTTCACCTCTCAATGCTTTGGATATTTCCCTGTACATCACGTCAATAGCCAAAGAAAAAATTAAAAAAAAGAAAGTCAGGGTGGCCTATGCAGATTCAAAAGGCATATGATGTGTGTGCATATGTGTGGTTTTATTGGGTGATATCTCTTTATTGTTTCTGCTTTCTGTGACCCTTTCCGACATAACACGCACCAATCTTTGAGCTGTCAGGATAAGTCTCTGGTGGCCGTCACCTTGTTTATAAAACTTAGAGGTTTAAAGAAACCACTGTCAAGCAATTATGAAAAAATGCATTCATCTGTTTTGACCCTGCCAGGCTTGTGAGCACCAGGGTTGGAGAAGAAAAACAAAAAAATAGTGACGGCAAAAGCTGCCATGCAGTGCCTGGTGGGAGCAGGAGTCCTTTTCCGGATCACTAACAATGGTGGCCATGGCTAGGTGTGGGAGCTTTTTATGGCCACTGTTCTTTCTCTGGCTTTTATAAACATGTGTTTTACAGGTGAATCAAAGTTTATAAAACAAGAAAGAGGCATAAGGAGGAGCTGATATTTCAACAGTATTCAAAGAAAAAAATACAGAAAAACAAATGAGAAACTGATGCCTTTTACTTATAGGCCAAGGGGGTGGGAATCAATGTTATTGGCTAGTTGTGCCTGCTGGTAATAATTAGGTCGGGCTGCAGTGAAAATGAAACACTGTGTTTTAAAAACTTATATTTCTTAATTTTTCATTCAATTGGATCCTAAGCAGGTGCCTCTGTTTAGTATGCGGCTGCCACGTGCCTGGATTTTGAACAGGAATGTTAATACCTCTGGAGGCGAGGAGACTGCTGGCTCCGGTCTTTCCCTCCTGCTGGTTCTAGCTAAGTGCTTATTGGCCTCAAACTGATTTGACCACCTGCAGCATGTGAAGCTGGATTGTGAGAATGAGGGAGCTCAGGTACCGTGGTGGATTGTTTGGTTCCCCCCAAATCCAAGCTGAAATGGAAAGCAGAGGACGTGGAATTAAAATGTCTATTGCATAGGACAAACAGCGCGCCAAACAGCAAAGTGGAGGCCCTTATGAAAATTTCTCATTTCTCTAGAAGAGCATCCATTGGAAGACAACTGGGAAAATAGAAAAATGTTTATTAAAAATCCGGTCCCAAGCCCAGCCCTTCCTTACCTTGCCAGTTGTCTCTCATGGAATTGCAATTCCCTGTACGACTCTCTGACTTTGCAATGCTGTTTTTCTCTCTTATGTCATTCTCTGCTTTGTCCTTGTCTTCATTGAAAGGTGACACCCAGAATTGAACGTGCTGCTCAGGAATGGTCTGGAATGGGCTGCTTTCTCACAATAGCATGGTAAATAACTCTATTATTTTTTGTATCTTCTATACATTCCCAAGTAGCACTAACTTTTTCATCTTTACAACATACAAGTCTCTTGAACGTCTTGTGAAATTTCATTGTTAATACAGGTGAACAATGCAGGGGGCAGATACCATCCTACACAATCAAAAATCCATGAAAAACATTTTACTCCCTCAACACTTCACTAATAGCCTAATCTTGACCAGAAGCCTTAACTGATAACATAAACAGTCAATTAACACATATTTTGTATATTATGTGTATTATATATTGTATTCTTACAATAAAGTAAGCTACAGGAAAGAAAATATTATTAAAGGAAATTATAAGGAAGAGAAAATATATTTACTATTATGTGGAAGAGGATAATGATAAGGCCATCATAATCTTCTTGTTGAATCAATAGGCTGAAGAGGAGGAGGAGGAAAAGGAAGGGTTGGTCTTGCTAACTCAGGAGTGGTCTACATGGAAAGCGTGTATAGTTCAAGGTCAACTGTGATGTTAATGAAGTTCTGGAGCTCTGAGGCTGTACTTGTTCACACTTACTCAGCTTTTGTAGTGCCTGGCACACTTCTGGATATGTGTACGTATTGATTAAATCATAAATTCTATTCCCCTTTTTAAAAAGTGTTCATGCCTCCCTGGTAACTAAAGAATAAAAGCCAGCCTCTTTCATGTACATGCACATCAAATTCTTTCCATTTTGAGCCCCTATAATTTCAGGCCACCAGTGGCATTTTTCCACTTTCTTTCTGTGAGAGTTCTTTGGTCCTGGGAAAGGAGGGAAATGGGCAAGAAAAACATTACTTCAAAGGTTACTTCAAAGGAGAAGGAGTTGTAGTTCACAGGAAAATAATCCAGCTTCTCTCATCATTGGTGCTATCGTCTGGCAGAGCGCGGTTTACAGTCTTTTAGAAGGTTTCCAGCGGGGGTGAGCCCCATAGCTGCACAAGTAACCTGCTCATTAAAGCGTGCTTTATTGGGTTGCATGCTTTTCTCTCTCATTGTTCTACTGTCCGTTTTTACTTCCTCAGGTCGCTTCTATACTAATTAGAATTCAGAACCAGCAGGAGTCACATATATGAAGAGATTTATTATAAGGAATTGAATAAAACATATGCAGGAGCTGGCTATACACCAGGCAGAGAGGGGAGAAAGATCGTGGGCCAGCTGGGATTCCTGGGCACAGGCTACAGCAGGTGTCTATGGGTGACATTTCTTCTCTGTCTGGAAAACCTCAGCCCTATTTTTGTGATTTTGCAACTGATGCAGTCAGCTTTTATCAAATTATCCAAGACAGGCTCCCTTACATAAAGCCGACTGATTAGGCACCTGAATTGCATCTGCAAAATGTCTTTATAGCAACATATACATTAGTTTTTGATAAACTCTTCCTGGAACAATTAGGGACTAAACATTAGCCAATCTGACACTTCAAGAGAGCCATCAGAACTTCCCACCTGTTTCTGTTCTCAGAGTCAGCTTTGGGAGAATTCAAACCACTAAACAGACCCAATGACTGTCTTGCCATACTTTTCCTCACTGCGTTTATCCTCCTGCCTTCACTTTTGTTCATGCACAAAGACATGCCTCTTAGCCAATGGAATTTCTGCCCACTGTTTCTTAGTTTTCTTTTCCACTACTTTGAGTGTTCTGAAGTTGGTGAAATTTCCACTTACTGAAACCATACCCATCTCTTGCCAATGCCAACAGTGACAGCCATTTGCATGTATGCAAACATCTCTGCATTCTCCAAATGCAACAGATTGTATCTCTTATACCTACGCCCCTTTACCTTCACATACTGTACATTTTTTAAGGCTTCATGAGTTTATTTGACCAGAGAAACTTCTCAGAAGTGATGCAGGTCCCTCTGAATGGGAGCTTGAAGAGCAACTGAATGATTTAGCATGTTTCTTTTCTTGTGTGTCTTGGTAGTCAGAGAAACATTGAAGCGAGCCTCCCTGGATCGCTACAATGAGTAGACTTTCTCTCACGCCCCAGCTAAAGCTTGAACAAGTTATCATGCATGCGGTACAATTGTGTGTGTTAAGCTGCAGATATTCTGGAATTGCTTGTTAGCCTAGCTGGTACACCCTCTGATTCTCTGATCCACCTAGGACAACCAATGCTCTCTTTGTCTTCTTTCTTTGTAACAAAGAAGGTCTCTTTGTTCTTTGTAGCATCACAATCTTAGTATTTCAAGTACTACAGGCTACTTAAAATGTTAGTTCCACATATGTATTTATGAAATCACAATTTATGGAAATTAATGAAGCTCTTCATTCAACTTTTCTTTATAACCTCAGTATCTAACATTGTTTTGAATATAATAAAGAGTTAATAAGTTATGGTTAAAATTAATGAATTGGGGCAATGAAGAATTTCTAAGACTTCTTTGGTATTGCTATCTGGCATTATAGAAGCAAATATTCTGATATTTCTTAATAGTAAAAAAGTACTTAGAACTTTGTAGAGTTGTCTGAAGACTTGGGCATGTAATATAAATTGTCTCATGATTAGATTAACAGGGGGTGATGACAACATTTAATCATAACCTATCACTAGCCCAGTGGATAACCTGCAAAGAAATTAGAAGAAAAAGTGAATTCCGGAAACTTAGAAATGTAACATTTCATAGTACAAATTGAATTCTGCCCTTTGCCTTCTAAGTATCATAATTGCATAATGATCTCAGTTGCTCCAGAGAAGCTCCTTGTCATCTTTATTATATTTGCCTTCATCTGGCATAGGATCTGTTCAGGCCAGTAATGTCTCCATTTAATACTTCAGTTAAATAGACCCAGATAAACTCTACACTGACCTTTTAAATGAGAGCATCTCAGTGGATCCAAACCTGAGAGCATTATATGTGGTGACATTTTTCCTGTCGCTCTGTGGTTTGAAAGTTAGAAAATCCTTGCATAGAAACAAAACTCAACCTTAAATCTTTAGTTTCAGTTCATTATTACTATGACCATTTCTATGGACTCTGACAAATTATTGCTTAAAATAAAAAAAAAAATGAATGGAAAAGTTATTGTCTAACTCTTTGTAAAGCCACTTTATAAGAAGAATTACACATGCTGCCTGTTTGCAAAACTTAGAGTTGAATTTTGTCCCCCTTAAAAAATTATGTTGAATTCTTGAACCCCAGTATCCCATAATGTGAATTTTTTTTTGGAAATAGGGTCCCTGCAGATATAATTTGTTATGATGAGGTCATCCTGGAGTAGGATGGGCCCCTAATCTGGTACTACTGGTGCCCTTTTAAGAAGATTGCCATGTGAGGACAGAAATACACACTAAGGCAGTGCCTGAGCTATGTGGCTGGGACCCAACAAACCACCAAAGAAAGGAAGAAGGAAGGATTAATTCCCCGACAGGCCTCAGAGAGCGTGGTGCTGCCTACCGTGATTTCAGACTTCTCACCCCTGGAACTGTGAGACAATGAACTTCTGAGTTTTAAGCAACCCAGTTTGTGGTACTTTGTTAACAGCCCTGGGAGACTAAGGCACTCCTTAACCATATACAGTGCACACACCAAGATGGCATGAATGAGCAATTACCAGGCACGAGAAGAAAGTCAGATGAAGATTTAATATCAGTCTAATAAATGGCAGTTGGTAAGGAGGGGGTGATGGTGTTTCCACCTGGTAAGGTATAGAAAGGTTAAGAAATCAGAGTCATGCTGTGATAAATAGTAAATCTTGGACAACAGGGCCATGTGGCAAGGAGTTGGGAAGCCCTTAAAGGGGGCTGTCTGCCTCTTGACAGCCGTGTGAAAGTCCCTTTAGGTTTTGTCTCCTCTGTGTGTGGGTTTCTCGTACACTATCTGCAGCCTAATCCTCAAAGCAAAGTAACATTTATTAAGGAAAGTAAATATTCAAGGGAGGACTTAGAAACGCAAGATCTTTTATATTTTTACCATGCATCACTTTTGGTTGTCTTTTTAGAAAATTGCAAACCGATACATTTTAAACATTGTCTGAATTCCAAAACCTGTTCTCTCATCTCACATTTTGTTTTAGCTAGTCTTAATCAGCTAGATACATTTATTTCCAGAAAACATTTCCTAAAATGATCGTAATTACAACATGAACAACCTTAAGAATAATAAGAAACTAAGAAGAAAAGGTGGTCAGATTTGGATAAAATACAAAATTAAAAATAAGACCAGATGAGCTATGAATGGTTTATTTTAAACAAATGTACTATTAAAGGAAATTGCTTAATATTCAAACTCATTAAATCAAGTTCAACCATTTCTTTTCCTCTTTAAATAATTCTTTTCTGAATCAAGAAAAGAGCTGTTTCATCAGCGCTTGTTTGATTTGTAAATATGAGGCAAAGAACTAAAAACAACAAAAATATCCTACTAAAAATCAAACTAATTGGCAAAATGCCCTTTTCGCTCTTTCAACAGTTTTTAAAATCTTAGCCAAGCATCTGAATTTATGGTAGTTTTATCTTTCATCACTATTGTTAGGTGACCTTCATCTGTATGCCCAGAATTTTGTTCTCTGTGGACTTCCAACGTGTAAATCAGCCCTTGAACTTGGTCATGAGAGGACATTTGACACAGAGTGTGCTATGGAGAGACTAAAATATGTCTCTTTTATGGAAACGTTTACCCTGAAATGATATTTAATGCTGCTTCTTCCAATTACTCACACATTAATTTCAACTTTGTTTTTCTGGCCTTCCTGTCCTTGCCCTTGAGTGACAGGTATATTAGCTAAGTTTGTCAGGCTAGTTGCCTGTCTCCCCAAAAAAAACCCAGGAAGGGCTGACCTCATGCTCACACCCCGCAGGGCCAGCTCAGACTTCTCTATCAGTCAGCGCCTGGGAAGGGCGAGCAGGGTCTCAGCTGCCTTCCTGAGTGAGCTTGATGATAAAGTTTATCCCATCAGGAATGAGACTATTGGTCAGAGTCCAGTTGCTTGGCTTATGTTGAGAGTGAACTTTTCGACATTTCAAATCTGCCATATCAAATTAAGCAGAATAAAGCCGGCTGTTTGCCCGATTATTTATAACATCACAGGAAACTTGGAATGACTTATTAAAGAGTGGAAATATTTCTCTTTCCTTAGATATAAGTTTGCCTCTGCCAAGATATACAGCAACTGGCTGGGTATGAGAATGGTGCAAAAAAAGTTCCCAGTTCCAAGTTATTAAAACATACCTGGGTTTATTTAAAGATCTGAACCAAGTGCGAGGATGAACAATCTGGGGACAGCCTGGGGTGCCACAATGAGCCCCTTGCGCCAGTCCTCCTTTTATACACATAAAAAACAAAAGTAGCAGGAACATTTGATTCTGCTGAGAATGGTGCTGACCACGGGCTTTGGCCAGAGGTGTTTATCACCTTAATAAGCCCCTAGGAATGTGGCTGAAAGGGTGACTTTGAAAGTGGTTTTAACATCTCTGCTCATTTACTAACTGCTTTGAGACCGGAAATCACTGATGAAAGCTAGCAATAGATTTGGAAATACAAACGCTGTGTCCGTGAAAATTGGGGGATATAATTTTACTTTAACACTAGTGCCAATGTGGGATCCATGTAAATAATTTAAGAATTGAAAATACATGAAA
The DNA here is from genome assembly GCF_027406575.1 of Nycticebus coucang. Lineage (NCBI taxonomy): Eukaryota > Metazoa > Chordata > Mammalia > Primates > Lorisidae > Nycticebus > Nycticebus coucang. The sequence goes on along the minus strand of NC_069788.1, from coordinate 100,768,789 downwards.
GATCTTACCACCCAGAGATATCAATTATTACCATTTTGGTATATTTCCCAGTGGTCTTTCTTCTATGCTAAATCAAGTCCATGCTTATTAGAATCTTCTGTGAAAAACTGCATTTTTAAGTAATATATATTTTTAATTAAGCCAACATATAAATATACATATGTGCATATGTATATACATATATATATATAATAGACCTATCTATGTATGACTACCTAGACTACCTATTTTATTGTCTTAGTTATCTTTGACAATCTGATGGTTAATAGCAACAATATTCAATCACTTGCATAGTCCATGATTTATCTTTAAAAATCCTTTTTTGTTGGTTATGTTGTTTATAATTATTCCTTCTTTTCTATTATAAAAATGCTATAATGAATACCCTCATACAGAAATCATTCTTTTTACCTTTGACTACTGCTTTAGGGTAGAATGTAAGAAGTAGACTTAATTGGGTCAAAGAAAATCAGCACCTTTAAGAACCTTAATATGAATTCCCAAACTACTTTCTATAAAGTTTGCACAAATTAATACTCTCCAGGGGGTATATGTGATTACCCTGAATATCCATGTTCAAGGTTATGAATCAAAGTCTATCCCATATTCTCCTTGAACTACTTAAAGAGGTTTTTTTATTAGCATCTTCTTCTTCTTTTTTTTTTTTGAGACAGAGTCTCACATTATCATCCTCAGTAGAGTGTGTTGCATCACAGCTCACAGCAACTTCCAACTCCTGAGCTTAGGCGATTGATTCTCTTGCTTCAGCCTCTTGAGAGCTGGGACTACAGGCACCTGCCACAACACCTGGCTATTTTTTGTTGCAGTTTGGCTGGGGCTAGGTTTGAACCAGCCACCCTCGTTATATGGGGACCGGCTGCCTACCCACTGAGCCACAGGCGCTGCCCAGCATCTTCTTTCTATGCAAATCTCAATTAAGCACGTAAGATGAGTTGTTCTTCTTCATGTTGTAGTAAGTGAGAGTATATTACAAATATATGCACAGTCACATACGTGCCTGTCCATTCAGGATATTCTTGATTCCCCAAATGTGTTTTTATAGTTACAACACTTTTTGGCCTGATTATGTCATGATACAATAGTGATGCCTGTTTAAAATTAAATAGATGTATTTTTAAATGCACACATTCAAACAATTCGCGTGTTAATTACTTTCAGTACTAAGAACATTTGCCGATATATAAAGCATACAAGGCTAAGCTAAGAGCAGGTGAGAGCGTTTGACAGCTGGGGGCCTGATGCTGCTCACTTGCTGTGTATGGTACTTATTGACATATATGTGTTTGCTCTGGGTAAGATGCACGCCCCTCTGCAACAGTGCAAGGAAAATGATAATAAAAAAAGTAAATTTTTAAAAAATGAAATACAATGACAGTGGAAGAAGATTAAAAATAATAAAAACAAACAAACAAAAAAAGGAGTGAAATAGAAACCAAGGGAACATAAGATAGACGGGTACCCCAGAGGGGGGATGTTGTAAACCTCATGCTTCTTTTAGACATTTCTTGAAGATGAGTTTGCACTTTCCTGCCTTTGCTCACCCATTGAAACGAGCAGTGGATTAGAAGACAGAAAAGAGACCGTAATTATCTACCAGGACTAATTCTGAGTGACTTTAAGAAATTTTTCCCCCTCCCTCGGCCACATTTCTTCTGAGTTAGAGAGACGATGGCATATTTATTGGCTCGTAAGTATTCCACAGCCCAGTTTTGGGGACAATAGCACAGAATAGATCTGAAGAATCATCTCTTGAGCAAGCATGATTTTCTGTACACGTCAACACTTAGATTCTTTACTTTTTCCTTGAAAGATTATAGTTAAAAGAGAGACATCAGAGGTAGAGCACATGTAAGGCATATTAATAACTGTGATATAGAATAAAGGAGTTTAAAATTGCTCAGAAATTTATCAACTTTATTATCTTGCAATCAGAAAGAACTTAGCTCGAGCAAGGAGAATCTAGTTCTTTGGCTGCTAGAACAAAATAGAAAAACCCATTTCATTTGTATATATACATGTACACACACGCGCGCTCACTCTCTCTACATATATCTGTAGTCTAGATATACAAGGTGCATGTATGCTGCATGCATATAAATAAACACATGACTTACACGTGCATATATATTCATAATTCATTAACAGGTAAATTACATTTGTCTAATAAAATCCAAGGATGATTTTTTTTTATTGTTTAGGAAAAGATGATTTGTTATGAAAATGTCCCCATTAAAGATTTACACATATGACTCTGAAGTTCCAAGTATAAGCTTATAAAACAATATTGCACTATTTAACATTTTTTCCATGTATTATATTAAAAGCTTAATTGCCTAGAAAATATGATAAACTGAGGGGTTGTTTTTGCTATTATTATTATTACTTTTGGCAGTTTTTGGCCGGGGCTGGGTTTGAACTCACCACCTCCAGCATATGGGGCCGGCGCCCTACTCCTTTGAGCCACAGGTGCCACCCTAAAACAGAGTTATTATAGAGTTAATATGAAGGTTGCTGTTCATTTAGGTGTTTTTTTTTTTGAGACAGATCTCACTGTATCACCCTTGGTAGAGTGCTGTAGCATCACAGCTCACATCAATCTCAAATTCTAGGGCTTAAGTGATTCTTTTGCCTCAGCTTCCCAAGTAGCTGGGACTACAGGTGCCTGCCACAACATCCAGCTATTTTTTTGTTGCAGTTATCATTGTTTAGCAGATGTGGGCCGGACTGGAGCCCACCAGCTTCGGTGTATGTGGCTGGCACCCTACTCACTGAGCTACGGGTGCTGAGCCTTCATTTATTTTTTTAAAAAAGAATATTCACTATAAAGTGAAAAAAAAAACCTTTAAGATATGTCTCTCCTTTTTTTTTTTTTTTTTATTGTTGGGGGTTCATTGAGGGTACAATAAGCCAGGTTACACTGATTGCAATTGTTAGGTAAAGTCCCTCTTGCAATCATGTCTTGCCCCCACTCCTTTTTTAAACCACATATCTGCATGAGGCCAAACTTTCATCATATACCTCAACCAAAACAATGTGTAAAAACAGATTAAGTGCAGAAAATATGACAACCCAGCTGTCTTTGCTAAAACATACATTAAAGAAGTCTGCAAATATATAAAGAAAACTGATTAAGCAATGCTCATTAAATTATTTTTTTATACTGGAGAACATAATTTTTTATAAATATTGCACAAGATTTGTATTCTTACAATAATAGTCTTCTAATTTTATGTTAATATTTGCTATTTGAAATTAACTATTTACTAAATATTTAATTTTCTGCTTTCATTTTTCATATATTGAATACTAATAGATTAGGGAATCGTTCTTATTTTGTGGAAAAGAAAAGCTAGACTAGATTTTTTTCTCAAAATGAAGCCTGAAGATGATCTGTAGTAGACTTATTTGAAGTGCTTGTTAAAATATAGTTGCTAAGACCTTCCTTGGACTCATCAAGTCATAGTCTATGAAAGAGAGGGTTTTCACAAAAGGGATCTTGGGGATTTTTCAGGCTCTCTTAAAATTTAAATGTTATTTACTGGATGGCCTCTGTTGACTTCACGTCACACTTCCTTTGCTTCAGGCGGGTAAATACCAGAATTCCTGAATTTCAAATTATTATAAGGGCAAAGAGGGTGCCTGGATTACCTGGGTCCTGCATACGTTAATACAGGACCTAATTTTAGGGTTGGGAGATAAAATAAAAAATACACAATTACATTTTCATTTCAAATATATACTGATTTTTTAGTGTATTTTTCCATGCAATTTATGTTATTTAACACACACATATATATATACACTAAAGAATAAATTCATTATTCATTGTTAATTCAAATACTAGATGAAACACATTTATACTAAAAGTTATTTATTGTTCATCTGAAATTCAAGTTTAATTTGCATTGTTTGGCCTGGGTTTTGTTTGTTTCTATGTTTTCATTCACTACATCTGTCCTCACGTGACTCAGCTTCCCAATACTGCTTCCTTCATGTCACCGTAGTTTTTTCTTGTTTTAAATTCATTAGCACGTCGGAAGCCATCTCCAGAGCAGAGCAACTGGTGATAGAGAATATGTGGTTTAATCTTGGTCGTTGCCTCTGTTCTACTATGTCAAAATCCAGCTGTGCTTCTGGCTCCCCTTACATGTCTGGTTATGAGAATATAAACGCCTCCTGATTTTCTTGGTCTCTTTGGAAGGTCTGAGTGACTGCTGCATAGGCTTCTGTTTCTGCCAGCCCTTTTATGCTCTCCTCTTATAGTAATACAGACTTGTCTATGAGCGATATTCTCCACTCAACCATCTTTCTAACATTCTTTGATCTAGTACTTTCTGATTCTACTTCTTGCAGACAGAATTCTTTCAAAATTTCTTTGTTAAAGAGAAATTATTGTGTTTTTAACAGAATGGTCAAGAATAAGATGAGGAAATATATTAATAACAACCTACCAGGTGTTTCCTTTTTATACTGATCTGTAAAAATTATCTTTTATTTTTATTTGTTTTTCTACCATTAGAGGGTAGTTCTTATTTCCTAACAGCTGGTACTCTCCTCAAATCATTGTCATGGTTGATTCAAACACAGATAATTTACCTGGCCAGATTTTGACATATAATATTATATTTCACCTTCTGTAGAGTCCAAATGGAAAGCAAGACTCTGACTTCAAAAGCCAAAGTTCTACCATTCACCAAATATGGACATTTTCTTAAATTCCCATGGATAAAGATTCCTTTCACCACTCAGTTTAGAAGCTTAGGCTAGAAATGAAATCTAGCAACTACTCTCCAACAAAACCTGAAATACCTTGAGTTGGAACAGGTGTATTGTTTATGACTTTTTTGTGTGTCAAATCAATATCTCTAAAAAATCCCCTGTGACATTTTCAAGTCTATTTTTTATTTTATTTCATTTCATTTTATTTTATTTTCCTTTTTTACACAGATGTTTCAACTATAAAAAGGAAAAAAAAACTCTCTGAATTAAATTGCAGAAAGAAAAATTAAATGGGCCATTACATTTTTCTACATAATATAATATGATTCTCTATCTAAGTTATTTTATCAAAAACAAAAGTAGTTTTTTTCTATTCATTATTTTCTGTCTAGGTTACTCTTGTCTGCTGTTATTAACCTCATTTATCTCATTACCATTTTAGACACTTTAGGAGCAGTATTTCACCACTGTTTTATCATTCTATTTTTTTCATCTACTAAAAATAAAATTACAAAAAAATCAAGAGCTTTGAAAAAGAAAAATTCCTAATATCACAGAACAAAGCTATTTTTATTTACCTAGATTGCCTTTGAATCCTTTTTATGGACAAGTATTTACATGTTTGTCATAGTACACAATACAATTTAGTGTATGTTTTAGTGTTTGAAAAATGTCACTTAAATGATGATTTTAAGAATTACACAAGAAAGCAATTGGGAATGCATTTGGTATAAAACCTATCAAATAGGTACTTGAATCCATCTTTGAACCTGTAACTCTCAATAAACTTTTCTTTCGCTTTTGTAAAGTATATAATATACAATCAAACTGATGCCTCGTAATTCATGTAAACATTGTTCTTGTAGGATTTTTCCCCCTTTTCTTCTATTCTTTTTCTCTTTTTATCACAGATAATGAGGCAATGTTAGCATATTTTTTCCTTAGCGTGACTTTTTTGATAACCATGATTCCTATATGATGATTGGGTATTGGGTATCAGGTTTTCAGTAAGGTGTGGTGGCTTATGCCTGTAATTCTAGCACTCCGGATGCCAAGACAGGTGGATTGCTTCAGGTCAAGAGTTCAAGACAGCCTGAGAAAGAGTGAGACCCCATATCTAAAAAAACAAAATAAGGCATTTTGGTGGGCACTTGTAGTTCCAGATACTTGGGAACCTTAAGGCAAGGTGATCTCTTGAGGCCAATAGTTTGAAGTTCCTGTGAGCTATGACATGATGGCACTTTATTGAGGGTGAAAAAGGGAGACACTGTCTAAATAATTAAATAAACAAACAAACACTGGGTAATCAATGATCATTCCAATTTTTGCTACCACCAAAATGACTAGAGCACATCTGTACATCATCAAATAAACAGAACTGTTTCTTATTAAACTAAAAATTGATATTAAAAATGCTGCAAGTTGGGTGGCGCCTGTGGCTCAAGGAGTAGGGCGCTGGTCCCATATGCCAGAGGTGGTGGGTTCAAACCCAGCCCTGGCCAAAAACCACAAAAAAAATAAAAAAAAAATGCTGCAAGTCACAGAGTGCGTGGTGTGGGAGCAGCTGGCACTTGTTGTGTGTCTGGGGAGGGAGCACAGTGCCTGGGGAGGAGGCGGAAGCAGCTGCTGGAAGAGCGTGAGACATAGCTGCCCTGCTTGGAGCCATGACAGTAGTTGGGCAGTTGGAGGGCTGAGCTGCCTCTGCGAGCTGCACCGTGACCCGCGATTGCCGCCCGCCTTGTGGGTAAAACTGTCCCACATAAGCCACACAAGGCAAGTCTGTAATGGATTAAAAATGGCTTTTGCTAACACAAAGGCAAAAAGGGAACTGGACTCCCCTCTGAGACATTCCCAGAGCCTGTTTCAGAACAGTAAAGATGTTTCGCTACACACCATCCCATGCGAAGTAGTCTGTTTCTTGTTTACCCTTAATAATTACAGGAGCGAGCTTATACCCATGGCAAAGCTGCTGTTATTTCACATCTCCAGTCATTCAACACCCCTGGATGTCCGGAAGAGCTGCACCATAACCCGCCACCCACATGGACCTCTGGAAGAGCTGTACTGCGACCTGCAAACTGTGCCCACCAGGCCTCCACATGCCCTGACCAGAAATTCCAGGAGCCATGGAACCCCAAGTCCTCCCTCCTATACCTTCCCTTCCTCCACACTCCCTTCCTCCACACCGGACTGTTCATCTGGCCAGGGACTCAGGTAGATATGTGCCACCTGGAGCCCTCCCTGCCTCTGCGCAGGGTCCTTCCCCTGGCCAGAGAGTGCTGGAGGCTTGGGCTCACTGTGCCAAAGTCACTGGGCGTGAGGTACTCCCAGAACCGTGTGCACAAACCCCACCCTGTTGCTGGATCCAGGTGTGTCACATTCCAGAGCTCCTCCCACAACCAGAAATCCCTGGCTGGGGCAGCCCCAGAGGAGCTACACAGGATCCAGGAACAATAGAGTGATCATGCTGGGGTCTAATTTGGAGAGACACCTCCCCAACTCTGAGGACAGCCAGAGGCAATGGTGAAAAACAATCATGAGGTGAAATAAATGGAAAAAACTAGCAATATGAATAATCAGAGTAGATCAACTCCCCCAAGGATCAATGGAGCAGATACAGCACAAGATCCCATGCACAAACAAATAGCTGAGATGTCAGAAATCAAATTCAGAATCTGGATAGCAAATAAGATTGAATTAGAATTCCAAGCAGTAATCCAAAAGATATCTCAAGAATTTAACGAATTCAAAGACCAAATGACCAAAGATTTTGACACATTGAGACAAGAAGTTGCAGCCCTCAAAGATCTGAGAAACACAGTAGAATCCCTCAGTAACAGAATGGAGCAAACAGAAGAAAGGATTTCTGACATTAAAGACAATGTTTTCAAACACTCCCAAACTCTCTAAGAGGAAGAGAAAAGGAGGGCAAGAACAGATCACTCTCTCAGAGAGCTCTAGGATAATTCGAAGAAAACAAATATTCATCTTATAGGGATCCCCGAAAGCGACGAAGTGGCTTCACAAGGCACAGAGTCTCTTCTCTATGAGATTATGAAAGAGAATTTTCCACACATGCCAAGAGATCCTAAATTCACATAGCAGACAGTTTCAGAACTCCAGCATGAGTCAACTGAAATAAGACATCCCCCAGACACATCATAATCAATTTCACTAAAGTTAATATGAAGGAGAAAATTCTGAAAGCAGCCAGATGAAAGAAAACCATCACCTACAAGGGCAAGAATATTAGAATAACTGCAGATCTCTCTGCTGAAACCTTTCAAGCTTGAAGAGGATGGTCATCGACTTTTAATCTCCTAAAACAAAATAACTTTCAACCCAGGATCCTGTAACCAGCTAAACTGAGTTTCATTTATAATGGAGAAATTAAATATTTTAATGACATTCACATGTTGAAGAAATTTGCTATAACTAAACCAGCTCTCCAGGATATTCTCAGACCTATTCTCCATAAAGACCAGCGTAACACTCCACCACAAAAGTAAACACACTCAGAAAATTTTGATCAAATTTCAACTTCCACAGTTGCAAAAGAATTAAAAATGTCCACCAGACTCTTGAAAGGCTTATCAATATTCTCAATTAATGTGAATGGTTTAAATTATCCTCTAAAGAGGCACAGGTTGGCTGACTGGATACAAAAACTCAAGCCAGATATCTGCTGCATACAAGAATCTCACCTTACATTAAAAGACAATATAGACTCAAGGTGAAGGGATGGTCATCTATACTCCAGGCAAATGGAAAGCAGAAAAAAGCAGGACTTAAAATCTTATTTGCAGATGCAATAGGCTTTAAACCAACCAAAATAAGGAAGGATAAGGATGGAAACTTCGTATTTGTTAAAGGTAATAATCAATGTGAAGAGATTTCAATTATTAATATTTATGCACCCAACCAGAACACACCTCAATTTATAAGAGAAACTCTAACAGACATGAGCAACTTGATTTCCTCCAGTTCCATAGTAGTTAGAGATTTTAACACCCCTTTAGCAGTGCTGGATAGATCTTCCAAAAAGAAGCTAAGCAAAGAAATTTTAGATTTAAACTTAACCATTCAACATCTGGACTAAACAGACATCACAGAATATTTCATCCCAACCAAACTGAATACACATTCTTCTCATCAGCCCATGGAACATACTCCAAAATCATCCACATCCTAGGCCACAAATCTAACCTCAGCAAATTTAAAAAAATAGAAATTATTCCTTGCATCTTCTCAGACCATCATGGAATAAAAGTTGAACTCAATAACAACAGGAATCTTCATACCCATAGAAAAACATGGATGCTAAATAACCTTATGCTGAAGACTAGATGGGTTATAGATGAGATTAAGAAGGAAATCACCAAATTTTTGGAACAAAACAACAATGAAGACACGAATTATCAGAACCTCTGGGATACTGCAAAGGCAGTCCTAAGAGGGAAATTTTTAGCACTGCAAGCCTTACTCAAGAAAACGGAAAGAGAGGAATTTAATAACTTAATGTGATATCTCAACTGGAGAAGGAAGAGCATTCCAACCCCAAACCCAGAAGAAGAAAAGAAATAACCAAAATCAGAGCAGAATTAAATGAAATTAAAAACAAAAGAATTACACAACAGATCAATAAATCCAAAATTTGGTTTTTTGAAGAGATCAATAAAATAGATAAACATTTGGCCAACCTAACCAGGTTAAAAAAAGAGTAAAATCTCTAATTTCATCAATCAGAAATGGTAAAGATGAAATAACAATAGACCCTTCAGAAATTCAAAAAATCCTTAATGAATATTACAAGAAACTTTACTCTCAGAAATATGAAAATCTGAAAGAAATGGACCAATACCTGGAAGTACGCCACCTACCAAGACTTAGCCAGAACGAAGTGGAAATGTTGAACAGGCCTATATCAAGTTCTGAAATAGCATCAACTGTACAAAATCTCCCTAAAAAGAAATGCCCAGGACCAGATGCCTTTATGTCAGAATTCTACCAAACCTTTAAAGAAGACCTAGTACCTATATTACTAAATCTCTTCCAAAATATAGAAAAAGAAGGAATACTGCCGAACACATTCTACAAAGCAAACATCACCTTGATCCCTAAACCAGGGAAAGACCCAACAAGAAAAGAAAATTATAGACAAATATCACTAATGAATATTGATGCAAAAATACTCAATAAGATCCTAACAAACAGAATCCAACAACACATCAAAAAAATTATATACACCATGCCTAAGTGGAATTTATCCCAGGGTCTCAAGTCTGGTTCAATATACGTAAATCTATAAATGTAATTCAGCACATAAACAAACTAAAAAATAAAGACCATATGATTCTCTCAAATGATGCAGAAAAAGCTTTTGATAATATCTAGCATCACTTCATGATCAGAACACTTAAGAATATTGGTATAGAAGGGACAATTCTTAAACTAATAGAGGCCATCTAAAGCAAATCCACAGCCAATATCATACTGAATGGAGTTAAATTGAAATCATTTCCACTTAGATCAGGAACCAGGCAAGGTTGCCCATTGTCTCCATAGCTCTTTAACATTGTAATGGAAGTTTTAGCCATTGCAATTAGGGAAGAAAAGGCTATCAAGGGTATCCACATAGGGTCAGAAGAGATCAAACTTTCAGTCTTTGCAGATGATATGATCATATATCTGGAAAACACTAGGGATTCTACTACAAAATTTTTAGAAGTGATCAAGGAATACAGCAATGTCTCAGGCTACAAAATCAATACCCATAAATCTGTAGCCTTTATATATACCAAAAATAATCAAGCTGAAAAAATAGTCAAGGAGTCTATTCCCTTCACAGTAGCACCAAAGAAGATGAAATATTTGGGAGTATACCTAACAAAGGACATGAAAAATCTCTATAAAGGGCAGCTCCTGTGGCTCAAGGAGTAGGGCGCCGGTCCCATATGCCAGAGGTGGCGGGTACAAACCCAGCCCCGGCCAAAAAAAAAAAAAAAAAAAGAAAAATCTCTATAAAAAGAACTGTGAAACTTTAAGAAAATAAATAGCTGAAGATGTTAACAAATGGAAAAACATACCATGCTCATGGCTGGGAAGAATCAACATTGTTAAAATGTCTATACTACCCAAAGCAATATATAATTTTAATGCAATTCCTATTAAAGCTCCATTGTCATATTTTAAAGATCTTGAAAAAATAATACTTCATTTCATATGGAATCAGAAAAAACCTCAAATAGCCAAAACATTACTCAGCAATAAAAACAAAGCAGGAGGAATCACTCTACCCAGACCTGAGACTGTACTATAAATCCATAGTGATCAAAACAGCATGGTACTGGCACAAAAGCAGAGAAGTAGATGTCTGGAACAGAATAGAGAACCAAGAGATGGATCCAGCTACTTACCGTTATTTGATCTTTGACAAGCCAATTAAAAACATGCAGTGGGGAAAAGATTCCCTATTTAACAAATGGTGCTGGGTGAACTGGCTGGCAATCTGTAAAAGACTGAAACTGGGCCCACACCTTTCATCATTAACTAAGATAGATTCTCACTGGATCAAAGATTTAAACTTAAGACATGAACTATAAAAATACTTGAAGAAAGTGCAGGGAAAACTCTTGAAGGAATCGGCCTGGGTGAATATTTTATGAGGAGGACTCCCCAGGCAATTCAGTATCAAAAATACTGAAGCAGTATCAAAAATACATTACTGGGACCTGATCAAACTAAAAAGCTTCTGCACAGCCAAGAACATAGTAAGTAAAGCAAGTAAACAGCCCTCAGAATGGGAGAAAATATTTGTAGGTTATACCTCTGATAAAGGTTTAATAACCAGAATCCACAGAGAACTCAAATGTATTAGCAAGAAAAGAACAAGTGATCCCATCTCAGGGTGGGCAAAGGACTTGAAGAGAAACATCTCTAAAGAAGACAGACACATGATCTACAAACACAGGAAAAAAAGCTCATCATCCTTAATCATCAGAGAAATGCAAATCAAAACTACTTTCAGATATCACCTAACCCCAGTAAGAGTATCCCACATAACAAAAACCCAGAACCAGAGATGTTGGCATGGATGTGGAGGAAAGGGCACACTTCTACACTGCTGGTGGGAATGCACACTAATATGTTCCTTTTGGAAGGATGTTTGTAGAACACTTAGAGATCTAAAAATAGACCTGCCATTCGATCTTATAATTCCTTTACTAGGTATATACCCAGAAGACCAAAAATCACAATATAACAAAGACATCTGTATCAGAATGTTTATTTCAGCCCAATTCATAATTGCTAAGTCATAGAAGAAGCCCAAGTGCCCATCGACCCACGAATGGACTAGCAAATTGTGGTACATGTATACCATGGAATATTATGCAGACTTAAAGAAAGATAGAGACTTTACCTCTTTCATGTTTACATGGATGAAGCTGGAACATATTCTTCTTAGCAAAGTATCTCAGGAATAGAAGAAAAACTATCCAATGTACTCAGCCCTACTATGAAGCTAATTTATAGTTTTCACATGAAGGCTATAACCCAACTGCAGCACAAGAATATGGGGAAAGGGCCAAGGGAGGGGAAGGGAGGGGGGAGGTTAGGGTGGAGGGAAGGAATGGGTGGGGCCACACCTACTTTGTATCTTTGAATGGGTACAGGCAAAACTTACTAAATGCAGAATACAAATGTCTACATACAGTAACTAAGAAAATGCCATGAAGGCTACGTTGAACAGTTTGATGAGAATATTTCAGACTGTATATGAAACCAGCACATTGTACCCTTTGATTGCATTAATGTACACAGCTATGATTTAACAATTTTTTTTTTTACTTTTAGTTTCTTTTATTTTTTGTGTTACTATAGAAACCAACCATTTCCAAAATTTTATGTGCTATTTATTTTTTATTACTTATTATCTAAGTCTGTTATCCTTTTCCATCTTTCTAAAAACATATATAGTATCTGTGTGTACTACACGGGCTTTGAATAAGTGTAGAGAAATAGGTGTAGCAGATCCTAGAGAATGTTGGCTGGACTGGGTGCCCCAGCCAAAGGGCTCAGAACTTAGAGGGCAACCTGGAGGTTTTTGGGTCCCTGAAGGTAAGTAGTGAGTCCAGAAGGGTTCTCAGAAGTGACAGATAAGTACAAAAGTAGAGAGAAGATGATAGTAAACATACATTTCCCACACATGAAATATTTCTCTTTTGGTACAATGATACATTCATTTCTTGCTGTGCACGAATGTTGTTTCCAGAACCTAAATACTTCCACTTCCATCATTCAGGAAAGCTGTTGGGCTCAAGAGATCCCCTGGCCTCAAGGTTCCCTGGCCCATTGAAAGATCATTAATAGAAGGCAGAAAAAGCCAAAATAATAATAATAATAATAACTGATCCCTATTAACTGTGCCAAGGTAGGAGGCAGAGGATGCTGCAGAGAGGGGAAAGAGAGAGATTGAGACCTGGAATACCCAATAATGGAATTCAAGACACACTATCTCAACATATGCTACCTCAGTATACTGAAAACTAGCAGAAGTCAGAAGGTCTTTCTCTGATCTTCCCCTGAAATAGGAAATAAGACCTTCATACACATGAAGAGGTGATTACATTTTACCCAGAAAGAGGGAACAACTTTCTCTCTGAATATGGAGAATGAAAGGTTATAGAGAAGCATCTGATGAAGCAGGTCTTGCCTAGGCCCCGAGTAATTACCATGAAGTTATATCCCCTTTGTCTTACATTCTCCATGACTGTTCACTATTCATCACATCCTACATAAAAATACAAGGTTTCATGCAGCGCCTGTGGCTCAGTGAGTAGAGAGCCGGCCCCATATACCGAGGGTGGCTGGTTCAAACCCGGCCCCGGCCAAACTGCAATCAAAAAATAGCCGGGCGTTGTGGCAGATGCCTGTAGTCCCAGCTGCTCAGGAGGCTGAGGCAAGAGAATCGCATAAGCCCAAGAGCTGGAAGTTGCTGTGAGTCCTGTGACACCATGGCACTCTACTGAGTAAAGTGAGACTGTCTCTACAGTAAAAAACCCCACAGGTTTCGCTATTTCTTTGGGTCTTCATTTACATAAGAAGAACATTTACTTATTAAATAAATGTATATGCTTTTCCTTTATTAATCCATCTTTTTGTGAATAGGGGCTTTAACCATAAACCTAGGATGAATACAGAAAGAGTGTTTTTCCTCTCTCAAAAGCGAACTAAGGAAGTAATAGCAGTTTACTATTTTAAAAGGGAAGAATATGATGAGTTAGGCCAAAAGGATATAGACATTTCAAGAAATACTATACTATAATTTCAAGCATTACCTAATAAGCAATTAACATATAAATGATTCATGCCCATAATTAATCCACATGTACATGGATATGTTTATTTGTTCTCTACATCGACCTGTGAAAAGTGGATAATAAAATTTGGATTTCTTCTTTTTTTTCAGTATAAGGGAAGAAAGCATCTTTTTCTCTATCATAGGACCTTGAGCTGGTTCCCTATAAATTGGATTGGCCAATGACAGGTTATGAAAGAAAAAAAATGCTATGTAGAGATTTGCTAACATGTGCGTCAATCATGTACACACAGGAGCACCCAGTAGTTAAAAGCCCAATGGGTTTGGGCTTCTGGGAGAGAGAAGCAAATTATGGCAAAGTGTCTGGGAAAAGTATGGAAAACATAGGTTGTTTAATTGTTTTTTTATGCAGATTTCAATCAGTGCTTCTCTACGGATAAGAATTGTGAAGAACCTTCCTTTTCCAGTAAGAAGAGAGAGAAACATCTGTACACAAGGAAATTTTTATGACAAAAGGAAAACTTGTGCCATGATTTTAGAGATTTTTCTTCATTTGCAGGTTCCCAGTGGTCTTTAGTTTAAAGTAATCCTGATGCCAAAGAGGCGTATTTGAGAATAGAGTCTTCTGCCATCCTTCATGACTATTAGCCAGGGATGGCAAGTAAAGCACAATAACTGAGCTACACAATCGGTCCTGGGTTATTATTTTTAAAAAGAAGCAGAAGCACCATTGGAGAAAATAAATTTATAAATGGTGGAGGGGAAGTTGGTTGAAGAAATGGGTGTAAAATGTTGCTTAAAAGCTTTTTCTACTTGTAGCATTTTCTATACATACTGTACTATAATAAAATTACAGCACAATAATGCTTTGCTTCTGGGCAAGCAATTAAGCACCCGTAGCCACTCAACAGGAAGTAGCTTTCACATGAATAAACAAACAGAAAAACATACATGTCATGGCAATAACAAACGGCACTTGGATCTTAAATTTTAAAAAGGCATCTCTGTACTCTTTCCAAAGTCATTTTTTTTCACATGTATATGTAATCAAAATCAACTTACCCTTTTCATTTCCCAAAAAAATAAATAATAATATATTTATTTATCCTTTCGGTCCTCTATAGCCACATTGACGTAATAGGGCTCTGTGTAATCATTACGTACATAAATAATCATACAAGTAACAGCATTAAAGTAAATACAAATGGCTTATGAGCACTGCATATGGTAAATATAAGCATGTGATTTCTCAGTTGTAGGTGGGAATTTACTTTTATTCATCCATCTTCATAGGATTGATAATCTATCCCGGGCAAACAAGGCTACTGTCTGAGCCCTTCTCATCTGCCCTTTGGCTTCTGAGTTGCTCCTTGTTTTCTTACAGGCCTTGTGAGAGACACAAAGAACTCTTTGCAATTTATTCACATGCAGAAACAACTAGTATTAAATCTCAACTCTGTCATGTACCACCTAAGTGACTCTACTATTTCTAAGCCTGAACGTTTTCATGTGAAAAATGGGCATAGAAATAATAATCACCATTCCAGTGAGTATGAGAAATCTCCCTTTGGAGAGTGGATCAATAGGTCTCACAAAAAAGACCCTTTCTCTAAGGTTTGTATGTTGCAAGGTCCTTCACCACTTAGCAATGAGCAGCCTTCATACTGTGGCCTCAGGAGGGCACTCCTCCCCTAGCTGTGCCCTGTACCCAAAGTGCCTGGACCTCAACTTTCTGCAGCACAGCTGGGAAACCAGGCTGAAACTTACAAGTGGTTTCACCCAAAGGTGTAGATAACAAAAAAAAAAAAAAATTACTTCATCAGTTTACAGTACAAGCTTGTAAGTTTTAAGAGCAGAAAAATGGTGTAAGAAGAGGAGATTGCATAAATCAAACCCATAAGAAAAAAAAAGGATAATAAGGATTTCATTTATTTAGAAAAGAGGACATATTCTTCAAGACATATTAAGGGTGTCCAAGTTTTCTTATTTGCAAAGTGCATGCATTTTATGTAAACACTACATTAAAAATAGACAGGACCTTTGCAAGATAGAATTGTAGATCAGTAAGAGCCTAGATTTTAATGACAGATTTATCTGAACTTGAGTATTTGATCTGCTGTTAATTCTTACTCTTTGGTGGAATTTTTTAGCTTCTCAAAGATCGTCCTCATTGTTTTCTTTTTTAAAAAGATAATAGTGTATACTTCACAGTGTCGGGAACAGTGGCCAAATACATAGTACATTATCCAGCAGGAAATTAAGGTATGGTATTAAAATGGGTAGGTTGTGAAGTTTAGAGGATGTAAGTGAGTAACAAATGAAATCAGAGGTCTCCACAAGGATAAATGATTATTTCAAAAGGTATATTTTTGGTAACTCAAAGGAGAAATCATATCAGGCCATTTTCTTATAAAGATCTAGAAAGCTCTTAAGTATACCCAATTTTCTCCAAAAATATTTATCAAAATCTATGCAAGAAAACTTTTCTGAATTTTGTGACCCTAAAGAAAAAAATTCCCAATTTTACTGAATTAAAATGAAGGCAAGATTTATGAAGGAAAAAGATAAAAAAACTTTGTATTATAAAGTATGAAACAAACTCATATTTGAATAAGGTTTCTGGTCAGTTACTATTGGACCTTATTTAATAACAAATTAATTTCACATAATATGCATGCTATGTAGTATAAAAGTTTTATTTTAAATAAAATATGGATCTTTTGATAATTTCTATACTAAATACCAGTTCGTGAAGCTGGTTTCTATTAAAATGTGAAAATGTTTCTTAAGGAAATTCCTGATATAGATTTATATAATTCTGACATTCTGTAAATTTCACGGCAAACAGCCAAAAACAGTCAAGAGGTTTTATTTTATTTTTTTTATAAGCTTGAGTTTTAGCTTTGAAAATTGAAGCTAAAAATCAAAGTTTTGAATAAAACACAGCTCTACCATTAATTATATCAATATGAGATAAAATAATTTGTATTCAAAAATGAACATACAAACCAATGACTTTTTTTTTTCAAACCAATGACTTTTAACAACCTATTTTACAGAGAAATTTGCCTCCCACATGTTTTCTCCGCACAGTTCTTCACCTAAGGATGATACACAATTTGTTTTCAGAGAGAATCTGAGCACATCGCCTTCCCACAAATAACAATTACAGTTGATGTCAACTCACCTCTTGTTGTCTTTGCTTTTCCCAAAGGAATTCAACAAAAGCAGGAGAGATTAATGAGGGAGGCTGAAGCTTGTCTTATATCACATACTCAAAAACTTGCCAAGTTTAAAGTCGAATTAGGAACTGGCATTAAACCTTGAAAAGTTGGTTGTAAAGAATAGGATACCAACTAAAATTTACAGCAGAATAAAATGTTAGAGTCCCTAATAAATGTCCAAGGAGAACATATACTCTAAGAGAGTAGACTCATTCCAAGGTTATCTTAGATTTCATAGAAACATTTCTATTAAGTTTCTACATAAAAAGTGGAGAAAAAGAAGGATATTTTAACAATTCACGTAAAAATTTTTATTTCTCTTAAATTACTATAAAATGACATGCAGTTTATTGTCAAGTATAATATTCTAATTATGAGATTCCAAGTGTCACTTGAGTAGAAAGGGGATTATTAGATGCATAAAAACAACAAATAGCATACATTATTTCATCTTCCACAGAAAACAAATAACAAAACTTTAAAAGAAAATTTAAAAAATACCCACCCTCACTCAAAAGGAATATAAATTGATTCAGCTTTTTATAGAGAAATCTGAATATATATATTCAAAACAAAAGCACCATGCCCAATAAGAAACTTACATTTTCCTGCCCATTCAATTTTCTGACATTTTCCATGACCAAATCATCTAACCCCAGAATGTTAGAGCCAGGCCTACCTTGCCTACCTAATATTAGGGATAAAATGGCTAAACGGTAACATCACAAGTTAGATGCAGTGAATGAGTATGTTTTATAGCATTGCATGGAAGTTGATATTTCAATAATAGCAATAACTTCAATAAAGTAAAAAAAGAAAACCACATTAAAATTGTCATAACAATTAAGGAAGCTGCTCCAGGTGCCCCCCTCCCTCTGGAGCAATTTATCCCCTCCTGGAGTCAAAGCAATGGGGGATCATATTTACAACAACACAAATTTAAAAGTGTGTTCAATTCTCATAATAAAGTGGCTGCTTCTGGTGTCTTGCAGAGCATAAAACAAGGAAGGTTTCTTCACCCCTGCCCTGTGACGATCTGTTTAAACAGAAATCATAGTTGTAATAGTTATAGAAAATGATTTGATGAGAAACTGAAGAGTGTTTGGAGTTGGACCTGTGAGCAGTTAGATAAAAAAATTAAGGAGCTTTGCAAGTTGTGATAAATGTGACTCAAGGATGTTGCCTTTCAGCACACTCAGGCAGAAAAGAGCAACAAGTTTGAGAAATTTCATCTGTCTAGTGATAGAGAAATGGAAGTTAAAAACTGTACACCACAGTAATAAACAGGCATGCCGAATTTGCTATAGAGCAGACACTGATCCAAGTCCATTAAAAATACTAATTGTATTCATCTTCACAACAATCTATGAGATAGAAAGTACTCTTCTCTATATTTTGAAGGTAAGAAAACTGAGTTGCAGAGGGGAGTGGTCAAGAATATTGCCCAAAGACACCAAGTCTCAGGATTGGAAGGCAGGTGCCCTGTCTTCAGAGTCTGTGCTGTGCTGTCAGCCATAGTTTCAAACACTCGCAGAATTCTAAATAGGATTCTCCCTCAGTTTTAGCAGAGGCCTCAACAATTAGAAAAAAGAAAATGGTGCAAGTGTTCCCACACACAAAAGGGAGGTATGCTGCCGATTTTGCAGAAATTCTAAATCAGTTAGGATTCATAAGGTTGCACAACAGTAAAAAGTAACCCAGCCTTCCAGCAGTTCTTCCACAAAGGATTTTTCTTTCTCAAGCTGTGTAGTCTAACAGGGTGGCTGGGGCTTCCTCTCTGGTGTCTTTGCTCTGAGACCTCAGCTCAGTCCAGAGCACTGCCAGTCATCATCTGAGAAAGGCCTCTGGCAGGTTCTGGATCTTTGCCATGTAGTCCTGCCTATGTGTGACGCTTATATTGAGCTAGTTGGCCAGAACTAGTTACACAGCTCTAACAACCAACAGGATTGCTGAGAGGATAACCCTACCATGTGCATGGAAAGGTAACTACACAGGAAAGGTGAAGAATTGCAAACCGTGGCAATTACCACCACCACCATGGTTCAAATATTTAAAACTTCTTTTAAAATATTTGATCTCCTACTCGCTCAATGATATAAATGTACCTAAGTATAATTGCCAGGGAAGTTGGGTTTGGTGAGAGAATATCCTTAGAAAAATCTAAGGATATTGATGCAGATTGAGTTTTCCTTACCTCCCTCTCATGGAGGGAAAACAGAACTGTTCCCCCTCCTCACCTTAACTATAAAGGGCCAAATCCAGAGCTTGTGTGTATTCTCTGGAAGGTGGGGACCTGGTGAATTGATGCCTGCCTCACAGTTGAGCAAAACACCAGAGAGAGGCTTACTGGGGCAGCTTTGATTATGACTCAGATGAACATTTTCTGCAGAAAGGGAGAGAAGAAAGTGTGAGAGAGAGAGGACCAGGGGAGTGTAGGAGCAGGTGAGTCATTCTAGAGACTTCTTCGGAGACTTTTGCACAAGAAAGCTGCCTAGAGATATAATAGGACTCCTTGAGAGCAAGGCCTGTGTGGAAATGATCTGAGAACCAAGATCAGCAGCGAGGGCTGAAAGTAGCCAGCCACGATGTGTCCCCTCTGCAACGTGAGAACTCCCAGAATGGGCCTCTGCAGAAACAAGAGCCACTCTCCCACCCTCCACCCCTCCCAGAAAAAGGATCAGCTGTGAACTCTGGCTAGCCCAGGGTTCACCACCAGTAGTGTCTGTTTTCCAGCCAGGTACGGTGGCGTGTAACTGTGACCCAAGCTACTCAGAAGGCCAGGAGGCTGAAGCAAGAGGAATGTTGGGGCCCAGGAATGAGACCAGCAGTACTGACTAAGCCTGGGCGGCACAGCGAGGTTCATCTATCACAAATAAGTAAATATACGTTTAAAAAATTAATTGAAAATACACATTCTTTCTGAAGCAATTCTTCTGCCACCCTTCCTCTTCTACCAGGTAGGAATCAGAACACAGGTAGAGATTTGGCGCAAGGTACGTGTGTGTGGACAGGGGTCTCACAGAATGGAAAACAAAGAAGATGAAGTCGAACTCGCCCATCTCTTCTGCTGCAGGGTTTCCCACCTACCCCACCCTGAGCTGTGGAATGGAGGGTTGGGCAGAACAAAGGAGAAGCCATGGGGACAGGTGTTAATAGTGAACGAGGTTCAGAATTCGTTGCATAACTCAGCTAGAACTAGTAACTCCGGGGTTGAGGCTGTTTGGTGGTTAAAGTAAATGTAAAACTTTTTTACTCTTTGAGAGTAAGCAGATGACCTCTAGGCCTGAGTATGATTTCATTCCCTTCCAGAGCAAGAATTGGAGAGCCTGGTAGAAGTAAGCATGGCATTTTGAAGTACCAACTCCAGAGAATGCCCGTGCTTTAGTATAAATTTGATTCTTCTCAAATAATAACTTGGCTATCTTTACATTAAAGAGCAGAGCTAAATATACTGGTTACGGAAGCCCCAAGTATTTAACAGATCTCAATCTTAGTGGCCAGAGGGGATATAACAATGAACTAACTCCATTGGAGACCATAGGCTTGAGAAATATATAATATTCATGTTTCTTGGCATGGGACTTCAACTTGCAATAGATAACACACAGAAACACACACTCACAAACAATGATTGTTTAATTTTCTTATTTAAAAAAGATTTAAATTTGTAACAATAGCAAACTTACAAAGCACATATGAGTACAGCACAAAATCCCTTCCCCCCACTAAATTGTGTAAGATGCTGACAAGATGCCCACTTACCTTCACATCCATTGATGTGTACATCTTTCAAAACAAAGATGTTTTTCTTATATAATTACATAATTTCTATCAAAACCAGGAGATCAGTAGGAGTACATGGGCTGAAAAATTTTATGCCTCATCTTGCTAGTCTGTGATGTCCAGTCATTATGTCAAACTCTAGTGAAATCTTAGTGAGTTGTTTGTACAGTGCTGCCAATGTAAGTGTGTAGTAGCAGATTTATGACCTTAATTGTCTCATCCCTCATAGGATGGTCATTCCAGAAACAGAGCTCCAAAATTGCTTTGAGGGTAGACAAGGCACTTGTGTCATTGACTAGCTTCCCAAAGGGAGTATTTTGAAGGTGAACATAGTGATAGTCAACAATGAGGTAGGTAAAACTTCTTCTAGGATGAGTTCACGAACTTGATTGTTAGACCTCATATACGTACTATGTATATATCAATACTTCCTTTTTCTCTGGAGAACTGTGATTGGCACCATCCATTATAACCATCTCATCCGTCCTCAGACCTCCTTCAAGTTGTACCAATTGTCCAATAATGGCCTTCACAGCAAAAGAGTCTAGTTCAGAGTCATATGTTGAATTTGGTTGTCAAGTCTCCTTAGCCTCTTTCAGTCAATAAATTGCTTCTCAGGCTTTTTTGTCTCTTTAGATCTCAGGGTTTTTTTTGTTTTTTTTTAATCTTTTTGAAGATAACAGACTAGTTATCTCGGTAAATGTCCCACACTTTGAATTTATTTGTTGTCTCAGTAGAAGCTGGTTAAGTTATGATTCCTGTCAGGATTATTTCTGAAATGAGGTTTTGTTACCATAGTGTCTGTCCTATCAGTTGACAGACACTATTGATCTGCTCCATTCCTGATTATAGCAGCGTCCATCAAAAAGTTACTTTCTTTTTTTTTGTATGATTTAATAATAAATAAAAAAAAATGACAAAAATTTCAGACCTAGCTAGCTGCTGGGAAAATTATCTATTTCTCCATTACCCTCTGTAGAATTTCTTCTTTAATTATACTTTGTTTATTAAAAAAAAAAAAAAAGAAGTGACTGTTAAGAGACAATTTGAGACTATGTAAATATCCCAATGCTCAGCAAACTTTCTCCCTTTCCTTCCCTCCTTCCTTTCTTCCTTCCTCCCTCCCTCTTTCTTTCTTTCTTTCTTCTTTCCTTCTTTCTCTCTTTCTTTCTTTCTCTCTCTCTCTTCCTTTGTTTCCTTCCTTCTCTCTCTCTTTCTTTCCCTCTCTTTCTTTCATCATGAATTTCTACTTATTCCAAATGTTATGATCTGTTAATATTTTCTGTTCATTTTGGTGCTTAAACCATCCTAGAGATGTCTGGTAGTAGCCCTTTCAAGTTGGCATCTATACCTTTTCATATAAACATAATCTTTAATTGAGAATTTCTTAAACATTTTAGACTCATTTTGTATTTTCTTTGCTGTAGCCATAGAAGCAGGCATCTCTCCAGGGAGCCCTGGATGCTTGTGAGTGACAATGATATTTAAATTCAAGACCCAAGCTTTAGCTATGCTCACTGCTTTTGGAGCGTCCCTGTTCCCAGCCTTCCTTGATGGTCAGAAGTAGGAAATGTGTGTGTAAAGAACATGAAATACAGCTCTGTGTGTGTATGTATTGCTATGGAGTGAATGTTTATATTCCCCCCAAATTCATATGGTTAAAGCCCAACTCCCATGTGATGTACTTAGAGAGGTAATTGGGTCATAAGGATGAAATCATGATGGTGATGGGAGTCAGGAGAGAGGTTGCTTCCTTTCTCTCTCTCTGTCTCTCTACCATGTAAGTATGTGTGTATACAACAAGACATACATCTACAAGCCAAGAAGAAGGCCCTCACCAGGACCTGAATTATTCAAAACCTTGGACTTCCCAGGCTCTAGAAGAGACTTGACTTGGAGATGATGGCAGGCCACCACATGGCACTGCAGCCTAACAGCTGTGATGGGGCATCCACATAGCAGGACAACCTGATGTAGGTAGGAAAGCCTCAGCAGGGTGAAAGAAGTATCCAGACATGTGTAGGAGGTACCAGGAGGTAGTTGGACTTCCCAGGCTCTAGAATGTAAGAAATAAATTTTTGTTGTTTAAGTCACCCAGTCTATAGTAATTTATTATAGCAACTTGACCACAATGAGAGAGAAATATATAAGATTCATATTTAAAGAGAGAGAGAGAAGCAGCTTTACAGCAATATTTATTTCTGTATGTCCCTAACTATATTTAAACCATGTGTTCACATTCACATCTTCAATTGCAATCCAACAAAGTCAGCTAGACGCTACCTTTCCACATGTTGCAACACTGTCCTGTGGGGTCACTTTTCTTACCCAGTTGAGCACCAACGTTCTCTCAGAAGGCCCCTGTGGGAGTACCTGCTCCTTATTGCCATTTGGGTCTAACACCTTGGGACAGGCCACTGCTGCTGCTCCCCTCCTACACATGTGCAGATACTCCTCTCACCCTGCTGAGGCTCTGCTACCTACATCAGGTTGTCCTTCCACGTGGATGCCCCATCACAGCTGTTAGGCTGCAGTGCCATGTGGTGGCCTGCCATCATCTCCAAGTCGAGTCTCTTCTCACCTCCATCCAGCTTCCATACTCAACTTTGCATTCCACTGTGCCATTTCTCTCTCCCTGCCTTCCTGGCCCTGCCAGACATATTGGCTACTGGAAATTATTCAAGAAGAGAAGGCAAAGAAAGAGAAAAGAGCATGAAGAGGAATAACAAGAGATAAAAGGTATAAGTGGTTATTTTAAATTTTCCTAATTGTTTCTTTGAAAATTGACATCTTGTTGAAATTAAGAAAATCACGCTTATTCACATTTTTTAAAAATTTGTGATTTCCATCTATAGATAAATCAATAATATATGCTTACAATGCCCAAGTTTGCTTAGAAATTTGGAGAAAAGTGAGAAAGTAAATTAATTTCAATCAGCCTAACTTTCAAAATCCTTTCATTGTTCTTCTTAGAGTACTGTAATTGTAGGGTCAGAATGCTACAATGGAGGAAATGCTGATATCAGTAGTTACAAAGATCTACCTAGTTTTGTGGGATAATACAGCCAGGTCTCCTCTCTGGGACTGACTTTTAATATTTGTAGAGGTAAAGTATTAGCTATGAGGTTCCCCAAAACCTTTATCATCATTGATATCCTCTGACTTGGGGATCAAATTATAAGTGATTTATTTTCCTCTGCTAGATATATAGATATATATAAGAAATACATATATTTTTCTTTCTTTCTTTTTTTTTTTCCAAATAGATATATGGCCCAGTAAGAATGCATTCCTTGTCTTATAAGCAAAAGCTCCATCAGAGAAAGCATCGCGACCCGGGGCACAGGCCACCTCACATTTTCATGAGAAAGCTTTTAAGCACTAAGTTTTTATACTTTTTATGTGCTTTAACTTGCCAACTTTTGTGGAAGTAGACCTGCCCTCTGTATCCTAACTTTTCCATCATCCATGAGAATACTTTTATGTGATTATATTTAGTCTTTTAAAGTAAGGAAATAAGGAAAGGGTATTTTTGTTGTTGTTTTGGTTTCATTTTGTGTGTGTGTGTGTTTTCCCTAGGATTTTCTTTAATTTTTTTTTCGAGAGTCTCATTTTGTTACCCTTGGTAGAGTGCTGGGGTGTCATAGGTCACAGCAACCTCATACTCTTGGGCTCAAGCAATTCCCTACCCTTAGCCTCTCCAGTAGCTGGGACTACAAGCTACAGGTGCCCACCATAATGCCATGCTATTTTTAGAGACGAGGTCTGGCTCTTGCTCTGGCTGGTCTAGAGCTCAGGCAATCCACTCGCCTTTGTCTCCTAGAGTGCTAGGATTACAGGTGTGAGCCACTGCATCCAGCCCTAGGATTGTTTTTGTTTATTTGTTTTTCTGAGACAGAGTTTCACTTTGTCACCCTGGGTAGAGTGCCATGGTATGCATCCCAGTTCACAGCAACCTCAAACTCTTGGGCTCAAATGTTTCTCCTGCCTCACCCTCCAAAGTAGATGGGATACCAGTGCCAGTCACACCCTGGGCTATTTTTAGAGATGGGGTGTCGCTTTTGCACAGAATGGTTCAACTCCTGTGCTCAAGCAATCCACAATCCTCAGCATCCCAGAGTGCTGGGATTGTTTTAAAGTTTGAGTTACACTTCTGGCCAGATATCAGGTTCATCAAAGTTGAAACTCTAGTGACATCAGTTGTATTGAGGCACTCATGCCATGCATAAAGAGTTCCTCAGTTATTTTTAAGTTTAGCCTCAAAGATATGTACTTCCTTAGCAGTGTAATAGGAACAGGGGCAAAGGGGCGTAAAGCTGTTTTTGAGGGGAAAGGCATTTGTGGCACAGATTTGGGTAGCAGCAAAATACAGTCCTCTTCAAAGTACCTATGTTGCTTATACTAATTAGATTGGGATTTTCAAACTGATAAGCTGTTGTGTGTGGGTGCAGAGAAATAAGCAGAGACTTAATTGAACAGAGAATTTACCTTTCAGAATTGAGCAGTCTCACTTATGGAGTCGAGCACAGCGTAATCGAAAGGGGAGATGACGCAATGGTCCACACCACATCAGAGGAGGGTTAGAAGAAGCTGTGGCTGGATGTCATTATCTCCTGAAACAAAGAACAAAGAGCTTCAGGCCATAGACTTGCAGTCTTTTCACTTAGAATGATAATACTGCTTTGTTTCTAAAGCATCTTTTTTTTTTTTTTAGTCTCTTCAGCAGATTTAAATTTGAAGAAATAATTCAGAGACAAAAATAATTCAGCACTCTCCCATGTGAGTGGTGAAGATCTGATAGGACTTCAGCCTTGGCCATCTATCAAACGGCTCTGCTGAATCTCTCAAACCGCAGCTTGGAATTTGGGAAATGTGTGAAATGAAGCAAAATGTCATGGGGTCAGGCTTTCAAAATAATATCTGTACTTATTAGAAAAAAGGGATGTTCATAGTATAAGGAGAAAAAAAAAAGTGTTTTCCTTCATTTCTCTTGCCCTAACTCCTCTCCTGCCGATGTGAATTCAAACTGATTTAATGGAACAAAAGGCAGCGGGAACGTGATCTCTGGAGACTCCTGAATACTTTAAATAAATGTTGAAGTATATTTTATCCAGTGATGATTTTGATGATCTAGGATATCCTCTCTGACATGTAAGTGGATAATATTTGATTTCTGTATGTATAAGTGTTTTAAAACAAATGACATTCTTATGGATTCCAGCTTGAGCTTCTTTTATAAAAGGCGTTTATAATTTTTTGTAGTTAAAAATAAATAAAATACCATGGACCGAGTAACTGTCAAACATGAGTTTGCTAAGTTGGAATATCCTGGAGTATTTCTCTACTCGAGAATAACCATAGAGCTCTTAAAAGATACACAAGCCTAGTTCTCCACTTGTAGTTATGGTGTCAAAACCCTTTGATACCTGGAATATTTGTCTTTCCTCTCTCTTGATCCCTGTTTTTCCTCCTCTTCAATGAATCTGATGCTTAACCATAGAGGGTTCTACTATGGATAAAATCACACTTAAAGAATTTGGCAGAAAGAAACCTTATATAGTCCTTAAAAATTCAAACTTATTTAACAGAAAGGAAGACTCCCTAGCTCGTGTAACCACACCAAGGGACCTCTGAGCAAGGATGATCCTAATTCCACAGGGCATAAAGACAGCCAGGCTCTCACTTTCTCTTACCCTTTCTTTTCCCTGTGGTTTGGCTAACATTTCTCCGTCTGAAGATGAACTTTGTTGATTTTCATAGGTTTCTCTGCTAACAGCTTAAAGCTGAGCTTTGCCACACACCTTCCCATGGTATTTGATTAGTGGCATGAGAATCATTGTGGGATTGGCATCTATCTGCAGCTGCATGCTTGCTGGATTGAGCAGCCTGGAGCCCTATGTAGTGCTACCACCTCTAATCTCAGAAAAGAGTTCTTGGGAGAATCTGACATTTGTCCCAGGAGTGTAGCATATGAACTGAAGTAGTGGGTTCTCCTTGGGATGAAAAGAATGCAGAAGGTCAGAGGCTGGCTGGAGCAGCCTGTGATGGCAGAGAGGGGATGAGGACCGCGGCAACTTGTCCCCCACATGCTGTCTGCCAAGGAATGGGGTTGGAGCAAAATTTCCACTACCTCACTGCAGAGGGCTGCCTGACTTGTGGAGAGAGGCTGGACATAGAAAGAATAGCAGAACTTTCTCAGAAATCAAAGGTCTGTGCTGTGTGGAGACCTCAACAAAGCTCACACATATGTCCCCTGAGAATGCTCTTTAGACAGAAGGATCTTGCCAGCCCAGAATTGAGAATGTTGACAATTACGGAAAAAGGCATTTATCTTTTTCTAATTCATAACCACCTGTCCTAAAACTGAAGGGACCTAGAGAGAAAAGGCTGTGGACCAAACGGTGACCTAAGATCAAGGAGAGGAGTAATCAACAGAAATACTATCAATAACTTCCAGATTGGACTGAAGCAGATTTTTATTAAAATTGATGGAAGGTCATGGAGTTATAGGGTCTGCCTGAAATGCTGCAAAGAGGAGAAGAATGTACACTAGGTATAGAATATTTGAAGGCAGTGACTTAAAAATAAAATAAGTAAAACTCTTTATTGTGTTGGCTCCCTGCTGTTCTGACTATCTAAGGCCCTGGTCTTATAAGCTCCTGAATGATACTTCCATCACCAGGTTTGGTGCTTACATTTTCTATGGACACCAACAGAGAAGGTCTCTGCTGCTTCTTTAAATTTCAACGAAAAATAATCCTTGAAATAAATTCTGATTGATCCACCTTTGTTCAGAAATCTGCTTCAGAACATAGGATGTCATCCGCTTCTAATCTTACATATTGAAATTGGGAAAAGTTTCTTCAAGTGAAGGGACTGCTAATCCTCAAGAAAGGAAGCGTTCTGAGGATTAGAATATACTCAATGTCCTCACCTCAACCCTGGAGTAGAGGGTGACAACTTCTACTCAATGTCCTCACCTCAACCCTGGAGTAGAGGATGACAACTTCGGTAAAGAAATGATTTGCATATATAATAATTCCTGTTTAAAATCTTTCTTTTTTTTGGCCGGGGCTGGGTTTGAACCTGCCACCTCCAGCATATGGGACCTCACCCTACTCCTTGAGCCACAGGTGCCGCCCTAAAATCTTTCTTTTATTTCAGTCCCACCACACTTGACCTTTTTTTCAGATCAACTCACCCCTTTGCTTGTATTCATGACATTTTCTTTATCACAAAAATTTGAACTATTTAATCAGAAGTAAAGATATCCCAAAGAGACCATTTTATTTTTTGTCTTTAGGTCTTTCCTTAGTCCATGAAATTTTCTTTATAGTTGTTATTAATAGCTGTAATTCTTCTCAGGGCACCTTTATTTCCTAGAATATTAAATTTTCCTTTAAATATGTAGGACCATGAGGTGGATTGTGCATAAGAAATGCATGTATCCTCTACATGCATATGTGCGTATACAAGGTCAGATAATTAAGTTCACAAACTCATCCTAGAAAAAGTGCTACATACTTCATTGCCAAAGATCACTACCATCTCCTTCAAAGTACTCCCCATGGGAAGATAGATGCTGATGCCAATGCTTAGTTCACGCTTCAAAGTAGTTTTTCTAGAATGAGTTTGCAAACTTAACTATCCAGACTCGTATGTATACACACACACACACGCGCGCGCGCTCACACACACACACATGAGTAGTACATTTTCTATGTAACAAGCAAGCAGAGAAGTAGAATTCAGCATCACCATCGGTCATCTAACACAATATTATATTTTTAGATTTTCTACTTTCTTGCTGATTTCAGAGTTCATGGTGATTTCATAAAGAGAATTGCTTTTCTTTGTTCTTTGCATTATTCTATATGTTATATTTTAATTCATTATTCCTTCATTATATGATAAATCAAAGATTATGTTGAAAAATTCTTTAGTGAGTAGTTTCTTTAATTTATTTGAGCCACCTTGAAATCAGACATTAAGAACCACATGGAGAACATCTGAAAACAACTCTCTCCTCAATGCCAGTTCCTAATGCAATGCTCAAGCTGGGAGTGGCCACTCCTCACACTTTTTATTTAATATCTTCTTGTTGGGACGATATCCCTTTCTTTGATCTTTGTTTACTTCCAAGGGCTACACACTGTTTTAGTAAAAGCTCCTCTCTTACTGGCAAGCCTTTGTTTTCATGAAGGAATGTCTTGAATGTGTGTATTTTCCACGTCATTTCTTTCAGAGTGACTGGATAAGAGACAATGACTTCCTCAGTGGCCACCTCATCTCAACATATCATTTCAGGGGCCATTTCCACTTTCCTACCACACACATCTTTGAACGTGAATCATATGCATTATGACTCATAGTAGGCTTGTTTAAATCAGCAGACACTCTTCACTTGTCTGGACTTGTGGTATGTATGCATTGATCACCACAATTGACTTAGATAAACCCCTAGAATGCATGAAAACAGGGATTTTTAAAAATTTCTATCTGTTTTGATATAATTTGTCCCATACTTCCATGAGCAGTGAGGTTCTCGATAAAGGCTTGGGAATATGCCTCATCCCTGTACTATAATTTCAGATAACCAGATTCATCACAGACTAATAGAGCTGGATGTATCATTAAGAATCAGACTTCAGCTTCTCATTTTTGATAAAGGAAACTAAGGATGCTAACTTGCTTAAAAACAAAACAAACAAACAAAAAAAACCTTTTGGAAAGAACCTGCTGGAAGAGGCAGGACTAGAGCAGAGAAAAATTTATTTTTGCCCCAAACTCTCTTTCCTCTCGGTAAACTATACTGCCTCTTCTTTTTCAGGAGTACTAGCTCATTCCAAGTACATCCAGTAGTGGATAAAAGGAGGCAATTTGTCGCTTGCCTTTGCTGGATTTATAATATAAACATCTAGATGCTGTGGTTGAATCTGTGGGGTGAATAAAACTTCTAGAGGATACTACTCCATGATGAATGTGGATGGAATGAATTACAGTAAAAAAGTGTTTATTTCATGAAACACCTGAAATTTATATTCTCAGTTGAACCACTCTCTTGAGAGTGTGTGCTCCAATCAGCCAGTATATTGACAGCACTTGCACCAGGCTGCTTCTCCGAGAACAGCCACAACTCAGCAGAGTAAGATGTAGTAGAGAGTTGCACTGTTTGTGGCCAATTGTGTAGAGGAAAGGATGTCTTCTAACCAACCAGAAAAGCCCATCTTTGCTTCTAGCCCTTGCCCTCTGTCACCTCCTTCTTCCCCTCTTTACCATACGCTGCCCTGTCCATTCCCCCTCCCCATCCCCCTCTCCTCCTCATCATGGCTTTTCCATTCTCATTAGTGGCT
This sequence comes from Nycticebus coucang, assembly GCF_027406575.1. Taxonomy (NCBI): domain Eukaryota; kingdom Metazoa; phylum Chordata; class Mammalia; order Primates; family Lorisidae; genus Nycticebus; species Nycticebus coucang. The sequence continues at coordinate 100,738,370 of NC_069788.1, read as the reverse complement.
CTCATTCTTTCTCTCCCTCGTCCTCCTTGCTTTTGTTTCTCAGTGCCTTGCCAGCTTGACTGATCCACGGAACGATGCAGATGTAGATTGTAAACTTCCTGAAGGTAGAAACTAAAACTCATGTGTTTTCTGGTGTCATCTGGCTCCTCATAGGTGCTCAATGATTGCTTTTTAGCATAATGAAGAATTAATAAGACATGGAAATGAAGATAGGTGTTATTTAAAGACAGATGGAAGGGCGTGATAATGGCTTTGCTCTAAAGCATAGCTCTCTGTAAAAAGACATTTGAAGTTTTCTGTACTGTGGTGAGAGGTATTAAGCTTGCAGTGGTTTGGTATAATTTCTCCAATTGCAGTAAAAAGGAACCTCAAATGATATCATTAGATAAGGTACTTGGGGCATGTGCTACAGGGGATCTATTACTCCTGGCAATAATTGACATTGTTTCCACACTCATTTCCTTAACTGAGAGCATGAAAATAATTTCAGAATTTTTGAGATCTAGGAAAAGATCCGTAGCAATCACTTACTCTTAAGGATCCTTATCTGGTGCCTGGAAATCATGGTAGCCTATAAAATTTGCAGCATTTAAAAAACTCCGACAGTGCTATAAGCTAATGAGATGTCTTTATTTCGCCCGACAATTTTAGAACTTCATAGGCTTGTCCTTACACTTTATACTAATAATTTTGTGCTCAGCAGTTTCTGATGGATAACTATGTTGTTTTATTTATTAAAATAAAACTGAAGTATATGAATTATAGCTCAAATCAACAAACATTTGCAAGTCAATGAAAATAAATTTCCTATTTGATACCCAAAAGACGTGGGAATAATATATGTGGTTTTTGGTAGCAGGAACTTTGGAAAATTGATCTAGTTCAGACGCTGTAATTCACATGTGAGAATGGTGGTTGTTGGGATTATTAAATGGCTGGCCCCACAGGCCAGAGCAGTGAATGGAAGCTCTGGGATTTTTCCCTCCTGCCTGTATTCTTTCATTCACATATCTACTTCTGTACAATTCAAGGAGCTTAGTGGTTTGAGAGAGCAATTTTTCATACATACTCAATCCTGACATTTTAGTTATAAAACATTCCATAGGCCTTCTCAAGTTATCTCATATAAGTAGGCCACATTTGCTTGAGCCTTGAAGGTATTAAAACACATTTACAAATCCCTATGAGGTGCATTCTTTGTTGTTTTGTGACCCAGTGATAGCTTACTACCTTCAATGCTCTAAGGAGTCTACAGAGACAAATGGCTTAGAGCCACCTGGATTCTACAGAGTGCACTAGACCAGATAAAACATGTTGGTGTTATAGGTTAAACCTTAACAAACAGTCTCCCTGCAGGATTACATCCTGCTATTTCCACTAGAGGGAAAGAGGAGATTTTAGATAAAAATGCACATTAAGAATCGAAAAGGTTTTTAGTAAACAGGAAAAGAGGCATAGTAATACAATAAAATCCAGCCAGGCATGGAAACCCCTGCCTTGCTGTCTTGAATATAATTGTGTCTCCCAAAACTGTATGCGGTGAAATCTTAAACCCAGGACCTTAGAATGTGACCTTATTTGGAAATAATGTTGCTCAGGATACAATTACTTAAGATGAGCTCTTTAGGGTAAACTCTAATCTAATATACATGGCGAAATTTGGGGATGGGCACTTGCACAGGAGAAATGTCATGGGAAGCTGAAGGCAGAGATCAGGGTGATGCTTCTACAAACCTAGGTATGCCAAAGATTATCTGCTGATGAGCAGAAGCTAAGGGAGAGGCCAGAACAGATTATGGTTTATAGTCCTTGCTGAGGCCTTGATCTTAGACTTCTGGCCTCCAGAATTATATTTTAACACACTCAGTTTGCTAAAAAAGGTCTAGAAAATTAATGTACTTGCTGATGCAGGCTCTGTGCTCAAAACAAAATTATGTAATTGCTATTTCTTTGTACATCTGAAAAGAACAAGTTGGTTAATTATCCCTGGGCAGCCTCAGTGTGAAACCCTGCCATCCCATGCCTTCCAGGTCCTTAATGAAAGTCAGCGCTTTACCATTAGATTCACTGATTATAATTATAATTTAGCTACTAACACAACAGAACTTTAAGAATAAGACATTGCCTTCCCAACTGCCTTAATCTGCTGATGTAAATGTGGTCTATCTTGGCTATACAGGGGAGAGCTCAGTCTCCTAAAAACCTGTCCATTTTAGGACCATGCCACCAACCATTTTCTGCTACCTATAATCACCAAATTCTGTGTGGACTATCCAAAGGAAAAAACAAAAAAGGTAAGCCGTAGTTCCTTATTTAGCTAAACATCTTTCTTTTTCTTACATATTCTGTCTAGAGGACACAAGACAGCATAATAGATTTCTTGAAGTTTATCCAAACACTACAACAGACCTGTTTTTGTATAAAACTACTTACTCAGCTTCACTTCCGGGTCTAGAAACTTAGTACTTAATCGTGATCAGACAGATACAGTAAAAACCTGTGGTTCTACCCAGCTTTGCTATAAACAACTACATGACATTGAATAAATCCCTTGAATTCTGAGGGTCCTTGTTTCTTCAGGAGTAACATAAATGTGGAAAAGTTTGAATCCAGACATCTCCAAGTCACTTCCAACTCCAAGTTATTATTATTATTTTTTATTTTTTTAATTAAGTCATATACACTTAGATCATGAATACATTTATGCATATGTGGGGTACAACGTGTTGATTTTTTTTATACAATCTGACGTGCTTACATCAAACCAATCAACATAGCTTTCACCTCATTTACTTGATTATTGTGTTAAGACATTTATGTTCTACACTTGACTTATTTGACTTGTACCCTTGCAATATGCTCCATAGGTGTGGTCCCACTGTTTTACCCTCCCTCTATCAAACCTCCCCCCTCCCTTCCCTTCCCACTCCATTTCTCTCCTTCATCCTGGGCTATAGTTGTGTTCTACCTTTCATAAGAAAGTGTGAGTAAATGTAAGTTGGTTTCATGAAAGTACTGAGTACGTTGGATACTTTTCCCTCCATTCTTGAGATACTTTACTGAGGAGACTATGTTCCAGTTTCCCTCCATGTAAACATAAAAGAGGTAAAGTCTCCATCTTTTTTTAAGGCTGCATAGTATTCCATGGCATACATATACCACAATTTATTAATCCATTCATGGGTTGATGGGCAACTTTTTAAAATGTCTATGTGAGCAACTCTTTTCAAAGTATTTATTCATTTTTTTCATGCCCCAAGTGAATACTGGCAACTTGCTATATGACAAGCATGTTTTTAGGACCCTGCTCTCATGGTTTGGATTCCAGCAAAAAAAGACAAAAATTAAGCGTAAAAACAAGATAATCTGCATAAGATTATTAGATAAATGATATGAAGCAAATCAAATAGAGTGAAGTGATGGTTGTAGTAGAGGATGATGTATTCGCTTGATGGTGAAAGACTCTTTGGGTGGGCAACATTGAAACTTGATACTCAATGGCAAGACAGAGTCAGCCCTGGGATGATTTTAGCCCTGTGGAGCAGAGTACAAAGGTCCTGAGTCACTGAGGAGTTCATTTTTTTAGAGGAAGCTAAGAAAAAGGTGGTGTCACTAGCAGCAAGGAGAGAGATAAGGTGGGGTTAGAAAGACTTAAGAGTTGTTGAACTATACCGTGTCCTGCAGCCTTCACCAAAGAGTGTGGATTCTACTTTTAATACTAATATCAGCTTCTTGGAGGATTATGAATTCAAAAGTGATATGCTCGTCTTATTTCTGTGAAAGCAGTCAATGCTTGTTTCAAAAAGGCAAAAAATAATCTCAGACAATATGGATTTTTTTTCTCTTTTTGGTGCTTTGAGTTCTTTTTCTTTTGCATTCTTTCACTTTTTCATTTTTTTGTTTCTTTTTTCTGTCTTCCTTTTATTTCTAAATTTATTTTTCTTTCATTTTTACCCTAATTAAGGGGCGCCTGATATATACAGGATTATGGCAGATGTTATTTTTTTACCTGAGTAGGAGAAAGCTGTAGACCCCACTAGGGGTCACTTCTGACTCATTAATGAGTCCCTTAATCCTATAATCTTGCCTTAGATTTATAGCCAACCCAGGAGACAGTTTTCCTCCTGTCACTATCTTTTTCCACCTTTATGATTCCCCAAGGACCCAAGTCAAAGGCATTGTCGTCCACATCCTGTCTGGACACAAGCCACCGCAGGAGCCAGGCAGGCTATGAAAACAGGCATGCCCCAGGTGCTTCACTTTGTTCAGAGCAGACTGAAGCTCTTGGATTGGGAACTTGGATCACTGACAAAAGTGTCATCATTCTGTAAAGTGGAATGTTACTGGAAAACTGTGATTGTAGAAGGAAAAACTGGGCCGTCTGTGTGCCTCCTGCCTGCCAGCCGGCCCCCTGAGGGTCCAGCGTCCAGGCTTCCTGAAGCTTCCTTCAATTGTTTCCACATATAAGATTTCAGCGCCTACTTAAAGACACATAGACCTGCCCTCAGCCTTCTGCTGAAAAGTGAATCTTCCTATGATTTATTTCCAACTTGGTTGCCTCTGAACTGACACTTTTATTAATTGAGAAAGTTTAGAGGCATCAAGGACAGTGGGTCCCTTTGGTAATCTTCCTCATGTACATTTATGTGCATATATTAAAATGCCCATACGCTCTGTCTGTATGCACGCATATATCTTGTCATCGTGTCTCAAGTGAAAAGGTGAGGCTAACCTTTATATGCATTTCACTCCACACATTGACTGCAAGGTCCTTGGAAAGATCAAGAAAGTAGCAATTTTGCATATACTGGATGAATTAGTGCCTTGAACTTGGTAGTCTAAGATTTTTTTCTTTTAGTTTTTTCTTTTCCTTGCACTCAAATTGATTTTTTAAAATTAAATGCATATCTTGTGGAAAGTCTTGATCAAATTATCATTGCTTTAATTGTCAGGAATGTGTGCATCTAATTAAACATGTTCTCTTCTTTCATTTCACATTGTTTTTTATACCAGGCACTTCACCATGAGTTTCCTACAGTTCAGCTTTATTTCCTGGAAGTCACATGTCTGGCACATGACAGACCAAGGGTTAGGTCTAAGATCTCCTGAATTAATTTCAAATTTAGTGTCCTTCCCTCTATAACAGAGTTTCCAAGCTTTCTCTGTGGAGGGTCCGATAGACAATATTTTAGGCTCTCCAAGTCATGCGTTCTGTTTTACAACCCCTTATATTTGCTACTGGGGTACAAAGCCAGTTACAGACAATACGTAAATGAATAATAGTTGTTATGTTCTAAAAAAACTTCATTTCTGGGCATTGAAATCTGAATGTCTTATGATTTTTTGTGTCATGGAATATCATGCTCTTTCTATTTTTCAACCACGTAATATGTAAAAAACATTCTTGGTTTTCTTGCCCTAACAAAATAGGTGGCAAGTGGGATTTGGCCTGAGGGCTGTAGTTTGTCACATCATCTATGAGTAGAATTATGATGCAGACAGCTGAGATTTGAGCTCATTTCAGACCTTCATGGAATGGGCAATTTAAGGTCTCCAGAGCAATTCTCATTATTATAAATCATCAGCTGAGTCTTAAGGATCTGTCATCGGGGATTAACTTTTGTTAATATTTTTCTTAAAGGAGAATAAAGGTAAAATATTAATTGAATAGATGCAACTTAATAAGAGCAGCTAAATCGTATTTTTAAATGTAAAAATAAAGAACGTGACTTGTTTTCCTACTGAAGAATATTATTCATAGAGTCTGTGAATTTCTGAAGAACTCTCAGAAAATCTGTGATAGCTTAATTCAGCTTAATTGTAACAAACCAGTTAATTGGATCTTATGGGCACAGGTAAGAATACTATCCAGGTTCTCCAAGAAAAGTAAACTTTTCTTTTTTCTGTTTATTTAAACTAAAAATAATTTGTTGCTAGATAAGCATGGTAATACAATGTACAATGGCAAAGGTACAGGATATTCAGACCATCAGAAATGAAAAATATCAACTGTTAGTTCTATAAAATAAGTGTTCAAGCCATTGATGTTAACTACATAAAAGGTTAAAAACCAGACAAATCCCTCTTGGATTAGCAGGTGGCTCATGATGGAAGACAAGGTTCTTGTCAGCCAATCTGGTCCCCAAATGATAAGCTACCATAGGGCTTAGGTTACATTAAATTGAAAACTAAGAACACAGAAAATGGCTTATTAACATTTTTTCTTATGTCTTTGTTGATATAATTTTGGAGCTCAGTTTCAATATTTATGCTTATTGGCAGAATAGAATAAAATAAAATATATATAATGAAATAAAATGTGACTGGATAGATGCTTCTGTAAGTTAAGAGCAACTGCATTTTGGAGGCTGATGGCAGAACTAGGAATAGACGTATCCGCTTACTGAAGAATGAATGAGATGGTAAATGAAAATCACAGACTTTTTATGGTTGTCAGTCAGAAAGTTTCTTTCTGTGTAAAGGAAACTGGACTGTTTCATGTTCTCTTTTCTGTCAATCTGAATTATGTCTACCTCTAACAGCTGCTTTAACTTCTACTTCCCTTAGTGTGATTTTTCTAATTATACCTGCTAATTAATTTTTTTTTATATATATAGTCTCACTTTGTTGCTATCAGTAGAGTGCTGTGGCGTCACAGCTCTCAGCAACCTCAAACTCTTGGGCTCGAGTGATCCTCTTGCCTTAGCTTCTCAAGGGACTACAGGCACCTACCACAATGCCTGGCTATTTTTAGAGATGAGATCTCACTCTGGCTCAGGCTGGTCTGGAACCTGTGAGCTCAGGCAATCCACCCGCCTCAGCCTCCCAGAGAGGCTCATTAATGTTTTCCATTTCTAAACAAAGTAGCATTTATTTAAAGAGTTCAGGTAGACAGAGGTATCACTGTATTGCATTTCAAGGAGATGTAAGCTGCCAGCTTGTTGCATACTCTTAGAGCACATCCCTTTTGCTCTCATAGTAGGTCCCTCTTGGTTGATAGATAACTTCTTTTCAAACTCTGAAGAAAAGGGCAACGCTTCCTTTCACACTGTCGGTGGAGAACTGCCCTCACAAACTTTACAAGCAATCCTCTCAGAGATGACTCATGAGGTTGGATTTCCAGATTTTTCATACTTCCTGCCACAGAACTAAAAATAGTATTAATAGTAAGTACTATTAAAAAAGTGGAAAGGATATGTACCTGCTATTTTGAGTCAGAAAATATTGGACAATTTGTATAGAAATTGTCCAAATTTGGGAAGCGCTTATGGCTCAAAGGGATAGGCTACTGGTCCCATATGCTGGAGGTGGCAGGTTCAAACCCAGACCTGGCTGAAAACAAATCACACATACACACAACACACACACACACACACACACACACAAGAAATTGTCCAAATTAGATTTCTCAGAATTGTGGCATTTCCTCACTTCTCTTTACAGTCTGTGATCAATTTCTTCAGCTCTGACATTCTTGAAAACTGGCAGCAAACACAGGGGGCATTGAATCAGAGCCTAGCTCCACTTTTAAAATCAGGGCAATCATAACTCAGAACAGAACAGCAAATCAACACCTTTCAACTTGCTTGGCTCTTTTGTCTAAATGTCTCATTGGTCTTTTAAACATCAAAGGTATAAGGAAGGCTCTGATGATCTCTAAAGCTGCCTGGGTTCCCATTCTTCAGGCTTCCTAAAGATTACAACCCATATTACCTAAGGCAGGAATGTACATGGGCAAAATTTAGAACAAAGCGTGGATTTTTAATGAATGTTAACTTCACGCCAAAAAGATTGTGCTAAACACTTTACTTTTCACTACAGCTCTGGAAGGTAGTTGCTATTATGACTATCCTTTGTAAATGAGTAAACTCAGGTAGACTAATTAAATTGACTAAGGTCAGCTGCGACAGCATGTAAGGAGCAGAGCGTGGATTTTGACTTCAGGTTGACAGACTTGGTAGCCTGTGTAATTTACTCACAAAAGAAAACTGTGGACATATTTATACTGAAAACTGTGGACAAGTGATAAAGCCATTAAAGATGGACAGTGATAGATTTATTATAAATGTGATGATGGTTTGTCTGCAAAGGGGGCTTTTACATGGCATCAAGTGTGCAAGAAATAATTTCTTTGTGATTCCTTTTTATTCATTTATCAATGTTTTTTGAGTGTTACTGGTCAACACAGTTGGACACAGGTTAATAGAATATACCTGGCCCTTCTTCATGGCGATCTTCAAGATGCCTTTCCAATGTTTAAGGGCTATGTTTTCTGTGATATTTTAGAATCTTCAAGTTGGAAGGAAACTTAGGCACTATTTATTTTCAGCCCTTTTTCTCTCTTTTCCACACCTGGCTTATTTGTAGACTCAGCAATGTTATTGGATTCACGGTAGAAGATACACGGGCCACTGTCTCTCATAGAAGGTGAATATTTCTACCATTTCTTTTCTTCTTTTCTTTTTTTGAGGCAAAGTTTCACTTTATCAGTAGAATGTCATGGTGTCACAGCTCACAGCAACTTTAAATTCTTGTGCTCAAGCAATTCTCTTGCCTTAGCCTCCCAAGTGGCTGGGACTACAGGTGCCTGCCACAAGGCCTTGCTATTTTTAGAGATCGAGTCTCACTCTTGCTCAGGCTGGTCTTGAACCTGTGTGCTCAGGGGATCCACCCGCCTCAGCCTCCCAGAATGGGATTTCAGTTTTGATTGTCACATACTTTCAGTGTGAATTGGGTCACATTATTAGAACTCACGTTCTTCATTTGTAGAGAGAGAAGTAACAATTATGTTTACCATATAAAGTGACTAGAAAGAATTCAATAAGACAGAAAAATCCAAGTTGTCCTGAGACAGCCTCTTTATGCACGTTTCCTGAGGCCAGTTGGTAATAGTACCCATTTTATTACCTAATGTGTCCCAGTTTGGAAAATGAATGATATGTCATTGTATTTATTAAACACTTGAAAAACTATTGTAATTTTGATGGTAGCTCATCCCTTGGATGGCTATAATTGCATATCTAATTTTTTCTAAATGCAGGAGACAAAACTGAAGAAAAAAGTTAAAAGTTACATAGTGTCATCTTTAAGCTCAATAAAGGAAGATACTGTCTAATTTTTACAGTGTCTTATTTTAGTCACTTAGATGTTTGGAACTCTTCAATTTTTATCTTAGCCATACCAGATAGCCTCAATGTGTGTAGTCTTTCTCCCTGCCTATGATGTGGCTTCCAATGCCTAGAACATCCTGGTAATTTTCTTTTGAACAGCCCCCAAGTTACTTGTGTTACTCTTAAATGTAGTGGCTATATCTTCAGTCCTGATGTTTTCTATTCAGTTCACATCACGTTCAAAGGTATTTGTGGGGCCTTTTCTCTAGGTTCCACCTATGAATTAATCAATTGTACCAGTGTAATTAGCAGTGCATGACTGTGTTAGCTATACTGAGTTTGTAATCAGCTAAATCTCTGGGTGTTTTTCAGTAAACATATTAAACCGGTCACCTATGCTCCCAACTCATGAAACTTGAACAAGGTCTAAACTCAATAAAATTGTTCTTTTCCTCAAGAGAGTGACTAGATTCAAGAAACTCTTATCAGTGTGCTCATCAAAGTCATTCATAATATCTTGAAAAAGACCTAGTCAAATTGTAAACCTGCACTCTAGTTTATAATTGATCTGTTACCCTGTTTCCCCCAAAATAAGACCTACTTATAGGAAAGATAAGATGTCCCCTGAAAATAAGACCTAGCACATCTTTGGGAGCACACCTTAAAATAAGACACTGTCTTATTTTCGGGGAAACATGGTAGTTAAGGCATTTAAAAGCAATTGTTTAATCATCTATTAATATTACAATCCATGTTTGACAATGTTTTAGCAAGGACATCATAATGCTAAATAAAGAGAGGATTTATCTATTGCATGCATCTAGTCTGCCTTCAGCTATGGCCAAGGAAATATACAGCTTCGTGATGTAATCCAAATTTACTCACATAATAAATGTGTCTTGACAAAATGTCTTATTTAAATACCATTAATTTTTTTTTTTTTAGTATGGATGTAGGTTTATATTAGAGAGCTCATGGAAAGTTTCAAGTGCAATGCCTGGCACGTGGTTGGCAATAAATAGTTGGAAATTATTATTATTGTTGTTGTTGTTGCTATTAGTATTATGTTTGGACCTGGAACAACTTTAGAATTAAGCTCTTTAAAAACCTTCATTTTCTAGAAGAGAAAACAGGATTCAAGAGACAGTGAAGATGTTTACCTATGGATTCAGATTGTTGGCATTTGTTGATTAAGAGAAAAATGGTAATCACTGCCTTCCCTTCTCCACTCACTTAAGGCACCCATGAAATTCTGGGATCTGAATGTCATCTTCAGGGCTATTCTTTCCTTTTTCTCTTAAAATATTTCCCCTGACTTCATCTGAGCGATCTAAAGACCTCTTCTTTTTCTTCTTGTGGTACCTCTGTTGCACTCCACATTGCTCAACCCTTCTATTGTTTAAAATTCTCTTTTCTTGACCTCCACAGGAATAGTCTCAGTTCACCACTTTCATCCATGCCTGTTCTAACTTTCTGTAGTAAATAAATACATTGCCACATTTTCCTCTATTCTTTACGTGGACATCACTCCCAACTCCAGGGATCTGATTGAGTTTCACAGCCCCAGCAACAATTCTGAGCTATTTATTCACAGATTCCCTTCACTACCCCTAATTTCTTGTGGAAGAGATATGCCTTATTCACTGGAGAATCCACACACTCTCCTAACATTCAGCAGCCTTCTTTGAGGAGGGAGGACCCTGTGGCCACTTCTGACCCTGGAGCTGTAAGTTGAAGTGGCATACTTTACCTCTGCACCAACGCATAGAACAGAACAGAATTCTCCATGTCGTTTCTTTCCCTAACACAGGAATCTTAGAGGCCTTGTGCTCTAAATAATGAAGCTATATGAGACTGGAATCATCACCAATCCAAGTATTTGGGCCCCTGAACAGAGCAGATTCTCTCAGAGACTTGTGTTGCACACATTAGAGATGCAAAGTGAAAGACAAATAAACATTTTCTTCAACCTCTGAGATTAAGGAGTTATTTCTGTTGTCAGCATAATGTGGCTTATCTTATCAAAACATGTCTAATTATACTTTATGACCTTTGTTTCCAACAACATGTTCAAGGTTTCCATGTGGGTAGTCATCAAAAAAGACCACATTTTAAAAAGGTCTACTCAAAGATGTTCTTATCTGAACACTTCTAGTTATTTAGTATGTTTTGTTTTTTCTGCAAAATATCCCAGTAATTTCCCTTGCGTATCACTGCCCCTTCCATCATCCTGCCTCATACTGTAATCAGCTCCAGTGTTGGATAGCGCCTTAGTCCACTCTGCCCAACATCTCTCTCTTCCTCTAAAACATTTCACTTCTACAAATATATTTGATCACTACTCATAATTTACAATGAGAACCCTTTCTGTATTCTGTTTCCTAAAACTCTACTTACATACACTAAATTTTAGTAATATAGTACATTTACAAGACATTTATACTTTAAATCTCAGTGTGGTTTTTTTTGCAGTATATTTTACCTAAAAGATATTTTTTAAATTTTTTCTAATGTGATGAAATTCTCCTGGTCCATAATATCCAGATTCTGGAAAAATTAATTTTGACCGGAGAAGGCTTCACAAAAGAAGCAATGCTTATTACCATTCTTTCTGAAAGCAATATAACTTGTCTATCATAGTAATCCATGTATATTTTATCTATCAAATATCTATCATTGTCCTAACTAGATCGCAGTTATTGAATGAACAGTCTTATCATTTTCATCTTTATACATCTTTCCCTTCCTCTGTATCTAGAAGAATACTTCTAAACAGATGTTTTATAACTGTTTTTGAACTGAGGACTGAATTTCTGTTATCCTGTCTACATTTCTATTTGTTTTGCCAACTACTCCCCGAACATCTACTTAATGAGTTTTTCAAGAATCCTTGAGATACTGACAAGATTACTGGTTTATAAAGCTCAAAGTTAATCTTTTACTACTTTATTAAAATTTGGTATATTTGCTTGTCTCTGGTATTTGATAATATCTTAAAATATTGACAATGTATTAGTAATCCTAGCCACAAATTATTTAATATGTAATTGACCCCTGAAACTTGAACTCATTAAAGGTACCTGTTGCTCTCTTACAAACATCTTTCTAATCCTGGGATTAGTTTCCTCTTAAGTATTGGATTTGCCTTTCTCATTATGGAAAGCATTCTCTTCCAAGAAAAGTGGATGGAAAAATCAGAGATAAATAATGCTGCTGTCTCTGTCCACTGTTTTTATTTTTTACATGCCTCCAAAGCAATGTTTTTCTTCATAGCTTTATTTCATTTCCTCTCTTTCTTCAAACTGCTAATATTTCTGTGCCTTTGACTTTGTTCTGTAAAAGACTTACACTTTCAGCCTAGTGATTTATGTCTACCAGGCATAACACAATAAGGTTTTACCCTTCCCCAGATCAGGTAGCCCACATACCGGCTCCTAGCAAATAAAGCAGTATATGGCATCCTCCTTTATCCATGTGTCACATCCAAAACGCAAGCTGCCTTTGCCCAAAACTATAGGAATCATGTTGTATTATGTGAATTTACCATATCTGTACAATCAATCTCAAATTAATTACATTTAAATTATTTACAAGATTTTGTTATTTTAAACATTTTGAAAGGAAAATGAAATCCGTCTTTGTATAGTTATGTTTATTGTACTACCATTAGCATAAATGCCTAGATGTAGACATCCTGACTATAAGTGTCTGCCAGTTTAATTATAGGTAGACATTGACAAATTGTCAACTGGAAAGATGGAATACATTGATTCTTATTCTGAGACTTACATTGCTTTCTTTTGCTTGGGTACAGCTTATTATTTTAGCATTTGTCACACTTACAGGAGAAAATATCTATTTTATGTTTCAATATTTTTGTCATTGATATTAAACTAGTTTAATATTATTGTTAAAATAGTTTGATGAATGAATATTATTCATTTTATATGAATTGTTAATTCATTTGCTCATTAGTCATTAGTATATTGGCCCTTTCTCCATGATATATGAATTAATATAGTTGAAGAACATTCAAAATAACTGAAGAATGTTTCATCTTTGTCACGTTTTTTTCCTTAATTTTTTTTTGCTTTTAAAATGATGTAAAGATTCTGTAAAAGATACTATTATCATATTAACTAAGTAACTTTTTAAAAAATATTTAAACTTCAAAGATAAAATGATATAAGATAGCAAGATTTCTGGCCTAAGCATTATTCTAAGAAAGTTTATCCCATTTCAATTATATAAAAATATTTCTAACATTATATTATATTTATCATGTTAGAACTTACATGGAATTCTTCAATGTAGCCAAAAACCATCATTATATATGGTATGGTGCATTTATCTAAAAGCTTTTAAAATATGGATATATACATATGCATATTAACATCTATATTATTATAGAAATAAATTTAACAAAGTTTTTGTGGCTACTATGATGACAATTTACTTTTTCCCTTTTTAAACTTATAAAACTAATAATTTGCACTGAGATTTTCAAATACTGAAATATCTTTACAATCTTAACCTTTTTTATTTTACTACAGTGAATTATTTAATAACCTCCTCCTTCTGAATTTCCCAGTATTTTCCATAGAATGTTGTACCAGTATCCCTAAGTGATATCTGTTTCTGACTTTGCTTACAAGACCACACTTTGAGCTCATCATGGTAGTAAAGCAATGTGTGAGCCAAGGCAAGAGAAATAGTGAGAAATATTGAGAAATAAGGAGCACAAAGAGCAGAGTGGCCTAAGTGCCATTGTCCATCTGTGAAGCTCCTTTGCACAGCAAACAGGTGGGTGGATAGGATTAAGTATAGTGGTGCACATAATTATAAATAAATAAATATAATATACAGCAATGATATACAAATTATATAATTTCTATAAAACATTTTCTTATTTACATATAGTTTATGTAAGTACATAAAATATAGCATGACTTAGCATGACTAGCCACAGGAGTAAAGGATCAGCATGACACTTTTCATGGTCTGACTAGATGAGGAAGAAAGGCAGATATCTATTGAGAATTCCTAAGGAAAATCCAGCACCTGGTACTCTATGAGGGAATCACAGATACACAAACTGTGTGTGTACGCATCTATCTAGCCGGTAAAGAAAGGCATCAAGATTTATATTTCTAGTTTTCCTATTTCGACAAGTATTCCTGGTGAAATTTGTGTCTATATAACCATGTTAAAGTTGGCAGGTGTATGTGTGTGTGTGTGAGGTGACATCTGTGTGGCAAAGAGGTACATGTTTCCATAGAAGAGCTAAAAACTAGCAGGATTAATAGTTTCCAAATTTAAGGATGACTTTAAACTTTCTTTTTATTTTGCTAGTATTTAACACATAGGATAACATTTAGAAACTTGGGCTCCACTATATGTTTATTGTCCTAAGTAATCTTTACCAGGTAAATGTTAGTCACCATCACCAAGCATCCTAGAGGTGTTTGTCAAAGGCTATAATTAACGTTTAAGGCCAGGTGCGGTGGCTTATGGCTATAATCCTAACACTTGACAGGCTGAGGTGGGTGGATTGCCTGAGTTCATGGGTTGGAGACCAGCCTGAACAAGAATGAGACTTTGTCTCTAAAAATAGCCGGGCATTGTGGTGGGTGCCTGCAGTCCCAGCTACTTGGGAGGCTGAGGCAAGAGGATCACTTGAGTCCAAGAGTTTGAGGTTGCTGTGAGCAATGATGCCACAGCACTCTACCATGGACAACAGAGATTCTATCTAAAAAAAAAAAAATATATATATATATATGTAAAAATGTTTAATGTATAATGGTTACCCAATTGTCCTAGGCTAAAGAGTTGTGACCTTCATTTTGAAATCACACTCAAAAACATCTTTCCTTCCATCAGATTTCAGATTTCTTCCCTGGCGTTCAGAGTCTTCTAAAGGTGCTGCATTCTGTACACCTAAAACTGCAAAATGGGCTGTAAGGAATTTTATTGTTGTTTTTGCTTCTACCTCACAGCACTTGTGTGGCAGAAAGCAATTGTTATCATCCAGTAAAGCTATAAAGTTTGCAATAGTTCACCTAACTGCACAATTAAGCACACTCAAGTCGGCGGTTTATTTCTTGACATACACTTTTCTGAAAGTACCATGGTAAACTGCAGAGGAAAATGCCAGTTAGTTTAAGGTCTCAGAATTCAACTGCCAAATGCCAAGGCTCTTATGCCAAGGCATTTAGCCAATCCCACGCTAAACTTGGCTTTGTATCCTGGTCTAAGGAGGGGATCATGAAATGCACCCAATGTATTTATGGGCTAGGCTAGTTCACTATTGAAATACATCTATAAAATAGTTTTTAAAGTGATAAAATAAAAACCAAAAGTGATTTTTTCCTTTGGAATTCCCTATGCCAAGGGACATTTTAATATGGTATTGCTGACTATTATTCTGTCATGACTAAAAATAATGCACAGAAGAGAGTAGAAAGTGGCAAATATCAGTAGGGAGAAATTTATCTGTAGCCTCTTATTATAGAATTATTGTACCTCTTGAGTCAAAGATATTGCACTTTTCTCTTCATTTTTGGCATTAATGATCACATAACCACCAGCTTAAACAAAAGCCAGACTTTGAATAAAATAAGTGACATTACCTGTAATGCTAGAAGTTAAAAAAGAAAAAAAAAATCTATGAAAATAGTCTATGCCAGTCATTGGCAATTATTACTATGTTTACTTTACCCTTGAGAAAAATGTAACCAAATTAACCTAAGTAGTGTCTTGGAAATTACTTATATCTGAGTATCGCTTTGTTCTTTATATTCTTTGCATCCTTCAATAACTTCTTCCATTCTTTTGGGGGTCAAAACTGATTTAGAAGAGAAGTTAAATTTCAATCTTGCACATCAAGTTCAAAACCATATTGAAAACAAATGTGACCATTTGCTAGAATAACAGCCCCGTGTTATTTTTTCCATATGCATTTTCCTCTCTAATTTTCCCCTATTCTTCTACTTTTAAAGCTTGAAGTTCACCTTGTCTGGCTTTATTAAGCATATAAAAAGTCCGCCTAGGTGTTGTGAAATGAAAATTTAGAAAATTGCACAGGTGGGTGAAGAGATGCCAGAAATATAACAATGTAGAGCTGGTCTGAAAATTAGAAGAATTGACTTCCTTAACACAAAAACCTCTATAAAATTATCAGTATTTTTTCTTTCAGAAAACATAGTGAAATATGTGATATATAAAAGTAATTTATTTCCTCTGTTGATTTAAAATATCATCAGAGGTGGCTGTAAGCAAAATTATGAAATGGGAACTTTAGTATCAATGCCCAATTTCTTAGTATTGATCTTGCAACGTACAAAATTTTTCTTCTTAGAGCATGCAATATAAGCCATCTGACCCCTGAGTGCTACAGAAGTGTCCCTGTTCTCACATAGCTTTGATTTCTAGGTAAGATATAAATCAGTCTTCCTTAACATGCCCGCTGATCCTCAAGGAATGTGTGCATGATAACAATTTACTCTTTTCTTTAATTTTTTGAGTCAGAGTCACTCTGTTGCCCAGGAGAGAGTGCCATGGCATCAGCAACCTCAAATTCCTATGTTCAAATGGTTCTCTAGCCTCAGCCTCTAGAGCTGGGGCTGCAGGTGCCTGCCACAATGCCTACCTAATTTTTCTGTTTTGGGTAGAGCCAGTTTTTCTCCTGCTCAGGCTGCTCTTGAACTCCTGAGCTCAAGGGATCCTCCTACCTCAGCCTTCCAGTGCTAGGATTACAGGCCTGAGCCACTGCACCTGCCCAATAATTTTACTCTTGGTGTCTGTGAAAATTCCTTCAAGAACCAAAAAAGTGAATACTAAGCAATCCATATAAAGTACAGCTTCACTGGTCAGTGGTTACAAAATAATACCTCTGTTTTCTGAGTAACCTCATTTTGTCTTTGTGACTCCACTTGGAAAATTGCTAGAAATTAGTATTTTTTTTTAAGTATGTCTTACAATTATTTTTTAGGGTGTTCCTCAGTAGCTCTCACAAAGAAGTTCGTCAATGGGAAACCCAGTTTATTCTTTTTCATTTCCTGTCTACTTAATCTACTCACTGTTCAAAAATGTCTATGAACTCTATCATGAACCTAGAAGAAGATTTTTGGTTTCCTGAAGAGCTAGAGAAAATAGCCTAATCCCCAACTCTGTGCAAAATTTTATAACCTGTGAATTAAAGGAGGGCTACTTCTCTTCCTATAAAAACACACAAGTTTTTGAAAATCTCTCTTAAATATTTGTAAGAATTCCAACTCCTAAGATAAGATAGCAAATAAAAAATTCTTTCAACATAAGTGTAATGTTGAATAAAAAAAATATTTAAAAGGTTCAAAGGTATGTTGATTTTACCATAAAACCACTTAAATGAAGGCTATATATTGTTATGCAAATGTATGTATTTTAACTACATAAACAGCATAAAGTATACTGAAAATAAACATGCCAAACCTATGGGATCAGGTACCCTCAGGAGTAGTAAAGGAAAAAGAGTCTGAGATTAGCAAAGAGTACACTTACTTTATTGTTAAAGTTTTATTTGTTTATTTAGACAATTTAGACAGAGTCTCACACTGTTGCGCAGGCTAGATTAACTCACAGGAACCTCAAACTCCCGGGCTCAAGTGATCCTCCTGCTTCAGCCTCTCAAGTACCTGGGATGATAGGCAGCCAACGTAATGCCCTCCTAAGTTTTCTAATTTTAGTAGAGATGGGATTTTGCTCTTGCTCAAGCTGTTCTCCACCTCCTGACCTCAAGCAATCTATCCTCCTCAGCTTCCCAGAATGTTAGAATTATAGGCATGAAATTAATGTTTAATTTTTTAAAACAACAGCATAAGCAATACTGTTGAACTAATAAAACCTAAATGTTAAGAGTACTTCATTCTCAAGGACACTACAACAAAGTAACTTCAGGCCACTATCCCCCTTAAAGAACATAAATGCAAAATCCTCAACAAAATACCAGCAAACCAAATTCAACAGCACATTAAAAAGATCATTCATCATGATCAAGTGGAATCCATCCTAATGATGAAAAGATGGTTCAATGGGTATAAATCAATTATATCACACTAATGGAATGAAAAACAAAATCCATGTGATCTTTTCAATAGATGTAGGAAAAACGTTTGACAAAATGTGACAGACCTTCATGATAAAAACTCCCAAGTATTAGGTATACAAAGAATATACTTGAACAAAACATGGTCATATATAATAAACTCAGCTAAACATGAATGGAAAAAAAGTTAATATCTTTTTCTCAAAGATCTGGAACAAGACAGCGAAGCTCACTTTTGCCACTTCTTTTCCACATAGGACTAGAAGTCCAATCTAGAGCAATCAGGCAAAAGAAGGAAATAAAAAGCATCCAAATCAGAAAGGAAGAAGTTTAATCATCTCTGCAGACAAACCAAAGTTTTATATGGAAAATTCTGAAGACTCAATGGGCACGCTGGCTCACACCTGTAATCCTAGCACTTTGGGAGGACTATAGGTGGATCCTTGGGAGGCCAAGCCAAGTGGATTGCTTGGGCTCACAAGTTCTAGACCAGCCTGAGCAAGACTAAGACCTTGTCTCTACTGAAAATAGAAAAACTAGTGGTGTGTGGTAGTGGGTGCCTGTAGCCCAAGCTACTTGTTGGGTGAGGCAAGAGGACTCACTGCCTGAGCCCAGGAATTTGAGGTTTCTGTGAACTATGACATCACAACACTCTACTCAGGGCGATGAGTGAGATTCTGTCTCAAAAAAGAAAAAAAGAGAAAAAAAAGAAAAGAAAAGAAAATCCTGAAGTCCTGAAAAGTCTGCTGAATACCTGTAAGAGCTAATAAATATATTTGGTAAAGTTGAAGGATAAAAATTAACCTAAAATATCACTAGCATGTCTAGACACTAAAAGAATTTTTGGGAAAAAAATTAGAAAATAATCCCATTTACAATAGCTACAATATTGAGGAATTAATTTAACCAAGGAGGTGTAAGATCTCTGTAGTGAAAATTATAAAAAGTTGTGAAAGACAGTGAACAGGACACAAGTAGATGGGACTATACTCTTGCTCATGGATTAGAAGAATTAATATTGCTGTAATAGCCAAACTACCCAAACAAATCTACATATTTAATGAAATCCCCATTTAAATATCAATTGCATTCTTCACAGAAAGAAAAGCACAATCCTAAAATTTGTATGAAACCACAAAAGACCCTAAGCAACTAAAGCAATCTTTTTTGTGTGTGTTGTGAGATAGAGTCTCACTCTATTGCCCTGGGTAGATCCTCTGGTATCAGAGCTCACAGCAACCTCAAACTCCTGGGTTTAAGCAATCCTCTAGCCTCAGCCTCCTGAGTAGCTGACTATAGGCTAGTTTTTTATTTCTTGTAGAAACAGGGTCTTGCTTGTGTTCAAGATGGTTTCAAACTCTTGAGCTCCAGCAATCTTACCTTCCTTGCCCTCCCAGAGTGCTAAGGTTATGGTGTGAGCCATCATGCCCAGCCCAGCTAAAGCAATCTTAAGAAGAACAAAGCTGGAGATATGTTTTCTGACTAAATGTACTATAAAGCTATTGTAACAAAAAAGCATAGTCTCTGCATAAAAACAGACACATGGAAAAATGAAACAGAGTACAGAATATTGAAATAAATCCATACACTTACAATCAAATTACTTTCTATTAAGTCACCAAGAACACACAATGAAGGAATGACAATCTTTTTAATAAATTGTGCTAGAGAAAAGGGATACTCACATATGAATGAAGCTAGACTCCTGTCTCTCACTATGTGCAAAAATCAATTTAATATGAATTTGAAACTTAAATATAAGACATATAATGATGAAACTAGTAGAAGAAACCACAGAAGAGCTTCAGTGCATTGGTCTGGGTGAGGATTTTTTGAATAAGACCTCAAAAGCAAAGGCAACAAAAGGAAAAAGAAAAAAAAAACAGACAAATGGGATTACATCAAATTAAAATTCTTCTATGCAGCACAGAAAACAATAGGTTAAGAAACAACCTACAGAATGGGTGAAAGGACTTGCTAAGTACACATCTGACAAGGAGTATATCTAGAATATATAAAGAACTCAAACAACTCAATACAAAACCAAACATAATCTGATTAAAACATGGGCAGAGGACCTAAATGGACATTTCTCAAAGGAAAATACACAAATAGCCAAGAGGTATATGCAAAAATGCTTAATATCG
The DNA here is from genome assembly GCF_027406575.1 of Nycticebus coucang. Classification (NCBI taxonomy): domain Eukaryota; kingdom Metazoa; phylum Chordata; class Mammalia; order Primates; family Lorisidae; genus Nycticebus; species Nycticebus coucang. The sequence goes on along the minus strand of NC_069788.1, from coordinate 100,718,031 downwards.
CTAATCATCAGGAAATGCAAATTAAAGCTATTAGATATCCCTAATTTAGTGATCATTAATTTAAAAAAAAGATGCTTAGATTGTAACTGGGTTATAACTTTCATGTGAAAGCCCTAAATTAGTTTTATAGTAGGGCTGAGTACATTGGGTACTTTTTCTTCCATTCTTGAGATACTTTACTAGGGGGAAGGGGGAAAGGGAAGGGAGGGAGAAGGGAGGAGGGTAGAGGGAAGGGGATTGGTGGGATTACACCTGCCGTGCATCTTACAAGGGTATATGCGAAACTTGGTAAATGTGGAATGTAAGTGTCTTGGCACAGTAACTGTGAGAATGCCAGGAAGGCTATGTTAACCAGTGTGATGAAAGTGTGTCAAACAGTCTGTGAAGCTAGTGAATGATGCCCCATGATCATATCAATGTACACAGCTATGATTTAATAAAAAATAAAAATAAATTAAAAAAATATGCTATCATGGAAGTAGAAAGTAAAAGGGGAACTCTAATATGCTGATGATAGGAAAATCAATTAGTACAGCCATTATGGAAAACAGCATAGGAGTTTCTTAAAATACTAAAAATAGAATTGCCATACGATTCATTAATCCCACTGCTGGATATATATCCACAGGAAAAAAAATATATACATATATATTCAGTTTATCAAATATATATCAGCACACCCATGATTAATGTGGCTCTATTCCCAGTAGCCACGATATAAAATTAACCCAAGTATCCATCAACAGAGGAATGGATAAAGAAAATGTGGTATGTATACACAATGGAATATTATACAACTATAACAAAGAATAAAATGCTGTCATTTGCTACACTATAGATGAAGCTGCAGGACATTGTTGAGCGAAAAAAGCCAGGTGAAGAAGACAAATAATACATGATTTTACTCATAGATGGGATCTCAAGAAATGGATTCCAGTGAATTAGAGAGTAGAATAATGATCAATAGAGGCTGATGAGGGTAGGAGAGAGGGGGAGATAGGGAGAGATTGGTCAACAACTACAAAGTTACAGTTAGAAAGGAGGGATAAGTTCTAATATCCTATTGAATGATAGGGCAAACATGATTAACAATGTTGTATTATATGTTATCAAATAGCTAGAAAAGAAGATTTTGAATATTCCTCTCACAAAGAAGTATTAGGAGATGGATATAATAATCATCCTGAACTAATAATTACACAATGTTTACAGGTATGGAAACATCGAACTCTGCCCTATCAATATGTGTCAATTTAAAAACAAAAGTAAAAAAATAAGTATTTAATTTTATATTTTGTTTGCAAAGAGCAACTTGACATAATAAGCTCTGAAGAGGAAGCTCCTGGTGCTCACTGTCATCTTGAACTCTTAGCAGCTGTGTGATTTCTGGCTGGTTGCCTAACCTCCCTGAGCCTGATGTGTAAAATAGAGATGACTATAGGACCTACCTCAAAGGTACAATGAATTCAACATTCATAATTATTAAAACTGGGGGCACATGACAAAACTCTCATCCACTGAAATACCAAGTAGGTACTGGTAAAATTGTTTGTAAGACCCATGAAACAGTGAAATTTTCTCAAGAGAATGTAATTGGTTATTGTTGGACATAACGTTTGTACTTTGAAGGTGACAAATGTTAAGTTGAAATTCAGCTGCTCATCCTGTCATATTCAGAGAGAAACTCTAAAGTCTGGCAAAAGAATATTATTTCAGGTGTTTTGCTCTAACAGGAAGCAAGAAAGGCTGCAGATATTGTGAAGACATCATACTTATGAAATTTTCTTTTTAATCTTTTACTCCTTCTTATATGTATGGACTTCCACCAAAGTCTGAGCTGCTGGATTTTATCCAGTGTCATGAAGTTCACCCACCACCTCTTCATAGTTTCCTTTAAGTAAACCCATATATGTCCACAAAAGATAGTGTTTTTGGGGTCAAAATTTATGATTTCATGCTATACAAATTAGTTTGAGTCAAGTAAATTTTGTGGAGGATCATAGGTAATAGGTCACTGAAATGGCAGAAATATACTAATTAGAAACAACTCTGTCATTGGGGAAACATATTTAAACTTGCGTGAGTCATTTATTACTCATATGTGAAATTGTGAAGATTGCTCCATGTGTACATTGTTTTGAGTAGTGTTATCAAGGAGCCCACTCGTAAGCCCAAAATTCCCAATCAACATTTTTCTACGAGTATAAAACATTTGTGTTGTCTTTTTAAACAATTTGAATTAATTGAAATTTCAGATAGACACATCCTGATCAGAACCAGCAAAGAGAGAGAATGGGGCTGAGGAAAAAACAAGGGAAGGAAGGGAATAAGGTAGGAAAGAAATAGACTTTATGACTTAAGTGGAAGAAAGATGTGTTCGATAAACAATATTAATTTCAAACTGACACTGAATAGAAGAAAATAAACTTTTATGTAGGAAATACATCTGTAGGTCAACACAAGAAATGTGACAATGAGTGATGTAACTCACTGGTTAAACCTCAAAATGTCAAAGAGAACAAAGCTTCAAATTGCGTTCTTAGTAACCCAGAAAAACAGCAAAATTAGGGATCTGTGGAATAGGATCACCCAATATCAAAGCATAATCACTCCCAAAGTAACTCATAAACTTGTAAAATCAGTGTAAATTGGCTTCTCTAAAATACATGTTCAAATCCTTAGGGGGCTGGAAATTTCCCAAACCAAAGCTATGAACTGAAGAGGAAAATCAACTCTAGCCAAATTAATTGACCGTTTCTTAAGAGACTGTGTCAACAAGGGGGGTGGTCTGTGCATAGTTTTGAAAACACTGAACCTTAGAAGGAGAATTATGCAGCTTTTATCAACACCTTCCAAGAGAGAGAATTCCATCCTCAAGAAACACGTGCTAGTCTGGAGATTATGGGAACTATTCCTTAAGCCTCTTTAATATGCATGTGTGTGTGTGTGCTTTGATACAAGTACTACAGTGTTTTGGATCAGCTCATAAGAAAGATATAGTTAATAAAAAGAAATACTTAAGGTGAAGATAATTCCATTTTCCGAAAGCTCAGGATTGCAAAATAAGTCACAGATTGCTGCAAAGTGTACTAAAATTCATGTTTATCTATGTATGCCACCATTCAGAGATACATCTTTACAACTTTTTTCTTATAGCATATGTTTGTTTACAATTGTGGGAGGGAGGGAAAACTGCACCTCCGCCCCAAAAATTTTTCTGAAACATCAACTCATAATGAGACACATTAATAAGAGAAAGAGATTAAAAATGTATTTACCATGCACAAAGGGAGAATCACAGAGTGATTAACCAGTATCTCCGTGAGGATCCAGAAGTTTATACACTTTTGTTTTAGAGAGGAGGAGGAGATGAGGAATGAGGGACATATGTGATTCTTCTGTTAAAGGACAATAAATGGTCACTTGAGACAGTGAATGAATCAGGGGAAACAAATTGACTTTTAAATGATTCTCTTTGGAAAATATCTTCCAAATGGGTTGGGTCAATTTTGGTTGCATTCTTGTTCTTCTGCAATATATTAAGGTAACAGGATTGGAAGGAAGGACAATTGTTCTTTTTGATGTGTCTGTTTTTTATGCAGATAGAGGGAAAGTCCCTTCCGATGATGCCTGTTGGTCTCTAAGGGCCTTTAAGTCAAAATACTCTTTATACCAAGGAGTCGTATTTGGGGATGAAATTTCCTGAAGCTCCTTCACTATCATATATTTTACACACAAAAAGCAATGTTTTTTTTTTTTTTTTTTTTAATTTGGCCGGGGCTGGGTTTGAACCCGCCACCTCCGGCATATGGGACCGGCGCCCTACCCACTGAGCCACAGGCGCCGCCCAACAAAAAGCAATGTTACATGAAGTTCCATGTTATGCTTTTTTATTTAGCTCTAAATACTTTTTAAATTTTTAATGCTCTTTCTAAAATGTTGTAAAAACAAAGAAAATGTTTGATCACGTTCTGATCAAAAAGCTTCCACTAATATCAACCCAATCATATTGGATCCAGATCAGACCCACTTATCTCTACCCCCCAGTCCCAAATCATGGTAAAGAAATTCCAGGTATTATATCAGTTCATCTGCAAATATGCCTAAGACATATTGCAAGGTAGAACTCAGGTGGCTTTGGCCCAACCCAATTCTCATCCTTTTTATGCTTGTAGTTAGTGCTCAAGAATAATTGTAGACTGTGCTGGGAATGCAACATCTTTTGATAGGGAGAAACTGGCCAGAACAGTCCAGGCTCTGTTCCAGTCTCCCTCAGAAATAGGATGCCCTTCCACTCATTGATCCAGTGGGCCATGTGGGCATGGGACACCACACCTAGGGTGGGCTCGTTTCTAGGGTCCCTCAGCCGCCAGTGGACATATGCAAATGAGTTTCCATCCACACTGTCAGGTTTCCTGAGCCTTGAAGGTAACTGCTCCCAAGGAATCCTAGGCTTCTGTTGTCTCTTACTGCCTATCTGTAAGTTAAAATATATATATAAATCTTGTTGATGTAACTTGTTACATGTAAGCGTGTTCTATCTCATGGGATTCAGACAAGTTGGTGACTAATACACAATGAACCTGCTTAAAAAATACGAATTACTTTTTAAAAACAAAAGAATGCCAACATCTCATCTAACAAGTCACTCATAATTCCTTAATCTGATCAAATATCATCGAATGGTTATATCTTTATGCTTATCATCAGTGTTTTTAAATTTCTTTCTTTTTTTTTTTTTTTTTTTGAAACAGAGTCTCACTATGTCGCTCTTGGTAGAATGCTATGGCATCACAGCTCACAGCAACCTCAAACTCTTGGGCTTAAGCAATTTGCTTGCCTCAGCCTCCCAAGTAACTGGGACTACAGGCTCCCGCCACAATGCCCAGCTATTTTTTTCTTGTCGTCATTGTTGTTTAGCAGGCCCAGGCCAGGTTCAACCTGCCATCCCTGGTGTATGTGGCCGGCGCCCTAACCACTGAGCATAAAATTGTTTTTTTATATATTCTTCATGATGCAAATAAATTCCACACTGGATAATATATCTCAAGTTCTGTTTGATCAGCTCTTTCCTATTCCCTTATTCCTTTTTTTCTTTCCTTGCAATTTGTTTTAAGTAACAGTGGAATCTTTTGGTCTGTAGAGTTATAAATGATTGGCATTTGCTGATTACATTTCTTTGATATCATTCACTATGTTCTTCTTGCTTTGCATTACCTATAAGTTAGAATTTGATTTAGTGACTCAATCAGGTTCAGATTCAGTTGCATAGTATTTTGTTGTCTAAAATTTTGACCCACATTTGCATTGATGGATGTTTTAATACTTCATGGTTTTCTTTTATTATAAGTAATATCGAAAATAAATTCCTGATGCATTTGTCTCTGCACATTTGTCTGATTACATATTTAATATAATTTTATTGCAGAACTAAAAGGAATATGCTTTTAAAAGTTTGTTGATACATCTTGTCAAATTGGCCTTCAAAAACTGATCCTACTTTGAATTTCACTTGACATTGGTAACTTAAATAGCAAGTGGCTGAAAGCAAGAGTCACAGTCAATTAAGGTGGATTAAGCCTGGATTTTAAGGATGTGCCTGGGAAAAACACAGCCCACGAAATACCTTTTGTGGCCTGAGCTTTCAGTAGACGAGATTGAGAACTTTGCATTCTAAATGAAAAAAGGGGTGCATGGGGAAAAGAGGAGTAAAGGAGGTGAGCAGTGAGGCAATGGATAGTATGTTTGTGAAGTTTTATTTGGTGCTCAGTAAATCCATGTAACATAATATGAACCTTCTAAAAAAGGGATAGAAGAAATATTGAATGTTGTGATCTTCTCAGGGTGAACAGAAGATTGATTCATCTCTCCCTCGGTTTGCATCTGTGAAGATAAACTTATAACTAATAGTTAAGAATATATTTAGGATACATAATTAACATGCACTCATTTTATAGGGACTGTATATATTAAAGAGGTTTTTTAGGGCTAAAGGAAATAAGAAAGACAATAATACCAGCATAATTGGCCTCTTCACTACATTGACCACCTGCTCAAGTTGAGCTAATTTTCATAGACGGGACGTGAATCACCTGTACATATCAGTTCTTTCTGTTGACCACATCCATCTGTTGACCAATTTATTATAGTCCCTTGTATGGTGAACTTGCAGAGATTCTAATGTGTTTTAACCCAACATGCATTTCTTTGACATACTTTGAAATGGGTCTGGGCAAAAAGGAATAATCCCGAAAGGCTGTTTAGATGAGGAGTCTGAGGAAGAAATTTATATCCATAGGGAAACTCTGTTAAATGTAGCCTGGTCATAATTACTTGATTAGGGACAGGTTTGTTAAGAATGTGACAATTTTAAAGGTCTGAATAAAACCATTCCCTTGAGGGCTGTTATGCTGAGTCTTAGCTACATAGCTGGACCACCTTGCAAGGCAGGCGTCTTTTCTCCCTTGTATAACCTGTCCATTCCCCTCCCCCCTCACTCCCCCCCAAAAAACAAAAAACCCTGTTTAGTTGCTTTTAAGGCCCTTCATTTATTAAAAGAGGCCCCTGGAATCTCACTGGGGAGAGGATGGCGTTGCTTGTGGCGGTTCTTATACTCAGTTCTCCTTTTGGGTATGATGAATTTTGTTTTTCCTTCACAATATATTTAAAGGTCTTCTTATGTTATTTAGAAAAATCTTGCCATGGATTTTGAAAGTATTTTCTGACGGATAGATTTATTTTTTTCTTTCATTAAGTTGTACTTTTGTTACTAATGAGTTTCAGTAGCATTCATTGCAATTGTAATATGACACAAAATGGAATTGACTGGCATTCTAATTCCTGGGTCTTCCTCTCGGATTGTAAGAGAGGTAAAGATTTGGAAAAGGAGTATATTACCTCCTGCTTTTAGAAATTGTAACTTGCATTCCTTCCCGAGGCCAATAATCAAGGGGGCAGAAAAAATCTTTTGCTCTTTTTTTTTTTTTCGTTCTCTTAAACAACAGAATAGTGTGGACTCTTGTGGCAAGGGATATCGGAGATAAAGTCACCATAACTCAAGACCAAAACCACCGATCATAGTTAAGCAACAACAGCCTTAAGCCCTGACATGTGGTACTGGTCTCTTAGACCCAAGCTCAATGACTGAAACCAATCCTTAAAAAGCTCTGTTTCTGTGCTTAAAGGCAAGATGGTGATCTTTGAGATGTTGCAGGCAAACAGGAACAATCCTGTGAGGCTGTCTAGGTGCTGCCCTCCTCATTTGCTGGCCAATTAGTAAGTTTCTCTTTTCCTTTTCCACAAACCATTTGTCCTAATTCTTTGTTCACGTTGATTTGGTCTGGGGGTCAAGTCCCAAGCTTTGCATTGCAAAATCTGGTTTCCCTAGGTGGACCTGATGATTCTCCCATGGAAAACACCCGGCAACCAATCACTGCCCTGGCTGAAAGAGGTGGGAAACAGCCCTGAGTTCAACCGTGGATCTTCAGCAATAGAAACATCACCTTTTCAGAGGGACAGTGAAAGAGTGCCCCAGTAGCTGCTGAAACCTGTTTAGCTCCAGAGAACTCTCATCTCGATCTCCCAGAATTGAACAGAGCTCTTTGCAGTTTGAACCTCAGTGAGGAGAAGGAAATGAATTTGGAAAGATTTTCAGTGCCTTAGTCTTTCAGGTAAGTCCCCCAGCGTGCTCCCTGAGGTCCCTGATTCTACCCAATTGGGGAAGGTTGTGAATCTTTCAGCCCTTTATCAGGAAATTCTGTTGGGTTTTCTGTGCTGTTCCTGTGGGTGTCACCAGTGAGCAAGACTAAGGAACCTGTAAGTTCACCTAACTTGTGTTAGGTGAACTCATTCCCATTTGTTTGGTAAGCCTTGGTATTAAGATTGTACGCACTGGGAATTCTTTGGTACCACCTACTTGTTAGCTTGTAATTTTTGGTGTTGTTTGTGGGTTTTGTTTCAGTATTGGAGGCTCTATTTCTAGTCCATCTATTTGAAAATTCTATTTTGGCTGAATAGCTAACTTATAGCTGTAAGTCTGTGTTTAAAAAGAGAAGGGTGTGCATGTCTGTTAGCACTCCGGAAGGCCAAGGTGGGTGGTTGCTGGAGGTCAGGAGTTTGAGACCAGCCTGAGCAAGAGCAAGACTCTGTCTCTACTAAAAATAGAAAAACTGAGGTGTCTCAGCTCAGGAGTTTGAGGTTGTTGTGAGCTATGACACCACAGTTCTCTACCAACCATAATCAAGTGAGATTGTCAAAAAAAAAAAAAAAAAGAGGGGTGGGGAGAGAGACAGAATAGCGCTTTATTGTAATATTGCATGGCCAATGCATGTGCTGGAGTATGAGGAGAAGTGACCATTGAATAAAAATCTAAAATTATTATTTGTCAAAAGTCAGGTAAATTGGATGAGATCCTACATGTACAATTACCAGGAGTAAAACCTTGGGTCCATCCTACCATAGTAAAAAGGTGCCCTGTTGAAGAAGAAGACACTGCCTCCCATGGACAGTCCAGCTTTTAGGTGATCTAAATTTCCTGTTTAAGAAAAAGGAAAAGTGAAGGCATTGATATTTTTGCTAACGTTTCTTTGTTTTTTTGTTCTATCTGTAGAATAGAGAAAACAACCTTTTAATGAAGGTTTTCCAAACTATCTCCTCTTTTGCTCATCTGTCTGCCTGCTGGGTTTGTCATCCTAAATCTCATTCAAGGCAAACCATTCTGATCCCATAGTTATTCCTGAATGTACTTTTACTAATACATCTCCATCTAAACCATCACCCTGATTCAGCAGGAAGTAGACTGACAACTACATTAGCCCTTTCCCCTTAGTGATGAAAGGATATAATTGACAGTGGGGAATATGTAACAGAGGTAAAGGTCTAAAAGCATCAAAGTCTTTTTAACACCCACCCCCCCCTTTTGGGGGAATTAAAATTTGCATTCATTCCCAAGGCCAGTAATCAAAGGGCCAGACACATATTCTTTGCTGTTTGTTTTTTATTATCATAAACCACAGGACATGGCTTAACAGAAATGTCTTGACTCTTGTGACAAAGGTCACCAAATTGTTGTCACCAGAGATAAGGCAGAGATAACTCAAGACTGAAACCACTGACAAATGGCTAAGCAACAGTAGCCTGAAGCCATGAAATGTGACACTGGTCAACCACACCAAAGCCTGACTAGTGAAAACCTCCCTTCAAAAATCTGTTTTACTCCTGAACGCAGGATGGTGGTCTTTGAGATGCTAGCCTGATGCCCTCCTCATTTGCTGGCAAGTCAATACATTTCTCTTTCCTTTTTCCTCAAACTACTTGTCTTCATTCTTCATTCTTCATTCTTACTGATTTGGCCCTGGGGACAAGTACTGACCTCTCAGTAACAATCCGATGATTGGCATAAATTGGTCACTGAGACTCTGATGAAATCTGAACTTCTAAAATGGGGGTTTGGTTCCTGTATAATTAAGACAAGATTCTGATTTGCAGTGATTTGATCACATTATGGTTATTTACTGCATTACATGTATTCACCTGTTTTCTTAAGTTAATGTTAATTAGCATCACAGAAATGAAAGAAAAGTTCGATTTGAAGACAATATGAAATGCATTTCACTCTAAAGATTTTATATTTTTCTCCAAGACCAAGCTTTATAATTTTTCTTTCTCATTGAACAGAGACTACAGAAGCCTAAGCGTGTTCTTGAAAAGTGCTCTAATACTTCCATTGGGATATAATTTGCTTTGTCCAGGATTCTGCTTTGAGTCTGAGATACACTGCCTTTCTGCATGCAACTCCTCCGCACTCAAAATGGTCTTGAGCATAGTTTCTGAAAGGAATCATTCTTGCTCTTACGGGAAAGTTTTTGCAGCAAAGCATCTCTCTTTGTTGAATTTCATATTTCTTGGCAGCCAGTAGGGATGTTGTCAGGATAATATATTAGGCTATTTCATATTATCACCTTGGGAGTTTTGCTATTCTTTTGGTATTTTTTCTGACAAATTAGCAGTTAATATGAAACAGTGCATAAACTACAGGATATTTTTCTGTTTCCATTTTTGTAGTAAGTTTGAAATCGATAGAAAATACTTCAGAATATGATTTTTTTACGTCTTTATTACTCCATATGTTTGATATTTAACACATAAGCATTGTGCTAAGGTAAAAAGTGAAATACATGAGAAAAATCAGTACAGAAAGACATGTGTATGTTGTCACTTCTGCACAATAAATAGTAATATACTGCACATGGATCAAAGAACAATGTAATGTTAGTCTTGTGCTTTGAGGTAAAGAGATCATAATAAATATTCTCTCTCCACCCTCAATAAAGATATTTTGAAATCATAACTTCCAGTACTTGTGTTTGTAAACTTGTTCAGAAATAGGGTCTTTGGAGGTTTACAAACATTAAGACGAGATCATTATCCATCTTAATCCACTGTGGTTGGTATCCTATAAGGAGACATAAGAGTAGGAAAATTGAGACTTAGAAGTGGACACACAGACAGAGCTCTAGGTGAAGACACAGAGCCAGCACCTTGGTTTCAGAATTCTATTTCCGGAACTATGAGAGAATTAGTTTCTATTGTCTTAAGCCACTCAGTGTGTGTTCCTTCCTTATGGCAGCCCCAGCAAATTAACTTAGTAGTTATGTTTGGGTACAAGGAGTAAGAAGATAAGATGTTGGACTCAAAGGAGAAAGCAACTGCTTGAGGACTGATCTTAACTACAGATCATAATAACTCAGATCACTTTCTTCAAGCAAGCATTATTTGATCAATTTGAGAATGTTTAAGGGAATACATATATATATATATATATTTTTTTTTTTTTTGTAGAGACAGAGTCTCACTTTATCACCCTCAGTAGAGTGCTGTGGTGTCATACAGCTCACAGCAACCTCCAACTCCTGGAGGTTGATTCTCTTGCCTCAGCCTCCCAAATAGCTGAGATTACAGGCACCCGCCACAATACCCAGCTATTTTTTTGTTTCAGTTCAGCCCAGTTTGAACCCACCACCCTCGGTATATGGGAGCCAGTGCCCTACCCATTTAGCCACAGGCGCCACCCAGGAATATATTAAATACTCTGCTGACATATTACAAAATTCTTATTGTAGCATATATGAGCATGTATTGTTATTAGCTAACTAATATCTTTTCTGATCATCTTCTCTGCTCTACTATCTATTCCGTGAGAAAAACGATCAAGTTTGTTTTGTTTCTCCTTGACCTTTTTTGCTGATATGAAGGAGAAGTATCTTTCATGATTTTGTATTATCGTCCAGAGAAGATTAAAATGTGTCTTCCAATTTTCCAGTCCACCACACACACACAAGTGTGCACAAAAACACTAAATGAGTGAACACAGAAAACCACGAGATTAATCCAAGAAAATGCATCAGCATAACATGTATTTTTTAGTGTAATTATCAATGGGCTGAAAACTTGTCTGCACCAACAAGGTGAAAATTCTATACCTGAGAGTAATTATTATTTTACTAGTAGCCACAAGAAAATAAAAGCATTTGAAAGAAACTTGATAAAGTCCCCTCCAGAAATTCTCCTGAAAAGACACCATTCATAGAATGTCTGAGTCTCCAAATAAATAAGCATGTACACTCAATAAGTGTACAAACTCAATGTACACTTATTGAGTTATATTATTATCAGAAAATTGAAACCTATTTTCCATTCTGGAAAAAAAAAAATCAAAATGTAAGTCACTCACAGAGCAAAAACAGTCTGTTATAAATCTATCTCCCAGGTAAAAACTGACTTATTTTCTTGTAGAAGTTAATTACATCTCTCCCTAAGTTAACTCAGATAGAGCCTTCTAGTAGCATAGTAGGCTACTGCTCTTTTCCCACTTTTGATTTTGTGACACTAATAATGATTCTTCTAAGAGTAGCCTTGCTAGGTTATTTGCCCTTCCTGTATTTTATTATCACTATATATACAGAGATTCAATTAACAGTAGATAATAGTCATATAAAATAGCATCAGGACAGCTGAATGTTTCATCACTTTATTTTTTTTAATAAAACTTTCACATTTGAACTTTTTATCTTTCTGCATTAACAAGTAGAGGATGTGGACTAACAGGCTTTCCATGTAGTTGGAATGAAATGGAGGACAATTTTAAAAACTATGTAAAAAAAAATCCTCAAAAGCTAGATGAAATAATTGTTGCTATGATATTATTGAAACAGAGTTTCACAGTTGTCTTTACAGACCTCTGCATTTATATCTGGTCTTCAGAGGAAGAAAAGGTACTTTAGTTTTTGGCAATGAGTAGCAAAATGCAAGTATTTCATCCTTAACTCTGTACAGTGGACTTCTGGTACTTACAGAGCAATTTTTGGCAGCCAGTGATGATAGGAGACCTGCCAGTGGGACTCACCATTTCTGCCAGCTCAACGGTGGTGGTGACTGAGGTCGTGAGAGGAGAAATGGTCTCAGCTTTCAAAAGCAGCTGTTATCAACTCAGAGAAGCCAAAAGTAATCCCTTCCAACCAAATCCCTTATCAGAAATTTCCTTTAAGTGCTATGATCTATTCTATCTCAGAGTTTGCTATGACACGGCGGTTCTTTATATTGATGGGATGCCATTGCCTTTCTTAGAAACCAAAAGCTCTCTGCAGCTGCCAAGATGTCCTTGGAGAAAAGCTACACTTCTCAATTCATTCTTATTGCTTTCCTATATGTTGTATTGTGAGTGCTCATGTTTAAGAGTAATGAGTGGTGACAAATCACAATGAAATAACCTTGCCCCTGGGGTTTCTTTAAAGGACGATCTACTTCCATTGATAAAAGTAAATCATTCATTTAGTGCCTTATCCCTTTTCTTTCTAGCATTTTTTTTTAACTTTCAGTTTTTATTGTTAACGTCACTGTTAGCTCTTAGAGGGACAAATATAACAAAAGGATGAGGAACATGACTAGAAATTAATTATATATATATGTATATATACACTTCAAATACACATACACACACTTACATATATATACATACTTTCAAGATCTTTGCCCTCCGCAGATAGTTATCATTACTGTCACTGATAACTGAGGTTTGATTCTTTATGGATTACTGCTGGTCCAGGAAGGATTACTTCCACCAGATTAATATGTTTTGTTTTGTATTTTTTCCCTGTGAAGGCAATCTGAACCATCACCAGCAGTTATGGAGCTCCTACAGCCCTTAGATGCAGCATTCCTGGGCAGGTAGGTCAAGGTAGTTTCCCGAATTGGACAGATATGTCCTAAAGGGTCTTGCAGGAAACAATAAACACATACTGACAAACCCTGGGAACCCTAATGAAAAACAAGTTGGAGATTTTACTTTGAGCTCCTGCATATGGTTTAATGAGCTCTCTGCTTCGTTAGGAAATATTTATAAACAAAAACAATCCAGGTGTCCTCAATAAGCAATAGCAGAAGTAAACAACACCATATCCATATGATGGAAAACAATAAACGTAAGGGATTAAGTAGTTCCACATAATGATGTAAAGATGAAATGTAGTATTAATTTTGCACAAAGGAAAACACAGAATGATCAGGATAATAGGATGCCTTTGTGTAAATAAATAGGAAGAATGAATTGGTAGATACTTGAATATTTATGTGATGGTATAGGGATTTATTTGTTTTTTACTTTAGTCTGTGTATGGTTTGTATTTTATACATGTACACGTGTCTCATTCTTACTTTTGTTAAAAGCAATATCAGTACTAATAACATGGACGATCTTTGCAGCACCGTGTACAGATTTGTAACTTTCTTAACGTCATAAAACAGCAACACAAAAAGAAACTAAAATCTTTGAAATTATGTAGAAAAAAACAGCCAATCCTTGGAAATAAAGTTGAAAGTTTGTCAGGATTATAAAATATTTTTATTTTCATTAGATTTATCTTTTATTTTTATTTTTATTTTTTTATGTAACCAGATTTAGAGAGGTACGTGTGAAGATTTGTTACATGGGTACATTGCATAGTGGGGAAATCTGGGGTTTTGCATAATCCTTATTGATTATTGTCTGTAGTTGCTATTAGGTAATTTCTCTTCTCATCCCTCACACCTTCCTACTCTTGTCCCCTTCTGAGTCTCCAATGTCTATTATTCTCCTCTGTAGATCAGTGATTTTCAACACGTGCACCAGGGCACAATGGTGTGCAATGAGAGAATCTTAGGTATGCCGTGAAAATTTTTGAAGATCATTAATTAAATTATTTTTGAGAGCAGTTCAAAGTATATTCTTCTTTTTACTTTTTCTTTTTGCTCAACATAGTTTAAGTGTGCTACCGAAGTTTAAGTATAGGTTTGAGTGTGTGATGAGATAAAAAAGGTTGAAAAGCACTGCTCTAGACCCATGCATGCTTATTATTTAAATTCCACTAAATACAGAGTATTCGAATTTCTGTTTCAGAGTTAATTCAGTTAGGATAATGGCATCCAGTTCCATCCATGTTGCTGGGAAAGGCGTGATTTTTTAAAGACTCTGTAGTATTTCCTGCTCTGTGTGTGTGTGCGTGTATGTAAAACACTACATTTTCCTTGTCCGCTCATCAATGATGGACACTTAAATTCATTTCATGTCTTTGCTATTGTAAATAGAGATGTGATAAACATAGGAATATAGGTATCTTTCTGATAGAATGATTTCTTTTCTTTGGAGCAGATACCTAGTAGTGTGATTATTGCTGTATCAAATGGTAATTCTGTTTTTAGTTCTTTAAGAAATCTCCACACTGTTCCCCACAGTGTTTGCATTAATTAACATTCTCACCAACCGTGTGTAACATCTGTAGTTTTTTGACATTTTTATAATAGCCAGTCTGACTAGCAGAAGACAGTATCTTGTAGTTTTAATTTGCTTTTCTCTAATGGTCAATGATATTTGGCATATTTTTATTTCTTTTGGCCATTTGTATGTCTTCTGTTGAAAAATGTCTGTTGGTATCTTTTGCCCACTTTTTTAATAATTATTTGTCTTTTCCTTGTTGAGTTGTTTTAGTTTCTTATAGATTTTAGATATTAGTTCTTTGTCAGATGCACATTTCGTGAGTGTTTTTTCCCCATTCTGTGTGTTGTATATTTACTCTGTTAATTATTTATGTTGTTGTGCAAAAGATCTTTAGTTTAATTAGATCTCATTTGTCTACTTTTGCTTTTGTTGCATTTACTTTTGGGATTTTAGTAATAGATTATTTGCTTAGGCCAAAGGCCAGAAATGTTTTTCCTAAGTTTTCTTTTAGGATTTATGTGGTTTCAGATTTTACACTGAAGTATTTATTTTTTTTTTAATTGTTAGGGATTCATTGAGGGTACAATAAGCCAGGTTACACTGATTGCATTTGTTAGGTAAAGTCCCTCTTGCAAACATGTCTTGCCCCCAGAAGGTGTGGCACACACCAAGGCCCCGCCCCCTCCCTCTTTCCCTCTCTCTGATTTTCCTTCCCCCCCATAACCTTAATTGTCATTAATTGTCCTCATGTCAAAATTGAGTACATAGGATTCATGCTTCTCCATTTTTGTGATGCTTTACTAAGAATAATGTCTGTTTATTGCAGCTCAATTTACATTTTCCAAAATGTGGAAACAGCCTAAATGCCCACCAACCCAGGAATGGATTAACAAGCTGTGGTATATGTATACCATGGAATACTATTCAGCTATTAAAAAAAATGGAGACTTTACATCCTTCGTATTACCACTTAAGTATTAATCCATCTTGAGTTCATTCTTGTATATCGTGAGGGATATGGATTCAGTTTCATTCCTCTGCATATCGAATTTTCCCAGCAAGATTTATTGAATAGGGTGTCCTTTCTCCATTATATATTTTAATTTACTTTGTTAGAGATCAGTTGGTTGTTATTATATTGTTTTATTTCTGGGTTCTCTATTCTATTTCATCCATCATCTATGTTTATACCAGAAACATACTATTGTTTTTAGTGTAGACTTGTAGTATAGTCTGAAGTCGGGTAACATAATGCCTCTAGTTTTGTTCTTTTTGTTTAGGATTGATATGAGTATTCATACTGTTTTTTGATTTTATATAAAATTGATGGTTGTTTTTCCTACTTCTGTGAAGAA
Organism: Nycticebus coucang; assembly: GCF_027406575.1. Lineage (NCBI taxonomy): Eukaryota > Metazoa > Chordata > Mammalia > Primates > Lorisidae > Nycticebus > Nycticebus coucang. Next base: position 100,701,927 of record NC_069788.1, on the reverse strand, counting down.
TGAATGACACTGGTAATTTGTTGGGATCTTAGATTGCTTTGGGTGGTATAGTCATTTTAACAATATTGATCCAAGAGAATGGGATGTTTTTCCATTTGTTTGTGTTATCTATGATTTATTTCACTGGTGTTTTGTAGTATTATTTTCAGAGATCTTTCACCTTCTTAGTTAACTATATTCCTCAGTATCTAATTTTATTTTACTTTGTATTTATTTTAAGTGGAATTGAGTTTTTGGTTTGATTCTCAGCTTGGTCATTCCTGGTACATAGAAATGCTACTGATTTTTGTGTAGTGAATTTGTATCCTGAAACTTACTGAATTCACTTATCAAATCTAGTAGTGTTTGGGGAGACCCTGTAAGGTTTTCTAGGTATAAGATCATATCCTGGGCAAAGAATGATAGCTTGACTTCCTCTTTTCCAATTTGCTTGCCCTTTATTTCATTTTTTTGTCTGATTACTCTAAAATTTCCCTTACTATATTGAATAGGAGTGTTAAAAGCGGGCATCATTGTCTTGTTCCAGTTCTTCAGTGGAATGGATTCAACTTCTCCCTATTCAATATGATGGTGGCTGTGCTTGTCATTTAAGGTTTTTATTATTTTGAAATATATAACTGTTATGTCTAATTTTTGAGGGCTTTTATCATGACAGGACACTGAATTATTTATTTTTTACTGCATCTATTTAGATGATCATATGGTTTTGGTTTTTACTTCTATTTTTGGTCAATCACATTTATTGATCTCTATCTTTGTATCCCTGAAATAAAATCCACTTTATCATAGCATATTATCTTTGCTTCTGCTGTTAGAGTCGATTTGCTAATATTTTATTGAGGACTTTTGCATCTATGTTTACCAGGGATACTTGTCTGTAGTGTTTTATGTATTTATTTACCTTTCAATCCTTATTTGGCTTTGGTATCAGGGTGACAGTGGCTTCATAGAACAAGTAAGGAAAGATTTCTTCCTTCTTGATTTTTTGGAACAATTTCAATCCGGTAAGTACCAATCCTCCTACACCTGGTAGAATTCAGCTGTGTATCCATGCAGTTCTCAACTGCTTTGAGGAAAAGAGATTTCAATTGAAACAAATTCAATCTCAATACTTGTTATTGAGCTGTTCAGTATGTCACATTCTTCCTGGTTCAATCTTGAGAGTTTCTATTTTTCCAGAAATTTATGTACTTCCTCTAAGTTTTCTAGTTTCTGGGGATAGAGATATTCAAGATATTCTTAATAGTCTCAGATGATACTTTGTATTTTTCTAATATCAGTTATAACATCTCCTTTTCATTTATAATTGTATTTCTGTAAATTTTTTCTTTTCTTGGTTTATCTAGCTAGTGGTCTATAAATTTTATCTTTCAAAAAACCAACTTTTCTTTCATGTATCCATTGTTTTGTTTTCTTTGGTCTCACTGTTGGTTACTTCTTCTCTGATCTTTGTTACTTTTCTTCTCTTAGCTTGGGAGTTTGATTTGTTTTTGAGGTGTGACATTTATTTATTTATTGGGGTTTTCCAGTTCTTTGAGGTGTGACATTTATCTAATACTATTAACCTCCTTCTTAGCACTGCTTTCACTGTTTTCTAGAACTTTTAGTATGTTGTGTCCCCATTTTCATTCATTTGAAAAAAGTGTTTAAATTTCCAACTTGATTTCCTTATTGACCCATAGACAATTTAGGAGCAGATTGTTTAATTTCTACATATTTGTATAGCTTTGAGATTTCTTTTTGGAATGAATTTCTAATTATGGTCTAAGAAGATCCTTGATATGATTTTGATTTTGAAAAATGTATTTATAATTGTTTTGTGGCCTAACATGTGATCGGCTTTCAAAAGTGTTCCACACATTGATGAGAAGAAATTTTATTTTAAATTTATTTTAATTTTTAGTAGACACATAATAATTATACATTTTCATAGGTACCTAGGACATTTTGATGCACATAATGTATCATAATCAGATCAGGGTAATTAACCTTTCTATCGTCTCAAACATTTATTATTGTTTGTTTGGGGGGAATTTATTTATTTATTTATTTTTATTTGTTTGAGATAAAGACATACTTTGTCACCCTTGGTAGAGTGCTGTGATGTCATAGCTCACAGCAACCTCAAATTCTTGGGCTCAAGCGATTCTCTTGCCTCAGCCTCACGAGTAGCTCGGACTACAAGTGCCCTCCACAACATCCAGCTATTTTTAGAGACGAGGACTCTCTCTGACTCAGACTGGTCTTGAACCTGTGGTCTCAGGCAATCCACCCACCTCGGCTTCCCAGGGTGTTAGGATTACAGGCGTGAGGCACCATGCCTGGCCCTGAGCATTTATTTTTGAATACAAGGCATATTAAATTGTAATAAAGACTGAATAGATATAGATAAGTCAATAACTGAACTCCTGCTACACATTGGAAGGTAAATGTTTTATTTCTCCTTAGATTCTGAGTTTGTTGCGTTAGGCCTTTCAACACATTGAAGAGAATAATGATTAAAATTCATATAGATTAAATTACTTTAGAAGGTATAGTTTAGTAATTAACAATAGACCTAAAGGAAAAAAAGACAGGTGGTATTAAAACTTAGGCCATGTCAATTATAAAAACCTCTCAGTGAAAAAATTAGTCTTTTAAATCACTGAATAATGAACTCCATAAAAGTCTGCATCCTCATTCAATTTAGTCCTTGTTGTTTCCTCACTGCCTACAACACTGCCTGGCAATTGAAAGATTTTTCAGTAAATACTGAATGAGTGATTATACGAATGAATGAATTTTGTAAACGTTGTGGCAAAGAATGCCTTTTTTACTTTGCCCTTACAATTTAGGACAATGTAAATTTCATAACTACATTCACTGTAAAATACTTTACACAGAGAAGCAAGAAGTAAAATACTTTTACACAGAGGCAAAATAAAAATTACCTACCTGTAGGAAATATGCATTTAAAAATCATGATTATTATATTCTACAGATACTAAGGCTTAGATACAAATGCTATCTTACAATTTATAACTACTTTGAATTTTTTCACATCTTTATTATAGTTAAATAGAATACAATTTGTGTGTGTCCATAGCCCTTATCCAGGTGCATCTGAAAAGTTTTAAAAAATAAAAACTAAACAAAAAAACTTGGACTCAACAGTTTATGTTAATTTAGGGATTTAATGCAATAGTTTAAATAATTGTTATTTCCTGTGATTTTTGCAACCCTTCCCTTCATCCAGCCACAGCTCATGAGCTGAAAAAAGTGACCTAACTCCAGAACTTAAAGGGAGGATGGGAAAGATACTGTAAATCTGGAGCAGCATTCTAGCACAAAATCATTTAGTCATGGATCAAAAATCATGACTGTCCAAACAATAGACACAATGTCCCTCACACTGGTAGAAAATTATTCTCAAATAACATTTCTGAGAGTGTGCCGAGTTAGAGAACCTCATGATTGTATGAATAAAGAGCTGTATAGAAAATTGAGCTTATGAAACAGACATTGCCAATAACTTTTATTTCACTGAAAATGATACCGGAATTTCTTCTTCAGCAGGTCCTTGGTCTCGGGGATTTGAAGAATGAATCCACGGTCCATAGATCAGTGGTAAGACAAGATTTATTTTCCAAAAAGAATACAAAGAAAGCATCAGAGCTTTCTCCAGTGGGAAAAACTCAAGTCAGAAAAAATCTCTCTCTGCCTGGGTTCTTTGTCTAAGGGTATATATAGTCATATGGGTCCTCTGTAGTACACCTGGTAAGGACTTGGTAATGAATGAATGGAGACAATCCCTTCTGCTGGGGTAAGATGAATGAGGGCATCAATGAATGGATACAGTCCCTTTTGCTAGGGGCAAGGAGAATAGGTGCTGTTAATGAATGGATACAGTCCGCTCATGAAATTGTCCAGGCCTAGGAAACGAGGGGTCTTCCTGAATGGGGGGACCCTGTTTGACACTTGGGACTGTGAAATGCTCTCAGGGCAGTAGGGCAGCCAGAGGAGGGCTCTCTAGGTCCAAAGGGAATCTAGGGTTGTCACAGCAGTGCAGGCTGTACCAGGGGTCTCGCTCAACTAACTAGGGACCTGGGGCCTTCCACCGCTAGCCCTCTCAGCTGCACTTGGTTCTCCAGCTCTGCCTCCCCTCATCTGCTGCACCAACACCTCTGGAGATGTAGAGGGTGCGCAGCTCCTCCAGGGTGGCTGGCACTGACAAAGCTGAGTGCACCTGCCCTGTATCAAAATATAAGGACCTAACTATGCAAATACTCTTTTGGCAAACTTTTGGAGACCATTCCAAAGTCTAACATAAGAATCAGAAAATCCACCTATGATCTATGTACAAAAGACTTAATAAAAAAAAAAAAGAATCAGAAAATTCTAAATTTGTTAGATGTATTTTACACTTATGATTGTTCTAAAAAATATTATCTAATACATTTCTCCAATTTATATCCTGGTGTCCAATATACCAGACATGTAACATTTATTAAAAGCCTGCTGAGAAAAATATCAAGCTCTTCTCTATAGCAGTTAATCCTAATCGATTTGGATGGACTAATGAGGTGCATTTCTTGGAATAACTGAAAAAACTACGAGGCACAGTTGTTTTCTCTCTACTTGGAAAAATCATCCCTGGGCCTCTTATTCCATGGAACACCATAATGTATCTATACAACTTGCTTTTCCTGGATACAAGGAAGGAATTTATCTGAAGCCTTTTCATTTCTAAAAAGGGAGGCTGGCTTTCTAAAAAAATCAGACATTTTGAGTTGTATCATTTTAACTATTTAGTATTTATTAAGTACCATGCATGTCCAAAGGGTGGTCCAGAACAGAAAACTATATGGTCATTAGTTAGTGTCTAGGGTCAAAAGTGTAATCGTCCCGAGAATACCATGTGAGTTTTCTCTTAAAGGAACAAAAAAGGTGTTCATGTTCCTTCAAATTTTAAATACCCCCCAAAGTAAGAAAATAGCCCATTGAGGAGATTAAAGATTGTGGCTGAGTAACAGCTTCCCTACAACTGGGCATGGTGAGTCTGGGGAGATAAGACTCCAGACATCTCTGGCTGGTGCGATCTGCTTATAATCATCCCTTTGAGGATACAGAGAGTCAGCAAGGGACATCTGGACCCCAAGAGGAGGACAAAAACAGTGGGAAACTGTCAAATGATGGCGTGTGTTCGATCAACCAAATCAAGATGGCAACTGTAAGTACAAGCAGCAGTGAGACTGCAAACCAGAAAGGCCTTATCTGTGAACTGTTTCAGTGTTTTTGGACTTGGCACTCAGTTGAAATGCCTTGGGGAGAGCTTGAGCAGGAGTGCGGAGATCTTTGGGCATTGTCTGGGGCCCCAGACAGAGCCACTGAACTGGGCTCCAGGGAGCCAGTGTGTGAGAGAACTGCCCCGGCAAGCTCCACCCTCAGGGTCCCAGAGCAAGGATTGGGTGGGACCTAGTAACCTAGTGACTGAGCAGCCTAAAAGCAGAGACTGAGCTGCCTTACAGCCTTACAGCCTTAACCCTTAGGGGCAGAGTGAGACAGTTTTGGCACACTGGAGGCTCGGGCTGTTGCCCTGAGTAGAGTGCCATGGTGTCACAGCTCATAGCAACCTTAAATTCCTGGACTTGGCACTGCCCGGACCTCCATAAGATCTGTGATATGACCCCACACAAACCGGGCCTCTGCATGCCCTGACCAGGAACTGAGGGAGCCATGCAACCCTGCATCCTCCCTCCTATGTCCTCCCAGCCTCCACACTGGCCCACTTGTCTGGCCAGGGATACTGGTAGCTACGTGCCCTCTGGAGCCCTCCCTGCCTCTGCGCAGAGCCCTTCTCCTGGCAAGAGACTGCTGGAGCCTTGGGCTCTCTGTGCCAAAGTCACTGGGCGCCAGGCACTCTCAGAACCGTGCGCACCACCACCCGCCCTGTTGCTGGATCCAGGTGTGTCACATGCCGGAGCTGCTTCCACAACCAGAACTCCCTAGCTGGAGCAGCCCCAGAGGAACTACACAGGGTCCCTCCCTACAAAGATCAAGCAACAATAGAGTGATCCCGCTGGGATCTAATCTTGGAGAGACACCTCCCCAACTCTGAGAACGGCCAGAGGCAATGGTGAAAAACAATCACGAGGCAAAATCAACAGAAAAACACTGGCAATATGAATAATCAGAGTACATCAACTCCCCCAAGGATCAAAGGGGCAGACACAGCACAAGATCCCATGCACAAACAGCTGAGATGTCAGAAATCGAATTCAGAATCTGGATAGCAAATAAGATTGAATTAGAACTCCAAGCAGTAACACAAAAGATATCTCAAGAATTCAACAAATTCAAAGACCAAATGACCAAAGATTTTGATACATTGAGACAAGAAGTTGCAGCCCTCAAAGATCTGAGAAACACAGTAGAATCCCTCAGTAACAGAATGGAGCAAGCAGAAGAAAGGATTTCTGACATTGAAGACAAAGTTTTCAAACACTCCCAAACTCTCAAAGAGGAAGAGAAATGGAGGGAAAAAACAGATCACTCTCTCAGAGAGCTCTGGGATAATTCGAAGAAAATCAATATTCATCTTATAGGGATCCCCGAAAGTGACAAAGTAGCTTCACAAGGCACAGAGTCTCTTCTTCAAGAGATTATGAAGGAGAACTTTCCAGACATGCCCACAGATTCTGAAATTCAGATAGCAGACAGTTTCAGAACTCCAGCACGACTCAACCTGAATAAGACTACCCCCAGACACATCATAATCAATTTCACTAAAGTTAATATGAAGGAGAAAATTCTGAAAGCTGCCAGACGAAAGAAAATCATTACCTACAAGGGGAAGAATATTAGAATAACTGCAGATCTCTCTGCTGAAACCTTTCAAGCTAGAAGAGGATGGTTGTAGACTTTTAATCTCCTAAAACAAAATAACTTTCAACCCAGGATCCAATACCCAGCTAAACTGAGTTTCATTTATGACGGAGAAATTAAATACTTCAGTGACATTCACATATTGAAGAAATTTGCCATAACAAATATCTCCAGGATATTCTCAAACCTATCCTCCACAAAGACCAATGTAATCGTCCACCACAAAAGTAAACTCACCCAGAAAATTTTGATCAAATTCCAACTTCCACAGTCGCAAAAGGATTAAAAATGTCCACTGGACTCTTGAAAGGCTTATCAATATTCTCAATTAATGTGAATGGTTTAAACTGTCCTCTAAAGAGGCACAGGTTAGCTAACTGGATACAAAAATTCAAGCCAGATATCTGCTGCATACAAGAATTGCATCTTACATTAAAAGACAAATATAGACTCAAGGTGAAGGGATGGTCACATATATTCCAGGCAAATGGAAAGAAGAAAAAAAGCAGGCCTTGCAATCCTGTTCGCAACCAAAATAATTAAGGATAAGGATGGACACTTCATATTTGTTAAAGGTGATACTCAATATGATGAGATTTCAATTATTAATATTTATGCACCCAACCAGACCACACCTCAATTTATAAGAGAAACTCTAACAGACATGAGCAACTCGATTTCCTCCACTTCTATAGTAGTTGGAGATTTTAACACCCCTTTAGCAGTGCTGGATAGATCCTCCAAAAAGAAGCTAAGCAAAGAAATCTTATATTTAAAGTCAACCATTCAACATCTGGACTTAACAGACATCTACAGAACATTTCATACCAACAGAATTGAATACACATTCTTCTCATCAGCCCACGGAACATACTACACATCCTAGGCCACAAATCTAACCTCAGCAAATTTAAAAAAATAGAAATTATTCCTTGCATCTTCTCAGACCATCATGGAATAAAAGTTGAACTCAATAACAACAGGAATCTGCATACCCATACAAAAACATGGAAGCTAAACAACCTTATGCTGAAGGATAGATGGGTTATAGATGAGATTAAGAAGGAAATCACAAAATTTTTGGAACAAAACAACAATCAAGACACAAATTACAAGAACCTCTGGGATACTGCAAAGGCAGTCCTAAGAGGGAAATTATAGCACTGCAAGCCTTCCTCAAGAAAATGGAAAGAGAGGAAGTTAATAACTTAATGGGATATCTCAAGCAACTGGAGAAGGAATAACACTCCAATCCCAAACATAGCAGAAGAAAAGAAATAACCAAAATCAGAGCAGAACTAAATGAAATAGAAAACAAAACAATTATACAACAGATCAATAAATCCAAAAGTTGGTTTTTTGAAAGATCAATAAAATAGATAAACCTTTGGCCAATCTAACCAGGAAAAAAAAAGAGTAAAATCTCTAATTTCATCAATCAGAAATGGTAAAGATGAAATAACAACAGACCCCTCAGAAATTGAAAAAATCCTTAACGAATACTATAAGAAACTCTACTCTCAGAAATATGAAAATCTGAAAGAAATTGACCAATACCTGGAGGTACACCACCTACCAATACTTAGCCAGAACAAAGTGGAAATGTTGAACAGGCCTATATCAAGTTCTGAAATAGCATCAACTATACAAAATTTCCCTAAAAAGAAAAGCCCAGGACCAGATGGCTTTATGTCAGAATTCTACCAAACCTTTAAAGAAGAACTAGTACCTTTACTACTAAACCTCTTCCAAAATACAGAAAAAGAAGGAATATTACCCAACACATTCTACAAAGCAAACATCACCTTGATCCCCTAACCAGGGAAAGACCCAACAAGAAAAGAAAATTATAGACCAATATCACTAATGAATATTGAAGCTAAAATACTGAATAAGATCCTAACAAACAGAATCCAACAACACATCAAAAAAATTATACACCATGAGCAAGTGGGATTTATCCCAGGCTCTCAAGGCTGGTTCAATATATGTAAATCTATAAATGTGATTCAACACATAAACAAACTAAAAAATAAGGATCATACACTTCTTTCAATTTATGGAGAAAAAGCTTTTGATAATATCCAGCATCCCTTCATGATCAGAACACTTAAGAAAATTGGTATAGAAGGGACATTTCTTAAACTAATAGAGGCCATCTACAGCAAACCCACAGCCAATATCGTATTTAATGGAGTTAAATTGAAATCATTTCCACTTAGATCAGGAACCAGGCAAGGTTGCCCATTGTCTCCATTGCTCTTTAACATTGTAATGGAAGTTTTAGCCATTGCAATTAGGGAAGAAAAGGCTATCAAGGGTATCCACATAGGGTCAGAAGAGATCAAACTTTCACTCTTTGCAGATGATATGATTGTATATCTGGAAAACACTAGGGATTCTACTACAAAACTTTTAGAAGTGATCAAGGAATACAGCAATGTCTCAGGCTACAAAATCAATACCCATAAATCTGCAGCCTTTGTATATACCAACAATAACCAAGCTAAAAAAACAGTCAAGGACTCTATTCCTTTCCCAGTAGTGCCAAAGAAGATGCAATATTTGGGAGTATAGCTAACAAAGGATGTGAAAGATCGCTACAAAGAGAACTATGAAACTTTAAGAAAAGAAATAGCTGAAGATGTTAACAGATGGAAAAACATACCATGCTCATGGCTGAGAAGAATCAACATTGTTAAAATGCCCATACTACACAAAGCAATATATAATTTTAATGCAATTCCTGTTAAAGCTCCATTGTTATATTTTAAAGATCTTGAAAAAATAATAATTAGTTTTGTATGGAATCAGAAAATTCTCGAATAGCCAAAACATTACCCAACAATAGAAACAAAACAGGAGGAATCACGCTACCAGACCTGAGACTGTACTATAAATCAATAGTGATCAAAACAGCATGGTACTGGCACAAAAGCAGAGAAGTAGATGTCTGGAACAGATTAGAGAATCAAAAGATGAATCCAGCTACTTACCATTATTTGATCTTTGACAAGCCAATTAAAAACATTCAGTGGGGAAAAGATTCCCTATTTAACAAATGGTGCTGGGTGGCCGGAGGCGGAGCAAGATGGCAGCCGAGTAACAGCTTCCTTGCATCTGGGCACCGTGAGTCTGGGGAGATAGGACTCCAGGCATCTCTGGATGGTGGGAACTGCCTATCATCACTCCTATGAGGCTACAGGGAGTCAGCGAGAGACTTCTGGACCCCAAGAGGAGGACTAAAACAGTGGAAAACCGGCAAGTGGTCGCGTGTGTTCAATCCTTCTAAACCCGCCCACAACTTCCACAGGCACAAGATCTTAAAGAGCAAGAGGAAGTGAAAGGAAAATTAGGGCAAGGAAACAGATAAAAGAAATCACTCATGAGGAAGAATCAGAAGAAAACTCAAGGCAACATGAAGAACCAGTCCAGAACAACCCCGCCAAGGGACCATGAGGTAGCTACTGCAGAGGATTCCACCTATACCGAAATGTTAGGAATGACAGAAAGGGAATTTAGAATACACATGTTGAAAACAATGAAAGAAATGATGGAAACAATGAAGGAAACTGCTAATAAAGTGGAAAATAACCAAAAGGAAATCCAAAAACAGAATCAAATCAGAGATGAACGATATGAAGAATATAAAAAGGATATAGCAGAGCTGAAGGAAATGAAACAGTCAATCAGGGAACTTAAAGATGCAATGGAAAGTATCAGCAACAGGTTAGACCACGCAGAAGAAAGAATTTCAGAGGTAGAAGACAAAGTTCTTGAGATAACTCAGACAGTAAAAGAGGCAGAAAAGAAGAGAGAGAAAGCAGAACGTTCACTGTCAGAATTATGGGACTTTATGAAGCGTTCCAACATACGAGTTATAGGAATTCCAGAAGGGGAAGAAGAATGCCCCAGAGGAATGGAAGCCATACTAGAGAATATTATAAAAGAAAATTTCCCAAACATCACCAAAGATTCTGACACACTGCTTTCAGAGGGATATCGGACCCCAGGTCGCCTCAACTCTAACCGAGCTTCTCCAAGACACATTGTGATGAACCTGTCCAAAGTCAAGACAAAAGAAAAGATTCTGCAAGCTGCCAGGAGTAAGCGCCAGTTGACCTACAGGGGCAAATCCATCAGAGTGACCGCAGACTTCTCTAATGAAACTTTCCAAGCAAGAAGACAATGGTCATCTACCTTTAATCTACTTAAACAGAACAATTTTCAGCCCAGAATTCTGTACCCTGCTAAGCTAAGCTTCAAAATTGATGGAGAAATCAAATCATTTACGGATATACAAACATTGAGGAAATTCGCCACAACAAGACCGGCTCTACAGGAAATACTTCAACCTGTTCTGCACACTGACCACCACAATGGATCAGCAGCAAAGTAAGAACTCAGAAATCAAAGGACAGAGCCTAACCTCCACACTGATGCAAAAGATAAAACTAAGCAATGGACTCTCAAAAAATAAGACGAATAGAATACTACCACACTTATCAATTATCTCCATAAATGTTAATGGCTTGAATTCCCCACTGAAGAGACATAGATTGGCTGACTGGATTAAAAAACACAAGCCATCCATTTGCTATCTGCAAGAAACACACCTGGCTTCAAAAGACAAATTAAAGCTCCGAGTCAAGGGATGGAAGACAATTTTTCAGGCAAATGGAATTCAGAAGAAAAGAGGAGTTGCAATCTTATTTTCAGATACATGTGGATTTAAAGCAACTAAAGTCAAAAAAGACAAAGATGGTCACTTTATATTGGTCAAGGGAAAACTACAACAAGAAGACATTTCAATTCTAAATATTTATGCACCAAATTTAAATGCTCCCAGATTCTTGAAGCAGACCTTACTCAATATGAGCAATATGATATCTGATAATACCATCATAACAGGGGACTTTAACACACCTCTTACAGAGTTGGACAGATCCTCTAAACAGAAATTAAACAAAGATATAAGAGATTTATATGAGACCCTAGAACAACTATGCTTGATAGACGCATATAGAACACTCCTTCCCAAAGATAAAGAATATAAATTCTTCTCATCACCCCATGGAACATTCTCCAAAATTGATCATATCCTGGGACACAAAACAAATATCAACGGAATCAAAAGAATTGAAATTTTACCTTGTATCTTTTCAGACCATAAGGCACTAAAGGTGGAACTCAACTCTAACAAAAATGCTCGACCCCACCCAAAGGCATGGAAATTAAACAATCTTCTGTTGAATAACAGATGGGTGCAGGAAGAAATAAAACAGGAAATCATTAACTTCCTTGAGCATAACAACAATGAAGACACAAGCTACCAAAACCTGTGGGATACTGCAAAAGCAGTTTTGAGAGGAAAATTCATCGCTTTAGATGCCTACATTCGAAAAACAGAAAGAGAGCACATCAACAGTCTCACAAGAGATCTTATGGAATTGGAAAAAGAAGAACAATCTAAGCCTAAACTCAGCAGAAGAAAAGAAATATCCAAAATCAAATCAGAGATCAATGAAATTGAAAACAAAAGAATCATTCAGAAAATTAATGAAACAAAGAGTTGGTTTTGTGAAAAAATAAATAAAATAGATAAACCATTGGCCAGACTAACTAGAAATAGAAAAGTAAAATCTCTAATAACCTCAATCAGAAACGATAAAGGGGAAATAACAACTGATCTCACAGAGATACAAGAGATCATCTCTGAATACTACCAGAAACTCTATGCCCAGAAATTTGACAATGTGAAGGAAATGGATCAATATTTGGAATCACACCCTCTCCGTAGACTTAGCCAGGAAGAAATAGACCTCCTGAACAGACCAATTTCAAGCACTGAGATCAAAGAAACAATAAAAAAGCTTCCAACTAAAAAATGCCCTGGTCCAGATGGCTTCACTCCAGAATTCTATCAAACCTTCAAGGAAGAGCTTATTCCTGTACTGCAGAAATTATTCCAAAAAATTGAGGAAGAAGGAATCTTCCCCAACTATTTCTATGAAGCAAACATCACCCTGATACCAAAACCAGGAAAAGACCCAAACAAAAAGGAGAATTTCATTCCAATCTCACTCATGAATATAGATGGAAAAATTCTCAACAAAATCCTAGCCAATAGATTACAGCTTATCATCAAAAAAGTCATTCATCATGATCAAGTAGGCTTCATCCCAGGGATGCAAGGCTGGTTTAACATACGCAAGTCCATAAACGTTATCCACCATATTAACAGAGGCAAAAATAAAGATCACATGATCCTCTCAATAGATGCAGAAAAAGCATTTGATAAAATCCAGCATCCTTTTCTAATGAGAACACTGAAGAGTATAGGCATAGGTGGCACATTTCTAAAACTGATTGAAGCTATCTATGACAAACCCACAGCCAATATTTTACTGAATGGAGTAAAACTGAAAGCTTTTCCTCTTAGAACTGGAACCAGACAAGGTTGTTCTCTGTCACCTTTACTATTCAACATAGTGCTGGAAGTTCTAGCCAATACAATTAGGCAAGACAAGGAAATAAAGGGAATCCAAATGGGAGCAGAGGAGGTCAAACTCTCCCTCTTTGCTGACGACATGATCTTATACTTAGAGAACCCCAAAGACTCAACCACAAGACTCCTAGAAGTCATCAAAAAATACAGTAATGTTTCAGGATATAAAATCAGTGTCCACAAGTCAGTAGCCTTTGTATACACCAATAACAGTCAAGATGAGAAGCTAATTAAGGACACAACTCCCTTCACCATAGTTTCAAAGAAAATGAAATACCTAGGAATATACCTAACGAAGGAGGTGAAGGACCTCTATAAAGAAAACTATGAACTCCTCAGAAAGGAAATAGCAGAGGATATTAACAAATGGAAGAACATACCATGCTCATGGATGGGAAAAATCAACATTGTTAAAATGTCTATACTTCCCAAAGCAATCTACCTATTCAATGCCATTCCTATCAAAGTACCTACATGGTACTTTCAAGATTTGGAAAAAATGATTCTGCGTTTTGTATGGAACCAGAAAAAACCCCGTATAGCTAAGGCAGTTCTTAGTAACAAAAATAAAGCTGGGGGCATCAGCATACCAGATTTTAGTCTGTACTACAAAGCCATAGTGCTCAAGACAGCATGGTACTGGCACAAAAACAGAGACATAGACACTTGGAATCGAATTGAACACCAAGAAATGAAACTAACATCTTACAACCACCTAATCTTCGATAAACCAAACAAGAACTTACCTTGGGGGAAAAACTCCCTATTCAATAAATGGTGTTGGGAGAACTGGATGTCTACATGTAAAAGACTGAAACTGGACCCACACCTTTCCCCACTCACAAAAATTGATTCAAGATGGATAAAGGACTTAAATTTAAGGCATGAAACAATAAAAATCCTCAAAGAAAGCATAGGCAAAACACTGGAAGATATTGGCCTGGGGGAAGACTTCATGAAGAGGACTGCCATGGCAATTGCAACAACAACAAAAATAAACAAATGGGACTTCATTAAACTGAAAAGCTTCTGTACAGCTAATGAGACAATAACCAAAGCAAAGGGACAACCCACACAATGGGAAAGGATATTTGCATATTTTCAATCAGACAAAAGCTTGATAACCAGGATCTATAGAGAACTCAAATTAATCCACATGAAAAAAGCCAACAATCCCTTATATCAATGTGCAAGAGACATGAATAGAACTTTCTCTAAAGACAACAGACGAATGGCTAACAAACACATGAAAAAATGTTCATCATCTCTATATATTAGAGAAATGCAAATCAAAACATCCCTGAGATATCATCTAACCCCAGTGAGAATGGCCCATATCACAAAATCTCAAAACTGCAGATGCTGGCGTGGATGTGGAGAGAAGGGACCACTTTTACATTGCTGGTGGGACTGCAAACTAGTATAACCTTTCTGGAAGGAAGTATGGAGAAACCTCAAAGCACTCAACCTAGACCTCCCATTCGATCCTGCAATCCCATTACTGGGCATCTACCCAGAAGGAAAGAAATCCTTTTATCATAAGGACACTTGTACTAGACTGTTTATTGCAGCTCAATTTACAATCGCCAAAATGTGGAAACAGCCTAAATGCCCACCAACCCAGGAATGGATTAACAAGCTGTGGTATATGTATACCATGGAATACTATTCAGCCATTAAAAAAAATGGAGACTTTACATCCTTCGTATTAACCTGGATGGAAGTGGAAGACATTATTCTTAGTAAAGCATCACAAGAATGGAGAAGCACGAATCCTATGTACTCAATCTTGATATGAGGACAATTAATGACAATTAAGGTCATGGGGGGGAAGCAGAAAGAGGGATGGAGGGAGGGGGGTGGGGCCTTAGTGTGTGTCACACTTTATGGGGGCAAGACATGATTGCAAGAGAGACGTTACCTAACAATTGTAATCAGTGTAACTGGCTTATTGTACCCTCAATGAATCCCCAACAATAAAAAAAAAAAAAAAAAAAAAAACAAATGGTGCTGGGTAAACTGGCTGGCAACCTGTAGAAGATTGAAACTGGACCCACACCTTTCACCATTAACTAAAATAGACTCTCACTGGATAAAAGATTTAAACTTAAGACATGAAACTATCAAAATACTTGAAGAAAGTGCAGGGAAAACTCTTGAAGGAATCGGCCTGGGTGAATATTTTATGAGGAGAACTCCCCAGGCAATTGAAGCAGTATCAAAAATACACTACTGGGATCTGATCAAACTAAAAAGCTTCTGCACAACCAAGAACACTGTAAGTAAAGCAAGCAGACCGCCCTCAGAATGGGAGAAAATAT
This sequence comes from Nycticebus coucang, assembly GCF_027406575.1. Classification (NCBI taxonomy): domain Eukaryota; kingdom Metazoa; phylum Chordata; class Mammalia; order Primates; family Lorisidae; genus Nycticebus; species Nycticebus coucang. Next base: position 100,686,234 of record NC_069788.1, on the reverse strand, counting down.
TTGCAGGTTACACTTCCTATAAAGGTCTAATAACTAGAATCACAGAGAACTCAAACGTATTAGCAAGAAAAGAACACGTGACCCCATCTCAGGGTGGGCAAGGGATTTGAAGAGAAACTTCTCTAAAGAAGACAAATGCACGATCTACAAACACATGAAAAAAAGTTCTTCATCCTTAATCATCAGAGAAATGCAAATCCAAACTACTCTGAGATATCACCTAACCCCAGTAAGAGTAGCCCACTTAACAAAATCCCAAAACCAGAGATGTTGGCATGGATGTGGAGAAAAGGGTACACTTCTACACTGCTGGTGGGAATGCACAGTAATGTTCCTTCTAGAAGGATGTTTGGAGAAAACTTAGAGACCTAAAGATAGACCTGCCATTTGATCCTGTAATTCCTTTACTAGGTTTATACCCAGAAGACTAAAAGTCACAATATAACAAAGACATCTGTACCAGAATGTTTATTGCAGCCCAATTCATAATCGCTAAGTCATGGAAAAAACCCAAGTGTCCATCGACCCACGAATGGACTAGCAAATTGTGGTACATGTATACCATGGAATATTATGCAGCCTTAAAGAAAGATGGAAACTTTACCTCTTTCATGTTTACATGGATGGAGCTGGAACATATTCTTCTTAGCAAATTATCTCAGGAATGGAAGAAACAGTATCCAATGTACTCAGCTCTACTATGAAGCTAAATTATAGCTTTCACATGAAGGCTATAACCCAACTATAGCACAAGACTATGGGGAACAGGCCAAGGAAGGGGAAGGGAGGGAGGAGGTTTTGGTGGAGGGAGGGTAATGGGTGGGGCCACATCTACAGTGTATCTTAGAATGGGTACAGGCGAAATTTACTAAATGCAGAATACAAATGCCTGCATGCGATAACTAAGAAAATGCCATGAAGGCTACGTTGAACAGTTTGATGAGAATATTTCAGATTGTATATGAAACCCACATATTGTACCCCTTGATTACACTAATGTACATAGCCATGATTTAACAATAAAAATAAATAAATTAAAAAAAAGAAAATAGCCCATCATTCTTTTTCTGTTTATATATAAAATTTCACTTGCACGATGGTACTTATGCACTACATAAAGTTACTCTGGAGATCTTCAAAGATTGTGCAATAAAAAAAAATAGACAAGTCACAGTAATTAGAAATACATGAAACTGCTAAAATAATGCCTCTCCAGCTACATATGGAGAAAAAAATATTAAGTATCCAATTCATCATAGACTGTATTATAGTATTGCAAAATACCATACAATACAATAAATCCTGAGAAAACTTAAATGTAAAAAAATTAAAAATGTTAGCCAGCTTATCATAAATGTCATAGCAATGCCAATTGTTCTAAGTTTTCCGAAACACTCCTAATTACTACATTTGTTTCCTAAAAGGCCTGTAACAGTCCACAAATGGATGGTGATCTAAATCACATTTTGGTACTTTTACCTTAGAGTATATTGAGATAAAACCATGTAAGGGGATACATCACATGTAAAGAAATATATAGCTTAAAGTTCAACTTGTACTTCTGGAAAAATAGTATCTCCACACTAGATCTATTCTTGTAGTGAATCTGTTCACTACATTCTGTGACTCCTACTCTGGTCCCTGGAATTAAAACACATCTAAAGTAGAACTAAGTAAAATAGTCTTTGATGTTAGATGTTTTATTACTAATGATAATTTAGTACTTTATCTCTCAAACTCTAGAGACAGTCTAACTAAACTGTTTTTGTAATGGCCTTAAAAAAAAAAAAAACAAACTGTAAAAATGTACTCAGAATGAACAAGCTCTAATACTATCAAAATTTTATCTTTCACATGTAATTGAAATTCAAATTCTCATTTTCTTTGAAGTGCTGCATTTATTTGTAAACTGATCGGGTAACTACAAAATTTTGCCTCAAAGTCTTTATCTGCAGACCTGATAGGTCGCTATTCACAGAATAGTAAACTTCTCAAGCAAGAGATTCTAGATTTACTTTTTTTTCCATTAAATCATAGCTGTGTGCATTAATGCAATCATGGGGTACAATGTGCTGGTTTTATATACAATTTGAAATATTTTCATCAAACTGACATCAAACTAACATAGCCTTCACAGCATTTTCTTAGTTAATGTGTTAAGACATTTATATTCTACACTTAGTAAATTTCACATGTGCCCTTGTAAGATGCACAGTAGGTGTGGTCCCACCTATTAACCTCCCTCCACCCATCCTCCCTCCTCCCCTCCCCTCCCTTTCCCCTTCTTTCTGGGCTATTACCTTAAAGTTACTAAATTCTAGTATTTGAGGAATTAAAGAGAAAAGTCACTTTTTTTTTTAAGTTGTAAGAGTTCAAGTACAGAAATGAGCATATGAGTGAAGAGACTGTACCCTGGAATATAAACAGTGAGTTACTCACAGCTGCACACATGGGGTTTAAGCAGTAATGCATGCTATGTGGGCACCCACTGATGCTTCCAGCTATAAAATGATGATTATAATTATTACTGTAATAATATATATTATATATCATTATTAATAATAATTATAATTACAAGTAATTATAACTGTCCAGAAATCATTATAACACTATGTGATATAGTAACAGACAGATCTACGGTAGTTTCTAAAAGCCTCAATTAGTTAACAAACACATTTATAGACCCTCAGAATATTATTGGGCCAAAGTATTTATTTTGTTCTGAGAGCGAAAGCCTTTAGTTACAGTCGTTGTAGCATTGTAGAGGTTTCAAACTATAGATAGAAATACTACAAGCTGATTTAATAAAGAGAGGAAATATTTTTATAAAGCAGTATTTTAACTCTCATTTGCTCATGGGCACTCATTGGAGAGAAATGTGAAATAAATCATTACTTTTGTTGTTCCGCAAACAGTTAAAAAAAATTAAGTTGTTGATGCTAAAGTAGGTATGGTGTAAGTCACATTGTCTGTGTGGTCAAGGGTCACCATAGTGTGCCTGGGGTTTTAACATTTCAGAACCACTTTCAGCTGTTGCTAAGTGGTATAATGTTCTAAAATGAGCATTGCAATTGGAAAGATATATCAAAGGTGATTTGTCTGTCTGTATGGGAGGGGCTGTGTCTGAATAGTGGAAAGCTATTTTAAGACGTTTTAGAACATAATACCATTTAGTAGCAGTGTCTTTAAAAAAGGCATGGAAAATAGTTATGAATATGTGTTGGATTGAATACAAAATTTTAATCCCTGGCTGATTGATTGTAATATGAGAGTAGAAACAAGAAAATAGTGAAAAGATTGACATGGTGATGCAAAACTTTAATGAGAAAATCTCCACACCCTATGGAAATGATGTCCTACATCCTTAGTCTGAGGAATTGCTAGCAGATTCCATTCAAGTTCATAAACTGTAGCATGCTCAAGAAGAAACAGAAAGGAAACAACCGCAAGATTGCACCAGATTGGGGAGGACTTGCAAAATGTCATCTGGATGTGATTCATTTCTCACCATATTTTCAGCTGCACTAATTTCAGACTTTGAGGATGTGGTTATGTCACTTGTGATGAAACAGACCTGCCTGTTCCCAGTGCCATTTAACTGTATGACCTCAGGGCATGAGAACCAGGCTAGATTTCTAGCGCTTGCCATGTAAAGATGAAATAAAGGAAAAGAATTAGATACGAGAGAAAACACACACACACACCCTTTCCTCTCTTTCAGAAGAGTTCAGACTCTGCTGTTTTTTGAGTATAAATTAAGAACAGAGATCATTTTAAAAGTTTCCTATGATAACAATTGGGGACCTATTACTTACGGAAGCATGAACACGTCTGCAGATTGCCATCAGTAAGAAAACAGGTAAGTTTTTAAACTATTTGGGTCTTTGGATTTCCATTAACTGGAATGCTTATAATAAAATAACCTGTATAGTGTTAATTTGGCCTGCCTTGTGTAGCAGACTTTAATCACTTCAATATTAAGTTCAATGCTTCTAAAATTCAGATATTTCAAATATATCCTAACATATTGTTTGTTATTGTCACTTTATGGTGCTATCGAAAAACATATTCTCTATCTATCCACTATATTTTTTCCCTTTTTTTTTTATATTTCAGGTTATTGTGAGGGTATAAACATCCACATCACAATTTTTGAATTTGATGGTAGTGTCCCTCTTATAGTTGTGTCCTGTACCCAAAATGTGTGCTGAACACCCCTACCTGGTGCACACCAATTCCTCCTCATCCCCCTTCCTCATTCCCTCTCCTCCCAATTTGAATAGAATTAACTTTTTCTCCAATGTGGGCTTGTGTTATATCATTTACTGGCTTCATTATAAAATTGTGTACATTAGATACTTGCTTATCCATTATTGTTATACTTCACTAAGAAGAATGTGCTTCAACTCCATCCAGGTTAATAGAAAAGAGGTAAAGTCACCGTCTTTTCTTATGGCTGCCCAGTACTCCATGGTACACATATACCATAGCTTGTTAATCCATTCCTGAGTTGGTGGGCATTCATATTGTTTTCACATCTTGGTGATTGTAAATTGAGCTGTGATAAACATTCTAGTGCAAATGTCTTTATGATAAAATGATATTTTTTCATCTGGGTAGTTGCCTAGTAGTGGGATTCCACGGTCAAATGGGAGGTTTAATTTGCGTTCTTTGAGGATCCGCCATACTGCTTTCCAAAGAAACTGTATTAGTTTACAGTCCCACCAACAGTGTAAAAGTGTTCTCCTCTTTCCACATCTGCACCAGCATCAGTAACTCTGGGACTTTGTAATGTGGATTATTCTTACTGGGGTTAGGTGATATCTCAGGGTGGCTATTTTTTTTTTTTTATTTTGAGACAAAGTCTCAAGCTGTCACCCTGGGTAAAGTGCTGTGGCATTACTGCTCACAGCAACCTCAAACTCTTGGGCTTAAGTGATCCTCTTGCCTCAACCACCCATGTAACTGGGACTACAGGCGCCTGCCACAATGTCCGGCTATTTTTTGATTATAGTTGTCATTGTTGTTTGGTGGGCCTGGGCTGGATGCAAACCTCTAGCCTTGGTATATGTGGCTGGTGCCTTAGCAGGTTGAGCTACAGGTGCTGAGCCCTCACGGTTTTGATTTGCATATCTCTGATGATTAGGGATGATGAGCATTTTTTCATATGTTTGTTAGCCTTTCATCTGTCATCTCAGAGAAAGTTCTGTTCATGTCTCTTGCCCAGTGATTGATGGGATTATTTTCTCTTATTTGATTAATTTGAGTTTTTTGTAGATTCTAGTTATCAACCCTTTGTCAGATTCATAATGCGCAAATATCTTTTCCTATTCTGAAGGTCACCTATTTGTTGCGTCCTTAGCTGTGCAGAAGCTTTTCAATTTCATTAAGTGTCATTTGTGTATTTTTGTTGTCATTGCAATTGCTGTTGAAGTCTCCATAAAATTTTTCCCAAGGCCAATAACCTCAAGAGCCTTTCCTGTACTATCTTCTAGGATTTTTATTGTTTTATGTCTTAGATTCAAATCTTCTATCTATCTTGAGTCATTTTTTGTAAGTGGTGAAAAGTGTGCATCCAATTTCAGTCTTTTACATGAGATTATCCACTTTTCCCAGCACCATTTGTTGAATAGGGATTCTGTTTCCCAGTGTATGCTTTTGCTTGGTTTATCAAAGATCACAAGGCTATAAGTGACTGGTTTCATCTCATTAACCATCTCCCCTTTATTAGCCCCCCCATTGGAATGTCTTAACCCAAATGATAAATGCTAGAAGTAGTGGATACCCCAATCATGCTGATTTGATCAACATACATTGTACGCCTATATCAAAACATCACATGTATCCTATAGATATATAAAACTATTATGTATCCATAGTAATTTAAAGTAAACAAAACTGAGATATTTCAGATATTCTCAGCATTCTACAACATTGATGATATGACACCAAACATACATGGGAAGAGAATTATCTCGTGTCAAATATATAATTCTCCTGGAAAGAGGCTTTCTCCATGGTAAGATATTAAGAGCTACATTTTCCCAAAGTAATACTTAGGTTTATCTGCCACTTAAAGCCATGAAGCAATGACAGCTTGGCAGGAGGCAAAACGTTGTGCAATTTAAAGCTTCTGGGATTTTTACATTTCAGGGCAACATTAGAAAGTTGTTGCCAATGTTCTGTAAAACTTTTCTAGAAGCTGTTACGTCATCCTTGTTAGTGAGGCCCAACACTGGAAATGGATGCCCAGGTGACAATCCAGGCAAGGCTCTGTTGTATACAGATGCTCCTAGACTTTCCCTGGGGTTATATTCTAATAAAGTCATTACAAATTGAAAATATTGTATTTGTAGCCTACTGAAGATTGTAGCTTAAGCCCATCTACCTTAAATGTGCTGAGAGCAATTTCATTAGCCTATGGCTGGGTAAAATAATCTAACACATAGCCTATTTTATAACAAAGTGTTGAGACATGTAATTCATTAAATATTATATTGCAAATGAACAATAGAACGGTGGTAGGCATTCTGAAAGTACAGTCTCTGCATGCAGATTGCGTTAGGGCATCATAAAAGCAACAAATTGTAAGTTGAACCATAATAACCAAGCACTGTCTGTATTGGCATTATACTGAGGGTCCTACAAAGACAGGGTGTCCCACCAATATGAGGGGAATGGAAAGTTTATCTTCTACAAAGTGTACAAAAATTCTGGAAGTGTTCAGATATGCGTATGCTCTTTCCTAAAAACTATTTCTAGGAAATTGACAGGTTCAATCATCATTTTTTGAGACAAAGACTTACAACTTAGGCTGGAATACTGAAGATCTTGGTTCTTTGAAGTTATGTCTCTTACTGTCTATACGACTTTAGATAAGTTTCTTAAAATTCTTGGTCCAGGTACACTCAGATAAGCTTATTACACCTGTGTTCCTTGCAGAGCATGTAAGAATGATCATTAGAATTAGACTGTGGCACTTCTAGAGACATAGTCGTCATAAAAACAGATTGCTGTTGTCACAAGAATGGACTTGCACAGTACAAGAAACAACTTAAACATCTAGATAATATGTTTAGTAGCAAGTGATTTTTGATTATTCATAACTGGAAAATTCAATATAGCCTCTTGTCAATTACTATTCCTGATACTTGTTTGTTGGCATACACAAGGCATGTACCCACAATATGTATAATCCCGGTCTATATCCAAGAGAGTATATGAAAGCATTAGTGCCAGACACACAGCAGGATTCATAAATGGAGATTCCATCCCTTCATCTCCCTTACTGAGCTTCCTCTTGAAGAAGGTGTTTTATATGAAAATTGTATATTTAGGAATTATTTTACCTTGAAAATAGAAATTAGTTGCAAAGCTTCTATACAGCTAAGGTGACTACAACCAAAGCACATAGACAGCCTACACAATGGGAAAGGATATTTGCATATTTTGATTCATACAAAAGCTTGATAACTAGGATCTGCAGAGAACTCAGAAAAGCCAACAATCCCTTAGATCACTGGGCAAAAGAGATGAATAGAACCTTCTCTAAGGGGGGGCGGGGAGGAAAAGCAGAAAGAGGGACGGAGGGAGGGGGGTGGGGCCTTGGTGTGTGTCACTCTTTATGGGGGCAAGACATGATTGCAAGAGGGACTTTACCTAACAATTGCAATCAGTGTAACCTGGCTTATTGTATCCTCAATGAATACCCAACAATAAAAAAAAAAAGAAGTTTTTATCTACTAAAAAAAAAAGAAAGAATAGCTTATAAACATATGAAAAAATGCTCATCATCCCTAATAATTAGAGAAATGCAAATCAAAAGTGCCCTGAGATATCATCTAACTCCAGTGAAAATGGCCCACATCACAAAGTCACAAAACTGCAGATGCTGGTGTGGATGTGGAGAGAAGGAAACACTTTTCCACTGCCCGTGGGACTGCAAAATAATACAACCTTTTTGGAAGGCAGTGTGGAGAACCCTCAAAGCACTCAAGCTAGACCTCCCATTTGATCTTGCAATCCCACTGCTGTGCATCTACCCAGAAGAAAAAAAAATCCTTTTATTACAAGGACACTTGTACTAGACTATTTATTGCAGCTCAATTTACAATCCCCAAAATGTGGAAACAGCCTAAATGCCCATCAACTCAAGAACTGATTAAAAAGCTGTCGTATTTGTATAACATGGAATACTACTCAGCCACTAGAAAGATGGAGACTTCACATCCTTTGTATGAACCTGGATGGATGTGGAACACATTATTCTTAATAAAACACCACAAGAATGGAGAAATAAGAATCCTATGTACTCAATTCTGATATGCGGACAATTAAGGTCCTAGTACACAGTGACGGGGGTGGGTGATGGGGAGAGCTGAGAAAGAGGAGGGAGGGCATGGGGGGGGTCAAGGGATAGGGTTCACCTTTTGGGGGCAGGACACGAATAGAAGAGGGTTCCTATCTAACAAAAGCAATCAGTGTAACCTGCTTCTGTGTACCCTCAATGAATCCCCAATAACAAAAATATAAACAAATAAAAATTAGCTTTTGGGAACAGTGATCAATATGCTTTTTTGCTAAAACAAAGTTTTTTTCTTCTTTTTGTGTCTATTTTCATTTCTTCTTCTGTTGCCTACTATTTTTTTTTCATTCTTTGAGAAGAAAGAGTTTCACTCTTGCCCAGTCTAGAGTGCCATGGCATCAGCCTAGCTCACAGCAAGCTCAAACGCCTGGGCTCCAATGATCCTCTTGCCTCAGCCCCCTCAGTAGCTGAGACTGCAGCTGCTCGTCAGGCTAATTTTTTTCTATTTTTTAGTAGAGAAAATGTCTTGTTCTTCCTCAGGCTGGTCTCAAACTCCTGAGCTCAACGGATCCTCCGGCCTCGGCTTCCCAGCCTGCTAGGATTATAGGTGTGAGCCATGACACCCAGCAGTTTTAGTGGATTTATTTCCTAGTGATTTCATAGTCCAGTTAGAAGATAAGAAATTTAGCATTGGACTTCCTTGATTTCCAATGAGATATATTTGATATTCAAGGGCCAGTGGAGAACATTAGCACAGGTAGACACATACATACAAATGTCCTGGATGTATTCAGCAAAACATAAAAGTAAGAGATTGTTATTTTATCATTTATATTAGAAAAGTATTTTAAATATTTAATCGCAACCTAATTTTTAAAATGAATATAGCAGAAAGAACAATATAACATTCTTGAATATGTCTTTAGGTATAATTAGGACTATTTTAAGGTATAAGTAGTAATTTCTTCTCTATTCTTAGTCCAACAAATGCTACAAAGGAAAGTCTCCTACCATCTAATTCTTCATTTGCAATTTAGATTTATGTCAACAGAGACATTAACTTAAAACAGGGACCAGGTCCACACACTGCTGATCAAAAGAGGCCTAATGACTTGAGTCTGGAGTCTCATTTTTGTGATTTTTGATTCTCTTGGTATAGTGAAAACAAAAATGTCTGAGAGGTGTACCAAACCGATGCCAACACTTTGATTGTGCCAACCAGTGCAGAGAGTTTGATTGTATTTGATAGGAGAATATTTGAAGCAGGGGAAAACTTCCTGGTTCATTGCCAGTTTCTTCCATGAATGCAAACAGACACACACACACACACACACACACACACACACACACACACACACACACACAAAACAGGCACCAGACTCCAGTCTTATGCACTTAAGTACAGAGAAAGATCAGTTGGTGGTGGTTCAACCAGGGAGGATTGTCTCAGAAGTTCTTTGTTTAATCTGGGCTGAATTCCTATATCAAGAAGGACAGAATGCATTTGCCTGTGTGTTTATCAGCAATTGTTCCCTTTGGGTGCTTTGGTTTGGCACGCATTTCCCCTATCTGATGGTCTTGAACTTAAGAATGTATTACAGATGAATTCATTGTGTACATTTTTCCTTATTGTACTAATTTACAACCACAGTTTGCTATAATTAGGTACTGAATTGAAAAAGAAAACTTTTCTCTAAAGTTGAAATATTAAGCATGTTGATATTACAAGTCTAGGATTCAGTATTTTTTTATTCTGTCCAAAACATTTCTTACCTCTTAGCTCCATTCCCCTAGTTGATCAGGAAGTAAGTGGTCAGAAAATGCTCACAGCAGGCAGAATCTGTACTTCCTCATCCAGGGACAAACTGTAGTGTCTCACATGACCACAGCACACTTAGACATACCCTCACATAGAAGCCTGAGGTTCATAACTAGATGCCAGAGTGGAATGCAAATATGAAAGAAAGCAAGACAGAAGAAGTATACCACCTAATTTGAGAGTATGATGTGTGTGCATGTTGTAGGCAATTACTCTGGTGGTTAGAATTGACTTTATGCATGACAATGTCATTTAGAGTAGTAGTTAGAGTCCCTCAAAGGCTTTGTAAAAGGAATTCCCAGAGAACAATTAGCCTGTAGCTTCTCTCTGCATCTAGTTTCACCCTGCCATCATTTACTCACAAGACTGTCTCAATAAAAGGCAAGACAATAGACAGCAACGTGTTCATTTAGTGACAATTTCTTGCCCTTGTAAATGATGATTTTTCCCTCTCTTGCCGATGGTTATCAAGACAGAAAGAAGGCAAACATTTGGGTTGTGAGTAAATAGGAGGATAATTTGAGCCCAATGATATTTAATGTGGATATTTCCTACCTATAAAAGGCAGAACAGACATTACGTCGCTGATATTTAAAATCAGAGTTTTCAAAGAGAAGAAATAAAAATTTCAATTCATGTTTGCTTGTGGGCAGGCTGGACATTTGAACCTGTAGCATCTGATGATTTCTTAGACCCAGCAAAGAGAGAGAAACTAGGTGCATGTGTGTGAGCACGCATATCGCTTCAAACCAGACCTATAATTCTGCCCACTCCTTTCTTAACCCAAAGCTGAAAAATCCCATGCAAAACTCCTTGTTAGGGACCAACAGTCTAGTGCTGCTCCCACCCTGGCCTGTCACCTCTGCCTTTCCACATTCAGCCCCTGACAAGCCATCTTTGTTTTTGAACATTCAGCAGGCCCATAATTGACCTGGCTGATCTTCCACTTCTCTCTTTTTCTCCTTGAGTGCTTCAAAAGAATGATTCTTTTGTAGATGGCAAGCCAGCTGGGACTTGGCAACACCTGTCTTTATTTAACAAACTGATGCCTGGCAGTTACCTTTGTCTTTTTTTTTTTTTTTTTTCTTCTTAGCCTGAATGTATCTGAAAGAAGTTAATGGTGCCCAGTAGCACTATTATAATTAAAATTCTGCCAGTATTTTTATAACAAACTGTAGAATTGCAAAAACAATCTGGAAATGTTCCACGAACAGCTTAGAATCTAGTACTAGAAACTACTATTGAGGTACATATAGTTTTGTTCTAATTTTTGGTTATTGAGAAAATGCTGCTCATTTGTTTACTTAGGGGAAAAGAACTAGTCCTTTTTATATCAGGTGACAATCTTATTTGCATGTGATTAGCTAACATGGGAAATCATAACACTCCACGATTCTTATGGAACATACTGTCTGAATATTCCCAAAGGTGAATACTTGGGGACCAGGATATTAAATATGATTTTTGTTATCTTAGCATTTTGGTTACTACACAAAGCTGTGAAACATATTGTTTTAAAGTACCACTAATTTTAAAAAGAGTAGTTAGACACATTTCCACTAAGAAAGGGCAAACCCATTTGACACTTTTTGTGCAATGCCCACTTTCTACACATATTTCCAGGTTATAAATTTATCAGAGCAAAGTTCATTTTGAAGAGTGTTAAGTATTCATAAGACAGGGAGTGGGCTGGCTTTTCCTTCCCTTCTCAAAGTAAATAAAGAGGACCTTCCAGAAACTGCTTGAAGACAGCAGCTGTTTGTGGGGAGGCTCAACCAGCAGCGCTCTCTCCAGCTATCTCCCTGCCTACTGTATACATACACAGGGCCGCAGTTTGCAAGTGCACGCTAGAATTTCAGGGATATAGTCAATGTCCCCGACTATTATAGGAAAAGGCACATTATTTTTACATCTGCCATCCATGAGACATTATATGTAATCAGTACGTGGCAGTTCCATCTGGGGGAGCTTTTCATTTATTAATATATTTAGTTAGCCTTTTTTTTTTTTTTTTTTGTAACCACTCCTCACTTCTGGCATGAAAAGCAAGACTAAACACAGCCTGTCTTGGATGGGGGTGGGGCTGGGGCAAGAAGAGGGGAAGACCAGACCATGAGAGACACCCCCTCTCACATGTTGCCCCTGGGGGCCTCTGACACTCTGAGAAAGCTGAGGCTTAAATAGGGAAAATGGTGCAACTTTTGACTGGACATATTGTAGAGGCATAGGTTAAATGAATGTTGTACAGATGCAAATTAATACAATTCTAATATTCAAAAGTGGCAAGAGAGTGCAGGGGATCTGCCGTCAATACTATCAAGTGCAAGGAAAAAAAAACTTAACATATTTTGTTTAAAACTAGAGATGGAAGAACAAGTACCCATTCGATAGACTGATTCCACTAATGGGCCGTAGTAAAAATAACTCACGTAGCTTAAATATAACTGTGAACATTTACATTTTGTATCATTTTGCCAATCAGTAAACTTAAAATGATGCACATTCACAAAAACACTTAGCTTTGCTGGATCTTCAGCTTCAGATGTAAGCAAAATTTTGTAGACATCCACAAGAAAAAACTGCCACAGTCAAATCTGTCAAGAGGGATCATCTTGTAATTATCCGCTTGGATTTGTGAACAAGTATAGCAGAGTGGAAATTCATAATGAAGTGAGATAAATCTGAATTTCATTTTCTGCTCTGGTATTCACTATATGTGTGGGGGCTTATTATTTAATTCTCTGCATTTCTAATTATTCATTTATAAAATTAAAAATAAATATTGTTCAATAAATTTATTGAAATGATGAAATGAACTTATGAAGTGCATCTCTCTGGTGAAGTTTTGGTAGAAATTTTCTTCCTTTCTTTTGCTCTGTTTTCTTTTCTATCTTTACTTCATTCCTTTGTTCTTTCTATTTGGTTTTCAGGAATTTTTCACCCTTTTCTATACCTGTCTGCTAGCTCTTCATTGCCTATACTAACTATATTTCAATACCTCCAGTAACCACCCAGTTATTACCTTCTTCTGAAGCAGAAAGAATCAATTTAGTCCAAGCCAAAGCTATTGTCTACCATTCAAGTGAGCCAGAAAGATGAGGTATCATTTTCCTGGATCCGTTCAAACTTGGCTGTCGTCTGCTGGTAATCCTACTTTATTCCAGTGATGAAACTGCTGTCCTGGGTCCCAGGAGAAGTGACTGTATTCTGACCTCAATATAACCAGCTTATCTTTTCTTAACTCGAGAATCTTTGACATAAAATACTTTTCTCCAAGATTGGACCCTTCCTTGCTCTCATCAACTCATTCCCTGGGGACAAGAAATGCTGATGTGAACTTGAGCCACTCTGTGGTGACAAGTGTCACCCTTTCCTGGATGCTGTCCACAACAGGAAGTTTGGAGGTAGTGGGACAGACACAGGCTCTAGTTCGCCTTTGTGGGTTCCAGTGTTTCTTGTGGGTCCCAATTTATTTGCATTCAGGTCTAAGTTTCTTGATTGCTGATCTGGCAGACCTACAGTAATATCAGGTCCAAACCTTATTAAAAACAATAGCTTTGCAAAAACATTTCCATCAGCTCCCACCACTGTGATAATTCTGTTCTCTAGCTTGAATTCTGTTTCGACAACACTTCTTCTTTTTTTTTTTTTTTTTTTAATTTTTATTGTAGGGATTCATCCAGGGTACAAGAAACCAGTAATGATGCATTTGTTAGGTAAAGTTCCTCTTATAATTGTGTCTTGCCCCCCAAAGGGGCAAGACTTCACCTCCCTCCCTCCTTCCCTCTCTCTTACTGTTCTGCTTCTTTGATCTAACGCTGACTGATGAACAAATTCAGTGAATATCTTTTTATATTAATTCCAAAGTATTTTCCCTTCCTCTTATTGTGTGAATGGTGTTTTTGTTATTCTTTATGAGACAATCATGGTTTTAATTCCAATCCTGAAGTCTTGCCTTTGAAACTTTTCCAATAAAGAATTCCTAGAGGAGAAATAAGGTTACATTTTTAGCATGGAAGCATTTGTGGAATCTAGACAGAATCATGAAGCCTTGGTGTCTGAAATCTCCCTTCGAAATTTTAACATATTTTAATTTGACACTTTATGAGGTCTGACAATTAAGTCTGTGAACTTTCCACCATGCACCATTGGTTACACTCTGAAAACACCTTGGTAAGGTTTCATGACCTTGGTATATCAGTGTCTCATGGTTGTGTTCATGTCAATGTGCCAGTGTCTTATTATTGTGTGTTTCTGTGTGCTGTCACAAGAATGTCAAGAGCTTGAATTAGAGCGATGCACAAGCATTGAACATCTTATTAAACTTGGCAAGAGTGGAAGTGAAATTAGGGACATCTTAGTCCAAGTTTATGGGGATAATGACATGAAAAAAACTGCAGTGTACAAATAGATTAAACGTTTCTCCGAGGGGAGAGAAAGTGTCACTGATGAAGAGAGGTCAGGGTGGCCAGTAACATGCAGAACTGATGAAAACATCGCACAAATTCATCCAATTGTGCGTGAAAATCATCAGCTGATTATGCGAAGCCTTCCAGACCAAGTAGACATCAATAGAGAAATAGGAAAATCTTAACTGGAAATCTTGGCATGAGAAAGATGCCCGCATACACTGTCCCTTTAATGTGTGTTAAACATTTCAAAGGCAAAGATTGTCCTTCCAGAAAACATGGCAACTATTGGCAGTTAAAGTACTTAAAATTTAGAAAAAAGAAAAGATTATTAACTTCAAATCCAAGGGGGTCATGGGGAAAAGAAAGTAGATCAAAGAAAAGAGGTGGGTTAAAAGATTAGACAGTCATCTCTCCAACCTGGGGGGTTAATTTTTTAAATTATGAAGAAGGTTATTGGGTATGTTGAGGGAATCACTGAGATGGGAATATTGTTTAGAAGTTTGCTTATGTTCTGGAAAGAGCCAATATTAGGTTTCCTTGAGGTCAAATAGCAGGCAACAAAATAATTAAAAAACAAAGCATTGTGGTCAGAGAGAGAAAAATCTAATTTTCACTTCCAAGCTTTAATCATTTTTGTGTATGAGGATGTGGTGTTGAGTGTGAGAAGGCCAAACACCAGGCACTTCTCTGCAGGAGTGTGGTGGCTTTCTACTGTGAACACTGTATACACCCTAGGATGAATGGACAGGAGCTGAATGAAGAATATGTATGATAATTAGAGGGCTGGTAACATCAGAGAGGCCTGACAGAGCTAATGGTATAAATTAATTAATCAGAGATACCAACAACAAGAAACTTAAGGATACTCAGTGGCAGGAGTAGACCATTTCTACCTGTGCAGACATCATCCAGGAGGCCTGCAGGGATAAGGATGAGCACAGGTGTCCCCTCCCAACCCACCAAGGCCATTCGATTATGCAAAGTACCTTTCTCCCAACTCTGTTCCCATCTGATATTGAATGAATATGAGGAAAACCTGAAAGACTAAACCTGTAAATTAAGGAGACAGAACTAAATGTACAGTATCAAGTATTACATACAATAAGCTTTATCCAGATGGAACTAACTTCTCTGCTATTACTTTTATTTCATACCACCCAGAAAATGTGGTCACATAATACTTTAGTAAAGTCAGAGAAAGGGTATTCTATATATAAATGCACATAGTATAAATAAATGTTCAATCTAAGAAATGATTACTACAAAGATAATAAATTATGTCAATTTAACGTGTTAAATATTTTCGGATGGTGTATTTAAGTTTTGTGAAAAATGCTTATATATATATATATATATTTTTTTTTTTTTTTTTTGGTTTTTGGCCAGGGCTGGGTTTGAACCCGCCACCTCTGGCATATCGGACCGGCGCCCTACTCCTTGAGCCACAGGCGCCGCCCAAAATGCTTATATATTTTAACATCAATTATGTTTTATGTGAATGTAACATCTCCAGGATTTCAGATACAGGTTCAATTGCTAAAATCGAGATGAAAATAACAGTAGACTAAAGTATAGATAGATTTCTTTTCGGGTAATCTCCTTGTAGCCATCCAGGCTTTAGCCATTCTAAAGCCAGCTGGTTTCAGGTCTCAGATTCTGGCTGATTGTTTTGCTGGCTTAAAAGCTGGCCTCCATTAGTAGTATAAGTCCAGGTCCTACCATCAAATCTATATCCCATCCAGCGGGAAAGAAATAAGAAATGAAAACAACCTCTTTTCTCCTTAAGAACTTAATGCAGTATTTTAAACAACTCTTCTCACATCACACTGACCAGAATTAGTCGCATATCTCTTTAGCTAAAAGGGAACAATGGAGATAAGGGTCTGTACCTTAGCAACCATGAACTTAGTAAAAATGTGAGCATTTCATTGCTGAAGGAAAAAAGGGGAAGAATGGAAATTGGATGATAACCAGCTGTTTCTGCTCTGCCTGCTTCTATACAAATAGAGCTAACATATAGTACTTGCTTAAATGTAGGGGTTAAAATGCAGCAGAATCCAATAACACCTTCAGACTGGGGTAATATTCTGGCTGGATTTGATGACTCATACCTATAATCTCAGCACTTTAGCAGGTGGATTGCTAGTGGCCTGGAGTTCAAGACCAGCCTGGAAAAAGGCAAGACCCCTTCTCCATAAAAAATTAAAAAAAAAAAAAAAAAGACTCACTAGGCGTGATGGTAAAGTGCCTATGGTCACTTGAGCCCAGGAGTTTAAGGCCGCAGTAAGCAATTAATGCACCACTGCTCTTCAGTCTTGGTAGCAGAGCCAGACCCTGTTTCTAAATAAAACAAAATAAAATAAAAGTTATATTTAATTTGTTAATTAACTCACCCTCTTCCTAACATAATTCATTTGAGAGAACACAATTCTCCCACCTCCCTAAATTCCAAACAAAGGATAGGTATGTGTCATAATGTCTATTATGGAAGAACAGATTCTATGCAATTCTAGGTGTTTGCAAAAAATGTGTGTGATATAGTATTGAAAAATGTACAAGAGCAATAGCACTACAGTGGAGACTGGATCATAAGTGCACAGTGAATCTTTCCCTAAGTTCTAATGATACAGTAGAAAAGATTGGATTTGGAAAAAAA
Source organism: Nycticebus coucang (assembly GCF_027406575.1). Classification (NCBI taxonomy): domain Eukaryota; kingdom Metazoa; phylum Chordata; class Mammalia; order Primates; family Lorisidae; genus Nycticebus; species Nycticebus coucang. The sequence continues at coordinate 100,669,042 of NC_069788.1, read as the reverse complement.
AAAATAGATCCATTGAAAAACATTCCCCAGAAAAATCAACATGGGAGATTTAAATTTTTTTCTAGAAACCCTCAAAGAATTTTCCAACTCAGAAAAAAAATTTATAGGAAGGGGACTCATGGAAATTATAAGGGAAATTATTTAAAGAAAAACTTTAATTTGAAAGACATATACATTTTAATAGCTGTTGATATAAGATAAAATAATGATTAATATAAAAAAATTTAAATGATTTGAATACAATAATTTTGTGGTAATGAAAGTATGCTGAATCATTAAGGACAGGATCAGGTGACAGAAACCACACCAGTAACTGGAATAGTGAATTTTTATTAAAGCAGCATTAAGTGGTAAAAAAGAGATCTGACCTCAAGTAAGATTTGAAAAAATCTTAAAAAATACATGAATAGCAAGCAGATTTAGGGCTACTATCTTTAGGGCTGAGGAAAGGTGCCCAAGGAAGGCACAATCTTTGAAATAGCATTGCCTAAGGTTGAAAGTTCTACCCCCTGGGAGAGGTATAGGTGGCTATGGCCCCATGAATGAAGTTTAAGGCAATGCCACAGGCAGGAATGGCCAACTATGAAATTACTTGCTGAGGGTATTGTCACAACTCATTGAATAAATGACTCTCTGGGATGCTGGCAAGATAGGCTGGTGCTTCTTTGTAGAGATGTTGGCAGTATTTTCTGGAGGGTGTGTTGTATTGGGTTTCATGCACAACTTTGGCTGCCTCCAAGCCAGAAAAAAACATACTCAAAACAGGAAGGACAACTCCTTCCTCTGTGCCCTGTATGGAGAAGGCCCAACTTTGTCAGTTAGCAAAGTACACATGTTCAGAGAATGCAGCAAAGCACAGGTGAGACGGGTTAATTAGGTCTAAGAAGCAATAATTTTATAACTAACACAAATGCTAAAATTAGTTTTTTTGGAAAATATGTACTTTCTGGTTAACTGAAGTAACTGACAGAAAAATATTCTAAAGTATGCTAAAAATTTAAGTATGACTTCTGTTTTCAGCTCTGAAGTTTTAAAGAACTTGGGAATTGTCATGCCCGTATTTATAAGAAGAATCATATGAACAAACTGAAGTAAAAAAAAAAAAAAAACAACTTTTCATGGATTTCTTAGAGAACTGTAGAGAACTGAAGTCACAGGGCAAAATACCACCTGAAATCTAAAGAGACAGGTATATCCAGGGAGGGACAGGTGTCTCTGCTCACCTGGAGCAGGAGCCGCTAGAATTGCAGACTGATGAGAACTCTTAAATAGTAGTTTTGATGAGTGGCTGCTGGAAGAATAAGGACCAGAGTGAGAGGAAGAACGTTTCAGAATTGCAGGCTTCGTAAGTAGGAACACGTTTCCGTGAGTTTTACCTTAGGAATCCCCCACGTTCTCATGTTGCAAAACCAAGAAAATTCTCCCCATGGCTCCAGCTGGAGAAGAGAGAGAGATTGTTAGAGTAACCACTGTGAAATGCATCTAGAATCTTCTCTACAACCAAACCTACTTTCCAGGGAAAAGATGCTGCCACAGCTAGGGGAGGGGTAATATAGAGAGATGTAAACTTTAAGAAATAATCTAAATGAAATTCTGGAAATCAAAATCACAGGGGCAGAAATGAAGAAAGCCTTGAATCATGGTTAAGAATACACACAGCAAGAAAAAAAAAACACACACATAGCTATAGTAGCTTGACTGTAATGTGATAGAAACTTCCAGAACATAAAGAGAATAAAAGAAAAACAAAACAAATCAAAAACCTGAGCAGAACACTGGAGAACTGTGGGGGAATTTCAAGGAGTGTAGCATAGATCTAATTGGAACACCTGAGGATAAGAGAGAGAAGACCTGAAGAAATATTTTATATAATAATTGCTAAAACTTACAGATACAAATCAGAGACACTAAACAGATAAAGGAAGTTCAGAAAAAAAAAATCAAGATAAATATTCAAAAATCACCACAACTCATAATATATTATTCAAACTACAGAAAACCAAAGACAAAAATTATCTTGAAAAATATTAGAACAATTTACTTCCAGAGGAACCAGGACTTAATACAACAGTCTTCTTATCAGAAACTATAGAAACCTTCTTTTCCAAAACTGTAAAATGTGTTCAAGGCAGCAGAGAGTGAAGTAAAATAATTCAATAAGTAAAACGAAAACAATAGAATTCTTTATCAATTAAAAGTGAAGAAGTAATGACTTTCTCAGGTAAAGACTTGAAGAATTCATTACCACCAGCACTGTTCTGCAAGAAAGGCTAAAAGAAATTTCCAAGGGGGCGGCGCCTGTGGTTCAGTCGGTAAGGCGCTGGCCCCATATACTAAGGGTGGCGGGTTCAAACCCGGCCCCGGCCGAACTGCAACCAAAAAATAGCCAGGCGTTGTGGCGGGTGCCTGTAGTCCCAGCTACTCGGGAGGCTGAGGCAAGAGAATCGCTTAAGCCCAGGAGTTGGAGTGGAGGTTGCTGTGAGCTGTGTGAGGCCACGGCACTCTACCAAGGGCCATAAAGTGAGACTCTGTCTCTACAGAAAAAAAAAAAAAAAAAAGAAATTTCCAAGGATGAAGAAAAATAGTACAGGTTAGACACATGGATCTGCATAAAGAAAGGTAGAGAATCAGAGAAGGAATACATAAATATAAAATATAATTTCCTGTTTTTAATATATTTAAAATATAATTGTCTAAAACAGTGGTTCTCAACCTTCCTAATGCTGCAGCCCTTTAATACAGTTCCTGCTTTAATACAATTCCTGTGGGTTGCGACCCACTGGTTGAGAACCGCTGATAAAACAATATAGTAACAATGTACGTGATGGTACCATATGGCTGAATGAAATGAATGCAAGAAATGTTATAAGGAGAGGAGAAAGGAATGGAGTATATCCTTTTATAAGGTATTTGTGCTAAACATAATGGAATGGAATGTTGTTTGAATGGACATACATCAGATAAAAATATATATTGCAAACACAATGGTGACTGCTAAAATATTTAAAAAATAGATATAGTAAGAAAGGATACAAAATAAAGTTATATAGAGAGGCCTCAATTAAAGCAAGAGAAGGGAGAGAAAGAGGAGAAAAAGAAACCAAGTATAGTTGCATTGAAGGAAGAACACAGGTATAAATATTGTAGGTATTAATAAAACTATGTTAAAAATCATTTTAAATTTAAATGGTCTAAATATATGGATTGTAAAAAGGGATATTGACAGAGTGGATCAAAGAAAAACAACAAGACCCAACTATATGTTGTCTTGAAAAAAACCTGCATTAGATAAAAAACCACGAATAGATTAAAAGTAAAGGATCAAAACAAACAAAAATATTAAAGGGATCAGAAAGATACACAATGCAAGACTAGTCAAAATAAAGTTGATGTGGTTATATTAACCACAGACGAAGCTGACCTCAGAGCATGGAAGATTATAAGGGAGAAAAAAGAGCGTAAGAACACGCGCCAAACACACAGAACTATGAGTGAACCTTAATGTACATAAACGTGAAAACACCGTTAGAAGACCAGAGCATCCCAGGATGGCATGTAATCTATGGCAAAAGAATAAAATTGTATTTCAAATGGACAAAATAACATCATTGAAGGCTAAAGCGAAGAAATCTTCTACAGTAACTAGGAAATAAACAGTCTGTAAGACAAGACTGAAGGCAAAAAGAATTATTGAAATGGGTCGGCACCTATGGCTCAAAGGAGTAGAGTGCCAGCCCCATATGCTGGAGGTGGTGGGTTCAAACCCAGCCCTAGCCAAAAACTGCAAAAAAAAAAAGAATTATTGAAATGGGCCTAAAACTATACTCTAGTGACAACGTTTTTCCATTTGGGTAAGGAGAAATAATTCTGAAACAACTGCACATGCATTCGATTTGAACAATTAACTAAATAGGTAGCATATGGTGAAAGCCAGATTTCTCACTGTTGGAACAAGAGTCTAGAGACAAGCAAGGCGAGAAGATAGAATAATCCATGTGGCAAGGGAATTGGAGACATCCTTATGAACTCAAGTTTGGCATAATGTAGATACAGATGGATATAGGTAAAGACAGACACAGGAATGGTTAGATACATGTTAGTGTACACACATGACTAGGAGCCATAGCATCCTAGTAGCTCCAAGCATGTCGTCTTAGCCCATTTGTGCTGCTGTAACAAAATTGACAGGACTGGGTAATTTTAAAGAGGAGAAATTATTTGTCACTGTAAGGGGAAAAATGTCAATCTGTTTTTCCTGTGCTCTGACATAACATCAATACAGGAGACTTCTGTGACCCACGTGTGGGAGATTTTTCTCTATACACAAAGCAGTAGACACCAGCTAATTCAATTCAGTTTTGATGTAATCTTCCTGGAGATGGCCTCAGATCTCACAGGTTGGGACTGTAGTCCCAAATCTACCTCTTATCCCCACTTCAGACGCCAGTTGTTAAAGTCTGGACCTCTAGAACTTCTAAACAAATAGCTTCAAGTTGGGGTCCCCACTATACCTTCTTTGGATTCATCTAACTTGCTAGAGTGGCTCATGAAAGTCACAGAAACTTATGAAAGTCACAGAAACTTACATCTGTTTACTGGTTTATTATGAAGGATATTATTATATGGAGGATACAGCTGAAGAAATGCATAGGGTGGTATATGGGAGAGGATGCGAAGAGCTTTCATGGCCGGGATCCCCGAGTGAGACATCCTTCAGGAATATTCACACTGCCAGCTACCAAGAAGCTCTCTGAAGCTTGTCCTTTTGGTTTTTATTGAGCTTCCTTACATAGGCATAATTGATTAAATCACTGATCATTGCTGATCAACTTGACCTTCAGCTCCTCTTCCCTTCCTGGAGGTTGGGAGGTGAGACTGAACTTTCCAACACTCTGGGCACTCAGCTTGTTCCCCGGGAACCAGATGCCCATCCTGTGATTTTGTAAAGCAGGGGTGTCTAGCCTGTGGCCCGTAGGTCCCACACTGATTTTGTGAGCAGTTTTTTTCTTACCTGTGCTGTCAGACATCGTGAAAACTATGCATAGGTCTTTTTTATTTTTTACTCATGGGTTTTCATTCATGTTTGTGCATTCTTTGTGTATTGTGGCCAAGAGAAAAAGAGGATGAAAGCTGTGTCCTCACATGGTAGAAGATATGGATAAGCAAAATGAGTAAAACAGCCCCTCACATTTCTTTCATGAGGTCACTAATCCCAGGTATGAGCTCTATACCCTTGTGATGTAAACACCTCCCAAAGGCCCCGTGTCTTAATGCTATAAGCTATCACAACACAGTTTAGGTTCCAATATATGAGTTTTGTTGGAACACATGCATTTAAGCCATAGCACATACCTAGTGCCAAGAAGTTGGTTTCAAGCAACATTTTTTTTTTTATATGAAATACTAAGGCTTCTTGCAGAAATGGCTTATTTGGGGACTGGTGCAGGGGTATCAGATAATGCCAGAAGGGAAGTAGGTGGTGATAAACAATGATGGGGAGATGTCAAAGGAACAGAGGCTCCACATGACGTAACTTCCAGTGGTCAAAGCTGACATAAATAAATATTTGAATAAACAAATCAAAAGAAGAGACAAGACAGATCTTGCATGTAAAGGACTTAAATAATTCATGTAGATGTTCCTCCCTCAAGGAAATGGAGTATAACTCCTCATTCTCTAAGTGCAGATGGTGTGTATGGCCTCTGTCCAAAGACTTCGTAATATTTCCAAATATGGAAGTGGGGAGATAGAGTGATCTACTGTGGAGAATCTGACCAACACTGCCTCAGGCAGCTCATGAAAGTTAACTCCAACAGTGATAAATCATGTTGAGAGTATATACCATTGATAGGATGTATGTAATGCAAATGGCACTTTATGCCAATTGTCTTTCTCCCCAAAGCCTATAACTTTAATAACAGCAACAACAAAAAAATTCAGACAAGACCCAGTTTGGGGGCAATCTACAAGAAAACTAATTAGTATTTCTTAAACTGTCCAGATCATCAGCAATAAGAAAAGTCCAAGAAACTGTCAAAGGCATGAGAAAACTAAGGATACCCAATGACTAAACATAACACAGTATTCTACATGGGATCTTTGAACAGAAAACAACATTAAGCAAAAACTATGGCAATCTGAATAAGGTAAGGAGTTAAATTAATAATGATGTGTCAACATCGATTCATTAATTGTTGGAAATATACTGTACTAATATGAATGTTAATAATAGAGAAACCTGAATATAGGTCTATATGAGAATACACTTTCTTATTTTCACCACATTTTGTAAATCTAAACCTATTCTAATATAAAAAGTTAATTAAAAACCTAAAAAATTCATATGAAGTTTGGGGTCAGAGAAATACTGAGCATAGAAAACCAGGTTAGGCTAAATAAAAAAAAATAGGTAAAATTGAAAATAAAATTTAAGTCTAAGCTAGATATTATATATATATTATTCATTGTATATATACACATCTTAAAACCTTTGGAAGCTAAACAAAGTTACACTTAGAAGAAAATATATAGCTTTAGAATTAATTTAATGAAACAATAATCACATACCATCAAAATTGTATGAAAATAAATGATAGCGGGCAGCACCTGTGGCTCAAGGAGTAGGGCACCGGTCCCATATGCTGGAGGTGGTGGGTTCAGGCCCAGCCCCAGCCCAAAAAAAAAAAGAAAGAAAATAAATGATAGCATCCAGTGTAGGTCAAAATATGTCCAAATATTTACTACTACCATATATGGAGGTATATATGTATAAAATACACATTTTAAGAAAAAACTGCATTAAAATTGTAATACTCAATACATACTAATAATAAAAGATGAATAAATGCCACATTTGAGCACTTCTTCTAATTGCAGAAGTCAAATGTGACTTGAATATTATAATTCTGATATAGTTTTTCCCCTTCTTAAAGTGCATATACACTTTTTGGCACACAATATTGCAAATATGTACACTGGTGATGTCTATTTTTTAAACTATGGGTGTATTTGGGACATATAATTTTATTTTATAAATATATGGTTCATGAAAATGTTCTTATATATAATGATTTATAAATAGCAATATGTATTTCAGAGTTTTAATAGCAAAAATATTGTAAAAAAGGGAATGTCTTGTAATATTGAACTTATGGTATAATCAGATTTAGTCATATCATGTGGCCAGAACAATGTTAGCCTGATAGTTACTAAAATGTAAAAATTTTCATATGTTTTTCAAATCAAGACCCACATTTCAGAAATACTTGTTGACATGAGGTCTTTTTTTGGCTAAGAACAAAGGAGGAAAGGAGGAGAGAAAATGAGAGGAAGAATCAGAAGAAAGGACAATTTGTATGCAGATATGAGTATGTTTTTACAAATACATGAAAAGCATGATGGAAGAATGCTTGCTTAATGAAATCTATCTACCTAATGTATTAGATTGAAAGAGAGAATGCAACTTATAGCACAAAAATAAAATTTTTTATTAAATTGTTGTTAAATCTAATCAATAGAACTTTTTAAATAATGTGAAAAAAATTAAAAGAATTATGATTCAACTAAAGAAGGTAAAAAGAAGAATATGAAGAAGAAATTAAGGGTGAATCATGGTAATGGAAAAATTGCAAGGATAGAAGACAGTTCTTCTCATACTATGATATATTCGAGATAGTGAATCTGAAACATATGTATACATGTATTTGTAAAGTTCATTTTGAAAAATAAAAGATTTAAAACAAACGTGAAGATGTTGTACAGATATATTGTTTTTTCTGTGATTTCTTACATGTTTAAAACATTTTATAATTAAAATACTTTAAAGATGGAAAATTATTGTCAAAAGAGGCATAGCTATACCTATTTTTTTGCTTGCTTAAAATTTTAAGTTATATAAATAAAATGCTATTTTTTAATGTTAATCTAGTTTCTGGAAATTTTTGCTTACACACTCAAGAAACGTATTTGGAACAGTTATTCCAGAAGATAATTTGACAATATTAACAACTGTTATACAAAATAACATATATTCAGTGAAGTAATGATTCCTCTGGGAATATGTACTAAACAAATAATCATGAATGGATAAGTATTACCTATGGTGTATATTCAATATAATTTTGAATACAATGGTAAAAACTAGAATAAAATCTCCGAATGAACCTTTGAGTGTTATTTATATTATTTAAAATATATTATTTAAATTACATTCCAATAATGAAAGCAGAATTTCATGTAAAATTTCTAAATTATAAATGAGAATAAAAAATATAAAAATGTTATAATGTATAAAATTTTTGAATAACAAATTATAAATCCATATATTATAAGATATCATCTCATATATTATCACATATATATCAGATATCACATTATCTCATATATATCATATATATAAAACTATCTCTGTCTCTTTCTCTCCATTAATTCATTTATAAAAGACATGCCAATAAAAAGCTCAAATTGATAATTTTTTGAGTAAATTAAATTAAACATAATTTTTTTTACATTATTTTTAAACCCCTAAGAACTAAATATTGCTTTCAATATTAGGAAATAATGAAATATATAAGATAGTAACCACATTACAGTCCATGAAACACCCCAATTATTGTATATAATGAAAACAAATACACAGCATAGACCAGGTAATTCAGCTCCAAACAGTACAAACTTTACTCTGGGCTCAAGTTATCTACCTGTTAACATTTCCTTTAAATAAACGGGTCATGCGCTTTACCTCTACTCAGAACTGCCGGGCTATGTTACAGAGAACCATGTAACTTGGCTGAGTCCATTGAAAATGCTTTCCCTCTCCATATTGTACTTCTCTGTAATCCTTTCATTCACTAATGCTTGAATGCTGATACAATTTGCTGGACGAGTTACTCCCAAACATACTCAATTTACTCAAGGCCTTGCGTTTACCCCTGCCTCCATCATTCTCATCAGAGGATGCTATCATCTACTGTACGCAGACTAAGATCGGCAGGCTTGGGCTTCCTAGCCTTCTGTAGGTGGTACTCAGGGGAGACCAAGAGATGTCTTAGAAGAGATAAAAATAATGAATAAGTTTAAACTCAATGGCTAATACATTAAACCAAACTCTGACATACACATTTTTGCTCTATTTTCACACTGTTTTCTCATCTCTCTCTCTGCTTCTCCTTGTCTTTGCTTTATATCAAAAACTCAAAGAAAAACTGTACTCAAACGTGAAGTAAATTACTATAGAAAATTCTCTGAAAATTAACTTGAAGCCATATCAAATGAAGTATTGGGGAAAAGTATAGTTAGTGTAGACAATATTTGCTTCCATCAGGAAAGACAGACGTCTGTCCAAACACTGCTGTCATTACTGATGCTGATGGTAACAACATGGTGATGAAGATGTAATTCAGATTTACTGAGAGCTCTGCCCTTTAATTATTGAGTTTAATCCTCTCACGATGTAAAGAGATAGTGGTCTTATTACCTCCATATTATAAAAGGAGATTCTGACATTTCACTTTCTTATTTATTTGTTCAAGATCATAAGCTTTTCAAGCCATGGAGGAAGATTCAAACTCAGTAATGTCTGACATAAAACCTCACATTCTTATTACTATGCTCTCTGCCTTGTTCATCAAGTATTCACATCTAAAACCTGATAAGGACCCTACCCCTGACTGTAATAAATTAAGGTAATGAAAACTTATTGGTACTAACTATGGAAGCTGTTTCAACCATATGATACAACAGTGAAAAAGACGCCCAATAAAGTGACGGTGAGGAAAAGTTCCCAGGATTACAGAAAAAGGAAATAAAGGAATGTATAAACAATTGAGCAAAAGCGCTGCGGGTACATTTTAGTGCAGGCCCTTTTCCGTATCTTTCCCACTTTCTTTCTGCCTAGATCTTACCCCTCTTGCTTAGTATGACTCGTATGTTTACATATAAGCAGTTTTCTGTCACTCATTGCCCTGGGTTTTGAGTAATACCACCCTAGTGCATGCTGTAAATTATGAATCTTAATATATGTTATAAATTATATTTGTTTATATGTTTTTAAGAAATCAAAGGCAGAAATCTGGGTCTGGGGGGTTATGCATTTGCTATTACGTACAGATTTAAAGTCTGTTAAATGATATTTGACATATGTCATTGCTCTCATGGTTGAACATACTTCCAATTAGCTTAAAAATTCCATGGACCTCAGCTTATGACTTCCTAGTATCAAATGCCCATTTCTTCCTCCATTAGCATGCTCTCTTTAACCTGTATTTACTATGCTTTGATTTAAAAGCTCTTATACACATATCATTAGTCATGTTTCATGAATTAAAATTATAAATACCAGATCTTTTTAGTTGTTTTCCTTGAGACCTCTTATAAGTTCCTTTTTAATTCACTTTGATGTTTGGCAAGCTCTCAAAATTTCTTTCATCTGTTGTATAAAATGATGAACAGAGTGTGGAACTAAGATTCAGAAGACCTGGGTTCTTGTAAAATTTTGCCACAAGTAACTAGCTGCATTTTCTTTTCTTTTTCTTTTTTTTTTTTTATTGTTGGGGATTCATTGAGGGTACAATAAGCCAGGTTACACTGATTGCAATTGTTAGGTAAAGTCCCTCTTGCAATCATGTCTTGCCCCCAGAAAGTGTGATACACACCAAGGCCCTACCCCACTCTGTATTTTCTTTTGACAATTCACTTCTCTAGGACTCAATTTCCTTGTGGATGAGGAGGGTGTTGTTGGAACCATTTAATTCTCGCTTTTCTACTTTTCTTAAAAGCCATATCTTAAAATGTCACTTTCATTTATTTATTTCAAGAAAACTAGATTTCCAATCAAGACTTACCTTGATTTCCCAGAAAGCTCAGTTTGAGCTCTGTCTCTCTCTGTGCTTCCAGATTTCCCTGGACAAAGCTTTCTATTAGCTCTTTTTTTTTTTTTTTTTTTTTTTTGTAGAGACAGAGTCTCACTGTACCGCCCTCGGTAGAGTGCCGTGGCGTCACACGGCTCACAGCAACCTCCAACTCTTGGGCTTACGCGATTCTCTTGCCTCAGCCTCCCAAGTAGCTGGGACTACAGGCGCCCGCCACAACACCCGGCTATTTTTTTGTTGCAGTTTGGCCGGGGCTGGGTTTGAACCCGCCACCCTCGGCATATGGGGCCGGCGCCCTACTCACTGAGCCACAGGCGCCGCCCTTTCTATTAGCTCTTAACATAGTTTTCAAATTCTTTGCTTATGTCACTACCTCTTACACTAAAGTGCAAAGAAAGTGTAGCGGTGTCTCCCTCTCGCCCCACATCTCCAAGATGAAGTACTGTGTCTGGGCTTAGCAAATTCCTTTTGTTCCCGTCTGACTTGAGGGTCTTCTCTGGAAATGCTTCTTGGCTCTCAATCTGTTCAGGTAGTTATCACTCACGTGACTCTGCCCATGTAATCCTATTTACCTCAGCCCATGTCTCTTCATCAGAGAGTAAAATAAAAGGAATCTGCTACAATCAGACAGGGCACTTAATCTTACAGATACACAGGGAAGGATGTGGGGAGAAAGGGAGACAACACTACTCTTTCTGAGATTTTGCACTTTAGTGTCAGAGGTAGCTACATAAGCATAAAATTTGAAAACTATGTGAAGAGCTAATTAAGGATGTAGATATAAATACAGGAGGATGTGACAAACAATGGTGATATCCTCTAGAATTGCTCCTGAGCTCATGGCTTAGAACCCAAAGTCTGTTCTAATTAGTGCTTCCAACTTCCTCGATCTTAGTCCCTCAATTTTGTCTTTGATTCTATTATAATAAACATATATTCTTTTCTTAAATTAAACACACCAAGTTTTTGTTATTGTCCTGAGAGAAATGCATTTGATTCTTTTGTAGGGACAGATCTAGGTTTTGAGGACCCTAAAGTCTGCATAATTTTGGAATCACATTTTAAGAAAATATGGTCTGAATACAAAAATAGGTAGAAAACAGTGCGTGTGTATATAATATGTATCTATACATACACACATTGTGTATACACAGAAATGTTATAGAATATTCTTTCTTTCTTTCCACTTAAGAAGGTATATTATAAATCAGAAAATATATCATTCCCAATAATAAGGAACATTAAAATGTGCTATATACTTACATATGCTGAAAATTTTAATGTTTTCTAGATAGGAGAGAATTTCTGTTTGGATTAGACATCATTGAAAACCCAAATCTCCACTAAAATTGTATACATCAGATCATTGAAAAATTTTCCACAAACCGTCTTTTGTTCCATATATTTCAAACATTCATCTATCCTGTTCATCACATATTTGTAGTGTCAGACAGTATGGGATACTTTCGATTGTATCATAACAAGATATGGCCAGCAATAACTATGCAGGGAAGTTATTGTGAACCAAATGAATATCATCCCGATACACATAACAAGTGCATATTCAGCGCACCTTTCCCTTGTCCATATCCTACAATTGTCTGTGTCCAGTCCAATGGCACCTGCCATGAAGAAGGGGAGGTGTGATCCAAGGAAGCTGTAGTGGTAGAGGCTGAGGTCTTGACCAATCATAATGGAAGTATCTTTCCTTCAGATTTTACACAAGCATGACTATGTGAACACATTTGTAGGGCCTCCTAAGACATGGAAGGGAAACTTACAATTGAAAGTGTCTTCAAAGGGAATTCTTGATATATGATTTGAGCAAACAAACAGACCAAAAAAAAAAAAAAAAGAAACGAAAAGAAACATAATTGCTATTTATTACTAAAAGTAAAAAGAGTATACAGTATGCTAAGCACATCTACATTTTGTAGGCTGCCCTAAAGGGAAAGAAACTATTACATTGTCCTTTACATGTATAAACGGACTCCTTCAGGGGGTTTCCGTTGACTGGAATCTTCATTAATACATCAGAGAGGATGTCCGCTGTAGGACCAGGTGATTCTCTAACACAGTGATTGGGATACAGCCTCACCCTAAGGCAGCAGCAGAACCCAGCCCCATTAGTCACAAACAATGGTGAAAAAACAACAAAGCTCAAAAAATGAGGAGTGCTCTGAAAGACAAGGAAAAGCACATCAGTGACACTGTCAGACATCTTCTGCTGCTTAATCCACTTTCATTCACCTGAACATTGACCAAAGGAAGGATTACCTTCCCCATCCCAATTGTTCCACAAGATTGGGAAACCACCAGGTCACCAAATCTCAAAGGCCTAAAGAAAAAAAACAATTTTTTTTCAATATAATTGTATTAAAAAAGCAAATAATAAGTTCATCTATCTCTTAATTTTTAATATTCTCAAAAAATGTTTTCTACCTACCCCAACACTCACTATTTTGTCTCCATTTGTGCATGAATATTTCACATGAAATTAGACTACCTGAATGATTGTAATTGCCAGAGCTTGAAATTAGATGTGCAAATGTTTAAATAACTAATTTTTAGAAATTGAAGAAATTTACTTATTTTTGAACAAATCATAATCCAATAATATAAATTTAATTACAGGTGTGTGTACGTGCGAATGTATCTATGTCTGGTGGCTAAAGAAAACATTAAAAAGCTGTGTGCCAGTATAGTTAAACATCGTGGTGGTGACTAATGCAATGCTAAATTAATATTGGAAAAAAATCTCAAAGACAATTCATAAATTAATTACTGCAGTAATCAACAGACAGGATTTCTAATTCTGCTTTAACAGAAAGTACTGTTTGAATTGTGTGCCCATAAAGCGTGGAAATTTTTTGCCATTGTACTATACAGGAAATAATGTATGTTACATTCCTTCCTCGCACCAGAACATGGAAATAGAAATGGAAAAACAATTTAAGCTCTAAAATTTCAATGGTAAAGCAAAACATAATGCTGCCCTTTAATTTATCTACAAGTTTCCGAAATTCTGATCATAGCCAAATTGAGTGGCATTTTAAACCATTGAAGCATGTTGAGATAAAAAATAAATTCCTGACTATATCCATCCCATGTCCAGAACAATTCCTCCGACACATGGAGAATTTATTTTTAGTTCTTTTGGCCTATCTGCTCTATTAGTTCAGGCCTATACTCACACACATGCACTGCACCTACAAATAATAGTATTTATGTGAACTAACTCACATCTTTAATTGAAATCTCCCCTCACTTCCTGTTAACCATAGCATGACCACCCACAAAGCTTGTTCAATTCCAGAAGTTTCCTGATTATTTAGGCAGGATGCTGGAGGCAGAATTCATGGAGGATTAACACTCCAAAGCATCCTTTCACCATGAATCTCAAATCATTTTACACATTTTAATTCATTCTTGGAAACCCACAGACAGGAAGTGAACTGCTACGCCTGTTTTTTTCATAAAGTTTCCCTTAAATAGAGATTCAAATAGATAGAATATGTTTAATTCAAGCACGTCAAATCAAAAATGAGGCATTTTGAAGGTAAAATGTTTGAGCTCTAACCTAAAAAAATTACCCTTTAAAAGAGGTATCATAAAAACCCCAAACAGGTTTGTAATTAACTATTTCAAGTAAAACACACTTTTACAAATAAATGTTTTATTTAAATGCCTGGGTTAATATAGGCTAAAAGAAAAAAAAAAAAAAACATAGTGGAGACCAAATCTGTCTATAATTAAAATCTAAATGTATATTTTTTCATGTGGCTTACAACATAAGGATCAACAAGATCCTTTCATTATATGTATGAAAGAATATAACACACATAAGTATAAATGAAATGTAGTTCAAGTACACTTGATTTATCCATTCTTACAGTCCCTACCACAAAATATGTTTTCAAGTAAAACAAAATATAGGAATGCTTTTTTCCCCCTAGGGTATTCAGAAATTTTGTTTAACATATAAAGTTGTAACTTGGGAAATTTAGACTGTGAATGTTAATATCACATATAGAGGGTGGAATGCTTTGGTCTGATAAGGTAGCATTCTTTGTCAACTACCAGACAAGGAAAGCAACAGTTGAAATCGAATTTATTTTAAAAGATAAGCGTCTTCAGGAAGTGACCCATTTCAAACATAGTTTTGTACTTTCCTATGGTTTAAATTTAAAAAAAAAAAAATTAAAGAAGTTTGAAGAGAGAAAATAAAAATAAAAATAATTGCATTTAAATGTATTTCCGATTATAATCAGAATATTTTTAAAAGCAGAAAGAGAAATTAGGATTGCTTTTTGGGTTAGTTGGAAAAGAAGATTACTGAATACACAGGATATAGACATATACACGGGTGTGTGACCATCAAGTCACAAGACCTCAGAGTTTTGGACAATCAAGTCACAGATCAAAGCTATGGCCTAGGACAAGTCAGTAAACCTGATTATGCCTGTGATTTTAGACTATCTTTAAATGTGATCAAACAATGTTCTATGGCATCAATTATCCTTTCCTGCTTAAACAACAACTTTTCAAAAACAATTTAAGAAATTAATCAAAAGAGTCGTAGTATATGTATTAAAATTACAGCCTGGTCGTAGCTGCCTATAGGCGTGTGTGTATATATATACACACACACACATATGTTCACATACATATTCACTGATTTTTCGTATATTCACAGCTTTGGGCAACCATCTACACAGTTTTTGAACATTTTCATCACTCCAAAATAAATCTCAGTACCAGCAGTTTTTACTTCACAATTATCGAAACTGGTTTATCTGTGTTCCCACTCTTGTTCTCTCAATCTGGACCATTTGGGTTCTAACCATACATCCTTTGCAATTCCTAGGGTGTCACAATATGGCAGTTTAAGGTGCCATTTCTGCAGCCAACTTATTGCCTCTGTTTAGAACTTGGTTGTGTTCTGATAAGCCGGGCTTCTCTGGCAAATTACTAAACTTCATTGAGCCTCAGTTTTCTCCTTTGGGGACTGGGGATGTAAGTAATAACAATAATGCCACCATAGCATTGTTCAGACAATGAAATTAAATAAAAAATGTTAAGTCTTTGAACAGTTCAAATGAATGCTACACATACTAACCAGTTTTATCAATGCAAATTGTTTAGGTCCTAGTGTGCATCATGAGAAAATAGTTGTGCTATCAGACTAGGCCAGAAAGGAAAAAGTCTGTTTCAAATTTATGGATTCTGTTAATGTAAAAAGTAAAAAAAAAAAAAAACAAACAACTTAGGATGTGTGAAATAATTCAAAGTACTTTTAAAATTATTTAAATCAGACGGAAAGTGTATAGTAGTTGGAAAAGATAAGATTATCTATTTTGCCTATGATTAATGACTTTTAAAATCGGAAGCATCTATTTGTAATTCAGATAAATACTGTGTTGGAGAATTGGCCAACATATATTCAGTGTAAACCAACAGTGAGCACAGTGATCATAAAGCCGATTGCTAGAATTAGCCTCAGGTGGTTCAAATTAACTGCATCCGGCAGGATGTCAGTCACTGCTGGAAAGCCCATGTTTGTATATAGTCACATAATATTGCCTTTGTTTGGAAGCCAGAAGACGTCTTAGTGAGGTCCCACCCACAGCAGACATGACGCTGTACCCAGCCCGTCACCCCTCTTCACACCAGCATGAACTCGCTGAACTTTGGTTGAACTTCCTTGCTCAGTCGAGTACATTTTTTAATGCAATCTATCCTAGTTAAGCCTAATTTGTATTTCATTTCACAACCTTGTCATTTAACACAAGCCCATCAAGATAGATTTTAGGGCAGCAGCTAATCTAAAACCGAAATGACACTCATTCCACCCACCAAGGACATGCTTTCCGTCCCTGAAACATATTCTTAGGGGAAGCAAATGGGCATCTTCATAAATGGAAATTTTTTTACTCTGCGTTTCTGAATTATTGTCTTCTCTTACAGAAAAAAATACTAATATACTGTTTTTGCATTTTTTTAAAAAAACTTTCCCCTCAGAAGTCGTTTGTTCTTTCAACAATGCATAACAGGAGACTATAGCCAATATTACCACTCTTTCCAAAGTAGCTGTTTTCTTTAAACACTTACCAATAGTGCATTTTGCAGACTTGGCTATGACAGATTATATGTGAGGGCAACTTTCTTGTCAAATAAGAGGGTAATGTGCCTAAGAGATTTAATTTTTTTTTTATTTTAATAAAGGATTCTTTGCATACCAAATGCAGCCTTCCATTAACCCAATTGTAGGGAAGATAAATCTTAGCAGAGTAATTATTCCTTGAAGTTCAGATGACCACACATAAATTTTTCCTTGGATTCAGCACATTTTTGAGTTATCTGGTAGGAACATTAAGTCCTTCAATATAGACGAGCTTTTCTTTTGGTGGAGGGAGAGGGATTTCTTTCTTTTCTCTTTATGCATTTCAAATTTATTGTGTTTGGATAAGCCTTTTGGAATAGTTGCCACTTGTTTCCAAAGTGATGCTGGAAAAATGACTCCTAATTAAATATAAATTGTATATAATGAAAGTATTCTACATAGGACATAAAACTTTAAATTTAAATTTAAGCAGCATTCTGTGAAAGGAATTCTTGGGCAGAATTCATTTGCCAGGCAAATATTGTCGAAAGTATTCACAAGGCACTATATAAGATATAATGATAAATAAGATAGGTCTTTATTATTTTTGAGTTTAATAGACCTTTAGAGTAGGTAATAATAGTCATTTATTTTACTGAGTATTTACTAAGCACTGGACATTGGGGGTTTTAAAGGTTAAATTTGCACCTAGGCATGCAACAGTATCTGTGCAAGGTTGACCTTTGTGCAGGTCAAAATAATTCTGAGCATGTATGTGATAAACCCTGTCAATATTCACAGGGCTAATCACCAGGAACACTGTTTTCACAGAGCATGCCCTTATAAAGTCCTCCAAGGAAAGAACTAGACAGTTTCTGAATTATGTGCTTCCAAAGAGAAACGATTATTTTACTCTGTGTGAAGGCCGCATTTACAGAAAGACCAGGCTGTGGAAAAGAAGACATGGGGTGAGCAAAAAAATATGTTAATAACTTTGATTATGGGGGTTAGAGTGAGGCTGTTGTTAAGAAGTTGTGAGGATAGGAAACAAGTCAGAAGAGAGAGCTTGTCTTTCTTATTTAAAAAATATTCTAAACTAATTCCAGGCGAGATCACCCATAGATGTATTCAAATAATACATGAAGCTTATTTTGTTTTGTTTGTTTGTTTGTTTAAGACACAGTCTCAGTTTGTTACCCTCGGTAGACTGCTGTGGTGGCATAGCTCACAGCAACCTCAAACTCTTGGACTCAAGAGATTCCCTTGCCTCACCCTCCCAAGCAGCTGGGACTACAGGTACCACCACAATGCCTAGTTATTTTTAGAAACAGTGTCTTGCTCTTGCTCAGGTTGGTCTGGAATGCCTGACTTTAAGCAATCCATCTGCCTCTGCCCCCCAGGGTGCCAGGATTACAATGAAGCTATTTATTTTTTTTTTTTTGTATTAGTAGATTTAATGAAACTTCATAGCTGTCAAAACGTGGTCCACCTATATTCACAATGTAATCAAAATAAACCTAAAAACATGATGTGGTCTTAGGAATTGCTGGGGCAAAAGTGACTGTAAGAGTAGAATAGACTTGCCCCCAACACCATATACTAAATAATATAGTTCTGATTCCTACAGTATAGTCCAAAACACGGGAATATATATACCCATTTGATTCGATAGACCACAATCAGAGATGCAACAGCTGACAAACTATGGCCAGTCCATGGTTATTGTTTATGTATATGAAAGTCAGACAAGTAAGTTTATGAACTCATCCTAGAAAAAGGGGTACATACCTCATTGGAAATATCATGATGGTCACCTTTAAAGTATTCCCGTTGGGGGCGGTGCCTGTGGCTCAAAGGGGTGGGGCGCCAGCCCAATATGCTGGAGGTGGGCGTTCAAACTCAGCCCCAGCCAAAAACTGCAAAAAAAAAAAAAAAAAAAAAGTATTCCCATTGGAAAGCTATGTACAGATGCCAGCAGCTAGTCTACCCTTCAGAGTAATTTTAGAATTCTTTTTCTGGAATTATCCTCATAGCTGTAATCATATGAGGTCTGCAAATTGAGTTTGAGGTCTCATCCTAGCAAAAGAGCTAAATACCTTATTGCTGAATATCACTACAGTCGCCTTCAAGATACTTTCCTTGGGGAGCTATGCATGAACTCCAGTGCCAAGTCTGCCCTTCAAAGCACTTTTTATAAATCAGAAACATACACTAAAGAATATTTAGCATATTTGATTTAAACATATACTAGAAGAATATTTCCTTTAAGGCTAAAAATATATAGCCTTTCATGGACATTATCTATGTTTTTAAGAACTGCATCTTAGGATATCTGCGGCTTTTTCAGTTTCCATCTGATTCTCACAAATTATGTTCATTTTTGACCTTCAATTAAATTCTTTCTTTTTAACTAACCCCTGTGGGAAGAACTGAAAATGAGAGAGAAGAGAGCTGCCTTCTTTTACATAGTAGTGACATCTGCATTTCAGTGGAAAAGTGATCCCAATCTAAAGTTTGTGTTTCCTTTTTTAGAGTTCTAGGATTCACTGTGACAGGCAACATTGCATAACTGTAATTGTTAAGAAGTTGATAATTATTGTAACTATGATTGCTATAATGATGTGGGTCTCCTGTAGCAAGAAATGAGTTTACAAGTAATGGAAATGATTTTATAATCTATCAACTCTAAAATCATTTAGCTATCTGTATGCCTTAACTTTCTAAGCACCAAAAGGGCAATATTCAAAAGCTTATTCAATTCTTCCAAGAATATAGGCAAATTTTTTACAAATGTATTATTATCTTTGAATTGATATGGATGTGTTTTTGATACTTTTGATTTTAGAACATAGTTTCTCTTTTTTTTTTTTTCTTTTTTTTTCTTTTTTGGCCGGGGCTGGGTTTGAACCCGCCACCTCCGGCATATGGGACCGGCGCCCTACTCCTTGAGCCACAGGAGCCGCCCAGTTTCTCTTTTCTTATTTATTTTCACTTGTATTCATTTTTCAATTATTACGAAGTCAAGGATACACATATCCAAAAATAAATGTAAAGTGCAAATCTACTGAGTGAGGTAGTACATATTTGAAGAGATTTTCTTGGCTTATTAACAGCCATCATCTTTAAGAAAAAAACAATTCTAAGCTTTAGCTGGCCACATTAAAATAATCATCGAGGCTGTAAGTCTTTGTGGGTAGGATTTAGAATACATCTTGAATTTCAACTTACATAAGTCTTTGCAAACTTTTTCAGTCATTTATAACCACTGATAATCCCCTCAGTTATGATAATCAATAGGTTAAGAGTCCACGCTGCACCCATGGGGCAAAAAACTTTTGTAGGTCTTGCATATAGAAAAGTATGAAAAATGCAGTTGCCCTCAATTTAGAATAAAACACATCTTCCTCCCAGATATTGTGTCCTATGACTGCTTCTTAAAGGAAGCAGCAGAAAATACATGAAGAGGATATATGTGTATAAACAAATGATAAACTAGAGCAGAATGCATATTTGAAATGTGGTACCAAATGTCCTCTTCTCTGGGATAGTCTTGTTAGCCTCACTGCATAAACATGACCTAACAAATTATATAAAAATTTAAGGTAATAGAAGTCTGATCGAAAAAGGAATCATACCATTATGTGAAAAATACTTCTGATAATCATCCATAAAAAATGAATCAATGCATATAATTTTTACTCTGGTCATTGAAGATGTAGTTGGAACACATAATATCATTTTGGCCATTGGCATTTATATTAAGAAGTTACCACCACTGCTATTAATTTAAAAGAGAAGAAAACCCATACAAATGCTGTAAGGATGGCATGAAAGAAATATATACTGTAAGAAAACTATTATTTTCTTAGTGGAAGTGTAACTTGCAACAGATACATTCAACAGTAAATAAACCTGCTAGTGCCTCTTTCTTTTTATCTGACAGGAAAATGTTTTTTTCTATTTGCAGAGCCAGTAATTGCATAATTTTTTTTAGTCCATCAGTAGTGATAGATAGGGGTAATAGAGTACCATTCTGAGACAAACTCGTATCCATCAAAGAATCATGAAAAAGCTAATAAATTGCAGATAGAGTGTTTGAGTAATACATCTGCAAATATGCATTAAACTCTAATTTCTGGTTCCCTAGGGACAACTGGCTTATCCATTTTCATTTTTTCTTTTTTTTTTTTTAAATTTAGCTTCTAAATTGCCTTAGAATTTTCCCTCTCAGAATAAGTTGGAAGACAATTCCTCAGCAATGCATCAGAGTGCATTTCCCTGAAATTGTTCTTCTTTCTTCTCACTTGGAAAAGTTAACCCCCAGAAAACTTTTTAACTGCATTTGTCCAGTAAGCATGTGTGACCACCACAGCATTATACCATTTTCTTGAAGACAAATTTCCCTGGGCAAACCAATGGGAATTTGGAAGAAAAAACTCCAAGAACAACAATTTAGTTCGGAAAGCTAATTCGGAGAAAATAAACACATAATGATGATTCTTCACCTTCCTTATAGTCCTTGCTAGTATAAAATTAGAAGGTGCTAATTATCTTCACTGCATTGGGGCAGGGCGGGGGGGGAACAAGCCAAAAACGTGTCCTAGCTTTTAGCAGTTTTTTTCTATTAATGCATTCTCATAAACTCCAAGGAAAGGGAAAACAAAACAAAACAAAAATACCCTGAATTGAAAGGCAATTGAACCATGAAAATCCAACATTGTTTAGATATTTAAATTGCCTTTCCCAGAAAGTGATCAAATCTATTATTTAGTATTTTGTATACATCTCATGCCACCAGACTGTCTGTAATGATATTAACTGATGTGTACCTTCATAATCTAAATAATTTTATTAATTTAAAGCCAATGCACACAACCTGTTCAGGTTAAAGTACTTAAATTGTGAGGCTGAGTCAATAATGAGAATCCATGGCCAGTCCTTGGGGCCTGCTTTGTTAGATCACGCCAATTGATTCATTTGTGATCATCAATGCTAACTCACCCTCCTTTCGCTTGTAAACAAATGCTAACCTCATTTGCTTCTTTCTAGTGCTCCTGAAAACTCACAATAACTTATGTTTTAGCCACTGTGTCATAATGATAATTTTATCTTTATCTGCCCATGCTTCTTTCAATAAACAGCTCAAGTTTCATATATATATGAAACTGTTTAGCTTTTTTTCTGTTTAGCTTTTTTTTCCATCTTTTTTTTCTTTCATGTGGATCCTGTCTACAACCCTAAGCAGAGTATTTTCTGATCTTTCTTTCTTGTGAGTTAATTCATCTTCACAAAATATACCATACTGTCTCCCATGTGAAACTGTCAGTTTAGAGACTTTTCCATAAACTAGAAAGTGTAAGGCAAGGTGTCGAGATACCAGATAGCCCTTGGGTGACTCTTCCCACTCAAGCGTTTTCAGTACACAAAAGAGGAGTTACTAAATCTCTGAATTTCTTTGCTCTTATTTGTAAAATGACATTATCAAAATCGACCTTATGTAAGAGAAAGCATTATAGCTACGTTCTCCTGCTCGTTTTCCCTTCTTTTGTGCATTTCTATAAATTTAAACTCGTGTGTGTTTCTCTGTAAGCAGTGCGTGCGACTAAGGCTCTGAGCAGAAGTTCTTGTAAAATGTAGCACGCTGCCCCACCTCTGGATGCAAGCAAGATTCATGATCTAAAACAAGGCACTGATTTTTCTGTTTGTTTCCTGCACAATTTTCAAAGTAGGTTATTGGGACTCTTGCTACATAGAAGAAGCATACATGGAGAAATCCTGTTCATTTCTTACTAGCTTCTCCTCACATTCTCGGCCCCAACCACACTGGAGCTCCTTGACATAAACACAAACACAGGGGTTCAGGGTCATGCATCAGCCGTTCTTCCCTCCTGCCCAGCCTGCTTCCCTGGAACACAAATGCCTCAGAGACTCCCACTTTCAGCTCACAATTCAATCGCTATACACTAGGATGTCCATAGTTTAAAATGGCTACTGTGTCCCTTGCGCTTGTCACTGGCAGTGTGCCCCCTTTTCTTATTTGCAGCCTATAATGCTGATTATTTTGTGTACTGCCTATCGGGCACATCAGTGTATGGGTTTCATGATGGGCAGACATTTAAGTCTTTGCTCTGCCTTGGAACATTCGGGGGATATATTAGGTCTTCTGTAACAACATGTAGATGCTACAAAAAAAAAAAAAGAGATACATTTAGTTAAGCAAATTGGCTTATTAAAGAAGTTCTAAGATAAGGAATTTTCACTGCAGTGATTGATTGATTGATTCAGAGTGTCACTCTGTTGCTCAGGCTAGGGTCTCATGGCATCAACCTAGCTCACTGCAACCTTAAACTCCTGGGTTCAAGTGATCCTCCTCCCTTTGCCTCCCAAGTAATAGCAGAGACTACAGGCACCCACCAGAATGCCCAGATAATTTTACTATTTTTAATGGAGGTGGGTTCTTGCTCTTGCTCGAGCTGGTCTTGAACTCCTGAGCGCAAGGGATCCTCTTGCTTCAGCCTCTCAGAGTACTAGGATTACAGTTATAAATCACCATGTCTGACTTATGCTTCAGTCTTTTAAACCCAGGTTAAATTAAGGTTAATCCATTGCTTCAAAGATATTTCAAATAAAGAAAAGTAAACCTTGCAAATCTGTATTGCTTTTTTTATTCTAGCCCTGCAGGTCAAAATTTGATTAAAGCAAAAATTTGAAATAATTAAGATAATATGGTAACAACTAAAAATAATTCCTTTGTCTTAGAATAAAAGAAGTGATAATTAAATTCACCATAGAGACAAATAGACCACTTCTTCAAAATTATTTCTATACTTCTCATCAATTACCTAGTTTTGATTCTAATCTAGTTTTAGTCTAATGTATTTCTTTTGCTGTAGAAGTTAAGAAAAATGCCAATACCAAAATTTTGATTCTTATTAAAAAAAAATACTTTGCCTGTAATGGCACTGTTGCTAATGGGATCCTAACACTAATTCTATGCACACGAGGAGAAGAATGGAACGGAAAAAATGACTTAGTGATGGTAATTTGTAGCTCAATGTGAAATCTCTTGGCAGAATATGTGTTCTTGTATCCCATAAACAGAGTTAAAAGCTGTGTTGTATTTATATCCAGAGGGAGCAAGCTAATGTATTAGCAGATTACAATAAAGGGGAAAATTGAAGGAGAAGGGATACTGTTGGCAACTAAGAATCACAGAAATAAGAGAAGTGTTCGTTATATCTCAGCTTCTGCACTAATAGTTCTTAGATTTAGCTAACAATAGACACATTACTTGAGTACAGTAAGAAAAGAATTTTGAAAGCAAATTCATCTAAATAACCCTTTTAAGCTTGAATTACTTGCCATTAAGTGTAGCATATCATGAGTTGTGATGCACTGAGATTTCATCAGTTATTAAAAATTAAAGTGCTTGAAATCAATAGGGAATATTGTCTCATTATGGTTCTCATCCCTAACTAGAGACACCAATAGCATTACTATTAAAGTTCTGTTTACATTTGTTCATCATCATAATATTGTATATAGGTAATAATAATAAGTGCCTGATACACATAAACAGAAAATACACAAATGCATTATTAAACCTTGGTGACAAAGATATTGACTATTTTTCCTTAGGGCCGTAGCTCAGGCCACGATGCAGACCAGGAAGCTCACCTATTATTGCCTGATTTGCAGATGCATATTCTACCTGTGTGTAACAATAGTTTGGTCTTTTGTCTTACTGAATAGTAATTTCAGGGTATGGATCTACCACAGTTTGTTTAACCATCACAGCCTAGACTGAGATGCTATGATGAGGTGCTCTTTTCCTCTAAAGTATGCACTTTCTCATATATAAAGCTCTGTTCATTCTTCTGCTCCATGGTCATTAGGACTGTTCACAAATACTTGATTCTTACTCTGATTTGGGGTTAGGGTAAGGTTGTCTTTTCCTGTCTCATGAAATTTACTCTTGATTATGTGTCTGGCATTGGCAAATAGAATACAAATAGAAGTGTGACAGGTGTCACCTACTAAAAAGAGCTTTAAATAACCAGTGCATATGTTGCCATCTGCAAAGGATTCTTTTTTCCATAGGTCGGGGGAAAAAAGAAAAAGAGGGATTCTTCAGCTTGGGTCCTCTGGAATGGACAAGAGCAATGTGGAGGTAAATGCCTTCCAACCTTGGATGCACACAACACAAATGAAAAATAAACTTTTGTTGGTTTAAGCCAGCGATATATTGGTATTGTTTGTTATCTCTGTATGCCTTAGCTTATCCCGAGAGATCCACTCACTCACATCAGATTATATAAATCTAGCCCAGGAATTTCTTGAAAGCCTCTCTGCCCCTTTTTGCCTTCTCTTCAATTATGCTACCCTCCATTCTATGTTTCATCCAAATATATAAAATCACATCTACAATGAATATAAGTTGTGTCAACACACTGATGACATAGTGGGGACATACATTGGAAGGTCAGGAAACAGACTTAGTCCCTGTCATCCAGAAAATACTGAAGTAATTCAAAAGACCACATCAGAATCTGAAGAAAGTTCCTCGTTTTTATCTTTGCTTAATTATCATAATCATATTCAGATGATCATATTAAGATGTCGCTCTGAAAAGTAACATCTAAGCCAACTCCTAAAGGAAAAGAGTTTAGAAATAATGAAATTTTAGAAAAACATGAATAAACACATAAAATAAAATAAGTTCAGAAAAACAGAAAGTATACAATAAAATAAAAATTGCTTATTTGTAAACTACTAATAAAACATTTTTGCATTGAGGGTTTTAAAAATACAAATAAGCATATTTTTATTGGTAATATGCCATTAAATATTTTCTATTAACAAATTAACAAATTATTTTATAAAATACTGGAATATATGCTAAACTATTAATACTAGATGGTTCTTGAAGGCGAGATACTTAATAATGAGATACTTTTGTGTTGTGATTCCTACAATTCTGCATTACCTAATATTTTAAATCAGAAAACTTATAAGATTTGAAAATAATCTTCTGCAGGGTAATCTTGAATAGCTTTACAGCATTCCATTATACAGCTAATTAGCTAAAACAAAATTTATTTTATTAAGCTACCATTATTGGATATTTAATCTTTCCAATTTTGGGTGAATAATATGATTTTAATGATTTTCATGATAAATATATAAAATACCAGCCACATTATAAGCTAATTAGACTTTCATGGACTAGTGGTAATATATAGTTTGGCTTTATATTGGAAAATTGTATTAAGCATTCTGAACAATTTATATAAAAACTAAGCTTTGGAGCATAATCCATGGTTTAACTGGATGTTTTCCCCACAATTAAGTATTCTCACAACTTGTTTGAATATGGATATGACATTTGTCAACTTTTAAATACTTTGGCCTACTTTGGGCATCATAGGAAACAAAAAATTTATTTATTTATATTTCGAGAAAGTTCTACCTTTCGAGAAAGGCTAGAGTGCAGTGGCATGATCATAGCTCACTGCAATCTCCAACTCCTTGGTGCAGGAGATCCTCCTGGTAGAGATAGGGTCTTGCTCTGTTGGCCAGTCTGGTCATGAACTCCCAGCCTCATGTGATCTTTTTACCTCAGCCTCTCAAACTGTTGGGATTATAAAGGTGAGCCAGTAACCCCAATCTTATTTTTTATCTTAACATTTTGGAGTACTAAATAATGAATAGTAATGACTCAAGCCACTTGCTGGGGGCAGGAAGGAGGAGGGGTGAACTGAGGAAACATGGGAGATTAAGTCCATGACTGAGGAAATCATATAATAGTCAGATCTCCTTGCAACCAGGGACCTTCCAATGTAGCCAGCCCTCCACTGCCTACCTCATCTTTGTGTTCATCTTTGGCTCATCTTTGTGTTCAAACACAATGGGAACTACTTAAAATTCAGCACTTATCACACTGCATTGCAATTGCTTTTCTTCAGTGGTTTCCAATTTCTTGCAAATTTCTCAATATCAAAGATCACATATTTTCCCTGTGATATCATAACCTGTTAGCTCAGTGTCCAGTGTAGACCCAGTCCTCAGGAAACATTTGCTGACTTGAATTAAAACCACCTAAGGAATGTCATGGAAGACAGTATGAACGCTGATGTTAGAATAGTACCCATGCCTGCTCAAAGAAAAATAACGTTTGAAAAGAAAGGAAAAAAGAAAGAATGGTGATCTTTCAGTTATGAAAGATTATGAAAAATTTCCTTCTCAACATTTTCATTGGAGTTCCCACAAGTAGACAGGACAAGAAAGAGGAGGTTATGTTGAAATTGTGTCTGTGCTGCTACAAAAAAAATGAAAAATGACATTAAAGGATGATGACACTTCTATCCCTTCTCTTTGCTTCCTCCATGAAAAATATCTTATATTTCTTATAGTATAAGAAAGAAATTGAACTCACAAATAGACTCCAGATAATACCTTGAACTTTGTACTTTCTCCCTCATTCTCTTTTCACCAGCCCTTTGACTTCTATCTGAACAAGTTAAGGGTGATTACAAAAAGGTGAAAGATAATTTCATACAAAGAGTGGGCATAGTATTGCTGTCAGGTGTGCAAAGCCAATACTAAGAGCTTTCCTTTTACTCTATTATTATTCTCCCTAGGTAACCATGAGGGCACAACTCTTAGGTCTTCAACTACAATAAAGTAATTGATTGATTCCATTGTGTGGTCTGAAATTTAGCACTGTATTTGCACTGGACCATCCTTCCCGTGGACTATTCCCAAACAATGACTGAATGTGCCATGGTTACTGACACAGAACCATTCCTAGGAAATGAGAAATTCTTCCAGGTCTTTGTCTTGAGGATTCTCAGTGACTTTTCTGGACTTTCCTTAGATTACACAACAGTTTAAGAAGGTTCTAAGCCACTTTCTTTCCTTCCTTTCTTCTGTCCTTCACTCAAGGTCAGACCTGCAACATGATTTTATGACTTTCCAGGTCTTTCTGGCTTTCTCCTCATTTTCTTTCACAGCCATTTCTCCCAGTAACATTCTTAGATATTTAGCCCTGTCTAGCAACTGCCTCTTGAAAGATCCTGAATAAAACAACAATATATAACATTAATTGGTGTCATATGGTCATGTACCTTTAATATGTGTATTTTATCTGTCTATCCATCTGTCCATCCATCTATCCATCCATCCATCCACCCATTTATCAACTTAGTTGTTTAAATGTCTTCATGTCTATGTTGTAAGTCTCTTGACAGTGCCTGATTTATAATGTGTGGCAATTCTTCAGAGCTTAGTGTATTAGTTTCCTGGGGCTGCTGTAACAAAGTACTGCAAACTAGGTGGCTTAGCACAACTAAAAAGTCTTCTCTCATTGTTCTGGAAACTAGGAATCGAAAATCAAGGTGTTGACTGGGCCACACTCTCCTTAACAGCTCTAGAGAAGAGTTCTTCTTGCCTCTTCCTAGGTTCTGTTGGTTTCCAGTAATCCCTAGTTATCTTGGATTGCAGATACATTACTCCAATCTCTGCTTCTATTTTCACTGGGTTTTATTTCCTCTACATCTCTTATCTCTAATCTCTAGGTCCAAATTTTCCTTACCAGTCATTTTATTAGGTTCACAGTAACACAGTATGACCCCATCCTCTATCAACAAAGACCCTATTTCCCAGTAAGGTCATATTCACATGTACAACCAATTTAGACTTAAAAATATCTCTGGGAGACACAATTCTCTCCAGTATATAGGGTTGGTGTTTTGCCGCTGCTAGTGTTGGAACCGTTACTGCAATTGGCAGTACTTCAAGGAATCTCTGTTATCTTGTTGCTATGGCTTGCTTTCCCAGTTCAGCTGAGTGACCCTCCAGTCAATCTCTACTACATTGAGCTTTGCTATAACTATTTGCTCTGTTCATATACATCTGTGGAGCTGACCAGACAGTGCAACTATGAAGGTCACTATGAAAGTTTGGAGACAGGCTGTGTTATGGTTTGTTATTTTACTTCCAAGAAATAGAGACATCAGTGCCCTTTCTGGTTTACCTGTGCAAGTTTCAACTTACTTGGATCATTAGGGTTGCTGGGAGGGCCTCATTTGTTTCCAACCACAGAGTGCTCAGTTGGACTCTGATATTAAGCTGAGAAAAGAGCATTTTTACTCCATGATTTTCTATGGTTTTAAAGTGAGTTAAATGAGTCTGAAAGCTCTGACCATTTGCAATGGGCTTTTGGGGATCTTACTCCTTCCCATGTAACAATTTTTCAGTGGTTTTGGGAATTTAGAAGAGGCCAAACTTAATTGAAAAGCAGGGAGAGGAGTGAGCATCCAGAGACCTACACTAACTGAGGAAACCATCCCTACTGGGGAAAAAATGGTTCAAGAAAACAATTGAGTGACATTTAAGGACATTGAAGCAGCACTACAGATCGCATTGCTGCTGGTGTCCAATATACTGCATGATTATCTTTGAGTCAGGAAAGTTTCATCCCAGGGGGAGCCTCACACTTTGATGAATGAGCAAATGTGCATCCGTGTTGAATGGTGAGATTCAAAGATAGCCAGTCTAGACAAGTTTTTGACATTGCTACCAGTGATGAAATCGGATTTACCAGTTTGAACAAGAGAATAAACATCAATAAACATTGTGGATTTTTCCCGATGAAAATCCACCAACAAGCCATTAAAACAAATGGAGACTTTACATCCTTCGTATTAACCTGGATGGAAGTGGAAGACATTATTCTTAGTAAAGCATCACAAGAATGGAGAATCCTATGTACTCAATTTTGATATGAGGACAATTAATGACAATTAAGGTTATGGGGGGGGAAGCAGAAAGAGGGACAGAGGGAGGAGGGTGGGGCCTTGGTGTTTGTCACACTTTATGGGGGCAAGACATGATTGCAAGAGGGACTTTACCTAATAATTGCAATCAGTGTAACCTGGCTTATTGTACCCTCAAAGAATCCCCAACAATAAAAAAAAAAAAAGAGTTGAAGAAGAAAAAAAAAAAAAAGAAAATCCACCAACAAAAATGAAGTGGTTCCAAAGTGTCAGAAAGAAAATGGTGGACACTTTCTTCTCCCAAAGTGGTCATGTTGCAATTGTCCTCTGGAGGAACAAAAGACTGACTGCCCTGGCTCAGTGGTACATGCCAGAATGTTTTCCAAAAGTTTTCCAGAAGCTTCAGGAAAGAAGCTAAGGACAGGACTGCGGGAGACCATCTTGTACTATGACATGCATCTGCCTACACAGCCAACATCACTAATCAGTTCCGGGAGTCCATAAATGTTAAACTTATGACTCATCCATCCTACAGTCCTGACGTGGCCCCATGTGATTATTTCCTGTTCCCAACTGTAAAAAATCTAATGCGTGAAAGATGCTTCTTCAGCCTTGAAGAAACTGTTTAGGTCTACAAAAGTGAGTTTACAGTACTTAAAAAAAAGAAGAAGAAGAAGAGTGGAACCAGTATTTTCACAAATGGTTCACAAGAATGCAAAACAGCATACAATGTCATGGCGATTATTTTGAGAAAGTATAATAATCAAAAAGACTACATTTCTTAATTTTTTTTTGTCTCAGAATTTTTATACTGTCCACCATATATCCTTTCTGAAATCATCAGCTGAGTGATCCTGTGTCCCTACTACTTGGTTTGAACTGTCCAAACAAAAACCACACCAGGAAAATAGCATGGGAAGATTTCATGGTATTCTCCTTTTGTTACTCCTGATCCCAGGACTTATCAGTGGAAAAATAATGAAAGGAATTCCACAGGATTAAGGCAAATGGACATGTGTAAGGCTGAAAAAATAAATTTTAAGGATTATGAATCAGATGTAAGAGATAATCTAAATGACTAGTTTTTTGGATCCAAACATTGCAATGTTTTTCCAGGGCTGGACCCAACACTTGCACATGAATATTAAACTTACGAGGAGGAAAAAAGTTAATGCCATCATACTATCATTTAATATTTGTGTCAGCACCTAAATTTCTACAGTTATATCATGGAAAAATCCTTATGTTACACAAAAGACACTTGGCTATTTGAAGAAAGATAAGGAAAGATAAAGTCATATTTTAAGTACCCATTTAGTACTTAAGGACTAAGTTTCCTAAACACTCGCTGTCTCCAATTTTGTCTCTGCAGTCAACATTATCCACATTTCTTCATAAAGGACATGGTGTCTGAGGCAGAATTGAAAGACAATTTCAAAACCTAGACTTTGAAACATGTTGAATTCTACCTTTATCAAGGTGGAACTAGGTGCAGTTCTTGCCCATAAGGAGCTCATCTTATTGTGTAGGATGGCTCCAAACTAATGTTGTAGCAAAGTAACATGAGAAGTTTCTTTATTCGTCCTCCTAAACTTGCTTGTTCCCAATCCTTTTCACCTCAGTTAATGTCATTACTAGAAACTGGATGTGAATGGAATCCCTATCATTTCCTCTCTTTCCTTCTTCCTCCAATTCTGATCCATTAGCAAATCCTACTGACTTTAACTCTAAAATACGTTGAAACTATGATCACTATTCAACTTGCTCTGAAGGTTACCCCATTCCATGTCACAATTATTATTCTGCCAGGATTATTGTGTCAGCCACCAAACCAAATTCTTATGCTCAATCTTTCTTCAGCTCTAGCTCAAATAAAAGTGTAACAATATTTCAAAAAATAAAACACACCCTGCTACTTCCTTGCTTAGTACATTCCACTGTTTTTCCATTGTAAATAGCATATGGTTTCAGATCCTTACCTTGAACCATAGGTTCCATAGAGTCAATCATGGTGTCTCTGATTTCATCTCCTTCTTCATACCAGGTCTATGATCCAGCCACAGTTTCCCTCAATCTGTGCATCAAATCATCAAGCTTTGTCTTGACTTAGAGAAAATCTGCTTGTTTTTTGTTTTTCCAGTATCTGTCTTTTCATGGGTTTATCTGTAGCTAGCTCTTACTTACCATTTCCATGTCCTCTCATATATTACTTCCTCAGCTACACCTGCGTAAACACTAGCCCTAGTCCTTTGCAGTTAAACTCTCCCTTAAAACATATTTTATTATCATCATATAATTATCATTATTTAAAATCAAGTAGCTTACTTTTTGAGCTTGCTTTTAGTATTATCTAGATTTTCCTATTGGAAGTCACTTTAAGTTGTGCAAGAGTAGGTTTATCATGCTGTTTTCCTGTTCTCAATACTTAAACTATGTCTGGTATAAAAATGTTGCTCAAAAATGTTTGGTGAATGTCTTAATTTTAAAGTGTCACATAAAGAGAGATGTGAGCAACTGACTACATGGGGGAAACAGAGGAGATTAAACATTTAAGCTTATTCATCAGGGCCTCACTTCTTCAACAAATATATATTAGAAGTTGACTATACCCCGAAGACTGTATTAGAAGAAAAGACTTACTGGACAGATTACGGTAACTCACATTTGAAACAATATGAGAAGACTATATGAAAACTGTGAGGATGGGTTTGACAGCAAGTACTACTGAAGCTCAGAAAATGAAAGAATCATAGCAGGCTGGAATAATCAAGAAATGCTTACCGAGGAATTGAGTGAGATAGTAAGGAAGAATGGGCTTCATAAGTCTATAGCAGTGTGAGATAAAATTGCAAAGACTAAAGTACATTAATTTGACTTAAGTCAACAGTGTCTTAGCAAGTGCCATGCAATGTGTAAGCTTTTTTTTTTTTTTTTTTGGTAATATAGTAGAAGAGGTGATTGAAATTCAAGCTGAGGAGACTTTGGAAACCTTAGAAGGCCAGATTCTCAAGGAGGTTCTTAATGTGGACTCATTACAGGTGCCCTTTAAACTCACCTCTTTACCTGTCAGGAAAAAGTCAACCTGTTCTATTCTGTTTAAGATTTTACTTATTCAAACTGTATTTAGAAGAATGAAAGACAGATTGATCTTTAGTATTCACTCCATTGGGTTAGAACTTTTAAAAACATAATAGTAGGATTAGAAATAATTTTATAAGACTTTTTTTTCTGTTTTCTTTACTAGGAGAATTGAGAAGTTTTGCTTTCTTTCTGTAGACTACACACACACACACACACACGTGCTTCCCAAAGCTTAGCTCCAAAAATAACTATAAAATATTCTATTGCATATAATACTAGAATTAGAAAAGACACATCGAACTATCTAGTTAAAACCATAGAGTTTAAAAGTAAGATCTCTACTATGTTACATATGCTAGTCCTTTATCATGCATGTAGGGAGAACTATTATTTTTTAAAGTCCATTGCAAAGGAAAGAAACCTATTCTGACTGTTAGTGACTCTGTGTCTCAGATTGAGATTGGAAGCTTCTGCCTACTGAAGAATTAAAATTATTTTCAACTTTACTTTCTGCCGGTTAAATAAGGAAATAGATTGGCCAACTCTTATCTATGTATATAGATAGATTTGAATATATAAATACGTATATGTAACTGTGTGTACAATATATACACTATATGGTGGTGTGTGCTTGTATGTATATGTGTGTAAAACAGAGAGATAGACAAATAAAAAGCAGGGATGTAAACAAGCCACCCAAATAAGTCAACTTTAAAAAATTCTAAATTACTTAAAATTAAAAATCTACCTGGATATTAATTTCATATTTTCCCTGGTTTTATTTTTAATTTACAGTCGATCCTATAGTTAGTTATTAAAGAAAAGAAACATTAAATTCCCATAAATCCAAATATGTGGGGAAAAGTTATCATAATACTTTATCTTCCAGGCTGAGATATGTGACCATGTGAGCACTTTCCTGTGGGCTTGGCGTGTTTGCAACACCAGAACAGGATCAGTATGTTCTTTCAACTACAGGTTTTTTACAAATATTCCTGGATTTCCTAATAAGCTGCTGAACTGGCACAGATGTTTGGGTATTTAGGGCAGTTTTTACTTTCTTCATCCAAACTCATGGTTTTAAAACCCCAGGAATGGCTTCCATATAGTGGATTTATTTATTAATTTCAGCATATTCATGTAGAGGAACCAGAGAAATATAAATAAACTCTTTGGTATTTTGGACAGAAAACATTATAAACAAATAGATTTAGAGTATCGTGGCAGAAATTGTATCTACGCAGTAAAACGTCTCATTTTTTTTTTCATGCAAACACATATGGCTGAAAATCAATTGGGATTCAAACTTATACTTTTGTTGAAATAATTAAAAAGCCAACAGAGTTCATAGCCCATTAGAAACAATTTTGTTTCAAAATATGTTTTGCTGTTGGTAACAAAACATGCCAATGATATTTAAAGAGTCATTGTTATCCAGGTCTTTCACTGTGTATTGTGAACTTCTAAACAAATAGTCAAAAGAGATTTCCTTTTTCTTTTAGATAACCTCACTGCCCTCCAATATTTATCATATTCTAAAAAGGTTGGCGGCAAATTACTTAAGTATTCCACTGCCAATGAGATGAAATCAAGGTTTCAGGATGATATAATTTTTCTGGTTATAGGTTATCATGGCTGAGGAAACAACACAACAATGGTATTGTCAACAGACCATCAATTTGTGTGCTGTTGGCTATTTGTAGAAACACGAGTGAAGAGCTATCAAACAGGTGGAAGAGTGATACAAGATGCAAGATCAAGTTCTCTCCTCAGCTTGCTCAGGCAAATCTAAATTTGCACAAGGGAAAGGGAGGGTCTGTGTCCAGCAATCAGAAGATTAAAAGTATGAGATATTAAATAATTTTTTAATGTATGTTATTAGTGTATGCACTTTCTGGCAGTGAGAGAGACAGTTGTGAGAAAAATGATAAGTTCCTATAATTGAGTCTCTGGTAGTCCGTTGTCCCATAGTTCCTGCATGCCTTATCACATTTAATATTCTCTTTTTTTTTTTTACTTTCACTCATCTTAGTTCAAACTTTTTTTTTTGGTTTTGTTTTGATTTTTTTATCCCTTTCTTCCTTTAGTGCTTCTCTTGCCCTTTGCTGG
This sequence comes from Nycticebus coucang, assembly GCF_027406575.1. Taxonomy (NCBI): domain Eukaryota; kingdom Metazoa; phylum Chordata; class Mammalia; order Primates; family Lorisidae; genus Nycticebus; species Nycticebus coucang. The sequence continues at coordinate 100,634,105 of NC_069788.1, read as the reverse complement.
GATTACAGGCGCCCACTGCAATGCCTGTTTTTGTTGTTGTTGTTGTTGTTGTTGTTGTTTTGGTAGAGATGGGGTCTCACTCTGGCTCACTTCAGCTCATGCTGGTCTTAAACCTCTGAGCTCAGGCAATCCACCCACCTTGGCCTCCCACAGCGCTAGGACTACAGGTGTGAGCCACCATGCCCGGCCCACATTTAATATTCTCAAAAAAGACTTAAAATCATCAACAAGGAGTTCTATATCTTATTGTTTTCATCTTATGGATGAAGAGACTACTGAATGTCATAAGAATTCAGACCTCGCTTTTTGTAATGGCCAAACAATGCTATTTCTGCCACATTACCCAGGTTCTTAGGAAGCACTGGTGAAAAATGAAAATGGTAAGCTAATCACCTGGCTATATATTTTTCTCTCTGACACCCCATTCCATATTCAATTAGTACACTGAGTAAATATGACTGGTAGTTATCCACGTATAGCCTAAAACAAATAATAACAACAGAAACAGGTGTGTTTTTCCTAGTTTAAACTTTTTGTTTATTGGACAAAAAAAAAACAATGAGACAATCATTAGTACAATGGAATCAGAATTCTTAACTCTCAGCAAACAGTTTGAAAACTTGGCTCTTTAAACTCTTTTGGGGGGAGGGGTAGCTCTAAAATTATATTTAAATAATTGCTAACCTTCTACTATGTGATGTGTGAAGTGTCTTTCTCTATATGATGATATTTATTGCAGGGCATAACCAAAGATATCTGATATTTTAGTGGGGCAGAGTACTTCATTGAAGAAAATTTTATAAACATTATTTTAATACACTTTTTTTCCTGAATAGTATTAAATACACTTACGCCTACTATATGTCTCAAGGAATGGCAGATATTATTTAAGTTAGTCAAATTTGGTTCTGAATTTTTTGTTGTCCATTTGACTTATGCTAACTAGCTTGACAATAGGATGAGAAAAGAAATATACCCTTCCTTGGGAACCTCCTGCAGTGCTACAGAAACAGGAATATGGCCGAGGTTATAAGTTAACTTTGAAAGCATGCAGATAAACTTTGAATTATTTATCTGTGAAATTCAAAACATGTGTGGGTAGCTGCTTGTTGGACAACTCCTATAAATCTTTAGTATGGTAACAAGGAGAATTGCCCTCAGTGATTTGGAGAAATTAAAAGGTAAGATTTCTACTTACTGGAAATAAGTCATGATCTGGCTTTGCGTGTGTCTATTTTGGTCTGGCATGTGCACTTACTGGAAAGCTTAATAGTAACCTCTGAAGAAATTCAGAATCAGGAAATGATGTGATAGTATTTCCATTTCAGATATTGGCCTAAATGGCATAGTAATGATACTTGCTGATGCCATGAGTGTGTGTGTGTGTGTGTGTGTGTGTATGTGTGTGTGTAGATTACAAGGGTAGATCTACATGTGTATTCAGAATGCCATGACCCCAATTAAATCTATAGAAAGGTGGCCACAAAACAGCATTTTGAAGAATTTGGGCAAATGAAAAATTAGAAACAGTTTTCAAAATAAGGACATTTTACTAGTTTTTAATTTTGGAATTTTTTGTGTATCAGGCCCAAACCTGCTGCCCCTGGTATGTGGGGCTGGGATGCTAACCACTGACCATCAGCCAGCTTAGTGTGAATTTTGATACTAGGGTTTATTTGAAGAGTTTTGTACACACAGATGGAATCATAAAAGGAGTTATAATCAAGGATCCTCTGACTTTTTAGCCATCATCTTACTCATTATGGTCAGCATGTGGACTACAGGAACAGGTCCATAGGGAAAACTTCTTAAGGTGTACAGTGCAGTTTGCCCGGCTTTTTAGGCCTATTTGGTGTAAATTGAGATAATTGCCTACCATCACTATCCTCTACAAAAAAAAAAAAAAAAATTCTAGAATTTCTGAAGAGGTTACATATTTTGTTGTGTTTCCTGCAAAAGCTTAAGTTTATACTTATGGGCTTACTAGTGTTTCTTTGGATGCTATTCTCTTTAGGACAGAACAGGTTTAGATAGCAATAATTAGCAAGCTATATCTCAAGGAAAAATAAATAGGACGAGATAAAAGAGCCCAAAGCCCTTCCTTTACGTGATCCCATCCCAATCATTCTTCTCTGCTGTCTTTCACTCACATGTCAAATATGTTAAGGCTGCTGACAAATCCTAACAGAGTTCTCACTTTGATAATTTGCTCCAGAGAAAATCCAAGTTGTTTAAAACTTCTTATCGAAGCCAAACCACTCCCCACTTGGGTGAACAAATAAGTAGGTTCATTAGTTATTTTAAGTAAGCAGACATTTTATGTTTTAATTCCTCAAATCCCTGAGGACAGTGTTCATGCTAAAGTTGAATTTTACTACAGATTTCTAAGTTCCTTCTCCTAACAGATGGCACGGTATGTTTCAACTTGCCAAAATGAATTTCAAGGTATAGCGAAGTTAGTCAAACTAGGAAATGGAAAAATTTGCTGAAGATACAATTTATACTCACTGTAAAATTAGGGCCTACTAGATATAGTCAATATCATTACTAATTTTTAGAGTGCATTGCAAATTATATTTCTGTTGCCCATGGAGGAAGGACAGTGGTCATTCTGAGCACCTACTGTGTAGTCTGTATTAGAATCATGCACTTTACAAGCAAGGTGATTGAACAATTTCATGGCTAAGAAAACCATGACACCAAGTTACCCGACAGTCTACAAAACTCACCAGAAGAAAAAAGCCTGAACTCAGCTCATTTGGAACTGAGGCCTTTGCCCTTCCTTTGATTAGACATCAAACAGGCTGTCTAATACTAGAGTACTAGACAAACACAGAACTCAGTATTGATTTTCCCTGCTTTCGAAAAAATTAAATGAAGAAGCGTTATTTCAGAAGTGTCTACTGGAAGGGGAGTGAGACTCTCAAGGTCACACAGACAAAATATAACTAATCACATTTGTTCCGTCCTTCATCCACCTCTTTCATTCAAGTCCAAAGCTAGGATCACCTTAATCTTTAGATAATTCTAATCTCTAAGAGCACATGTAGTCTGTGATAAATAGCCTAAACATCTATTGTATCCAAAAGGTCATTTTGTGGTGCATTTGTTGTTTCACTGAAGTAGTGGCTGTCTCTAAAGAAAGGACTCTTTACTAAGTTTTCTTTATATATTCCCCTCCACCCTAGCTCTCACAGTGAGTGTACCATAGACACATAATAAATGTAATAGATATTACTTATGTGACTTAAGCAATAGAAGTGCTTTCGATAACTATGTAATTGTTATTACCAAATAAAAGGAAATAAATTCAGGAGAAATAATTTCTTGTTGTGGCTGTGCTGCTAATATCTAGTGAGAGTTGGGGATACCTCATACGTTATACATTTTCAAAGATGAGTTTTCTTGTCAGTGCACAGAAATTTTTATTACAGTTCTTATTTCTGTGAGAAATACCAATGAGAAATTGTGGTGAATATTTGTGTCCCTCTAAAATTTAAATGTGGAAATCTAATCCTAATTGTGTTGGTTGGGCCTTTGGGAAGTGATTATGCCATGAGAGGAGAGCCCTTGCTGGGGAATGGAATGAGTGTCCTTAGGGGCCTGAGGGAGCTTGTTTGCCTTTTTACCCCTGTGAGGATGCGACTAGAAACGGCCCTTATCAGACATCAAACCTCCTGGTGTCTCGAACTTAGACCTCCCAGCCTCGAGAAGTGTGATCAATAAATTTACGTTGGTCATAAATTCCCTAATCTGTGGTATTTTATTATAGCAGCCCAAATAGTCTGAGACACTTATCATTATTCCCAGCATTAACTTTACCAGCTCATCTGATTTTTCCAAATTAATCATTTCCAATTTGATTTTTTTTTTATAAACAAGAGAGGGGAAAACATCAAATGTTTTCCAGAATGTACATTAGATATTAGCACAGTTATCACACCACGCTTATTTATGTTGAGTTTTGTCTACTGTGTGACAATGGATAGGTCAGTTCATTATTTTGAGCTTCTGTTTCCATCTAGGTAATACGGAAATAACAACATTTGACTTTCTAGTGTATAAATAAAATAAATTAATTTGACCACAACTAGCACTACACCATAGAATTTTTTTTTTCCTTTTTTCTTTGGAAGAAAAAAAAAAACACCAAATAAATTAGAGGTGTTTTCTTTGTGTCTCTATATCCAGGTGTGTTAATTTATCTCAGATTTGTCTTCTGATTATTTACATGGTTGCTCCCTAACCTTTCCATGACTTCTCTATTTTTCATCTAATTTTGATACATTCCTTAATTTTTTAGCTGTTTAATATTTGGTTCCTTACATTTTTTGTGCTATTTAGTATTTTTACATATGCTAGTTCTCTTTCTAGATCATTAATCCACATGAATTAAAACGAATCTATCTAATATCTGTAGGATGGTCTTTCTTCACCAAATATCTTAGCTTTTAACATTCTTTTCCTCCAAATGTTCGGAAAATTTTCTCAACAAGATTCCGTAATTATAAGAGAAATAATCAAACGCCTTTCTTAAACTGGAAGAATTTCCAGAGGCATAGCTCATTTGCCTCTAAAGTCTGACTTTATTGTATTTTTCCAGTTATTTTTATGTTGTTAGAAGCTCTTGACAATTGATTTGCTGTACCATGATTTGCTACTGGTAAAATCCCAGTTCAGAATTCAATGCCATTCTGTGATTTTTCTTTGCATTTGAAATGCTCTACACTTTCCAAAATAATCTCAAGTTCATTATCATGTGCATTTTTCACAGAACCTATAAGCCCATATTTTCACCTTTTCTAGTCTAACACTAAGAGTTAACTGCAATGAAGATGCTTCCTCCACAGAGTTAACACATTTGCTGCACCATTAACATAAAAAGGAAGACTATGTTCTTAGTCATCCCTACCCAACACTCACCCAGGCATTGGCCTCTCCTCCATGTTCCTGTCTGCATAGGTTCCTGCCACAAAAAAATTAAACAAATCTTTAGTATTGTCTATTCCCCTGAAATAGACCAACCATTTTTATCTTTCAAACAATGGAAGAAAATGATAATTGAGATTTTCTATAACATGTGATTGAGAAGTGGTAATGATCATGGACATTTACAGCTTTTTGTTTCTCAAATGTTAACAAATTGGTTCCATATTTATATGCTACAATTTCCATTTACATCACTATATATGGTTTTGTATAACCACAGTTCACATCCTCTTTTCTCTTTTTTCTTCTTTTCTTTCTTTATTTTATCTTCTCATTCATCCTTCTCTCCTTCTTCTTCAGTTCTCTATCAATCCCTTTTGTCCTTTTCTTCTTTCCTTCCTTACTTTTTTTTCATTTCTTTTTCTTTCCTTCTTTCTTTTTTTTTTTTTTTGGCTATTTTGTCCTGTTACATGTATGGGGTATGTTGACACATATGCATTATGGTTATTTGGTAAAAAAAAAAAAAAAAAAAACATAAGTACAAAGATTTTCTCATTAAATTAAAATTTATCCAAACAAAATAATAAACAGAGGCCCAGTTTCCCAACTCTTTTATGAAAGTATATTATGGAATTTATATAATTCTTTAATTGTTCCATTTGTAGTATTATTGACTCTTTGGAGTTCAAATGTTAATCCTTCATAGTACTTGTGTACTAGAGTTGATGAGATTGCAGAGTATTACACATAAAGGGACTAAACATTATTTGGAAAGCTCAAAACAATGTAATCTCGATTGAACTATACGTGGAGAAATGTTTGTTTTCAAACTAACTCTCATTTTAAAAAAAGGTCAAGAAAATTTGTTTTAAAAACTTGGCAAGCTAATTCCAAAATAGCCACTTATTCTCCTTATCTCTGGAAAGAGATTAAGATTTGAGGGAAGTAAATAAAATTTAGCCAGCTTCATAAAATAACACAGCTTTGATTTTTTTTTTTTTTCCTCACAGCATAGTAACACATGAAAAGGGTCACTTTATAATCTCACAAACTTTCTTCCTGGTTGCATTCAGAAAAAATCCAACTTTAACCAAAACATTATAGAAAGTGCTTCAGTGTGCCGGACCTCTTCCTTTGCTTCCTTTGCTTTATATTATCTGGATCTAAAAGAATACTTTAAACAGCAAAGCCAGACATTTCTTACTTGATTTCCTGAAAACTCAGACTTCACTAAAGTTTGGCTTTCATTCATGCAACCCTGGTGAAGTTCCAAAACTTTTAGATTTATATCTCTCATGGAAGACAAAGTAGCAGCATATCAGATTTTTCTTCTCCAGAGAAGAACAGTTTCTAATTAGGGACTTTGCAACCATAAACCACTTGGAAAAATATTTAGGCCAACTCCTACATTTGGCATTTTTCCTTCATTTGAGATCAGGCTTCCTCACTTTAGGTGGATAAACATTATCTCTACTCATGAGTGAAGGGCTCTATTCCAAGCTCTGGGACTTCCAACTCCCCTCACTATAAAACTTGACCCCAGTCATAATCTTCCCAGGAATGATTTGCTATCTTTATCAAATTTTCTCATATGTGTCAAAATCGTCAAAGAGACATATATCTCAATTCTGGCTCTCCATACTTATCTGTCTTATCTAGAAATGTGGAAATGACTATGATAGTTTATCCTCATTTGCGGCTTAATGTTTGTCTTGAAAAAGCCAACATCATTCACTGATGTATAAGAGGCTTTATGGGGGTAAAGAAAAGACAATAATAATAGCAGCTGACATTTATTATTTACTTCGTGCCATCCACTGTGTAAGTGAAGTATAGCAATCTACCCTTAATTGCAATCCACCCAACAGCCTTATGAATTAGCTACCATCTTTTTCATTTTCTAGAGGAAAAAAATTAAATTTAGAGAGTTTATAGAGCTACCCCAAACTTTCCCAGAAAGAGAATGGTAAAATTAGGGCTAAGGTGCAAATAAGTTTGGTTTCAGAGACTTTAACTTTGCATATTATGTTATTTTCTTCTCAATAATTACATAGCAAATGTACTTGCTTTGCAATAACTGACATGTGGAGGCTACATTAATCAACAAGAAAGAATAAAAAAAAAGGAAACACAAAATAATTTCAAAAAATATTGCCCTCAGTGACACAACGTATTATAAAGGCCAAAGTAGCTGTTGGAGAAACATGATAAGTGAAATTTAACTTGGGAAAGTTTTACTGAATTCCATAGGGAAAAACTCAATGTATTCTAAATTCAAAAAAATTGTAATTCTGCCACATTATATGTTAAGACAATACCATAAAACATACTATTTCAAATTATTTTAAGAATATCTGGGGCAGCGCCTGTGGCTCCGTGAGTAGGGTGCTGGCCCTATATACCAAGGATGGGAGTTTGAACCTGGCCTCTGGCCAAACTCAACAAAAAAAATAGACGGGCACTGTGATGCCATGGCACTCTGCTGAGGGAGACAAAGTAAGACTCTATCTCTTAAAAAAAAACAAAAAAAAAAGACTATGTGATAGGTCATCCTATTGTGTTCTACCAAACCCATGATGAAATAGAGAGAGAAACTGTCTCCACCCTTATATAAAATTATTAAAAATTTTCAAAATATAAGAAAAATAAACTTATTTTTAAAAAATTTCTTCAAAAGAACCACTTCTATGAAACCAATAGTACTTTGCTTAAAAACATGGTGGGTCAAATAGTTTCTGCCACAGTTTTCTTTGGTGGGCTGAAGAGGGTCCATTTCACTCACATAGATAGAATGGGATGCCCAAACCTGATAGAGGCCTTTTCCATTCTTTTCCATGAAATTTAAGATCCATTATAAAGCAACTGCTATTGTAAGCAGTTATAAAGACTGAAATTAGCCCCATCAACTCAGAATCCAAGCAATAGCACTCTTTAGAAGAGTGCAAAAAGAACTGGATAAAGGCTAATGCACTTCAGAGGTGGAATCCAGGTCACAAGGGAGATTCCTCTAATTTGCTCAGCAAGTCCACAACTAATGGACCTGTTTCTGCCGCCAACTCTTCACAAAGGCTGCCAGAATACCAGAATGACTACTTGATCTAGCAAAACTAAATTAATTACTTCCTGAAGTAAGGGAAAGTCCTACCTTGTGTGAGTCTTAGTAGTATCTCAGAATGGGGGAGCTCAGGGTGGATATTCATAGACTTGTAGTGTCTGTGACCTAGGGGCAGGTTTTTTAATTCAGGAATATTAGTGTGACCAATGTTCCTGACATAAGAGGTTAGAACTGATGAACATAGCAAGATGAAGGTCTTGAAAAGAGAACTTACATGTGTTTGCCCAGTTGAGTCATCTTTTGTCATTAGAAGGGGACTATTTACCCAAATGAGCCATATGTTGTCTTGAGAAGGAGGTTAGTTGTGCAATAGATTCATTTTCATAAAATTCTTGAAGTAACCAGTGAAATCACTATTCTGAAAATTGATTTGTAGTCTAAGCTTACCAGGAAAACATTTGGGGAACAAATGGTAAAGTTGTGTTTCTACAAACAGTCTTAATTCTTAGTCTGATAGCTAAATTATGAGACAGGTAAATGTTTTGATTATCAACCTCAATCTAATAACTACATATTTTCGCAATTGAACATTTTATTTTTATTTTAACAGCATCACCAAGGCATAATCTAGTAACTAACTATCACTCTACCCTCTATCTCCATGAGATCAATTGTTTTAATATTTAGCTTCTATATTTCAGTAAGAACATGCAAAATTTGTTTTTCTGTGCTTGGCATATTTCACGTAACATAGTGTTATCTAGTTCCATCCATGTTGCTGCAAATGACAGGATTTCATTCTTTGCTGTGACTGAGTAATATTCCATTGTGTATATGCATTTCAATTTCTCTGTCCACTTAACCACTGATGGATACTTAGGTAGATTCCACACTTCATCTTAGCCAAAAGGACTAGAAGTACTACTTAGGTTGATTCCAAGTCTTGGCTATTATCAACTAGTGTTGCAATAAACATAGAAGTGTAGATATCTTTCAATATACTAATTTCCTTTCTTTTGGATATCTACCTAGCAGTGCGGCTGCTGGGTAATATGGTAGTTCTATTTTACTTTTTAAGGAAACTCCTTACTTGTCCTCCATTGTAAATTGGAGAAGTAACATAAATAATGAACATGAATATTCAAAGTAACATGAATATTTAAAGAATACTGAACCATTTCTCATGTGATCTGAAGAATAGTGTTTTATTTTGTTTTTGTTTTTATTTTACCATTTAGGTCATTTATCCAGCCTCAGACTACATTGCAAGCATAATTAGAAAGTGATCAGGGCCCACATACAAGAAAAAGAATAATGATAAAGTTAAGAAGAGAGATCTCAGGAGTATGAGGGAACTGAATCATTGACATCTAGTAGACAGGATGAAGACATATGGACCACAAGGAAAATTTTAAGAAGAAAAGTTAGGATGGTAAAGAGAAATGGAATAGCAATGTTCATTTTTTCTGAAAAATACTAGGAAACAATGTGCATTACCACAACTCTTATCTCTTATACAAATATTAAATTAAAAAAAAAAAAAGAAAGCATGCCCAATCAAACCTAAGTGACTTTCGAAAAGCAGAAAACTTGACCTGTCCACATCACTCAAACTCATGTACATCATTTATTTGCCCTGTGACTATATCATTCTTAGAAAACAGAGGGTGCTGATACAAGAATAGCACTATGAAATAGATTCGTCTGACTAAATTTTACTGATAAATTCAATCAAATTAATCAATTAATATTCTCAAATCAACAAACTAGAATTACTTTGACTTCTATCTCCACCAGTTTAAATGTAGTGGACTCAGATACTTTTGCTTGAAAACAAAAAGTTACACAGATGACTTTCCAGCTATTATAGTTAATGAATATGTAAGACTGTTTCTATTAATAAACAGAAATGTAGTAATTTTTATAAATAGCTTTACAAAAATATACTGTAAAGACAAATTCTGTCCTTAATTTAGCAAACTATAAAAATTGCTGAGGGAAGTAGAAATTTGAAACACTTAAAATGTTGTTTGTTATTTTCCAATTGGTCAGAGTCTACATATAATTAGGACATTTTTCTCCTAAGAATTAGTGTACCTATCTCTTTGTAGTAACTGAAAACACTATAATAGTTGAAAAACACAAGACATGTTAGTATAATAAAAATGTTTATATTAAGTAGACACAAATAATGATGGGGATACGGCATTGCTTGTCTTAAGAGCATACTGAAACTACACCATAAATGTATTAACTTGGAAATAAATTAATGCATGTAACTGTGTTATCAAACACCCCTTATCAGCAAAATTTGCAAGTAACAAAAATCATTCTCACAGCATGTGATAAATGAATGTACTAGAATGTAGCTTGTAAAAGATTAATATGACACTTTTAAAGAAGCTAATGTGTTAATTTCATGTTACTCAATAACTATTATCATTCCAAGGAGAAACAAAAGTACATAGGAAACTGTTGAATTATATCTCCCTTTGTCCCTTTATGTCTCTTTCCAGACAGTACTCTAATTTTTTCAACCATTAAAGGGCAAAGAAACTCAAGTCTGGAACTTTTCTCTAAGTTACCAAAGGAGACACTTTACTTTTTTTTTTCTGAATCTGAATGAAAAATATAGTACTAGGTTCTTCTGGAGCAACAGGGAAAGGCCTACATGTTGAGAGAGGATAAGGAAACAGATTTGCAAAGTGATAGAAGTCAGGTCTGTCACCTCAAACTGAGGCTTCCTCAGGAAGGCTCAATTGCTGAAACCATACTTGCTTTCTCTTTTCAAATTAAAATTTCCTGTTACAACCCACCAATACTATCGTGAATGATATGGTATCTCAATCAAGTTCACAGAAACTATAAACCATGGGACTCAGTTGTTTGAAGTTGCATTTGGTTAAATTTCTTCTGTGTGTGTTAGTTAATTCCTAATCTCCTTATGAAGTTTAATGAATAGTGGCACTGGATGATTTTAGGCAGAGAGGCCAGGCCAGGTTTCCCAGAAGAGGTGATTTTTATAAAAATAAAGGACATAAGGGTTGTCCATGATGATAGCTAAGAAAGACTATTGCTGGCAGGAAGATTTGCAAATGCAATGCATTTTAGTTGGTATGTCATCTTCACTACTCACAGATCTAGGAGAAGTCCAGAGCTTCTGAAATGGAGAAGGAAAAGGAAGAATAATGAGATAGAAGTTAAGACAGGTAATAGCAGCAGGTCTGAAGGCGCAGCAATAACTTACAATCAGTTTAACTCCACTCCTTGAGCAAAATTATTAAACAATGGAGGTTTTTGAGGTCAGAGTGAGATTTCTGGACAAGGGTTATAAAATGGAAATCAGATTCAGGGGAGAAGTCAAGGAGACTAGTCATAAGACACAAGAATTGAGGCCAAGAATTTAGCTTCATTGTGCAACTCAGGACAAAGGAAAGTCAAAGTTAGGGTGTCAAGTCATTATTTCAAGATTGTCAGGTCATTCGAGGGTGGTTTCAGTTTTTCAAAGCAAGATAAATCCTTTAGGTATACTAAGAAATATCACAGGTCAAGTCAGAAATGGCATATTCTACCAATCTACACTAGAGAAAAGACAACAATTGAGGTCCCCCACACTTTGATTGCTAAGTACAGTCTCACTGCACCTAACATGAAGCCTTAACCCTTGAGCTATTTCTGTTGATTTTTTTTTACAAGATATTGAAAGTAGAATCGAGAAGAAAAATATATAAATGTAACTTAACATTTAGAGATTGTATGACGTGAATGTGTTTTCTGTTGTCACTCAATACATTGGTAGAATCAAAAGCAGAAGGCATTGGTTTGACAGGAAGGGAAATGAAGGAACGGGCATCTCTGGAACCTCACAATACCATGGAACACTGGCAATCACTCCAACATTTAACTCTTCCTTAATGCAGCTCTTTCAGATGAGCCACTGTTAATAGAGACACTGGCAAACAGAAAAAAGAAAAAAAACTCCATAAAGGAATCAGCTGTAAAATTTCTATAACAGAAGGAAAGAAAAATAGTGTAATGCCTTATAAAGTGAAATCTATTCTTTATAGGATAAAACCAACCAGATAAACCAATTAATTCCAAGAAGTGATTATGCTGTATGAGTCATATCTATGATGAGAATATGAAATGATGAATTAAAACATTTCATATAGAACCTGCCACTAAAAGTTTCATACAGGCGAGCAGGGCTAATGCATACAGAAACAGATAAATACATAATAGTGAAAAAACTGAATTGCGTCTATGAGTAAAGTAATGAATTACTTAAAGTTACCAGACAGTGTGACATTATTCAGTCTTGATTTTAAATATATAGCCTTTCAGCACCTTTAGAGGAAGGCACAGCTATAACTTGGTCAATGAAATTAAGCAGAAAGTGAAGAAATAGTTTTATTTGCCAGATTTCTCTCTTTTTTAGTCTTTCATAGTAACCACCTACATTTGGGATGTGGCTTCTCATCAGGCTAGATTCCAGAATGACAATCACATGGAGAAGGGTGGCAAACAACCGGAAATGGGGAAGTAGTAGCAAATAAAGCACAACTGACTCATGTTGGGTTACTAATATTTGAGGGTTCTCAGCTACTACAGTGTAACCTAGCTTTCTTTGAACATAAAACCATTGTAAGTTATTTCTTTGAATTACAGCAATTGTGATGGTAAAAACACACAAAAAAGGAGCTCCATCCAGAAATAAAAACAGACAAATCTGTCCCCTAAGATTAACTCTTTTGATTTATGATAATAAATATATACTTCCCACTGGTCTAGTCTGCAAAACCATGCACACAAACACACACACACAGGAGAAAAGCCATGAACAGACAGGCTAAAAGAATCATTCTCTTAGTCATGTTTCGTTTAAGCAAAGTGGAAGAACATGGGTAATACCTGTTATCAAAGAGAGATTAGAGTCAGTGACAGAAATATTAGAACTGTCACCCAATACAATTCAAAAAGTTTTACCTATAAAATAAAATATAAGAAAAAACTTAAAAGAAAGAAAGAGAAAAGATCTCCTGAACAAAAGTTTCTGTCTACTTTTTGTTTTATGTACTAGTTCTTTCAACTATCAAGGTTATTGCTTTCCTTCTCCAATATTTATGGAAAATTCATAGAGTTGTGGCTGCAAAGCTGTAAAAATTTGAGAACATAATATAAAACTTCGCAGGACTCTATGTCATTAAGACGCAAACATACAGAACTGAACCTGTTAGTCTAGGAAGCGCTGCTGCATTGAGAGTTAAGAGTGCATGTGCATTTGTATGGAAGATAAATAAGATGGATGCATCATGGTTTTCCTTATACTGAAATAAAACAAGGAGCTGACAGTCCCAGTGCAGACAAAACAAAACTTCAGTCCTAAACTTTATAGCTCTAGTCTTGGCAGTTGTCCTTGGGAACACATGAAAATATATTTTGACTGATAACATGGCGGGAATTAGCTTTTCCTCATAAAACATGTGAAAAGTTTCACTAGAGAGAATTTTCTCTTCTGTGTTCCTTCTGCCCCAAAGACTAAGAAATTTACTCCTGGATCACTCATTGTATATTACTTAACATTTCAGAGATTCTAAATTGATTTACCTTTCCAAATCCAATTTAGGACTTCTTAAATTTCAAATTAACATAAGGATACAAATGTTTAGGCTACATTGTTTTTAATTCTAAGGTAAAGTTCAAGATGTAGTTGGGCTCTTCATCGGGGGCTTGCTGAACAACTTCACGTTGTGCACATTGGGTGAGATCTCACCAATGGTCATCTCTCTTCCCTCACCCTCCTCCCTCAACCCTCCTCTCTGTTTCCTAGACTATATTAGTGTTTTATCTTTTGTGTGGGTGTGTAGTTGTCAATATGTTGGTTTCATATTAGTACTGAGTACATTGGGTAAGTTTCTTTTTCATTCTTGAGATACTTTACTAAGAAGAGTGTGTTTCAAATCCATCTTGGTAAACACAAAAGACGTAAAGTCTCCTTCTTTCCAGTTCAAGAAATTAAAAAAAAAATTATTTGAAGAAGCTCACACAATATTAACTATAAATAGACCTGAGAAATATACCTTCCCACTTTTTAAATTTTACCAGTAAAAGAATTCAATGTACTTGATGAATCAATGTCAAATAAAACTTGAGTTGTCAACTTAAAACTTGCAGCTTCTTAAGACTCATCATTTACTTTCCTTTTCCATGAGTCATACATTTTAGAACTTGTTATCAGGAAGAATAGAAGTAACTGTGGGCACTATGTTTACAAGATATGAAGAATTACTGGCTTCTGTCATAGGATGAAGTAGAATTTTCTTTCCTTAAATAAAAATTATTAAGATTGGTAAATGGTCACTATTTCTCCTAACTTTCTTTTATTGGCCCTAGATATAATAAAAATTCTTAGGTTTAATTATTTCATGCTAAGGAATAGAGTTTGAGTCTTGAAAGTATCTTAAGCACTGTCTATGTGTGCTATAGTCTGAATGTATCTCCTAAATTTTATGAGTTGGAAACTTAAACCCCAGTTTGGTGGTGTTTGGAGGTCTGGCTCTTGGCTCTGGTTTCATGAATAGATTACTGTCATTATTAAAAAGAGCTTGTGAAAGAGAGTCTCCTCTTTTCTGCTCTTCCACCCTGTGAGAACATGCACTTCTTCCCTTGTTTACTCTTCTACCCTGTCCTTTATGTGCAGGCCCAGTGTTTCTCTTCTCAAAAGAATGAAACATCAAGACGATGTCTTAAAACTAGAGACTCTCACCAGACAGCAGAGCCAGGGGATACCTTGTCTTAGACTTTCTCAGTCTATGGAAGCATAAAAAAATAAATTTCCGCTCTTTGAAAATTACCCTCTGTGAAGTATTTGGGTATAGCAACAGAAACAGAGTAATTATTTTTTATTTTATAACAAAATCAGGATTTATTTATTGATTTTAGATTGAGTTTTAATGTATTTAATGTGATTGGTAGAATAATGTCCCCAGAAAAATGTTCCAATTCTAATCTTTGAAACATGCGAATACATTACCTGAGAAGGCAAAAGGGAATTTACAGATGTGATTAAAGATTAATTTTGAAATTGGGGGATTATTTTGAGGTATTCAGCTAGGGATAGCATAATGATTCAGGTTCTTATAATAAAGAGGCGGGAGAGGCAGAAACTGAAGTGGAAATGTCACAATGGAAACCAAATTCATGGGTGTCTAGGGATGTTCAAATTATGGCTGGTGGTTCACACACAAATTATTTGTAGATTCTTTTGTTTATCTGTGGTGTCAGATCTAACAAAAAGTATGCATGGACCTTTTTTGTTTTTGTAATCAGTATTTGTTAGTGTTTGTGTATTTACTGTGTGGCCCAAGACAGCTCTTATTCTTCCAATGTGCAGTATAAAATGAAAAAGGCTGGGCACCCTGATAGCCATTCACCAAGTAATACAGACTGACTCTAGGAACTTAAAAATTCAAAGAACACATTCTTAGTTAGATGCTGAAGGAGAAATACAGCCTTTGATTTTAGCCTCATAGGAAGTTTTCAGACTTCAGTCTTCCAGTACTTAAAGTAATAAATTTAATAAATTTGTGTTAAGTCATTTTTTGTGTTAATTTGTTATAGCAGTAATAGGAAACTGGGCAGCGCCTGTGGCTCAAGGAGTAGGGCGCTGGTCCCATATGCCGGAGGTGGTGGGTTCAAACCCAGCCCCAGCCAAAAAAAAAAAAAAAAAAAAAAGGAAACTAATACAGACACGGTAAAATGTACAGATCTTAAGCCGATGGTTTATTAAATGTGTGTGGGCGTGTGTGTGTATCCCCATGTAACTAGTTCTCAGGTATAGATATAGAACATTATAGTATCCCATATAAAAAAGTACTTTTAATATGACTATAAAAATAAAAGGGATTATCCATATATTATCAAATAAGAAAGTACTATCATAAATAACAAATTAGAAAGGAGAAAATACAAAATAGAAAATTTAATAATTATAGAAACAATGATAGAATAAAGAAATAGATGAATCATATATGATAATAGAATTCAACAGGATAGACTTATGGAAATATAACCAAAAACATATAGAAAATATAAAAACAGTTTGAGAAATAAGAAAAAGTGAAATTATCAAACCAAATAGAGTTCTAGGAGGAAAACTGGAGAATGTCAAAGAGACAATATTTTAAAAGATATGGCTGATAATTTTTCAGAACTGGTTAAAGCTACTCCTTTTCATGATTAAGAACTCAGCTAAACCTCAGATTTTCAGGTAAACATAAATTCTCACCTAAATTTATATCAATGGATTATCCAAATAACAACAAAAAAAAGAAGACCACAAATGAAAGTAGAACCAAAAGAGAGATAATCTGTAAAAGACTGACAGACTGATATCTTATGTTATAAATTGAAGCCAAAAAGGAGACATTCAACTGATACCACAGAAATACAAAGGATTGTAAGAGATTACTATGAGCAATTATATGCCAATAAATTGAATAATCTAGAAGAAATAAATAAATTCTTACAAATACATATCCTTTTCACCAAAGAAACCCCAGGATTTAATGGAATCACTGCTGAATTCCATCAAACATTTAAAGGGGAACTAATACCAATCCTTCTCCAACTCTTCCAAAAAAAATGGAAGGGTAGGAAATTCATGCAAACTCATTTTATGTGGCCAGCAATACCCCGATAATAAAGCGAGACAAGAAAATTACAGGCTAATATGATTAATGAACAAAGTTACAAAATCCCTCAACAAAATACTAGCAAACAGAATTCAGCAGTACATTAGAAGAATCATTTTCCATGATTAGGTGATATTTATCCATGGTTTGCAAATCAATAAATGTGTAAATAAATAAATATGATACATTGCAGAGAAATGCAAATCAAAACTACTTTGAGATATCACCTAACCCCAGTTAAGAGTAGCCCACATAACAAAATCCCAAAACCAGAGATGTTGGTGTGGATGTGGAGAAAAGGGCACACTTCTACACTGCTGGTGGGAATGCCCACTAATACGTTCCTTCTGGAAGGATGTTTGGAGAATACTTAGAGATCTAAAAATAGACCTGCCATTCAATCCTATAATTCCTTTACTAGGGTTTATACCCAGAAGACCAAAAGTCACAATATAACAAAGACATCTGTACAGAATGTTTATTACAGCCCAATTCATAATCACTAAGTCATGGAAGAAGCCCAAGTGTCCATCGACCCACGAATGGACTAGCAAATTGTGGTACATGTATACCATGGAATAGTATGCAGCCTTAAAGAAAGATGGAGACTTTACCTCTTTCATGTTTACATGGATGGAGCTGGAACATATTCTTTTTAGCAAAGTATCTCAGGAGTGGAAAAAGGTACTCAGCTCTACCATGAAGCTAAATTATAGCTTTCACATGAAGGCTATAACCCAACTATAGCACAAGACTATGTGGAAGGGGCCAAGGAAGGGGGAGGGAGGGGCGAGGTTTTGGTGGAGGGAGGGCATTGGTTGGGCCACATCTACAGTGCATCTTAGAATGGGTACAGGCAAAACTTACTAAATGCAGAATACAAATACCTGCATACAGTAACTAAGAAAATGCCATGAAGGCTATATTGAACAGTTTGAGAATATTTCAGATTGTATATGAAACCCGCACATTGTGCCCCTTGATTGCACTAATGTACACAGCTATGACTTAACAATAAAAATAAACTAATTAAAAAAATACATATAGAATAAAGGATAAAAACACACAATCGTTTCATTAGATACAGAAATGAGCTTTGACAAAATTCAGTATCTTTTTACATTAAAAACTCTCAGCAAATTATATATAGAGAAAATGCACCCCAACACAATGATAGCCATATGGAACATGTCTACAGCTAACACACTCAATAGTGAGACCATAAAAGCTTTTATTTTAAGATCCTTAAGAGAAGGATGCCCAGACTTACTACTTTTATTCAAGATTGTACTAGAGGATTGTGCCAGAGGAATAAGACAAGATTCAAAACATAAAATACATTTAAATAGGAAAATGCAAAGTAAAACTCCAGTGAGATACCACCTCATATCTGTTAGAATGACTATTAAAATAGATAAATGACAAAAAGTGTTGGTGTAGATGTAGAGAAAAAGGAATCCTTGTACCTTCTTGGTGGGAATGTAAATTAGTACAGCTATGATGGAAAACTGTATGGAGGTTTCAAAACTTGAAGTAGAATTACCATGGGATTCAGCCATCCCACTTCTGGGTACATATCCAAAGTATTTAAAATCAGTAAGTTGAACATGCTTCACCTCCAAGTTCACTGAAACATTATTCGCAATAGCCAAAATATGGAACCAAAGTAAGTGTCCATAAATGGATGAATAGAGAAAGAAAATGTGGTATATGTGCACAATGGAATATTATTTGCTCTCTAAAAGGAAAAATATTCTCCATTTGTGACAATGTGAAAAAACCTAGAGAATATTATGCTAAGGGAAATAAGTGAGGCACAGAAAAACAAATGTCACATTATTTCACTTACATGTGAAATCCAAAACAATCAAACTTATAGACACAGAGAGTAGAACAGTGATTAGCAGAGGCTGTGGAGGGAGAAGGGAGTGGTGAGATGTGGTATGATGTTTCAGTTATGGGAGGAATAAGTATTCTGAGATGTATAACACAGTCTGGGGACTAGAGTTAATAATAATATGTATTTCAAAATTGCTAAGGGTGTAGAAGTTGCAATTTTGTATGTTGCTAATGTGAATATTATAGAGCATACTCATACAAACCTAGATGACACAGCCCACTAAAGCTTAGGTTATATGATACAGCCTTTCGCTCCTAAGCTAAGAATCTGTACAGCACGTTACTGTACTGAATACTGCAGGCAGTTGGAACACAATGGTTAAGTATGTGTGTATTTAAATATACCTGAACATGGAAATGACAAGCAAAAATATGGTATAAAATATTTAAAAATGGTACATCTGTATAGAGCATTTAACATGAATGAAGCTTTCAGAACTGGAGGTTGCTCTGGGTGAGTCAGTGAGTGAGTGGTGAGTGAATGTGAAGGCCAAAGATATTACTGTATGCTAATGTAGACTTTACAAGCACTGAATAGTTAGGATAAACTAAATTTATATTTTAAAATAGAGTTATGTACTATGGCATTAGAATAGCTATGAAGACATGAGACAATAGAAATTTTCTCCTCCATTGTAATCTTATGGAATCCATCCTACATGCAGCTGTCATAGTGTGAATGACAGTACTGATATCTGACAAAATAGATTTTAAGACAAAAGAGCTTTAGCAGAGATAAAGAAGGTTACTTTTTTATGTCTCTATTATTTTCTCAAAGCACCAAAAAATTTTAGATGACATAAAGAGAATGTATATCTTTGACTACAGATTTCCTGTTAAAAATGCCTAGTGTTCTAGGATGGCTGTAGCTAATAATATGATTATATTATATAGTTTCAAACAGCTAGAAGGATATTGAATATTTCCAACACAAAGAAATGCCAAATATAACTACCATACCTGTGTATCGAAACATCACTACATCATGAATATGTACAATTACTATTTTCCAATTAAAAAAATATTTAAACAAGTAGAAAAGAAAAATTGTATATAAACATTGTTGCATTACAGCTCACCCTCTCAAACTCTCAGGGAAGCTACAAGATCATTCTATCAGCAACTCATTGGTATACTTTTGCTTCATCACAACAACTCATATTGTTCATTCACTTAAAAATTTAACATTTTCTATCTATGCAGATGTTTATTTTTAAGATGTTGGCAACAGACAGAAGTAAGCTTGAGTTCCTGCTTCAACCTCTCCTAATTGATTATACTTCTGTCATTGAAATATTAGTGCATCAGTTTTCTTATCTATAAATTAGAAATAACCTCCATCATATTTATTGAGCATAAAATAAAATAATATATACAAACTGGCTCACCAAGAGAAAAAAAACATTGAATGTGAGCTATTTGAGTTATACTATTGTATCTTTTTTCTCCTACTTTGAGATGCCACATTTCTTAAAATCAAATACCTATATAATTAAAAAAATTATCCAGAAAAATAAGAACAAAATATCCTAATCATGAGATTATTGTAAAGTGATCCCTTATTTTTAAAGAAAATAAAATGTCAAAAATATCATTATAATAATTAATTAATTAAAATTATATTTATCAATCCAGCCATTCTGGACCAACATAGTTGATGATTAGTTTCCCTAATTAATCTATTCAATAAATATTTATTAAGATAAATAAAATCACTAAAGGAAAATGTTTAGGTGCCAACATATAGACTTACTCAGAGGACACCCCTTCTAAAACTAAAAGAAATAACAATATATATGTTTGACAATAGAATTACTATCCATTTATACATCTTCAGTCTCTGAAAGCAGGAATTACATAAATTTTACAGGCTGTTTTATCATCTTTCTCTGCTACAATGCCTGTCCCTTGGTCCATAACCACATCTGTTAAATGTGTGAATAAGAAAGTACCATTTGCTCAATTATATTATTTCATTTCATTATGTTGTTTAGTCACACTTTTTGAAATATACTGTGAAATTCATGTAATGTTCTTATAGCAAAGATTTTATTATACGTAAGTGAGAGAATTAAGGAAGCCCTCCAGAAAAGAATGGGAATAGACAAAGCACTTCAAACGCATCTAATTATGAGGAACTTCAAATGTGAATATCATATCCCTGAACATAGGCTTTAAAGATACATAATAAATTTAGAATTCACTTTTTGGCACATTCAGAATAATATTGGGAATCCAAGCTCATAGACATCCTGAGTATATAAATTCTTCCTTTATTTATTGAGATAAAGGATAAAAAGCATATACCTAATAAATCAATATATTCCAAATAATTTAGTTATTGCCCCTAAATTCTTACTGTACTCTGATATCATTGCATACGTGTAGATTTACTAACATTTTCTTTAAATATGGGAATAATTACAATGTTTGAGAGCAGGCCGATTCCTCAGTATTGATGATGTCTTTTGAATCTTTATCATAGAGCAACAAAAGGAATATGTTCTTCTACTGATACAAATTTTTTGTAAGTAGTTTTCATAAATTTGAGTGAACCTGGTTCAGAAGGAAGAGTAATGTCAAGAATGAAACACGGTGTCTGTATTTCAATAACTTCAAAATTGCTTCACTTTTTTATATGCTCCTTAAGTAATAAAAACACAAACATGCTTTACAGAAAGCACTTTTTTCCTGCTTTCCAACATTCCCACTGTAGCAAAAACACGGTTATCAATATTTTCTGCGCTATTTACTAACAGAGTATCTAAATCATCAGAATAGTGTTTTTGAAAGAACCTTGCAATGCCCAGAAAAGCAAAAAGAATATGAATAGAAACCACTAAAATCGTTGAGATTTTGTTTGAATCTTTAAACTCATGAATTTCAAGTGACACGAAATTGGCCCAGCTAATACCACAGCTAGTTAATGCAACCCCCATCCACCCTTGTAAGTCAAATAATGTTTTTATATGTTCCTAAAGAATCTCTGCTGCCATGAGAAAAAAAAATCTCATCTTTGCTCACAATAAACAGCCCTGATGGATTTCTGTGGTTGGCTCTGAATACCTATGTGCTCTATTGTCTTTCAAAGGGGCAGGTGCAGAGACCTGAGAGCAGCCCCCAATGTTGTGTTAATGGCTCATAATCTTGGCTGGTTCTCATTAATTTGACGACCTACATGTTGTACCACAGTTTAAAATAATGAGCCATCTTTAATTTGACTGTCAGTCATATTGATCTGTCTATAAAGAAGTCAAATTTAATGTTCTCTGTGGTGATAATTAAGTTTGTTTAAGAAAGAGAGGCACTGACATCTGGTCAACAAACAGTATTGCGGTAAGTTATAAGAGCCTAATCAACACCAGAATCAGATCACTACAAATCAGTTTAAAAGTTCATTAAATCACTGTATCTCTGCTGATTGTTTGACATGTTAATGGTAATTTTTTTTTAAGATTAGAGAGCAATACTCTCAGTGTAGAAAGGAATGAAGTGGAAGTATGTTTGAGAGAAGGAAATTTGAAAATCAGCAATGATTTTGATGCCCCAGATTGACTTGACGGATTTGTTATTCTGCGTATTAATTCACGTTGCTACCTTGTCTCTCTGCTTTAAAATATTCTGGGAGAATTTGTCTACTAGGAAAAACATCCTTCCTAGGAAGATTTTCCCATTGAGAAAAGAGTAAAAAAGGAATTGCTAAGTCCTTATGGTGTTTTAGCTTCAGGGTTCTATCATTCTGGAGTATACTATTTAATTTTTAGAATTTTTCCTTTATTTTTTTTCTCCCCAAGCCCACAAAGGGAGGTTAGTACAAGTAAATGAATGAATCTGTGTCTAAGTTCTGCATTTGCATGTACATACAAAAATGAAGGAGGGAATTGTTCAAACTTTGAAAGTATGTGATCCAGAAACAATAGAAAGCTAACCTTAGAAAATTTGGACCTGTGAGTTTCAAGGGTCAAATGAAGAAGCATTTGCTAGTTACAGAAAATTTCCCAATAGTGTACTTAATGAGAGCTAAAAATACTATCATGCCATTTTAGCACTGCACTATAATTGCAAAGCCACTTCAGACACATTATTTCACTGATGTCATAAATGTTAAGTGGTTTTATTATTCCCACTTTAAAGGTGGGAAAATAGAGGCTTTTCTTATTTTAGTTTCTAAATATTAGTGGTGTGATTTGAAGTGATTTATTTTTTTCTCTACCCTGTACATGAACAAACCTAGGTGATATTGTACTGTAGTTCTGCAGAAACAATCAGGTGCAGAAGCATCAGGAAACAAATTTACAAAATATCTACATTAATCTTCACTACTGATAGGTATTTTTCTTGGGTTTTCTGGACTTCAATCCCCTTATCAGAAAATTCTGAAATAAAATACCAAAATAATCAAGATTTTAATTATATCAGGTAACAGCAGGTATGTGAGCAATTATTACTTTTTTTGTTTTTGGGGGGGTTTTTTGTGTGTGTTTTTTTGGCCAGGGCTGGGCCTGAACTTGCCACCTCTGGCATATGGGGCCAGCGCCTTACTCCTTTGAGCCACAGGCACCACCCAATATTACATATTTTTGAGTGATTTATAAGATATTTGTGAAATTCCTGAAAAAAGAATAAGATTGCACAGATTTCCCAAAACATGCAAGTTGATGGCATTATTCTCTCTCTCTCTCTCTTTTTTTATTTAACCATAACTGTGTACATTAATGCAATTATGGGTTACAATGTGCTGGTTTTATATATGATTTGAAATACTTCTATCAAACTGGTTAACATAGCCTTCATTGAATTTTCTTAGTTATTGTGTTAAGACATTTATATTCTACACTTAGTAGATTTAACTTGTACCCTTGTAAAATGCACCATAGGTGTGGTCCCACCAATTACCCTCCCTTCACCCATCCTCCCACCTCTCCTCCGCTCCCTCTCCTCTTTCCCCTTCATTTTGGGCTATAGTTGGGTTATAGCTTTCATATGAAAGTATGGGTGTTTATTAATTGGTTTCATAGTAGGACTGAGTACATTGGATACTTTTTCTTCCATTCTTGAGATACTTTGCTAAGAAGAATATGTTCCAGCTCCATCCATGTAAACATGAAAGAGGTAAAGAAAGTGGGCCATAAGGAATGATCCAAGCATTCCTTTCATCTCTGTTTTTCTCTGTATCTTTCCAGAGTCTAAGATTCATTAGTCATCTGTTATATTTTCATCTCATTTCTAATTGCCTATAAATAGCTAATATATATTAATCTGACCTAATCTTCACCCCACTCAAAACTTTCCACTCTCATTAAGTCTTAACTATGAGATCCAAAGACACTACTATATTACAATTTCTTCTCAGAACTTTCCATTCTCTTCTGTGACTTCAGCTGAAAGGTGGCTGTCTAATTGGAAAAGCTTCTCTTGTAGGATTTTGGTGTTTGAGGCTTTTTTTATGTTTTGGTGTATTTATTTCATGGTTTTTGTTTTTGTTGTTCTTCAGACTTGTCTTATCTTGGGACTAGATGATGGAAGACATACTCTTTCTTTACCACATCATTCCTCATTCAGTCTACTTTTCGCCTTGTTTGTAGAAAAAAGATAAACAAAACTACAAGCAACACACACATACCAATGAGTTGAGAATTTTGTTCACACATATTTTTAAAAAGCATTAATAGTCATAGAGTATAAAACTAGTGAGTGAATAAAACTAAGTGATTTTTATAATTAAAGAGACTGTATTTTAAGAATGAAAAATGGAGTATTATAGTTTCTTAACCTGTTGGAAGCCTTTTGAAAGAGGGCTAAGGCCTTCCTTGCTGGCGTTGGAGAAAGTGCAAGAAATGAATTCTGCCAACTAACACCATAGCTTGGAAGAGGCTCTAGAGCTTCAAAATGAGAACTGCAGCCCCAGCTAACACCTTGACTGACACCTTGTGAAACCCAGAGTTGAGGAGGAGCCAGTTAAGCTATGCCATCGCAAGTGTGAGATGATAAATGTGTGTTGTTTTAACATGGTACATTTATTTAATGTGTTACACAGCACCCCCCAAACTAATACTACTGATATACAACTCATAATACTCTATCATATATATTATTAACTGAAATACTATTTGCTATTCTCTCTTCCAGCCTCATACATATGCATTCCTTCCTCACACTCACTTCAATGTCACCCCATAGTTCAGGTAGGAAAAAAGGGAATTAGCAGAGAAAAGCTACTGAAATGTTCTACCACAAAGCTAACAATTCTACCCGTATCTGAAGACATCTACTTGCCCATTAAAATGTAGTGTTGCTCTGCTTATGAAAATCCGGTGTCTGCTGGTGCTCTGTTATTGGACTTATTTTTCCTTCATTTATAACTATTCTATTTTGGGTAGTTTTTCCTTCTTCATTTGATTATGCTCAAGTATCTCTGATTGGTGTATGTATATTAACAGAAGGTCCCCAACTTACTGTGGTTTGATTTGGATGTCATGATGAACGAAATGCATTTCTACTTATGATGAATTTTTTGGAGTACTAAATGCATTTTTCTCTTACATTTTTTTGGCTTACGATGAGTTTATTGGGATGTAGTCTTATCCTAATTCAGGGGGCATCTGTACGTGTGTGTGTGTGTGTGTGTGTGTGAGACACACATGTATATACACAGATTTATGCAAATTACTGCACACGTTCATCTATATATGTACAGTACAGTAAGTTCATATATTCTTTCACAGATGTGCATAAAATTTCTAAACTAATGTACATATTACAATACTTAACGTTTATTGATCTTCTACTTCTTACTCTGTTCCACTTGGCTGCAGAACTTCTACAAAGAAGTAACTCCGTCTGCCATCTCTACCTCCACCTAGAATCTCCTTAACATGCTTTTAATACCCACTTGACTGCAATTTCTCTAGACCAGGTCACCAAGGATTTTACTCTACTCTTGCCAAATCCCTGGAGAATTTGCTGATGTCCACTCACTCTACCTCTTAGCAGCATTTAGCAATAATGATTATCCTTTCTCTGCCCCTATAACCCCACTTTTCATTCTTGACACACTCCTTTCTTTGGAGATCTCAGGACACCAAATATCCCTAGGTTAGAGTTGACTTCATTAACTTCTCTTCTTTGTTAGTTCTTTTCTTTCTACCCCACTGTCAAATTTGTCTACTCCATTCTTAGCCCTCTCATCCTGTCCTTCTCCAAACTTTATTTTAGGTGATCTCATTAATTCTCATGACTGATTTCCATGACTAATCCCAAATATTCTAACTTTAATGCTGCTTATGAGATTCACATTCATGTATGTGTATCTCAAGCTATTGGACATCCACACTTGTCAAAATTAACATACCAAACTTGACATCCTTAGCTTCATATGTCTTGCACATGCACGCACACACACACACCCTAAACACTAAACAATAGCCATAAAGACCATTATTTGACACTCTTATATTCTCCCACATCACAGTAAATGACAACTGTCAGGTTGCCAAAGACTAAAGCTAAATAAAATAAAGTAAGATGAATTTATTTATGATTCTTTTCTATCCCAAAGTACATAGTCATGAGACTATAAAACTGAATGCTTGTTTCTGATCAGAAAGTCAACACAACTTTAACACTCATTAACCATATAGTAAAACAAAAACCATAAAATAACAGCATATACTTTGTGCATTTGCATACATTACCTCTTTTAATCCTTATCAAAACTTCTATATGCTATGTTTTTCTTACATTGAAGATAAAGTCAAATTTGTCAATAACTTTCTTAAGCAAACCCAACATCTATCATAGATCCATGATACACTCTAGGAAACCAAAAAAGGATTCTAAAAACAATACTCGTGTCACAAAATGACTAAATGTAATTGAAATAAAATCATCTCATTAGTAATATATACCTGGAAAATTAAGACTTCTTCAGAAATATAAAAAAATTCAGACAGTAGTGTTAAAAAAATGACTTTCTTTTCCCAACTCAAAACTAAAACACACTCAGGGCTCGAGCTAATGAAAGTGTAACAACAAATAACCCTCTGTCTTGGTCCTTATCATTTTCTGTTACTGCTTATCCCTGGAGCACATTATGCATATGCTTTTCTTCTCTGTTTTTTATCTTTGTTTTTCCTCTCAAAATCTGTTTA
Organism: Nycticebus coucang; assembly: GCF_027406575.1. Lineage (NCBI taxonomy): Eukaryota > Metazoa > Chordata > Mammalia > Primates > Lorisidae > Nycticebus > Nycticebus coucang. The sequence goes on along the minus strand of NC_069788.1, from coordinate 100,607,379 downwards.
CCCTAGTTTACCCTTTCTTGGAATTCAGACTATTTAGCCCAGTATCTAAAGACATTTGTGTATGTGCCCAAGCTTGTATGTGTGTATGTGTGTGTGCATGTATAGATTTATGTTTCATTAACTACAGACTCAAGTAGCCAAGTTGTTTAACCAAACCACCTTCCCAGGGGGGTAATTTTTAGTATGCTAGTTATAAAGTATTTAAACGATAGAAAGGATTGTAGAAGCTTGTCATTTATAATCACTCTTATGAACAGAGCTTTAAATAAGTTCCATATGACCTTTCTAAATATCTGGAATATTGGTTCTGGGGTGCAATCATTTCTACTAGGCATAGTCATTGATTTTTCAAGTATTCTGTTATGCTAATGTGCTGTGTGCCTCATTCTCTCAAGTTATTCTAAGAATCACTTGAAACAGTGATGAGTGAAATCAGGCCTCTATCAAGCTCTCTGTAGAGGAAGGTAAAGGGTTCATGATTCTGTGATAAAAGAAGTTAGAAGCTCTATCAAAATTTCAGAGAAATTCGTTCCTGAAAGCAAATGATAATGAGATCGTGTGCTGAAAATCTGTAAGTTAAAAAGGCAATTAGCTTGTCTATCTTATTCACCTACAGGGGCAAAAACAATTCAGTTCTCACTGTTAAAATGGATTGCAGTCATATTGGATTTGAAAACCTGACTTGTTAAATATTTATGAATATCTAAACCCCGCATAAGAGTAGAACAGAGGGCACATATAATTTAGAAAACTTTCATTGAGCTGAATGACTTCACATAGAATTTTTATTTTATTTGAAACCCAGATTGAAGTATAATGTTTATTATCTCTCTTACAAAAAAATCAAAATCAAAATATTTAAATATGAAAAAGTCACAGTGTACCATTATTTTTGAAAATGGAATGTCAGAGTAATTTCTTTGTGATTATTTCTTTTACTATAAAATTTGAAATTAGAAATGCTTCTGTGCATTTTGTTGTTGTTGTCGTCCCTAGTTGTCATTGTCCTGCTACTCTGTTTTGTCGCCTACTGTACCAAGGAAGGACTAGGCTACACCCTAATCTGGGCTGAGACTTCAGCACAGACACATCACAGACAATTAAATGCCAGGGAAAGGTGGGTCATGAGATGGGGTCATGCCCCTCAGCTGGTTTGGTTTTGTACCTGAGTATATGAGTTCTCCATTAGAAACCCCAGTCCTACAGGGGTGTAGCGTCTCAGCCTCTCTCACACAGCCTGGGGTGACAACAGTGAGGTCCTTGGTAATAGGCAGGAGCCCTGATGACTTTCATCTTTGGGCTCTGCCTCACCATCCAGACCTGTCTGATGACCGAAATGCCAGGCTAGACCCCTGCACTGGACAAGATTCTTTAATGGTAGTTCTCTAAAAGGACTGTTACTGTCTTCTCTTGGAAAGCTCCAAGGCTTTGATTTGTAGGTGAGAGTGGGACGGTGAGAAGAGAAACACAGGAACAAAAGCAAAGAAACAGAAATCTGTATCGGATTACACAGTTTTAAAACTGTCCTCAATAAAACATGGGTGAGAGTGTTGTCACACTGATCAGAGGAAACGTTTTGCTACGTGAGCTCAAAGTCAATCACTGCAGAAACATAACTTATTCAATACTAATGAAAATAATCATATTTAAATAAACATGTTAGTCAACTACATGCTAGTACACCTTAAAAGACATTTAAATGTGGGAATATTAGTGTGCAACCTAGTTATTTATAGGTGAATTATGCAAATCAGCCATGTTTGTCCTAATAATACTCAACCCCTTATTTTTATTTCGTGAAATAATTATTCAGTTTGGGGGTGATATTTGGATAATTTGTTGGGAAATCATATCAATAGCTTAAATAGGTTTTTATATCAGAAGTCAGAATTTTTTTCCATAAAGGACCACCTAGTAAATATTTTTCTCTTTGCAGGCCATAGTGCAATTATTAGACTCCAGCACTATAGCGGAAAGCATAGATACTACACCAGCGAATGAACAATTGTGTTCTATCAGAATGTTATTTTCAAAAGCAGGTACAGGTTATGAGCTAATCTTGCTTTAGGCTACCATTAGTTATTTTAAAATGCATATGCTTGTCAACTTGCAAAAGTAACAGAAAAAGAACTGTAATCAATCTAAGTTGCCTCCAATTTCTAGATATGGGAAGAAATAGAAGAGAAATGAGAAAGTGACAAAATACATGTGTTGAAAGAAATTTAAAAGCCCAACTGACGACTACTATCCGAAGCTTGCTTCCGCCAGTCCCTGCTCCAGTTCGATCATTTCCCCTCAGTATGAATCCCCCAGATGATAAAGAACTCAGGGTCCAGAGAGGTTTGTAGGCACTATGTCCAATTTCTGTACAGTTCCAATTATACAACGCTTTTCCTCTATGTTGCATTTGGAGAAAAGTTCACACCAATTGAACAGTGTGGTTCAACATGAACTTGCCTACAATACTACACTTGTTTGGATAAGCATAGGTAAGCTTCAATTGTGTTACATTTAATGCATACTATTTTATCAATGGAAGTTTTCAGGAATATTTTTAGTATTCCAATAGCAACTGCTTACTGAGAATTTATTTTGTGTCAGCCCCTATTCTAGGTATCATGGATAAAAGTATGAGTGGTTAAAAAAAAATGCTCTAGGAACTCACTAAGTTACCTATTGCTAAATCTTCTAATGGTTTGTGTTAGCTACAGGCACATAATTGTCATTCTCTGGGAAAAACCTGCCCACAATTTATTTCACAATGATGACTTTCTCATTTCTTTATCACCAGTTTCTCATGTCATACTCAGAACACTCTTCCATCTGTACTAACTTGTACCTTTTAGAGAAATTACATTTATTACCTAAGATAAGCTTCTGCTGCCTGATTCACATTGCTGGTGATTCATTCCAAGTAAATTTAGCAGAATCAACTATGTTGTAAAAGTCACCCACCCCTATATTGCCGAACTCCAACAGGATTTAGAAATATGTTCTACCAGAATTAACAGTGTGCAGTTTCGGATATGCATTAAAATTTTATGTTGGTTGGTCCAGATATTTTTGTTTCTCCTTTTTAGGATTTTAGAGATCCTCCTTCAATAGAGGCAGCTCTATTATATCACTCCAATTTTAGGGCTTTTACTAAGTTTTATTCTGATGTCAAATTTGTAACTGATAATAACTGATGAATTACCTGTGATTTCCAGTTATCACACAGTGTTAAGGGCCCATAGCTAAAGCATGACTTAAGAATTACTCAATTTGGAGTGTAGGAGGATGCACTTTGCTTACTGTTTCCTAAGTAGGAAAAGAAACACACCCAGCCTGTGTTATCTTTTGTTACCAGAAACAAGAAGGAAAAAACATGGGGAGGTGGAGAGCATATTAATATTTGGCAAAGATAAGCTGTTATGTCAGGAATTTTGCCTTTTCGTGTTAAAACCCAGCCAGTATTCACTCATCACCATCAACATATTCATTTCCAGAAATGTGGAAGATAGAAGAAAATTTCTAAACCGGATTCCACATTCCACCAGCAGAGGAAACAAATGAATCAACACCTAGTTCTCATTATTTAATTTGATGTCACCCCTGAAGGCATCACCACTTTCTCTACTTTGCAAAATGAAAATGTGCACAGCGTGATGAGACAGTGTAACAAAGTCTTTCCACCATCTTTCATTCTGCCTGATTGTCTGCATTTGTTTTGTTTCCATGGTCTTTAAACTTTTAGTCCCTCAATTCATGAAAGCCTTCTTTCTACAACCAGTCAAAAGACAACATATTTAAGGAAGAATAACATCTTCTGTTTTTTTGTTTTTGTTTGTTTATTTATGCTCAGGGCTTTGGGGGATAAAAATGGGACATGATCCAACCCTTTCTGCTTATTTTTATTCATAGGTTATCGCTTCGTTAATTATTTTTTACTAAATACAAACTGAATGTGCTGTATTAAGGCAGAAAGTTTATCTAATAGCAGTAAAATTGCAAACTTTATTTATTTTCTAGTCCAAAAAACCTCTAAGACCCACAGTACTCACTATTTATTGGTTTGACACTTAATAAGCCAGGAGATAAAGGGTGTGTGTGTGTGTGTGAGAGAGAGAGAGAGAGAGTCAGAGAGAGAGAGAGAAATTCAGAATGAAAATGAGATCTTTCTCACTGTGCACTGTGAGAGCCATTCTTGAGTAGAAGGAACACATTTTCAGCCAATTTCTACCACTGAGAGACTTCCTTTTTTTCCTCTTTGAAAAGAACCTCTAGCTGAGCATCATTATAACGTGCAAAGGTAAAGAAGAGAGGGAGTGAGTTAGAGGGAGGGCTGGGGAGAGATGGGAACTGTGGACTCAAAAGAAAAGCTGCTGTGCTATAAGAAGAAAATAAATTGGCACTTCCACGTTGGGACCAAACACTTTTAAAGCTGGGAGTAATTTTCAACCTTTATTGATACTTATGTACCCTGGCAGGGATTTGAGTTTTTGTGTACAGAAAAAGACTGTGTACCTCACAGCACACGCACATACACTTATTATGAGCTTATCCATCCAAATCAGCTGGCGTTTAGATTCTTCCCTGTTCACATACCTCGACTGGAGAATTTATTTAATTTCAGTCTTTTTTATTAATATTAAATCATAGCTGTGTACATCAATGAGATCATGGGGCACCATACACTGGTTTTATAAACAGTTTGACACATTTTCATCACACTGGTTAACATAGCCTTCCTGGCATTTTCTTAGTTATTGTGTTAAGACAATTATATTCTACATTTACTAAGTTTCACATGTACCCTTGTAAAATGCACTGCAGGTGTAATCCCACCAATCACTCTCCCTCTGCCCATCCTCCCCCGTCCCTCCCCTCCTTCTCCCCCTTCCCCCTATTCTTAGGTTATAACTGGGTTATAGCTTTCATATGAAAGCCCTAAATTAGTTTCATAGTAGGACTGAGTATATTGGATACTTTTTCTTCCATTCTTGAGATACTTAACTAAGAATAATATATTCCAGCTCCATCCATCCTATAATTGCTGTACTAGGTATATACCCAGAAGACCAAAAATCACATTATAACAAAGATATTTGTACCAGAATGTTTATTGCACCCCGATTCATAATTGTTAAGTCATGGAAAAAGCCCAAGTGCCCATCAATCCACGAATGGATTAATAAATTATGGTATATGTGCACCATGGAATATTATGCAGCCTTAAAGAAAGATGGAGACCTTACCTCTTTCATGTTTAATTTCAGTCTTTATAAAAGAGTCCTCATTCCTAAAGATACATTCTAAGATACAATATATGTATCTTAGAAAATGTAATAAACCATAAATTTTGACACTTTTGTTCTCAAAGTTACATTTTTTTGTGAGTTTTAAACTTTTCCTTACAAGTTTTTAATGACAATGCCTCCAAAGTCAAATGCATGAATATAAAAGAGAATGTGTAACTTATTAGCAAAATAAATACCTCTGCTTAAATGCTTAGGGGAGACATTTTCCTATGATATAAGCAAATTAAAATCTTAAATCATGATTATACAAAATTCATAAGTTTAAAACAATAATTATGAAGTTGATTTTTCCATTTAAATAAATAGAATCATTTTTAATATTTACTTTTATTATAGAAGCTGCCAAATTGTTGAGCATGTGGGATACAATTTTTTTTTATTATTTTTAATTTTTTATTGTTTGGGATTCATTGAGGGTACAAATATTAGGTTACCCTGATTGCATTTGTTAGCTAAAGTCCCTCTTATAATTGTGTTCCACCCCCAAGTGGTGCGCCATACACTGTGACACCCCTATCCCCTTCTTTCCTCCCCTTTCCTCGATTCCTCATTCCCCTACCCCTCTCCCCTGTGTTACTTCATCTACTGCCGTCATATTGGAATAGAGTGCATTGGATTCCTGCTTCTCCATTCTTGTGATCCTTTACTAAGAAAAATGTGTTCCACCTCCATCCAGGTTAATACAAAAGATGTAACATTTTCATCTTTTTTAATGGTTCAGTAGTATTACATGGTATATATACAACACAGCTTGTTAATATGCTCCTGAGTTGGTGGGCATTTAGGCTGTTTCCACATTTTGGCAATTGTAAATTCAGCTGCAATAAACAGTCTAGTGCAAATGTCCTTATGATAACAATTCTTTAAATAAGTGTATAAACACAGTGTCTCCAAACGGAAATCAAAAACCAATGAACTATTTTTTGTATTATGCTTTTTGGCATTTTAAATAAATTGAGTTTTGGAATACTTTGAATTAATGAAGACAAAGCTGTCTTCTGAGATTGGCTTCTGCCAGAGGGCTAGATTGTTTGATACTATTTGATCTGACTCAGAGACTGGTAGAGTTGGACAAAACCCTTGAGGACTTGTAATTCAGTATGTCCTTCTCTGTATTATTTACAAGGGAAAAGCAACTCCAGTCTACCCATTGAAACAACCCTGACTGAATGGAATTTAGAGAAAAAAACTGAATTAATTAAAAATTAATAGAAATGTAATAAAGCCGAATCCAAGGACCATATTATCACTAGGTAATGCATCTAAGCAGAACACAGCTCTTGGGAACCTGCAATAGGAAAGCCTGGACTTCTTGAAGACTATTCAGATGACAGTAGGAAATGATACACGTGGGCAGGCAAACCCCTTAAGTTCATACTAACAGATGTATTCGTTTGTTTCTTACAATATTATTCCTAAATAAAGAAACATGAATAATAACAATTATAACTCTAGTCCAGGTGACACTATATTCTCATAGGTTTTCTCTACCCCTACCCTGCACCCACTATGCTGCAAAATAACAAGGTAGTCAGGAATCCCAGGAAAAAAAAATGAATATATATATTAAGTTTTATATTTGTCTAAAAAGCAAGCTAATAATACATGTTTTAAGGAAAACTTTGTGAAGGGTAGAAGAGTACATTTTACAATATAGACCACAAAATAATATTTAATGATTCAATGAGACTGACTCTGGTTTTACCCCAAATCGTTCTCCAAGTATTAAAACCTTTGTGTATACTTGTTTCCTATTCCCTTATATGGCCTTTAAAATCCCATTTTTATATCCCCCAATATAGCTAGTACCTTCAGTTTTAAAATCTTATATAACAAAGCATTACTCTGGTTCTTTGTCATTTGACTCCATCTTTTGTAGAAATTTGATGACTCCTGGTGGCCAAGGTGGTTGGATTGCTTGAGCTCATTGGTTTGAGACCAGCCTGAGCAAGAGCAAGACCTTTCTCTAAAAATAGCCAAGGGCAACAAAGTGAAGGTCTCAAAAAGAAAAAGAAAAAAAAGAAAGAAATTTGGTGACCAAAGCTATCTCCTACAGGTCTAGTTAGCTAACACTTCTTTTTTACATTAATATTTAAATGATAAAAAAAAAAAAACAGTAAACCACTTGATTAAAACACCATTTATTAAAATAAACAAGATATCCTCCTTTGCTCTGCAGGATCTCTGTAAATAGTGCCAATAACATACAAGCATTGTTGAATATCAACCAGTGTAGAAAAAATCTAAAATACAAATTACTCATTAATAATCAAGCTTCAACACTTCCTACCGCGGCACCACTTTGATCAAAATATTCAAAATTCTGGGCTGGTGTTAACAAACAAAAAATGGATAAAGGAAGGCTCTGAATTCTACACTTTTTTTTTCCTGGGCTTTTAGTTGGATGAACCTGTGCTCACTCATTATTATTCAAGTTTCATTTGTCAACGGGCATCAAGTACATCACAATTTGCTATAAGCTCTCTGGAAACCAAGGTAAAAACTACCTTGTGATAAAAGCCAACAAGAGACTCATCACAACATACAGCATTTTATGCATTGTAAAGAAAGTTCAGTGGGAGAGGAATATGGTTCATTCTGCTTGGAGAAATCCCTTAGTTATTAGAGCAAAAATGTCATGTGACCTGACCTTGGTCAGCTGAAACAGCCTTTGACAAGAGGACAGAACACAAAGAGAACACTGGAAAAAGAGGATGAAGAAAAAGGGTTGTGAAAGAGCATATTGAGTTGCAAGTACTATAAATAAATTGATGCATGCAGAGCAAAAACGCTGGGAGCACACACTCCAGAATTAGTCACTTTTGAGCTGCACTTAAGAACTGAATAGCTGAGGAAAAGTTACTTAATGTCTCTAATCCTTAGAGGACTCATTTCTAAATTGGGGATAATCATAGCAACTTTCTCAGTATGAAATGATTTGATTTAAGCCTTTGGCACAATGCTTGGCATACTAAGTGTTCAATAAATATTTCTACTTCTTCCCTCCTTTTTTTAACATTTTGATTTTTCTTCTCTTCTTTTATGACTAGAGATGAAGCTGGAAGTATATAGAGAGGTGAAGGTTATAAAGACTAATGTTAACTACGCCAAGCGGATATAAGACAGTGTGAGCAGTGTTTCTAGAACTTTCATCCTTTTAATTTTGTATGAAAATAATATTTTTTCGATGTTGCTAGTAAGTTTTAGTGATAGAATGTGTATGTTTAGACACAGAAAAATATTAACTAGCCAAATAAAAGATTGAGCTCCCGGCTTTCCCAATAGTACTATAAAATCAAGTCATGAATTAACTGTGTAAGAATCAAGAATAACATAAAGATAACTTAACATTTTGGTTATTTCTTCTAAAAAGTAGGAGGGAAAGAGTTTTTTGAATTATTCTTCTAAAGGATTACATTAGCAAAATGCAATAAGAATGACATAGAGGAGGTAAAAAATTAAATACCATAGTTCTATTTCTGAGTTAACATATACTATTTTTTACTGTTACCTTTTGTAGCCATTTTTATTGAAATTTTCTTTGTATGTACATGCATTTATTTTTGCCTTCACGAAATTAAAGAGGTTTAAAATTTAACAACAATAACAATGTTTAAGATAAGGACTAGAAACAAAAACCACATAAAGAACGAACAAAGATAAATACAATTGGAAAAGAAATCAGATGATTGCTGCAATAAAATATTGAGAAATAATAATAATAATAATGCAAAAAAAGTAACATTCACATTGTCAGATAAAAGTATGTCTATAAGGGAATGCTTTGACTCTGGAAAAAGAAGTTAACTGATGAGTCCATATTGAACCTGTAGGCCATATTTTAAAATCAAAGCAGATGATGCTAAAGATGTGTATTTTCAACATCTTACTCTGAAGTTTTCTTTTAATTGAATAAATTAAATAAATAAATTTGGGTTAAAAATTTGGGGGGATGTTTCTATACTTGAGATATTTGTTTTTTATTTTATTAATATTTATTGGCTAGCATGAATTATCTGGTTATAGTCATCTCAGAATTATAGGAATTATAAACTATTATTGGCCCATGTATATTTGGTAATATAACTAGAAAGTAAATAATTGCTCCAGTCCAGGTCTTATTAGGCAGAAGTGTGTATGTAAAAATGTCATTTGATTATAGTCAACTAAAATGAGACTGGATGCCAGCTGGGCTGTATCCAGCAGTTCAGTGATTGAAATGAAAGTTTAAGTCACATTGATTCTTAACCTGCCCATTTGTTAAATGAAGAGGGTGTCTTTTATGTTATTACCAATTTATAAGTTTTGGACCCTTGATGCATCATGTAAAGTAAAAAAAACTTAGTAAAATTAGTGACAACCATTGTGATTGTGATTGTCCTCATTTTTTTTTTTTTTTTTTGGTTACAGTTCAGCCGGGGCCAGGTTTGAACCCACCACCCTCAGTATATGGGGCCGGTGCCTTACCGACTGAGCCACAGGCGCCGCCCATCCTCATTTTTTTAAGCTTATGCTTGATTAGATAGATAGCCCAGCTGCTATGAGTAATGAGATGAATCTTTGAATTAATAAAAGTAGGATCTATAAACTTGTTATTTTAAAGCACCTATTAGAACCACTTGTATTTTGGTTTTGATTTGGAAAAATAATTTAGTTGTATATTTGTACACATATGCATGTATGCAAACAAAAATCACACAAATAAAAAGAACAATTTAAAAGTATAAACATTAAATGGTTGATCTTGTTTAATCCTGGAAAGGTTTAGGGAAAGATTAAGGGGCAAGTGGTAAATTAGACAATAAGTCTATCTGGATTATTTGAATTATTTTACATCATTGATATTTTTATGACTAGAGGATAAAAAAATCCTGTTTGCCTACCAGTATACATAATGTAAACAGTTGACTTGTGTACACAAGTACACAGCATATGGACTTGTCCTCTCTCAACATATGGAGACCATGTTGATGTCAGATAATTTTAAAGTTGTGTTATGTGTTAAGTAACTAGTTAGTCTACGCCTGGGCTTGGTGGCTCATGACTATAATCCTAGAACTCTGGAAGGCTAAGGCAGAAGGATTCCTTGAGTGCAGGAGTTGGAGACCAGCTTGAGCAAGAGTGAGATCCTGTCTCTATTAAAAATAGAAAAATTAGCCATGCCTTGGGACAGGCAGGTGCCTACAGCCTCAGCTACTTGGGACCGAGGCAGGAGGACTGCTTGAGCCTAAGAGTTTGAAGTTGCTGTGAGATATGACGACTTCATGACACTCTACGTGACAGTGAGATTCTGTCTCAAAAAAAAAAAACATTTAAAAGAAAAAGATAAATTAGTTTGCCTAGAAATTAAAATATCATATAGAATTTGATTTTATAAGAAGTTATCTATAATTAACAAATTAAAAATAAATTTTAGGCTATATAACAGTAACTATCTTTATGATTTAAAATTAAAAAAGCATTCTGTCAGTTATGTTTATCTAATAAATCTTTAAAAAAGTTTTTTTTCCATCTTAGTCTTCTTAAACTTGATTTTTTTTGAGGGGGTGTTGGGGATAGTTTCATGAATACTTTATTTTTTAAATTGTTTTCTTTTGATTTATAAGAATAAAATTCACTCTCTTCTTCTTTTTTTACACATGTTATGAAAAACAAACAACCTTTGTTCCTAACACACACACATGAACACACAAAGACAAATGCTTGCTCTTTGTTTTAATTTTATTTCATTCAAAGAACAAAATTTGTGATGACTGGTTTTAAAAGAATAAGAAAATGTATATTGTTTTACCCTGGACGCTGAACGCTCGTGTTTTAGGTGGGATTTCAGAAGTGGATCGAAATTCAAAATACCTTTTCCTTGTGCTCTTAGCAAAACTCTTACCAATGCTATTTGGGGTCTTAAGAATAAGCGCCACCTGTTTAGATTGCCAACCTTATGTGGAAGAAAAAAAATAAAGTTCTCACCTCAAAGAGATCTCTATTCATTGTTGAACAAATATATATTTTTTTAAATCCAAAAGCTTTAAGGTCTAATGTGTCCTCTTACTGCTAAGCCTATGAGAATACAGTTCAATGCAGTAACTTTGTCTTAAAGACGCCATCTGCAAAGTGTTCTTCAGACAGCCATCAGCCACAGCCCAAGGAATGCCAACGCACAGAAAATTATAGGTGTGCAATGCAGACAAAACTTCAATCCCTGGGGCTTCTCTCTATATCACCAGGAGGACAAGTTTGTTCGCCGAATATCAAATTGCCTCTACAGCCAGTACAGCTATGATCACTGCCTGATATTTTTAAAAATGGTTAAAATAATGCATTTGAGAGAAACATTTTTCAAGTACCAAAAGTAAAATGAAAATTCTTTCTTCATCCTTTTCTGGTATTTCCCAAGAGGAACAATTATTAACAGTTTAGCTTGAGGAATCACAGACTTCTTTCAATTCATAAATGAAGGAATAGCTTAATAGAGATATAGTTATAGATTGACAGCACTTAGTATTCAGAAGTCTGGCACAGCTGAGGGCGAGGGGGAAGGTAGAACTAAGCAAAACCCATGAATCTGAAAGGTGGAAAAAACAATCTCTACTACATCCTGCATTGAAAACAAGCAGTCCAGAAGAAAATAGATTATTTACTATATTTGGGGATCTACAATATCTAAAGAAAGCAATCATCTATACATAACATCATTTTGTGTGGTTGCCAGTGGAAAATATTAATATTATTCACAGTCAACATGTCCCTTACTTCACATAGACAACTTTCCCTTTGTCTTCTGACTTTATAATCCATTTTTACTAGTTTATTCCTAAGTATAAATTAGTGTTTGATAGCATAACATTTAAGGAAAGCCTTTATAATGAAAAAAGGGATAGAATTAACAGAGAAAACTGTTTAATAATTTAGATGAAATAAAATACAGAAGAAAATAAACAAAAAATCAAAACAATAATAGGAAATATTTCAGACACTAATAAATATATATTGCACCTGTTTTTTTGTTTGTTTGTTTGTTTTTTGTTGTTTTAAGACAGAGTCACACTTTATCGCCCTAGGTAGAATGCTGTCACATCACAGCTCATAGCAGCCTCCAGCTCTTGAGCTTAGGCAATTCTCTTGCCTCAGCCTCCCAAGTAGCTGGGATTACAGGCACCTGCCACAATGCCTGACTATTTTTTGTTGCAGTTTGGCCGGGGCTGGGTTTGAACCTGCCACTCTCGGTATACAGGGCCGGCGCCCTACCCACTGAGCCATAGGTGCCACCCTATATTGCACCTTTTTATCTGGATAATATGATGTAAAAATATCAGAGAAGAAGGAATTAAGTTGAAAAGTGTATATGTATGTTTCTAATTATAAAAATAAATAAAAATTTACTAGTAGAAAGATTATTGAAAATAATCTCCCTGCAGGTTGGGGAAAAATCAAAGAGGGAGAGAAAACGTAAATGACAAATAAAAAATAATCTAGCAGTTCCGGTACCCAAATTATATGATATTTTAAAAGTTCATGAGAAATGAAAGGAGGGAAATATTTTTTAAAATATAAAATACTGTATATTTTTATAAATATAAAAATATTTTTTATTGGAAGGAGGGTAATTGGCGGGACCACAACCAGGGTGCATCTTACAAGGGTACATGTGAAACTTACTAAATGTAGAATATAAATGTCTTAACATAATAACTAAGAAAATACCATGAAGGCTATGTTAACCAGTTTGATGAAAATATTTCAAATTGTATATAAAACCATTGTACCCCATGACTGCATTAATGTACACAGCTATGATTTAATAAAAAATTTAAAAAAATTCAAAAATGAAATGTAGAGAATTGTTGAATCAAAAAAATTATATATATATATATATAATAAAGTACTATTTTTTTTTCAAGTTCTTCAAAGTATGACATTGGTGATTTAATGTGGATCGCATTAAATATGTAGCCCACTTTGGGTACTATGAACATTTAACAATGTTGATCCTTCCCAACCATGATCATGATATGTTTTTCATTTTTTTACATTTCTCAGAAATTAGGGCACATTTTCTAGATTATAAAGGCCATATAGTAGACAGCACAGTGAATGAAAGACATGCAAACACATGAACACAATGTCAAACACAATGTAGACCACGAACAAATTCTAGAATATCAGAAGTGAAAGATAATCTCTAAAAGTGACCCTCCACGGAGTCTTACTTTCAAGTACTCACTTCCTTGTGTCATTAGTATCTTCCTTTCTGTCTGAACTAGCCCCATAACAAATAGAAAGTAGTAAAATGATGCAGAGAGACTCATAAGGCTAGGTCAGAAGAAGCCCTGTAGTTTCTGCCTTAGTAAATTTCTTCCAGAAACAGTCGGCATGCCATAAAATGTTCATGACACTTGGAGAGGCCACATGAAGGCACTTCAGTAGACAGTCCTATCTGATACCTCAAGACAATAACCAGCATCAGCTACGACACATGAGATCAAGCCACCTGAACATCCCACCCTGCTAAACACTGGGGGCCCTTATCTCTAACACTGTTTGTTGCAACTTCATGAAAGACCATAAGCAAATCCAGTCAATCCACATAACCATGAAGGGCAACAAGAAATTGTTGTTTTAAGGCACTGAATTTAAAACAAACACAGGACACTTAGAACAGAAATGAAGATATTGGGACTCAGAATAGCAGCAGATTTATCAAAGGCAACTCTAGAATCTGAAGGTAATGGAGAAATGTCTTCAAGATTCTGAGGAAAATATATTTTTCTCCTAGAATTGTATATAACATAAAATATTAATAAATGTGAAAGTTAAAACATAGAACAAACAAAAATGTGCTTTATACATACAAAAGCTCAAAATATTCACTTCCCAAACATAATCACATACCCCCAAAAGAAGTATATATGGAAAATGAGAATCCAACCAAGATACAACCTAAAAGTAGTTTTAACACAAAAACTATGGATCAGGCCTAGAATATCACCTTCCAAACGAAACATAAAAAAAAGAGGGCCTGAGGTGTAAGCAGAAAAGAAAAGGAAAGGAAAGAAAAGGGAAAGGGAAGGAAAGGAAATGAAAAAGAGAAAAAAACAGTACTAGATGACTTGCGACATTTGAGCTTTTGGAAAGACTAATGATGGATTTATTATATATCTTTTAAGAAACCCAAGAATAGTAATAAATGTTAACAATGTAGAAAACAATATTTATATGCTATTATGTTGTTAATACTAGCCACAGATTGAATAAAAAATTGTATTACAAAAATATATGAGATAAGAAGAATATTTAGAGGTGTAGGTGGAATAAGAGTTAAATTAGACTCTGTTGCCCATTGACATAAAATCAATAACTAATATAGAAAATTGACAAATCAGTACAAAACTATTTCAACCAAAAATATCACTTCCTAGGTAACAAGAAAAAAATATGATCTAAATATATGATTACTAAAGTGATAACTCAGGATACTCTGTTTTATTATAATAAAATTATTAAAATTAATTGACTTTTAAATAATCTTAAACCTTAATTAAAGTAAGTAATAAAATATTCAGAATAAAAAACCTTCATAAGCAAACATCTTTACACTATTTTATACTATAAATGCAAAAAAATACACAGAAATGTAAAGTACTAACAAAATAAAAGTAGTATATGCTATAGTTCACATATCACAAGAATAATACATAACATTATACTTTTTAATATTTTCTTACCTGATAGGTAAAAAATAGCAATGGAATTGTGAATTCATTTATATTTACTTGGTTAGTACATCTAGACATTAGTGAGTCAGACACCTTTGCCTGTTTACTTACATGTGTTTTTCTAGGAAATTTCTGATTTTCACCTGCCCACTTTCTATTGCATTGCTTATCTTTGGAAGTATGTGTGTTAACATCGCTGAAGATTTTCCAAGCAAGCTATGGATGTAGGCTGCAATTCACAGCAGCTTCCTTGCATTCCCTATGAAGGTTTTCTTCTTTAGGAGATATGCAAAAATAACACTCTCAACTGAATTTTATATTTTTCGAACTTTTTAACTAGGCCTTGTGTTATTTTTATTTCTTCTCTTCCAGCTACCTGCAAGGAAAATAGTTCACTGTAGTTCTTGTAGAATATCTCACATGAAGCTGGAGAGAATCACATGGGAGAGAAACTCACACTTAGGAGGAGTCTCAGGATGAGCTTACAGGCGGCCTGCTTGCCACTTTCTAGTTGCTCTCACAATCTCCATCCAATTTTCCCCTGCCTGGTGAGCGAAGGGAAAGACCAATGAGTTCACTCTGCAATGATAATCACCTAAGAAATGGGCTATTACTTTTCCATTCTTTTAGCCATGACCACTTCCGCAAATAAGTTTTCTTAGAATGTCACATTTGCTTTGAGAAGCTAGTGCAAGCTTTCTAGGTGGAAGAAAGGGGAAAATTCTCTAATCACAATGTTGTATTCCCCTAGAGCCAAGTATTGGATAATTTTCTACTGTTCTTCCCTTTGCTGAGGCTCTTTTCATAGAGACCCAGGTAGGAGTGAATAAGTCCTTGATGATAAGTTACAGGAAAAAAATGTGTTTCTGAATGTTGCCAACTTCTTTTTAAATATGTGTATTTAGCTATAACACATCTTTGTCACTACCATTGGTTTCTATCACAGGGCTGTGAGATGATAAGACATATTCAATTTATTTTGTTAAATGAATATTTTAAGTGTGCAACCTGTACTTTAGAATGTGTTAAACCTTTTATCCAAGGACATTGACTTAGTTTACAGTACTTACAAATTAGACTATGAAGTAAGATTTGGGTGTTGGTAATTTCTTCGGAAGTCATCCCAGTAAACACAAGTGAATATTATGGTGTATGAATTAGCAAAGCAAAAATATACCAATCAAGTGCTTATTAACATGTGGTCGACTGCAGTGGGGCTGCAGTGGAGTCTCTGAGGACTGGATGGCACACCTCGGCATTGTCTCACTGGGTAGCAAGGACAGGAAAGCTTCTGTGCTGACTTCAATAGCTTATCCCATTCCTCATTATAGGCAGGGCGCCCTGGGTTGTTAAATCCTTGGTTCCATCTGAGCACATTTTTTACATGTTTAGAAAGCTTCTGAGACACCAGAAAATGTGTTTAGGCAGAGACAGAAAGACACAGGGAGTTAAAAATCAGAAGCTCTTAGATTTTTACAAACCACACTAGCTACAGGTGAACTTAGAGGTAGGCTAAGAAAAAGCAGAGTCTCAAAAGCATTGGCTATGGCAAAACGAGGGTCCTGCAGCTCCTTCTTTTGATTTCAAATTAAGTTGTTTGTGTGCTTTCAGTCCTCTGTATTTCATCTACAGAAAAACAAATTGTGGTTTCCATGAAAGCCTCAGTGAAACAACATACAGCAAAACTTCAGTCTTTCTCTTATTTTATTTTTATTGTCTTGACAGATATTTTAATTTGACTATTAAATATCTAACTGCCCAAAGTCCCAAGCAGAAAAAACATAAAATATTTCTCTGTTAATATTACCTTGCATTTGTAGATAAGATGAAAAATTTTATGTTTGCAAAGGTTTCTTGTGGATTAATCTAAACTAATAAACATCACTTATAAATTATTGTTATAGTTGCTAAGATAATTAAATTATAACTAATTTATGATTTTTGGCAAAAGTCTGTATTAGCCTGAGACATTCTTCAGATACACTATCTGCCCCATACCTGAAGTTACCTTATTTACTGCCATACCTTGATGATCTTGAAGTAGATTTAAAAATGTACTTGAACATTGAGTGGACATATTACATACATATACATAGATAGTATATTTCATGATAACTGTAGAATATTCTTTTGGACCTGAAACCCAAGTGAGAATTAACTAAGCTTAGAGTCACATATTTCTAAAAGAAAGTGTTCTGGTTTTCTGTAAGAGATAAGCAAAGTGGAAAAAATAAGAAGTGGAAAATTAGCAAAGGATACATATTGCATAGCTACAGTTTTTGTTGTGTGTCAACCATGACTCAATAAGTGTTTAAAGAAATACTATTAAAGAAGTGTATAGGGTGGCTGGAGTTCCAAAGAGTGGGAAGGGATGATGGAGACAATGCTGGAAACTAAGTAACTATTTCCTTGGGTATGTCAAAGACAGTTTCCAACAATGGAGATGTCTAAGGACAGTGGAGCTGAAGAATAAAAGAGGTTTCCCTGTCTAGAGTACTTTCTATCTGAGAAATGGAGAAAATGGCTGGTTCTGGAACCCTCTGTAGACTGGACTATTGTGACTGTCTGTACTATTCTTTTCCAATGAAACTAAAAATTAATTTACACACATATACTTTTGGTTAATTGTAAATTATCACAGGTTATTTGAGTCCTTGAGAGGCTGTTGGGAGTCTATAGCACGCAGTAACTTGTGATTTTTAAGATAAGCTTGATTAGGACTAAGGGAAGTTGCAGATGCTAATCTTCACGTGGGGTCCCTGAGCTATTGAAGAACAAGTAGGAGATTCTCGGAGTGGGAAGTGAGGGGAGTTTATGGCCTGAATTCAGGAACAGGTCAAAGAAGCCATATTTGAAAGTAGATAGAAACAGTGAAAGTGGCATCTTCTTAAAAAGAAGGAAATCTGTAATTTGACTTTTCAAGCGAAACCTGAGTGTAGGCTATTCTACACAAACTCTGGGTGGCGGGAAGTAAAATAGGGAAGGATCCTCCCGAGTCTTAAAGTAAATTCAAAGGAAAAAAAAATGGCTGAACTGTGGGCTGAAGCAAAGACAATTTAAAAGAAAAATAGACTTCTTTCATGATTGAAGTAAAGAGTTAAAAGAAGGATGAAGCAGAGATATTCCTTAATTTCTTCATTAATTTATTCACTCAACAGACACTAATTGAATAAAATAATGTGAAAATGAAGAAGCACTAAGGTATCTATTAAACACTACATAGTTGGACAAAGCTTTGCTTTCACTTCTACAACTGCTCAAATGTTTATAGATTATACCACGATAAACTTCACATCCTTAATTACATCATTTTGTTCATTCAAGTAAACTGACCTGAGAGAGTCTTACTGTAAATGTCTCAGTTCCAATAAAAGGTGACTGAGAGATTAGGAGGAAAAGAATCAAAAACTCTTGCCAAAATCCTTTTCATATTCTTTACTTTAACAATCGTCCCATCCAGTTAAACCACTGTTTACTGAATGATCACTACATCACAGATATTGTGCCAGGGTAGGAATTATAGATTTAAAGAAAAAGAAAGTAAATTGTGGTCTCTGCTCTCAAAGAATTTACAACGAGAGATAGATACAGAGGCAGATTATTTTAATCTACTGCATGTATAATATAAGTATAACAACAGAGATACGCAGGATGCTGGTAACATTATATAGATGATGAACGTGACTTCTCAAGACAACAGGTGACTTAGGGAGTTACACGTATGAAAAAATAACTGTATAAGAAAGGTCCAGCAGAAGGCCCAGATTTCTGAGTAAAATTAAGGGTTCTTTTCTGGAATAGAAACCTAGTTTTTGCCTGCAAGACTTAGTGAACTTAACAAAGACCTGAGACAGTAATAAGAAAATCAGGACACTTGAGCAGAAATTTTGCCACCTCAGCTCTATGAACATAATATATTTCTACTTTCTTACTATTATATTTGTTTCTACATACCGGTGCTGTGGTGGAAGAAAAGGGGGCCATTCATAGAAGTCATATGTCTAAATGGTATAGCTGCTTCCGTATCCTCTGATCTTCACATGCCTTGCGTAAGGCTGGAGTACAAACAGCAATGCCAAGGAAACTTCTGTTCATGGTTCAGTCATTTTCTTTTTTTTTTTTTTTTTGAGAGAGTCTCACTGTGTCCCCCTCGGTAGAGTGCCATGGCGTCACAGTTCACAGCAACCTCCAACTCTTGGGCTTAAGTGATTCTCTTGCCTCAGCCTCCCAAGTAGCTGGGAATACAGGTGCCCTCCACAACACCCGGCTATATTTTGTTGAAATTGTCATTGTTGTTTTAGCTGACCCCAGCCAGGTTCGAACCCTCCACCCTCGGTGTATGTGACTGGCGCCATAACCACTGTGCTATAGGTGCTGAGCCAGGTTCAGTCATATTTTAATTGGTTCAAATTATTTCCCTGAAATCCAATACTATTTGATTCAAAATATATTAATTTTATTCATTATTTACACTATAAATACACGGTGTGTCATTTCCTAATACACCATCCATGTATAGATATGAATTAAATATTTATGCCACATATGTGCAGTAAAATTATACCTTCTATCAAGTATCAGAACTTTAGGGGATACATATTTAATTTGTTTTGTAAAGTATCACAATCTAGAACTTTTTTATTTCAGAGATACATAAATGCAAATCTTAGATGTGCACGGATATGACCATGATTCTAAACTGTTTCGAAGAAAGGTCTCATGTTCAAAATAATATTAATCTCCCAAAATAAACTGTATCTATTGCTTAATATCTTTCACAGATTGGTTATATGTTTGTTTTCATCACTTACTAGATACATGAGCATAAAATAGGTAGGAAGAAAAAACCATATCATTCTTCTAGTAAAGCTTTTGAAAGCACTGGAAATAGTACATGCGTACAAATTTATCATAACAAGTAACCTTAGAAATTTATTGGCACATTATCTCTACCCTCAGGGAGATTACAGTGGCCTAAGGGAATAATTTTCACGTATTTATAGTAAGTAGACAATATAAAATGATATGCTGAGGTGAAAATTGTATAGACTGTACAATTCAGAGACAGCTCATGAATTGGTAAGTCATCAAAGAAGAATTTGTAAAGCATATATGATATAGGCATAGAAGCCAAATGAATATGCAAAGTGGCTGGCAGATTACAATGAAAACTAATTCAGAGAATTATTTGAAGTAGTACAAAGGATAATGTATTCCTAGCCCCTAGGTCTCCACAATGAACCATTCTTACCCTCATTTTCCTTTGAAAGGACAGTTTGTGATAGCACAGAAAATAATTATATACGTGAAGATGCCCATAAACTTGCGGAAATGGACAAATTCTTGGAAACACACAGCCTCCTGAAGCTCAATCAGGAAGAAATGGAACTCCTGAACAAATCAATATCTAACATCAAAATTGGAGCAGAAATAAAATAAAAAAAAACTTCCAAGTAAAATATGTTCTAGATCAGACAGTTTTCCACTTAAATTTTAACAAACCCTCAAAGAGGAACTTAGGCAGCAGAAATTATTTGATAACTTTGAGAAGGAAGACATCCTCCCCAACATGTTGTATGAAGCCAATATCACCTAGATACCCAAGCAAGGAAAGGAAACAACTAAGAAAGAAAACTACAGACCAATATCTTTTGTGAATATCGATGTAAATTCTCAGTAAAATTTTAGCAAACTAAATTCAGCAATATAAAAAACTGTGTTAACATGTGAGTTGTTCAGAGCAGTTTATTGTATACCTAAATTACACAAATTAAACACTATATGAAAATTGTTTGCATCATGAAAAGAGCTAATAAATATAGGATGTCTTTTTCAATTCAATCTGAAATTATTAAACATTTACTTATTGAGAGAAGTCCTCTTTCTTAGGATTAAGCTGATGATTGGTGAATCAGAGACATACAAACAAATCAGGGAGATCAGAGTTTAGTAGATGTGATAGAAAAATAATAACAGTGATTAATCAGTCCATGCTAGAATTACGGACAAGCCCTCTGGGTAGACCTAGGAAGAAACTTAAATTCGACTTAATTTGGAGATAAGGGGAATGTGCAAAGCTTCTCTAAGAAGATATAAAAATCATGCTTTACAAGATGGACAAGATTTTTCTTTTTTGGTTGTTTGTTTTTACTTTTTATTTATCTATTTATTTCAGATTAATACGAGGGTAAAAATGTTTAGGTTACATTGTTTGCACTTCTTTTTTTTTTTTATGGTTGGGGATTCATTGAGGATACAATAAGCCAGGTTACATTGATTGCAATTGTTAGGCAAAGTCTCTCTTGCAATCATGCCTTGCCCCCACAAAGTGTGACACACACCAAGGCCCACCCTCCTCCCTCTGTCCCTCTTTCTGATTTTCCACCCCCCATAATTGTCATTAATTGTCCTCATGTCAAAATTGAGTACATAGGATTCATGCTTCTCCATTCTAGTGATGCTTTACTAAGAATAATGTCTTCCACTTCCATCCAGGTGAATACAAAGGATGTAAAGTCTCCATTTTTTTTTAATAGCTGAATAGTATTCCATGGTATACATATACCACAGCTTGTTAATCCATTCCTAGTTTGGTGGGCATTTAGGCTGTTTCCACATTTTGGCGATTGTAAATTGAGCTGCAATAAACAGTCTAGTACAAGTGTCCTTATGATAAAAGGATTTTTTTCCCTTCTGGGTAGATGCCCAGTAATGGGATTGCAGGATCAAATGGGAGGTCTAGCTTGAGTGCTTTGAGGTTTCTCCATACTTCCTTCCAGAAAGGTTGTACTAGTTTGCAGTCCCACCATCAGTGTAAAAGTGTTCCCTTCTCTCCACATCCATGCCAGCATCTGCAGTTTTGAGATTTTGTGATGTGGGCCATTCTCACTGGGGTTAGATGATATCTCAGGGTTGTTTTGATTTGCATTTCTCTAATATATAGAGATGATGAACATTTTTTCATGTGTTTGTTAGCAATTCATCTGACATCTATTCATGTCTCTTGCCCATTGATCTAAGGGACTGTTGGCTTTTTTCATGTGGATTAATTTGAGTTCTCTATAGATCCTAGTTATCAAGCTTTTGTCTGATTGAAAATATGCAAATATCCTTTCCCATTGTGTAGGTTGTCTCTTTGCTTTGGTTATTGTCTCCTTAGCTGTACAGAAGCTTTTCAGATTAATGAAGTCCCATTTGTTTATTTTTGTTGCTGTTCCAATTGCCATGGCAGTCTTCTTCATGAAGTCTTTCCCCAGGCCAATATCTTCCAGTGTTTTTCTTATGCTTTCTTGGAGGATTTTTATTGTTTCATGCCTTAAATTTAAGTCCTTTATCCATCTTGAATCAATTTTTGTGAGTGGGGAAAGGTGTGGGTCCAGTTTCAGTCTTTTACATGTAGACATCCAGTTCTCCCAACACCATCTATTGAATAGGGAGTCTTTCCCCCACGGTATGTTCTTGTTTGGTTTATCGAAGATTAGGTGGTTGTAAGATGTTAGTTTCATTTTTTGGTTTTCAATTTGATTCCAAGTGTCTATGTCTCTGTTTTTGTGCCAGTACCATGCTGTCTTGACCACTATGGCTTAGTAGTACAGACTAAAATCTGGTATGCTGATGCCCCCAGCTTTATTTTTATTACTAAGAACTGCCTTAGCTATACGGGGTTTTTTTCCGGTTCCATACAAAACACAGAATCATTTTTTCCAAATCTTGAAAGTACAATGTTGGTATTTTGATAGGAATGGCATTGAATAGGTAGATTGCTTTGGGAAGTATAGACATTTTAACAATGTTGATTCTTCCCATCCATGAGCATGGTATGTTCTTCCATTTGTTAATATCCTCTGCTATTTCCTTTCTGAGGATTTCATAGTTTTCTTTATAGAGGTCCTTCACCTCCTTTGTTAGGTATATTCCTAGGTATTTCATTTTCTTTGAAACTATGGTGAAGGGAGTTGTGTCCTTAATTAGCGTCTCATCTTGACTGTTATTGGTGTATACAAAGGCTACTGACTTTTGGACATTGATTTTATATCCTGAAATATTACTGTATTTTTTGATGATTTCTAGGAGTCTTGTGGTTGAGTCTTTGGGGTTCTCTAAGTATAAGATCATGTCATCAGCAAAGAGGGAGAGTTTGACCTCCTCTGCTCCCATTTGGATTCCCTTTATTTCCTTGTCTTGCCTAATTGTATTGGCTAGAACTTCCAGCACCATCTTGAATAGTAAAGGTGACAGAGGACAACCTTGTCTGGTTCCAGTTCTAAGAGGAAAAGCTTTCAGTTTTACTTCATTCAGTGAAATACTAGTTGTGGGTTTGTAGATAGCTTCAATCAGTTTTAGAAATGTGCCACCTATGCCTATACTCTTCAGTGTTCTAATTAGAAAAGGATGCTGGATTTTATCGAATGCTTTTTCTGCATCTATTGAGAGGATCATGTGTTCTTTATTTTTGCCTCTGTTAATATGGTGGATAACGTTTATGGACTTGCGTATGTTAAACCAGCCTTGTATCCCTGGGATGAAGCCTACTTGATCATGATGAATGACTTTTTTGATGATATGCTGTAATCTATTGGGTAGGATTTTGTTGAGAATTTTTGCATCTATATTCATGAGTGAGATTGGTCTGAAATTCTCCTTTTTGTTTGGGTCTTTTCCTGGTTTTGGTATCAGGGTGATGGTTGCTTCATAGAAATAGTTGGGGAAGATTCCTTCTTCCTCAATTTTTTGGAATAATTTCTGCAGTACAGGAATAAGCTCTTCCTTGAAGGTTTGATAGAATTCTGGAGTGAAGCCATCTGGACCAGGGCATTTTTTGGTTGGAAGATTTTTTATTGTTTCTTTGATCTCAGTGCTTGAAATTGGTCTGTTCAAGAGCTCTATTTCTTCCTGGCTAAGTCTAGGGAGAGGGTGTGATTCCAAATATTGACCCATTTCCTTCACATTGTCAAATTTCTGGGCATACAATTTCTGGTAGTATTCAGAGATGATCTCTTGTGTCTCTGTGGGATCAGTTGTTATTTCCCCTTTATCATTTCTGATTGAGGTTACTAGAGATTTTACTTTTCTATTTCTCGTTAGTCTGGACAATGGTTTATCCATTTATATATTTTTTCAAAAAACCAACTCCTTGTTTCATTAATTTTCTGAATGATTCTTTTGTTTTCAATTTCATTGATCTCTGATTTGATTTTGGATATTTCTTTTCTTTTACTGAGTTTATTCTTAGATTGTTCTCCTTTTTCCAATTCCATAAGATGGCTTGTGAGATTGTTGATGTGCTCTCTTTCTGTTTTTTGAATGTAGGCATCTAAAGCAAAGAATTTTCCTCTAAAAACTGCTTTTGCAGTATCCCACAGGTTTTGGTAGCTTGTGTCTTCATTGTTGTTATGCTCAAGGAAGTTAATGATTTCCTGTTTTATTTCTTCCTGCACCCATCTGTTATTCAACAGAAGATTGTTTAATTTCCATGCCTTTGTGTGGGGTCGAGCGTTTTTGTTAGAGTTGAGATCCACCTTTAGTGCCTTATGGTCTGAGAAGATACAAGGTAAAATTTCAATTCTTTTGATTCCGTTGACATTTGTTTTGTGTCCCAGGATATGATCAATTTTGGAGAATGTTCCATGGGGTGATGAGAAGAATGTATATTCTTTATGTTCGGGGTGGAGTGTTCTATATGCGTCTATCAAGCACAGTTGTTCTAGGGTCTTGTTTAAATCTCTTATATCTTTGTTTAATTTCTGTTTAGAGGATCTGTCCAGCTCTGTAAGAGGAGTGTTAAAATCCCCTGTTATGATGGTATTATCAGATATCATATTGCTCAGACTGAGTAAGGTCTGTTTCAAGAATCTGGGAGCATTTAAATTGGGTGCATAAATATTTAGAATTGAAACGTCTTCTTGTTGTATTTTTCCCTTGACCAATATAAAGTGACCATCTTTGTCTTTTTTGACTTTAGTTGCTTTAAATCCACATGTATCTGAAAATAAGATTGGAACTCCTCTTTTCTTTTGAATTCCATTTGCCTGAAAAATTGTCTTCCAACCCTTGACTCGGAGCTTTAATTTGTCTTTTGAAGCCAGGTGTGTTTCTTGTAGACAGCAAATGGGTGGCTTGTGTTTTTTAATCCAGTCAACGAATCTATGTCTCTTCAGTGGGGAATTCAAGCCATTAACATTTATTGAGATAATTGATAAGCGTGGTAGTATTCTATTCATCTTATTTGGTGAGAGTCCATTGCTTAATTTTATCTTTTGCATCAGTGTGGAGGTTAGGTTCTGTCCTTTAATTTCTGAGTTCTTACATTGCTGCTGATCCATTGTGGTGGTCAGTGTGCAGAACAGGTTGAAGTATTTCCTGTAGAGCTGGTCTTGTTGTGGCGAATTTTCTCAATGTTTGTATATCCGTAAATGATTTGATTTCTCCGTCAATTTTGAAGCTTAGCTTAGCAGGGTACAGAATTCTGGGCTGGAAATTGTTCTGTTTAAGTGGATTAAAGGTAGATGACCATTGTCTTCTTGCTTGGAAAGTTTCATTAGAGAAGTCTGTGGTCACTCTGATGGATTTGCCCCTGTAGGTCAACTGGCGCTTACTCCTGGCAGCTTGCAGAATCTTTTCTTTTGTCTTGACTTTGGACAAGTTCATCACAATGTGTCTTGGAGAAGCTTGGTTAAATTTGAGGTGACCTGGGGTCCGATATCTCTCTGAAAGCAGTGTGTCAGAATCTTTGGTGATATTTGGGAAATTTTCTTTCATAATATTCTCTAGTATGGCTTCCATTCCTCTGGGGCATTCTTCTTCCCCTTCTGGGATTCCTATAATTCGTATGTTGGAACGCTTCATAAAGTCCCATAATTCTGACAGTGAATGTTCTGCTTTCTCTCTCTTCTTTTCTGCCTCTTTTACTATCTGAGTTATCTCAAGAACTTTGTCTTCTACCTCTGAAATTCTTTCTTCTGCATGGTCTAACCTGTTGCTTATACTTTCCATTGCATCTTTAAGTTCCCTAATTGACTGTTTCAGTTCCTTCAGCTCTGGTATATCCTTTTTATATTCTTTATATCATTCATCTTTTATTTGATTCTGTTTTTGGATTACCTTTTGGTTATTTTCCACTTTATTAGCAGTTTCCTTCATTATTTCCATCATTTCTTTCATTGTTTTCATCATGTGTATTCTAAATTCCCTTTCCGTCATTCCTAACATTTCTTTATAGGTGGAATCCTCTGCAGTAGCTACCTCATGGTCCCTTGGCGGGGTTGTTCTGGACTGGTTCTTCATTTTGCCTTGAGTTTTCTGCTGATTCTTCCTCATGAGTGATTTCTTTCATCTGTTTCCTTGCCCTAATTTTCCTTTCACTTCCTCTTGCTCTTTAAGTTCTCGTGCCTGTGGATTAAGGGTTAGATGAGTCCTTTTGGTACAGGACCAGAAGGGTGAGAAGGTTGAAGAGCAAGAAAAGGATGAAAGAAAGGAGGACCGAGTGAAAGAAAAAAAAAATTGAGAAAGGAGAGGGGATGGGTAAAAGGAATATTGACAAAAAGAAGAGAGGCACAGAAAGAGGGAGACAGAGCAATATAGGTGTACAGTAGGGTACTTGACACAACCTTATAAAAAAAAAACCACCTTCTGGGGGTGCCCAGTTGGGTGGTTCCCTTGAGGTCAGCAGCTCTTTGCTAACCCGATGAGACACAGTACCCCAACTCCACCAAGTAGAGAGGAAAGACAAAAATGCTATAAATCAAACCAAAACAAGCAGACAGAAACCTTTACGGGATAAAATTGGGTAAAAAAAACAAATAATAGCGGTAGAAACAGTAGCAAAAACAAAGTTCTAGTTATTAAAAAAGGCAGCAATGGGAAATTATAATTAAACTAGAAAAATTGAGATAGAAAAAAGATCTGTATGGAAAAGGTTGAAATTAAAAACCAAAAAACATCAACAACATCAAATAAACAAAAAAACAACCAAAACAAAACAAACAAACAAACAAAACAAAACAAACAAACAAAAAAAACACCCTAAAACAAAGCAGTATGTATATGTTGTTGAATATTGTCTGGGCAACACGTGGTCTTCTGGGGTATGAGATGTTAATCACAGTTCTGATACGACTGGAGGCTGCTGATTTGTCAAACCCCAGCAGGTAGGCACCCTAAACCTCTCTTCAGCCCACTTAAAAGGCACTTTGAACTTGTTCATTTGCTAAGCAGAAGCCTTCCCAGGAAAGTGCTTGTCGCTGGAATCACTGCTGAAGTGGCTATCCACTTACCCAGTGTGCCAAAACTGGTCTCACTCTGCCCCTGAGGGTTAGGGCTGCAAGGTGGCTCAGACCCCACCCTTAGGCTACTCGATGCTGGGTTACCAGCTCCCACCCGATTCTAGCTCTGCGACCCTGAGGGCAGAGCTTGCCGGTGCACTTGGCTCACAATGGCTCCCTGTGGCCCACAGCCAAACACTATTAGCTCCGTCTGGCTCAGCGGCTCAGACTGGGGCCCTAGACAGAGGCTATAGTTCTCCTTATTCCCGCTCAGGCTCTCTCCAAGGCAGCTCAACTGAGTGCCAAGTCCAAAGACACCAAAACAGTTCACAGGTAAGGCCTTTCTGGTTTGCAGTCTCGCTGCTACTGAACTTACAGTTGCGGGTGGGTTTAGACCGATTGAACACACGCGACCACTTGCCAGTTTCCACTGTTTTAGTCCTCCTCTTGGGGTCCAGAAGTCTCTTGCTGACTCTCTGTATCCTCGTAGGGGTGATGATAGGCAGATCCCACCAGCCAGAGATGCCTGGAGTCCTATCTCTCCGGACTCATTGTGCCCAGATGCAAGGAAGCTGTTACTCGGCTGCCATCTTGCTCTCCTCTCCAGATGGACAAGATTTTTAATTTACTAGAGAACTGTAAAAGAAGGCAAATAGGAGCAGGATATGTAGAATTAAAAGAAAATGGATTGAGAAATAGCAAAGAATCTGTGTGCATGAAAGTGGAACTTAAAGATTTTGGAAGGAATATACAACATGAAAATTAATGATAATGCTACATCTTCAATATCTGTTAAAATTTTTCTAAGATATATCTTAATGGTATGCTTATTTTAGCTATTTTTTCAAATATACTGTAGCCTTCATTTCTTTTCTGTTTTTGAGTTTGTATGTGTAATTGTGCCCTTGACACATTACAAAAGTGCTCGTGTAAACCTACTGTAATTCATATAATACCCATAGGACGAAATTAATTGTATAAAGGAAAACATATAATACAAATTTAGTAGCTTTCAGTTAAGGAATTTTGTTCTATAATACATATCTCAGACTCTATTTTACAAACTCTAAGCCTTTCAATGAGCTTATGTTATTACAATAGCCTCATTAATGTCACTAAATTTTCTAAATAGAAATAGATTATGATGTTTTACCATTGAAATAAAAATATGTTGAAAGAATAGTTACCATTTACATAAGATAAAAAGACATAAAGGACATAGACTTATATAAATATTGCCTTACAACCTCTTATCTTGATTATTTGACCTACATTTGGTTTTCTTATCTTTGTGGATTAATCAAGTCCTCTATATGCTGAGACCTTTTGTTGAAAGAGGGATTTTACCTAACAATTGCAATCAGAGTAACCTGGCTTATTGTACCCTCAATGAATCCCCAACAATTAAAAAAAAAAAAAAAAGAAAGACTTTATCAATCAAATTTGTCACCCTACTAAATAACAAATGTCGATGAAGGTATTTTGTTTCCCTGGTTAGAAAAATAAGTATAGATTCACTTTTGAATTTATTAATTTTATTATGAAACTACACTTAGCGATTGGAAAGCAAAGGATCTGTTGATTCTTTCTCTGGAAGTATCTGGCAACCAATAGTTTAATATTCATGAAATGCAATGATGGCCTTTCTCTCTGAGACTCATCCTTGGCTGGCTGTGACTGCCACAGAGTGGATACAAGTTTCTAACCTCCATTAATCCACAGATATTTCATGGGCCATGGAGAGTTAAAAGAAAGATAAACATCATGTAAATAATTTTACCTAGGAAAATTTTCAGGGTATGACATTAGATTTGCAGACAGTTAAACATCCAATCTTAACTTAAACAATAGACCTTAGCAACTGGAATTCTCTGAAGTCTTATTTTTATTTTTAAATAAAATTATTGACAGCATTAAACTAAATGTTAGAGAATTTAGAAAATCACATTTCCTTAGGGAAAAGTGAAACAAGTAATTTCAAATAAAAGATGAAGACACCTTTGCCTAAATACCTTTTCTGATTTTGTGAAACATAATTAGGAGCTTTAGTAGGTATTAAAATGAATTAAATTAATTCTGTCACGTCTTTTCTCTCCAACAGGCCACCCTGGAGTAATTACATAAACTTGTATTTAAATCAATGGAAGATAGATTTGTTTGTACTGGAGACATTTGTTCTTGGAATTGGGTACTTATTTGCCTGGGAGATTTCTAAAGTATTACATCTTAGGAGAAGCCAAATATGTTCTATTGTTCTCTAAGTGAATGAAA
The DNA here is from genome assembly GCF_027406575.1 of Nycticebus coucang. Classification (NCBI taxonomy): domain Eukaryota; kingdom Metazoa; phylum Chordata; class Mammalia; order Primates; family Lorisidae; genus Nycticebus; species Nycticebus coucang. The sequence continues at coordinate 100,577,835 of NC_069788.1, read as the reverse complement.
ACTTGCATTAAAATACAAGCTTTTTGAATCTGTTCTTTATTGAGTGCTTGGGAAAGTGTTAATTGGATAGAGACTGGTATTATCAAAACTCAGAAGTTTAATAGGACCTCACCATTTATAGATGTCTCTTTTTCAACGGTAAATTGACACACCATGTGAAAAAGAAATTATTTATTAAGAGCTACTGTGTCAGGTATAATGATGTTTTATAAAGACATATAAGCCTATTTTCTGTTACTAAAAACTTAGTATCTTTGCGAAGAGGTAATATATAGATAGGATTAAGTAATAAATAACAGAAAAACAATGAAAGACAATACTGTAGAGTGCAAAAAACATGGGAGAAGGAAGAGTTCTTATAAAGTTAGATATAAAGCAAAAGTCCTAAACATCAATGGAGCCCCAAGATAGAATTGAAAATGTAAATAGGATTTGATCGGCAAAAAAGAATGAAGAAGCTAGCAGTGTTTCAAGGACAAGAACAATGGCAAACAGATAGAGATAGGTCAAGGTACATGAAGAAACAGCTAGTTCAGAAAGGTGAAGGGGAAACTTGAATGGTAAGGTTTCTATTTCAAAGGATCTGGAAAGCCAGAGCAAAAAAATAACCATCTATATAGCCGGGTGTTATGGCAGACGACTCCAGTCCCAGCTACATGGAAGGCTGAGGCAAGAGAATCACCTAAGCCCAAGAGCTGGAAGTTGCTGTGAGCTGTGATGCCATGGCACTCTACCAAGGATGACATAATGAGATTCTGTCTCTAAAAATAATAACAACAACAATAATAATAAAAAGAAATAACAATCAATAATCCTTAGCAATGAAGAATCTTTTAGATTCCTAAGGAAGAAGATGATATCGCAAAATAATATGGGCATGTTGTGTGTGTATGTATGCACTGTTCACATATATATGTGCTGTATATATAAGGCTATATGCTATATATACATATACACTATATATAATTACAATATAGAGGATGAAAGTGTATTATATATTATAATGTATAACACTTATAGTAAATGTGTGCATTAAACACATAGTACTTATATATGCATAGTAACTTATAGTACATATAGTTATATAGGAAGGAAGAAGGCAAGGAAGGAAGGGAGGGAGGGAGGGAGGAAAACCTTGAAGCAGTCAAGAAACTGGCTTAAAAAGAAGAGACAGAAGGAAAAGAGATAAATTAAAATAACTGTTAAAGTAATTCAGCTAAGAGATTGATGAGAACCTAAATTGGGATGAGAACAGTGTGGACATTTCCATAACCTGGCTTTTGAAACATATTTGCTTAAATGAATATAACCTGTAAAGGAGAGAGTAGGACAAAGATCATAGAGTTTTAGTTCTATATCTATTTTATATTATTATTATATTATTATTTTTACTGGATGCATACATAATACAATTTCATACTGTTCAGAAAATATCGTTCGAAGAGAAATTTCATTTCATTTCATCTTGTAGTCCGGCACTCCCTTAAAGGTTCTAGTAATGTGGTCATCACACTTATTATTCTCTGAGGAGTGCTCAGATCCAAAAATAAATATCATTTTGCATTACAGATAGCAAAACGTTATCTTTGATTACAACATCCCTTTTTAATTTATAATTTGGAAATAATTCTAGACTAATATTAAAAAGTAATACAGACAGTATTCTCACACCTTTCACCCAGTTTCCTGTAATGCTCAGTCTTATTTAACCGTTGTACAATAATCAAAAACAGAACATTAACATTGATGCAATATTATTAAGTAAGCTATTTACTTCTTTTTATTTTAGAATATTTAACATACATTTATTATTTTATATAATTTCATGAGTTTTATTATATGTGTAGTGTTCTATAACTGTCATCACAGAATGCTAAATCACCCCCACACTGAAACAAAGACTCTGTAATCACTTTTTCCCTCTAACCCTAACTCCTGGTGACAACTTCTCTGTTCTTTATTGCTGTATGATTGCCATTTAGAGATTATTTCCATTTTTTTTATTTAAAGGAGGTTTATAAAGGGTGAGATGTTATTCCATACTCCCAAGATCACTTACTGTCAAAGTAATTACTTTTCTCTTTTTTGTGTTTTCTGTCCTTAGTTAATTTGAGCAATTAGTACCTCTAACAATTGTATCATAAACAATAATGCTAGATAATTTTTGATCTTGGCATTAAGAGCCTTTAGCTAATGCATTTAATTATCAATGAGGATATGTTCTACCATACGTGTAAGGATTGTGTACATGTGTGTGAGTGTAGACATATATTTATTTACTGAGAAACTGCACCATACATAATGAATGACACAAGTATTATTTATTCATAAATAAATTAAACAAACAAATAAAATTCAAAACACATAAAATACACTAGCATAATGTAGTAAATATCCTGGATAAATTTTTCTAACTTTTCTCCTATTTTCCTAACGGGAGAGGTTGGAAATCTAAAATCTGCAGTTTCGTGGTCCCTCATACCTAACTTATAGGAAGTAAACTTGGGTTCACTCATTAGATGCATGCATAATGGATTGAAAAAACAGACAAAAATTCAAAAGTGGATTCTTAATTCCCTTTTAGCTTGCATGCAAGGATTTCAGAAAGGAGTATCTGAAGACAGTTGCTGCAACAACACAATCTTCTAGAGGGGTGATACCAGCCAATAGTTGAGTAGGAGATTCCAGCCTCCAACCCCCCATAAAAGCATTCATTTTTTTAACCATTACCTACATTACCTTTATAAGAGGACAAGAATCCAGCTCAGAGATTCTAGCACCACAATGGAACAAAAGAATCTAAGAATCGGTACCATGAAATAGGGTAAAAAGAATTGTTCCATTTCACGTATATCACTCCTTGACTGGGGCAGCACTGGTTAGTGTCAAGAGAAACAAACTGAGATTCAAATGTCTTCCACAGAAGCAATGAGCGTGAAAATGAGCACGGCTCCTCAGCCTTGGGAGGTGCTGCCCTGAGACCCACTTCCGTCTCGCCCCACTCAAAACTCTAAGTGTATCTGCATGATTGAATCATCTGGGGACAATTCAGAGTAGAAAAAGGTGGGGCTCACAGCAGCCTGCACACGTTTATCAGTAATCCACTGAAAATCCTACTGGCTGGCTCCTAAACTTCACCAGGAACAATCCCACCCCCCTCATGAGCCCAGTGGGGCACCACACCTGTAGACCTCCCGCCCTGACTAGGTGATGCACACGTCAGCACTCCATTTTCACACGTGTGCACAACTGCCCACAGACAGAACGGGGATATCAGCAGCCAGCCTGACTCTGCTGGATTTAGAGAAGATGCACAACCTTGAACACTTAAAAAAACTGCCACGAAGAAAATAAACAGGAGACTTTTAGCACTGACTTGACTTTGTGGGCTCAAGAGCAGGCACAGCATCCTAAAAACTTACCTATAATTAGGGGGAAAAAAAGGTGGATTAAATACATTCTAATAAAGGCCTGAGAGATACCCCAGAATCAGGAGCTGATTGGTAAAGGTCTTTCTCTCTGAAAGCTGGACAGTAAAGGTTGGGAGACGTGACCGTTTCTTCAATGTGAAGACAGCAATGCAAGCCATCAAGAAATTCAAAACATCAGAGAAACAGAGAACCACCAAAGACACAAAATAAAGCTCCAGTGCCAGACTTGAAAGAAATAAAGATCTAAAAATATCCTGAGAGAGAATGTGAGTGATCATCTTAGAAAAGTGTAGTAAAATCTAAGAGAACACAGGTAGGCAATTAAGTAATGTCAGAAAACACTATGTGAATAAAATAATAAAGTTCAATAAAGACAGAAACCACAAAAGGAGCCAAATACAAATTCTGGAGCTGAGAAATACAATGACTCAACTGAAATATTCAACAGAGAATTCAGCAGCAGAGTTAATCAAGCAGAAGAACCAGCAGACTCCAAAACAGGTCATTCAAAATTATCCAAAGAAATAAAAAGAAAGAGAAAGACCTTAATCAGCAACCTGAATAAATGTGGAAATAGAGAACTCACTGATGAAGGTAAATAGATAAATTTATAATACTTTAATATCATACTATTAGTACATAAATAATAGCTAATGCTAATACTAAAAGGTAAATTAAAAAAAATAGTTATAGCTACAATAATGTTGACGGATACATAATTCAAAAATGTAATTGTAACAGCAGTGATATAAAATGTGGGCAAAGGAGAGAAATAAAAGTATGGTGTTTTTATGTGATTGGAATTATTAGCTAATGTACAGGAAACTGGTGTATATCCAGTGTCAGGCAGATTATCTGTGTCTCAAGAGTATTGTGACTTGCCATATCTGTGTTCCCTACATTGATATCATAGCACAGTGTATTGGTCTAACATTACCTGGCAGGTAGAATTATCCTTTCCCATCAGTAATTTTTCTTTTAAAATTTCCTTCTTTCCATGTTTTAAAATTTCTTTTATCTTTAATCATCCCCATGTTGTTCCTTTAATTAGATTTACTTTAATATTGATTATTTCTCATGGTTTCAAAACCAGCCCCTCCTCCTTTTCCCATCCCTCTTGATACATGTGCCATTAAGAAAGTTTTGCGATGTACAAAAATTAGGGAAATATAAAATTTGCAAGATAGGAATAGATGAAACCCTCCCAGCAACACTGATAAAATTGAAAGGACCCTGTTGACTGTATTTTGGAAGTAAAATGATAAACTATAAGACAGTCTTTTGAAAAGCTTTCGTAGTGACCCACTTAGATTTCTCAGGTTGCTTTATTCATTATCAGCGCAGTGCATATGGACACTCTCCAGCACCTCTCCCTAGAATGGTATTATGACATGAGGCTTCTCACTCTGTGGCGCACCTTAAAAAAGTGCTTACTAGTCAAAGTCTTGAATTTATTTCCTAAGATGGAAAGAAAAACGTATAAATTGTTTGAAAACTTTTCTTACATTATTCAAGTATTAAAAAAAAAAAAAAGAAACCTCTTATAATTTTGAAAAGAAAGACACAGAAAATATGTTCCTGCCTCAGCTTGGAGAGATTGTAGATAAGACATGATGAAATCCATCACCAAAACCAGCTCCTGCCAAGGAGAGATCACTCTCTCTGTTCTCATATAGGAGTATATGAGACAAAAAGTATACACAATGTTTACTCGTCTATGGTGACTTTGTGCAAATTGGATGTTTAATCATTTTTACAACTGGTCTAAGATATACAGACAACTTTTCTGGTGGAAGCCTTTCCTGGTCTACCAAAGAAGGATGTCATTAGGCAGCTGGATCAGAAAAAAGGTCCTTTGTTCGTTTGTTTGTTTTTGAGACAAAATCTCAATCTCGCCCAGGCTAGAGTGTCATGATGTCAGCCTAGCTCACAGCAACCGCAGACTCCCAGGTTCCTGGTTTCAAACAGCCTCAGACTTCCATGTAGCCTTGACTATAGGCACCTGCCACAACATGTGGAGAATTTTTCTATTTTTAGTGGAAATGAGGTCTCACTCTTGCTCAGACTTGTCTGAACTCCTGAGCTCAAGCGATTCTCCCGCCTCAGCCTCCCAGAGTGCTAGGGTTATAGGTATGAGCCACCGCTCCTGGCAACTGAAATCTGCTTTAAACATTTTATGCAGAATGGAGGGAAGAGGCAGAATAATCAAGAGTAATAGGGTGACGCCTGTGGCTCAGTGGGTAGGGCGCCCGTCCCATATGCCAGAGGTGGTGGGTTCAAACCCAGCCCTGGCCAAAAAAAAAAAAAAAAAACACACACACACACAAAAAGTAATAGTCTTTACTTAATGCTCTGTAAGATGCTGTAACTGACATGTATATTGAAGACTTAATATTAGCAGGGAAAAAATGTAACCCTTAATTTTTATCTTCTTGCTTCTTGTAATGGCAGTTTTAAACTTAAAAAGCCCAGAATGACATTTATAAGTGTGAATTGGATAAGGGGCTATTTTATCCTTTCTCTGTCTAGCTTGTAAGTGATTTATTTGTGCCCAAGAAATCATTTCGAGAACATACTTTTCTGCTGATTCTGTACAGCTAAATCTGTAAAGAACACCAGTGTTGCATAATAGAAAGTATTATTGCACTTAGGTGGAGTAAGTATGGTACTTTTGACTTCATATCTCAGATCTATGATCCCTAACATCACTTCTAAATTCTAAATTTTCGGTGACTCCAAAGAAATCCTATTTGATATTTGGTTTCAAGACCAGCAGCATCAATGTCATCTGGGAGCTGGTCAGAAATGCAAATTCTCAGGCCCAGCACCTTAGACCTACTAACTCTGAATCTCGGGGGAGGATCAAGGATCTGTTTGAACTTGCTGTCCAGGTAATCCTTGCAAATATTCAAGTTGAGAGGCACTTTTCTATGATATTCGTTGTCTGTTGGAAATGAGTGGGATAGACAAACCCATGAGCCCTATAGTCAATCAATTCATACTGGGGGATGGGGAGATGCTTCTCTCTGTGTATAGGAGCAAAAATTGGATTTTATCAAAGCTTACGATGTATTTTCTGCTATAGTATAATAGCCTTTTGCAAATCTAAACAAGAGTAGTTCGCGGGAGTGTTCCACTTTGTGGTACTCTCTCTTTCTTTTGCTACAGCAGCTGTGTCACCAGAGTGCAGCCTTCATTCTAATGCCAGAGGAACCAAGCAGGGATGGAAATCTTGCCATGTAGTAGGTGCTCACAGTCTAACTGTGTGATTCTCCCCTCATGGCACTCCTGGAGCCTTGTGCTTCTGCTGAGAACTTGCTGTGATGTTTTTGCCCGCAAATGCTTGAAAGTCCATTTTTCTTTACGACGTCTAATATCGCACTACACACTGTATAACACTGCCAATCCTCTAGCCCTACACAGACCCGTGAATGGAAAAGACTCTACTGTCATAACAATGCTCACTCCCCTTTGCACAAGAAAAACCCATGGTTCAAACAAGACTTTCCCGTGGCACGTATAATATAAACTTTATTATACCTGAGGTTATATGAAAAAAATGGAGAGGCAAGAAATTCTCTCATGAAAATAAACCAGGAGCTAAATACAAAGATAATGTTTTCCATATGGCAAGGAATAGGACTGTCCAGGACAGGAGAGCTGATGCTCAGTAATTCAGTCACCACACCTGGTAACAACTAGAAAGCCCCCACTTGTACTACTGAGCACTTTTTAACATTTTTGCTTAGAGAAACTGTTCACTCAATCAGCAGTTGCAGAGTTTAGTTTTACAAAAATAAATAAATAAATAAAATAAAACCCGAAATTTCCAAAGTAACAGGAGTAACAAAGTATTTTTTTCATAGTCAACCCAAACTAATCTTTATTGAACACATGAACAAATGAATCCATGAGTAGAGGGCAAAATATGCAATCAAGTTTTGCTATGTACAAAAAGCAACATGGGAAAGTAGAAGGAATGTTGGTGTGGAAACATTTTAAAACTCTCACTGGGAAGATGGTGTATCATCATAAAAAGCTCAGGCCCTCCTGTCACACTGCTTGTGTCCAAACCTTGGCTTTATAATTTGATAGATACGTGCCTTGACTTCATTAAGTCTATAAAATAGAGACCAAAAAAAAAAAATAAAGCTTGAATTCCATGGACTTCTTGTATAGATTAAATAAGCTAATGAATATGTATGCTTTGATACGATACTTGATGAAAGCTCTCTCATTGAATATTAACTATTATATTAATATCATCATTATTAAAGGCTGCCTGTTACTATGTAATCTTCAAATATGTGCTTGCATGACAAAGATGACAAATACTGCTTGTTTCTCTCAAGCAGAATGTTTCCACTGTTCACCACAAATAAGAGGTAAAAGCTTAAAGGAAGAAGATACTTTGGCCAGATCCTACTGCCTGCTTGATATATTTAAGAATTTAGTAGTCTAGCAATGCTAACCCTGTGACTTTAAATAGTAATATTTTTTCCCAGTAATCAAAATTTTCCTCATCTACTCAAACAATATAAAAATATAGTTATCTTTTGGTCCAGAATAAAGGATCAGAATAAGTAAGTCACAATCAGAGAATATGGGGTATTCAGAATGGAGACAGAACACATACTGCAAAGCAGACATGAAGGGGCACCCAGGATCATACAAAGGCAGAGCTTCTGGCCTGAGCAATCAGTTAAGAAAAAAAGGAAGGTAGGAAAGAAAATGGGAGGGAAAGGAGGGAAGGAGTGGGAGAGAATGAGAGAGAGGGAAAGAAAAAGGAAGGAAGGAAAGAAGGAGAAAAGAAGGAAAATTGATTTTCTAAATAATAAATGTTGCTTTTGGAGTATATAGGAGAGAGCTTAAAGGGAACTTTTAATTAAATTGGTAAGCAAAGACAAATGTTTTTTTAAAGAAGAATAACCAGGACATTGATACTAAGAAATGACATTGCATAACAGAAGGTGTAAGAAAAAGGCAGAATAGGAGCTGATATATATGTGTATCCAAAATTGAATAGTGGACAAAGTAGGACCAAAACCAGAAGTTTTAAAAAAACAATTATTTCAAAAGAAATAAATTTAATATTTTGTCAATTTTGCAGGACATGCTTAAATTGTATATAAAATTATGGTCATGATAATATAGAATAACTCTATGATACTAATTATTTGATGTGAATCCAGCTACTAATTTTTAATATATGGGTCATTGTGTATTAAAGAAAATTCCGAATAACTTTTTGATAGGGTGGACCTTGTCTGATAATTACATGCAAGAGTCTACTGACAAGTCGGTGGATGGAATCTGTAAGAAACAATTGTTAGGTAATATTACATTGCCAGAAATATAACAACTTCTATTACACAGCATCCCCACACACATCGGGGACTTTTAACTGTTGACTATAGTTAGTCTGTAGTTTTCTTTTCAGACTGTGAAATAGAGATAGCCAGGATATCAAGAATTGGGCTCACCGATGAAGGGAAAAATATCTTCAATACAATTTCAGGGTGTTCTTTGTTAATTAATGTTAATAATCAAATAAACATGATGTAACCTAACATTTGTACTTCCTGTGAATATGGAATAAAAATAAAATAAAATTACATATGTGGCCTGCAAAAAGAATAAAGTGAAAAAATAAAAATAAAGTAAGGCCAAAGCAATCAAATGAGCAAATAAATATTTTCTGAAATTAACCTTATGCCAAGCTTCATACATTATATGAATTGACATTATTTAATTCCGGCAAACATTTTATGATTTAAATATTATTATTATTATCCATTATTATTGATGACAAAACAGAGGTCAATATAAGTTAAATAAATTGCCTGACGTCACAATGATTCAGGAACAAAAGTTGATTCTCAAAAACACATACTTGCCATTATTGCTTAAAGCGTATAAAACTGTAGTTGAGTGTATAAATGATTTACATGTATTTATATATTCAGTTTTACCTAACAGCCTTTACAAAATGGATGTTTATTGAGTCATATAAAATAATTCTAGAACATATATAATAGAAATCAACTTCAGATTATTTTTCTAAATATAAATTGGATTACTCACACTAAATTAAAAAATTAAAACAACAAACACATTAGCCTCCATAAATTAAAAGAAAAATAAATTTAGTACACTATCTCAAATAATTCTGGCAAACAAGTGAAATAAAGTAAAACATCATTCAGGACACGTCAATGTAAATTTTTGTCCTTGTTTTATGTCTAGAGAGAGAATGGATCTCCTTTATCTCAAATGGATATATTTACTAACTTTAGAAGGTGTTGTGTAATGATGTGTATTTAGCTTAGAGGAAAAATATTACTCTTCAACTTCTAGAACTCCTGAAAATGTTTCTATTTAAACACAAAACATTATTTAATGGCTTAAGTTAGTGTTACCAGTTTAGGGAAAAAAAAAACATAGCATATAATTAGATTTGAATTTTAGATTATAATTTCTTTTTAGTATAAATAAGTATCATGCAATATTGGTGGGGAAATATATATATATATACTAAAAACTGTTTTATTAATCTAAAATTATTACTTATCCAAAATTCAAATTTACCTAAGCATCTTGTATTTTATTTGGCAGCCATAGTGTAATTACAAAATTAATCAAATAATTCATAAAGTGAAGCTATGAAGATAGCTATGCCAAATGTGAGTCTTCTCAAGTGATAAAAATTGGCTTTTGATGAAATTAAAATTAAGAGAGGTGGACTTTTATACTGTGGACTAGCCATTTTCATACTGCTGTTTAATTAGCTTCTAAAATGTTTCCTGGTGAGCTCCTTTTTCATGTATCTTTCCTTTTTTTAAATCACTTTCTCCTTTTCTCCCATGGATTATCATATTTAACATGGTAACACTGTGACATTTCATTTCATGTTTACAAAAGGAAGGAGACTGATGAATAATTAAATCTAGAATGTGGACTTTATAAAACTGCCTTAAGATGAAACACTATTATATTGTGGCTTGTCCACTGTTCAAAGATTGTGTGTGGAAACACAGCTTTCCTTACTCAAATCCCATTAAGATAAGATGAACGAAAAGCAAGTCAAAAATTGCCATCTTCTATTGCACAGGAAAATTCTGCTTAGAAAACCCGAATTTGTTCTTTGAAAGATTATTTACTCTGTGAGTATGGAAAGAAATCAAGTAAAAAAAGATTCTATCAAAAAATCACTACCTGGAACACAAAACAAATGACTATTTCCATAGCCATTGTCATGTGAGAAGGGAGAAAGTATATTATTTTCTGTATATTGATGATAAAATGTTCTAATGCATTTTTCTGACATTCTAAATTAAGAATAATAGTAATTCAGTAGTGAGACTCAAAGCATAAAAACACATTAATACTTGTCTCAACACCCAAAATGCCTGGCTTGGACTCATGCTGATAATAATTTGCGTTAATATTTTGCACCAGCTTTTTCTGTGTTAATTGCTTTATAAGAGTTATTTCCTTAAAACCACCAACATTGTGAAGCAAATAGTAATATTATCTGCTTTGTGGCTATTAGGATATTTGTCTAAAATAAAATAAGCGACAAAATGTCTATAAAATATTTTTCTAGGTGAAGAATATCATCAGTAAAATGGTCAATGGTTAATGCAAATAAAGAAAGAGTGGAACATTTTACAAGAGCCCACGAATAAATCTGAAATACTTCTGTCTTGTCTTTTCACTGGTTAGTCTTACACTGAATAAGTGCACAAAAATAATACTTTTAAAAAATTACTATCCAAGAAATTGTTTTTGTAAAATAAAATAGGGTATTGAAGCTCAGCCCATCCACACAGATACTTTGTCCTGTTTATGTATAAGGGATTCATGTGAAGTCACTCCACAGTGGTTCCCAACCTTAGCTATCTTTGGAAATACTGAGGAGCTTTAAAAAATACTGATGTCTGAATCCCCCACTGGAGTTTGTTATTTAATTGACTTTGTGTGTGACCTGGGCCTCAGGATTTTTAAAGCTCCCTAAATAGCTGGAAAAAAATGTTACCACTGTCTCTATATGCAGACAATTCATTGGGTAGATTAAAGAAGTGATAAACCTTAATTCAATTACTTATAGCATCCTTTTAAGGTGTCTGAATAACATTCAAATTGACCACGCTTCTTTTCTAGCTAGTATACACATATATGAGCTATTCCTAAACAGACGTTGTTTCTAACAGATGTGCCTATGTATAAATCATCTCCTCAACAGAACACAAAACCAGAAGTAAGTTTTATCTATTCCCAGAGGAAGGTAAAAGAAGAAAGGGAGAAGTTTCAAAATATGAGGAGGTACAAATTATGGGCCTTAAAATCACAATGACAACAACAATAATAAAGTATAATAAAATATACCATATTCTTGTCTTGTAAGATGGTATATTTTATTATACTTTATAATATACTTTATTATTATTAATACTATATTATCGTAAAGTATTATAAATACTTAATATAATACTATACATAGTATATATAAAATACTATATAATATATAGTCATATATAATACTATATTTATTATTAATAAATTTACTTTATTATTAATAATACTATATCATAATAAAGTATAATAAAATATACCATATTCTTGTCTTGTAAGATGGTATATTTTAAAATATACCATATTCTTGTCTTGTAAGATGGCATATTTTATTATACTTTATTATTGTTGTTGTCATTGTTGTGATTTTAAGGCCCATTATTTGTACCTCCTCATATTTTGCAACTTCTCCCTTTCTTCTTTTACCTTTCTCTGGGAATAGATAAAACTTACCTTTCTGGTTTTGTGTTCTGTTAAGAAGATGATAAATGTCTTAACACAATAACTAAGAAAATGCCAGGAAGGCTATGTTAACCAGTGTGATGAAAATATTTCAAATTGTATATAAAACCAGTGCATGGTACCCCATGATTGCATTAATGTACACAGCTATGATTTAATAAAAAAATATATTATATATCATATTCTAACATTTCAGAAAACTACCTGCTTTCTAAATGTCAGAGGATAATGGTGCAGTAACACCAGTCCTCAGGCCCTAATTCCCAGCTTCAACTTCTCATAGAAACTGGCCATTCTTCTGAGAAAAGTAAACATGCCTATGCACAAAGCCTTTAGAGCCTTGCTCTCCCAGAAAGCAAATTAATCCACATGCTAGATTAAAAGTATAAAGAGGAAAGTGGGGGGTGGTGACTCTTGGTGGCATCAGGAATAGACACTTCATGATTTAAGAATGTGTAAGTGGCTCTTGGCAACAGGGGCTGACTGTGGGCTTTGAGCCCCTCTGGGTTTATTGGCTGTGGGAGTTCTAATTATGAGCATAATAGATAAACTCATCATAGCCACTACAAGCTACTTAATCTGTCCCCGCTAATAACAGCCAATTAAGTTTGCATTATGAAATAATTTCTAGCATTCGAGGTAGGTAGAGTTAATTATGGATTGTTTGAAGACATTGAAGAATTTGAATCAAGGGCTTAAAGCATTATCTTTGGTATGTAGTAATAGTTCTGATCTTTCCAAAATTGTCTTCTGCACCTAAAATAGCAAATCAGTAAGAAGTAGAATTAAATTGTTGTATAATTTGGATATTGGAGATTAGGGTTATGTGTTCCTATTATTTCTTCATGTGGACATTTCATTATTTCTGGTTAATTTTAATCAAAATACCAAATAGCCTTTTATCTCTACTTTTTTCATCACTAATTCTAACTATTAAAATTGTTTTAAATTCGGTTTTAATAAATGCCTTCTTCTCAGACCCTGAAGCTATCATTTGAACTATGGAGTTAGTAATGAAAATATATAAAGATAAAAAGGGAAGAACATTAGAATACATTAGAACATTAGAATACATAAGGTCAACAGTGTCTGAAAAGGTCTATATAAAATGCTTTTATTTCACACCAGCTGCCTGTGTAAGTTTAAGATGAACAAATATTAAATAAGCTAATTAATACTTTGAGATCACAGGGGAAGGAGCCTCAGTTGAACCACAGGTCTCCTGCTGTAAACACAATTTCCAGTTAATAGGTGTAAGAAAATCATTGCTTCCGAATGCATGTTTTAGAATCCTCCCACTTACATATTTCTTGTTTCCTTGCTGTTTGCTGGCTTTTACTATATAAGGAGGTGTCTTTAAATGTATACAGGGAATAATTAAGAATATTTCTTTCTAGATATTTAATAGAATTTTTATCAGTAGATATAGGCACAAATCACTGTGTTGACCTATAGGAGTGATTATCCAGCCTTTGTGTGATCCGAATCACCTGGAGGGTTCGTGGAAACACAGGCTTCTGGGCCCCATCCCTATTTTCTGTTTCAGTAGGCCTTGGATGGAGCCCATGAATTTACCTTGTTTTACCTTATTCTAACAAGTTCCCAGGTCATATGCTGGTGCTGAGTCAGAGATCATGCTGTGTGCCCAGATCTATTAACACTAATAAAAGAGTAATATTGAGTAATATAATTCAGAAATGCATGAGCAATTCAGAACCTACAGTCTCATTTGACTCACTCTGAGAATACAATTCCATATGAAGGAGAAACATGTTTCTGGCTTACCTTAGCAGAGAGATCAGATTTTGTAATTTTCTTTTGAACTTGTCCCCTATATTCTGTGATAGTACCCAATTTCTATCTCTCTGTCTATATTCAATGGCATTCATTGCATTTATAAAGGATAGCCTTCCATTTTGCTACTACTATTAGTACTAATATATCCTCTGTATTATTATGAGGAACAGTTAGTCAAAATTATTTATATTGGGTTTCAGCTGGGTAAACTTAGTGTTAGTTTTAGGACTCTTGTCCTAAATTCCTAAATCCCAGGGTGATTGGGTCATGTTAGTCACCTCCTCTCACCCTGAAGATGGTATAGGTAACTCCAGCATTAGGCATAACAAACACTCTTCACAGTTCTTAAAACCACATTTTTGGAAAAAGCCCAGATTCTTGATCAAAATTATTGTGAAACTGGAAGTACCAGCGGTCAGAAAGGTGAGGGCCTGCGATGAATCTGAAGCGGACATTTCGAGCTATAAATCCTCACATCCCTGACAGCTACAGGATCACTGAGAAGGCTAGATCTGATACACATCAAACAAGCAAACCAAAAACGACCATAGCAAAACCCTCCATCTGGGGCAGAAGGTCACCAGAGATCCTATGGGGTCTTTCACTTTAATGAATCAATCAAATTTGTTTCGGATATGTACGCATTTCTCATACATGTGAACTTTAAATACTTTCCCAGTGTATTTCTTACCTCAATTTGAGACAGTCTCTCCTCAATCAGATTCCTGCCTGTCACAGCCCTGTGTTCCTGGATTGGTGTGTTCACATATCCTGGTCCTTCTGGAGATGGTAATTGCCAGTGATGGATCATAGATACTATGTAATATAAGAGGAGGGAGAGTCTGCAGAGACAAGCTAATTTAATTTTGTGATTTCTTTTTTTATGGATGAATACATTTAGGTGGTGATGGTCACAGTCACACAGTTGGTGAATGACACACCAACACCAATTCATATGAGAGTATGAATTGCCATTCCCTGTGTGGTGTGCTTCCTCTTACTCACTATGCTTTTTAAGGAATTTGGTTATTCTAAAATATGCTTGTCATTAAAAATTGATCTACTTTCTGTGTATATTATATTGTTTATCAGAGTTCTGTTTCCCAGAGGAACAGAACTCTCATATGAGGTGGGGGCAGTGGGGAGAGAGAACAAAAAAAACATTTATTATAACGTACTGGCTCATGTAATTGTGGTTGTAGTATTTAATAAGTCTGAAATTCATAGGGCAGAACTTCAGGCTAGGAATTGACATTGATGAATTGAGGTAAGAATTGATGTTAGAGTTTCCCCTGGAAACCTCAGTTTTTACTTTGAAGGACTTCAACTGATTGAACAAGGCCCATCCACATTGTGGAGAATAATCTGCTTTATTAAAGTCAACAGATTGTAAATGTAAATCACATCTATGAATACCTGCATAGTAGCACTTTGCTTAGTGTTTGAGCAACACAGGCTACCCAAGTTGACATGTAAAATTAACCATCACACTTTGGTTTACTTGCAATTCCTAATCCATGTTTTGTTCATCAGTCTGCGTGACTTGAGAGTCAGGTCTATCTAGAAAACATTACGCTGAAAATTATTGCTGCTTAAGCAATGTTTCCCAATACGGCCTTAGCTAATATTGTGATATTTATCCACATGGCCCCCTTTAATGACTTAAATACTTGGGTGAAAATAAGGCCTTCGTTACTTACTAACGTCTCTGTATATAAAAGGGGTCTTGAAAGACACAGGGTGGGGGAACCTAACCTTGCCAGGTTTTGAAAATACTTTAAAAAAATGTTGAAATCTAAGTCATCATTGCTAGATGATCTTCAAGGGCTGGGATATTATTTTCTGCTTCTCTTTTTATTAGTAAAGAGATTAGAAGGTGAAGCTTCAGATTTAAGGAGAAATTGACGTTGATCTACTGAGACGCATCAATAGAGGCTTCAATTACTATTTTTTTCCATGTAAAACATGAAGATTACCTCTACCTATGCTTCAATTTAGGTATCCTTAAATATGAAAGTTTCCTACAGCTTGTTGTGTGTTCCTACAGACTCATTCAGAGGAAGTCTCTTATCTAAAATCATTGCCTATTCTGGAACCCACTCTTATGGGGCTTTAACTCACTATCCTAAGTATCTTCATCCTTTTTACTTCTTTCAGAATTTTTTTTTTTCTTTTTCTTTTTTTGTTGTTGGGGATTCATTGAGGGGACACAGAACCAGGTTACATTGATTGCTGTTGTTAGATAAAGACCCTCTTATAATATAGTGTCCTGCCACAAAAAGGTGTACCACACCCCTTGCCCCCCCACCCCCTCCCTCCTTCCCTTTCTCAGCTCTCCTTATCCCCCACGCCCACTGTATACTAGGACTTTAATTGTCCTCATATCAGAATTCAGTACATAAGATTCTTGTTTCTCCATTCTTTTGATGCTTTACTAAGAATAATGTGTTCCGCATCCTCCAGGTTAATACAAAATAAAGTCTCCATAGTTTTTATGAATGAATAGTATTGCATGGTATACATACTGCATTCAGAATTGATGAGAATATTTCAGATTGTATATGAAACCAGCACATTGTACCCCTTGATTGCACTAATGTACACAGCTATGATTTAACAATAAAAAAAAAAAAAGAAATTATGGTGAATTGGCCCACCTCATCTATCCTTTGGGAATCCTTTAAAATTGTAAAAGGATTCCTAAATCAAACTTTCTGTTAGTTTTTTCTTGCAAAATAAACCCCTAAATGTGCTTCTAACATGTAGAAATCATATATTCACTTTTTTTTAAACAAAGTCAATACTAGATTTTAGCTTTCCTGAATTTAACATTTTAATTATCCCCAATTTAGGGTACTATGAAGATTTTTCTTTTTTTGATTTTAAAGTCTAAGATTAATTTATCTGAATGGCTGAAATCCACAACTATGTTTTCACATATGCAATCCCATTGCCTAAAAAACGACTACTCTTTTTTAAAAAATATGTATCTCAATAATGATTTTTATTTATTCAATCAATTTTATGGTGTATATTTGAAGTATATAACAAGATGTTTGAGACACATATAGGCGGCAAGGCAATTACTACAGTGAAGCAACTTTGGCACAGTTATTATCCCACATAATTATTTTGTCATGTGTATCAGGAACAGATAGAATATACTTGGTTAACAATAGTCCTCTAGATCTACTGATGCTATGTAATTTCCTGCTACATATCCTTCTACGTTCCTCTCTCCATTTCCTGCTCCTATCTCCACACCTCTGATCATCACTTTTTTTCTCTCTCTCTCTGTGTATTTGACCTTTTTAAATTAGTTTTCACTACAATCACATGAGATTATGAAATATGTGTTTTTCATGCAATTATTTTTCTGTGTATGCCTTAAAACAATGCATAAAATGTCATCATCTCAGTGAAGACACTTAGGATCTTACCTGCTACCAAATCACTCTCTCTGCAGTTTCTCTGATAACATCTTATCCCCCAGGCTATATTGTCTTGGGGGAATAAGTAACCAAAAGGCACCTCCAGGCACATGCTCGCTAGGATCACACTTAATCTTCACAGAAGTCCTAAGAAATTAAGATGAAGATCCTCATTTTATAAATCAATACCCAAGTGTTACATTTATGTAAAGAAGCCGAGACTTAGAAGTTTGTAATATGCAAAGACTGGATTTAAATCTATTCCTAGTCAGCTCTTTATGTTTCTTCATCCCCTTAGAGTTCTCCAGAACTGAAACCAGACTTTATTTGCTGTTTATCCCCAGCGCCAAATGCAGCCAAAGGCACACAGTAATTTACTTAGTCAGTCTTGAAACATTGAATGAATGAAGGGACGAATGAATGAGTGTTTTTTCCAAGTTTAACTCATTCATGGTAAAATTGTAAATAGCATTGAACCTCAGGCTGATACCATTTATTTCTAGTTTCCTAATAAATCCTCCATTACAGTTTCTGTGTAGAGGTTAGCAGATTTTTACCTTCGACACTAGGTTAACACACAGTCATCTTCTCTTGAAGAAGAATGAGAAGTTTATTATGACCACTTTTAGAAAAATTCAACTAACAGAAAGCATTTTGTGAAATATACCAGTGGAAGTAGATATCCAATACTGTGTCATATTCTTCTGCAAAACATATACTGTTCATCTAAGCACATAAAATTAACATTTATAAAGCCCATAAAAATAACCTAAAATTTTTGGTAGATAATTAGTAGTATGAATTGACTAATGTGCATCATAAGAATTTTTAACAGGGTGGCCTTTTTATTTATTTATTTTTTGTCTGATTTACAGCCCTATATAAACAAACCATCAGAAGTTTAATACCATGTTGTGACCAGTTGCTGGAGAAAAAGGGCACAAAACTTCTATGATTAGGATTCAAATGAATGAATATTCTTTTAAACATAATAAATTTGGCACAAAAAACATGGAAGGAGGAACATGGAAGAGGAACATGAAATTATTAAATATAAGAGCATGCATATTTGTTTATGATACCAAAATTTAAGTGATAGTGTCCCTTATCTTGGGTCATTTCTAGCAGACAACATTTGTAGAAGACTTAAGAATCAACCGTGCTGATACTCTATGGACTATGGAAAGCATTTAACATTTCCCAAATATGCCCAGTAGCAAAGAATTGCTTTGAAATTTCTAAACATGGATTTTGGCCTTCCCAGATATTTTCTCAAAAGTTAAAGTTAATAAATGTATCATTGCATTATGCACATTAGGTTGGATTCAATGATATATTCCTATACTATTAAGAATAGAGTATGAATGTTTTTGCCACAACAAATAAGTAAGCTAGGAGATGGTTATGTTAATCAGTTAGATGTTAGCATTCCACATTGTATATCAAATCAGCACCTTGTCCCCCATAAATGCATTAATGTACACAGTTATGATTTAATGAAGAATTTAAAAAAATTAAAGATAATATTTGAAGACTCCTTATAGATAAATATAAAATACTTTATGGGAAATCAACTTTTGTTGAGCAGATTTTTAAAAGTTAACTTCAAGACTTTCATAAAAATATAAAATGAACATGGGACATGCATTTTATTAACTCATTAATTAATGAGAGAACCAGGAAGACATCACAGCTGTTTTCGAGGGGCGTGCAAAGATCACACATAAGCATGTAATCAGGAATGGTGACAATGACATTATGATTAGATGCACAATTAGTCAATATCAATAAGGCAATAATCAGCTATAATCTACCAAACAACTTATTTGCATTTCTATGGTTTGGAATTATTTGCATTATTATGAGAGCTCTACGACTTGGAAGAATTATAAATAGCCCAAGGACAACGCAAGATAAAGATCTTCCACAAAAGTGACATTGACAGAATGGGATATTCAAAGATTTCTTTTCCCATTTTAAAATATTTTGCCACATGTGCCGATACTTGAATAACAGATTTTAGAAAAAGTTAAAACTTGATAGTTTGTTGGTAATTGAGTCATTGTGGCCTGTGGGATGTCAGATTGTGTCAGGACCCTAGAGAAGGAAATGAGGATGTATTGCAAAATCAAAAGGGGAGCATGAAGGAGAAGGAAGGGAAGCAGGTAAATGGGGAGGGAGAGCTGTCAAGTTCAGCATGCATCTTTCACCAACTTTTATGATGTCTGGGTGTCAATAAAGCAGCTAAGACCACAGGTCCTTCATGTGATCAGGTATATAGTGAAATGTGATCAACGGAAGAATTCACAGGCATTTGGGTGGTAGTGTAGTACAGGGCCACAGACAAAGGTTCAGGAATAGAGGGAAGAAGGGGACTTGCAGAGAAGTCCTCACAGGGACTGGAGAAGGCTTGGGGCTTACTAAGGTCACTGTGCAATCTGAGCTGAGAGGCAATCCTGTTGCTATCTAGAGGACCAGAGATGCCAGCTCACACTAGGATCACGTGTAAGAAACTGAATACGATACTTACCACACAAGTGATTTCAAGTAGTAAGAACATGTGTTCTTTATAGCTTTGTGGGTGTTCCTTGGAAAAGGTCCACCTACTTATGGAGATGTATCAGGCTCTCAGCAAATGTCAATGTCCTCCCTGGCTTCTTTTTTTTTTCTTTTTTTTTCTTTTTATTAAATCATAACTGTATACATTGATATGATCATGGGGCATCATACACTCACTTCATAGACCATTTGACACATTTTTATCACAGTGGTTAACATAGCCTTTCTGGCGTTATCTCAGTTACTGTGCCAAAACCTTTACATTCTACATCTACCAAGTTTCGCAAATACCCCTGTAAGATGCACCACAGGTGTGATCCCACCGATCCCCCTCCCTCTACCCACCCCCCCTTTCCCACTTCCCCCTATTGTTAAGTTGTAACTGGGTTATAGCTTTCATGTGAGAGCCCCAAATTAGTTTCATAGTAGGGCTGAGTACATTGGGTACTTTTTCTTCCATTCTTGAGATACTTTACCACCTTCAAACAGTTGCTATAACAATTTCAGGGCCCCTCAAATGCCTTGCTTTCTCCTCTCTTCTCGTCTAGTAGATTTTAACCAAATTCTGTCAGCACAGTAAAGGGTACTCCAGCTATTCTTGTGGACATTAATTTTCTTAGTCTGAAGATTTGTTGCACTTAGAACAATACCAGTAAGTTTCCGCTGCACTCTTTCCAGTTTTGTCCTAGGTTCCCAGAAGGCATACAATGTTGCATCTATTTTCTTCTTTCAGCACAAAAGTTCTTTATTTAGGGAGTACGTGTCCTTATTAATGAACGATAAAGAAAATGATAGCCATGTATGTTTTATTTTATCATTTTAAATAATTTATATTAAAAATGATATAATCAAGCCTTTACCTTCATGAATTTGAGTAAAGATCAGGTTAATTACCCTTCAATACCTCATTTTTTGAGTGATATCAATATATTAGGCATTGTCATATTTATGACCTCATTTAATTCTCCTTGTTTTCCTGGAAGCAAATATTTAAGTGAAAACAGATACCAAAGTACAGATAATTAAGTTGTTATATAATTATTGAAAGTATTAGAAATTGCAATCAATACCTCTAATTCCTGATAATATGTTGGTTATATTGCAGTTACTTCCCTCTATGTTTGGGTTAACATTTCAATAATTTAGTGGATATTCAGTTCACAGTGGAGTGTGTGTCACACACACAATCAGCCTTCATGGTGAACATCTTTTTATTCCCTTCTCTGATTTCATTCAGTATGTCTCATCTTTTCTCCTTCCTCCATAGGCAACGTAGATTAAAAACAAAGATGGGATTCTAATTATAAACTATATATTCAACCTTAAATTGATTTTCTTATGAGAATCTTGTCTGGATAGTCTCAGTATCTTTAGTTGAAACACAACATTAGGGATTAAAACATTCACCTTAAGAGTTTGTTAATGATCAATGGATTCTGTAGAAATCTAATGTATTACTTTCACTACCCCACTTTTGTTTTTCCCTGCTATTGTTTTTATCCTGGGTCTGCCCATTACCCTGAAAAGAGCTACTTAACTTTCTGCTGAAACTAAGGACTTAAATAGTTTAGAAGATCATCTAAATTACCCTTTAGACTGTCTTAATCCATAAGAAAGAGTTGAATACCTCCTCTGCTTGTATTTCGCAGCATATATTTTTTTTAGCTGACTTTTTTCATCAGTTGTCATGATAACCTTCCCATTCTTCCAAAAAATAATTACGTGTTAACTCGGTGTCTAAGATAAAAAACTGCTAACTTTTACACAGAACCCTGGATACCAGGGACACTAGGAAAGGGTTGAGATACACAAAAACTAAGAAACATAAAATACTTTGATTACTATATTTTCATTTGATTCAAACACTTTGATTACTATAATACCATTTACTAATCAATGCATTTGATTACCATTTTGAGGTTAAAAAGTTCATAAACCTTTTGAAATTTATAAAATAATTGCCACAGTATTCTATGCACTTTTGCTTTCTTGAGAACTATTTTTAAAAACACTCTTTCCACTCAATTTCTTCAAGTGCTGTAAATTCATTTTTGTAGCATGAATAACTTCTTCAGCTCTGGAAAACCTTCCTCCCCACATGTAATTTTTTACTATATGGAGCAGGAAATAATTACCTGGGCTAGGTCAGGACTATATGGTGGATGAGTCATAAATTCAACCTCTGTGGACTCAAGGAACTGAATAGTGATGTTTGTGGTGAGGGTGGATGCAATGTCATAGTGCAAGATGGTCCTTTGCAGTTCTGTCCTTGGCTGCTGTTCTTGAAGCTTCCTGAAAACTTTTGATAGACATAATGTCGTGTACCACTGAGCAGTCCTTTGTTCCTCTAGAGGAATGTCACAACATGACCACTTTTGGAGAAGAAAGCGTCCACCCCACTGCCGACTGACACTTATTCTCTGGATCAAACTGGTAAATGCGGGTTTCATGCCCAGTAACAATGTCAGACACATATCAAGATGCACCATCCTTGAATCTGGCCAGTGTTTCTTCACACCATTCAACACAGAAGAGTGTTTGCTCATCTGTTAAAGGTGAGGCACCCATCAGGATGAAACTTTCCTGACCCAAAGATAGCTGTGCAGGATTTTGGACCCAGCCCATGATCCGATCTACAGTGCTGTCTCAATATCCTCACATGTCACTTGATTGTTTTCTCGAACCATTTTTCTCCACAGGCTGCATTGTTTTCCTCACTCACTGTGGACACCCACCCCTCTCATCATTCAGGGAGGATTTCTAAATTCTTGAAATCACTGAAAAATTGTCACATGGGAAGGAGTACAGTCCCCAATCTCTCAAGGCTTTGAGGATCGTTTAAATTGTTTAACCTACTTTTACAATCATAGAAAATCGTCACGTTGAAGTGCTCTCTTCCCAGCTCCATGGCTGACATTGACTGAGAGCCTTATGGATGGAACAAAACAATCCTTCCCAGCAACACCCATGAGCTGAGCATGTTGAAACTTGCACAGGTGCATAAGAAAAGAGGCTGCTTTCAGCTGTATTTCTTGGAAGTAAAATAATCAACCAGATCACTGTCTCACAACTTTTGCAGTGACCTTCATAAAAGATGTACGGGGGGACATGGACATTAATGTTCTTACTATTTTGAGGTTAAACAGTTTGTAAATCCTTTGAAATTTACTTTGGAAAGGCTGAAGGATTCAAAACACTGAACAAAAGCCACTTCACACATAAATATTTGCATTTTATTTTCAAAGCAGATACTGTCTTACTAACATAGAAGCATTTTGCCTATAATGAATAGTTGCTTTCATATATCAATCAAACCATGTAAGCAGTTACTCTACAATTCAAAACAAATCAGGGTAAAAGATATATGGCATTCGAAGTAAGTCAAACCCTCTTTGATTTCTGTCCCTGCCAACTGGAAGTTGTATGACTTGGGGGTATGTTAATTTATAGTTCGTTTGGACTCAGTTTCTTTATACGCAAAATGTGAGTAACAGTTAAATGTTTGATTTTGAGCTCTAAATCCCCGGGCTATGACAGGGTAGGTTTTCTATGCCCACGGCTATGGCAGGGAAGGTTTTCTATACCCACCACTGTGAAAAGTTTGACAAATGAATAAACAGCAAACTTTCTGGATTATCAGTCTCAGTTATTTCACACTCACCAAGGGGTGAGTGCTCCTTTTCCTTCCAATGTCTCTTGGGGCTCCCCATCCATCTTCTCCTTATTCTGCCGATTTGACAAATATCTTTCCTTTTCCTTTCTGTTCTAATTACCATTGTCCCCCTCAGAGTAATATTTTAGTTCTACATTTATGCTTAACAATTTTAGCTACCGGTTTTCTGTTATTGTCTAAAGAAAGCTGTTTAAAATTAAAAAGAAATTATATTCTTGCTCACTATTAGCATGTTTGTGTATGTCTGTGCTTGGCTATGTCAACTACACCTCTGCTTTATATTTTTGGCATCCAAATATACATATATACTTATAGTATTTCTTTTGAAATTTTAACGCAGTGATACATAACAAATTCCCCAAAATTTGGTATCATAAAACAAAACATATTTATTTGATCACAGTGTCAATGGATCAGCAATCAGGTTGCAGCTTAGCTAGGTCACCTGCAATGCTTCAGTCAAGGCTTTCCTAGGTCATGTGGGAACAATGTGCTTCCAAGTTCATGTAGTTGTTGGCAGAAATCTGTTCCTTGCAGGTGTCTAGAACGGAAAGCCTCCATTTTTTTCAGGCTTTAGGCCAGAAGCCACTCTCAGCCCCTTGCCACATGGCCCTATTCATAGGGCAGCTCACAGCATGGCGTGTTCTTTAAAGTCAGGTGCTTCTTTGCAAGACAGATGCTGCAATCTGCTATAAATTAACTCACACCTACTCACATTCATTCATTCACCTTGGAGGCAAATTATAGGTCCTGTTGACATCAAGGGGAAAGATGACACAAGAATACTAGGAAGCTGGGGTCTGTCCACCACAGTGAGAACTACAAAGGATTGTTAGCTACATTTCTCTTTCCCATTCAACAAAGAAGGTCAGGTTATTGATAATCTTGTAAACTATATGAAATAGCATGACTTGTATTAAAAAGACAATGCCACATTATTGAAGGTCTTACCGGTAAGGTAACTTGTTCATGCATGTCAAGATCAGTGATTACAATCTGGAGAAGGCAATTCAAAGGAAATGAGACTAGAACTTACAAAATCAATTGTCCTGCCCCATCAATCCCTGTGAAAGACACTGTCACATCAGATTAGGGAGTGGTTACATAACTGACAAGAAAGAGATAAATTTGAGATGCTATTCTTGAAATAGAATTGACAGGGCTTAGTGATGAAAAGAGAATTTTGAAAATGACTTCTCTGGAGTGGAGGGTGATGCTCGTTTACTGAGATTGAAATCAGGGAAGAAGGTTGTGTGGAGGGTAGTTACTAGTTTGATGAGGGTAAGACTTTGTCATTCTTAAAGTAACTGAAGGCTCATGACCATAAAGAAAGAAAAGTAGGAGGTGGAGATGTAGTAGATGGATTTAGATAAGGAAACAAAGTAAAAAAAGAGAGTTTCTAGTCAGTTTGGGCTGTTATAACAAATGCAGTGGGTGTGTCATGCACACGATAGAACAGAAATTTGTTTCTCACAGTATTGGAAGCTTGAAATCTGAAGTTCGAGATCAAGGAACCAGAAAGACCAGGTGCTGGTAAGGATCCTCTCCCAAGTGTGACTGCCATCTTCTCATTCTGGGGTTCCTATGATGGCAAACTAATCACATTCATGACGGCTCTATCCTAGACACTTAGTTACCTCATAGAGGCTCCATCCCCTAATACCATCACACTGGGGTTTAGGCTTCAACATAGGAAGTAGGGAAAAACACAAACATTCAGCCATAGCAAAGACTAAGAAGGGCCAGGCAGGGAGAGAAAATCTATGCAAAATTAAACCAGTGGCTGAGATGTGTGACTCACCTGAGCTAAGGAGTTCCAGACCTGCCTAAGCATGAGTGAGACCCCAAATCTACTAAAAATAGAAAAACAAACAAACAACAAAAAAAGAAAACTAGCCAGATGTTGTGTCAGGTGCCAAGAGTTTTAGGTTGCTGTGAGCTATGATAATACCACTGTACTCTACCCAGGAGTTTTTTTTAGAACTCCATCTTAAAAAAAAAAAAATGATACCAATGGAAGATAGCATTTTTAGAGGAAGAAAATATCGAATTAGTAAAGTAAAAGAACTAATGCAGAATTCATTGTTCTATCAATAAATACATTTTTGGTATATTCTATTAGTGCAGGTTTTTTTCTTAAGGAAGAAAATATCGAATTAGTAAAGTAAAAGAACTAATGCAGAATTCATTGTTCTATCAATAAATACATTTTAGGTATATTCTATTAGTGCAGGTTTTTTTCTTAAGGATTATGCCTAGGTGACTTCTACAGTTATATAAAAGTACAGAACACTAACATTGCAAATTAGTTTCTTGAAGTGATGCCCGCATCCTCCCATTTAAGTTGAAATTCTGCTTTAGGACAATTCAATCCAGCACTGAATCCCAAATAAATAAAATATGCACTGGTACCTCAAAAAGGTGTTAATGCCACATAGCATTTCAGAAAACAGAACAATTAGCACACAGATTATTTGTCTATCTGAAGATTTATTTGGAATCGAAAGTGTTATTTGTTGTGTACTGACATGGACAGGTCTTGCATTTCTCTTTGACTTCTCCTGCAAGCTTTTATTTAAGCAATTGCTATTGCAGTGCAGGGCATTCCTGGAGATTAATGACTGCCTGGGAGGGGTTCCTCCATGGTTCATTAACTACAACCAGTCATTAATTTCCTTGAAAAGTGCTGCATGAAAGTTATCATTACTTATACAAGCTGAAAATGAAAGAAACATACAGTATGTGTATAGATTTTACTTGTTCCCCCAGGATGATCCAAAGTTAATTCATTCACAGGAGGATATTCAAGAAAAATGAAGCTCTTCTTATAAACCCCTGCTCTGCTTAGTCTTTTTCTTGGCAGTCTAGTTTTGTTGACACTGAAACAATTAACTTAAATGAATAAGAGAAGCATCAGTCTCCTGCTCTAATTCAGAGACCTTAACTCCCAACTAATATATGTTCATATAATATATAACTTGTTATACACAGGTAGGTTTTAAAAAATTTTATTCTAGTTTATAATGGGAACTCTCCCAGTTCAGCAAAAATAGTTGTGTAAATTATAGACATTGATTTTAACTCTTCAGAGACATAATCTAGCCGTGTACTCATTTGAAATATAATAAGTAGGAAATTAATCTATATGGAATAAAAATAGGTTTTCATATCAAATATTTAAATGCTGTTTAAAATGCCTTCCAGGGCACTCATTAGGAGGAACCATAATCTGCCAGTTCAGGCTGCTATATATTTTCTGCGTATATTCTATCTCCAGAATACCATAGACTGGGGAACTTAAACAGTAGAAATTTATTTTTCACAGTAATGGAGCCTGGGAAGTTCAAGATGAAGGTGCTAGTAGTTGGGTGTCTGGTGAGGCCTCTTTTCCTTGTTTGCAGATGGCTTTCTCCTTGTGTCTCCACATGACAGAGAGCAGAGGGAGAGAGAGGAAGCAACTTCTTTGGTCTCACCTGATGAGGATACTAATCCTATGTAGCATTAGTGTGCCACGCTCATGACACAATTACCCTCCAAAAGCCTCATCCCTGAATATAAATTGGGAATTAGGATTTCAACATATAAATTTTGGAGGGATGCAAACAATAGTCTATCATGAGAAGAAAAATGGTTTTAAAAAACCATGGAATATAATGAAAGTAGTTTCTTTAAATATACCTTGAATATTTTTGAGCCACCGAATATTTCAAGATTTATTATATAAAACCTGTGTGAAAAAATTATGATTTCATATGTTTGTGAGAATAAATGAGGTTATTAAATCTTATCTTTCTAAAGATACAATGAAATATTTTCTCCAATTCAATGTGCATACAGTTGTTTATAAAATATTTTATTCCTTCAGCCTTTTCTTTACAAAAATAATCGTGCAATATGCTATAGCTACTAGCTGCCAGACCAATAACTTTTAGTATTATGTGCATTTCTGAAAGAAAACGAAAAGTTTGATTATGAGACTTGATAATATAAATGTCATAAATATGTATATTGAAATACACATACTTCCAAATAAAAATAACATGAAGTTTATTATTTAAAATCTTTGATTTTAAAAATAGACTTTATTTTGGGACACTTAAATTTACACAAAAGGTGAGAATATTATACACAGGAGTCCTAAACACCTCATGATAAATTTCTATTTTATATTAATATGGTACATTTACTACAATTAATGAACTCATTTTAATGTATTATTAACTAAAGACCACAGTTATTTTTAAGTTATTTTTAAATTTCACTATTTTCCTCCCTCTCTTTTTTTCTTTTTTCCAGGATCACATTCAGGGAACCACATTATAGTTAATGATCGTGTCTCCTTATGTTTCTTTTGGCTGTTACAGTTTCTCTGGCCTTTCTTGTATTTGGTAACCACAGTGGTTTTGAGGAGTACTTCTCTGGTATTTTGTAGATTGCCTCTCTCTTGCAATTATTCTTTGGTTGTTGTTGTTGTTGCTATTTGTTTTGCATATTTTTGTTTAATGTGGTTGCTGGTTTATGGCAGAAAGAGCAGATAAGTGCCATTTTCATCACGTCATATCAAGGGTACCCTCTAGTTCATTTGTATTGCTATGACTGAATACCACAGACTGGGCATTGACAAAGAACAGAAATGCATTTCCCACAATTCTGGAGGCTAGAAAATCCAGGATGAAGGTGTCAGCATTTGGTCTGGTAAGAGCCTTCTGGCTGGGTTCACACACAGATGAAGGGATAAGGGCAAGAAGCCAAATGCTGAGTGAACCCCCCACCCTCATTAAAGGCCTTAATCCCATTCATGAAGAAGAAGCCCTCCTGGACTAACCACCTCCACATGGCCTGCCAGTTAACACTGTCCCATCAGCAGGACCTGAATGTTGAAGGGATGCATTTAAACCACAGCAGGACCTACTACAAATGGGATCGATTGCTGTTCATCTTGGTATTTGGCTGAGGCTGTGTTGGTCAGGTTTCTCTGTTGTGTAAGTTTCTGTTTGCTTTCCATTTCCATGTTGTACTTTAAAAGGAAGTCATAAGGTCCATCTCACACTTAAGTAGTGAGACGTTTTACCTCCAGTCTCTGAGAATAGTGCATTTATGTAAATTACTCAGGTTTCTCCTACGTTGGAGATTAGTCTCTTCTCTCCCATTTACTCATGTATTCAATCAGGTATTGTGTCAAAATAGACTCATGGATATTTATGTTAGATTTTGGGTTATTGTAGAATACTTTTTAATTTATTTTGATGCTTAGATCATTCCAGCTTTGGCCATTGGGAACTCATT
The DNA here is from genome assembly GCF_027406575.1 of Nycticebus coucang. Taxonomy (NCBI): domain Eukaryota; kingdom Metazoa; phylum Chordata; class Mammalia; order Primates; family Lorisidae; genus Nycticebus; species Nycticebus coucang. The sequence continues at coordinate 100,548,841 of NC_069788.1, read as the reverse complement.
CAGTTGGCTCCTGTATCCCTTTGAAATATCCTCATCAGAATAGGGGAAGAGATGGGGGAGCAGAGAGAGAGAGAGAGAGTTTTCATTACTAACTTATTAGGCTTATCTTGTCTGTTTTCTTTCTTTGTCTTAGTAGCAGCCATTTCTCCATGGAGGAATGTTTCCTTTTATTGGAGAATGGTATTTTAAATAAAAATCTGGTTGCGTGGTGTGCTTCTTGATGCTGGGTATCATTGTTTATATACAATGCCAGCTGATGGAGGAAGAAAAGATATGTGTGCATGTGTGTTAATAAACCCTTCTGCATACAAATATTTCTGTATGCAACCATTTGTATCCATGTTGACCCAAATTCTAATTTATACTGATGTCTCCAACTTTAGTCCATTATCAAATTGATCAATCAAGCCGCCTTCCCTACTACTTTTGTAAACTCCCACCCAATAGTGAGAAATAGGACTCCCCCCATCCACCATACATTAACCTAATTTTTCACTTCTAATGTACCTACCTTTTAGTGTCATGATTATTAACCTTTCTACCATTAAAAGCAATTCTATTAGTTGAGAGAATGATTATGTGAAGTTTCTATTACCTGTATTCACATAGACTCCATTCATTTCCAAGGTCATACAGGTCAGAACTTATTCCCTGGACCCCTTCAGGGAGGCAATTTCAATTATTTGTAATGTAATTAGATTATTCTGTCCACCATCTGCAGTCAAGTCTGCTATCTCACATTTTCCTGAATGATTTTTTCCTCTGCCTTATGCTTCTTCATTCCGATAAGTTCTGCGGGTTTTGACCAATTTGTAGGCCATATAGTTACGATTACCATATCATTCAGCTTAGTTTATTTATTCTAAAAAATTTCTATATACTTCATCAGCTTAACTCTTCCCTTTCCCTAGTATGCCCAGCAACCACTATTTCCTATTGATTTACACTCTCCAGAGTGCTATATATTTTGCATCATATAATCTGTAGTCTTTTCAGAATCTCTCATGTAACCATATCTTTTTAATATTATTCATCTTTTTATGACATAAAATCTTGTAATTTTTAAAAATTTTCTGAATGTCTCATTTTATGAACGCACCACAGTTTTTCTATCCTCCTATAAAAAATTCCCAACATCACTAATCAACATCAGAGAAATGTAAATTAAAACCATAGTGAAATAACATCTTACTCCACTCAGAGTGGCCATTACCAACGAGTCAAGAAATAACAGATTTTGGTAAAGATGTGGGGAAAATTGTAGGCTTATAGGCTAATGGTAGGAATATAAATTATAATAGTGTAATCTCTATTATAGTATAGTATAATCTCTATATGGCACAATGCTTGGATAAAGATGAAGTGCCAAAACAGTCCAAAACCGAATATTCATAAAAGAAGGCTCATTGTGTCTGTTTGATGGTCCAGCACTGTTAGTATCACTACTGCTTCATGAAACCTGGTCAATAAATACAGGGAATTTCTACTACAACCAGTTGGATGAAATGATGAGAAAGCTTGTGATTACGCAGCCAAATTGGTCTGGAGAGACAGGCCAATCCTCTTGCAAGATAAAGTTTAACCACATGTCACACAAACAATGCTGCTCAAACTACAAAAGTATAACTTGGAAATTCTCTGTCATCCACTGTATTCACCAGACCTTACACTAACTTCCTCCAGGCTTTGGACCACTTCTTGCAAGGAAAAATATTCCATTCTCAAGGAATTGTGGGAAATACCTTTTATGATTTCATCATCATTCGCTCTTCGGGCTTCTTGCTGCTGGCATAAACAAGCTGCCCTTGAAATGGCAACACTATGTCGTTATTTTAGGTGCATACTTGGATTAATTGTCCCGCTTCTTCTTTGAGATATAATAAACTAAACTTTTTATTTGAAATCAGATATTTCACATTTATTTATCAATTTCACTTGTAGTCCTATTGTTATAAGGTCATAGAAATAAAAAGAAATAAAAATGGCAACATAAATAGATGGAATCACACACATTTTTCAAAAGGAGGAAATCTTGGCTGGGGCAGTAGCTCATACCTGTAATCCTAGCAATCTGGGAGGGCAAGGCAGGTGGATTGTTTGAGTTCAGGAGTTTGAGACCATCGGGAGGAAGAGCGAGACCCCATCTCTACTAAAAGTAGAAAAAACTAGCGAGGCATTGTGACAGTTGCCTATAGTTCCAGCTACTTGGGAGACTGAGGTAAGAGGCTCACTTGAGCTGTTGCTATGGGCTATGACGCTATGGCACTCTAACCACAGTGACAGAGACTTTGTCTATAAATAAATAAATAAAATCTTGGTCATTTCAAGTTGTTTGGCAATTATAAATAAAGTTACTCTAAACATTTCTGTGTGAGTGTTCCTATGGGCATAAGTTTCTCAGATCGGTTGGAGTACAATTTGCTGGACTGTGTGGCAAGACTATGTTTAGCTTTGTAAGAAAATGCCTAACAGTCTTCCAAAGTGACCCTACCATCTTGCACAGCAGCAATAAATGAGAGTTCCCAATGTTCTAAATATTCACCAGCATTACTACTGTTAGTTTTTTTTTTTTTTAATGTTAGCCATCTTAATTGATGGTGAAGGTAGATGTGAGAAGATCACTCTGATCTTTGTGCTGTTTGTTAAAAACAAGAAATAGAATTGCCACCTTGAACATGTAGCAATTTTAAAGAGACAGTGTTTCACTCTCTCATCTGGGAAGAAGTACAGTGGTGTCATCATAGCTTAACCCCATCTTAAACTCCTGGGCTTCAGGCATCCTCCCACGTAGCATTCTAAGTACCTGGAATTACAGGCACAAGCTATGGTGCCCAGCAAGATACAGCATTCTCAGGGTGAAGGATGGGAAGTTGAGACGTAGAGAATTCTGCACAGGTCTTGTTAAAATACTTCTTATCTTTTAAATCTCCCCACATCGTTTGTTTTTTCACAATTTACTAATTCTTTGTCCAATTTAGTATAAGTTATTGGCTCCAACTGATTCTTTGGATCTTTGTTTCTTTGTTAGGGCTCCTGTGTCATCCTCAGAAAAAACAAATTTTTATGCTTTTCTCCTGTTAATCTATTTTATATGAATTTAGTTCTCAGACTTAGCTAGAACTATAAGAAAATTAAGGTGAAGTTTACTTTCCCTCGCAATGATGTTCATTATTATATTAATTTTTTATTTCCCTAATGAAAAATGATGTTGAACATATTTTATGTATTTTTTGCCATCTACATATATTTGTGAAGTGTTTGCCAGATATTTTCCCCGTCTTTAAGTTTGACAGTTTTTCTTCTTTTTTATAAATCATCGTGTTTTAAATGTTCTTTGTATATTTTGGATACAAGTCTTTTTGTTTTGTTTTTTTTTTTTTTTGTAGAGACAGAGTCTCACTTTATGGCCCTCGGTAGAGTGCCGTGGCCTCACCCAGCTCACAGCAACCTCCAACTCCTGGGCTTAAGCGATTCTCTTGCCTCAGCCTCCCGAGCAGCTGGGACTACAGGCGCCCGCCACAATGCCCGGCTATTTTTTGGTTGCAGTTTGGCCGGGGCTGGGTTTGAACCTGCCACCCTCGGTATATGGGGCCGGCGCCTTACCGACTGAGCCACAGGTGCCGCCCAAGGATACAAGTCTTTTATAACCATTTATTTAACAAAAAGAATGACAACGGGTTTTCAATTGTGAGATTATTTAAGATTATTCAGTTACATTTTAGAAACTACTGTAACAGTTACTTTTTAAATGTCACTATTTTTAATATGCCAGAAATTAAAGTTATATTATTTTCACTATTTTAATTTTATTTTTTAACATAAATGAAAAACATAGACATTAATTGTATTAGGCACCTCCAGAGAAATGGGAACAATAGAAAAATATATATACAAGGTATATACAGAAATATTAAAAGGAATAGGCTCACATGATTATGGAGGCTAAGCAGATGCAGGATCTACTGTCTGTAAGCTGAAGAGTCAGGAGGCCAGTGGTGCAGTTACAGCCTGAGTTGGAAGATCTGAGAACCAGGAGAAGTGGTGGTGTGTGTGCTAGTCCTGGTTTGGTCATTTGAGAACTGGGAAGTCCATGATGTGAGTCCAGTCCAAAGGCAGAATAAGACAACAAGTCAGACAAAGAGTGCAAATTCTCCCCTCCTCTGCCTTCCTGTTCTATTCAGGCCACCAACAGACTGGATGCTGCCCATCCACTTTGGAGAAGGCAAAATCAGCTTCACAAGGTCTATGGAGTCAAATACTGATCTTGTTCAGAACCACCCTCAGTAACAGAATCAGAAATAATGTTCAGCCAAATATCTGGGCACCCCATGGCACAGTCAAGTTGACACATAAAATTAACCATCACATTAACTTACATACTAAAGTAACTTATAAGAACAGTCCATTGCATGTTGACAGCTTGAATCGAATTACATCAACCTTGGCTTTGGAAAAATATGTCCCCCACCCTTTTTTAAAGACTACAACTTACACATTATTTATTTGATTGCCAGTTTATTGAACATAAAATGCTTTGTGTGGTGATCTCAGCTTTGTTCACATTGACATCAGGGAGTGTGTTTGGCTTTCTACGCTCAGATTGCTTAATTGCTGCTATTGCTGTTGGTTTGTTTTCTTTCAGGAACAAGATGGGTGCTTTCATGTAATACCTTATTTTAAATTCCTTTCTGGCAATTATTTCCTGAATTCTCTGCTTTATATAATTATACCTGTAATGGAACCAGCATCCAAAAGTCACCAAGATAAAATTCTGCTACTCCAACATCACATGATCTTCTAATTCTACCACTTGACAAAAAATGTCCACAGCCAGCCAAAACAGATCCTAATGAATGATATAAAATCAAATTCCATGCACAGGGAATGTTTTCAATATCTAATATTCCTAGGAAGTTAAATGGCCTCCCCTTCCCAGGCTCTCTGGGCTCTGGGGTGGCAGCTATGATTCTGTGTCATTTGATGCAGTGTATGAACAGACTAGTTATATTTAACATAACATTCTATCTTGGACTAATGTAAAGGATTTCAAGGTTTGCAATTTTAAACAATAAACATCATTTAGATTATTTTTAAAAGAGTTTTTTAACTGCCTGTTTAGTAGCTCTATTAAAAATAATAATACTTGTCATTACTATATAGGTTAGTAAAATACTTTTAAGATGTTTTTAAATAATAAGAGAATTTATATAATCTTTCAAAATTAATTTAGAGAGTGAGCAAAGATTTTTGAGAGACATTGATACTACTGCAGTAATTTGAAAGACATGAGTGACCACCCCATTCCAAAAGCTCAGAGTGCTGGAATTTCTGTTATTAAAGAAGCATGGCATAGCACAGCTCCCTCCTTCTCTCTGGCCTCTAGATCAAAATTACAATCTGAATTACAGCGAAGTACTGTCATACTAAGTCTTTAACAAGACTTAATACTTCATTATGGGCAGTGCCTGTGGCTCAAGGAGTAGGGCACCGGTCCCACATGCCGGAGGTGGTGGGTTCAAACCTAGCCCTGGTCAAAAACCAAAAACAAAAAGACTTAATACTTCATTATGAATACATAAACTCACACCATTTTACAAGCTAACAGTAACTTGAGAGGACATAGAACATACTGTCATATTTATAATTTTTATTTAAGTGTTGGTAGATGAAAGGATGTATATGAAATCTGGAAGCATTATACCATTGTACATGGGAGGAAATTGACCTTGAGATTCAATTTGAGCCCAGCTTGAGTTTGAAGAGTACTGTGAGAAAAACAGCAGTATATTGAGAGTTGCCAGTGTGAGGTTTTAGATAAAAGGCACAGCTTATGAACACCAAGACACACATAAAGATATGAACACCTTCCTCTCCCAGACTGGAATCTACCACCTCAATGTGAATTGTGATATCTGGTACAGTCAACATTCATTTCCCATTAATTTTGTATTATTTTCATCCACATTCAGGTTTAGTTACTTCTTATAAATTAATGAAGAGTAGAAGCGATTTAATTAATGTCTACGGTGTATACATTATAATCAAATATTCATTTTTAAATGTTCCACTTTTTATTGCCTTTTTTGTTATGTAAAAGACACCATACTGGGCTCTTAGAATTAAATGTTATATATTTGCTTCCCTGAAAAGTTTAAAATTTTAGAGCATTCATATAAAATAGCAACCTAAAATTTTATTCATTCGTTCAATCATGATTATTGAATACCAATTAAATACAAAGATCATGTTACGGTAGAGGGATAAAAATAAAATTAAAATATGGCTGTTCAAACAAAGAGTTAATACTCTGGCAGAGGAGATTTTGTATTTTCAGATAATACAGTTGTCCACGTAATATGTCTCATAAATTCACAAAGAAACTAATCATAAATTGTAATTTCACATCCATGCTAGATATTTCATCCATATGAAAGCCATCATATTTCTATGCAATTACAACAGTTAAAATTTATACTTTGAGAACACAGGAAGAGGATATTCTATATTTTTAAGCTTTTTATTTTGAGATAATTATAGACTCATATGCACTTTTAAATAGTAATGTAGAAAGAGCACTCTACCCATTACCAAGTTTTTCCCAATGGTAACATTTCACACAACATCATAAACAGACAATCGACATGGACCCATTTACCCACCCTATTCTGATGGTCACAGTTGTACATATGCATTACTTCCCTACGCGTGTATAGAGGGGCTGTCCACTAATACTAAACTGCTACATTACCAAAATAATTTCTCATGGTAGCAGTTGAGTATAGACTTTTAGAAAGATAAAATTTCTAACATCAATAAAAGTCATGGTGGTAAAATGTGGGATATACTTTATGGGAAAGAATAAATCATGTTAATGAGGAATATTTAAAAATATATCTGAATAAAGAAAAGGATATACTTTAAACATAGAAATGAAGGCTCACATTGTAAAGATGATAATTATCTTCATATCGATCTAAAAACTCAATGCAGGTCCAGCATTTTTGATTTGTTTTATACCTGAAATATGCCAAAACTGATACTTTACTTAGTATGGGAATTTTTTTTCTTAATTCGCAATAATGTAATTTTGAAGAAATACAGTAAGTGTCCAGGGTTTGCATTACTAAATATCAGGATTATTGCAAACTATGCTCATTAAGATACAGTGAAGAATGTGTAAAGACCAATGGAGCAGAGGAGAGACTAGAGGGCTGTAACTGGGCATGGATGCTCAATAATATACGATGTGGCCTTGCAGATGTATAGATAGCTCTGCATCAGTTGTGTGTTCGTATACAAAAATATTACATTGGAATCCTCCAGTTCATCAGGTGTGTTAAGAAAATTATATATATATATATATATAATATATATATACATAAGAAGCAAAACTTGAAAATGTTTAAAGAAAAACTGAGCTAGAATCTGTTGTTAAACCATATATTAAAGTACAAATGCTTAAGAAAAAGATTAATAGATGTAATTTTCTAAATTTAAAATACTTGGTCTTTAAGAATATACTGAGGTAGGGCAGCGCCTGTGGCTCAGTAGGTAAGGTGCCAGCCCCATATACCGAGGGTGGTGGGTTCAAACCCGGCCCCAGTCAAACTACAACCAAAAAATAGCCAGGCATTGTGGCAGGCACCTGTAGTCCCAGCTACTCAGGAGGCTGAGGCAAGAGAATCTCTTAAGCCCAGGAGCTGGAGGTTGCTGTGAGCTGTGTGAGACCACGGCACTCTACCGAGGGCCATAAAGTGAGACTCTGTCTCTACAAAAAAAAAAAAAAAAGGATATACTGAGGTAAAGCAGGTGACACTGAATGACAGAATATATTCACCAAGCTGAAATGTAGTATGCATGAATATAATATTTGAATTAGTAATATTAATACATATAGAGAGAGCTGAGAGTTGATTACACAGATGATCATTATGTCCATATTTTTGGACATTTTTGGTATTTTTTCTTTATTACAAGATATATTTATTATTTTTAAGTTATTTATTTATTTTATTGTTTGAGATTCATTGAGGGTACAAAGACTTAGGTTACACTGATTGTGTTTGTTAGGTGAAGTCCCTCTTTATGGTGTAAAAGATGTATTATGGTGTCCTGCCCCCAAGGGATTTGCCAAATACAGTGACTCCTCCATTTCCCTCCCTTCTGCCCTCTCCCTTTTCCCCAATTCCTCATACCCCCACTCCACACTTTGTATTAGATCATCTACTGCCTTCATATTAGAATTGAATACATTGGATTCTTTTTTTTTTTTTAAATTGAGACAGTCTCACTTTGTCACTCTCAGTAGTATGTCATGGTGTCATAGTCAGAGCAATCTCAAGCTATTCTCTTGCCTTAGCTTCCCTAGTAGGTGGGATTATAGGCATCCACCACCTGCCTGACTACCCTTTTTTGTTTGTTTGTTTTTGTTTAGCAGGCCCAGGCTGGATTTGAACCCACCACACCCGGATCATGTGGCAGGCGCACTAACTAGTGAGCTACAGGTGCTCCTACATTGGATTCTTGCTTCTCCATTCTGGTGATACTTTACTAAGCAGAATGTGTCCCGACTCAATCCAGGTCAATACAAAAGATGTAAAGTCTCCATCTTTTTTAATGGTTGAATAGTATTCCATGGTACATAGACCAGCTTGTTTATCCATTCCTAGGTTGGTGGGCATTTAGGTTGTTTCCACGTTTTGGCAATCATAAATTGAGCAGTGATAAACAGACTAGTACAAATGTCCTTATTATATTTTTTTTTCTTGTGGGTAGATGCCTTGTAATTGCAGGATCAAATGGGTGGTCTACTTTGTGTTCTTTGCGGATTCCGCATACTTCTTTCCAAAAAGATTATATTAGTTTGCAGCCCCACCAGCAGCGTAAAAGTATTCCCCCCTCTCCACATCCACACCAGCATCTGCAGCTTTGAGACTTTGTGATGTGGGCTATTCTCACTGGGGTTAGGTGATATATCAGGATGGTTTTGATTTGCATTTCTTTGATTATTACGGACAATGAGCATTTTTTCAAATGTTTGTTAGCCTTTCGTCTGTCTTCCTTAGAGAAGGTTCTAGTCCTGTCTCTTGCCTAGTGTTAGATAGGATTGCTGACTCTTTTGTCATTGATTAATTTTAGTTCTATGTAGATTCTAGTTATCAATCCTTTATCCAATTAATATCCTGCAAATATCTTTTCCCATTGTGAAGGCTGTATTTTTCTTTTACATTTTGTGTCCTTAGCTGTGCAGAAGCTTTTCAGCTTAACTATGTACCATTTGTTAATTTTTGTTGCAATAGCCACTGAAGTTTTTGTGATACAATCTTTCCCCAGTCCAACATCATCAAGAGTTTCACCCACACACTATTCTAAGATTTATAACACTTTATGTTTTAGATTTAAGCTCCTTATTCATCTTGGATCAATTTTAGTAAGGAATGAAAGGTGTAGATCAAGCTTCAGTTTTTTCCATGTAGTTATCCTGTTCTCCCATCACCATTTGTTGAAAAGAGATTCTTTTCCCTACTGTATGGTTTTGTTTGGTTTATCAAAGATCCAGTGGAAAAATCCTGTTTCATTTATTGATTTTCTATTCTGTTCCATATGTCTATGTCTCTATTTTGTGCCAATACCATGCTGTTTTGATTACTGTGGACTTGCAATATAGCTTGAAGTCTGGTAGAGTCATGCATCCTGGTTTGTTTTTTATTATTAAGAATAGCCTTAGCTATACGGGGTATTTTTCTAGGTCCATACAAAATTAAGTATTATTTTTCCAGTTCTTAAGTTGGTATTTTAATGGGGATTGAATTGAATCTGTACATTGCTTTGGGTAGAATAGACATTTTGACTATGTTGATTCTTCTCAACCAAAAGCATGATATGTTCTTCCATTTGTTAGTGTCTTCCGCAGTTTCTTTTCCTAGGGTTTCATAATTCTCTTTAAAAAGATCTTTAACTTATTTTGTTAGGTATATTCCTAGGGATTTAATTTTCTTTGAAGCTACTGAGAATCGAAGAATTGTGTCCTCGATTTGCTTCTCAACTTGGCTATCACAAGAGTATACAAAAGTTACTGATTTGTGAACATCCATTTCATATTCTGAGATGTTTCTGGATTTCCTAATGACATACAGAAGTTTTGTGGTTGAGTCTCTGGGGTTTTCTAAGTATAAGATCATGTCATCAGCAAAGAGGGTTCACTTTCTTAGCCCCAATTTGGAGGCCCTTTATATTCTTCTCTTACGTGGTTACATTGGCTAGAACTTCCAGAACTATGTTGAATAATAGTGGCGATAGTGGACATCGTTGTTTGGTTCCAGTTCTCAGTGGAAAAGTTTTCAGTTTTACTTTATTCAGTATGATCTTAGCTGTGGCTTTGTCATAGATGGCTTCTCTTTCATCTTGACTTTGGACAGGTTCATGACAATGTGTCTTGGAGAAGCTCTGTTTGAGTTGAGACAACCTGGTGTCTGATACCCTCTGAAAGGAGTGTGTCAGAATCTTCTGTGATACTTGGGAAATTTTTATTTATGATATCCTTTAGTATTGCTTTCATTCCTCTGGGGTGTTCTTCCCCTTCTGGGATACCTATAAGTTTGTATGATTCATGAAATCCCATAATCCTTTCAGTGAACATTCTGTTTTCTCTCTCCTTTTTTCTGTCTCTTTAATTGCCTGTATTAGCTCAAGAGCTTTATCCTGTACCTCTGAGATTATCTCTTCTGCTTGGTCTAATCTGTTATTGATACTTTGTAGTGCATCTTTAGGTTCCCTGATTAATTGCTTCAATTCCTTAAGCTCTGCTATATCCTCTCTATATTCTTCATATCATTCATCTCTTATTTTATTCTGTTTTTGGATTTCCATTTTATCAGCAACTTCCTTCATTGTTTTTATGGTACATATCTTAAATTCTCTTTCTGTCATGTCTAACATTTCTTTATGGGTGAAATCCTCTGAAGTAGATACCTCATGATCTCTTGGTGGCGGGGGGCTGCTCCGTTGCAGTTTTTCATGTTCCCAGGTTTTTTCTGTGGTTTTCTCCCATGAGAGTTTTCTTTTTGTCTGTTTCCTTGCCCTACTTTTGGACTTACATGGTTCCCTGCCTTAGCCTTCCAAGGAGTTGGGACTGTAGGCACTTGCCACAACACCCGGCTATTTTTCTGTTGTTATTGTTACAGTTGTCATTGTCGTTTAGAAGGCCTGGGAAGTTCGAACTCACCTTCCTTGGTATATGTGGCCAAAGCCCTAACCACTTAGCTACCAGCGCCGAGCCCCTTGCCCTAACTTTTCCTTTCATTTCCTCCTGCTCTTTGAATTACTACTCCTCTGACTTAAGATGTTGAAGTGTCCTTTTGGTAAAGGACTAAAAGGAAGAGAAGAGTGAAGAGCAAGAATAGAGGCATCTTGCAACATGGTGCACTCCAATGTAATCTGAGATGATTACAGTGGGTGGTGGGAACACACTACAAGTGCAGCGTCTGCCCAAACTATGACCTGTATGGTGTCTGTGAGAGTAAGGGCCTGCACAGGGGGCACAACAAGCTCATGCTCCCCAGTTCCTGTGGGTACCTCTCCAAGGCCTTCTCTCATTGCTGCTGGCTTCAGAAACTGAAACACAGGCACTTCGGGTGGCCAGGCTGGGAAATGGGCCCACCAGGGAACTGGAACCCATGTCCTCCTGGAGCAGGGGATGCCCACTTCAGCCCCACAGTAGAATCAGCTTCCAGTCCATTGGAGAACCCCCATGTGAATTTCCTAAAGAATTCTGGGGAGAGTATGGCAGCTACCCTCAGCCTTTTGGGAATCAAAATTTATACTTACATGGAACATGGAGGGAAAAGAAGCCGCCTGATGGCTGTTTCTACTGAGAGTTCCAGCACAGAAGAGAAGAATAGCTCTCAGACAAACAAGTGCTCTCTGACCCCAGAAAGCCAGAAGGGGAATGTCAAGGGCACTGAGAAGTCTCTAATAGAGCAAATGAAAAAGATCACCCTGGCGTCTGAGGGGCAGCCCAAGGAACACATGGGATCTGGTAACTGTTCTGGAGAAGATTATAACTGAACTCATTTGTCTTCAAAAGTAGTGGACCCGTCGACAGGTGAACTCCAGTATCTACAAATGCCTGACTCTGAAGGGCCAAGCTCTTGGGACCCTTCTCAGGAAGGAAACACCAGGCTGAAGGAAGCTGCCCTATACGCATATCTTTCATCATAGGCTGACCCAAGGCTGATCAAGTCCCTGTCCTTGATGCTGTCAATGGGGTTCACTGACAAAGGGGGTTGGCTCACTAGGCTTCTCTAGACCAAGAATTACGACATAAGGGCTGCTCTGGACACCATCCAGTATTCAAAGCACCCACTGCCCTTGTGACCACATCTTTCCACCTCTCTGTGTCCTCCATTTCTGTTTCATAGTTGTGCTGAGCTGGTGTAGGATACAGGCTTCTGCCCAGGCCATTTCTCTGCCTTTGTCTTCTAAAATGGGGGGTGGGAGAAGGATGGGGTGCATGAAGCTATTCCAGCAGCAGACCAAGTTATATAAGGAGAGAGTCTGAATGTGTGAGCTGCTGTCTGAGAAACTAGCCCAGTTTCCCTGGGGGCCCTGGCTCCTGGCAGCTTCCCAGGGCAGTTTGGGCCCAGCCCTCGGCCTCGCAAGAGGCTTCTGAGGCTCACTACAGTGTGTTCCTGCCTCTCCCCTGCCAGGGTCACACCGGCAGCAAGAATATGTCTTGCCTAATGGCTTTCTGATTTTTCTCTAATAACTAATAGTACTCTGACAGTTGAGTTGTCAGGGCCAACGAGCCATCAGGGAGCCAGGAGGCGAACTGGGAGAATGGTGCAGCCAGTGCTGTGGGCTGCTTTCTGGGGAACCAGGAAGGGCTCGTGAAGGGAGGTTGGCAGTGCAACATTTACCAAGGGCTGTCCCTTCCCTCCTGACCACCATACATCAGTTTTTTCATTTCTAAACAAGTCAGCAACTTTTAAAGTGAGAAGGTGGTGTGATGCCTGTGGCTCAGTGAGTAGGGCGCTGGCCCCATATACCAAAGGTGGCAGGTTCGAACCCAGTTCCAGCCAAAACTGCAAAAAAAAAAAAGTAAATAAAGTGAGAAGATGCCTTTGTAGCCATCCTGTTACCATATTTGTAAACAATCTGTAATTAAATGTATCAGCACTTAAAAAAAAGATGGGATAAAAGATTTTAAAAAAGAGAGATAAGACAAAGGAAAGATGTGGTAAAAGGGAAGATTGACAAAAAGAAGAGAGAACAGAAAGAGAGAGACAAGAATAATGGTGATGTACAGTAGGGTGCTTTGACCACACCCACAAATCCCAAACTCTGATGGGGCTGCATTGGGTGGGTCTCTTGACGTCTGAAGCTCTTTGTCAGCCTGAGCAGATTCAAGACCCCACCTCCACCAAATAGATAAGAAAAATAAAAATACTATAAATCAAATTAAAACAAACAAAAAACCTTAGTGAATAAAATTGGGGGGAAAATGAATAACAGGGAGAAAAAGTAGCAAAAATGATGTCATTATTAAAGAAGGCAACAATGAAAAATTATATTTACACAAGAAAAATGAAGAAAAAGAGAAAAGAAAAAATCTAGAAGGGGCAAAGTTGAAAACTTTTTTTAAAAAAATTATATCTATATATTAAAAATGAGGTAGCTGCTGCATAAGATTATACCTAATAAAAATCTTATATTTTTCTTTTCCTTTCCACCTGAATATTGCCTGAGCAACAGGTGATCTTCTGGGGTATGAGATGCTAATCACAACCCTGATACAGCTGGGTAAGATGGAGCCTGGACGCCTGTGCCGACTTCTTCGCCTTCAAACCCTACAGGTTTGGGAGCCTGAGCTCTCACAGGCCCGCTTAATAAACACTCCTCAACCTTTTCAAGCCATTTCCCTTGGCTACACAGTGGTTTTCCCAGGAAAGTGTGAGTCTCTTGGATCTCTCCAGACAGAAGTGGCTGCCTGTTTATGAGGCAGACCAGAATCAGCATCATTCTAGAACTCTGCAAGGGAGCTCTCCCACAATGGCTTTGCCCAGCTTGCAACTGAACAATGAAAGCTCCCTCCCACCCCCGCACCTCTGTCCTGGCCTCTGGGCCAGTTAAAAATTGTCCCACTGTAGCCACTACCATGACCAGCCACCCTCTTCCCTGAACCCATACACTTGCCACTTCTTCACTGCTTTCATCTTCCTTTTGGGGGTCCTGAAGTCTCCAACTGCCTCCGTGTACCCCTGAAGGAATGTTTCCAGGAAGAGCCCACAGCCAAAGGTGCCAGTCTTCTCTCCCTTATCTCACCATGGCCAGATGCAAAGAAGCTGTCTCTACTTCATCCAATTTTTAATTTCTTTTTCCTTTTCTTTTCCTTTCTTTTATTCTTTTTCTTTTTTCTTTTTTTTGTGGCAGAGTCTTACTATGTTGCCCTTGGTAGAGTGCTGTGTCATCACAGCTCACAGCAACCTGTAACTCTTGGGCTTAAGAGATTCTCTTATCTCAGCCTTTCAAGTACCTGGGACTACAGGCACTCACCACAATGCCTGGCTATTTTTTCTGTCACAGTTGTTATTGTTGTTTGAGCTGACCCAGGCCAGGTTCTAACTCACCAGCCTTAGTGTATATGGCCAGCACCCTACCCACAGAGCTATGGGCACCACTCCAATTATTTATTACTTTATAGCAATTGGGCTATAAATAACAAATGACTCAATGTAGTTTTCTGATAAACAGGTGGAATATTTAGAAGGAAAAGACTGTTCAAATTTTTTTCTTGGCTAAGTGTAATGAAATTTACAGTCAAAAAGTGGATTATAATAGCCATATCTGTTCAAATCTAAGATTTCATCCACACGCACATATATATATATATTCAAAAAGTGGATTATAATAGCTATATCTGATCAAATCTAAGATTTCATCCACATATATATATAAAACAATGTGTATCTTAGCAATAATAAAAATCTTTTTTTCTTTTTTTATTGTTAAATCATAGCTGTGTACATTAGTGCAATCACCTGTACCCATTCTAAGATGCACCATATATGTGGCCCCACCCATTACCCTCCCTCCCCCAAAACCTCCCCCCTCCCTTCCCCTTCCTTGGCCCTTTCCCCATAGTCTTGTGCTATAGTTGGGTTATAGCCTTCATGTGAAAGCTATACTTTAGCTTCATAGTAGGGCTGAGTACATTAGATACTTTTTCTTCCATTCCTGAGATACTTTGCTAAGAACAATATGTTCCAGCTCCATCCATGTATCTTATATGTTTTCTTTTCCTTTCTTCCTAAAAATTATAAAATGTGATAATATGTATGTCTCTTATAAGTCAGAAAATTTGGTAGTTTTAAAGCAAGACCTTCCATTACTAGTCCTGTGATATGAAGTAAATTATACAACTTCTCTGAATCCTAATGTCCTTCTTAATGGTATAATAAATAAAATAGATATTAATTAATATCTATTTTGTGGGCCTATTAAAATAAATCTTAAATTAGTGCAGATAAATGCTTCCCCTCCAAAAGATCAACACCTAAGAAACTAGGGAGGAAAGATAAAATCTAGGGGAAAATGAATAAATAAACAGCTGCAAAGATGAAAGATTTTCATATGTTATTTGTCTGTGGCTGTCATCATTGAAAGGGTGGGATGGGGGCCATTCTGGAGTGGTTTGAGTTTTCCCCTTGTCTTTACCTGCTTTATTTTCCTTGGGAAAATAAACATTTGCTTCCTCATTGAAAAAAAGCCAAGGCCAGTGTCACAATTTCCAGTATAGTTTGCTTCAAGAGTGATTTCTGTGCAGCACAAAGCCTGAAGTCATGAAAAGATGCTGAAACAACTGTACATGAGTAGCCTCTGGGATGAAATCACACATTGCTTTGCAATTGAACTGTTGGGACGGATGTACTGCAAATCCAGATGATGCTTTTCCTAGAGACATGAGGATAAAAAAGAGATTTGAACAAAGAGAAATATCAAATTGGATTGATTAGTTGCCTGGAGGTCCATTACCTGGGGACTGTCTTTCCTCTTTTTCTGAGTTCGTCTAGACTGACCAAGACTAGATCTAGGGTGGCACCTGTGGCTCAGTGAGTTTCCGGCCCCATATATCAGAGGTGGCGGGTTCAAACCTGTCCCCTGCCAAAAACTGCAAAAAAAAAAGACTAGGATCTAGCCCTTATAGATGTATTATTGAGCAAAAAAGCTAGAAGTTCCCAAGGAAATATGAGTTTAGAAATACTTTAACAACAGTTTAAAAAACTGGATACCAACAATTTTAAAATACAAAGTAAAAATACAGTCAAAAGAAAGATAAAAGTATATTAGTAACATTAAACAATATTTTATAACAAGTAAGTGAGGTATTTAGTGTGAAAACAATAATTGAAATAAAAAACATAAAATAAGAGGTAAATAGTATGTTATAAAATATGAACATGAAATTGAGTGGAAGATCACACTGAGGAACTTCCAGAATGAAGAAAAAAAGGATAAAGAAATTATAATTTATAAAAGAAAAT
This sequence comes from Nycticebus coucang, assembly GCF_027406575.1. NCBI lineage: Eukaryota > Metazoa > Chordata > Mammalia > Primates > Lorisidae > Nycticebus > Nycticebus coucang. Next base: position 100,532,300 of record NC_069788.1, on the reverse strand, counting down.
CTAAATTATGGAAAGAGAATAATGAATATCCATATAAAAAGGACCTTTAAATGAGAGACAAAGAGACAATAAACTATTTGGAGACATGATAGAAATAAATTACTCAGAATTAAAGAAAACAGCACTAAGTTGAAATGGAGTAATAAGAATGCTAAACAGAAGTGATGATAGGAATAATAATAATAAATCAAACTGAGATGAATTCAAAAACATTTCCAAAAGCTTTTAAAGAGAAATAACAAGCCATCTAAAGAGGAAAAGTAATTAGCTTGACAGCAGATTTTTCAACAGCATCCATGGATGAAAGGTAATAGAAGAAATTTTTTTTTTGAGAACAAAAGAAAAAACCCTTGAGTTCACAAACTACTTAACAAAATTTTCATTCAAAGTATGGGTGTAAATTTAAAAATACCTGTGATAGGCATATAAGTCATTAGGACATCTTCTATGACAATGTACAAATGTACACTATGAAAACAAGTTCATAGTTAGTATTTTAAAAGAAGAAAATGTAGCTCAGAAGGTGTCGGAAAACAAGTCCCAATAGTCATATCTCATCCTCAAAGAAGTTATGTGTTAAAATTTAGCTAAAGACCAAAAACAAAGGAACAAAAACCAAATTCTTTTTGTAGTTTCCCCAAATTAAAAAACTATCTGAGGCCAGTATGTACAAAAGTTATAGTGGAAAGGAAAAGGCATATTTGCCTGGACTAAAGTGATGTTGCAGATATGGGATTATAAGGGAGTAGATACATTTTTGGCAAATTAAAATTAGAAAGCAAGATGGGGGGGAAAGCTGCTCAATTATATTAACATTAAAATAAACATAAAAGGATAAAATTCATTTGCTAAAAACTGATTTGAATTGGATTTTAAATCTCATTAGAGAATGTTAAGCAGAAATGCTTAAACATGGGATGGAATGACACAGAGCAAAATAATATTAAAAAATATACACACAGGATATCATTAGCAAGAAGGCTGGAGACACTATATTCTAGCAGGCAAAACAGGTTTAAAAACAAAATTTATCATTTAGTATTAGTTTTGTTGTATATACATATTATACCAGTAAATGTAATTATAAAGATTATTTTAATTCTGATATCAACATAATTAAACTAGAATTCACTAGAAAAAGTATATTCAATAAATCATCACGCATTTAGAAGTTTTCAAACATATTTTGTGTAGGAGTCAATGAAGAAATTGTTAAAAATACAAAAATATTTTATAAATAATAGTAATTAAAATTTGCAAGAAACAATGAAAGTTTCTATTTGGGGATAATTTATAGTTTATATTCTGAAATATATACATGTAAAGATATAAATTAAAATGAATAAACAAGCTGCTAACTTTAAAAGATCAAAAAAAGAACAAACTTAATCACAAATATAAAGAGAATTTTTGAAACAAGATGAAAATTCTATAAAATAGAAAAAGATATAATAAACAAGATGAAAGATTAAAACACCAAAGATTGTTATTTGAAAAAGGTAACAAAATTTATAAACCTCCCAAAACATTGATAACAAATAAAAATAAAGAAAATGCAAATAAAAATCCTTGCATGCAAAAAACATTAGTACATGATTACAGATTGACACTCGAGGCTTATATCCATCTAAATTGTTATTCAATGGTGAGGAAATCTTAAAAAACTTTTCTCAGCATATGATTTTTGATGAGGCAAAAATGTGATGGGAATAATTATAGACAGCAAAGATGAAAATGCAATAGTTCTTTGACATATAATTTTATCCCAATATTTTTAAAATTTATATAACATAATAAAATAAACCTTTTAGACAAATGTAACTTACTAAAAGTGTCAGGAAAAGAAACAGGATCGATCTATAGTCCAATATTTAAGAAACTGAAGCTGTAATTTAAAAATCTCCCCACAAGGTTAACTCCCATTCTCGAGGTTCTACAGGTGTGTTTTAGCAAAGTTAAAAAGCTAATCCACATCGTATACAAAATCATCCAGGTTACACACCAAAAAAGGGTTTACTACTTATTTTATTCTGTGATGCAAATATAACCTTGACATTCAAATCAGAAAACTTCTGAAAGATAAAGAGAAATCACAGCTCCCTTATACTCAGCTCCCTAGACTTGTGAAAATAGATGCAAAAATACTAAATAAATATCAGCCAACACCTAATTTTATATTAAAAGATTATATGTAGTGAGAAAATTGATTTTTTTTCTGGAAATACAAAATTGACTTAGTATGGTAAATCTGTATATTCCATTCTTTACATTAAATAGATAAAAATCTTGATTTTAAAAAAAATTATATTATACCAGGAGTGGATGAAAATTTCCTTAACTTGATAAAAGATATATATAAAAATAAACAGCAAGCAACAACCTAAATGGAAAGACAAATAGATTACTATTATAAAATCAAGACACGTATTATTTCTAATTATAGTCATTATTTTGTTGGATATTTTAACAAGTCAAATAGGATAATAATGAGAAACCCCAGACGTAAGAGAGAGAGAACTACAAGTTTCAACACGGTATTGGGTACAGAGGATGCTCGTTTTTTCATTCTTGTGATACTTCCCTCCTCATAGTAATCTAAAGCAAATAAATTAAAAAGAAAAAGGTATGAAGAACTAGTTTTTCATGGCTACTTAAAAATTTTCCACAAATTGAGTGGCTTAGAAACAAAACAAAAATGAAAACCCAACTTATTGGTTCTCTTTTGGTTCTGGAGGCCAGACGTCTGAAATCTTTTTCACTTGGTCAAAATGAGGATGTTAGGAAGCCACACTTCCTCTGAAGATTTTAGAGAGAATTCATTCTTTCCTTCTTCTAGTGGCTACCAGTATTGTTTTGCTTGTTATTGTAGTTACTTGAATTATTGAAGTCATGACTTTGTTTTAATCTTTGCCTGTATGATCACATTTTCTTTTCTCTGTAATTGTGTCAAATTTCCTTCTCCATCTCTCTTACAAGGATGCTTGCAATTGAATTTACTACTCACCTGGGTTATCCAAGATAATACCCTCATTTTGAGGTCCTTAAGCACACGTGCACAGTACTCTGTTTCCATGTCACATATAATATTATTCACAGGTTAACAAGGATTAGAATATAACTAGATTTTTTTTTCTTTTTTGTTTTTTTTTATTGTTGGGGATTCATTGAGGGTACAATAAGCCAGGTTACACTGATTGCAATTGTTAGGTAAAGTCCCTCTTGCAATCATGTCTTGCCCCCATAAAGTGTGACACACACCAAGGATTTTTTGAGACCATTATTCAGCCTTGGATATAGAGAAAGAAATAAAAAATTTCAACTTTTTGTAAGTTATCACTTTCTATTTACAAACCCCAAAATAAAAGGCTTACAGACAAATTATTACAAATAATAAATGACTACATATGAGACCAAAATTAAAAATAAGTTCAATTCCATAAACTGCATCAAATATCAAGGAAACATAATTGAAAAGAAAATATCATGTAAAATGTCAACAAAAATAGCATAAAAGAAAATACTTATATATAAATGTAACAAAAATGTTCAGGACTTACATAGGAAAAATTATACATCTTCACTGAGAGAACTCAAAGATGACTAAATAAACAAGAGATTCACAATGGTTGCATAAGAGATAAGTGAACAGAATTAATTTAGTAAAGATTACCTTAGCAAATATATAACATTTCTTCAAAGTGATCTAAATTTCATCAAAATGTTAATAAAAATGCCAAATCTGTGGAATTTTCTAAAGTACTTTTATAATTCACATGAGAGGCTCCATAGCCAAGTAGAGCCTAAATACATTGAGGTGCACTGTTTTCTTAAAAGAATAAGAGAAAGGTAGATATAACATATTGTAACCGTTCTAGTTGTCATTTTGGTGGGCTCACAGGTGGGTGTGTGTGTGTTTGTCTGGGGTGTATATGGATTTTTCTGAGGGAGACAGAGACAGAGACTCAAATAGAGACAAAAACAGAACTATTTAAAGACTAGTTATGAGAATGTGTTATGTATGAACCAAGACTATTTCTAATTTTGTTTATATTTAATTAATTAACTTTCACTTTCACAATAATTTTATATATATATGCATTCAAATCTGTTTACCAACCAACTACTAAAATATTAATATCAAGAACACTTTGCTAGTTTGGAAACAAAATAAATTTAAATATTAGTGAAATGACAGATGCTATATTAAATTGCTTTTCTTATATTTAGTCTATATTTAGTTTATCATATATAAGTTATTTTTGGAAGCAAGAAGACTAGATAGTATGTACAGATATGTCTAGCATGTTTTTCTTGAACAATATATTTAATAAAACTAATAAAGATAAAGATTGTTAAAATTATGATGACTTTTGTCTTTCTGCTAAACTAAACCAGAATTTATAAAGACAGATTTCTGCCCAAAGGGCAGTCACACAATTTATAAAACAAAGATTCCTGTCTTGGGATGAACAGACTTAGGAGCACACAACCTATTTGTGCAACCTATTTATGCACAACCTATTTTTTTGCATAAAACAGGTTGTTTGATTACTGTCCAGAAGAGGGGACTATTGTCCATTGACAACACCCTTAGGACAATTCAGAATCTAGTGTGATTTATTTAATTACGTCCAAAGAATTATTGAATCTTTTCAATTTTTTTCCATAACTAAAAGCTATTTGATCTTTTTAAACAACTGAAAGTGATAAAATTTGCAAAATGCCACAAGAAATGTGGTGTTTTTCTGATTTTACTAAATTCTTGGTTTCATTTTTTTGATTTGTTTTGCAAGAGAGGAGGGGAGTGAAATGTGGTAAAATTTAGGAATAGTTACAAAATATGAAAACTACCCAGGTAAGAAGTGCCAGCTGTAGTTGCGTGTTTTCAGATGCAGAAATAACCAAAGAAAGATGCAGACGTGTTGGGAGTTGAGGCAGAGAGGGCCTCCTTACCACTCAGTAAGAAGTCTCTCATGCTGAAGAGCCTTCAGATGCAGCCTTCTCTGATTCCATTGTATTAAAGACACGAAAAATGCTACATATGTCCTAGCATTTGAAGAAGTTCAGTCAATGACCACAGCCACAGAGCCAGGAAAGGGTGTTGCCTACTTCTTCCACTTAAAACACAGCAGTGAAAATACCCCAGAGATGGTCACCTTAAGGAACCAACCTTTCTATTTTCTCGACAATAAACCTATTTTTCTCAATATTGTTAAGTTATGATTGTTTTTCTTTTCTTTTCTTTCTTTTTTTTTTTTGAACAGCACTGGGTAGAGTGCTGTGGCATCACAATTCACAGCAACCTCCAACTCCTGGGCTCAAGTGATTCTCCTGCCTCTACCTCCCAAGTAGCTGGGACTACAGGCGCCCGCCGCAACGCCCGGCTATTTTTTGGTTGCAGCCATCATTGTTGTTTGGCGGCCAGGGCTGGATTTGAACCCCCCAGCTCAGGTGTATGTGGCTGACGCCTTAGCTGCTTGAGCCACAGGTACTGAGCCAAGTTATGATTGTTTTTCTTTCAAGTAAAAGGAAAAACATGTTTTTTAAAATCAAGCCTTGCATGTAAAACTTTTAAAACACACTTTAACAGGAAATAATTACTCTATGTGAAGCAGTTTTTCAGTGAGTTGGAGAAACATAAATAATTTGGGATTATCCTGGACACTTAGTTATGTCTTCATAAAATATATTTATGATTGAAATAGGATTCTCTCACTTATTTTGTTTACTAATCCTTAGATTTCCCCCAACAAACAATTAAAAAGGCAACATGTAACTAATTTTTAACATCTGAGCTCAACTTTTATTATGGTAGAGAGAAAAAAAAAATGAACTAGCGTGAGAGAGGCGTTAAGGAAGCTATGCCCTGATACCATAAGCTCAAGAATTTTTAATTTGTGTATTTTTATGGTCATGCTGCCAAAGGCATGCATCTAAATAGGATAAGTTTCGGTTGCACATTACAGGAAGGAAGATTTCAGCTCTGATAGGGAACTTTTAAGATTTTTATCTAAGGAAGGGTTTTCTATGTGTTTATCACCATTCATGGAGCTGTTTAAGAAGGAGCTGGAAAATTCACATATTTTCTCAAATTGCTATAGAGGGAAATCAAGTAGTTAAAAGGAAATTCAAGGACCTTGATTTCTGCCTACAATTTATTTTTCTTTATCATGAGAAACAGATGGGATAAAGAGACTCTTGTCTGCAGTGGTCTATTAAGCAAAACACAGTATCTTCATGCCCCTACATAAGTTTACATATATCTACTTAGCAATATCTGTAAACTTTCTATTAACCAGCCTTCCTGGTTAGAACTCAAATTTGAATTTTGAAATTCTTTTTGTTGTTTTTTGCTGTTGCTATTAATCCTCAGAGTGCTGAATCAGGCAAAGGGGTTTTGATTGCATATGACCATGGATCTATAAGTTTTTTCCTGTGGAAAGTAATTCACGGAGTAGGGGGATTTCGTGCAAATCCAAAATGATAGTCCTTGCGAGTTTGGTTCAGGCTTCTGGGAAAACCATCAGTGTCTGTCTTATCCAGACCCAAATCATCACTAGGTGTCGTTACTATTTAAACTAACAAGCCTTCCCTGAGCAGGGAGAGGTAGACCTCAAATTTGATGAGACAGTGCCATAAATTCCCAGCACAGATTGTGTAAACCCATAAATAGGATGATTTCACTGTAAGAAAGAAAACAGGTTATTACTACATACAAAAGTTATAAACGCTTTCCCATAACAAAGAGAAATGCCTTGTTACCTTGGGTCTTTCAGATTGTGGAAGTTCATAAATATTCTAGTTTCTAAAACTTCTAACCTCATTTCCACATCTTCCAAACAGTATTAGTTTCCCATGGCTGCTGTGAGAAATTACCATGGGTGTCGTTCAAAGTTACACATTTATTCTCTTATAGTTATGGAGGTGAGAAGTTTAGAACAGGGCTGCAAGCTGTGTTACTTTCAGAGGATCTGGGAGGGAATCGTTTTCTTTTCCTTTCTCATCTTTTAACACGTGCTTATTTTCCTGGCTCCCGCCTCCCTCTTCTCTATGTTCTTCCCTTTCTGAGCTCTTCTTCCTTCTTCTTTCTAGATCTTGGACTCTCCTGTTTCCTTCTTATAATGGGCCACATCACAGCTCATAAGATTACATGGGATCCGTTGGGATAATCAGGATTAACCTCCCTGTCTCAAAATTCCTAAATTGATCATGTCAGCAAAGTCTATCTTAATGTATGTAAGGTAACATAGTCACAGGTTCTAGGGATTAGGAAGTAGATATCTTTGGTGGGGGCAATATTCAGCCTACCGCATAACCATATTATAAAGCTATCCTTTTCAAAATTCATCTGTAAACAGTGCAAAATGAAAGAAATCTAACATCATTATCAAATTATATGTGGTTAAGATGTTCCCACGGATGTAAAGTTCTCCTCAATGAAACTGAACTGTATTTCTCAAAATATCAGTGGCCCTGGATCTAGTAAACTATAAAACCCTTTAGGGGATCTAAGTAATCCACTTGAGGAGGGTACACAGCATGAAGTAAAAACATTCTAAAAAGGAGCTAGATTTACGTTGTGAGTGCAAACCACTATAGGAATGGAAAACCAGAATTTCATGGTTAGGCTATCACATCACAATTGCCTTTACATGCTGTCCAGCTACTTCAAAGAAATAAAAGGAATGAAAGAAGGAAGGAAGGAAGGAAGGAAGGAAGGAAGGAAGGAAGGAAGGAAGGAAGGAAGGAAGGAAGGAAGGAAGGAAGGAAGGAAGGGCAAGCTTAGATAAAATTCAGAGAGTACAACCCAAGAAAGTCAATATAAGCCCATTTAGCTTTATAGAAAGCAATAAAATTCCCTGTGCTTCTTAGTTGCCCAGTATCTTACAGAAAATGTTTATATTAATGTTTCAATTTAATACATGACAAACACAGGGCAATGGTTCAATCTCTATATTGAGGAAATTGGTGCCTAATACTTTGATTGCACTTTTAATTTCTTTTCCTGGAGCCATATGATAAGATGAGTCCATTCACAATCCCTGACTATTAAGCAGACATTGATAGTTAACAGCAACAAGGAAAGGGGCATTTTGTAACATGTCACTTATGCTTCTGTGTATACAATGGCAAAGTGTCTTCCACTGGTAGTTATCAGTACTTCATTAAACCAGCTGGTCTGAGTATAATACGTAAAACAATATTGACTATTCACTGTTCAAGCACATTATAGGATGGTTTATACCTTGACAGTGGTTCAGAAGCAGTCAATAAAGTTGTATATTAATTATCTATGCTACGCAACATATTACCCTGAATCTGGAAGTTTTAAAAACACACGCTTATTATCCTACAGTTTCTATGAGGCAGGAATCTAGGCACAGGTTAGGTGGTCCTCTGCTCAGGGTGCCACAAGACTACAGTTAAGGTTGCATCCAGGACTGGATTCTCAACAAAGGCTCAGCTCTGTAAGGGAATGCTGCAGATTGCTCTCAGATTGTCTGCAGAATTCATTGCCTTGTGGCTGCTGGTTTCATGGCAGCTTGTTTCTTCAAAGCCTCTGAGGGACAAAGACAAAGAGAGAGACTGGAACAAGTCTGGAAGTAAGGCAGAATCATCATGTGTAAAGTGATGGAAGCAGGGGGTAACATCTTATGACTTTTCACAATTTTACTGATTGGAAACAAGTCACCAGTCACACCCACAGTCAATGGGTGGTGAGGAGGGGGTGTGCAAAGAAATTATATATACAAGGGCTGGGATACAGCAAGGTGGGATCCGAAGGCCACCGTAAAGTCTGAGTTCCTTAGAAAAGAAAATGTAAACATAATGGAAACCATAATTTCCCAGTACTATGGCTCATGTATCCAATTGGAAACCTCGTACAATTTCTATAATTTGTAAAACATACTGCTATTATAACAATGCAAATTGTGATTGCATATTTTGGTTAATCTATAAGAGAACGATACTTTCCCTGAGCATATTCTTTACATATTAGGAAGCATTTTAGGAATGACAAGAAAGCCCAGGTATTCGGCAAAATGATGTCCCTCAAGAGAATTCTGAAGATCAAAGTTAAATAGACTAATCTACTTTTTAAATGATTTAGTTCTTTCTAACACGTCTCAAGAGAGGAGTACCATCTTAAGCTGCAGTTGTTCTAGTATATCTTGATGGGAATGGTGGATTTGAGTAACAGTTTCCAGTACCCTGAACCAGCAAGACAGTTTGTACCACAGAAGAGTGCAAAGGGGAAAAGGAGAAACTTTAATGGGTATGGATAGGTACTCCTGATTACCTCCAGGCAAAATCCAAGACCCAATGAAAATATGATTATCAGTCAATATATTGATTTATCTGTGCAATGAATGAGCTCTAGAATGGGATGGGGAGAGCAGTTAGGAAACAAATATGCCAACAGACACCTTGACTTCTGTTCAGTGACTTGAATTCTGTCTCTGCTAGAGCTCTTCATGGAGACGATGAGATCAAAACAGCAAGGGGTCTAAACCTAATCAGGAAAAGACACAAAAGGTGAGGCTGTGCAGAATGGTCCAGGTGACCATTAAGAGACGCAAACAAAAGTAACACTAACTTCACACTTCTGTTCTCATGGACTTGGACTCAAGTCTCTATCTTAGGCATGGCAAGTACTTTTTATAAAATGCTCAGTGAGGCTGTTTGAACAGTCCTCTTCTAGTAGCAGAATGTGTCTAAACTTTTTAATGGATCAGACAATGGTAACCTTTTCTTAGAGGCAGGAACCTAGTATAAATGGTATTATAAAACCAGACGTCCACATATAGCTTTGTTTACCAGGTTCCTAAATACCCTTCAGGCAAGGTCTGAGAAGCATGTAAAATATTTTTAATCAGTCAGCTAGCTTGAATATCATTTGTTTCAACAATATAAAATTATTTCTAATATTCTATGCTAATTATCATAACCTCTAGTATTAGCTGAAAGAGTAATAGTTGAACAACTTCTAGCAGCCGCCTCTGGGGTTTGGTCTCCAGGAAATATAATAATTATAAAGGCATCAAGGTTGTATTTTTATAGTCTTCAAATTGCTATAAGAATAATTAAAAGACCGATTTTCACAATTTTTTAGAAAACGTTTATTATTTGTTAAAATGATATATATTCTCTGTAGAAGATAAACGTCAAATGGTAATTCATTTCCACCACTATAAATGGTTATTTTATAAATAGAATAGAAATTCAATTTATATAATATGTGTGATATAGAAATTAGATATTGAAATACGTGTCCCAATGAATAGAATTAATTTCATAACAGTTTCATTAAGGGCTAATTAAGCATAAAAAAAATAAACAGCATAAATGCATATATACATTAAAATCAATTTTTATAGGACCTATGTGCTAAAAGCATTAGTTTTGGTTTTACAAACTCATAATACGGTTTCATTAACATAACATTTAAAATTTCTGAAAAAAGTGGCATTGCCCTTTGAAGCAGCTGGCCAGGAAAGCTACATCCGTAACCCTGGCTGCTAATTATTTTGTACAATGAATTGAGAAATCTTATTTGCACATTTGATTAAATGAGATCAAACCATTAAAACGGGGGGGAGGGGGGAGGATAGTCACTTGTCAACTTTAAAAATTTACTAACAGCATTTTGCTGTTTAATCATGAATTTGTTCACTTTAATTGTCCTCATAAGAATGTTGAGGGAATTTCTCAAACATAGAGAAGAGGAATTATTTTATTTTCTGCTTTGTTGTCTTTATTCCACTCCATGCTTACTACTACTATCATTATAGACATTGTTCTCTTTGGAATTTATCCCTGTAAGGAGCAATGAATCTGTGATTTGAACCGATTCTTTACCTAGAATTAAGAAGAATTCTTGTGCATCTATAGAGACAGACATGAAGTGAATACCATCGTAGAGTCCTGGGGAAATGACAACGTTATGTCACTAAAGGAGAAAGAGAGAGCAAGAATGAGCCTTGGGTAAGCAGAGAACACCATAAATCATAGAAGATAGCTTTGTGCTCTTATCCTTGGATCCGTATGTTCTTTTCAAAGGAAAACAATATGAAACAATTTAGCATTGGTTTATACAGCCTAAGGAGGGTCTGGGAATTCTGTAATGGTTAAATAACATTTATAAAATTAGTATTAATACATTTGAGTTTTTTTCTAAATTTCATTCAATTCTATATAAAATAATTATTCTTAAACTTGTCAAGGAAGATTATAATATTGCAGATGAAGTATGAGGAATCTTAAAATGTTTTATCCATCAGGAGTCAAATATTGTAGCATTTTTTGAAGCACACTCGTTCCATAATCTATGAGGACCTTGAGGACAGTGAAGCATTTTTTTATTTTAATTTGCTGTATTTCTCTGCTTTATCTCCTTACTATTATATATATATGTGATGTGTGTGTGTGTATGTAATATGAACATCTTTTAACAACATCTGCCACATATTAATCAACTCAAGCCACAGATCCATTTGTTAATTTATTCCTGCCCATCAACAGCATTTCTGGCATTTCTGTTTTTCTACCTTTTGGCAGTACAGGATACTTTTAGGGTTTCTTGCTTACTTCACATCGAGTTTGACCATGGTATGGGGACAGAAACAACGTGTTCCACTTATGGACAGAAATTCTTAAGCAAGTATGTGATTTTCCACGCACTCTCTCCTCTTCCATGGCAAGCAATAAGGATGTCTCAAATGGTGGAGACTTTGTTACCTGGTTTGAGTAAAGAAGACAAAAATCCAAGTCCCAGTTAGCCTGATATCAATGTGTACAGATGATCAGAATTTTTACAACCTTCGCACTTTAAATCAATCATGAGAATTATTGTACCTTTTTACTTTAAGCCTCTGAAATTTTGGCTTTGTTACTGCAACATACCCTAATTCATCCTGACCAAATGACCAATGGTCATTACATGCAAAAAAATAAAAATAAATAAATAAATAAAAATTTAAAAAAGCTAAATTATCTGTTTTACTAAAACACAAATTTAATTCCCTTGAATTTTTCAAGTATTACTTGATTTTCTCTTTAAACATACTACTGTTTTCTAAAATCTATTAAGGCTGCAGAGAAAGTCTTAAGGATGGTTTTTGAGACTAATAGAAATGTTTACCACTTATTCACCAATATTCAGTCCTATTTTCTGGGGAACTTAACATAATTACTAGTAGAATGATTCATTTTTCATTAATTTGATAAATGACTTTGCAATGTCTCTGATGACTAGATGTTCTTCAGAGTAGTAGGAGTGACTCAGTAAACAAAAGAGCCTGCATTCATGGGTCTGTCTTTACGAAAGGGAGGCAAACAGCAAAACAACAAATATAATATATTAGAAAATGATATCATAAAAGGTGATAAATGCTATGAGAAAAAAATACATAGAGTAGAATGGAAAGGACTGATTGGAGGGCAATGGTTTGCAATCTATTAAAAGCTCACCTGGATAGGTTTTCAGTCTAAACAGGAGGTATGTTCAGAAAGGCTTCTGAAGAGAACTTGGAAGCAGCTATTTGTAGAGTAAGCTAGGTGAAGGGATACTGAAGCATTTTGTGTCTAGCAACAGCAGAAATCTATTACCACCCCTGACTCTGAAGGTGACGGTCAAATTTTCTTACTAGATCATTCAGGGCCTAATTTGATTTTAGATTCTGGGGTGAATCAAATGTGAAATTAGTAAAGTGTATTCCTGACCTGGAGACAGGGAGAGGCTGGTTACAGTGTTGTACATTTTGGCAATGAAAAGATTCAAGAACTGGCTTGGGTAATGTTCTGATGCCCTGAAAAGATAGTTTATTAAATAACATTAAATAATATTAATCAATTAACATGTAAATGAAAATAGATAATGACCATATAAATTCACACACTCTAACTCATGTCCCAATAGCACCCTCCTTTATTAATTTTTTATTTAATTTTTTATTAAATCATAGATGTGTACATTAATGCGATCATGGGGCACCATACACTGATTTTATAGACCTTTTGACACATTTTCATCACACTGGTTAACATAGCCTTCCTGGCACTTTCTAAGTTATTGTGTTAAGACATTTACAATCTACATTTACTAAGTTTCACATATACCCTTGTAAGATGCACCGCAGGTGTAATGTCACCAATCACCCTCCCTCTGCCTACATCCCCCCTCCCTCCCCTCCCTTTCCCCCTAGAATATGTTCCAGCTCCATCCATTTAAACATGAAAGAGGTAAAGTCTCCATCTTTCTTTAAGGCTGCATAATATTCCATGGTATACATATACCACAATATATTAATCTATTTATAGATTAATATAAATAGATTATATTTATATTCGCAAATATAAATATTTGGATCGATGGGCACTTGGGCTTTTTCCAAGACTTAGCAATTATGAATTGGGCTGCAATAAACATTCTGGTACAGATATCTTTGTTATGATGTGATTTTTGGTCTTCTGGGTATATACCTAGTAGAGGAATTATAGGATTGAATGGCAGATCTATTTTTAGATCTCTAAGTGTTTTCCAAACATCTTTCCAAAAAGAATGTACTAATTTGCATTCCCACCAGCAGTACAGAAGTGTTCCCTTTTCTCCACATCCACGCCAACATCTCTGGTCTTGGGATTTTGTGATGTGGGCTAATCTTACTGGGGTTAGATGATATCTTAAGTTAGTTTTGATTTGCATTTCTCTGATGATTAAAGATGATGAGCATTTTTTCATATGTCTGTAGGCCGTGTGCCTGTCTTCTTCAGAGAAGTTTCTCTTCAATTTCCTTGCCCAGCCTGCGATGGGATCACTTGTTCTTTTCTTCCTTATACGTTTGAGTTCTCTGTGAATTCTGGTTATTAAACCTTTGTCGGAAACATAACCTGCAAATATCTTCTCCCATTCTGATGGCTGTTTGCTTGATTTACTTACTGTGTTCTTGGCTGTGCAGAAGCTTTTTTTTTTTAGTTTGATCAGGTCCCAGTAATGTATTTTTGAAGCTGCTTCAATTGCCTGGGGGGGGGTCCTCCTCATAAAATATTCACCCAGACTGAGTTCTTCAAGGGTTTTCCCTGCACTCTCTTCTAGTATTTTTATAGTTTCATGTCTTAAGTTTAAATCTTTTATCCAGTGAGAGTCTATCTTAGTTAATGGTGAAAGGTGTGGGTTCAGTTTCAGTCTTCTGCAGGTTGCCAGCCAGTTCACCCAGCACCATTTGTTAAATAGGGAATCTTTTCCCCACTGAATGTTTTTAATTGGCTTGTCAAAGATCAAATAACGGTAAGTAGCTGGATTCATCTCTTGGTTCTCTATTCTGTTCCAGACATCTACTTCTCTGTTTTCGTGCCTGTACCATGCTATTTTGATCACTATCAACTTATAGTATAGTCTGAGGTCTGGTAATGTGATTCCTCCTGCTTTGTTTTTATTTCTGAGTAATGTCTTGGCTATTCAAGGATTTTTCTGATTCCATATAAAACGAAGAGTTATTTTTTCAAGATCTTTAAAGTATGACAGTGGAGTTTTAAAAGGGATTGCATTGAAATTGTATATTGCTTTGGGTAATATGGACATTTTAACAATGTTGATTCTTCTCAGCCATGAGCATGGTATGTTTTTCCATTTGTTAACATTTTCAGCTATTTCTTTTCTTAGAGTTTCATAGTTCTCTTTATAGACAACTTTCACGTCCTTTGTTAGATAACCTCCCAAATATTTCATCTTCTTTGGCCCTACAGTGAATGGAATAGAGTCCTTAACTGTTTTTTCAGCTTGACTATTGTTGGTATATATAAAGGCTACCGATTTATGAATATTGATTTTGTAACCTGAGACGCTGCTGTATTCCTTGATCACTTCTAACAGTTTTGTAGAAGAATCCCTGGTGTTCTCCAGACATACAATCATATCATCTGTGAAGAGCCAAAGTTTCATCTCTTCTGACCCTATATGGATGCTCTTCATCACCTTTTCTTCCCTAATTGTGGTGGCTAAAACTTCCATTACAATGATAAAGAGCAGTGGAGACAATGGGCAGCCTTGCCTGGTTCCTGATCTGACTGGAAATGATTTCAATTTAACTCCATTCAATATGATATTGGCTGTGGGTTTGCTGTCGATGGCCTCTATCAGTTTAAGAAATGTCCCTTCTATGCCAATTTTCTTAAGTGTTCTGATCATGAAGGGATGCTGGATATTATCAAAAGCTTTTTCTGCATCGATTGAGAGAATCATATGGTCTTTGTTTTTTAATTTGTTTATGTGCTGAATTACATTTATAGATTTACGTATATTGAACCAACCTTGAGATCCTGGGATAAAACCGACTTTGTCATGATGTATAATTTCTTTGATGTGTTGCTGGATTCTGTTTGTTAGGATCTTGTTGAATATTTTTGCATCTATATTCATTAGTGAAATTGGTCTATAATTTTCTTTTCTTGTTGGGTCTTTTCCTGGTTTGGGGATCAGGATTATGTTTGCTTCATAGAACGTGTTGGGTAGTCTTCCTTCTTTTTCTACATTTTGGAACAGGCTGAGTAATATAGGTACTAGTTCCTCTTTAAAGGTTTGGTAGAATTCTGACGTGAAGCCATCTGGTCCCGGGCTTTTCTTTTTAGGGAGGTTTTGTATGGTTGATGCTATTTCAGAACTTGATATGGGCCTGTTCAACATTTCCACTTGATCTGGCTAAGTCTTGGAAGGTGACGTGCTTCCAAGTATAGGTCAATTTCCTTCAGATTTTCATATTTCTGAAAATAAAGTTTCTTGTAATATTCAATAAGGATTTTTTGAATTTCTGAGGAGTCTGTTATTATTTCGTCTTTGTCATTTCTGATTGATGAGATTAGAGATTTCCCTCTTTTTTTCCTGGTTAGGTTAGCCAAAGGTTTATCTGTTTATTGACCCTTTAAAAACCCAACTTTTTAATTTATTGATCTGTTGTATAATTCTTTTGTTTTCAATTTCATTTAATTCTACTCTAATTTTGGTTATTTCTTTTCTTCTACTGGGTTTAGTATTGGAATGTTCATCCTTTCCAAGTTGCTTGAGATGTCCCATTAAGTTGTTAATTTCCTTTCTTTCTGTTCTCTTGAGTAAGGCTTGCAGTGCTATAAATTTCCCACTTAGTACTGCCTTTGTGGTGTCCCAGAGGTTCTGATAGTTCATGTCTTCATTGTTGTTTTGTTCCAAAAAATTGGCGATTTCTTTCTTAATCTCATCTCTGACCCAGCTATCATTCAGCATAAGGTTATTTAACTTCCATGTTTTTGTATGAGTATGCAGATTCCTGTTGTTACTCAGCTCAAGTTTTATTCCATGGTGGTCCGAGAAGATGCATGGAATAATTTCTATTCCTTCAAATTTACTGAGGTTAGACTTGTGACCTAAGATGTGATCGATTTTGGAGTAAGTTCCGTGGGCTGATGAGAAGTATGTATATTCAGTTTTGTTGGGATGAAGTGTTCTGTAGATGTCTGCTAAATCCAAATGTTGGATGGTTAGATTTAAATCTAAGATTTCTTTGTTCAGTTTCTTGTTGGAGGATTGATCCAACACTGCCAAAGGAGTGTGGAAATCTCCGACTATTATGGAGCTGGAGGAAATTAAGTTGCTCATGTCTGTTAGAGTTTCTTTTATAAATTGAGGTGCATTTTGGTTGGGTGCATAGATATTAATAATTGAAATCTCATCATATTGAGTATTACCCTTAACAAATATGAAGTGACCATTCTTGTCCTTCCTTACTTTTGTTGGTTTAAAGCCTATTGTATCTGCAAATAGAATTGCAACACCTGCTTTTTTCTGGTTACCATTTGCCTGAAATATGGATGACCATCCTTTCACCCTGAGTCTGTATTTGTCTTTTAAGGTAAGATGTGACTCTTGTATGCAGCAAATATCTGGCCTGTGTTTTTGTATACAGTCAGCTAACCTGTGCCTCTTAACCTGTGACAGTTTAAGCCATTCACATTAATGGATAATACTGATAACTCTGGTAAAATTTTGTGTATCGAGTTTTTCGAAATTCCAGTAGACATTTTTTAATCCTTTTGCCACTGTGGAAGTTGGAGTTCGATCAAAAGTGTCTGAGGGAGTTTACTTTTGTGGTAGAGGATTGGCCTGGTCATTATGGAGGATAGGTCTGAGAATATCCTGAAGAGCTGGTTTGGTTATGGCAAATTTCTTCAACATATGAATGTCATTAAAGTATTTAATTTCTCCATCATAAATGAAACTCAGTTTAGCTGGATACAGGATCCGGGTTGAAAGTTATTTTGCTATAGGATATTAAAAGTCGATGACCACCCTCTTCTGGCTTGAAAAGTTTAAGCAGAGAGATCCGCAGTCATTCTAATATTCCCTTTGTAGGTAATGGATTTCTTACATCTGGCTGCTTTCAGAATTTTCTCCTTATAATTAACATTCATGAAGTTAATTATGATGTGCCTGGGAGATGTCTTATTGGGATTGAGTCATGCTGGGGTTCTGAAACTGTCTGCTATCTGAATTTCAGAATCTCTTGGCATGTCCGGAAAATTCTTTTTCATAATTTCATGGAGAAAGGCCTCTGTGCCTAGCGAGGCCACTTCATCAGTTTCAGGGATTCCAGTGAGGTGGATACTAGCCTTCTTTGAATTATACCAGAGCTCTCTGAGAGAATGATCCATTTTTGCTCTCCATTTCTCTTCCTCTTTGAGTGTTTGGGAGCGTTCAAAGGCTTTGTCTTCAATGTCATAATCCTTTGTTCTGTTTGCTCCGCTTTGTTACTGAGGGAGTCTACGGTATTTTCCAAATCTTTGAGAGCTGCAAATTCTTGCTTCAGTGCATCAAAATCTTTTGTGGTTTTGTCTTTAAATTCGTTAAATTCTTGAGACAACTTTTGAATTTCTCCTTGAATTTCTAATTCCGACTTTTGAATTGCTGCCCGAATTTCTAATTCCAAATTTTCCTCCATTTTATTAATCTTGTTTGCAATCCAAATTCTGAATTTGATTTCTGACATCTTGGCCAGCTGTTTATGAATGCGATCTTCAGTTACATCTGCCATATCTTTTTGGCGGTGGAGGGAGGTTGATCTATTCTGGTTATTCATGTTACCAGAGTTTTTCTGCTGATTCTGGCACATGCTTTTTTACACTTTTTGATTTTCCCCCTGGAGCTTTGTTGAGGAGATGTACAGTGATATGGCCTGTACAGAGCTGTACAGAGAAACTGGGGACCTGTTTGGTGTGGTAGGGCTAAGTGGTTCTGTCTTGTTTTCAGCTGGTCTCTGTTTGACCCTAGTGAAACAGTTACTCTGGGATGAAATCTCAGCTGTGGAGAAATACCAGCAATTTAGTCACCCCGCCCCCCACAGGCAAAAATTGGAAAAGGAAAATCAAACCTTCCTACAACCACACACCCCCGGGACCACCTGAAAAGTCCTCGGGAGATTGGCTCAGTTCAGAAGGTCTAAATCAATTGTCTCAGTCAGCACCTGCCTCAGGTGGGAGAGTTTAAAAGGTCTCTGGCAACTGGATCACAGGGGTTTGGTGGCTAATCTGATATGGCTTGCTCCAGTTTTCTGTGGACTCAGGAAGAGCCACCCAGCAAATAGATCAGTCTGGGAAGGTTGATGCCTCCTTCCCCACCTTGTACCTCTGTCACACCCAGTCACTGATTGTCCAGCAGGGCTTTGACCCATTATTTTCCTGTAGTGAATAGATTCTCCAGGGATTTGCACCTGCCTGAATCACAAGGAAATCTATTTCAGCTTAGCCAGCTTAGCCACTCGCGCAGCTTAGCCACTGCGCTCTGCCTCTATCTAGCAGGGGGAGGTGAGAGGTGAGGCCTGACAACCTCGGGCACTTCATGGAGGCTGGGAGGTGTTCACTCATTTTCAGCCCTGCCCCTGATTGATGTTACTGACAGAACAGAACAGAACAGAACAACTTTGTGGGAATTTGTTTCTGTCCCTGCTAAATTCCCCTGCAGAAGAGAAGCTGTTTTGAGTTCCCAGAGCCTGTGCCTCAGGCCCTGTCTTTGCTCCTGCAGGTTTGTATTCCATTTCCTGTCAGTTCTAGCCTCCTGTCTTTTTTTGTCTATAGGCTGACAATCCCCTGAGGGCCGGGTGTGTCTTATGCTCAGTAAAGCAGTCCTCTGGGTCAGCCCCGCCCTGGGAACTTCCCAGCTCTGTGCATGCGTTTCTAGTCCCTGCACTCCACCCAGGCCGGTACCACCTAAGGCAAACCCTTTACTCATGGGGCCTGTGTTTCTGTCCCAGGTCTGTTCCATGGTGGCTGCCACCTGAGTAGATGCCCGGCCTCCTCTGGTTGCCCAGGGAGACAGGTGGTGTGGTTTCAGAATATCTGGGAGTGAGCTCTATTGTTACTAAAAGACGGCTGCTGCTCTGTGCCTTGGGGCACCTCTGCTCTGGTATGGTTCCCTCTCAGCTGACCGTCTTCTCCTCACTCCCGGACCCCAGAGTCAGCTGCAGTTTGGGTCCTGTCCACACCCCTCGAGAAATCACCCAAGAATCTGGACTCCTGGGGGACAGGCTTCCAGACCTCAAAGTGAGAGTGGAGGGGAGTGCTGTGAGCTCAGAGTTTCAGATAGAGAATATATACAGTTTTATACAGTTTTATGCCTGGCAGGAGAACGCCATGGTACCCTAGTATGGGAGGTAGGTCCAGTTTTTAGAGGGTCTCTCCCATGGAGTGTAGTGGGCAGATCTTTGAACTCTGCTTGTTTTTTTGTGGGGCACTCCTAGCCATTCTCATGGGGGTGGGGACTTCCGTCTGCTTGGTGATGGATTTTGTACCTTTTGTTTGTATCCTTGGGGTCGCAGCTCACCTCAGCAGGGTTGATGTGCGTTCTTCAACCTTCTCTCTTGGTGAAGCTCAAATCCACCTGGTTACTTGCTAAATTTCTGTCCTTTAACTCTCCTTCTGGATGGGAGCCTCTGTGGAAAGCTGGCTTCAGTCAGCCATCTTGTCTCTGCCCCAGCACATTCCTTTATTAAAAGTATTTTTTTTTCATAATGTGGCATCCTTTATTTAGAGGTGTAGCCCTCTTAAAGTCAATTGAAGTTATTTTCATTACTGTATCCTCATCATTGAGGTTATGTTGATTGAGTGTGAATGCCTAGACAATTGGGGGTGAATGCTTAGCTAACTGAGTTATTCTAGTCTTCTAAACCTAGTAAAACACAAAAGTTAACATGATATAAATATAGTCTCTGAATTTAACTATTTTTTATTTGATTGTACACATAGATTCTATTTCATTGGATCCAGGCAATAGGGAGCCAGAAGGACTGATCCTGCCTGAAGCTGTAATAATTACTTTCCCAAACTCCCCTCCTCCCTCCTTTCCTTCCTAACACTTTTGAGGATTGTTCATGTACCCATGTACCTAGCATAGTGTTAACCACTGACCCACTCCATGCCTTAGGGGGACAACTGGTCCACTAGGGGAAATGGGAAAGAGCACAATGCATCTTAGAATGATCACTCTACTATACCTAAGTCAGCAGGCCAGGTAAATTCCTCTAAAATTGTTGCTTTTGGACACAAGGTAGACCATCTAAACAGTGCAGAGAGCTTGTAGCTGGGTTTCATCTCCATCTGCCATGCCAGCCAGAGTTATGTCCTCAATATCAGGGGCTCGGTGTCTCAAGAACCTGTCTTACATGTCATTAAGAATGAAGTGGAGAGAGGCAAAAGTCTTATTTCTTATCCTAGCTGGGCATATTAGCCTGCTTGGCCTGCCATCAGAAAATCCCACAGGCTGAGGTGGTTTATGCTGTAGAAATTACTTCCCCACACTCCTAGAGGTGTTGTCAAGGTTGATTTCTGGTGAAGACTTTCCTTCTGCTTTTTGGATGAGCATCTTCCTGCTGTGTCCTCATGTGGCCTTGCTTCTGTGCACACTGATATCTAAGGACACCCCACTCCCACTGCATTAGGGTTCCACCCTTACAATCTCATTTATCCTTAGAGCCTTACAGACCCTACTTCCAAATATAGTTACGTTCGAGGTTCCTGCTTTAACGAATGAATTGAGGAGGGGACACAATTCAGTCTACAACCTTGAGCATCAGGCTAGTCTCTCAGTTCATTTCCTCATGCCAACCATTTGAACCTTAATACCATTTGAAGCTCAGGTTGTTAGCTGGGAACCCACCAATTCCCAGGGTTTAGTGGAGACTCACCAGATTTGGTAAAGAATTGGAGGGAAACATAATGTTCTCCTCCTAATCTCAGCTGCAATTGCTGTATTACTCACTCCAGAGAGGTTTGATAGCTCTTCAAAACCTTATTTTTTTAGTCTCTATTTTCAGTATATTTTCCTCAACTTCTGAATACTAACAAGTACTCATTCAACTCTAAGCTATATATACAGTGGAGCTTTAGAAATGCTAGCTCCACAGAACTCCAATGTTCCTGTTACCTGATCTCACATTTATCCCCTCTGGCTAGCCTATTTCTAAAAATGATAGAGAGTTTATGATCCTTCCCACATCATTGTTGTTATTATTATTTATTTTAACTGCTGCATTTTTATTATGCCTCACTTTTTTATTTTGTCCTTCTATATTCCTTAGGAATTTTGACTTTACTATGCATTTTATTTATTTAAATTTCCTTAAACTATACTGTTATGATACACTATGCCTACTCTTCCATCAGTATAGACAATTGTAACCTTCACTGGTTATATGAGAGATGCCAAAATAAACCTTATGATAGACAAACATATGAGGGAAAAATAAATCACAAACACATTTAAGAACATTAAATATCCAGAAATTGGTTCAATATCAAAAAATTTCTGGAATTTCTTTCTTCTTAAACTGACTTAATGTGAGTCACTCTCATACATTTCTTATGGTATTGATATCACATGATATAA
The DNA here is from genome assembly GCF_027406575.1 of Nycticebus coucang. Classification (NCBI taxonomy): domain Eukaryota; kingdom Metazoa; phylum Chordata; class Mammalia; order Primates; family Lorisidae; genus Nycticebus; species Nycticebus coucang. The sequence goes on along the minus strand of NC_069788.1, from coordinate 100,510,396 downwards.
GGATACTAAAGTGTTGAAAAACCCTGAGGGTCACAGGAGGTGGTGAGTCGCCAGAAGAAAACTTCTGAAGAATAAAGTAAAAAAACTACTGTTGTCAGGAAAAGTGTATCAAGCTAAAACATGATGATATTTGACTCAAGAGATCAAAGAATAGGATGAAAATGAAGCTAAGAAGTACTGGCCACCCATGCAATTGAAGTTGTAGGAGGCATGGAAGCTGCCAGAAATGATTCTGTTATCTTAACTTGCAATAAACAAATTAGAACTTGATTTTTCTGTGCCTGAAAATGGATCCAAGATCCTCTTGATAAAGAATAGCTATGAGATGTATGGGGTGGTGCTGAGTTGTTTTTTATTTTTTCTTTTTCCGTAGGATGGCACAAGACGGATTATTTTATGATTTTCTAGGTTCATCAAATAATCTCTGCTGTTATCATTAGAAAAAAAATAAAACAAATTTTAAAAAATTAATGAATTCAGGTTTGGAGAAAGTTTTCTGAAATTATTTTATGAACTAATATTTAAAATGTCCTGTATTTGCTCAATACTCACTTTTGTTAATAATAATTATTTAATTTGAAATAGTACCTCTCAGTGAAAAAGGTCAACTTTTTATACATATGAGTCAATTCATCATGGGGTTTTTACATATACCCATTAAAAATGAAGTGCCCTGCAGAAGTTAAAAACAATATTGCCCATTCAGTATTTGTGTTTGTTTTGTTTTTAAGATCCCTATTCATCCATTGAAAGTACTTTTGTGATTGTATGTGTGCGTGTGTATGTGTGTGTAATTTATCTCATACATTTTTGGCCTCCAGTAGCAGTTCTGACTTGTAGATGTTCTACTTTAAGATGAGTATATGCTTATATTTCAATGTAAAAAAATAATAATTTTTATATATTTCTCACTTATCCATTAAAAAGAGCTCCATTATGCTTTTATAACTCACTCTCTCTCTCTTTCTTGGCTTACTCATTCTTCTTCACTAAACATTCTACTAAATACCTCCGTGCACCTGCCCTGCATATAAATGCCTGTAGCACTTTGCTTTCTACATAGCAGCCCTTATCATCTGGGTCTATCATACACTATCCATTTTAAAAACCTAGAATGAACCACCTTCATTATAAAACTGCCTTCACTGAACCTACCAATTCTTCCTTAAAGTCATGTAGCTGCAGAGCATCAGTAGGGTAAATGCATGGTATGGAGCTGCCTGAATGGAGTGTGTTCAATTATCAAAACGTGCTGCAGCATGTCTGCTATGAAAAATAGCCAGTGGTAAGTACTATGCATTTTCACTTCTATGCTAAAAACCATGTTTAAAAGTCATATATAAAAGATTTCCAAGTGCATTCTAATTCCAAAATTGATCATGGTGAGACTTTCTCTTTAAAAAAGAAAAAACTTGGGCTTCTTCCATGACTTAGCAATTATGAATTTGGCTGCAATAAACATTCTGGTACAAATGCCCAAGTGCCCATCAACCCACGAATGGATCAATAAATTGTATAAATTGTATATGTACACCATGGAATATTATGCAGCCTTAAAGAAAGATAGAGACTTTACCTCTTTCATGTTTACTTGGATGGAGCTGGAACATATTCTTCTTAGCAAAGTATCTCAAGAATGGAAGAAAAAGTATCCAATGTACTTTGCCCTAGTATGAAACTAATTTATAGCTTTCATATGAAAGCTATAACCCAATTAAAGCCCAAGAATATGGGGAAAGGGGAAAGGGAGGGGAGGGGATGGGGGGGATGGGGGAGGATGTGTGGAGGAAGGGTAATTGGTTGGACCATATCTACAATGCATCTTACAAGGGTACATGTGAAACTTAGTAAATGCAGAATATAAATGTCTTAACCCAATAACTAAGAAAATGCCAGGAAGGCTATGTTAATCAGTGTGATGAAAATATGTCAAATGGTCTATAAAACCAGTGTATGGTGCCCCATGATTGCATTAATGTACACAGCTATGATTTAATAAAAATAAATAAATAAACAAATAAATGAACAAAAATCAACTTTGTTTTGGGAACTCGTTTAACTAAAGCTTTGACTAATGACCAGTCTAATGTGAAAGGAGAATTGAAAACTAGGATTAGAAATGGCGTGGTTCCATTTGGCCAATTTAGATCTACTAAATATCCCAGCGCTATAGCCACATAGATCTCTTTGAAATAGATCTTCTAGGCAGAGGTTAATGAATCTTAGAATGAATGTAACTATGTGGGACACAATGGCATTTTTTTTTTCCTTTCCAGTGCTCTTGAACTAATAGCATAACATTTAAATTTAGTTAAAATAAAAGATAATGAAATCATATATTTTAATTAAATTGATGCACCTAGGAAACCCACGTGTGCCCTTAAAAGTTTTCTTGCAGTTGAACTGCACTTCCATTAATTAATTGTCATTAATGTAAGATAGATAAAGGCTATATTTTATTTGCCTTTTCAACACAAATGGAGACACACAGTCTACTTTTAAACTGGCATAGTAAGTAACTATGTGCTCATTAATCACATATTTAAATCTTTCCAAAGGCTATTAATAATAGCCTGCCAAAATGTTTAATAATTTTATAAATTTCTATAAAAATAATATTTATTCTGCATGCTTTCTATATAGAATTACTGACAGAAAAGCAGCAAACAAGGAGTTAAAGGAACTGGATTCAAGCCCTGTGTCTCTCATTCCTGTGGGATGCACATCAAGTCTATTGAGCTCCCTTTTCACATGTGTAAGTACAAGAGTCAGACTGTGTGGCAGAGCCTGGTTTGCTGATCACTAAATCCATTTATACTTTCTACTGGGCCCCTCCACTACTATTTTTTAGCCTTCCTTGAAGTTGGATATGGCCAAAGAAATGTTGGCAGAAGTTATATAAGCTAATTTCAGACTCTCACTAGCTCTTCTCATGATAGTTCCCCACCATTTTTCCTCTCCTATGGCTGCGTTAGAAAAGAACCAAAAATAGTAGAACCTCAAAATTGAAAATCCAGGATTTCTAATCTAAAGCTGAAGAGAGATTCACGCAGATCAGAAACATCCATTTTTAATTTTATAGGAATGAGGTAAATGGCTATTGTGTTATGTAGTAATTTTGTTTTGATCTGCTACAGCAGCTACTATTACCCTAACTAATAAAAAGTATGTCAACTCCAATAGTGGTATTATTTTGTAATTCTCTATGGTAGCCAAAGATCTAAAGATGACTGTCCATAATATGGGAAAAAATAATTTGCTCCTCATTTATATTTTAGAAACAACTAAATATTTAGATAGAGTTTCTTGGCTCTGTTGAAGTCATTTATTTCATAGCAAAACAGTTTTCTTTGGATTTTACAATTGAAAATTCACACAGTTTTTCATCCTGTATCTTCAGTGCCTGTTACTGGTGAGACAAACAATTTAATTTTGGAAGGAGCATAGACTAAGGGCCATTTATTACTTATCTATCGGTGTATAACAAATTATCTCAACATTCAGCAGCTTAAAAAATGCACATTTACTTTCTCACAGTTTCTGTGGCTCTTAGCTCCCAACTCTTCACTGGTTTTCTACTTTGTTGTCTTCCAGAAACTACCATTTAAATTATCTTCTGGGTCTTTCCAAAGGTTCATCTATGGACAGATCCACCTAACTCAGGTGGCTATTGGCAGTTCTTCAAGATTTGTTGGAGTAAGGGCCTCAGTTCCTTGTTGGATATTGGCTGAAGTTTGTCGTTGGCACATGGGCCGCTCCCTGTGACTACAAGGTTTATCAAAGGCAGAATGAGAGTCTTCTAGCAAGACAAACGTTACCATCTCTGTGATCTAATTACAGAACTGACAGTCTCTTGATATTCCCATCTTCTCCTGATTAGTAGGGAATAATTCAAAGAGAGAGAATTACCCAAGGCTGTAAATATTAGGAGGCAAAATCATGGAAGACAGTCTTAGAGCCTGTCAGAAGTTGTCTTCAAAGTTATTCATGATTATACCTCACGAGTAACATAACCAGATGTTTTAATTAGACTTTGGTAAGTGTTTCTTTCTTGTTGTTTTTATTTTTTCCTGTTGCCATTAGCCAAATTATCAGAGAAACAAACAAACAACAACAACAAAAAAAAACAGAGAACAAGGAAGGAAAAGGAGAACAAAGAGAATGAGTAGAAAGAAAGAAAGGAATGGAAAAATACTAATTTTTTTGTATTTTTTGTATTTTGGTTTTGTGTAACTAATTGTGTCTACTTTCACGAGCAGCCTCACAGGTACTTTTGTGGATGTAAAAGCAATATGAACCTCTGAGAAGGAGACCTGGGCAAAGCCAGCTTGGAATGTGTACATTGAGAATCAGAAATATAAATGACTACGAAGTGAGCAAGTGGCACTTACAGAAATCAAAACAAAATGATTGAGCTATCCAGAGGTGGAGTAACAACACGTTAGATCATGAGAATAGTTGTACATGATCTTGTCAAATTTATGCTGTGATATTTTATTGAACTAATAAATCTCACTTGATGTCAACGTATTTTAATGATGAGGCCTGATGTCTGCGAAATAATAATAATGCCTAAAATTTATACAGAACTTTATCAACTGTTTTCATATACATGCTCTTATTGGTTTGCATAAACCACATATTTTCAGATACGAAAATCTGTATTTTTCATAAAAATCTGAAAAATATAGATTTTTCATCCCGCCCCTCTATTAAAAATCCTCTCTTTGCTCTTCTTCACTTGAAGGATAAAGTCCAGACTCCTTAGTTTAACTATATAACTGTTCATGGCATGCAACTGCCTCACCACTCTGTTACTTTCTACTGTACCCCCACATCCTTCTGTTCTAGCCACTTGAAACAACTTGTCTCCCGTGTAGGCTTTATTTTAGGCATTTGTGCTTGCGCTAGGTTTAAGTTTCTCAGCCTCAGCACTACTGACATTTTGGATGGTCATTTTTTGTTGTGAGGGTTGTCCTGGTCATTGTAGGATACACAGCAGCACCCCTGATCTCTGCCTATCTGGAGGCTAACAGCAACCTCACATAGTTATAACAGGAAAGAATGCCTCTAGACATTACTAAATTCCCCATAGGGGAGAGGAGAATCATTGTCTCTTGAAAAACAATGCTCTATGAATTTTCTTTTTTTGTGTGTGTGTGTGATTTTTTTTGGCCGGGGCTGGGTTTGAACCCGCCACCTCCGGCATATGGGACTGGCGCCCTACTTCTTGAGCCACAGGCACCGCCCTGCTCTATGAATTTTCAAATTCTGTTTCTTTGATCTGAAAAACTCTGCTCTAATTTCTACTATTGGCTCTGCTCTGACAAATTTTTTAGAAGTTACCATTATGCAAAGTGTTATGCACTGAATATTTGTGCCACTATCCCCAAATTCACATGTTGAAATCCTAACCTGAATGTGATGGTATTAGAAGACTGGGCCTTTGGGACTTAAGAAGGTTATAAGGTTAAGCCCTCATGAATGGAATTAGTGCCATTATTACAAGAGACAGAGATAGCTTGCTTTCTCTCCCTCTCTCTGCCCACCACCATGTGAGAAGAGAATTAGAACACTGTCACCTGCAAACCAGGAAGAAGGTAATGACCAGACACTGGATTTGCTATACCTTGATCTTGGATTTCTTAGCCCACAGAACTGTGAGAAATAAATGTCTGTTGTTTAAGCAAGCCAGTCTACTGTTCTAACAGTTCAAAAGACTAAGACAGACATGGTATGGAGAAGCAGGGTGCTGTCAAAAAAATGGCTAAAAGTGTAAAAGAGGCTTTGGAACTGGTTAGGGGGTAGAGACTAGAAGAGTTTTGACATACGTGCTATAGGAACTGATAATTTTGCCATGAAGATACTTACAAAAGCGAACTTAGTGAGTACTCAGAAAGAATAACAAAAAAAAAAAGGAGAGCTACAGAGAAAGCTTCTGTAGTCATAGAGAATATACAAATTTTGGACAATAGAATTTTGGTGAGAATATAGAAGGCAAAGGCCTTTCTGTTGAAGTCTCAGGCAGAAATGAGTAATATATTATTTGAAAGTGTAGGAAAAGCGATCTTTGTTGTAAAGTGGAAAGAATTTAATTGAACTGTGTTTCTTTTCTAGGGTTGCGTGGAAGGGAGAACTTTTGAGTGATTGAATTATAATTTAGCTGAGATTTCTAAACAAAGCTTTGATATGGTGTCTTGCTTCTCCCTAACTGCTCATAATAAAATGCTACAGAAAATAATTGAATTGAAGATGGAATTGTTAGGCAAAGTGGAACCAGAACATAAAAGATTTGGAAATTTATAAGCCTGCCCTTATTACAAAAAAATGAGAAGATGTGTTTGGAAGAGATCAAGAAGGGCATAGGGACTGGCCATTTGATAAGTTCAATGGGGATGTGAACAACAGACCAACCAACCCTCTCACAGAGGACACAGCAGCAGAAACATTTCCAGCCTGGGGCGGGACATGGGGCAAGGGTGCCTCCATCTCAGTTTCAAATAGTGGTGCCAACACTCAGCAGAGCTATGGGGCCAAACCACAAGAGTACAGTCATCTGGCAGCCACAGAAGGTGAACTGCAGAGCCAAAGATGCAGGACTCCTGCCACAGTGGGTCTTGTAGATGAGACCACTGCCCCAATGAGTCAGGAAGGAAAATCCTCAAATCAAAGACAATAATTCTTCAGGCTTATGATGTCTTAGAATTTCCCAAGATGGGTTTTGGGAATATGTGGGATGCGTCAACCCTCACAACCCTTTTTTATCCCCATTTCTCTTTTTCCACTTTTTTCAAATACATACATTTATCCTTGGCCTTTTCCAAGCTGCCATACCTAAAAATCCTCTCTGTATTTCCTGTAAACTAAATGAGATAACTTTCCTGATTATCTCAGCATGTTCAGAAGGATCGTTTTAATCTTGGTTTATCCATATATTAGCTATATGAATGTGAATATTTTATTTAACCCATCCACCCATTTTTCCCTCATCTATAGACTATGGGTGATAATACTAAGTAATTCTCAGTGTCTGGCAAATAATTACTACTTGATTTTTTCTACTTAACATGTTATTACAATAGCAACCATTAATTTTTGAGTTGAAATGTGGTGATTTCTAGTTATTAGATGTATAATGTGAACTTGTACATTCAAAAGTGATTTAATATTGTAAGACAGATCTATGCAAAACTGAATTATTTACCATTTTGTTTCCATTCCAATGATTTATTAATAAATTATTTGTGTTGGGATGATATATGTGGCTAATGAGCCACACTGGGGCTATATTCAGCCCAAAAGGATAAAACACCCTACCTTGAACAATGAATTTTATGTCTCTGATCATCAACTGTTTTTGTGAGGAGCATTCAGTGAAGGCTTCTTGAGGACAAAATATTTATACAAAACAGCAGAAGAAATACAAATGTTATAATAATCATTAAAAATATCTATACATCATTACACCTTGTATTAACATACCAAGTGGATTAGCAAAACCACAAGCATAAAGTCGCAAACCTGTGGAAGCATTCACACAAACAACTTTTTAGAAAAAAAGGTGAGGAACTTGTAAAATATATGCTTCCTCAAATGAGCTTTAGAAATACAGAATATTTGGAACTCAATAGATAGTGGTATTTAAGAATGCAAACCATTCTTCTAAATGAAACATCACAAGAATGGAGAAACACACACTTATTCTCAATTACCAAATTGGAGCTAATCGATCAGTATGTAAGTGCCCATATGGAAGTAAGTATCAATGAAAATCAAGCTGGGAGAAGGAGGAGGAGAGGTTGGTAAATTCACACCTGTACAACGCAGTGCACACTATGTGGGTGAGGGCACACTCCTAACTTTGACCCAATCTGTATAAAAACAAAATATGAAAACAAAACATTTGTACCCCATTCATATAAAATTTAAAAATGGAATAAGTCATTTGTAATTTACTTCGAAATACACTCCAAAACTCAGATGGATTGATGGATGGTAGAAGGGATGAACAGTGAATCAATGTGGACAGACTAATGGCCCCCAGTGATGATCACATCATAGTCCCTGTAAGTTGTGAATATGTTACATGGCCCAGGAAATGTTGCACATGTTATTAATACAAGGATCTTAAACTAGGGAGATTATTCAGGATTATTGTTGGGTCAATATAATCACAAGGGTCCTCAACATAAGGAAGAATTAGGCAGAAGAGCCAGAGAAGGGAGATAAGAGAAGCAAGGGTCAGAGTCTGGAAAGATTGGAAGCTGCTAAACTGCAGGATTTCAAGATAGTGGAAGTGAGCTAAAGCCAAGGAATTCAGGTAGTCTCTAGAAGTTGGTCAAGTCAAGGAAATGTATTCTCTCCTTGGGCCTCCAGCAAGGCCTACTAAAGGGATGCACTTACCAACACTTTGCTTTAACCAAGTGGAAACCCATTTTGGACTTCTGACATCCACAACTGTAGGTTAAGCCATCCAGTTTGTGACAATTTGTATAGCAGTGATAAGAAACAAATTGTACAATATAAGTCATGGATATATGGGTGTTGACTATACAATTCTTTCTACTTAGTATGCTTCAAACTCTTTCTAATCAAATGTCAGGAAAAATAAATACATATTGCATGACACCAAAAAATGATGTTACAAAATGTAGTACATAGTGGGAAAATGCTATTAAAAACTGAGTTAATCCACAATACTTGGTTTAACTATTCTTTGTTTCTAATTGTAACTTTGTACCCATTGTTCACAACACAATCCAAGAAAATTATGTTATGAATAAATTTATGTCTTGGTAACTCATTTGTATTACAGATGCCAGCATTTCCTTCTCAAATTATCTTACTCAAGTAGATAGAGAAAATGTTGTAGTCATATTTTAGATTGTTAGTGCTCAATAAATGTTACATAGAATAGACTACGATAGAATACACAAGGCAAATGGAATTAAATGGGTTGTAATGTCTGAATTCAGATGCATTAACCTATGATTACGGATAATAAACTGTATCATTAGATGCAGTAGGTAGATATGATATATGATCCTATTTGGTTTCCACACACAAAGTTGAAATCATGAAATGCTATGCCTTGATTTCTTTCTCAAAGATCCTCACAGTGTTCTGGATACGTTGCATGATTAGTCACTCTTGGCAATGAAGAGAAGGGATGAACTCTATTGCCTTTTGTTATCTTGATATGGATTTGAAGATTAAGAACACAAACCAAAATAAATAAACTTAGTTTGCTATTTTTATTTCAATAGACATTACCTTTTGTTATCTTGACATAGATTTGGGGATTAAGGACACAAACCAAAATAAATAAACTTCATTTGTTATTTTATTTCAATAGACATTACCATGTTTTATATGCCAATTAAAGTGGACTTCTTTGTATTCTGATATAAAAACACACGAAATCTTTGTTCTGGTTTCGACATGTAAAAAATGAAAATGCTGACAGACTTCTGTAGCAGTCATTTTCAGTGTCCTGCTCAGATCTCCTTGGTATATTTATCTGACTGTCAACTACCAGAATCCCCAGATTTTATGCCTTAGGGATTTTTCTGGCCATCAGACCTACTTGTCCCAGAAAAAGCTGATTGGGAAGTGCTGGGAATAAAAACTCCCAGAATGAATCATTACTCAGTAACAGAGGAAGATGACGGACAATAGCCTAAGTCCTTGATCCTTCAGGTAGGATGACTCTGCAAAATAATAGACTCCAATAGCCCAAATTCCTCATGGGGTTGAAGGTCCAACTGTCTTCATGGGCAATTGCTTAAGGATACTCCCTTGATTGACTTGATCCCATTCTCTTAAAAAGAAATGTATCTTGTCATTTGCAACAACATGAAGGGGCCTGCAGGATTTTATAATAAGTGAAATACACCAGCCAAAGGAAGACAGATTCCATATGATCTCACTTCTATGTGGAATCTAAATGAGTCAATCTCGCAGAGGTAATGAATAGAACTGTGTTTACCAGAGTCTAGAGAAGGGAGCTAGGGGAGAGGATGCAGAAAAACCAGTCAATGGGCACAAAGTTAGAATTAGAAACAAAGAATAGGCCTTTATGTTCTATTGCACAGTATTGACTATAATTAACAATAAGGTATATCTCAAAATAGCTAGAAGAGAGAATTTCAAATGTTTCCACAAAGAAATGATGAATGTTTGAAGTGATGGATTTGCTAATTATCCTGATTGGATCATCAGGTTCAATGTATCAGAACATTACATTGTACTTCATAATATGTAAAAGTATTAATAAACTGTGGTATATGTATACCATGGGATACTATTCAGCCATAAAAAGACGAAGCCTTTGTATCTTTCCTAATTAACTGGAAGGATTTGGAAAACATTCTCCTAATTATCACAAGAATGGAAATTCAAGTATCCTATGTACTCAATATTAAGTTGAAATTGGTAGATTAACAACTACAGAACCACACAAGAAAAAAACACAATTAAATTCAAGAAGGAAGAGGGGGAGGGGGGTTGGTAAATTCCATCTAACTGGTACAATGCAGGGTATATAATACACTTCCTGGGTGAAGGACTACAATTTGGACTTTATCTGACAAATGCAAACAATGTGACCTAATCATATGTACCCTCATATTAATCTGAAATTTAAAAATAAAAGTAAAAATAAACATGCTTAGAAGTGTATATTTTAAAAATCCATCCTCCCCTTCCTGGGTCAAGTGTGTGACCCGAATGAGACCACCAGTAAGATTCTGCTCTAGTAGCATCCTCCCACTCATCTCTGACTAATGTCCCAGTCCCTGCTTGACCTGGCTTTGTTCCTTCCCAAACCTGTTTTACAACAATTTTGCAAGTTAACCAACATCCTTCCTACACATTGATCAGATTGTCAGGGGCCATTCCTGCTGCTTAAAGCAACAACAACAACAACAAAAATCCTATCTCTTAAATTAAGTTATTCACTTTTCCTAAAATACTACTGTTGCCCCCTTATATTTGCTTGGTAATTTGGCTTTAAAGTCATTCCTTACTTTATTTTTATTATGTTTATAGGTAACAATATTCTCATTTTGTTTTCCATACTTGAGACACAAAAATTGCAAAAAACAATGAGTGCTTACTCAATACCAGGCACTGACCATTTTTATTTATTTTTCCACCAAATCTACCTCAATGTATAATGTGGTTTTAAGATATTTTTATTTATTTTTATTACTTTTTAGGGAAACAATAATTTTAACCAAAGAAATAGGCATCCAAAAACTACATAAGATACAATAAACATATATACAAGTATATAAATATACTTAAATAAATATAAATATAAACATAAACATATATGCATATACAAGGTCAGACAACTTAGTTCGCACACTTGTCCTAGGAAAAGTGCTGCATCCTTCATTGCTGAATCACAATGGTCAGGTTCAAAGTATTGCCCTTGGGAAGCTGTACATCCATGTCAGAGCCTCGTTCACCCTTCAAAGCTCTTTTTCTAGGATGAGTTCTCAAACTTAATTGTCTGCCCTAGTATATATGTTTATTTCAGTCTTTTCTGTGTTTTACACATTAGAGCACTGTACAAAATAAAGACTTTGCTTATAATACTTACATTCATATTACATGACCTTCCTCTCCAGATCAATAAACTGAGACTCAAATGGCATGTCCATTGTCGTTTGTCTAAGGCCATCTATTTCTTATAGAAATGAAGTTGGGCAAAGCAAGGATTTGAACTTAGGTCTGTGTGAACACAAAGCCAGTCTCAGGCCTGTATGGTTATCACAAAAGGGCCTTCTGCAGAGGGCCATGTCCCTTAGATATATATTTGAATTTGCTCATGAGACATATTAAATTTGTCTATTTTGATTATGGAACTATTTAAGCTTAAGAAAAACAGGAAATAAGAAACTGTTTATAAATTCTCAATGACCTCTAAAGCAGAAACAGCTGTTGGTTTACATTTCTATTGAGTGGATACAGACAGATCTCTCAGGTGGATGGACTTTACAGTTCATGTACATTGTCATCTCTTTGCAAAAGCATGGAGAAAGCTGTAGGAAATAATTTGTTGCAATTTTAATAAAAATAAATGCCATAATGTAATATAAAATGACAACCCTTGATTACATTCACTGATGAACCTGGTTCCTGAATTTCTATTAATAGTTATAAATAATCCCAAAGGGGCTTTGTCCAGATCCTTAAGTTTGAACACTGTCACGGAAACTTGAATAATATATGGATCTATTTTTTTCGGGGTGGGGGGAGTCTACTCATAAGCTGCTAATGTTGACTCAAATCTTTTTAATATACTGCCATATGAATAAAGGCAGACATGGATGTAGTTTTAAATTTCTTATGATTATAGTTCTTATGTAACAAAAACTGAGGACTTTAAACATTACTACAAGTGGAACTACAAAACCAATGCATTTCAAATTAATCATGTTAATTTAATTCAAGGGATAACCTTGTTTTGGAGAATTTGAATTGCTGTTCTTGCACTACCATGGTACTAACTGGTAGATGAGGAATCTTCTTTTTTCTTTTTTGAGTAACTTTTGAATTAGTTTTATGTTTACTACTTGGGACTGAGAATAACACAGTCTTTCAATCACCATTTATTAATTTAAATTTTGGGGAAATTTAAATTCTTATATAGTATGAAATTCTTATATGGTATGAGTATTTTCCTTCACTTTTCAGGATTGTTTCATGAGTATGTCTGCTTTTTGAATTAGAATAATTATTTATTGTTTTTACTTTGATAGGTTTAAGAATACAAGTGATTTTTGGTTACATGGATGAATTATAAAGTAGCGAAGTCCTGGCTTTAAGTGTACTTGTCACCTGAATAGTATCCCTTGTACCCAGGAGGTAACTTTTCATCCCTCACCTCCGCTATTCTCAGTCTCCAATATCCATTATCTACCCTGTATGACCAGGCGTACACTCCCACTCAAAAGTAAGAATATCTGATATTTGGATTTTTGTTCCTGAACTACTTCAGAATAATGGCCTCTAGTTCCATCCAAATTGCTGCAAAAGACATTATTTCATTCTTTTTACTTTACTTATTTATTAACCCTCTGCTATTTGAGAGAACCATTTGGCACCAATACTTCAATAATGAGATTCAACGTCTTAGTCTGAGTTTTTCAAGCAGACTGAGACAAAGGCTAATATGTGAATGGTTTATTTGGAAATGTAATTTTAAGGAAGCAGACAGAATTAGATAGGAAGTTCATCCAAAACTAGATTACTGAATTAACTATTTCATGGGAAGATTATTTGCACAAACTAAGGGAGTTTCTAAGAAGCCTGCTGCTATGTCTCAGAACCAACCACCACAGAAGTGTGTAAGAAAGAGGAAAATCATTCGTCTGTTGGTTCACCCACCAATACGTAAGTATTGTGCATGGGTGATTGCCAAATCCTTCATGAGGCACGCATATATTCAACGTCAGGGGAACTCCACACAGTCAGAGATCCACTGCCCATTATCAGATTGTACCTGGAATTATTCACAACAGTAGTGACTGAAATGAGACATAAGGCCAAGAAGATTTGCAGCCATTCATTCAGATACCAGTATCTTAATTTAGAATATTTTTGTCCTTGTATAATTAATCAGAGGACATTTAAAAAAAATCTGACAGAGGGACTTTGCCTAACAATTGCAATCAGTTTGACTGGCTTATTGTACCCTCAATGAATCCCCAACAATAAAAAAAAAAAAAAAAAAAAAATCTGACAGAAAATTATAATATATAAGAAAATTCTGGGTGGCGTCTGTGGCTCAAAGGGATAGGGCACCAGTCCCATATGCCAGAGGTGGCAGGTTCAAACCCAGCCTTGGCCAAAAACTGAAAAAAAAAAAAAAAAAATTCTCACTATATCTTATAAATAAATGTTTTAAATAACCACTGTATTCCTTTATCTATAGTTCTAGAAATATCTGTATCCCAGTTACTTTATAGACATTTTGTCAATGCAAACTCTCAGAAAAAGAACAGAATTTTATTTCCCTGAGTAGATTATTATTTTAAATTAATTCAATATATTTTGTCAAATTCTTTATTTGCCTATTGTTCTGTGTTTTGAGAATTAAAATAATAATTAAGCCATAAACAACAGAGAGTCCCACAGTTTTGTGGGAAGTACAAGCACATAAATGCAAAATGTACTTCAAACTAATATGACTCTATAGTTAACACATATTCAGAATGGCTGTGAAACCATAATATTCATTTTCTACATATAAAGAAAATATTTCAGGCATAAAATTGTTTTCAAAATATGATTTGGGGGGTGAGTTAATTTCAAAACAACAAAAACCACTCAAGTATGCCATCCTAAGAGAAAACAACAGAAATTCACCTGGCTAATCTAGGTCGTAATTTCCATTTGTAGCTGCTAATGTAGTAAAAGGGAGAAATTATTCCCTTGGTTTAATTAGTATAATAAGTCCAGTCATGTTTTATGATTAGGGACAGAACATCGCCCTAAGCTATTGCTTTAGTCCATTTTGTGTTGTTACAACAGAATACCACATACAGGGTAATTTACAAAGAAAATAAGTTTATTTCTCACAGTTCTGGAGGCTGTGAAGTCCAACATCACAGTGCGATCAGCTGGTAAAGGCCTTCTTATAATGTCATTCCGTAGTGGAAGGTTGAGTAAAGAGAGAGAGAAAATATCAAAGAGAAAGAGAAAGCCGAAATTGCTTTTGTAACAATCCCACTTTCAAAATAACTAACCCACTCCCATGATAATGACATTAATTCCTTCATTTAGGGCTTTGGCCTTATGACCTAATTTCTTCACGTTAGGTTCCACTTGCCAACACTGTTGCAGCGAGAATTAACTTTCTAATACACGAACTTTGAGGACACATTCAAACCAAAGCAGCTCAACGCAAGTCAAAATAGATTAAGAAAAATGGCATTCTAAGCTTTCAAATTCATTCTTAATTCATATTTTTCACATAAAATAAATGAGTTCACAAAAAAGACACTCAATTTTTGCCTTTAATATTTTTTGATATTTTTTACTGGAGAAATGTGTCATTCTTTCTACTATTAAAACTGTATTTTCAGTAAAAAATGAGTCAAGTATATTGCTACTCTGCCAAATAAAGAAGTATTTTATATCATAGCTATACTTGCTTTGCTCACATACAAATAATACACATACAAATGCATATGTATACATATAGATATGAATATATGTGAATATGGGTATTGCTAAGCAGTATTAGATATTAACAAAAGTATTTATTGAAATGTAATAATCTTTTGCACATAATTAAAAAAAAAACCTAAATGAACTCATCATGCCTCCTGGCAATGCTAAAGACTAAATCCAAAGCCTAGTGAAGCAGAATAATATTGAATAAATTAATTCTGTTTGTGTTTTCTTTAACATGGTTCTGACAGCCAGCTACTTTCAAATATAGCCATTTGTTCCCACTGTGTTGCTTTCTAGAAAAATTAGGGTGTTATTCCTATCACTCTCATGCTTCTTTGGTGGCATTTTTCATGCATGTATAATCTTGATCAGACAAACTTCTATGACAGTATGTCTTAATTATGGAAGTATTAAACATTATATTGCACAATCTCTCTTCATTTCAGAGGTGAGAATGCTGGGCCTATTGAAATGTGTCTTTTAATACATATCCCAGGGCTGGCCATCTCTGTTTAAGCAATTTAAAGGCTATAATGATTGTATTGTTTTCAGATAATATGATTTATTTACATACTTTCTTCTAACTTTGCTTAAGCTACAACAAAGCAAAACAAAACAAAAACAAGTAGCCTTTAATGCTTCTGATCTTAGCCTGATTTGGTTGGCATAACACATCGTCTTAGACTGGACGGCATAAAGCAGAAAGTTATTTTCTCTCAGTTCTGAGGGCTGAGAAGACCAAGACTAACATGCCTGCTGATTTGGCTTCTGGCCCAGGATCTTCTCTTGGCTTGCAGATAGCTGCCCTTCTTGCCATATCCTCCCATGGCAGACAGAGAGGGAGCTCTGGTGGTGTCCCTTTCTCTCCTCATAAAGGCACCAGTCTTATCAGATTAGGGCCCCACACTTATGGTTTCATTTAACCTTAATCACTTCCTCACAGGTCCTATCTCCTCTCCAGATACAGTCACAGTGGGGGTTAGGATGCCAACATATAAATTTCAGGACAATACAATTCAGTCCTTCGTACTTCCTTAAGGCTAAAATGTATTTGCTAATTACAGTGCTTACCTCCTATCCCACCTAGTCCCTTAGTACTTCCTTAAGGCTAAAATGTATTTGCTAATTACAGTGCTTACCTCCTATCCCACCTAGTCAACAGTCATTGTGGTCTCTTTCTTCTCTAGAAAACGTTATTTTATAACAGTTCATCTCATTCAAGATAAAGATTTTGATAACTACTAAGATGCACCTGAATAACTAGAATTTATTTATCAACTACAATATACCAAGTCCTTGGTATCTATTGCCTCAATCAAACCTCATTAGCACTCCATAACATATTTTATTGTTTATATTTTCTTTCTTTTTTTTTTTTTTTTGTAGAGACAGAGTCTCACTTTACTGCCCTTGGTAGAGTGCCGTGGCGTCACACGCGGCTCATGGCAACCTCCAGCTCTTGGGCTTACGTGATTCTCCTGCCTCAGCCTACCTAGCAGCTGGGACTACAGGCGCCCGCCACAACGCCCGGCTATTTTTTTGTTGCCGTTTGGCCGGGGCTGGGTTTGAACCCACCACCCTCGGTGTATGGGGCCGGCACCCTACTCACTGAGCCACAGGCGCCGCCCATATTGTTTATATTTTCTAAATGAAGAAACTGAGGCTTATAGAGGTTAACCAATTTTTCCCTAGTTGGAATTATAATATTATAACTTTCCTCTCTATTTTGTTTTCTAATACATGTGAAACAAGAAGAGTTCATAGAACAATGTTTAAATCTCTCTTTTGCAGGAAGTCAATCGGCTACTTTGTTATACTTTTTTTCCCTTAAAACTGATCCTACCAGCTTGATCATAGTTAATTTTAAAGATGTGAATAGAAATGTTGGATGTGGATAGAAATGTTGGATGTGGGCATATGATGTATATTTAAAATAAAAGCTTCAGAAATCCATGTTTTGCATTTTTTTAGTTATTTAGTATGTATAAAGAGAGAGAGAGAGGTGGGTGAGATTTGACTGAGTCTGCAATATTTTGTGTAATTATCTATTCTATGTCTAAAATTTGAAAACTCTGACCTTGAACTTTCTCCTAAGGGGCTTTGGTTCTTCCATGCATGGGCTTCTGATAGTTCTCCTTGTGATGTGGTAAAGTTGAATCATTTTCAACATCAGTATGTGCCTCAAAATAAACTGTTTTTCTTTGTTTTTAGGCAGTAGAACATGTCTTGCTGGTTAATATTTCCTTGGTGAATATTTTTTTTTTCCTTTCACTGAAACTTCTCTGGTGATTCATCTTTCAAGAAAAGAAAACTTGCCAGCAAATTTTCCATTCCTGTAGCCTCGACGTCCACCTCCAACTGTAAGAGTTGACAACTCACATGAGCATTAAAACTTGGAATCTGCCCCTCAGTGGGGAGATCAGGCAAAAATTTTCCAGTGTAGGTGGGATTTAATCATAAATGAAAATTCAGGGTTTGAAATGAGTCATCAAGACATTTAGGCCCATTTTTGGTGCAAAATGAGATTAAAATGAGAATGTAATCACTTTAGTACCCAAAATGGAAAATAGATGCTAACTACTCATTTTGTAAAAAGTGACTACTTTCTTCATTTTCTGGAATTCAGTTCTCAAACTTGAGGCCTTCTCTATTTCCAACTTCAATGTTGTGTTATGCCATGAAAGTGCAGTACTGAGTTGAATTAAGATTTTCTAAAAAAGTGGAGCATGCATAATCATGTAGTTTCTGGGACTAGCATTAGATTTGTCTCGGCATAAGATTTGGCTGCTAGTAATGAAGTAACCTTGCCTGTCGGCTGAGGTCTATATGCCCAGGACAAATATACCAAAAACAAAAACAAAAAAGAAATTCTCTACCTCTCTAGTTGTATGAATCTACTTGAGCTGCCATAACAAAATATTGTAGACAATCTGAACTAACAGAAATTTATTTTCTCATGGTACCAGTGATGGGAAGTCCAAGACTTAGGTGCCAGTAGGATGAATGTCTGGTGAGGGCTCACCCCTTGGTTTGCTAATTGCTGCCTTCTTACTGTGCACTCACCTGGCCTCTCCTTTTTTGCTCGTAGAGAGATCAAGCTCCTGAGTTAGTTCTCTGGTGTCTCTTCCCATAAGGGCACAAATCCCATAAGATCCTGGACCTAACCTTATGACCTCACTTAACCTTAATTACATCTTTGAAAGCACCATCACCAAAGACAGTCACACTGTAAGTAAGTATCTCAATATATGAAATTGGAGGGACACAAAAATTCAGTCCATAGCAACAACCAAAAATAAAATGCCTACCTTGTTCACTTAGGATCCATCCACTTTGTCCATTCTACCCCCAGGGAACATTCTGAACTAGTCATGGATACTTGGGTAACCTGTAGTTAATTCATCTTCCAAAAGGATATGAACACAAATATTATTTCATGACATATGCCCAGCCTCTTGGCAATTTATAGACAAAGCTACCTTTGTAATCCTAATCTCTGTGAAGACTTTTAGGATTTGAAAGAGCTGTCTTTGTTTCTATAACCTTGTAAAGGTGTGGACAGCTACCTTTGTCCTTTCAGAAATGAAGGACATCATCTCATCATATTTTTTTCCAGAAGTGTTTATATTACATACGCTTCTAAGGAAGAGGTTTGTATTTAAACTCAGCTCAGTGGCAGGCAAATATTTAGAGTGTTCAGAAAACAGAAAGAAGGCTTATGCCTTGAGCATTGGAAGGAATTTAGAGAAATGACGGAAAACATCTTTTCTGAGTAAGTGTAGTTGAGTTCTAATCCTAGCTTTGGTTATAATTAATTCGGAAAAATTCCTTTAGTTTTTTGATTTCTCTTTGGTTCTTGTACAAGCTATTCTCCAAACAGCAACTAGAGTGATGCTTAAAAAAATAAATCAGACCTTGCCGTTCACCTGCTCAAAGACCTTCAATGTCTCCCCATCATTCTGTAACTACAGTCCTGTCACTGCCCTTGAATTCTGCTCTGATCTAGCTATTGCCTGTCTCTCAGTTACATCCCTTACCCCTTCTACCCTTCCTAACTTTACCATAGATACACTGGCTGCCTTCAGAATTTTTGAATTCATGAAGCTTCTCCTTCCTCAATCTTGTCTCTCTCCCTCATTAGAATGAGCTATTTCTCTGATATTTCTGTAATACCTATGAATATTCACATAGTATATGTTGAACAAATGATGAAACAGCAGCATTGTGAACAAAAAATATGGAAATGGAAGATGATATCAAATGTGAATTATTGTCATCTTAAGTATCCCCTATTCAAAGTATATGCTTTATTTGCTTTCTATTATTATGAGATACTTTGAGTAGAATACAAATGTGATACAGAACTGATCAATACATTTACCTACTGTATTTTGTCCTTACATAATCAGATAATGCTATCCAAAGAGAGGTTGAAATTTGTTTACACAAATATCTATATTTACAGCAAAGAATCTGCTAAGAACTAGAAGTTGGTTCTTAATAAATGAGTAGGCCAGATGATTTATCACAATGAATTCCTTTCACTTGTGCTCCCAGAGGAGTGAATTATTTATAGGGCATAGGACATTTTGATCTCATCTTGTAGATGTCATGGACAGAAATCTTACATAACATTGACATCAGCTTGGCTACCTATGAGAATTCAGCTCACTGAATTTCTGTGCTTTTTGACATGAGCATGATTTGGGGGTATGCAGTCTAACCGTTCCTTTCCACTAGATGAGAATGAATAAAAGTTGTCTGAACCCTAGATGTTTATGGCTTTCTTCATAGTGCTGCTTCAAATCCAGCTTATTTCTTTTCCAACCTCTCAATTCCAGGGTATGCTTTTTTCTTTTCTTTTTTTCTTCATAGGGACAGAGTCTTGCTCTGTTACCCAGGCTGAAGTGTAGTAGCATATCACAGCTCACTCCAACCTCAAACTCCTGACCTCAGGAGATCCTCCTACCTCAGCCTCCCAAGTGGCTAGAACTATAGCTACACCCATGACAGCCAGGTAATTTTTTTCACCATTTTTGTAAAGACTGGATCTCCATATATTGCTCAGGCTGGTCTCGAACTCCTGGCATCAGGTGATCCTTGTGCTGTAGGCTAGCTTTTTATGAAGGATTTGCCTTCTACTGCTGAGTAACTCCTGTTTTTCCTCCCGTTCCCGGAGGCTGACTTTGAGGACTACACCAACGGGCTATTTTGCCCTTTGGGTTCCTGTTGGGTGGAGATCATTGAGAACTTGACATGTATTTCTCCATATCCTCCATGCCCATCACTATAGCCTTTACTAGAGGCTACAGCTGTCAAAAATTTTCAGACTATGTCTGAAAACAGACATAGTCCTACTATTCCTAGCTGGTGCTACTATACTGTTTCTGGTTGTTTCTCTTCAATTGACTTACAAAATTATTCTCAAATTATTCAATTTTAGTGTGTCAGCTTTTTTCTTCTAGAATCATGATTATACTTATGTGTTCACCTCAAAAGGTTATATTAATTTTGAAGCAGCACAATGGCCTCACAAAGTAATACACATATAGCATGAAGGTTAATGGGATACTTGCAAATCTTTGTTCAGCCTTTTGGTAGCCATTTAAAATGAAGCTTGTTGTACACCTGCGGTGCGTCTTACAAGGGTATATGTGAAACTTAGTAAATGTGGAATGTAAATGCCTTAACACAATAACTAAGAAAATGCCAGGAAGGCTGTGTTAACCAGTGTGATGAAAATATGTCAAACAGTCTATGAAACTAGTATATGGTGCCCCATGATCACATTAATGTACACAGCTATGATTTAATAAAAAAATAAAATTAAATTAAGCTTGTTTTCTTCTCCTCACCTGTAAATTCTGAAGAACAATGATAATTAGCGCATAGAATTCTTCAGAAATATGATCTGTGTAAAATGTCTGGCAGATACTACTTGTACAATAACAGTAAATGGTAAGTTTTTTAAAATTTTTCCTGATCTTGATTTGTATATGTTATCAGAAACAAAACAAAGTTCAAAATTTACCAAAACATAACTGATTGGAATGTACAAGGTAGGAGTACAGAAAATTAGGTTTAAAAATGATCTATGTGATTTTAAGCAGATGACCACCCCTATTCCATAAGCCACTAACAGAAAACACTGAATAGAAACAAAATCAGAGCTTCTTGAGTTGCTCAAGCATAAGTTATACTCTAAGCCAAAAACATCCTAGAGATGTGACCTCATGACAGTTGCTTAACTTCTTTACACTGTTATCTTCACCTAGGAATGATATTTAATATATGAGAAGCAGTACTAGACTACCACATTTAATTTATGAGATGCATACCACTCCCACTGTGGGAAAGAAAAAAATTCTACATTTATACCAAAACATCATGTCATATAATAAATCACGGTTACTTCTCTTACCAGTGATATTATTGAAATTATTATTGAATAGAAGTATTTCCCTTCTATGTGTTAATTAGTTATGTTTATATATACAAAATTCATTATATATTTACATGTAAATAAATACAGTGTGGCTTTTTCTTGATCCTTTAGCTACAATGAACAGTTTTTTATATGAAAGAGCAGTTATTCTCGACTGTACCTGCTGGTGTTTTGGGAACATTGGCACCAAATCTGAAATATTACAGGGTCAAAAGAAAAGCTTAACTAATTGCCATATTGCTTTTTGGGTAATTAACAAGTCTGCCATCTTCATTCCACCTTTTATAGTTGTTTTTTTTTTTTAATGTTTTTTTCTATACAATGTCCAAAGTTTTACTTAAACTTTTACTTTTTAGTAACTGTCCAAAGTTTTACTTAAACTTTTACTTTTTAGTTACTTTTAGTAACTTAAACTTTTACTTTTTAGTAAGTTTAGTTTTACCTAAACTTTTACTTTTTAGTTCTGGAAAAAGAACTTCTATTCCTTCTTTCCAGAAACAAAATTCCAAGAGAAGACCTTTTATCCACATGTGTACACACACACACACACACACACACACACACACCATTTTCCTTGATTTAACAATGCGGTGGAAATGGATATCTTTTGAATAAAACAAACTTGGGTTTGAAATTTGTCTTTGTCGGGGCACGCCTGTGGCTCAAGGAGCTAGGGTGCCGGCCCCACATGCCAGAGGTGGCGGGTTCAAACACAGCCCTGGCCAAAAAAAAAAAAAAAAAAAAGAAATTCCTCTTTGTCCCTGATACTTTAACCTTATTCAAGTTAATCTATAGCTTTGAAGTTTCAGTTTCCTTAACTTTAAAATAAGTGCAATAAGTCCTAGCTTATAAGATTCCTGTAGGAAGTGAGATAATATACAGAAAACATTTAGCATAAAATAAACAACAATCATTGCTGTTGTAAATTATCTGAGTTTTGGTAACTAAGCAGTAAAGAAATTTAATTATTGCACATGCTAAGACATCTGCAGGTTGGTTGTGTAAGGACTGTTCTTCCCTCAATTTTACCATTAAGGGCCTAGTCTCTTTGCATCCTTCAGATCTGCCATCCAGAGCATATTTGCTATTTATTTTAATGTTTGTTCCCTCTCTGTAGAAATATAAGTGCCACAGTTTTAAGCATCACCATAATGTCTACTGGTAACCCTCTTCTTTTATCAGTGAAAGAGAACACTTTTTGAAAAGTTCTTTTGTCCACTTTCCCTAGAGTTTAAATGTCCAGAGTGATGTCTCATGGTTTTCTTTATTTGCCAGCCAGTCTGGAAAAGAAATTATTATATACATAAGCAATACCATCAACAAATGCAAAGATCATGACAGGCTTAGCCAACTTCTTATTCATCCATTCATCTTCTAGGGCTCCCCACGTTGGTACTTTGAAAAAATCAAGGTTCTAGAGTGGAAAGGAGGAAGGAATGGAGAAAATTACTGTCAGATACGTAATGAATAATGTCTTACTCAAGGAATAAACCAATGTGCATTTTTATATAAATGAATAATGACAATATCAAACACATTGTATTTACCAAATGCATTCCTCAAAGAATGAGCATATGATAACCAAAAAATTCAAAGCACTATGCTAGGCCTTGGAGATGAATTAACTGACTTAATACTCACAGTAATACTATGGCATGAGATATTGTTAACTCCTTGTTACAGAGGTAATTAAGAACAGTGAGCTTAAGTAATTTGTCCAAAGCTACACAGCCAGTCAGGAATGGAGCTGAAATTCAAACTTACATAGCCAGATATCAAAACCTATGTTCCAGCTTCATCTATTGATATGTTGTGAACAGTGCTCTCTATTGAAATGAGCAAGGACAGTATAAATAAATATGCACAGAATAACACAATAATCATAAAGGAATTTAGAAAAATGTTAGTTTCTAGACAGAATTATTTTCTGGAGATGGTGCCATGAATGAATACCTCACTCATTTTGTCACCTTACGGGACACTAGATAGTGGTATCTAACCAGTATCACTTTGTTTTCATATTTGTAAGACCTTGTATTTTTATTTTGTTTTCCTAGTGACTGTATGTTCAGAAAAAATTGTTAGCTTACTCCCACTTGACACACTGGATGGTTATATTTCTAACTGAAAAGCATTTCTGGCTGATATTAATTTAGGTGGTACTCAGCAAGAAGACATAGTTCTCCACAGCACTGGCTGGGCAGATTGGAAGCTCTATCTTCTAGAACTACCCTATGAAGAATTCTTCTGTTTATTACCCATGATGGGCCACCTTGTCATTTTGATGGTATTTTTTCAACATTTTCTTTTGACCCATATATTTTTGGCTCTAGACTAATTTGACAGTAATGATTCTGATTTATCAAGCCCTCTTCTTTTAGTTGGAGTATATGACTACATTATCGAGGCAGGAGTATCCCTGTGCTTCATTTCACAATGTGTGGGCTGAAAGTTAAGTGTTTCCAAATCTCCATGAAGAATGTCATTTTAGATTTAAAAGTCATGAGTTGTTCAATAAACTTGTTTTGAGTCTGTGTTAATGATGAAATTTGGAATGAAAGTTCATCCCAGACTCCATCGTTTACTGGAACTCTGTCGAATCTGCATATTTGGGATTGAGACCATGCAAAGAGACATTTTCCTAGCATCATAATGATAGAAACACACATCAATTAGAAAACCACAGTGTCTTCATCAGTCTACATCTCCGCCTCTTCTAGAATCTTCTAAATGCATTTCTTTTATTTTTTGTTTTATGTTTTTTGGTCTTCACACTCATCACATTGACAACCTTGGTGGGGTGATTATATCTAAATGATTTGCTTAACATTGTTGGCCAAATTCTTGATAATAAAATCCATCATGTTTAAATAAATCACCTCCTTCTATGTACTGGTATCATGGTACAGCTGAAAAAGCCTTCAGAGCTGCCACTTCCCAGAGGAGAAATCAACATCGAAATAAAATTATTCCTATCAGCAAAGTCCTTTAGGTAATTTTCAGGAGGAAAACATCTTAGTGCGGACATACCATGAAGGCAAGTCCATGTGGAAACAGAGTGCTATTCACAGAAAACACAGCTGGCTCATTTTTTTGGTAGATATTTATTGATAGGTATTATTTTATGATTATCCCAAATTTGGCAAGACTTACAAAACTCTGTTTCATCATAAACTTATCTGTTTTGAAGTAAGTGAAAGATAATGTTGTCCTCAGGTCAACTTCACCTTTTTTCTGTTTTTCACTATCCAGGTCAACTTGACCCAGACTGGTAAAGTAAATACCATAAACAGAAAGCCTTGAATAGGTATTGTAGCTGCTCACAATCATCTCCAGAGTTTCTCTAGGTTCTCTTCTCTTTCAGAGTTGGTTGATTACTGATTAAGTCTCTAATAAATGTAAAGTTCTCTAATGATAAATCTCCCTTTGGTGCTGAGGCCACCAAGGCTATTCCAGTAATAGAATTTTATAAATGTGGTTTTCTATGTGTTTTCCTTAATCGATAACAGCAAAATAGGTTGAATTTTTAAAGCATGAAAAAAACCTCAAATTTTAGAGTCAGTGCATGCCTAAAACCCATGCCTATATGTTTCAACAGTGTTGGTGGCGACGTGGGCATTTGGTCATGCTTTAGAGAGCAGCAGACTGACCACATGGCTACTGCATATCAATGTTAAAATAACTGAAAATACTGAACTGTCTGTGCTGAGAAAATGTTTTTAAATAGCTACTCTTTTCTTTTTAGGTTATCAATACTTTCTATTTAATATAATAATTATTTTACATAAATATATAGCATATATAATTGTGTTCAAATGAAGGGGGTACTCTAGAGATAAAATCACTACTTCACCAGTGCTTTAGGTTTCTCTTTCTCCAAAGTCTTCATTTAACTTACTTATAAAAAAGCATCAATTACAGAAGTATTGAAACCCATATAGAATTTCTCAGGTTATACAAAAACATCTGTACCTCCAATAATTGTTCTAAGAAAATAGAGAGTTCACATATAGACTTTACAGTCAGATAGTTTAAAATATAATCCAAAGTCCTGCTCCAAATAATCTCTGAGTGAAGTTCCTTGACCCTATAAATGGCAGAGATTGAGATTTTAATGAGCTAAAGTATGTCCTTTTTGTGTCAGTTTGACTGGGTTAAGTGATATGCAGATAGATGATACAACATTATTTCTGGCATGTCTGTGAGGGTGTTTTCAGGAGACATTAGCTTTAAGATCAGTAGACTGCGTAAAGAAGGTTCACCCCCACCAACATAGGCCTGCATCACTAAATGTCTTGGGTGCCTGAATAGATCAAAATGCCAGAGGAAGGGCAGATTCTCTCTCTTCTAGAACAGGGACATCATCTTCTTCTGCCCTCACATATCGGAGTTTCAGGATGTCTGGCCGTTGGGCGCTGGGACTTGTGCCATAGGCTCCTCTGCTTCTCCAGGGTCAGACTCAGACTGAATTACACCATGAGTTTTCATGGTTCTCCAGCCTGAAGACAGAAGATTATGGAATAACTTGATAATGACTTGAACCACTTTCCTCCTTTAAACTTTAAATCATCTCTAGATTATCTACAACACCCTATAAACACCTTACACATCACCTTGTATGACTCCAATGTAGTTCTCCAAGTATGACATAGTCAACTTCTCCTTTTTGGAATGTTGTAGAATTTTTTTTTATGAATACTTTTGATTTGCTGTTGGCTGAATCCACAGATGAACGATCTACAGATATGGATGTAGATTCCTTTTTGGAATGTTGTGGAATTTACTTTATGAATATTTTTGATTTGTTGTTGGCTGAATCCACAGATGAACAATCTACAGATATGGATGTAGATTTTTTTGGTCTTCACACTCATCACATTGACAACCTTGGTGGGGTGATTGATTCTGTTTCTCTGGAAGACTATGACTAATACAAAGTATATAATGTCCGTAGCACAGTTCAAAAACTAGGTACTCAAACTGAATACTTTCCCTATCTTCTTTCTAATTTGGGACCAAAATAAGCAGAATTAACTCTAAAAATGTTCTCTGAAAGTTGTCAAGTGCATTCATTACCAAGATATGAGAGAACATTTATAATATCATCACCCATAAAAAATGGGGGGGGGTGAAGTTTACTAAGTGTAGAGTATAAGAGTTTGAACACAATAATTAAGAAAATGCCATAAAGGCTATGTTAACCATTTTGGTGAAAATATATCAGACTGTATATGGAACCAGCACATTGTCCCTCATGATTGCATTATTGTACACAGCTATGATTTAATTTAAAAAAGGGGGGCATTCTTTCCATTTCCTCCAAGTCACTATAATAGAGACAAAACTCTTTCAATCTCAACATGTTGGGTGGCAGGTCCCTTTGCATCCTGGTTTTGTGGAAATATAGAAATGGCAATAAGAATTATCAAAATGTGAACATGTCCCAGAACTGCTGGATTAATTTTATAGGTCAGTGAACTTTCATCTTTTGGACTCAAAGCTTTTCTAAATTGAAAGTTTTTGTTTTGTTTTTGGTGTGTTTATGTGTGTGTGTGTAGTGAGGTATTTGTTTGTTCTAAGTTGAAAAGAAGAACTGAGTTAAAGAATATTCTTCATAGAAGCTTCTGTTCAAGTCTCTTGCCCACAATGAAATGGGATCACTTCTTATTCTGTTATTAATAAGTTTGAGTTCTCTGTGGATTCTGATTATCAAGCCTTTGTTAGAAACATAACTTACAAATATCCTCTCCCACTCTGAGGGCTGTCTGCTTGCTTTACTTACTATGTTCTTGGCTGATCTAATTTGATCAGATCCCAGTAATGTATTTTGGTGTTGCTTCAGTTGCCCTGAGGGTCCTCCTCATAAAGTATTCTCCCAGGCCAATTTCTTCAAGAGATTGATTCCCCTGTACTCTCTCCAAGAATCTTTATAGTTTCATGTCTTAAGTTTAAATATTTTATCCAGTGAGAGTCAATTTTTGTTAATGGTGAAAGGTATGGGTCCAGTTTTAGTTTTCTACAAATCACCAGCCAATTCACCCAGCACCACTTGTTACATAGGGAATGTATACATGATCTATGTGTTTATGACTTAATAAAAAAAAAAAAAAGAGAGAAAGAGAATATTCTAGGAGTGGTGGATCATACCTGTAATCCTAGCATTTTATAATCCGAGGGGATTGCTTGAGGTTAGGAGTTTGAGACTAGCCTGAACAACATACCCAGATCCAGTCTTTATAAAAAAGACCAAAAATTAGCCAGACATGATGGCACATGCCTATAGTCCCAACTACTCTTGTGGCTGTACTAAGAGGATCACTTGAGTCCTGAAATTTGAGGTTGCAAAGAGCTATGATGCCACTGCACTTTTGCCCTGGCAACAGAGTAAGAGTTTGTCAAAAAAAAAAAAAAATCTATTCTAAATTCAGCACTAGAGAGTGATACGGTGTATGTCTGCATATGTACTTCCTTGGTGGTCCCCAATCTTGGAAAAAAATACTTTTGTAAGCAAAAATAATCTGAAACATATTAAACAGATTATAGGGAAGTACATCAGAAAAATAAATACAGAGTGTCTGGTATGATTTGAGGATGTTCGTTTGCGGAGCCAGGCTGGAAATATGGTGGGAGAATTGTTTGTTTTTTGTAATTTTACACAGTTGTGTTTTTGTCTGGCTTGATCAATGCTAGCCTTGTATCCTAAATTACCCTTTCTTTGCCTTCCTAGTGACTCACTGCCCATATGGCTTCAGCTCCCAATTTGGCTGCTCAGGAAAAGAAAAAAAAATAGTCTTGATAAACTTGAAGACCATTTCGTCTATGACGCTGACATAGCTGAGCCCTGGGCAGTCTCAAGAGAACTGGCACGTTGAATCCCCATTAGAAACCAAATATATCCTCTCCTCATCTGTGCACAGAGTTCATGTGCAGATTTCTTCAGGTGCAAATTCAAATTGTCTACTATTTTATTTGCATTGAATATAAAAGTATTATAATTTGTTACTTTGGGAGAAAACATCTATGAGTCTAGGGAATATATACTTTTATATTTTGTTTGGCCTAATAATTTTCCTGGTCCTTAAACATTTTTGTAAATGTTTAAAAATAATACTTTTCCTAATGATTTTGAAAGTGAAGTTGTATGCATATGCTATATTGCATTCCTATTCCTTCCATGGGAAATGTTAACTTGCTCTATAAAAATATCATCCTATCTAAATGATTGTGTTTCATATCTAAATGTTAGAGGGAACATTCAAATGCTTCTTGCTTTTTAAAAAGGCAGTAAAATGTAGTAATGATGCAATGTAAACTACTGTATTTATACATGAGGTTTCTACTCACACCTTTGCTGCTATTGGTATTTAGTAAATTTAACAAAATTTGTATTATGCTTGTTTTAAGATTAGGTATTTTGATTTGATTAGATTACAATTATAAAAGTTGACCAATTACATCTGCGGTGCATCTTACAAGGGTACATGTGAAACTTAGTAAATGTAGAATATAAATGTCTTAACACAATAACTAAGAAAATGCCGGGAAGGTTATGTTAACCATTGTGATGAAAATATGTCAAATGGTGTATAAAACCAGTGTATGGTGCCCCATGATCACATTAATGTACACAGCTATGATTTAATAATAATAAAAAAAGAAAAGAAAAGTATTCTTTGAATCGTCAGATAATTTTTTGTAAGTTTCTACTAGTACTTTTCACTGAACTTTCATAAATCTTGAAACAATCTAAAAAGACCACATTTTAAGGACAAAAGAGGCAATAATAGCTCTCCGAATCCAACTTTTTCCTGGGTATTTTTTCTTTAAATCATTCTTCATATGCTGAAAGTTTTTGAGTGTTGTTTACGGTAAATTCCCTGATGTTTTTACCATCCTTGTGTAGCAAACTATATCATGTCTTTAGTTGCCTCTTTTTTTTTTTTTGAGTCAAAGGAATAAATACCTCACTCCTAGGTTATAAAAGAATATGTGGATCACTATGAAAGTTTTGAAACAGACTGTTTTATGGTAAACAATGTTTTCTTCTGACATTTGTCTTCTTTTTTCTTTTTGGTTTTGCTTTTAGGTATCTGATATAATTGGAATTTATCCTGGTGTATCTTGGAAAATTTGAACCTAGTTTTATCATTTTTCAGGTCTATATTGCTGTGACCTATATATATAAATGGTCACAGCAATATAGACCTGAAAAATGTATACGTGTGTATATATATATATATATATATTATGTCACCTACCCCCACCCCACTAATTTGAAGGTCCATCTTTGCAATACTGTATTTCCAATTGCCATCGACTCTTTGATGTATGTTTGGATTTTATATTGTATACAATTGGTCCATTCATGGCCCAGTAAAATTATTGTGAGCCAAGCAGTTCTCTTAAATCCTACTACTCTCCTAATGAAACATTTTAGTTAATACATAGTTAATTATACACTAGAACTTTTATGAATACTACAGTTATATAAAGAGTTAATCTGTGTTATTTGGCATCCTCTGAATTACAGAGGCACTTATACATAGTATATCACAAAGCAGAGAGATGAAAGGTAATGCCTCCAGAATTTCCTAATGAACTGAAATTATAAAAATAAAATGCTGAATTCACAACTGTAATTGGTCTCTTCCAATTATCTTACAAAATTTAGTAATTAGGGAAATATACACAATCAGTCGACATTCTTTGGTATGCATTAATCCTAGACACATTTATACTATATTGTGTTTTTGAAGAGTAATTTAACATATTTTTAACTTTCTGCTATTCCTTTATATTTAAAGAGTATTAAATGTACTTAATGCATATTGAGGGATGATTTCTAAAATAACAAGTTCAATTTTTATGTGTATAGCAGTCTATTCCTTATTTGTTGTTTCGGGATTACCATTATTCCCACTCAACATTTCTCCACTTTTTGTTTTGTTTGGTAAAGAAAATTTTTAAAAAGAGAGAAAACTTCATCCCTAGGAGATAACTCTTACCAGATACTACCTGTCAAACCCAGTTATATGCAATAACTAACTTACATGTAACACGAGTAACTAAAATGCATCACATATTATGTGTTAATAAGTGGGTACACACATGTATATAAAATAAATGTACGTGAAGCATATAAATGTATATGACATATTTTTTCCGATTTACTAATGCGATGCATGGTACATATGAGTCACCATTACAGCTTTTATCTCTGTGCATTCTGCCTTCTTTTGTGCGACTCAGTTGTAGGTGGCAGGAATCAGTGTTTTCAGGTTTACTTCCTTGGATCCCCATTAACACACACACACAAACACAACCCAACACAAATGGACACACAGCCCTATTCTTTGTACCAGGTCCTGAACCATTGAGAATAAAACCCACCTATAAATTAGGAATATCAAATTTAATGGAAATAGTCTGTGGACCCCCCTCTACACTAGCTGAAATACAAATCGATGAATTTCTTGTCGCATCTCTTTATCTACATTTTCACCAGGGTTTGTGTCCTGAGAGTCAGCTGGTAAAACTGGCAGGCTGATATACTTAGTTTCAAGCGCCTGTACTATATTGAGTTTGCAATCCACTTAATTTTAAAATTTGAATTTCTTTGGGTAGAGCACAATCATTCTATTCCATGTATTTTGTCAATGTCCTCTTTCCCTCAATTTTTTGAATTAGTCTTCCCTTAAAGTCAATTGCATTTTTTAAAGCTTTTGCTGAAGCTTGCTCTCTTCTATCTATAGTTCCAAAATGTTACGTAGCACCCTCATCGTAGGTCTCTTTATCCACAAAGAGAATACCCACAAAGATTTATGCAGTGCACTTTCCTTCAAAGCTAAATTCTATTCCAGCATTCCTTGCTTTAATTCAGAATTATGACTGTGTGTAAAAGTGACACCAAAATCTTTCTTTCTTTTTTTTTGTAGAGACAGAGTCTCACATTATGGCCCTCGGTAGAGTGCCGTGGCGTCACACAGCTCACAGCAACCTCCAACTCCTGGGCTTAAGTGATTCTCTTGCCTCAGCCTCCCGAGTAGCTGGGACTACAGGCACCCACCACAACACCCAGCTATTTTTTTGTTGCAATTTGGCCAGGGCCAGGTTTATACCCACCACCTTTAGGTATATGGGGTCGGCACCCTACCCACTGAGCCACAGGTGCCACCCAGCACTGGAGTCTT
Organism: Nycticebus coucang; assembly: GCF_027406575.1. NCBI lineage: Eukaryota > Metazoa > Chordata > Mammalia > Primates > Lorisidae > Nycticebus > Nycticebus coucang. The sequence continues at coordinate 100,478,572 of NC_069788.1, read as the reverse complement.
TCTGAACATCTTTATTGTGGTTCCCATGATGTGGACCAGTCCCTCCATCTTACCTTCAACCCTTTCTGGGTCTTGTTGATTTGAACACCTGTCTGCATGCTACTGGTCATTGGTACTGTTTTAATAGGGGCCATGATGTTCTCTGTGTAGTTTGCTAAGCTTAGATCATCTTGGACTGATTATACTACACAGGCAGACCACATCCAGCCTGCATTGCTTATAGGACGATATGTTATAATGAACAGAGAACTAGGCTCTAAGCAAGAAAGATGAAAACTGAGAACCACTTTCTCTTTCTTATCATTTTGATAAATTTGAAAGATTATTTAAATTCAATCTGCCTTGGTTTCTTTCCTATTTAGTGAGAATAATACTATGTCTTGGTTTTTCTTTTCCTTGTGCGTTAGATGATACTGAGTACATATATAATGATGTAAAATTAAAAACAATTTATATTGTATATCATTATATTACAGTTCCTTTACATATAATATCTCTAGTCCTAATAACAAACATAAAAGGAATTTTTTTTCGGATCACAATTTTCTGCAAATGAAATTCATAAAGCCTGACTAACTTATTCTAATCACACATTGGTACTGGATGCCAAAATCAGGATTTAAATTACTATGGTAGAATACCTGGCTCCAGTGCCCACTCCCTACATATCATATCAATATTTCTTCACAAATCAGGACTCAACACAGTATAATATTCTCTATACATGTCATTTTTTTATTTCTATTAAGACTGCCCCATCTTACCACAGAAGTCATTTCTTTGCCAAAAGCTTTCCACTCAGGGTTGACAGAAAATGATAACTATCAATCACCTCAATGAGCTGCTGTCACAGATGGAAATTTTTCTCCAAATAATGACACGCATATATTATGTCTCAGATTAAATCAATTGTGACTTTTCCCCTATTTAGTATGAAAGTAAAATCCCTTGTTGATATAACATACTTAAGTATGTACATCTTAAAATTGACACCAGTTCCCCCCCAAATGTCCTGAGTGTATATTTGTATGACCTTGATAGTGAGATAATGATGGCTACACATAAAGCCAACAATTTATCCCTTTCCATTCCCTTAAGAAATTCACATGCTCATAATTTATGCATATATCTAGTATAGTTATTTGCACTCAATAAAAAAGTAACATTAATTGTATCCTCTATTTAGTTTGAATAAACAGGAAAAAATACCAGCCTGTCCATGAGAAAAACAATATGTTGATTGATAGATTTTCATTAGTATAAGCTTTTTGAAAAAACAACATTCTAAAAATGAAAAAGTGAAATCAAATATTTTTGATTTATAGAATCCTCTTCAACCATAAAAGCCTTCACAGCTGTTAAATCCATACACAAAGGTTGGTAAAGTCAGTGTGTATGTATAGATATTTTAAGTGATAGAAGGGATATAAATAATTGCACCCTGTGTTACTCCATATGCTGTGAGATAACTCTCATTTAGAACAATATAAAATAGTTTGTTGACTGTTAGACAGACGGTGATTGAGGGGAGGGGGAAACTCTGATTTGAATACCCATTACAAATCAGTCACTTTAGGAGCAATATTTCTTCCCCAAGGAAAAGGTTGACCAATGGAGATCATTCTGGACATTGAGATGAGGAAACTAAGATATAGCAAATGTAAAGGCCTTGCCTGAGAATTCATGAAACCGTAGTGTAACCCAGATCCTTAATTTAAAGAAAATAATATTGCTTGGGTGGTGCCTGTGGCTCAAAGGTGCCTGGCTGGCCCCGTATGCCAGAGGTGGCGGGTTCAAACCCAGCCCTGGCCAAAAACTACAAAAAAAAAAAGAACATAAGATTGCTCCCACCATATACCATGCTGTGGCTTGTAAACCACAAAGGATAGTGGTGATTAATACAAAAACTCAATGTACCATAATATTCTAAGTTAGGAAGAAGAAAAATGAGAAAATGTATCTTTCATGGCTAAAATGAAGTCCTGGTGAACTGTAACCTTCACCAAAGTATTGACTGCCCATAAATTTCTGCCTCTTTGCTTAGAGAAAAAACTATTAAAATCTTAGAAGTAAATCTGCTTAGTAATTCACATCTATATAAGAAATATCAGCTACTGTTTTGTGAAATCTTTGAATTAATAAGGGTGTCCAACCAAGTGAATATAGTGAAGGTACTGTGATTACACAAAGTTCTCACAGCTGACTGGTGGTGAAGTTAAAAAAAAAAAAACTACTTTGTACATCTCTATGAAACAAAATCATCTGTAATAAAGCTACCTTAACAATGGAAAAACTAACTAAACTATATAGAGTTGTGTGATTATTTTCTAGACTACAGTAATGACTTAAACTGTTTCCTCTTAGATTTGACAATCTGCATAGAGATATTTGTAAAGACTCTAAAAAGAAACTAATATTTTATTATAAATTTATGTTTCAACTTAGAATAGTATATGCCAAATCAAAAGAATTGGAAAAGGACAAAGAGAATATAATCAAGCACAATCCTTTCATTTGCCTTAATACAATTGCTTTTATCATTATGCTACAAAATCTAATATTATATATTTTTCTTTGAGACAGAGTGTCACTCTGTTGCCCCAGGTTAGAGTGTTGAAGTACCATAGTTCACAGCAATCTCAAACTCATGGGTTCAAGTGATCCTCTTGTCTCAGCCTTCTGAGTAGCTGGGACTATAGGTACCTACTGCAAAGCATGGCTCATGTTTCCATTTTCAGTAGACACAGGATCTCGTTCTTGGTCAGGCTGGTCAGAAACTCTTGAGATCAAGCAATCCACCCACCTCAGCCTCCCAGAATGCTAGGATTACAGGCAGGAGATCACTGCGTCCAGTGTGTTTTCATTTTTATAGAACTAGAACATTCCAATGAATGATAAGGTGCTTAGCCTGTGCTTTTTTATTTTTTTTCTATTTTGCTATTATAAATAATTGTCAAAGAAATAAAACCATGCATGAACTTCTCACCCAGTCATAGTCCCATACTATGGACCATTTCTTAGGGAAGTTTCAGAGAAGTGGTCATGGAGATAAATGGATTTATAAGGAACTGGAACGTATAAGCTGTAAGATTACGCAAAAGAATGATACAATTTTATCAACATCTTATTAAGGGACCAACTTCATCATACCAGTAATATAAATTGTTTGCCTATAAGCATTATTGTTCTTTTTGTGTTTTGTCACCATTTCTTTCTTCTCCAACAGGCTTCTTTATTTATTTAGGTCTGAGCGTCTATATCGTTTTTTTTCCCCCTGAATAATTTCTATTAACCTCTTCACAGTGCAAGTCTGCTGGCTAAGAATCCTCATTAGTTTTTGTCTGATAATGTCTTTATTTCTCCTTCACCTTTGAAGTTACATTTTTATGGATATCACATTCCAGGTTATTGTTTTTTTTTAAAAAAAATTTCCATAATTCAATAATTTTACTCTTTCCTCACTTGCATAATTTCTAAGAGGTTCACTTTAATTCTTATCCTTGTCTCTCTAAAGTTAAAGGGTACCTTTCCCACCCCACCCCTGATATTCTGTAAGACTTTCTATTTGTCTTTAGTTATCTGCAGTTTGAATATGATATACCTTGGTGTAGTTTTCTGATATTTATCCTGATTTGTACTCCCTGGGGTTCCTTAATTTGTGGTTTAGTGTCTGTCATTAATTTTCAAAGCTCTTCCGTATTATTTTCAACCATAACTTTTGGTTCTTCTGATATTTTAGGAATGTATATGATGCATCTTTTGGAATTATCCTATAGTCTCACAGTTCTTGGACTTTTTTTAGTTTTAGAAAATCTCTTTGTATATATGTTTTGCAAGTTTCTATTGATATTTCTTCAAACTTACTAGACTTTTTTGGTCATCTGGAGTCTATCGATGAACCTCTCGAAAGCACACTTCATTTCTGTTATAGAGTTTAACATATTAATCACAATTATTTTACGCTCTCTGCCTAATAATTCCAACATATATATCATATTTGAGTCAAATTCTGGTTCCTTCATTGACTGTACAGGTGGTATTTTCACTTGCATTTTGACATCCCTTCTATTTATTTATTTGAAAACTAAGCATATTGTATGGAACTTAGATTAAGATAAATAAGCGTTTAGTGAGAGGATTTATTTTAATCTGGCTAGGAGTGGGGCTATCTTTAATGTTTACCGTGGCTGTAGCTGCCAGAAGTTTTACATTTATCTTGTGTGTTTCTTTTTCTTCTTTATTGACTTTGAATTTCCCTAAATACTCCTCCTGCGAATCTTTCAGGTATTTTAGATGCAGTTCTGTATTATTATATGACGTTTCTGCTGGTGTGATCGCAGTAAGATATGGAGGAGCATTCTATAATTTTAGTATTAATTTTCTTATTTTAGTAGGCTTATGACCCTGGGCTGTGGCCTTTATAAGTATTTCTTAACTCCCTCTCCATTCCCTTATGTAAGACAGGAGGGCTAAAACATCTTGAGTGGAAGGAGAAAAGAAAACTGCAACAAGAACATGCATGACAGAGATGACAAAAACAAATTCCTTGACCTTAAGAATCTGCCATAATAGATTAATATGTTCATATATATTTGGTATATTTTAATCACACCAAGGCATTTAATGACATTTGTTTTTAAAATAAATATTGCCTTTTAAATTATTTTAATGAGAAGTTATGATTTTTCTATTCTCCTTCTCCAATCTGTTAGCGTAAATTGGAGCCACGTGATATAAGAGGTTGATTCTTGAATTTAGATATGAAATCTCCACTCTCCAAAGAGAATTACCTTGTGGGACTGCTACTTAGGGAAAAAGTACAAGCAAACTATGAAAAATTGGGGATGTCTGTTTCAAAAGCCAATGTTACAAAAAAAACAAACAAAACAAATGTGTTGAACAAACTGTTGTCCATTGCTTTATATTTGATTTTACATAGGTACATTGCCCCAAATTTACATTATGTATTTCCTGTTAAAATGGTCTAATATTTAGTGAAATTTCTTCAAGTATTTCTTCTAAACTCAAAAAGCTGTGATGGGCCTTGTGAAGAAAATATGTATGTTAGATAAACTTTTTTTCAGGCATAATTTACAGTGTTTTGGCCTCTGAGTTCAGTGAATGCATCAACAATAATACTAAATGTGGTATTTTAAAACACAAATATATAGTAAAAAAGGTTATGTATTGGTTCATTAACAAAATTATGACCAGAGGCTTACAAAATACAAATCAGATGTTTCTTTCAGGAAAGTGGAATTTCATTCAGTGTTTGTGGCAAATTTGTAAAACATAACTACCATATGCATATAATACATGAATAATATATTTTTAAACATTTTTACTCTGACAGATAATTCACTGTTGCCCTAAACATAACAATTTAACTATGAATTTCCTGTTAAAATGGTCTACTATTTAGTGAAATTTCTTCAAGTATTTCTTCTATTAACTATGATCTTTAGTCTCTTGCTTTATTTTAGTAGGATTTTATTTATTTCTTTATTCCAATACAAACTTGAATTTTTTATAGCAGTTTTACTTTTGGTTCAGAGTTTTAAGAAAGCATTTTTTTCTAATACATTGTTTTAATTTGGACTAAAAAGAATACTAGGCCACTAGTATTGTTGAGTATTTTCTGTTTTCTAGTATACAGTATTGAAGTCCAAGCAAAATTGTTAGTATATCTATATTAAGAAGTACTAAATTTACTGTTTACAATCTGTTATCTCCTTTTTTGAACTCCTGTCTTATTAAAATACAAAAGAAAAAAAGGTTGGTTTATTCCTCATGGTTCTTTTAAATTATATTACCCTGTAAAATCAAACTGGAGGCACACATGAAGAACGTGTAACTTAATTCTTTAATTTTTTGCTAGTTTTATAATTCAAATTTAGATTTAGGGCTTCAATAACTATGGCACTCATCTGTGGGAAGTAATGATGAAGTGTTACAATTTGTTTTAAAAACTTCATTTTAAATAAAAATTTATTAGATAATTAAATGAGTTAATTATCTAATAGTTAAATGAGTTCAAATGGAATTGCTTGGGGTGCTCAGTGGCACAGGGGCTTGGGTCACGTTCCAGAAGGAGCAGCCTATGTTATTTCCATGATGTTCCCTGAGTTTTTACCTCAATCCCTTTTGGATTCTGTAGGTAAGAATAGGTGGGAATGCTATATGGAAAATCATGCTAAAGTCAAGAGGTGTGGTTTCTAGTCTAGACCTTGTGTTTACTCTTTATATAGAAATTTCAATGTCCAAAAATACAGAATCTCTCAAATAATATATAGACACTATAGAAATAGAAGGCATTCTTGAGACATTAATAAAGTAGTCAGAAATGAATGTTTAGCAATATTCATTTATAAATATTAGATGCAAATATCACATCATATTTATATGAGGTGAGCACCAGCAGCCAGGCTGGATCCAAAGACTGGGTATGTTTTATAGTCTGTGGAATGAAAGGTGTCCGGTCATCAGTACTTACATATTTTGTGACCTTTTACTTACTATGTTTTCTCATCCTAATGTAGTACCCAAACATTCTGTGCATTTCCATTTTGTTTAAAAGCCCCAATGAAAGTGCTGTTCTGTCATTCAGCTCTGTGAATTTTCTTCGTAAATTGGGGGAGGGGGGCGGCGGGGAAACTATGTTACTCTGCAAGCAGCATCTTGAAGGTGCTTCTGATTGTCACACCAACTCGTCATTCTTTTCCTCCTACCTCCTAACAGTTATGTTCACATAGTTTGTTTCAGTTTTTATTTTTTTTATTTTTTATTTTTATTTTTTATTAAATCATAGCTGTGTACATTAGTATGATCATGGGGCACCATACACTTGGTTCATAGACCGTTTGACACATTTTCATCACACTAGTTAACATAGCTTAAAATCCCTTTCAACAATACAAAAAGGAAAAATGGAGAATGCCCCTTTAATTTTGTTTCAGATATGAAAGCTCATCTGATGTAGTATGGCAAACTGATGTTCTATTGTTAGGACAAATTTCTATTTATTTACTTATAGGGAGACAGCAAGTGAGTGCTGAATGTATATTTTTTTAATTTTTCAAATGGCAGAGAGTCATTTTTCTTCTTTTAAATCATTGTTTTTTGTATCCACTTCCTGCAAGCGTAAGCTCAGGAAGTGATAAAGTTGACACAGTTGCTGATGGATTTTCAGGGGCTCATGCCAAGTTGTTTCCTGATGCCAAACACAATGGATCAGGAAATATGGCACGTGACCAGAAAAATCTTATTGTTTTAAATAAGTTTTCTCCCTTACTTATGGTTGTAAGGAGTAATTTCCCAAAATATTTAAATACTTCATGATGATGAATGATCCTACAAATGTTCAGATAGTGATCTTCATGCATAGTTTTTTATTAGCCTAACTTTGAAGATCCACATTATGAAATAGTCCAAGAAATCTATGATAACTCTTTTCAAAACAGATTAAACACAGCATATTTTGGAGGAAGGAATTTGGCAAATAGAAAAGCATAAAAAGGTCTCAATATAATCTCATGAATTTAATTTGAATGTAATATTTATTCAATCCACTTATCATACTATATTAAGGCTGATAAAACACACATTTTCAGCCCAAACTCTTATGGATAAAATAGATATCCTGGGTTTTGTTTATGAGAAATATTTTGTAAAATGCTCAGTTATCTGTCCTTTTCACAGGGTTAAGTTAGTTCCAAATGCTGAATTTTCTTCCCATCTTTATCCCCCAATGTTTAGTATTTTATAAAATATGTTCCATTCCTCTCCAAAGATCCCAAACCCCCAGGGCTTTGAGTGGTTCTCTCACAGTTACTATCAATTTGGCCTACATATTCATACATTTTCCCCAAAGTTTAGAATTAAGAATTTTATGAGTACAGACTTTCAAAATATTATTCATGTTCCATAAGGGTCTTTTCAAATGCAAAGACCAAATATCATTTATGTGTGAGCTGTTTAAATGAACATTCTGAAAATCAGCTTTGTTGTTTTCAGTTATTCCACTTCATTCTCAGCTTTCAAGATATAAATTCATCACAAATTAGAGTTAGGAGGCCTTGGCCTCTCCTGGAGGAAACAAACTATGTGGATTATTATCTTCAACTGAATGTGTTCACTGAGCAACCATCTGGTAAGTGTTTAACTCTACTAACTGCTCAGCTCATAGGTATGGGCAGCTTTGAGGAAATAACTCCCATAAAAAAAAAAAAAAAACTATACGTATCAATGGGTTGGCTATAGTTCTGTTGGTAATGCTGAATTATAGCTCAGATCCACAAAATTCTAATTGCATCTTAAGATTAAGATAACTCTCAATCACTCACACCTGGCAGGGGTCTCAGTCACAATATTTTAAAAGCAAGCTAGATTTACAAGGAAAAAAAATAAATTGTTTTATAAATCATATAAGCCTTTTGCTATGTTATACCACATCCCTCTCCAAAATAATAATTTTTGACCACCAGTTTTAAAATGGTGTAAAAAAAATTCATATCCAGAAATATCCAAAAAGTAAAAAGTCTTTTATCAGAAGTTGTGCTGAATCTTTACAATGTATGCTGTTTTACAGAACTCTTAACTATTTCCATATTTTCTCAGCATCGATATTTAATTGTTCTCATTTTAATGTTTCATATGCTCAGAAAAATTTTTATAATTTGTTTGTACATTGAATATGATCTTTCTTTTATAGGAAAAGTAATCACTCCCCTCCTATTAAAAAAAATAAGTCTATTTGTCTTTAGAAAGAGGCAAACATTGCAATATATAACTTGTAGGTGAAATAGCAGATTGTAAAACAAAATGTAAGAAAGTGTTATATATTGATATCACATTCAAATATAATGTTACTCCATAAAGTAGTAGTTAATAATGATATTAGGATACAAAAAAAAAAATACAGCTTTTTTCTGGGTATTTCCAGCTGATTTCTCAATCTTTTTTATCTAAGCAATTTTTTACTTCACATTGGAGATTCGGGAACTCTTTCTGTGCCTCAATCTAAATTTTGCTCTGAATTGTTGAACTCAACTAAAATATTTATTATTCAGGTTTTAAAAACTATGATTTCTAAATCTTTCACCTAGCGGTAATTTTCACAGAGACAGAGAGGAGTGTAAAAGTCCAGACAATCTTGAACAATATTTATCTTGCAGGGAACTTCTAAAAGTAGTGAACACAGCAAATTCAATAGAAGATCTGCTTTGCAGATTGGTTTAGGCTAAGGTGAAAGTGGCCACAGACTTAAACAAAGCAGAGATATCTTCCATTATTGTAGAATGACTCACCGACAAAGGGATCAGACCTTGGAGGTGGCATTTGTTTGCCCCATATTTTAACTTTATTTTGGTGTGCTGACATTTGGAGTGACTCTGATTGGTCTGGAATTAGCCTTCCTATCGTGTGAAACATCTGTACTGTATTGTTCCAAAGGATTAGCTGCCCACTGGGGATTCTGTGAAGTCAGGACAATGAAGGTCATTAAAGGTACAAACATTTATTTTCCGGCCTCTAGTTCAGCGGGGAAAGCCAGGCAGCTGATGGATTTTTTTCTTTCTTTCTTTCTTTTTTTTTTTTTTAATCCAAATCTCAGCATTCTTGCAAATACAACTAAACAACTGTGAACCATGCTAGAATTGTTACAGTGGAATTGATGACTTTAGGAATTTAGGATTATTTACAGGCCAAAGAAGAGGACAGAGAAAAACCTGACACTCCATGTCAAAGTTATGAATTGAAAGGAAACTAGAGCCGCTGGGGATGATTGTAAGGGGTGCAGTTGGGCACAGCCCTAGGTGGTATTCCAAATTAAATTATATTTTTCTCCAGTAGTTTCCTTACTTGCCATCAACATTCTTCTTTCCCCTTTCCATCTGGTATCCTTAATTCCATCAAACATCTTCTCTCTAAATCTCTTGAGAGTACATTCATAGCTGCTCACACTGTGATAAATTTAACAACTAAAATGTGAGAGGAAACAGGGTGTGGAGAAATGAGCTTCTTTGCATTATGGGTCAAACTGTAATCCCTCCAAAAAAAGATGTGTTGAAGTGCTAACCCCCAGTACCTCAGAATGTGACTTAATTCTGAGTAAGGTTGTTCCAGATGCAATTAATTAAAGTCAGGTTGTCCTGGACTAAAGTGGCTGCTAATCCAGTATGACCAGGGTCCTCATAAGAAGAGAGCTTAAAGGCAGAAACACACATTTAAAACACTCTGATGACGAAGAAAGAGTTATGCATTTGCAAGCCAAAGAAGGCCAAAGATGTCCCACAAACCATCAGAAATCAGGTAAGAAAAAATTTCCCTACAGACTCCAGGAGAATCACTGCCCTAGCAAAACCTTATTATTTTATTTATTTATTTATTTATTTTGAGACAGAGTCTTACTTTCTTTCTCACCATAGAGTGCTATGGTGTCACAACTAAGAGCAACCTCAAACTCTTGGGCTCAAGCGATCCTCTTGCCACAGCCTTGAAAGTAGCTGGGACTACAGGCCCCCACCACAAGGCCTGGCTATTTTTAGAGATGGGGTCTCGCTCTTGCTCAGGCTATTCTCAAACTTATGAGCTCAAGCAATCCACCCTCCTTGGCCTCCCACAGTGCTGGGATTATAGCTGTGAGCCCCTACACCCAGCTCCAAAATCTTAAGTTTGGACTTCAAAGCTCCAGAATTGGGAGGCAATAAGTTCTGTTTGTTTAAACCACCCAGATTGTGTAATTTGTTATGGCAGAACTAATAGACTTAATATCATATATGTAATAAATGGGGCTTAGTTTAAATTCTAGTTTCCTTGACTGCAGCAACAATCTGACCATATATCCTTTTACCTTCTAAGTCATTTTATTAAGGACAAAGTATGAATGGAATATGTTTAAGAAATGGTGGTGAAGTTGACACATAAAATTGAATCCTCACTCATGTATGCTATCTCCCGATTATTTCTGTATATTAAACAGGCCTCTTAAATGACGCATTAACTATTTCTCTCTGAACAGCTCTCTAAATAACGGGAGCCTGCCACCTCCTTAAGGTTGACTACTTTTGAGTGCTATGAGGAACATGATTTAAATACCATTACATTTTGTAGAACAAAAATTTTCTAATTGTGGGTTGTCACCATTAGTGAGTAATAAAATCCATTTATTGAGTAATCCTCCCTTCCAATCCCTGGACAAAAAAAAAAAAGAAAGAAGAAAGAAAGAAACCAAATACAATGAAATGGAATAGCAATTATGAATTGCACCTGTCTATGTTCAAAGAACTAGGTTTGTAAACATTTATTTCTATACCCATAGTGTATGTTCTAAATGGAGAACATAAAATGCATTTCTCATTACGGGTCACAGAAAAAATTACAAAATATTAGACCCTATCCCATATCTGTTTACTACTTTATTACATTAAGAAATCTAGAATAAGTGGAGTTCAATTACTTTCATATGTTTTATTTTATACAAAACTTTGTTAATTATTTGAAGATTCCTAAGATGTTTATTATTTTTTTAATTATATAAAGTTGTAGATTTGTGGTGAGAAAAACAAAAGGTTTCTTAAGCACCAAATTTCTGTCTCTCCTATTGCAGAACTTGACAAAAAGTTTAAAATATCATGAAATTTTGTATTTGTTTTTCAAATGAGCTTGCTTGGTTATCCATGCCTCCTGCACTAGGAACAATCGAGCAAGGAGGCATATTATAATAAATATTTTCAAAACTTGAATATACAACATCAACAAACAGAACAAAAGCAAAACATCAGTTAAAATAAAATCCACTCATAAATAATATGAGAACTTTCAAAATAAAGCATCCATAAAAGAACAAATAATGGCTTATTGTTCAACTGGAAATTCTGCTCCAAATGTGAAAGAATCTCTTTATTGTTGACTTCTGAAAGGTTATCTAGTCATTTCCTTCTTAGCCAAAATGATAGGTTTAGTCACTCAGAGAAATGAAATGTTTTAGCAAGTGATATCAGGAAAAGCTGGACTTGACACTTGTGTCCTAAACCCAGACTTATACTTTTTCAACACGCATTTCTTTCTTATACAACATAGCAACATTAATAACTTTTTTGAAAGATAGAAATTACTAAAACTGATAAGAGAAAAGATAGCAAATCTGAGCAGTGTTATAAGAAGTAACAAAATTGAATTAGTAATTAATATTCTTCCCAGGAAGAATAAATTGGTCACACATTACTTCATTTGAGAGAGTTCTATCAAAAGATTAAAGAAGTAATACCAGTCCTCACAATATTTTCTAGGAAATAGAGGAGGAAATATCTCAGAATTCTATGAAACCAATGTGAGTCTGATACCAAAGTCAGAACAAGACATCTCAGTAAAACTACAGGTTAATAATATAGAAGCAAACATTTATATTAGTGCAAAATTAGAGTATAGATAGGAACATTAATTTTATATTAGAAAACAGAATCTTGTTACATATAAAAATATTATTCATCAGGATCAAATGGGATTTATAACGAATGAAAGATGGGCTTAAAATACTTTTTTTTTTCTTTTTTTAAAGACAGAATTATTCTTTTTTTTTGTTGTTGGGGATTCATTGAGGGTACAATAAACCAGGTTACACTGATTGCATTTGTTAGGTAAAGTCGCTCTTGCAATCATGTCTTGCCCCCAGAAGGTGTGGCACTCACCAAGGCCCTGCCCTCCTCCTTCCTTCCCTCTCTCTGCTTTTCCTCCCCCCCCCATAACCTTAATTGTCACTAATTGTCCTCATATCAAAATTGAATACATAGGATTCATGCTTCTCCATTCTTGTGACGCTCTACTAAGAAGAATGTCTTCCAATTCCATCCAGGTTAATACGAAGAATGTATCTCCATTTTTTTTAATAGCTGAATAGTATTCCATGGTGTACATATACCACAGCTTGTTAATCCGTTCCTGGGTTGGTGGGCATTTAGTCTGTTTCCACATTTTGGCGATTGTAAATTGAGCTGCAATAAACAGTCTAGTGCAAGGGTCCTTATGATAAAAGGATTTTTTTTCCTTCTGGGTAGATGCCCAATAATGGGATTGCAGGATCAAATGGGAGATCTAGCTTGAGTGCTTTGAGGTTTCTCCATACTTCCTTCCAGAAAGGTTGTACTAGTTTGCAGTCCCACCAGCAGTGTAAAAGTGTTCCCTTCTCTCCACATCCACGCCAGCATCTGCAGTTTTGAGATTTTGTGATGTGGGCCATTGTCACTGGGGTTAGATGGTATCTCGGGGTGGTTTTGATTTGCATTTCTCTAATACATAGGGATGATGAACATTTTTTCATATGTTTGTTAGCCATTCATCTGTCTTCTTTAGAGAAGGTTCTATTCATGTCTCTTGCCCATTGATATATGGGATTGTTGGCTTTTTTCATGTGGATTAATTTGTGTTCTCTATAGATCCTAGTCATCAAGCTTTTGTCTGATTCAAAATATGCAAATATCCTTTCCCATTGTGTAGGTTGTCTCTTTGCTTTCTAACTAAAAATTGAAGGAAATTTTTCACCTTAATAAGGATGCGTGTAAAATCTACAGTAAATATCACACTTAGTGATGTCAGACTCAATGTGAGACCAGAAACAAGACAAAAATGGCAGAAAATTGTTCTCAAGATTCTATCCAAGGAAATCTGGCAAGAGAAAAAAAAGAAAGTAGGATGGACTTTATATTAAGATGATGTGTTTGAATGTAAAAAAGCCTAAGTAATCTGCAAAATTGCTGCTAGAACTAAACAGTGAGTTCAGCAAGGTTACAGTATATAAGATCAACATGCAAAATAAACAGTGTATTTGTAGTATAGCAATATAAATCATTAATTTAAAATTTAAAATTCCATTCATGACAGCATCAAAAATAAAAAAAAGAATTAAACTAACAAAACATTGTAAAACATATACATTAAATATTATAAAACTTTACTAAAGACCTGAATAGAGAGATACCCCATTTTAATAAATTGTAAGATTAAATTTTTAATGAAGATAATTCTTTCTAAATTTTCTATAGATCAAATCTAATTGCTGGTTAAAATAGCCATATTTTCAGAATAATTGTACAAACTGGTTCAAAAATGTATATAAAAATGAGAAGAGTCCAGGGTCTACAAAACAATTTTGAAAAGAACAACATGAAAGATTTATACCACCTAATTTTAAAATGTATTTAAATCTATACTAATCAAGACAGTGAGGTAAATGCTAAAACGCATAGGCAAAAAGACAAAAAAAAGGAATATAACTCAAATCCAAAAATGTACTATTATATTTATGGTCAACTAATTTTTTTTTTTATTAAATCATAGCTGTGTACATTAATGCAATCATGGGGCACCATACACTGGTTTTATATACAATTTGATGTATTTTCATCACATTGGTTAACATAGCCTTCCTGGCATTTTTTTAGTTATTGTGTTAAGACATTTATATCCTACGTTTAGTAAGTTTCACCAATACCCTTGTAAGATGCACCATAGGTGTGGTCCTACCAATTACCCTCCCTCCACCTGTCCTCCCCCCCTCACTTTCCCCTTTCCCCCATTCTTAGGTTATAATTGGGTTATAGCTTTCATATGTATGCTACAAATTAGTTTCATAGTAGGGCTGAGTACATTGGATACTTTTTCTTCCATTCTTGAGATACTTTGCTAAGAAGAATATGTTCCAACTCCATCCATGTAAACATGTAAGAGGTAAAGTCTCCATCTTTCTTTAAGGCTGCATAATATTCCATGGTGTACATATACCAAAATTTATTGATCCTTTCGTGGGTCAATGGGCACTTGGGCTTCTTCCATGATTTAGCAATTATGAATTGGGCTGCGATAAGCATTCTCGTCCAAATATCTTTGTTATAATGTGATTTTTGGTCTTCTGGATATATATCTAGTAGAGGAATTGTAGCATCAAATGGCAGGTCTATTTTTAGATCTCTAAGTGTTCTCCAAACATCTTTCCAAAAGGAAAGATGCCAAGGTATTTCAATGAGAGGATTTTCAGGTGTGATGGAGGGGCAACAGAAATTCCTTACATAAAGAGATGAACTTAGTCCCTAGCTTCATTCCATATATAAAAAGTGATCATAGAGTTAAAATTAAAATCTAAACCTGTTCTATACATAAGAATAAATATTTACAATATGGTTCAGCAAAGAATTTTCAGACATGACACTAAAAGCAGGGGTCATTAAAATAAAAAAAAAAGCAGAAAAAAAAAGCTAAATTAGACTTCATCGAAGCAAAATGTATGCATCACAAAAGACATCACTACGAAACAAAAAGATAAGCCATAGACTGGAAGAAAAATAGATTTAAATCATTTATAACTGATAAAACACTCATATCCAGACCACTTAAAGAACTCCAACAACTTATAATAAGAAAATACACCCAATTAAAAATGGGCAAGAGATGTTGTATCAGTTTCCTAGGGTTGATGTAGCGAAGTGCTACAAACCAGTTAAAAATAACAGAAGTTGATTGTCTCACTGGTCTGAAGGCTATGGGAACAAATTCAAGGCGTCAGCATAGTCTTCTTCCCTCTGAACTCTGGGTACAATTCTTCCCTGCCACTTCTTAGTTTCTTGTGGTTGCCGTCAATCCCTGGCATCCCTTGGCTTGCAGTTAAATCACTTCAATCTCTGCCTCTGTCATCCCATCATTTTCTTTCCTGCTCCGTGTATTTTCACATGGTGCATCTGTCCTGTTTTTAAAAATTTTACAACTTAATAATAATAGCAATAAAGTGCACAATAAATTAAATGCACATGAATCATCTCAAAACCACCACCTACCTCCCACCCTGGCCTGTGAAAAAATTGTCTTCCCATAGCAGTCATTTGGATTAGGGCCCTAACCCATTCCAATATAATCTCAACTTAACTTATTTTATTAGTAAAGACCCTATTTCCACATAAGGTTACATTCTGTGGGGGAGGACTTCAAAATATCTTTTTAAAGGACACAATTCAATCTATGACAGATATAAATTGGGAAGAAAAAGTATACAATGTACTCAGTACTATTATGAAACCAATATATAATCACACACACTTTCATACATGATAAAACACAACTATAGCCAGAATGAAAGAGGGAAAGGGAGGTTGAGGGAAGGGGAGGGAGGAGGCCAGTTGGAGGGAGGACAAGTGGAGGCACCCCACCTATGGTGCAAAATGCAATGGTACATGTCAAATCTACTAAGAGTAGAGATTGCTGTCTTGACACAGCAATTAAGTGAGGTGAAGTCTATGTTAACCAGTTTGATGTAAGCATTCCAAATTGTATATAAAATCAGCACATTGCACCCCATAAATGCATTAATGTACACAGTTGTGATTTAATAAAAACATAAAAAATAAATTGACATTTTGCTAAAAATATATACAAATTTGTCAATAAGCACAAAAAATGATGTTGCAATCTTTAATTGTTAGGGCAATGCAATTAAAACTATGTGAAGATATCATTTCATACACACTTTATTGGCTATAGTAAACATTACAGCCAAAAACAAATACCAGCTAGAATGCAGAGTAATTAGAAATATTATTCCTTAGAATGTAAAATGGTGAAACTTTAGCACTTTTCTTAAAGATTTATCATGAATTCACTATGTAAGCCATTAAATCCTGTCCTCAAGATATTTAGGACACAGTAGAAATAAAAAAATATATCCACACAAAGATTATACGTGAATATTCATGGTAGCATTATATATAATTGCCAAAAACCTTAAACAATTTAAATATCCCTCAGCTGGTGAGTAGATAAACAAAATGTGATTTATCCATATTATGGTATACCATTCAGCAATAAAATGGAAATGTCCATGGGATAATGTATCTCATATATGTAGCTTAATGCTAGGGGAAACAAGTTAAATTTAAAAAATATGACATGTTGTTTGATTACATTTAAATGGAATGTTAAGAACAGATAAATCTCTAGAAATAGATTTTAAAAAACTGTGGTTGCCTTCTGTACGGGAGTGGTATCAATTGCAAAATGGAACAGAGATTGGATTGATTAAAATGTTCTAAAACTAGATTGTGGTGATTGTTTCATAGCTCTATATTTAGTAATTACTTACCAAAAATAATTTCTTGTACATTTAAAATGGATTATTGGTATATAAATTATTTCTTAAGAGAACTGTGAAAAATTTATTGGCAAGTATAGGTAGTGGGTGGTATAGATCAGCAGTGCCCAACCTTTTTGACACCAGGAATAGATTTCATGAAGGACAACTTTTTCACAGACAGAAGTAGGGAGGCAGATGTGGTATGGGAATGATTCAACTGCATTACATTTATTGTACACTTTATTCCTATTATTATTACACTGTAGTACAGAATAATTATGAAATAATTATAAAATCACCATAAAGTAGATGCAACTTAATTATCACTTGCCACCCATTGGTAGGGTTTTGATAAGAGTCTGTAAGCAATTTATTGGTTATGGCCAAATCTCTCTGCTAAAGAAAATCCATATATGTAACTGCTCCCCAGTGTTAGCTACATCATCACTTTGGCTCTACCTCAGTTCATGAGGCATCAGGGTCTCATAAGGAGCATGCAAACTAGACCCTTTGCATGCACAGTTTAAAGTAGGGACTCTGGGAACTGAATCACAGGGGTCTGGTGACTTCTCTGATATGGCTTACTCCAGTGCTGCATGGAGTCAGGAGGAGCCACCTAGCAAATCGATCAGTCTGGGAAGGTTGACGTCTCCTTCCCCACTTTGCCCCTCCGTCTGACCCAGTCACTGGTATCTCTGCAGATGGCTAACCCAGTTGCCTGTAGTGAACAGATACTCCAGGGGTTTGCACCTGCCTGAATCGCAAGGAAGTCTGCCAGGCCCCTGCAGTCTGCTGCTATCTAGCAGGAGGAGATGGGGCCTGACATCTTTGAGTGTTTGATGCAGGTGGTGGGGAGGTGTTCACTAGGCTTAGCCCCATCCCTGATTGATGTTGCTAACAGAACAGAATAGAACAGAACAGACAACTTTGCCGGGTTCTGTCTCTGTTTCTGCTAAAATTGCCTACAGAAGACGGGCTGTTCTGAGTTCAAACATCTTTGCTGCTGGAAGTTTGTGTCCAATTACCTCTCTGAGTTGGCCCTGCCCTGGAAGCTTCCCGGGTTGGTAAGCAGTGTCAGGCAAATCCTTTGCTCACTGGTGGCCTCCTCTGGTTGCCCAGGGAGACAGGGGGTGGCTTAAGAATATCCAGAAGTGAGCCCTTTTGCTGTTAAAGAAAAAAACGGCTGTTGATTTGCCTCCAGGAACTGCCGCTCTGGTGTGGGCACCCAGCGGACGCTTTTCTCCTCTGTCTAGCGCCCCAGAGTCAGCACTGAGCGGCTGCAGTTTATGCTCTGTCCACACCCCTCGAGAGATCTCCCAAGAATCCGGACTCCTGGGGGGCAGGCCCCCAGACCCCCGAGTGAGAGTGGGGGGAAGCTAGAATTTCATTCAGTTTTATGCCTGGCTGTATTGTTGCCTGGGGAGGGCTGCTGCACTGCACCGCAGGGAAGTGCCGCCAAGGCGTGACTCTCCCTCAACCGAGTGCCCTCTCCTCACTCCCGTGTCTCAGAGTCAGCGCTGACCAGTTACGGCTTGGGCACTGTGCACTCCCCTCAAGAAATCACCCAAGGATCCGAACTCCTGAGGAACAGGCCCCCAGACCCCGAGTGAGAGTGGGGGGAAGCTAGTTTCATTCAGTTCTATGCCTGGCTGTATTGATGCACGGGGAGGACTGCTGCACCACACCTGCAGGGAAGGGAAGTGCCGCCCAGGCATGACTCCCACTTAGCCGGGTGCCCTCTCCACACTCGCGTGCCTCAGATTCGGCGCTGATCAGTTGCAGCTCGGGGACTGTCCACTCCCCTTAAGAAATCACCCAAGAATCCGAACTCCTGGGGGACAGGCCTCCAGACCTCAGTGAGCAGGAGGGGAGTGTTGGGAATTCAGGGTTGCCGGCAAAGGATTTTTAAAGTTTTATACAGTTTTATGCCTGGCAGGAGAACGCCATGGCACCCTAGTAGGGGAGGTAGTCCAGTTTTTAGAAGGTCTCTCCTGTGGAGTGTAGTGGGAGGGCCTTTAAGTTTGTTTAATTTAATTGCAGGGCTCTTGAGCCGGTCTCATGGGGGAGGGGGACTCCCGTCCGCTTGGTGGTAGATTTTGTACCTTTTGTTTGCATCCTTGTGATCACAGCTTGCCTCAGTGGTGTTGATGTGCATTCTTCAACCTTCTCTCTTGGTGTGGCTCAAATCCACCAGGATACTTACTAAATTCCTGTCCCTTAACTCTCCTTGTGGACGATAGCCTCTGTTGAAAGCTGGCTTCAGTCCGCCATCTTGTCGATAGACTGGAATAGATTTTTCATTGCCAATATAGTCTAGAACTATTTGGAGATTAATAGATATATTAGGAGTCTAAGTATATATAGTTTAAATAAGTTTAGAATGAAGCAGCAACCTTAACCCTAGATGTACTTTTCAATAACCAGGGAAAGCTTTTAAAATACGCCTGGGCTTCAACTCACAGAATTTAAATCAGAATACTAAGGCACTGAATACCAGTATTTTTAAAAGTATTTCAGAATGAAGTTATATATGTATATATAAGTTATATATATAATGAAGTTATATCTATATTATATTTATAATGAAACTTATAATAAAACACAATGGGTAATCAAATATTTGTCTGACGTTTACAGACCAATAGGACACTATTTTCTTTATTTCTAATAACAAGATGTCAAAGTTTCCATTTTAGAAAGATCATTTGCTAATCTGATATTTATTCAATTATGAAACTGAATTAGAAAATTCTAGTTGAATCTACTCATATAGAAATATCATATTAAAGTCTCTATATTTTTCCATAACTAGTGGGCAATAGCAAGGTAGTTACTAGAGAATGAATTCACAGCAGGGTGGATTATTGCCCATCAATAGATCCTCTCAATTTATTTGGAGAAGTTAATGAGTAATGAACCAATTAATGAAAATTAAATTAAATTAAATTAAAGATTCTGAGTTCAGAAACTCTTAGATACAACTTTCAGGAGTAAGTGGTAAGAAGGCAGTTACACAAATGAAAGAAACTAACAACCTGTCATTTGTGATTAAAAATGCCAATTTTTGAAAAACCACTGACAACTTAGCCAGAGGTTTGAATGTTTGTCCCTTCCAAAACTTGTGTGGAAATTTAATTGGCAATGTAACAGTATGGAAGGTAGGGCCTTTAAGATTTTATTAGGCCAGGAAGACTCTACCCTAGTACTTGGATTTAATGTCTTTAAATGGGCTTTCTGGAGTGGGCAGTCTCTCTTGGCTCTTCTTTCCTACCCAGTGAAGAACAGTCTTGCTTCCCTTTGGAAAATGCAGCGCTGAGAAGCCACCCACTGAGCCTCCCCAGACTCTAAACCTGCTGGCTGGTGCCTTCCCCTTGGATTTTTTAGCCTTCAGAACTATAAGAATTAAATTACTGTTCTTTATAAAATATCCAATTTTAGGTATTCTGTTATATTAGCACAACAGAATAGGATAGTCAGCAAACCAAATTGAAAAAAAAAATAGAAAAAGTTTTATAGTACATAAAATAGTAAAACATGGCAAAAAAGAAATAGAAAAAGTTTTATAGTACATAAAATAGTAAAACATGGCAAAGCATTTTTTTTTGGTGGGGGGGAGGTGGTTATAGCATGATAGGAATTAGACAATGCACTCCGTAGAAAAGATAATTGATAATGAAGAACAGCACATAGTCAATGGGTCCCTCACTTTTCTTTTTAGTTACTAATATGTATCCCATGCTTTTTGTGAGTTATTCATTCCTAAATAAAGAAGGAAACTGAATGACTTATGCTTTCAAACAAAAAAGCAGACTGACAGAATGGTTAAAATCTCCCATGAACAAATAAATGCAAGAGAAGTAATTTGGAAACCTTAAAAAGAATGAAGTCTGATAAAAGGTAATGGTGTCAAATTGAAAAAGAGAAAACTTAGGTCGGCAGAGTCCTGGCAATGAGAATTATTATGTGATGGCACAATTGCTCTCGTAAACAGTGGGAAAGCGAAGACTGGAAAAATCACTCCAAGGTGTATTATAGAAGAGATCTGAATACTAGGACAGTTGATTAAATGGTATTTAATTCTAATTATGTACTTTTGAGTTTATATGTCTCAAAATTAAGAAAATACACTGTTTATAGCCAGGCGTTGTGGCGAGCGCCTGTAGTCCCAGCTACTCGGGAGGCTGAGGCAAGAGAATCGCTTAAGCCCAGGAGTTGGAGGTTGCTATGAGCTGTGTGAGGCCATGGCACTCTACCAAGGGCCATAAAGTGAGACCCTGTCTCTACAAAAAAAAAAAAAAAGAAAGAAAATACACTGTTTAATTGTATTGATTGGTACTCAAATTGCCACAACTTTCATGCTTTTTACCCATTTAATTAGCAGACTTCAATGATGGTCTGAAGGAATATCTCTGTGTTAAGGATAGCTCCTTAATTTCTGTGCAGATTTTCATTGCTGGATATTATTGAAGAGTGTTGGAGTGTGGCTGAGCTACTTGTCTTGAAACCACTTTGGAAGAGTAAGCACAACATCTTCAGATTGCTTAGAAGTTAACTTGAGGTAGGTTGGCTGATAAGGCTATTTAATTACACTGCATTGGATTTGCCAGGGGAAAAACATAGCCATGAAGTACATGTTTATTTGATCTTCAATTAAAAAAAATTAATTGACTTGTCATCTTCTCTAGGATGATAGGGTAGGTTTGACTCAGGAACCAAAGATGTTGGTGACAGGGGTCAGTATTAGTGTTTTTCTGGAAAGTTCAGTGGTTAGAGGTATTGAACGCATTTCAAAATATCAAATTTGGCAAGTAGATTGGGTCACTAATAGAAGATAGACCCATTCCTTTGAGTCTAAATCTGAAAAGAATGTGGACAGAATGAGTCTAAAAAAGGAAACATTCAAAAATAATGCCTGATGCTGACTCACAACTACATTAATCCCCACTTGCCACTTTATAGTATAAAATTTGAAAATCAAATTAAATGAACACTACTATAAGCAGGGGAATGTTACTTGTTTGGGGAAGGTAAGGGGAATGAACAAAACATAAGCTTATATTTGGATGAGATGACATTGATAATGTTCCAGTTTTTTAAATGATGGCAGATTTATAGTTGTTTATCTCATTTTATGTTTCATCACTTACAGTTATGTTACAAATGTTGTATATGTATCAAATATTTATTAAAACATTCAGTTAAATATTAGTTCAACGCATAGGAAAATCGTGACTCGTTTGTCTGATGTCAGTAAGAATAATAGCATGCTTACTATGTGGAGAACTATGGCTGTGCAATTTAGATTGATTCGCCTATTTTTTTTTTCCTTGCAAAAATTGAGAATGTAAAAAAAAGTAGAAAAAGAGAAGCGGCATCTTTAACGGCAGGTTGAATCTCCAGTTTATGGGCAGAAAATTGCAAGGTAGCATAGAAGTTTATTCAGAACATAAAAGTTGGAAATAATATTTATGGCTGTTTGTACATGGTTGTTTGGAAAATCATATTTTTGTCATTCATTCCTTATTTATTTGGCATCAGTCATTATCCCCTTGCCCAGAGTCATTCAAGCAAAAGTTGGTTCTTCTTAGAGGGAATCTACATGTCTTAGGTTAGTCAAACAAATATTCATTCTTGTTTTAAACAAATTCAAATCTGCACTTGAAAATTTCATCTCCTATCTTATTTTAAGTGAATTTAATTTACAACAATGCTTGTGTAATTTATGTGTAATTTCAAATCTCACTGTGTTAAACCTGATGTGAAAAACACACATGCTCACCCCCTCCCAAAACAATTACGGGCACACTAAGAGATCCTATGGGTGAAATAGGAGGGGGGCATCACACAATTTCTCTAGCTAATAGAAATATCGGTTCCATCACAAGGCCTTTCTGTATTTTCATTGTTAAGAATTCAAAAGCAGCTAAAGAGAACTGACAAAGTAAACGGAGACCAAACACAAGAATAATGTCTTCAGTTTAGCAGAAACATAGTGTCACCCTCTACAACACCTACTGTTAAAAGCAGCAGCTGGAGAATCAATCTCCTCCCCATCCTTTAAACAAGGACATACCTGTTAAGCTCTGGTGTCAGGTGTCTAACTGCCAGCTGTGCTTACTGAGGTGGCTTCGTACCATTCAGCCACATAAATGAGAGAAATTCCTTTTCAATGTAGCTCATTTCCTACAGAGCAGGTAATACCAAGGGGCCCTATGATTCTTTGCCTTGGCAGGCATTTCTTTTTAATTGCAATAGCTTTTTTTGTTGAGAAAACAGCTTGCAGCTAAAATACTTGCACAAACTCTTCCTGTCATCTCTTTTCTTGGATAAAAGAAAAATAAGTTGTAAAATAGAGCAAATAATTTCAAGGATGCTCTTAATTGACACAGATAACTAGTTTTCCTTAAAACATTATCTTAACATTTTCCTTTGCAACTCTCTATAGCAATGATTAACTGTGAATGACTTGTACCTAATCTTGCAGGGAACTGTGGCCATGTCTGGAAACATTCTTGATTCTCAGGATTACAAGGGGCTATGGTTGTTACTGGCATGCAGTAAGTAGATGCTAAGATGCTTGCTACACATTCAACACTGCACCTGAAAACAGCCGTCAGCAATAATGAACTGTTCCAAATTATCAATAGTGCTAAAGAGAACCCTGCTCTAAACGTTAGCTCCTAAGAGGTCCTTTATCCACGAACTGACTATTGGAAATTATTATTAAGAAAAAGTTGTCACATACGTAAAGTTATGCTTGTTGAATCCTCATTTCTATATCACTGATCTCTATGAAATTAAAGATCATTGTATAGAATAGACAGAACAGATATTGTAGCATCTTAAGAAACAAATCAACAATCAAGAAAAAAAAAAGAAGACGACGACGACAACCCTACAAGTCACTTTTGTTCACTGAAGGGTTTGACCTCAGCTGCTTCTTTAAATCCTGCTTCATGGATTTACTTTTGGGCAAGACCCAGGATATTGGTGAAGATGAGAACAATTCTTCAGTATAAGGAAGCCAGTAAATTGCCAGACAGGTAGGTGCATTTGTGTACAGCATATATGCCTTTAAAAACTAGATTATTATTTTTAATATTTTGGGTACCTTACTATTCTGGATACCTTTGCTAAAAATCCAAAAGCACATATGATTTTTACTTCACTGGAACTTATTCAATAAAATTCAAATTTTTGTAAGACCAGAGTGATTCTGGATAATTTATAGCCGGCAACTCCCCATTGATATATCTCTTTTGTTAGCTCCAGACACAATTTTCTACTGTGCACATGCATTTGAGCGTCCCATAGGCAAACTCCATCATGCATATCTGAAATTGCTTATTTCCCTGCTTCATACAATTTATCCCTTTATTCTCTATTTTATGCTAAAAA